>NC_089583.1:105248175-106688175 GCF_019320115.1 Miscanthus floridulus | reverse complement strand
GTGAGGCGTTCTTCTAGTTAGGATAATTTCTATGACTATTAATTAAGGCATCAATCAGTTTTTAATAGTGACATGACATTAGAATTAAGGAGGCGAGAGAGAGAAATGTTTTTTTATAAAAAACTATGTAATAAGATAAAAAAAGATGTGATACGTACATAATAGGAGATATTATACACCCGATTGGATAAAAGTTTTATTTTGAACAAATCATTTATTGAGAATGAGTATAGTGTCTATATGATTTGGTAAATACAAAAATTATCTTATAATTTCTGAGTTGGAACTGCCCTAAATGTGCAAATGAGAGTTTATACCTCATGCATTGTTCTTTTGATTGAAGGGAAAGGAACAAGAATATATTAAAGTTCGACATAATATAATGTTCAATCTAGGTCCTTCCGTTGTCTTTTTTACTAGTAGCTTTCGTCAATGTAGTCGATGCTCCAAACAAGAGGGCTCTGTCAAACACCACAGCAAGCTGAAGTCCTCATGCTAAATCCGTCGATGAACCCTAAAATATTGGGCATACCAGGAGAACCAACGTTCTAGAATCAGACTGAAGTACATCTAAAGCAATGAAAGAACAATGATAGATGAATCATTGAGATAAAACATGTTGCAGATTAAGCATCTCCAGGCCATCAAGTTGGATACCTGTTTTTTTTTTTTACTCTGTAGCCATTAGCGATGAAGACGATGACCTATAGAGTTACTATTCCTGTATATGGAGAGTGATTAGGGGAACCTTCCTTTTTTTGTAGATAGTAACCATAAACTAACCTCCTACTGATGAAATTAATGCCAACAACGACGACTTTGTTATGAACACCAACGAAGTGATTACAGGTAAAAAAAAAATTCCTGAACGAACATCATATGTAATTACTATAGAATGGCTTGTTTCATATGAATTTTACTGAGAGGTTGAACTTCATAGAAAGTTTTTGTTTGTGTCACTCACTCTTGTCGAATTTCCTTGACTTCCTACACTCCATCCAAACGATCAATCTTGCAGTTTCCTGTGTTTCATCAATCCGTATGATTCAAGATGTGACAGCATTCTATTCCTGCCTTTTTCCTATTACTGAGTTTCTAGAATTTTGTGTTCCAAAGATGCCCTAATTGAATTTATGTGTTTTTCTGCTATCTATCCAAATGTTCACTCTTATAGTTTCCTACGTTCTTCCTACTCTCTGTTTTCTAGAAGCCCACATTCCAAAGAGTCCATAAAGATTTGAGGTAGCTAAACCAAGAACATCATCAGGATCAGAGTGTAGGCATGTGCATCAAGGTGCTGCATGTGGCAATGCCTGTCTAACCGCAGGCCAGATACCCGCCATGTATTGATGAAGCAAAGACATGTTTATTTTTCCATTGTGTGAATCGGACGTAGACACTTGTTGGGCATGCGGCAATCACACTAATTGCTCATTGGGATCCCCTTCTCTAATCTTTAGAGCTCTAAAACCTTTATAGCACTTTAGCTCACTTTGAGGTCTAAAACTCTAATTTGAGGTGGGCTAAAGTTTAGAGCTAACTTTAGACCACCTATCTTGAGACTTTAGATCTAAAGTTTACTGCTCTATAGTTTAGAGCAGAGGATCCAACAGACCCTAAACACATATCTGCACATGGAAGATTTACACGTGGTGAGCTAGCATCAGCGAAAAAGTTCATGAGGCATTCGAAGAAGCTAGAATCATTTTCACAATAACTATGGCGGATCTATATAGGTGGTAGGGGTGCCAGCAATCGAAAAAAAATAGTTACTATAATCATATTTTTGCTATATACGTACTTCTGCGCTAAAAATTTATACACCTATAATATAAAGCACTATCTCTCATTTGCTTCCGTCAACGACGATTATAAGGATCTACAAACACTAAAACTATATCTACAGAAAGGTCATGTTCGGCTGGCTGAAAAAATGGCTGATACTATCGATGCTGATTTATTGTGAGAAAAAAAAACTACTATTTCACTGAAACGATACAACCGATCAGTTCAAACGAATAGAGAAAAAAAAAAGGTTATACGTGGGGTGAGTTGGCACCGGTGAAAACTGCTTTGAGACCATCGAAGAGACAGAAATCCTTTCCGCGACAAGGATCTAGGTATGCAACCTTCAACCTTATAATAGTCGTACATGCTGTTTGTAACACTGACATATGGGTCCCACAATGAAGTTCTGGCTTCAACCATGACCCAAGGCACGAACGGGGAAATGTCCAAAACCAGATGAACCCCGTGTGCCGTCTCGCTCCCTCCCGCGCCCGCGCCTCCACCACTCGCTCCCTCCGCCTCCGCTCCACCATGCCCGCCTCCCTCCTCCCCTCGACCTTCCACCCCCACCACCTGCGCCGCCTCGCTCCCGCCGGTTGCACTACCTCACCCGCAGCCTCCTCCTCGGCCTCCGTCCCAGCGAGCCGCTACGACTTCGAGCCCCTCCTGGCCTACCTCTCGTCCCCCTCCGTAGCGGCCTCCCTCACCTCGCCATCCCCGCCGGCATCCGTTCCGGCGCCCGAGCACCGCCTTGCCGCGACTTACTCGGCTGTCCCGTCGCACGAGTGGCATGCGTTGCTGCGTGACCTCGCCGCCAGTGACGCGTCCCTGCCGGTGGCCTTCGCGCTGCTACCTTTCCTCCACCGTCACCGTCTCTGCTTCCCGCTCGACCTCCTCCTCTCGTCTCTCCTACACTCGCTCTCCGTGTCCGGCCGCCTTCTCCCGCACTCCCTCCTCCTCTCCTTCCCGCCGTCGCTCTCCGACCCGCCGTCCCCGCTGCTGCTTAACTCCCTCCTCGCTGCCTCCGCCGCGGCCTCGCGCCCCGCCGTGGCGCTCCGGTTGCTCTCGTTGCTCCGCGAGCACGATTTCCTCCCGGACCTCGCGTCCTACTCGCATCTCCTCGCTTCGCTGCTCAACACGCGGGACCCGCCCGACGCCGCGCTGCTCGAGCGCCTCCTCGGTGACCTCAGGGAGTCGCGGCTCGAGCCCGACGCGCCGCTCTTCTCGGACCTCATCTCTGCATTCGCGCGGGCGGCGCTACCGGACGCCGCGCTCGAGCTCCTCGCCTCCGCGCAGGCAATCGGGCTCACGCCGCGGTCCAACGCGGTCACCGCGCTCATTTCCGCGCTTGGCTCTGCGGGGCGCGTCGCCGAGGCGGAGGCGCTGTTCCTCGAGTTCTTCCTTGCTGGGGAGATCAAGCCGCGGACGCGTGCCTACAACGCGCTGCTCAAAGGGTATGTCAGGATTGGTTCGCTCAAGAATGCAGAGCAAGTTCTCGACGAAATGTCACAATGCGGAGTCGCCCCAGACGAGGCCACTTACAGCCTGCTTGTGGACGCGTACACAAGGGCTGGGAGGTGGGAAAGTGCGAGGATACTGCTGAAGGAGATGGAGGCTGATGGAGTTAAACCAAGCTCGTATGTGTTCAGTCGGATCCTTGCAGGATTCCGTGACAGGGGGGATTGGCAAAAGGCATTCGCAGTGCTCCGAGAGATGCAGGCTGGTGGAGTAAGGCCAGATCGGCATTTCTACAACGTCATGATAGATACATTTGGGAAGTACAACTGCCTTGGGCATGCTATGGATGCCTTTGACAGAATGCGAGAAGAAGGGATTGAGCCGGATGTTGTCACATGGAATACTCTCATTGATGCACATTGTAAAGGAGGGCGGCATGACCGTGCTATGGAGCTGTTTGAGGAGATGCGTGAAAGCAATTGCCCACCAGGCACGACCACATACAACATCATGATAAATTTACTCGGAGAGCAAGAACGTTGGGAGGGTGTGGAAGCAATGCTATCAGAGATGAAGGAGCAGGGACTGGTACCCAACATTATCACATATACTACTCTCGTGGATGTGTATGGAAGGTCCGGTAGATACAAGGAGGCAATTGATTGCATTGAAGCGATGAAAGCTGATGGCCTCAAGCCATCGCCTACTATGTACCATGCCTTAGTCAATGCATATGCTCAAAGGGTAAGGAAGTCTTATATTGTAGCATATTTTTCAACTATAGTTACCAACAAATATCCTGTACCGACACCTGGTTATGACCAGATAACCCACCCCGAAAGCCTTGATGCAGAATTGATTAGCTGTTGTGCTACTGTTGAGATTTACTTCATAATACCCAGTACTATTCTGCCAACAATTGACCTGCACAATCTAATTACAAGTGGAATCTATATGTTCTGACTTTGGTATCTACCTAGTTGGTTTCTAAAGTTTTTGTATAATATGATTGTTTGCTTAGTTGAGTACACAAACTAGGGTCGTAGTGTTGATACATTTCAGCCAGATTAAGTAAATTATCTTATTCAAATTAAAATTTTGGGTTCTCACTGTCCATGCATGATTATCTACAGGGTTTAGCAGACCATGCATTAAATGTGGTCAAGGCTATGAAAGCAGATGGCCTGGAGGTTAGCATCTTAGTGTTGAATTCGTTGATTAATGCTTTTGGTGAAGATAGAAGGGTTGTTGAAGCCTTCTCTGTGCTGCAGTTCATGAAGGAGAATGTGAGTCTTGTTTTTCACATTTTCTTATTTTGATCTGCTTCAGACACTCATGTTACTTGTCGACTGTCATTCTTTTTTATCATACTGTCTTTGGCAATTCGTCTGTGTGTAATGGAAGTCTGATATGTTCTGCATTTCATACTGCAGGGTTTGAGGCCTGATGTTATAACATACACAACATTGATGAAAGCTTTAATACGTGTTGAGCAGTTTGATAAGGTAAGTCACAAACTCTTGTGTTTCTCCTTTCTCCTTGCCACGATAAAGTAGACACACCTCAGATGATCAAAATCTTACCTGCTAACGTTACATGCTATCAAATCCATTAGATCTAATAAATCTGATCCATTTGATAATCTAGCTTTTGTTCCTCTCAGATAATTAGAGTAGAAGCTATTGCTTTTTATATCTTGTAAACCAATTAGTTATCTTATATTTAAAATCTATAGTTTCTGAACGATTTATATAGCCGTAAAACTGCAAGCTCCACTGGTGGAATAGACATGACCTGAATTCTGATCCTTGCGGTTTTGCCAATAATTTAACAGGTTCCTGTTATCTATGAAGAAATGATCACATCAGGCTGTGCCCCTGATCGAAAAGCTAGAGCAATGCTGCGGTCAGCTTTAAGATACATGAAACACATGAGGGTTGCATAGGAAATTAGACATAATTACTGATACCACCTGATAGAATCATAAACCTTCTCCTGATCTTATAGAACATTTCAACAGAAGGTTAGTACTGGTCTGATGCTTGTACATTGCTGTATATGTTTTCAAGCTTATTGGATAAATAAATGTATTTTTTTGCTAAGATGTATGGTTATATATTCATCAGGTGAAGCACAACATGCTGATTGCCACGCTCTGCTTTTGCGCAAGATGACAGAATCAACAATATCTTCATTTTGTCTTCCTAATCACCTAGGGGAAGGGAAGACATACATCTTGATCATTTGCAATGAAAATAGGTTAAATACATGACACCAAGAAGTGAGGATCTTGGTATAGGAGACAAATACAGAGTCTGTCCAGACCTCAAAATTTGAGTTGGAAGATTGGAATTGACATTGGTTTATAACTCAATTCCAGTATTTTTGCTGAGAATGAATTGTAACATGGAATTACAATTCCAGCTTTTCCAAATTGTATTTAGACGTAGACATTTCTAGAATTTGTCTAGGGCAATACAAAGGAAATGTATTACATGTTTATTGCCTAAAAGAAACAAACACACTATTGGCTTTGCCCTTATCATATACAATTTCACTTAGATGACGTGGAAGCAATAGAAAAAGAGCACCGGTATTCTAACAGTACACAAGGTTATCTGGGAACACATCGTGTTTGTTCTCAGGAACATCAGAACTTAAGGAGGTACGGTGTGGTACACACATAGTGATTACGCAAAAACAGCAAGCAAACTAAATTAGGGCACTGGACATGACAAATAAACATTAAGCAGTGACACATATATTGAGCAAACACATAGATTGATACATTGCAGTGAAGAGTTGGAAGTTACAGAACGAACTTCCAAGTTTAAACAATGCTAGCGATCCTAAGATAGAACTGGCATAAGGATAGATATTGTCTGAACCTCACTTCTTCCCAATCTCCATCAACAACCAATCCTTCCTCATGTCCATTGGAAGTACCGTAAGACATTCAAACTTACGATCACTGCTTGTGAGGATACGATAGGCCCTTAGCAAGTCATCACGTGCTAGGTTGGGTATTGCTTGAAGTGTTGCAAAGATTTCCTTAGGGGATGCACTGTTTGGCTCATCTAGAGTCTCATTTGACTTCATAGATATTTGGAACGAATTTTTTATGTCACCAGACATGCAAAAGAGAGCATCATTTGTTCTGAACCTCTTCCTCCTGCCTTGTTTGTTTGATTGGGTCATTAAGGGTGGTCCAGGACGGTATTGACTGCTAGGTCCAGATGTTGAAGGTGAACTTGGAGTATGGTCCTGGACATCTTCGGCACACTTCGTTGCCAGCTCTTGGCTATTCTCAGCACCTGCACTGACATCTTCACTTGTGGCAGAAGGATCTCTGGAGAATATTAGGCTTATTGCGCCCCAGTTCTTGATAACTTTATGCTGATAGCAAGCAGCAGCTTTGTTTTTCTGCAAAATAACCATCAAACTGAACCATGAGCCCAAACTTATTTCTGTACAAATTAACAAAAGCGAATGCATTTGCCCCACCTCTATGTATCTGCTCCAAGCATCCTCATTGTGAATCACAAGCTTGTTCCTATCCTGATCCCACTCAAATCCATCATGAGCGAGTATTCTGCCAAGTACATTGCAGTGCTTGTCAAACGTCTTGCATCTTGACATCACATGGTCCTTTGTGATGTCCACGTTGCACTTCTCCCGCACATTCCTCACTGCTGCAGTGTATACATGTGGCTTCCACCCGGTTGCTGTGTGACCCCCATTGTTGTGATGCTCAACAAGAACATCCAGGAGCACCTGATCCATATCATCCGTCCAAGTAAGATAGCCCCTATACTTCTTCTTCCCATTACTTGCACTCATGATACCAGATCTGTAGTGCTAAAATCAGGCAAGCAACACATTAGCCTGATTTATAAGATTTGGTTGCTACAGGTGAATCATGATAGGGTATTTGGGACATGGGATGGGAGACAGGATATCCAGATGATTAATTCACAAAATTGCAATTGTTTTTTCTTCCTTTTTCAACCCTTAGCGTCTGATACCAGCAATAAGCAGTTGAGATCTTGCAACGAACCTTATGGTCTTACACCTCTTTATCTGGCCTCGCTGCGAGGCGCTGCTCTACTAGGAGTTCAGGACAGCATCCTGCAAGTACGAACGCTTCAGTAATCCCAATAGTAAACAATGCGGGCCTGCGGCCAAGGAGCAAAGCATCGAGCAAGGCAGAGTCGGTCGCGTATACATCTGTTGGTAGGGGGTGGGGTGGGGGCAGGGTCTGGATTCTGGAAGTTGGATGTAGAAACCCAGCTACAGGGATTAGCAGGAGGAGGAGGCCGGCGGGCGGCGGGTGGTGACGACGGTGGGAACATGGACCTGGTCACCATCTCCCAGGTAGGGTTAGGGCAGGAGAAAGAGGATTCGCAGCAAGAGTGGAGCGGAGGGTTGAGGTGAGGGCGTGTCAGAAAAGCACCGGAGACGAATAGGGCGCCGGTGAGGAGGATGAAGAGGGCGGTGGAGATTTACCTGTGGCCGCAGGCCGCTAGCGGGGGAGACGAGACGAGGAGGAGCGGCGCCGCGGAGGCCTGAATTAGTCAATTCCAAAGGATTCCAGGTTTCTGGGTTCGGAATTGAGGTCACCTGATGAAGTCCATACAGAATTATCCGGAATGGTATTGACATGCTTGTCAAATATATACCTCATCACTCATATAGTTTTCAAAGTTCGCAAAGCGAAAAGTTTAAACATCGTTCGTCCATACGCATCACTAGAAAGCAAAATACAGTGTTCATGCCTAACACTCGTTGTCCACACTATGTTCTTCGAGATAGAAGTATCCGAAGATGACGTGAGGCTCACTTGCAAAACAAAGCACCTTAATTACAAGAAGGTACTCCGTGGAATTTACTAGAATATTGAAATCAATGCATAATGCATTTGGCAATAGCAAGGATTAAGATAGGGGTAGGCTTCTGGGTTACCTGTTTAATTGGGGTTTCCGAATTTCATACCCGAATTTTTTTTCTTCAGAAAATGGCACACAATATTTTGGGTACCCAAAATTTTAGATTCGCGTATTCCCGAAATACCCAAAATCTTGAAAATCATAAAAAAATTAGAAGATATAGAATTATAGCCGTAAATTTAAGCAATATAAACAACAAATTTTATTAGCATTTTAGGACAAAAATAGAATCATTGCATCATAGATCAGTAGGCTATAATTACGTCACTATTAGCATTAGATAATAGCACAAATGTTAAATAGCATATAATCTTTCTCTATTTCGTGTAAATTGGGTAAATCGTTACTGGGGACAAATACCCGAATTACCCAAACTAAAATCATGTTTCTAAATTTACTGTCCAAAATAGTGATCGGGTATTTTGGGTTTGGGTATTTCGGAGTCGAGTTTAGATAATTCAGGTATTATGCCCATTCCTGCTCAAATTTGAAATATAACAAATTTCATCAAATTTTGTTGTGGAAATTGTTTTTAAATTATGTCATAGAGCTTTCTAAATTTTTGATGTCAAAATAGGATAAAATCACATAGTACTTACAAAATTTAGGGCAAATCCACGTAGGTGTACTTGTCTTTTTTTATAGCTGAATCGACTGCGAAAGGAATAGGAGCAAACCTAGTCTTTAGTTAAAAAAACGCAGAAACAAAGAGCCTGATCACTTGACGTTGCTACTATTTGGTTTACTACCAAAACTTGCTAGCATCTCACATTTGCATTGCCAATCTGTGACATTTTTCTTTCACTAAACTTTTGGCAACTTCTCGTTGCCAAATTTTTGGCATAACAAATTTTTGGTAGCAGACCAATCAAAACTAAAATCACAAAGTTGAAAATTTGTTGACAAAATCAGCATAGGTATCCAAAGTAGGGATATAAATGCAAAAGCCCCTTATTTAGAGTAATACACTTAGAGCCTATTTCTAACGCAGAATCGTACATGACTTTTACTGTAATCAGTTTAATTTCACAGAAAAACATAGGAAAAGTTTTACTGCATTCCAAACAGAAATTGCCATGATATATATTACTAGAAATTGTTAGCATAGGCTAGTTTTTCATTTAATACATAATTTTTCGAACTTGTCATTGTCGTCCGGTAAAACGTATGGTGAAAATTATGTTAAAAAAAGTACTCTCTTCATTTCAAATTAGAATTCATTCTATTTTGTTAGTTATATATTTTTATTATATATCTAAACCTAATTTATATCTAGGTGCACAGCAAAAATACTGTACGTACTTATAATTTGGAAAGAAAGGAATACATGATAACTTCTTTATTATTATTTTACACTTTTCCTATTGTGCAGTCGCCTGAAATCTGAGTTTGTTTCAGGCGACGCTCTGTCCGTCGGATGTTCTCGAAGATCCGCCTGGTTTGTTTCGGTCCGATGTCTCTTATTGGGTCAAGGCACTGGAAACCGCACCCGCTAACACCGCACCTAGCCTGCCCGCCGCATTACTCGAGTGCTCGACCACACTCCTCTCTGGCTCTCCCTCCCACCCTCTCAGTCCCAGATCTGCCCGCTCCTCTGTCTCCTCCGGCTCCCTAGCAGATGGAGCACCGGCTGCGGTGGCGGTGGCGCTAGCGCATCCGCTTCTCCTTTCCTTCGGCACCACAGTGGCCCCTAGTGGAGGACCGGCGTGCGCGGGGCAGCAGCGGTGGAGCAGTGCGCGCGGCGGTCATCTCCCAGCGGTGGCTGCTCCCTGGTGGTCGTCCCGCATCCCCGTCGCGGCGCTCCGTTGAAGGTCTTCCAGAGGATCTCCGGTGATGCACTCTTGTATGTGCCTGCTGCATCTCCTTCCTCTTTGTTGCTCTGTTTGCTCATGTGTGCAGTCAATCCCATTTCCTACATGAAGCAGGGAGAGGCGATTTCATCCAGGTCAAGGTTCAGGCGTTCAGCTTGATTTCACCGACACGGATGCTGTTGAAGCTCTCCGAGGAGCTCCGGGGATGCCCTATGGTGCGTGGTTGCTTCCTGTCCTTCCTCTTTGTACCCGTCTTCCTCATCTGTTGCATCATGTATCCCATCCCCTTTCCTGATGTGGGATCGATTTGTTTGATTGGTTCAATCTTCTAGTACCTGGAGGGCATATGTTTAGAGTTTGATGGTGTGATGTATCCCATCCCGTTCCTGATGTGGGTTCAGTCAGCTTTCGATCTGTAGATCTGGCTATGCATGCAATCATTTATTTATTGCGTACTACTTAATTACTAAAGCTTTGATCTGTTAGCTTGACATGGAGATGCGGCTGTGCTTGTTCTTTTGTGACTCGAATTTGTTGTCTATTCTACATGATTGGCTCCCTACATTCTAGACATCGAAAGGATTTGTTTGGTCCAGCACGCAATCAGACATGATTATTGAACTTCTGTAGGTGGTGGAAGAACTGAAGCAGTAGCCTAGCCCTTATGGTGTATGTAGGTTCTACAACACAAATTCTAGCCATCTTGTTGACTGGATGATAGGAACCTTCTTGATTCAATTCATCAAAACCATCTCCAGATATAATCGCATACTCTGCATCTTTTGACACTCACATTTCAGAAAAAGGGTGGCATTGTGTCATCTGACACTGCATCGTCTTTTGTGACTTGAAGCTAGAGCCTGCAGCTCTTATGGTGTATGTAGGTTCCACATCTCGTGGCTAAGGCTGCTAATTTAGCCACGGTAAATTGTGTTGTGAATTTTAAATGTGATGCATGTTAGCCTTTGATGAAAGGAAAAGAGGCAGACTTGCATATATAGAGTGCAGATTCTGCGTAGACCAGTTGAGTGCTTTAACTTATTCAGGTGGACGGGGTTTTGCCATTCCATGCCTCATTTGTATTTATTTTCTTCCAATGTAATTTTTACTTTATCCTAGTTGTCTCAACCATCATGCTTTTACACATTGAGCCAAACCACAATCGATTTTGTCGGACAATGATTAGTTGTTGGTTGATTAACTTGATGCTAGTGCTTTGTGTTTTGTTAGCTCTTTTCTCTTTTACACTTCAGATATGAATTTTGTTGAGTTAAAGTTAATACATGATGGCATTGCATTTTGATTTGTTCTCGTTGATAAACAGTGAAGCTTGATGTGCAACCTGTGAACTGTGGCTTGTCTGAAACTTGTGTTTTCAGAGCAGCAACAGCTCCGTTCCAATGTCACTTAATTCTTTTGGCTGGTTTGTGTTTTCTTCAAGAGCAGCACTGCTGAACAGAAGGTTGTTAGAGATATGCAGTTTGATTAGGCCTAGAAATTTCTAAAAACAGTTCAATCTTCAACTGTGTTTTTCTGAATTTGAGTTTACAGCTCGTTTTCATTCAGCTGCACTTGTTTTCAGTCTATCAGGTCAATTTTGAAACCAGCATAGCACCTATCTTGCTGCATCTGCTTTCTGAAACTAGGAGCACAGTCTCCATTTGCTTTTCGCGTGAGCTTTAGAACTCCTACAAATTAGAGTGCTTTTGGTTTTCAGCCTTGGTGTATTTGTCCTTTCTTTTAGATGCTAGCTTCATGTGATAAATGATTTTATCAAAATTCATCTACACATGCTGAATACAAAAAAAAATGTTAATCTGTAGTATAGTAGCTAATTTTATCTTATTTGCAGCATTGTCATGATATCTTGTGTGGCCTGCTATCTAGTATTTTTTTTCATGTTCAGACGGCTTGCATGGCTGTCATGATATCTTGCTGGCCTCCCTGCCCAGTTTTTAATCATGTCTAGCCAGCTTTAATTTAGTTTGGACAATTGTTTCTGTACTCAAGCCTCAATCGAGCCTAAATGGCTTGGTTGGCAGTAGTTGAGTAGCTTTGCAGTTTCAGTTAATTCTAGTCTATTTGTACGGTTTACCATTTCTAAAGTCTGAATTTTTGTTCCTGTGCTTTTAGTTTCACAGCAACTCTGCGTTCTGTGAGTCTTTGTTCTCTCTTTTGCCTGAATGATCTGTAGAATTAGATGTTGTTTGTTTATGTTCAGTTTGATTATCTAGAAAGACTTGGGATGTAGATGTTACTGTATTTTGTAAGGGCAAAGATGTGAGTCTTTATCATTAATTGAAAAGAAGTAGTTGAGCTGTATGTTTCACTTGTGAGTTGACCAAGTTGGAGTCCTCTTGCCATTTCTGTGTCCACTGTACATTGCCATAGGTGGAACTGAGAAGATGAATGGTTGAAGATGTTATGCAGATTAAATAAATACAGTGATACTTGTCTTGGTCATATAATTCTTAATGAATTCTTTAATAGTCAGGAACCATGTTTCAGTTTGATATCATGAAATTATTTTTTAGTTCATGCTTATTATCAAAGCCACCTAGAACTGCTATATAGTTTTGTTTGTTTTTTATTCCTAAAAATATATCATGTTGGCTTATTGGAATCCTCAGCTCAACATTTAGTTTATGCTTGATTGGAAGACAGGTGTCTTAGAAATAATGTGTGTTATTACTAGGTTTGTCAAGAATGCCATTTTTGACAGCTATATGATATCTTTAATCGTGCTCTCATTTTACTGTTAACATGCTCAGGGGCTGATTTCACCTATATGACAGCTATATGATTATTTCACATCATCACTATTCTTTCTGAACTCTCTGTAACTTGCCAAATTGTAGGATTGTGCTCCAGGTCATGTCCCCATTGGCTTCAACAACACTGTTCTTGCTGGCAACAAGTTACCTTTCTACGGTTTTAGGTAATTTCCATAGCGATGGATTCTGGTTTCGTCAAGCTGAAACTTTTCTGTTACATTTTGTCATTTTTCTCCTCATGTTCAAAGCTCAGAGTTTAGAATATTGGTATTTTTTTGTTGTCGTCTTTGGTGTGTGGACTGCAACTTCTGTAACTCAAAGATGAACACTCTGTATCCATAAGAACTGATTCCTTTCATTTCTATATTTTATAATATGTTTTTTTATTGTGTTTCAACTCTAGCCTACCCCAACTTGCTTGGGACTAAAAAATTTTGTTGTTGTTGTTGTTGTGGACTGGTCTATTGCTGCTCCTTATCAGAGCCCAGAAACCATCAAAGGAACTCGTGCTATATTATAAAGTACGCTTTGACTGACTTTTGCAACTCAAATATGAACTTGTGTGTGATGTGGTGTAGTTACCTGTAATGTAGGCATTAGTTGCTTCAAATTACCTGAGTAGCTATTGTGGTAATGTCTGCCTAAGTACTTGAAGCAGGGTTTAAAGTAGATTACAGTCTGTTTGTGTCTTCTGATTGTCAAGCCAACATTTGCTGTCCAGAAAGTATCCAAATTATTTTCAGCTGTTTGTTGTCCTAAATTTGGCTGCTCACATAGTATCTCCCGTTGTTTGCTGGTGGGGAAGCTAGTATGCTTCATAAGCTAATAAATAACTTCATTATTTGTAATTAGGATTTAGTTGTTTAGGATTTCATGTTTTTTGGGTTGCATTTGGCGTGTGTGCCGTCGCTTTTTCGCTGCCGCGGTAGACGACTAGTGACCGGGTGATGGTTGGAGCGAGGTTGAGAACGGTTGCATTGTTGTTGCTGCTGCTGCCGTGTGTGGTTTGAACTCTAGCGGCAAGCAGTGTAGTGATTTACTTGCTCGTTTCCTTCACTTCTTGTTTTCCAGAAGAAAGTTGGGGGTTCATTGATATTATTTTTGAACTTCTGTATTTTGTCCAATAAGTGAAATAGGATAGGCTGCAAATGTGCAATGCATGGTTGCTCTGTCCTGATTACGAAACCCGAATTCAAGTACACGCCACGATCAGCTCGCAGTAGCCCTTGCCCTTCTTGTCACCGATTATGCCAGCCCAACATTAGAACAACACAGTTGAATCACTGGTCAATGATAGGTGAACATGTGTGTGCCTGTGACATACACAAAAATCGTCAGTGCGGGAAATCAGATTGTTTTACTTCTCCCTTTTAGTTTTTTGTCGCCTTCCAGAAATCTGTTGTGGTTCTGATATTTTGTAGGATTAATAACAATATTAAAAAATTGTATGCACCTATATGGTAGAGCTCTTTCTTTACTACGTTGCTCATAAACCTTTGTCTCAGGGATCACCTCAGTTGTATCTGTTTAGTACCGCTGCGGTATCAAATTATGTGTGACAATTAGTTGGCTAAGTAATCTTATCTATGCACCATATTTTTTAGGGCCTTTAATTTGTACCACTTGTTTTCCTGGCCAGTGGGAAGTAGGCAGCTGGGTGTCGACATATAGACTAGGAGGGAAAAAATACTCAGGAAAAATACGTTTTGTACTTTGTTGGATTTATTGCATCTGTTTGTCATTGTTTAGACAGGTGAAAGAACTAGTTTGTTTTCATTTGCCTTGTGTGGGCACACTAAAAGTGGCAGGAGTGAAATTACAACATGCCATTTTGGTAAGAAGCCTCGCAAATGTGATGTTCTGACCAAAGCACCTGATTTTGATTGTTAATTCGCTTGCTTAGGTAGTAGAAGTGATCTAGATTGTTTAGGCAGTAGCATACCTCTAGAATCTGTATTGTGTCTATTTTGCCTCTGTTATTCTACGTGGCACTAAAATTATAGTGGTGTCTTTTTATACATATGAGCAAGTTAAAAGACCTCTGCTATTTTTAGTTAATCTGCTTGGTTTGACTCTTAGAGTGGTCATGCTTTTTGTTATGCATGACACATGGCAGTATTATCAGGTTGCATTGAGACTATGACCTAGGATAAAAGCTCACATGTGAAATCCACTCACCCTTTCTTTTTGTCCGGTTACATAATTGCAATCAGCAATAATATAAATTGCAAGTATAGGGCACCGTAATTGTAGTCATGAGCATATGCAATATGCTGCTGTTGAACCATTTGCCTCGTCGTCTATTAGTAACATATCATTTGTACCAAGTTTTCTCACTCCACTGATTGTTTTGTAATGACCATCCATTTAGAACTGCTAGCTTGAGTAGTAGCTTGTATCCATTTTGTTTGAAGGGGGCATGGGGCATCTGCTTTTGAGCTCATTTGATTGTTTTTGTATATTTATGTCTCTCTCTCTCGGCATTCCCTATAGCTAGCATAGATGTACTGTTGAGCTTTCTCACTAGTCTCTAGTCCCTAGTCTCTCTACACTTGCAGCTAGCACAGATGTAATGTTGCTGTTGTTGTTGTAGTCCAGCCTAGGGGCTGTTTGAATCTTTTGTTTTCGGTCTGTGCTTCCTTCTCTACACTTTCCTTAGCTTGCATTCTACATTTTCTATGTAGAACCATTTTATGTATTTGTTGTGATCATGTGATAGTTGACAACCATTTTTTCTATTTATTTTCAGTCCAAAGATAAAGTGAAATTTGTTTCCGTGCTGATTTGCAAGTTTCAGAGCCAAAAACAATTCCCTATCATTCAAAAGGAAATCCATTGGCTGAAACTGCAGCTCCTGCTTTGGATCGTGCTGGTTAGTATCTATTTCTAGATTGCACATTTATTATCAGACAATTGCACATTATTGTGGTCATCAGGTTCTTTAGTAGCGGCTCTGATTACAGCAACTGAGCAGGTTTGGTCCAATACAGAATATGGCTAGTCTCTAGGAGTTGCTATAGCATTGGCCTTATATTGTTGGATTGTGTGTTTAGGATTTCATGTTGGGAATTTTGGAATGTTTTCAGTTAGCTAACTTGAGTAGTATTAGCACAGATTTTTGATAAGTGTGAGGTATGAATTTTGGAAACTCACATTCATTTCTTTTGTTTGTTGCTCTTGTCCATAGCAGTTGTAGGTAACTAGTGCTGTTGAACTCTCCTATACATACACAATAAAATTGCATTAAGAACGAGTACTATTTGCACTATTTGAAATGTGCAATTTTCATATTTGTGTATTGTAATTTTTAACATAAAATACAATATAATTGCATTACCAAGTTAACAGGTGGGGCTTTGCTTCCTTATTTCAACTATATTTGTGGGATGCTTACAATTTCTAAGCAAGCTAGGAGTGAGGACTAACTAGTGGTCTGCTTGTTTAAAGGCTTTGTAGTGCATAGCTAATTTGTTACATTACTGGTTTTGATAGGATGTTTTTGCATCTCATCAGTGCCTAATTGTGTATGCCTGTTGGGTAAGAGAACCAGTGTTATTCTTGTGCACTGAAATTGCCCTGCTACTTTGGTTCTATGGTTTATAGTGCCTTGTTCTAGAAAACTGTGAGAAGGCATTTAGTGAAATCATGTTTAGTGAAGTCATGGTTCCTATGCATAAGTTAACGCATAGGAACCATGTTTAGTGAAGTCATGATTAGTTGCATAATCACTGGAAAATTTTTCATTGTTTTTCAGAATATTAGACATATCTGCGATTGTGCTTCCATAGAAAAAAGTTGTGATCTGTCCTTCCATAGAAAAAATTGTTTCTTGTGATTTGTGATTGTGCTTCCATAGAAAAAATTGTGATCTGTCCTTCCATAGAAAAAAATTGTCTCTTGTGATCTGTGCTAAAACGTATTCAAATGTGTTTTTTGTAATTTGGGTCAACACACACCTCTCATTTGTCCTCTTTGATTTGTGTTTCTGTGTTGGCCCTAAATATCTTTACAACAGCAGCCAGTGTGTTTCTTCACTGCTGATTATTGTCCACGAACTGCTTACTGAATTGAGCCTATTTTAGCATTTTGGGCTTTTTCCTAAAAGTTCTGCATATGTCAAAAGCAGGGAGGAGGTTGTTCAGGATAGGGGTTCAAGTTTTGTGTGAAGGAAGAGTTGTGCTCAAGTGCATTGCCTAGCCCTACTTCTCAGCAACCAATGGTCAGTATATGTTCTCTCTAAATGCACACTTTGTCCTTCTATAGAAAAAAAAATGTAATTTGTTAATTGGAATCTGTGCCAATATAGACCACATTTTTGTCTTTGTAATTGTGTTCTTTGTGATTTTTTGCCATTGCCTGGACCTAGATCACTGTCTGGTTCTCTTATTCCCCACCCACCCAACCAACCATTCTCTGTCTCTCTCTCCCAGCCCTAGAAGCAGCTAACAACTATAGATAAACCTTCTGTCTATCTGAGTTCTTGTTGCACAATGCTTGTTTCTTGTTATTTGTGCCAACACACACCACATCTTTGTTGTTGTTTTGTTGATTCTTTGGAACAGGGGTCCCTTTTGTCCAAAAGCATGTGAAGGGGCTAAAGTGGCTGCAGTTGCTCATTGGGGTAAGTCTTGGCTTTTGCTTACTAATGTGCATGTATGGCGATACAGCTGTACCTTACATGTTATATTGTGATCTATCTTAGATGGCTTACTAAAGTTTGGTGTGAATATTGATCTAGTAGTCTGATTCAATATTTTACATGTGAAGTCTAAACTATCAACTAGTATTTTGCAACTATATTACTAGAAGATATATATAGAAAGTTGTCCATCATTAGGTAAAATGGTGATCTTTGGCAAACAAATTTTTCATGCAAACAAATTTTGTCAATCAAATTATCAAGGGAAAACTCTACTTGTTTAGTAAATCTGCGTAATCGGCTTTAAGAAGTATATGTAAAAAAATTCAGAGTAGTATTTCAAGGCAAAGTAATAGTCAAACTCAGATATTTGATTTCCTTCATAGTCATTTTCTGTAGACATTTTTTAGTTTATCTTGAAAAACATTGGACTAGGGCAGCTGAACATGGCATTCTACACATTCAGCTTTTGTGATTTTGTAGACTTTAGGTTCTTTTCATTCCTTGTTTGTTCAGTTCAAAGCATGTATGGTTGTATGAATTATGTTCTCTCCTTATTGCTTTTATCAGATAGGTAGCAATAATTTGGTCTGCACTTTGACTGTGAATCTGACTACAGATTTCTGCCAGAGAATGTCTTCCACCCGCAATCTACTTATTAGTGTGTTGCTTTACTATTTGTGTCAACACACATGTGGCCCAATGCTATTTGGGCAATTGCATAGGTTCATTTGACATCCTTGCCTTTTGCAGCAAGACACCAAGCGTATGCCTAGTATAGCTGTTATAAAATTTGTGGGTTGCTACTGAGCCAGGGGGAAGAAGATGGAGGAATTTTTTGTTTATATCATAGAGAGGATAATTGTGACATTCAGCTCAAGTGTAAGTATCGGTCTATGTTTTGCACCATATGCACCAGTACTATGCGTTTGCCTTTTATTTTCTTATTTGATGCCTCTCCAGTTCTGTCTAAAGTGGAGATGCCATGCTGTAGTAGCTTCTGTTTCCATCTAACTCAACTGATCTGCCAATTATACTTTGTTTCTCCAACAGGTGCACTCATTTCATTAGTGGTTACCACAAGTGGAAATGTGGAATCCTATGGATCTCAAGCAAGCCTTCTCTGCTACAATCTTCTACCTGCTGCTTCTATTCTGTGCGGGCTGCAGATTTCAAGTGCTTGTATCAGGTAGCTGCTGCTAGTTCAGTGCTACAGTAAAATAGAGGCAAAAAGCTATAGCAGCTACTGCTAATGCTGTAGCATGGTCCTTACTATTGTCAGATTGTGGGTAGTATGTTGTCTTAAGAGTTTGGACACTCTTGCAGTCTTGCAGAATTGGCCGGTGTATGCAATTGAGTTCTCCCACAGGAGTGGAAGAGACCTTGTCAACATGGCAAAGAAGAGGACCAATTTGATCTCCATTACTGAGGATGTCAGGTACCCGGCAAGGTACTGGATATTGGTTGGCATGGTTGATGCTATCTTCTCTGATGTAGCACTGACCAGGTATTCCTATCATTTCCTTGCAACCTGGTGTCTGATTCACTTGTCTGTCACATTGTTGAATTGAGAGTTGTTTACCCGTATTCTCTGCCTTTATGTTGTTTTCATTTCTAATTTGGCAATATTGGTCTTAGCACATGATGAGCATACTCGGATTCCCCTTCAGGACATCAATTGGATGATGCAGATTCGAGTTTCTGATGCCTGTTATGCCCTTTATTTCCTCGTTTATATATGGTTCCAACTGTGTATGTGATATCTATAAATAACCTGCCATTGCCTGTTTGGACCATTGTAATTTTGAACAGTTTGTTGCTTGATGGATTTATAATACTAGTTATTAGTTTCACTTCTGTGTTTATATACATATACAATATAATTGTAGTAACAATATATAGTTTTTGCACTATTTGAAACGTGCAATTTTCATATTCTTGTGTTGTAACTTTTGAAGACCATATTCATTGTCTATTTTTGCAACAGTGAAATAAAATTTGCACTCTGTCAATTTTAATTTGTGGTAGAGACTCGTTCTACAGTGGGATAGATACGTTAAGTGTGTTTACTGGGCAACCCTTCAAAAGAGTGTGTTTACTGGGCCAATAGTTCAATTCTAGCCCAGCCGAGCACCAACTTCAGTTAGCGGGTATTGGATCATGCGTCTGTTAAGGTTTGATGGACCCGGTAAGGTTTGGCGGGTTTGATTCGCGGACCCGTTAATATTGCCTGTGTACAGAAACAACCAGCTTTGAATGTGATCGTTGGATCCAGATCTGATGGCCCTAAGACGTTGCCTGAAAAATGCTATATTTCAGGCGACTGAAATATAGCAACTCCCATTATTTTAATAGGTTAGGAAATATAATATATTTTAACACTAGAGGTACAAAATTATATAAACATATACTAATGAAAATTTCATAGTAATACTTTTTAAATATAAGTACGATGTTTTCTATCGTCTCATAAATTTTGAAAATAAAACTCAGCTTATACATAGATAAATAAAAATAAACATAAATCTCGTCAAAACTTAAATTAGACCAAATAAAGTAGGGGGTGTTTCAAATCAAATCAACATCAGTAGTTTATAGGATTGCATGGGCATAGTCTAAATTTGGTGGCGTAAGCTTGACTTTCCCAAAAAGAAAAAAAAAACTGATTTTGGTAGTCCGACTGAGATAATGAGATTCGTGGGTGCGGGCCGCCGGGCCGTGCGGCAGGCCGATGATGATTGACGATCGATCTTGGAAGGTCGAGCCCGGAATCAATAAGCCCATAACAGAATCATGGACGCCGACGCACCCAATGGAAGGCGAACCGACACGAACCGCGGCGGCGGCGTCGGCAACTAAAAGGACATCGGCATCGGAGGGAACATTTGTCGAAGTCGCCGTCCGCCGCTGGAGATCTGCGACAGGAAGATCATGGTCGCGGATCAGGGGAACGTCGTCGTCGACGGCTGCCTCGGGGGCGGGGCCGATCGCATCAGCGACCTCCCCGATCACCTCCTCCACCGCATCCTGATCTGCCTTCCGAGCACCGACGACGCGGCGCGCAGCAGCGTCCTCTCCCGTCGCTGGCGCCGCGTCTGGACCCACCTCCCCGAGCTCTCCCTCCGCTACTGCAGCCCCGAGCGCGTGGACGCCGCCCTGGCCGCGTGGTCCGCTCCGGTCCTCCGCCGCCTCGAGATCGCTTTGTCGTGCGAGTCGCGCCATGTCACGGCGGAGCACGTCTGTTCGTGGCTGCAATTCGCCGCGGAGCGCCTTGCCGGCGAGCTCTACCTCTCGCTGCCATTGCACGGGGAGCTCGTGCTTCCCGTACGCGGGAGGTTTACGGCCATTAGCTTAGATCCCGCCGTGGGCGTGCGCCTGCGCCTGCGGTTTCAGCTGCGCCACGCCGGCGGCGTGTTCACGGCGCTGGCCGCCCTGACGATAAAGCCCGCCCGCATGGAGAACCGCAAATTGGAAGAAATGGTGTCCTCACGGTGCTCACTCTTGAAGGAGCTCCTCCTGGAAAACATCATCCTGCTGAGCAGACATCATATCCTCTCCATACAATCGGACTCACTTGAGAAGCTACGGGTGGTTGCCTATGACATGTTCTATGACGGTCCGCTCAAAGTTGCCACCCCAGAGCTCCAGGAGTTGTCCCTGTGCTTGTCGGGTGACGGCATCGACGACGCTCACATCATATCGTCGCCCACAAGCTCTCCAAGGTGTGCTGGAGCAATTTCTACGATCGCAGGTGTCACAAACTGGTGGAGGCCGGGCGCCATCTCACAGCCGGTTCGGTTGGCTGGTTCGTATCTATTGACTGGTTTGTGTGAAAGAAAAATACTGTTCCGACTGAAAATTTACGATCGTTTATGACAAGCCACAGCCAAACGAATGTCAAACGGCTGCAGCTAACCTCTCGGTCTTTGGTGCTGTTGGGTCGTTTCGACGCCGTTAATGAATTACACCTGGATATATTGCTTTTAGAGGTATGCCTAGCCTAGCCTATATGTGTATGAATTAATAACTATATAATATAACTAAACCTGAATATCAGCGTTTAATTTGATGACAATTGGTTTTCAGGGCGCAGAAGAATACATGAGAATTCTCGAGAACACAAACAAAATTATCAAGTGTGAGGCTTTTGTTGTAAGAATAATGGCCGTGTCGTCTGCCTTTCAACCAATAATACTGCATCTCCGCAAATGTGTTGGTATAAGAAAACTTGTGGTGCGACTGAGTGGTTTCGTGGTAAGTATTACTTATATACAAGTTTTTTTGTCTATATATAAAGAACTTACCCTTTATGCAAGTTATTTTAGATTGATAATAGTGTAAATCGTCATCAATTAATAGTTCACCTTTTGATGTTGGTTAAAAGTTCTACGTCTACCTCTAGGACTCTCATTCTTATGAGATAATTGCATATATGGCTGTGTTCGCTTCATCCATCCAACGCCACTGCCACCGCCACCGCCTTGCACCGGTGAACTGAATGTGCAGTGTATGGCTGTCTGCTGCTGCTGCTGTTGCAGCAGTAGCACTATTGTGCACGTCCTGGGCATATGTATCATGCAAATATATGCAACTAAAATTTAATTAGATAGCTCATATATAGCCCCAGCATGATTGTTTTGGATATGATATATAGCTAGATGAGGGCATCTTTTCTGGTCTTAAATAGCATTTTTTGTTCTTTTCAGCCTTATCCATGCAAGTTGTCAAGCTGCCCATGTGATGCAAATCATTTGATCACAGACGGTATTGTGTTGTATTCACTCCAAGAAGTAGTAGTAATGGGAGGCGGAGATGCAAATCAAATCGCGAAACTTGTGAGTTTGTTGTACAGATGCAATGAAACATTTCAGAAAAAAAGTGCACATTACTATACCAGAATGTAATAGACAGAGCAGCTGGTATATGTGTACAAACTAGATTGACATGCTGCTTGCTGCTGATCCAAACAACAAAGTTGAAGTCACCATATGTTAGTTCCATGTAAGGACTTATGTAGGGTTTACCTGTGAAGCAGTGAACAATTAGGGTGTTGTTACTATTGACATTCTACATATGGCAAATGCCATGAAATTCTCGTCATCCACAAATCTCTATTTTGCGTCTTAGTCACCCTAATCCAACTATGTCTTTGCCTGCACACATACGGCTGTTGACTTGTGTGTCAAACTCTTGAAGAGTGGCAACCTAGCTAGTCCATCATGTACATTGTACACCTCTTTGAATCCTTTGTATATCGGTAATGCTGTGGTTGGTGTGTCCGATGCCAGCGCAAATCATTGGATGGCTCTACAGGAAGCCCATGTGTCCGTACCCGTTCTTTTTATTAGCGACGTGGCTCCTTCTCATCCGCATGACTCTACGCTTCTTTCTTCTACTCTCCTCATTCTCATTCGAGCTTGGAGTTCTGCACCACTATATCCATACCTTCCTCGTGCTATCCGTCATCGATTGGCTATGACTAGTAGAGATCGACAAAATCAGCTCACATGAGCTTCAGCATCACACGCCCCAGCCTCATCGTCTCTGGACGCCCCATGAATCGGCAACCCGGCCCTCCCGTCGTTGCGTCGCAGGAGCCACCGTGGCTCAGTAGTCGGCGCCACCATGTCAAGTCGTCAACCTTTTTCTTCTCCCCTGGCGGCTAGCAATGCATCTCCTGCGAAGCTAAATGCAAGGGTGACTCATGGAGACTCCCTTATGAATCGCATCTTCAAGGACATGCTTCTCACACCCTCTCCAGCGGTACGTCTACAAATTTTTTATGTTGCAATATGAGATTTTCAATGTCGATTGGTCATTTGTGATGTTGCAATTTTGACTTTTTTCTCTTTGTACTATAATGTGTGTGTTGACGGTCACTAACACCAATTATAAACTGTCAACATAACCTGCATTTATATTTAATTTCATCACCAAACATAGGTATAGGGGTTTAAACTAATGAATTCCACGAGCTTTGGTGATTTCATGACTGCAGGAGGATTTATCCAGAAAACCGTCAAGGGGGACCTATTCGTCGAAGTAAATTACGGAATTCCGCTGCGTAAACAACGTGGGAAGATTTTAGAAGACTTCAGGAGGCTCTTCACCGAAGCAGACCCCAAGGGGCTGCCATGTGGGGCCGATCGGCCCCACCTGCAGGCCGGTCGGCCTATGGGTCCCACCGGTCAACCTTCGCTTTAAAAGTCGGTTTCCCACCGCCATTGAGATCCAATCTTCGCCATTTATTCAAGTCGGTTTGATCCGAGGGCTTAGGATTGACGCTCTAGCCTATATATATATATATATATATATATATATATATATATATATATATATATATATATATATATATATATATATCAGTCCCTACCCCCTCCCTCAGCAGATCCCTAAAACCCTAATTCATATCTTCAGGATCAGAGCCAGCTATCAAGAGAAGATTAGTCCTCCATAGGATGTAATCTTATAAATAATAGTGAGATGGAGAGTGAGGGAAGAGTTTGATGCCGGCCTGTCGGTGCTCTCTCTACGGCTTGTACCTTAGCGGATCCAAGTTCTATCCGAGCTTGCCTCTGAGATTTCTCTCGTAATCAACTTCTAATTCAAGTAAGCTTCTTGTTTATATTATTCATCCGGTTCACAACTTTTTTGAGTGCTTTATTTTTTATCCGAGAAGAGTAAAGTAGTAATTGTAGTGTAAGTGTGGTGCTTAGACTTTAGTTACTTGTGGATGTATCCTGTATTCTGGATCGGTGGTAGCTCATGAGGGTGACTCTTATAGCCTTGTTGAATCCTCTGTAGTCCACCTCCCGTTTGTAGGGCAAGTAGGACGCGGTTACTATGGGAAGCATCCTCTGCTAGTGTCTTTCCTTAAGTAATGTCCCTAGTTGAATAGTAGAAGACATAGCTTACCCAAGTCAGAACTAAAAAACCTTAGTTTTTCTCTCTACGCTCCTATGTATCTTAACCTTGTTGCTACCCCTAGTTGAGTTGGATCGTAGTTAGTCTCACACGTTTTCCTGTGGATACGATACTTAGAATACTTTTAGGTAAAAGCTACAGTGGTATCCGTGCGCTTGTGGATTTATCTGTGTACGTTAAATATACCAACAAGCTTTCTGACGTCGTTGCCGGAGAAACGGTTGCTGAATTAACTACGAGCCTAGCTTAGTTTATTATCTTTTATATTCTTTCTTTTATCCTTTTCCTTTTTATCATGGATTCCACTCCTATCTACATATACGCTATACCTACGAGCGTGTGCCTAGAGCCACCAAAATCTGTAGAGCCTATCCTTACACCTGGTTATGAGCTGTGCCCATGTTTTATAAAACTAATTCGGGATCAATCCTTCTCGGAAGAAGGCAATGAAAACCCACACTCACACCTACAAGAGTTTGAACAGACCTGTGCATGCTTGTGTATCGCTGGCATGTCTAACAAAACCTTAAGATGGAAGTTGTTTTTGTTATCTTTGATGGGAAGAGCTAAACAATGGTACAGTCAAACCATAGAAAGTATGCAAGGAGATTGGGAAACGTTATGCTCTAATTTTTTACGTTTCTTTTCCACTTCTAAAGTGGTTAGCCTTTGAAAAGAGGTTCTAAATTTTAGAAAACTAGAAGAAGAATCTCTTGGCACATCGTGGGATCGTTTTAATGACCTCATCTTCACTGGCCCGGACCTTGCTATTCCAGACCTAATGCTCCTTCAACATTTTTACATGGGTCTTAGCAAGGATTCCATGGAATCCCTTGATGCAGCCTCTAGAGGAGCTTTCATTCATCTGTCTACTAGTGAAGCAAGGTCTATACTTGATAAGATTAGTGGAAAAACTCCCTGCACTAGCAATCATAATAAACTCCTTGAGTAAGAGAAGGAATCATGTCCCGAACAAGAAGAGAGTTTTGATAGCCAAATCACAACCACTTGAATCCCAAGGTTTAGCTATCAATCCCGAACCATCTATACCCCAAAATCCAAATCCTCCAAAGAAAGAAGAAATTCAACCTTTTGAAATTTCTTGTGAGGATGATCTTTTTGATGATTTTGGGAGAAGCTTAAACTTCCAGTTCCACAAGAGACCTTCGAGCGAATATAATTTAATTCCTCTCAAGAAGGGATCTCTTAGGAAGCATCCTTATTCCCATACAGAACATTGAGAAGAATTCAAGGGTGGCATGTCAAGTGATGATATAGAAGGAGAGCTGAGTCATTTAGCTAATCCTATCTTCTCCCCTTATATGACCACATTAGATGTCTTATCTGAATCCATTTTTCAACCCATCCTTGACCCTGATGATCCCTTTTATGCTCTTTCTCCTAAGTCTCATGATAACCCTAGAAATCCACTAAGACAACCAAAGCATAGGAGTCATAAAGACCACAAGGATGACCAAGAAGAGCAATAACAATGGCTGGAATGTATTAAGAACTTATATGCCATTGCTAAAGAATGGATGGACAAGGACGAAGCCTTATGGGTAGAATCCAAACTTGGCTTAGATCCAAACAGTGAGCTTAAATCAATCTCTTTAATAAACAAGACTCATCCAAGTTTGGAGGAGGCCTTAGACGAGATCAACCCGAGAGCCACAAATCTATGGGAAATCTTGGACAATAAAACGTCCAATGAATGTCATAGGCATGGAATGATGGAGACAATATTTTCGCCTATAGACATTCATGAAGAAACACCCTTAGAGCTTGAAAAGGAAGATGACATCAATGAACATAGAAGTTATTTCATGAACACCTCATCAAATCCATGCTCACATGAGAAATCTCCTTAATCAATCGGTCTTTCTAACATTACCACACATGAGGTCTTCAACTGCCTCATACTTTCTGTTCATAAAGACTTTGAAAGGGTGGTTGTAGATGCATACGTTTGTCATAAATATTGCAAATCTCGTTGGCATGAATCTTGAGATAGGCACCCAAAGGTTGGTGTTGGAGGGAAAAACACTTCACCAATTAGAAATGCAATTCAAAGGTTTCCCAAGGATGATATTTTGTCCTAAAACAAGCACTTTCGGAAGATAATATGAGTTTTCACCTTCTGTTGTGATACTCTTGTGAAATGAGCATAGAAACATAATTATGAAAAATATTCCTTCAGGTATTATTGTCACTAACCATTCTAGGTTTGAAGCAAAAAGGATGAACGATGATGACTCAAGGTATGTCCAACCAATCATCATGCAACATTGAATCACATCCATCCAAACTTGATTTTGCCTTGCAAAATTCAAGTGTGGGGGATGAACTTCTCTAAAAAATCTTATGCCATGTTGCTAATTCATATTGGTTGTCTCTACCTTTAAGTCATGCTCAATTTGCTAAATAACAATCATTATCTTTCATCTCTATTTGAATAAATCTTTATAATGCTTTCATACTACCTTTGTTTACTATAGTATGCTTAAGATTTGGAGTATGATCTTACATCTTCTAAATTAGGCATGGTGCTTAGTTTTAACTATTTTCATGAATTAAATTAGACACAATATATACTTTGATTCTTGAACCAAAAGGTGTGCTGATTTTACTTCTAAAGGCTTTTAAATTAAGCGTGGTGCTTAGGTTAAAATGCCTTCCTAAATCAAATTAGACATGGTGTCTAGGTTGATTTTTGAGCCAATAGTATGCTTTAGTAGGCACTGGATATTTTGTGGACTAACCCCTACAGGAAACTCTCACATCAATATTGGTAAGTTATGAGATGAATTCAAATCAGAGATGAAGCCAGGCACATGATAAACTCCAATAACATTGTGCAAAGAAGACACAACTCATTCATGATGGATGGAAGAACTAGATGAATGAATATGAGCTATGCCTGTTCATGGTTGTGGTAGAACCTCCTAAATTATAGGACCCACATACACCTGTCACTGTCCAATGACCTCTGATGACTATGCATATGTCCTAGTAACTTAAGAAGACTATCGGGTGTCTGCGGGGAACCCCGAATCATCCATGATTTCCTAGCAGGATCCCATTATAGAGTCATTGCAGTATTACAACATTTATTCAAATATCTACATCAGAGTAAAATAGCGGAAGTCTTATAATAACTTAGTTTATGAAATAGTAGTTTCAAATCTTACAAACTAAGTTCGATAATTATTACAAACCATAGTAGTAGTGGAGTGGCATTAGTAACATAATACAAACACACAATATAAGTATCCTGCCCAAGGGTCACACATTTACTCGGCATCATCGATCTGAACAACAGTCATGCAGCACAGTCCAAGATAGACCTGCCCATGAGGCTCACCTGCAACAAGGGTCAACGAACCCTGAGTATAAAAGTACTCAACAAGACTTAATCGAAAGGAAACTGAAAAGACTTAGGAATGCAGGCTCAGGGATTCAAGATATGGCTTTAGCAATAATCAAAGTTCTTTTATGTAAAAGCCCTCTAACAAGATTCTTTATATCAACATTTTTATCCTCAAAAAGATCATATACAAAGCTGACATGATCCATATTGAGATCATGAAACTTCGTATCCAACACTTTCTCAAACCTTACTCAAGTTCTAGTTATTAACCTACGATGATGAATAGTGAGTTGAGTCTCCATAACCGAGGAGCAACGACGATTCGAACCAATTAAAACCCAGCTGGGGATTCCTGACCACATGGCATATGCAGGTCCCTGACCTACATATACCAACCTACCCTCAGATCCTCTAAAACAAGAATGAGTCTACGCCACCCGAGAATACAGTACTCCACCAATCCAGCCCATTGCTACATGGGTACACGCTATTTCTGCCATCTCTCCACTCCTAGTGCGCGAGTGGCCATTCTCATAACAGAATCGCCAAGTTAAGGCTTACCAGAGTATGTGGTTAGTACTATAAAGTCTCACCTCATACAGTTCAACAACAGATGGGCCTCAATCGACACAGGCGGAAAGAACCCGCTCACAAGACATCCATGTCTTGTGTCTCTCATACACCGAGTCCGCCCGGTCTAGATTTATTATTCTACATGCTCATATCTCATGATAACATAAGTGACCAAACGTAACCAAGGATCCATTTAAAACTCATAGGTGACAGGTAATCACCCGACTTTTATCTGTCTAAGCATGACTAAGCATAACTAGGCATTTACGAAGTAAAATTGGTAACAAGGTAGATATGGAAAAATAAGGTTGATAATGCACCAATTAGGTTTTCACTCAACTCCTAATTACTTAATGCAGTCCTAAAAAGCAAAAGCGATATAAATTTGTAAAACACAAGGTAGGTTTAAATGCATCCGGGGCTTGCCTTGATTGGCGGAAAAGTCAGGTTCCAGAGTCGTTCCACTGGTATCAAATCTGACTTCAACAGACGGATTAACCTCCGCCTCAACTTGATTAACTACCATGTGCTCACTTTTGTTCACTACATGTAGTAACAATGCCATGTTTAACATGATGCGAGATACAAAACATGATGCTTGATAATGGATGCAAAAGTTAAAAACTTGAATACAACTTTCCTTCGTGGTACGGTTACAAGTCAAAACTAACTAAACCTTTTTCATAACACTTATTTCAATTGCCAAGGATCATTACCAACTAATGACCCAAGGTCATCACTCAATCAAAAAATTTAAACAAAATATAAATCATTAAAGGTTACTATTTGCTTTTATGAATTAATTAATTAATTCAAAATTATGAAATAAATCGACTTGTTCCAATTGAGCTCAAAATTTTTGTAAAGGTTCATTACATGATAACTAGGTGGCAAAACAATTTTCATAATTTTTGGATAGTTATTTAAACCTAGAAAAATCATGGAAACTCATTTATTAATTAATTGAGCAATTTTTATCACATTCAAAAAGTACTAAAAATCAATAGTTCATATTTTTCTTAAATAGTATTCATTACAGAGAGGTCACACAAAAATTTTCATAATTTTTGGAGCTTTAAATAATTCTACACAAAAATAACAAAAACTCATACTATTCATTCATCACTGAAAAATAGAAAATTCATTTTCAAACACCGAGTCACTGACAACATGACCCCACCTGTCATCCCCGACCTCCAGCGCTGACCACGGCGACTACACGCGCTGACCAGCGATTTCTCGCCAACGGCGAGATCACCGGCGATGGCCAAGGTACCACCACGTCCCCTACATCCCTACACGTCAATTGGTGGCACAAGCGAGACCTAAAATGGCCTAGACCGAGCATGACACCAGCCATGGTGGCCATGACGACGTGGCTGGGCAACACCGATGAAACAAGACTGGTAGCACTTAAACAAACTGCACAAGAAGATTCAACAGCTCACCCCGAACACGATTGAGCAAAGAGCAGGGCTAGAAGAGCAACGGAGAGGTGGGTCGACGTGCACAGCAGCCACGGCGGAGCAACGGTCGTCGATGGCGGTGTTCCAGCAACTGCGGTGGACAAAATAGTCAATCAACTAGGCACAAAGCACCACGGCATCGTGGTAAAGCTGAAATAAGACTTTGCAAGGTCAGAGGCTCACCGTAGAGCTACGGCCATGGTGAAGCGCATGCGACGGCGACGCTGCTGGCTGCGAGGAAGAAAAGCAATGAACGGCGATTTCTGGCGAAGTCAAGCGACCAGACCTGGTTGGATGGGTGCGCAAGGAACAAGCAAAGATATGAAGGGCTTTGCTGCGACTAGAACGGCGCTATGGCGTCAGTGCGAGCTCGTCGAAGTTAGGCGGTGGCGACGGGAAAAACAGAGGAAGGAGAAAAAGGAGAACGGCGACGACGCCTGGGCTATAAACGCGACCAGGAAGCAAAGAGAAGCCACGCAGGGGCCTTCTCCATGCTAGTGTGAAGCCAAAGACGGCCACGAGCGTGCCTGGAAGCAGAAAGAAGATCGTCGGCGGTGAGGTGGCTTCCGCGGCTACTGTTCCCCAAAATTACAAAATTGCCACTCGATGTGAATCCCAAATTACTCCCAAATTTATGTGGCAACTCAAAAATCTTCAAAAATAAAAGTTGTTCCAAATTCAAAGTTCTACAACTTTGCTTTTATAACCAAACCCAAATTCGGTCTACATTTTGAAATGCAAGTTTAAATTCAAAAAGGGGACATTTCAAGAATTTACGCCTTTTCAAATTACTTCAAATTTTATAAAACAACTCTAAAAACTCCAAAAACCAACTTTGTACAACTCGACAAGCTCTACACTTTTGTTTTTAGGCTCAACCCCAAAATGTGCTTAGATTTTGAATTTGGTTTTCTAGGGTAAAATTAAATGTTGAAATCAGGGTTTTTTTGGAAATTCAAATCAATACCAAGATTTTTACTCAATTCAAGCCATACAAGTCAACACATATAACATAAAGGTAAACTTGTTTTAGTGTATGTATATTAAAATTTTCACTAACACATGAATGATGTGCTATGCATATGATGACATGGTATGTTTTAGTATTTAAACACCTGAGGTGTTACAATCCTTCCCCCTAAAAGAAATCTCGTCCCGAGATTTAAAGTCCAAGGGTAAGTAATGGAAAAGGAAATGTGTTAGTCCAAAAACATCCAAAACCTATTCATAAAACAGCTAAGGTCTCTTTACAAAACACGGTTTGTAACGACTGAGCACAACTAACATTATTCTATATAGACGCAAGAAACTCCGGAAACTTTTCTAGCAAGTAATCTTTGGATTCCCAAGTAGCTTCTTCTTCGGAATGTTGATTCCATTGTATCTTGTAGAACTTGATTGTTCTCCTTTGTGTGACACGGTCTTTCTAATCCAGAACTCGGATAGGATATTCAAAATAGGTCAAATCAGGTTCAAGTTCCACTCCTTCAACCTCAACATTCTATTCAGGCACTCGAAGACACTTCTTTAATTGGGAAACTTGAAACACATCGTGCATAGCTAAAAGATGTTCTGGTAACTTCAAGTGATATGCCACCTTTCCACACCTTTCCAAATTTTGAAATGGTCCAACATAACGAGGTGCCAACTTGCCTTTAACACCGAAACGAGTAACTCCCTTCATTGGTGATACCTTCAGATATACAAAATCTCCCTTGTTAAACACCAATGGTCTACGTCGTTTATCCACATAATTCTTTTGTCGGGACTGAGCTATCTTCAAATTACTTTATATCTATCTAACCTTCTCTTCTGTTTCTTTTACTAGGTCAACTCTAAAGAACCATCTTTCCCTAGGTTCAGACCAATTCAGCGATGTTCTACATCTATGACCATAGAGTGCTTCAAACGGAGCCATTCTAATGCTCTCTTGATAACTATTATTGTATGAGAACTCAACCAAAGGCAAACATTCATCCCACTTATTGGAATAGTTAAGGACACAACACCTTAATATATCTTCAAGTACTTGATTGACCCTTTCAGTCTGTGGATGATAAGCTGTACTATACAGGAGTTTGGTACCCAATGAAGCATGCAATTGTTTCCAAAAGTTGGAGACAAACTGTGTACCCCTATCTGATACTATGGTCTTTGGTACTCCATGTAGGCTCACGATTCGTGCTAAATACATCTTGACATATTGGATAGTGGGGTATGTACTCGTGACTAGAAGAAAATGTGTTGACTTAGTTAGTCGATCTACAATAACCCATATTGAATCAAAGCCTTTAGATGTCTTGGGTAGACCAATAATAAAGTCCATACTAATATCCTCCCACTTCCAAGCTGGAATAGGCAATGGTTGTAACTCCCCAGCAGACCTCAAATGTAAAGCTTTCACTTTTTGACAAGTATCACACTTGGCTATATGCCGGGCAATCTCTATCTTTATTTTGGTCCACCAAAATCTTTGTTTCAAGTCATGGTACATCTTATTACTTCCTGGATGAATAGATAACCTAGTAGCATGTGCCTCATCAAGAATTGACTGTCGCAACTCAGGAACCTTTGGTGCCACAAGATGATTCTTGAACCATAGCACACCTTCATCATCTATTTTGAAGCATTCCGCTTTTCCATTCCGGACTCTTTCTTTGATATGGGCTATACCCTTGTTTTCTTTCTGAGTGGCAATAATCTTGTCTCGAATAGTTGATCCAATAGTTATATTGGTCAAACTACCTTGTTGAATTACCTCTATACTCATCTTTTCCATCTCTTGGCATAAAGTCAAACCCATTGTTTTTACTGTCAGACAATTGCAATGACTCTTACAACTGAGGGCATCTGCAACCACATTTGCCTTACCAGGATGGTAATGTACTTCCAAGTTATAATCTTTAATCAATTCTAACTATCTTCTTTATCGCATGCTCAATTCTAATTGAGTAAAGATATATTTTAAACTCTTGTGGTCTATATACATATGACAAGTATTACCAAGTAGGTAATGCCGCCAAATCTTCAAAGCATGGACAACCACTGCTAACTCCAAATCATGAGTTAGATAATGTTCTTCATGTTGCTTAAGTTGTCTAGAAGCATAGGCAATGACTCAGCCTTCTTGCATCAATACACATCCAATGCCAATACCAGAAGCATCACAATAAACGTCAAATGACTTCTCAATATCTGGTTGTGCTAATACTGGTGCAGTGGTTAGTAATCTCTTCAAAATCTAGAAGGCTTCTTCATAATTAGATGACCAGACAAACTTGGCTTGATTCTTCAACAACCCAGTGATGGACTTGGATATTCTAGAGAAATCTGAGATAAAACGACGGTAATAACCCGCCATTCCAAGAAAACTCCAAACCTGATGAACTGTGGTTGGTGGTTTCCAATCTAGTACATCCTTAACTTTGCTTGGATCCACAACAACTCCTTTAGCTGACAAAACATGTCCTAAAAACTATACTTCCTTTAGCCAAAAGTCACACTTACTGAACTTGGCATAAAGCTGATGTTCTCTCAAGTGGGTCAGAATAATTCTGAGATGCTCCGCATGTTCTTTCTTATTCTTAGAATGTACTAAGATGTCATCAATGAAGACCACTACAAACTTGTCTAGCTCAGGCATGAATACTGAATTCATCAGATACATGAAATGGCATGGGGCATTCGTCAAACTAAAAGACATTACCAGGTATTCATATAATTCATATCTTGTGGTAAATGTCGTTTTGGGAATATCTTCAGGCTTAATTTTGATTTGGTGATAACCTAACCTTAAATCAATCTTGGAGAAAACTTTGACTCCAGCCAGTTGATCAAAAAGCAAGTCTATCCGAGGTAAGGGATACTTATTCTTAATGGTTACTTCATTCAATGGACGATAGTCAACACACAACCTCAGGGTCTTATCTTTCTTTTTCACAAAAATTGCAGGATATCCCTAAGGTGATGAACTGGGTTGGATAAACCCCTTATCAATCAACTCTTGCAACTGAGTCTTCAACTCGGCTAATTCCTTGGGAGGCATCCTATAAGCTCTCTGAGAGATCAGAGCTGTTCTAGGTTTTAACTCTATGTTAAACTGAACATCCCTATCTAGTGGTAGACCGGGTAAATCTTCAGGAAAAAACATCCAGAAATTAACAGACTACCGGGATATCTCTAATCTCCTTGACAGAAGTCGCATAAACTTTTTCCACTGATCTCCTTAAGGTTGGAAGTTGGATAAGAAGCTAGGAATTACTATCACGCAAACTCACCCTTATTATCCTATTCAAAGCATCTATAACAGCCTTATGCTGATACATCCAATTCATTCCCAAGATCATATCTATATCCTGATCATTGAGAATAATCGTGGTAGTGGGAAAAATATGCCCACCCAGGTGTATGGGTACCTGGTATACCATTTCCTTAGTACACAGACGTCCCCCGGGTGACTGTATAAAGAAAATTTCCTTTGTTTCCCCAATTAGAATTTCATGCTTTACGACAAAGGTTCTATTGATGAATTAATGAGATGCACCAGAATCAAAAAGCATAACTGCAGAATGATCGGCGATAGGAAACATACCCAGCATCACGGGCTCCCCTTCTAGAATCTCCCCGGCCTGAATATAGAAACCCCGCCCCGTCTTCTTTTCATCTTTGCCCTTCTGAGCATTCTGATTATTGTTCTTATTCTAAACTTGACCCTGTTGTTGATTGCCAGGAGCCTTCTGAGAATTTGGATTATACTGTTTGGGATACAAACATTCCCTGGAGAAATGACCAGACCTTCCACAATTGTAACATGGATAACTGTGACCCTGGGGCGTTGGAGCACGGACACCAGGAGCATTTGTCTGTTGTGGATTCTGGTAAGTTGTGGTAGGATGGACATTTGATTATTGCCCGGCTTGGAACTACGGCAGACGATAAGGAGGACGATAATGATTGACTAGGTGATAGATTATCTTTTGCCTCTTTTGATTTCCACCAAAAGATCCAGATGGCACACTCTTTTTCTTCTTGATCTCCTTATGCTATCGATATTTTTCCTCTGAAGCAATAGCAATGTTCACTGCCTCATGATAAGTGACATTGGTATAGGTAGTCATCATTGTCTACAGTTTGGTATTTAGACCACGCATAAACCATTGCTTTTTCTTAGCATTTATGTTGACATGTTTAGATGCATACTGTGACAGGTGATTGAATCTACTCACATATTGCATAACTATTTGATCCCCTTGCTTCAAAGCAAGGAACTCATCCAGCTTCATAGCCATAACTCCCTCTCGGATATAATGGGCTCAGAAAGCAGTACAGAACTCTACCCAAGTTAACTAAACACCCGCTGGTTGCATAGCCACAAGGTTTGCCCACCAAGCACCTGCTGCACCTCTAAGTTGTTGGGCAGCAAAAATAGGTTTCTGATACTCTGTGTAGGGAATGAAATCAAACTTTTGCTCCATTGTACGAAGCCAATCATTAGCTTCCAGTGGTTCATCGGCCTTGGTAAACACCAGTGGTCTTGTATCTATGAAATCAACATACATAGCTTCATGCCTGGGATGATTGCGACCACGGTTCCCTTGCATCACATTTTGATTACTCTGAGCTATCTCTCGAAGCAATCGAGCATTTTCAATAGTCACATTAACAAGGGCGGCGATAGCATCAGCCAAATTTGGTGGAACTGGTGGTGGATCAGGAATACCATCCTCATCTTGTAAAGTACTAGGAATATGTGAACCCTGCGTACGACGCATCTAAACAAGACTACTTAACTTAACTAGATCTCACTATTTTACAACTCTACTCTTCTCCTTGACCACATCAAACCTCGTGATCGGTATCCATTCCGAAAACATTTTTGCCTTCATTATCACTTTCATCGACCATCACTAATTCTTCTGGATCTTCTTCTTCCTCTTCAAGTTCATCATTATCAGCAATGATGACACCAGGGTCCATTGCATCAGCTTTAGGTTCATGATTTGGATCCAAGAGATTGCTCAACCTATGGACTTCTTCATGCAGATTGGTAGAATATTCTTCTAAATCTTCTACATAAAATTCTAGCTCATGCGCTCTAGCTCTAGCTACATCTTCCCTATGCCAAGCCTCATTTCTCCCTTCCACCATACGAACTAACATACGCTTGTAGTTCTTATGAGCGGTGGTGAGACACCTCAATTTATTCCGTAACTCACCCACATGGATAGCATCCACAGCCCTATCTCTAGTAGCCTATGCTAACTCTGATGTAAGCCTCTGTATCTCTACCTGAGGATTAGGCCTAGAGCTGCTACTGCTAGCACCATCATTCCTAGGGGCAAGCTGGTGACAAGGAACTCCTTTAGGTCCAACAGACTTATGGGGTGTTACCTTGGTACGAGCCATACTGTAGGAAGCAAGATTAATCCCAATAAGACAACCTGATACAAGTCTCAATAGCAGCCAGGATGGATTACACTGTTTAACCTAGACTCACTACTTAACTCCAAACTAAGAGGGAAAGTAAGTAACAAGTGGATTAATCATAATGCATGAATCGTTCTTACGAACATAAACATCAAAACTTATAAGGTACAACAACAACAGTTGTTATTATATAGGGCATAATAAAATTACTACTCCACCACACAAAGCCTTTTTAATCAAATAAGGAATGGTGAGAATGAAATAAGATAAGCTAGAAGCAATTTGGACCAAATTAACAAGTTATATTTATTTGTCCCAAATCATTCTGAAGTTTTTGTAAAACAATACAACAAAGACTTTGTAACGATTTGCTCTGATACCATTCTGTGGCAGAACCTCCTAAATTATAGGACCCACATGCACTTGTCACTGTCCAATGACCTCTGACAACTATGCTTATGTCCCAGTAACTTAAGAAGACTATCGGGTGTCCGCGGGGAACCCCGAATCATCCATGATTTCTGAGCAGGATCCCATTACAGAGTCATTGCAGTATTACAACATTTATTCAAATATCTACATCAGAGTAAAATAGCGGAAGTCTTACAATAACTTAGTTTACAAAATAGTAGTTTCAAATCTTACAAACTAAGTTCGATAATTATTACAAACCATAGTAGTAGTAGAGTGACATTAGTAACATAATACAAACATACAATATAAGTACCCCATCCAAGGGTCACACATTTACTCAGGGATTCAAGGTATGGCTTTAGCAATAATCAAAGTTCTTTTGCGTAAAAACTCTCTAACAAGATTCTTTATATCAACATTTTTATCCTAAAAAAGATCATATACAAAGCTGACATGATCCATATTGAGATCATGAAACTTTGTATCCAACACTTTCTCAAACCTTACTCAAGTTCCAGTTATTAACCTATGATGATGAACAGTGAGTTGAGTCTCCATAACCAAGGAGCAACGATGATTCGAACCGATTAAAACCCAGCTAGGGATTCCAGACCACACGACATATGCAGGTCCCTGACCTACATATACCAACCTACCCTCAGGTCCTCTAAAACAAGAATGGGTCTGCGCCACCCGAGAATACAGTACTCCACCAATCCAGCACATTGCCACGTGGGTACACGCTATTCCCGCCATCTCTCCACTCCTAGTGCGCGAGTAGCTATTCTCATAACAGAATCACCAAGCTAAGGCTTACCGGAGTATGTGGTTAGTACTACAAAGTCTCACCTCATATAGTTCAACAACGGATGGGCCTCAATCGACACAGGCGAAAAGAACCCGCTCACAAGACATCCATGTCTTGTGGCTCTCATACACCGAGTCCGTCAGGTCTAGATTTATTATTCTACATGCTCATATCTCATGATAACATAAGTGACCAAACGTAACCAAGGATCCATTTAAAACTCGTAGGTGATAGGTAATCACCTGACTTTTATCTGTCTAAGCATGGCTAAGCATAACTAGGCATTTACGAAGTAAAACTGGTAACAAGGTAGATATGGAAAAACAAGGTTGGTAATGCACCAATTAGGTTTTCACTCAACTCCTAATTACTTAATGCAGTCCTGAAAAGCAAAAGCGATATAAATTTGTAAAACACAAGGTAGGTTTAAATGCGTCCGGGGCTTGCCTTGATTGGCGAAAAAGTTAGGTTCCAGAGTCGTTCCACTGGTATCAAATCTGACTTCAACAGACAGATTAACCTCCTCCTCAACTTGATTAACTACCACGTGCTCACTTTTGTTCACTACACGTAGTAACAATGTCATGTTTAACATGATGCGAGATACAAAACGTGATGCTTGATAATAGATGCAAAAGTTAAAAACTTGAATACAACTTTCCTTCACGGTACGGTTACAAGTCAAAACTAACTAAATCTTTTTCATAACACTTATTTCAATTGCCAAGGATCATTACCAACTAATTACCCAAGGTCATCACTCAATCCAAAAATTCAAACAAAACCTAAATCATTAAAGGTTACTATTTGCATTTATGAATTAATTATTTAATTCAAAATTGTGAAATAAATCAACTTGTTCCAATTGAGCTCAAAATTTTTGTAAAGGTTCATTACATGATAACTAAGTGGCAAAACAATTTTCATAATTTTTGGATAGTTATTTAAACCTAGAAAAATCATGGAAACTCATTTATTAATTAATTGAGCAATTTTTATCACATTCAAAAGTACTAAAAATTAATAGTTCATATTTTTCTTAAATAGTATACATCACAAAGAGGTCACACAAAACTTTTCATATTTTTCATAGCTCTAAATAATTCTACACAAAAATAACAAAAACTCATACTATTCATTCATCACTGAAAAATAGAAAATTCATTTTCAAACATCGAGTCACTGACAACGTGACCCCACCTGTCATCCCTGACCTCCAGCGCTGACCACGGCGACTACACGCGTTGATCGGCGATTTCTCGCCGACGGCGAGATCACCGGTGATGGCCAAGGTACCACCACGTCCCCTACATCTCTACGCGTCGATTGGTGGCACAAATGAGACCTAAAACAGCCTAGACCGAGCATGACACCAGCCATGGCGTCCACGACAACGCGGCTATGCAACGCCGGTGAAACAAGACTAGTAGCACTTAAACAAACTACACAAGAAGGTTCAGCAGCTCACCCCGAACACGATTGAGCAAAGAGCAGGGCCAAAAGAGCAACAGAGAGGTGGGTCGACGTGCACAGCAGCCACGATGGAGCAACGGTCGTTGATGGCGGTGTTCCAGTGACTACGGTGGACAAAATGGTCAATCAACCAAGCACAAAGCACCACGGCATTATGGTGAAGCTGAAACAAGACTTCGCAAGGTCAGAGGCTCACCGTAGAGCTACGGCCACGGTGAAGCGCATGCGACGGCGACGCTGCCGGCCGCGAGGAAGAAAAGCGATGAACGGCGGTTCTCGGTGAAGTCAAGCGACCAGACCTGGTTGGATGGGTGTGCAAGGAACAAGCGGAGATACGAAGGGCTTTGCTACAACTGGAATGGCACTACGGCGTCGGTGCGAGCTCACCGGAGTTGGGCGGTCGCGACGGGAAAAACAGAGGAAGAAGAAAAAGGAGAATGGCGACGACGCCTGGGCTATAAACGTGACCAGGAAGCAAAGAGAAGCCACATAGGGGCCTTCTGCACACCAGCGCGAAGCCAAAGACGGCCACGAGCGCTCCTAGAAGCAGAAAGAAGGTCGCCGGCGGTGAGGTGGCTTCCACAGCTACTGTTCCCCAAAATTACAAAATTGCCACTCGATGTGAATCCCAAATTACTCCCAAATTTATTTGGCAACTCAAAAATCTCCAAAAATAAAAGTTGTTCCAAATTCAATGTTCTACAGCTTTGCTTTTATAACCAAACCCTAATTCGGTCTATATTTGAAATGCAAGTTTAAATTAAAAAAGGGGACATTTCAAGAATTTACGCCTTTTCAAATTACTTCAAATTTTATAAAACAACTTTGAAAACTCCAAACACCAACTTTGTACAACTCGACAAGCTCTACACTTTTGTTTTTAGGCTCAACCCCAAAATGTGCTTAGATTTTGAATTTGGTTTTCCAGGGTAAAATTAAATGTTGAAATTAGGGTTTTTTGGAAATTCAAATCAATACAAAGATTTTTACTCAATTCAAGTCATACAAGTCAACACATATAACATAAAGGTAAACTTGTTTTAGTGTATGCATATCAAAATTTTCACTAAACATGAATGATGTGCTATGCATATGATGACATGGCATGTTTTAGTATTTAAACACCCAAGGTGTTACAATGGTTTGGCATGAATCTACAAACCCAGCCACCACTACAGCTATGGAACAAAGGGGAAGAAGATGAGTGCATAAAACAAAGAGCGAGACGGAAGGACCAATGAAGTGGCAAGATCAAAGAAGAAAAAAGATGACATGACAAAGGGATGAGAAAGAAAAGGTGTGATCTAGGAAACAAGAAGCTCATGAATAGCTCAAGATACGAGACTAGCTGAGCAAGGAAAACTTCAAGCAAAAGGGAAGAACCATCACAAGTCATCTACCCTTCGTCATATGGTGCCTTTACACTCTAATGACAAAGGTAACATCCTAAGATAAATGGTCATTATTTCAAAAGCTTTTCTTGATTCTAGTAGGCACACAAATAAGAAACAAACATGTTTGGGTTACAACTCCACTACTTGATTCAACTTGATTAACTCAACATGTTAAGCTTGTTCCTAGCACAACTTTCTTGATCTCATAGTCTTAACCAAATGAGTTAAAAAGTGCACATCTTATCTTTGGAAGATGATAGTCATAATCATGTAAAGATTGATACATTATGTAGAAAAAGACAAACCTTCAGTGGGTTAAGCAATTTAACCCTTTTGGACAAATGTACTTAAATGTTATATTCATGCTCAATCTTCTGATCTTATCACCCATGTTACAATTAAACAAAGCACATAACAATAACTTCATCTTGTCCCATGTGCCTAAGGTTAGAGAAGAATAAATAAAGTTTTTGGTTCTATTGGTGTTTTCCACCAATAGAGCCCATGCACTTGATCTCTACCTTGTCTTATGAGTAGGACACACTTCAAGCAAAGTGTAAGGAAAGATAGTCGACTCCCTAATTTCTACAAGTGAAGGTCCTAAACCTATCAAACCAAAATAAAAACTCAAAACCAAGATAGGTTTGGCGGAAGAAGGTGACATCACCATTAGAGGTGCCACCTCAAGAATTCTCATCTCCAGAGCAAACCAAGGTACTTGATCAATGAATTTCACAAGAATAAGTCCAATTCAAAGAACTTACAATACCGAACCCTCACCGAAAGAGCTAGCTTAGGGGAGAAGCACTCCCGTGTATCCAAATAAGTATTCTTTCCCCTTTTGTTTTAAGTTTAGTTTATTTTTAATAGTTAAAAAATGATGAATGAAAAATAAAATAAAAAAATTATCTTTACATTAGTCATCTATAGTAAAAAAGTGTGTCTAGTTTGCTTTAATTTATTTTTAAGAGTTGAATAAAATAAAGAGAACTCAGAATAATCTCTTAACATAGAAATGATGAATAGTTGCTCTGTTGTAATTGCTTTCAAGTACCTAGTTTTCAGCCTTGAATTCTCTCGAGTCTTGGATAAGATTGTTTTGGTATAAGGATTTACTCTGAACTTGAAACTTGTGGGTAGCATATGATTGATCTAAGTCTAGGTAATTGACGGATATGATATGAGATGGTATGAGTGCTATTTATCTTGTTCCAAGTGACACTAAAGTTCCAGAGATTTATTTTTTGAAAAACACAAAAATGCTATATGATGAGTTTCTTGTATGACAAAACTTGAATTCCCACCAGAGCCATACATGTTATTTAGGCTATAAAAACTTCCACATATATGCTGGTTATTTTGCATTGAGTTTTGTCAAGCTTTGTTGACCCTTATGAGAGATTTGTCATGCTCTTAAAATCAAGATCACGTACACACCACCCACATATGCACTACTCCTGTCGGGGACCAATATTAGGGCACCCAAAGAGGAGGAGCGAATGACCGTCAACATTGATTCATCCACATGATTAAGACCGCGACTACACCGCATGTTGGGTCTATCCTCGTCCGTCCACCAAGACCTTGGGTCTCGCCCCAAGCTGACTCCTAAGGACTGGCTCCGCCTTGCCTGACGTCTGAGGGCAAACTCTGTCTTGCCCGACCCCCGAGGGTTGGCTCTGCCTCACCCGACATCTGGGGGCTAGCTTCGCCTCGCCCGATGTTTGGGGGCTGGCTCCGCCTCGCTCAACGTCTATGAGCAGACTCTGCCTTGCCCGATGTCTAGGGGATGGCTTCGCCTCGCCTGACGTCTACAAGTAGACTCTACCTTGCCTAATATCCAGGGGTTATCTCTACTTCACCCAACGTCTGGGGGCTGTCTCTGCCTCGCCCGACGTCTAGGGGCTGGTTCCGCCTCACCCGATGTCTATGGGCAAACTCCGCCTCACCTGATGTCCGAGGGTTGGCTCTGCCTTGCCCAACATCTGCTGGCAGACTCTACCTTGCCCAACATCCGGGGGCAGACTCTGCCTCTCCCGACGTCCGGGGGCTGGCTTAGCCTCGCCCGATGTCTGCACGCTGCTCCTTCATAACTACGCGCGCAGATAAGGCAGGGCACTTGAGTCAACCACAATACCAAGGACCATACCCTATATGCCTATAGGAAAGTACCATTAGGATATGACAAGACGGACGCTTTAAGCCCTTCCAGGCATGTTAGAGCCCAAATAGTGTTGTAGGCATCAACATTTGTCTTACAGTGATGTGGGCGCCGCCATTTGCCCTTGGGCACAGATCCTGATGGAATCATACAACAACCACTATGGTCTAGGAGGAAACTTGCATCATCTACAGTAACAGATGTGCGGTCACTATGCCGTCTGCTCCCTATAGGGTCATGGATCAGCACCATGGTCTATCACGCCACCCGCCGGGGTGAGATGGGACGTGACCACTTGCTGATCAAGCTAGAACATGTCATCATCAGTGGACGGATACCCAGCGTGGCCCTATCAGGATTAGTTGACATGCACTCAGCATGGAGCTATCCCTAGCACTGTCTGCCATGTTAGTGGGGCTCACTCAGAGGAAAAGGAAGACTCGGAATCTCGGTAGGACCTCCTTTGCCTCTAGTTTTTCTTCTTTCTCCCATCTGTAATTGCTGCTTCCCCTTGGTCTATAAAAGGGAAGGCATGATACCCCACTAAGGGGACATATCGATTGAACACACCACGCATCACATCACACATAGCTAAGGAGCGACCAAGCTCTTAGTAATCATTCGACCTTTCCATCAAACACTTGGGATCTATCCCTCTCTCGCCCATTGGTAACCCCTACTATGAACTTTTCAGTGCAAATAACACGAGCAGCAGCCATGAACTAGACGTAGGGACATTCTACCCAAACATGTATAAACCTTGTGTCTTTTTAGCACACCATCCAGGCCAGATGCGTAATAACACAAATTTACACGTTGGTGTTTACTCAAAACACTAATAGTTAACGCACCAGATAGGGGACCTTTGTGCATTTCGACATTAACATTAGGCCACAGATGGCTAGCCATGGTATCAACTGGGTCCTGAGCACACACATGCGCTTCAGGGACCTAGAATTCATCATCATAGTGGGAGGAGAGTTGGCATTGGCTCACGCCGCCATCCAATCTCTCCCCTCCATCGGCCTCGACTATGGGAGGCTTGAGCGCTAGCTCGGTGCCTCCTTGGGACCCCATCCATCTAGAGAGGACCTACGTCACCTCTCCTTCTTTGACACCAACATCATGGCGTGGCTCACTGAAGGGGAACCCCTATCTCTAAAATGCCTCATACAGAGCATCCCGACAGTGCTTCCATTTGGTCTCCACAACACCGCGGCGACCATTAGCCACCTTGTGGCACAACGCATGGTTCCACCTCCCACGAATGATGAATTCATGGGGGTGATCGAACACATTGTGGAATCTTTCCATGACCTCCTAGTAGAGGAGTCAGAGTGGCCCTCTGACTCTGACTCTAGCAGGGGAAGCCATCACTCCTCTCATGAATGCTTCATGATGGGTACACCTAAGAGGCACATTGAAACATCCATGAGGGGGAGGCTACCCCAACAAATGACCTCGACAATGAGGCCAAGAGGGAGACAGCGGCCCCACCATGCATGCTGGTGGAGCAGCTGAAAGCCCGACACCGAGAGATCGAGGAAGCGTGCCTCTAGCTCGAGTAGGAATGTGTGGAGCTCGATCAGGAGATCGAGCGTTGTGGAGATGGTGGGTGCGCCTACACCATGGCCCACGACATGAACCAAAGGATCATCGTCAATGATGAAACCCTTCCTCGCTTCGCCTGGGCAAGCCAGAACATCACCGCCACATTGGCCTTGCTCCATGGCCTTCCAGAGACCGTGACGCCCGAGGATCATCGGGCCCACCACAAGATTCGCACGCTGCTCGAGCACGCAGCGGCGTAGCAGGCCAAAAGCTCATTGTCTTAGCGATGTGAGCTCAACGCTAGCTAGCACACACCCTTACAGCGTCCCGGTAGGGACGTGTCGGTCCACTAGGAACCACAAGGAAGTAGGTAGCGCACTGTGGTCCCAGTGTGTTAGTGTCTTGGCCGCAACCGTGATGCGTGCAACACCCTCGACGCCCGTAGATGCACCTATGATGACCCAAGAGAGGGAGCTAGACGTGGCTATCACCCTTGTCGTGATGAACGCTACGACAGTGGCAAGGACTAAAGCCCGAGCCCTAGCTTGCCGGGGCCTTAGGCCTTCGGCCGACACATCCTCAACGCTGCCTTCCCGCCAAGGTACCGACCACCAACCAATATCCCAAAGTACTCTAGGGAAACAAACCCCAAACTTGGCTCAAAGACTATCGGCTTGCCTACCAAGCCAGTGGTATGGATAATGATGACTTTATTATCTGCAACCTTCCATTATTCTTAGCTGATTCAGCAAGAACATGGTTGGAACACCTTCCATCCAACAGAATCTAAAATTGGACGGACTTGAAGGAGATCTTCGTGGGAAACTTCTAGGGCACATACAAGCACCCTGGAAACCCGTGGGACCTCAAGAACTATCGGTAGAAGGCCAGAGAAACCCTCCATCTAGGCTCTCAGCAATCATTCGACCTTTCCATTAGAGACTTGGGATCTTTCCCTCTCTCGCCCCTTTGTAACCCCTACAATGAACTTTTTAATACCCATAAGATGAGCAGCAGCCACAAACTGGACATAGGGACATTCTGCCTAAACCAGTATAAACCTTATGTCTTTTTAGCATACCATCTGTGTCAGACGCGTAATAACACAAATTTACTCGTTGGTGTTTACTCAAAACACCGACAACTCCTACACTGGGGGTAGGCGCAAAAACATGCCTTTCATCTAGATTCATCCAAAAATGTTCTACTCCTACACTGGTGAAAGGTCCTTGTGTGGTTTTGGTAATTGAGTGACAACCTAGGTGGACTAATTGTGTTTATGTGAGATACACAGGTGATTAGTCCATAGGTACATGTGTGTGAGCAACATATGCCATGAAGGTGAAAATGGATTGGAGATGTTGCAAAGCTCACACATGTGATGATGAAGGAGCTCATTGCACATGAGACATGACATTGAGTCATGTGATCAAGGTGGAGAAGATCAAGACAAGACTTGGCTTGATGGACCGGTTGCAAGCATGAAGGGCAAGTCAGAGGCTTTGAGTCGATGAAGCTTGAGCAAGACTTGACGCCGATAGACGAAGGCAATGGTGAAAAGCAAGTGAAGTCAAGATCGATGAACCAATATGATCACGTGATGATATGAGTGGATCATATCATTGTTGATCGTATTGGTGCATGTGTTGCATCGACATTGGAGGAGATGGAATAGAATGCGCAAGGCAAAGGTATAACCTAGGGCATTTCATTTCACCGGTCATAGGTGTGTAGAGAAGTTTGTGACCGGGTTTAGGATAGATGGCCGTACTATCAAGAGGGGAAAACTTATTTGCATATCGGTCATCTAGTGCCACTCGAGTGATCTAACTTTACATCATCGTTAGGATTGAGTGGCATGGCAAGTTGAGTGGCTAATCCTTTGGAAAATGATTGTGAAAATGCTAACACACATACACACGATGGTGTACACTTGGTGGTGTTGGCACATTTATAAAGGAGATGAAGTTGGAGTTGATGTGGATCAACTCGACGATGAAATGGAGGCGAGAAGGGTTAAGAACTCCACCGGCGGAGTGTTCGCCGTAGAGTGCGGACAGTCTAACGGTGCCACTGGCGCCCTATACAGAAAAGACAAGGGTCTCACAGAGTGGATCAGACTCTGGTCACGCAGTGACTGGACGCTGGGTTCCAGCATCTGGTCAGTGATGGCAGGCAGCGTGCAGGCATCGGTCATCAATCGGATGCTGGCGCTAGAAGTGACCAGACGTTGACTATGTGCATTCGATCAGGGTGACGTGTGGTGACGCAGGTAGAGCAGAAAGGCCAGAGAGTGATCGGACACTGGTGCTGCGTCCGATCACGATCGACCAGATGTGTCCAGGTCATGTCTGGTACCTTACTGGAAATGACCGGACGCTAGGGTTGCTGTGTTCGGTCAGTTGTTGCTGCAGCGTCTGGTCGACAGATGACCATTGGGATCTTGCGAACAGCATTTGAAGAAGGGGACACATGGCGTGCATCGCACGACCGGACGCTGGGGTTCAGCGTCCGGTCAATCAGACTGGAGCGTCTGGTCATCCCAAGTTTTGCCCAGTGAAGGGGTAACAGCTAGTTTAGACCCTGGGGCTATAAATAGAAGGTGGCCTCGGCCATGGCTAGAGCTGAGCACCTCGAGGGACTTTGTGTCCATGCTTGAGAGTGCTTGGGAGCCCTCCATCTCTCATATGCTTGATAGTGATCATCCGATTGTGTGAGAGAGCGATTCTAGTGTGATTGCATCGTGAGGTTGCATCAAGTGGCACTAGGTGATCGAGTTGCAAGCCGGTGGTGCTTGTTACTCTTGGAGGTTGCCACCTCCTAGATGGCTTGGTAGTGGTCTCCGTCAAAGCCCGCAAGAAGCTTGTGCGGTGCTCCGGAGAAGAGCTTTGTGAGGGGCATTGTGCTCGCCCCGTGGGAGCCACAAAGAGCAACTCTAGTTGAGCGTGTCATTGAGCTACCCTCACTTTCAGGGTAGGTTCTTGCGGTGCCCGATGTGTAGGCTTGGCAGGTGATGCCAATTAGCCGCCGAACCACCAAGTGAGCGGTCGACACAATGGGGACTAGCGTGTTGGCAAACACATGAACCTCGGGAGAAAAATCACCGTGTCAACCTTGTTCATCCCGTTGGTTTGCATCCTCGTTACATAAGCTTGTTATTACTTTTGCATACATTGTGCTTGTGTAGTTGCCTTTTATAATTAGTTAGCTTGTGTAGCTTACTAGTTACCTTCTTGCTTGTGTAGCATAGAAGTAGCTCCCTTGCATGGCTAATTTGGTTTGTGTGACCTTGTTAGTCACATTGCTTAGTTTGTGTAGCTAAGTAATTGCGCTCTCTAATTTGGCATTGGTTGCCTTGTTATTGAGCATTGTTAGTAAGTATTAGGTGGTCTTGTGCTTTTGCTTACTAGCATGTGTTGGAGCTCCCTTGTTGCTTAAAGTACTAGTGGCATAGGTTTGTGTGACCTTGCTTCTAGAATTGGTTAGGCGAGCTCTAGCTAGCCCGACACCTTTGTTGCTTAATTAGTATCTTTGGAAGGTGCTAGAGAACATAGATAGAGGGGTGTAGTCTTGGCTAGATCGATAGTTATAATTCCGCACTTGTTTCGGTTAGCCGACGTAATTAATTTTAAAAAGGACTATTCACCCCCCTCTAGTCCGCCATCTCGACCTTTCAACTAGGAGTGAACCCAAAAACATGCTTGTTAGGTTTTCCGTCCACCAAATAAATGCACCATGTTCTTATTGATATCTCTCTCAAAGTTTTGTTGCAGAAAAGAAACATGAGGCTATGCAAAAGTTATTCAAAAGTAAAAAAGAAAGAAAAGAAAAGAAAAAAAAGATATTGAGAAAAAAATGGACAAGTGTCCGAGATATCTAGAACAATGGGTACTTAGATGCTCGCTTGAAAAAAGATGAATAAGATAGCCCCTGCTTTCTAGCAAATGTTTCCAAGTTTCAAAAGAGAAATATGTTTGCAAGGAGCAAAGTAGAACTAGGTTAGCCACCATTTATATCCACCATATATCCACAAACATGCATATCTTGATTTGATTATATGACTTAACTCTCTTTGGATCTGTTGTTTGACTTTATAATATATGGATTGTGTTGATGCAAAAGTGATCTGCAAACACAAAGGGCTAATACCCGAATCGATATCCAAAGCGTGCCAGTCGATTTGACCTACTAATCGACAAGGATGAAGACACGAACACTTTGATCCTGACAACAGCGATACGCCCGGAAGTCACGGCCAAGAGGTGCTCACACGGAACTCGAGAATCGCCGAAGGTCGCACTGAAGCGATGCAGCTCGCCGAATCAATGAGAACTCGTAAAGAGGAAAAATATGCAAATTGACGAAGTCGCCGAAAAGTAAGTAGATGCAAATAGGAGTAAAAAGTTGGTTTTGATATTGATTGATATTATCTATTACATTGCCCTTTACTCCATATTTATACCCTGATCTAAAGAGACACAACCAAACACAACTAGGACACCAATCCCGTATCTAAGGAAACACGTGACTCTTACACGAATTATAACCTAACAAATACAGAAAAGGAAACCAACTCCTATCTATTTCCCTGTCCGCCTTAATTACGATGGAAATCTCACTATCCTCCTTCCCATCGGCATACTCCCTATTTCATCGGCAGCAGGCTTCAAGTCTTCCTTCATCGGCATACTCCCTGCTTCATCGGCAGTAGTCTTCAAGTCTTCCTTCATCGGCATACTCCCTGCTTCATCGGCAGTAGTCTTTAAGTCTTCCTTCATCGGCATCGACAACAACTCCTCCAACCTCATCGGCAACGCCCGAGTCCAAATCAACCTTTCCATCAATCATCACCAACTATCGGCAACCATTTTTACAAACTGGCTTTCATTGGCTATCAAAGTATTCAATAACTTTCCCCTTGCCGATTGGTCCACTCCGATTATTTTGACATGTGCAAAAAAACGGTGTCAACACATGCCCCCCAATTTCGGAGTATAAAACCATTAATGCTCCGAAATTTACTCCAGATAACGCTTGCCTTTGCCCAATTACCGTAACTCATTCTCCAAGCCAAAACTTGATTTGTTATCAAATCCAATCAAATCTAATCTTGATCCACGCACCTCAGTAAATATCGCACAATCGCCAACCACTCTTGCCTTGATTGAGATACCAAAATAATAACCCATCGGCAAGATCCTAACATGATAATGCTGCCATTTTAAGAATTAAAATATCATGTATCAATATCCCTTCCAAGTCATGATTGCTTGTTATTAACTCATCTGTACAATCCCCTGATTATCGCGCGAATAGTTACCATATCCCCCTGCACCGCCTTGACCTATATACGCGCGTCATAGAGATAAGTCCAAAATACCCTTATCCTGGCCGGCTTATAAATAGATTTCTCCAGAACCCTCATTTTCTATCTTCAGCCTCCAATCCTTGGCATTCTCTCTCTCCGGCGGCGACTCCGACGAACAACCGCGCGACCTCAACCAACCAGAACCCTTCTCCGGCGCTAACTTCAAGTCCCCGGCTCGTATCTCCACCTTCCTCAAGACAATGGCCATCAACTTCGACGTCCCCGCGGTTCGCTCCACTTCCATTACCTTTTACTTTGATCTTTTTGCAAATTTATTCAGTTGGTCATTTTTCTTTTCTTCTGTCTTCTGGATTCCATAACCTTAGGAACTGCGCAACAAATTAGTTATCCCAACCGATCAGCCACACGTCCAATGCCTTGGACCAATGGGCAACCCAGATCCAACCGATCTGATCAACGCAGAGGTTAACAGAATCCCCTTTAGAGCCCAAAATTTCTCTCTGAACTTGTGGAAAGACACATTCCGATCTTGGCCCAAAACCACCAAAGGGTGGAAAGATTGGTATTTGAGGGTCAATAGATCGATGCAAGTATACTGGGCAGAGCGAAAGTTAGACCAATGTATCAGGCTCTCTATTGCCGATATGCAGAAAAATGAATCAATGATAATTGCAGCTGCTTATTTCTGGTCAGATACGACCAATACTTTTATGTTTGGACATGGCCCAGCTACCCCTACCCTTGCCGATGTCCACATGCTTACTGGCTTGGACATCTCAACTGCCGATGAAGGCTCCATCTATGGTAGAAAGCCTGAATATAGAGTGAATACCCGTAACATCGGCGGTTGGACAGGATATATTCAAGAATACCAGAAAACCGGGACACCTAGCCAGAGGGAACATGCCACATTCCTGAATATGTGGTTAGAAAAATTTATCTTCTGTGGTCGATCAGTAGGACCAACCAACGCCTTCCTCCCTGCAGCTGAACTTCTGGCTAATGGCGTAAGGTTTCCTCTTGGCCGATACCTTCTGAGCTCTACTTATCATCTTCTTCACCAAGTGTCTCAGAAACTCCTGCTTGGCGAACCCATCGGCAACCTGGGAGGCCCGTGGTGGTTCATCAACATGTGGCTGAATGCCCATATGCACAAACGTTTGCAATGGGACTTTTTTGCTCAACAATTCCCACGAGAAATTGCTGAAGATTACGTGCTCGGGGATGATGAATCGGCAACACGCTCACCCCTCAATTTTGGTGAAGCCATAATTGTCCTTCCTGGAACAGAAGCCAACGAAGACCAAATCGGCAGATTCTTTCAAAGCTTCTATAATGGCCTTTCTCGTGATCATAGGGCCTGGGTGCCTTATATCGACGAAGAAAACAGATTCCCCCTTCTTTTCAACTTTGCCGATGACACTCTGAATCAAGATAATGAGCTCATGATGGCTATCATCACTCCCAGGGCAATTCCAGTAAACACATTCGGCAGCGGGAAAAACACCAACATTACATATGAATTTTACAACCCATCGGCAGTATCCCGCCAATTGGCTTTTGGGCAACTGCCAATCAAACTCTGCTTTGCCGATGTGATCAAACCCAGGGAAACAATCACCTGCGGAACAGACTGGAACAAGGTAGTACAACTTTCTCCTGATGCCGATACCACAGATGTTGATATATCTACCTGGACACCAATATCTTTCATCACCGAGTCATACAAGCAATGGTGGCGAGAGTGGAAAGAGCAACTGTTCGCGACTTCTGCTCACACATATCGGCACATGATCGATTCTGAATATGCTATCCCTGACGATGCGGTAAGTTTCTTTGAACTCCCTTCTGCTTTTCCTTTCATTTATCAATAACTGACTCCCTTGTAACAGGTTAACCACCCAGCACCATCGGTGAGCAAAAGTGGGAAACCCTTCAACCTCCGGCCTATTTCCCCAACATCGCCGATCGGCTACAACGCTCCCACCTTAGCCGCTTTGACCCACCAGAAGATTCGTACCAAGACCATCACTTCTAAGTCAAAATTGGCTATATCCAGGGCTACTCCATCGGCCGCTGCTACAACCTTGGTCAAAGCCTTTAAGGTAACAACCTTGTTTATTTTCACTTATGCCAATCACAAACTATATTAACCTTAATCATCAGGGGGTAAGAGCTGCTACTGGATCATCATCGGCAATTCCGCCGATATCAAGCACCACTCCTTCAGAGGTAGCTTCTTGACTTTACATTTTATCTGTTAAATATCATATCTCACACTTGTGTTACAGCAACAATTGGGTACATCAGCAAACGTACCAGATGCCCAAGCTTCACAACCAACAAGTGTCGATGCCCCCCAGCCGATCGTTGCCGATGTCCAAGCAAAGCGCAAAGCTTCAACAGATACTGAAGCACAGCCAAAACGACAAAGGTCTATGCCGATCCCTACATCTGCCCCAATGTCATCGGTCATCACACCTCAAGAGCCTACCACCGATGAAGTCACAGAGGATATCCCATCGGCAAGCTCAGCCGATCCACACGACATACTCCAGGTTGCTTCCTCCAGTCAAGCACAGGAAATTGCCTTGAAACAGGTAAACCGATCAACCTATCTGATTTTACAATACTCATACTTACCCCTGATTGATCTCCTTGTCTTTCTTTCAGGAACAAGATTCCCCGAACAGCCTATTTTCCTTTGCCATTGACATTTCTGACGACGATGGAGAGGAGACAAGTTCTTCCCTTGCACTGGGAACAATATCGGCAGAAACTAAATCCAAGTTGGAAACCCTCCTGAACTTGCTACAGCAAAGTATCGCCCAACTGGTAGATGATTCGGACCCCGCAAAGGCAATTTTCAAAACAATTCGCGGCCAGGTCCCTGCCGATGTTGAAGAAATACTCTTCCCAGCAGCTCACTTAGAAAGTCATCAACTGCAATATCAACGGGCTGCTCAGCGCATTGCCGATAGAGCAGCTCAAGCTCAACTTAAAGAGGAGATGCTACAACTGAAACAAATCGCTGATGAAAAGCACAAGGGCATCGTCAACTTGCAGACTTCGGGTGCTGCACTTAAGCAGAAAATCTTGGATCTATCGGCAAGGAAGGCAGCTCTATTGGCCGAATTGAAAGAAATCGATGCAGCCTTAACTCATGCTCAACAAGAAGAAAGCCAGCTACCCAATGCCGTCAAAGCCCTTCAGCAAGAAAGAGATATCCAAGCTCGCAAAGCTTTAGCCATGAAGAAGAAACTCAAGCCTGTGGAAGGTGCTGCCGATGACGATATCAAAGAAATGGAAGAAGCTGACCAGATTCGCCTGCGTGCGATATTAGCTATCCAATCCTTGCTGAACGTGTAATCTTATTTATTGTATCGGCACTTTATGAGACATTGATACCCTTGCATAATTCTAGCCGATAGTACTGTTATCGGCACTTATACTTTTATGCATCTGTCCAGATACTAGGGTAATATTTCTTTAAATATTTTCCATTTAACGCTCTGGGAAACACAACCCCTTCGAGGGTTTCTAAAATATATGCATTACCAGGAATAGACTGACTTATCCGATATGGACCTTCCCAATTAGGAGACCACTTTCCAAACTTTGAACTTTTAGTCCCAATCGGTAAAATCAATTTCTAGACCAGATCTCCATCGGCAAACTCTTTTACTTTCACCTTCTTGTCATACCATCTAGCTACTCTTTTCTTATTTTCTTCAATACTAACTAAAGCCCTTAACCGATGACCTGCCACATCTTCCAACTCATCTTTCATAAGAGTATTATACTCATCGGCTGTTAGCTGATTTTGAGAACGTATTCGTCTAGAGCCAACCTTAATTTCCCAAGGCAACACTGCATCGTGTCCATATACTAACTGATAAGGCGTTACTTTGGTTGCACCATGGCATGACATCCGATATGACCACAAGGCTTCATTTAATACTGTATGCCACCTCCTAGGATTTTCTTCAATTTTGCGCTTAATAAGTTTGATGATCCCTTTGTTAGAAGCCTCAGCTTGACCATTAGCTTGAGCATAATATGGAGAAGAATTTAAAATTTTAATTCCCATACCTACAGCAAACTCATCAAATTCCCCTGATGTAAACATAGTACCCTAATCGGTAGTGATAGTCTGAGGAATACCAAATCGGTAAACAATATGCTCTTTCACAAAATCAATCATATTGACCGATGTCACCTTCTTTAAAGGAATTGCCTCAACCCACTTTGTGAAATAATCGGTAGCAACCAGAATAAATTTATGTCCTTTACTCGATGGCGGATAGATCTGACCAATGAGATCAATAGCCCATCCCCGGAACGGCCATGGTTTGATTATAGGATTCATAGCCGATGCAGGCGCTCTTTGAATATTACCAAACTTTTGACACCCCTGGCATCCCTTAAAATATTTAAAACAATCTTCAAGAATGGTCGGCCAATAGTACCCATTCCTTCTGATCATCCATTTCATCTTGAAAGCCGATTGATGTGCCCCACATACTCCTTCATGAATTTCACCCATCAAGCTTTTCGATTCATCATTGCTAACACATCTGAGTAAAACTCCATCTATAGTTCGATAATATAATTCATCATCGAGGAGCACATATTTGGTAGCTTGGAACCTTATACGTCTCTCGACCTTTCTACATGGATCCTTTAAATAATCGACAATCTCTTTCCTCCAGTCATCGGTATCAACTGCCGATGTTAGCACTTCCTGAATAGGCTGATACCCTGAAGCATGCTGAGCTAGTCGATTAGCTTCCTCATTATGCAATCGAGAGATATGTTCAAGACGAAAATCTCTAAATCCTTTCAACAATTGCAAACATCTTTCATAATACGGAATCAAAGCTTCACTTCGGCATTCATAAATTCCATCTAATTGATTTATAACTAGCATAGAATCGCCAAAGATTTCAACAACATCGGCACGTATCTCCTTCAGCAATTCTAACCCCTTTATCAAGGCTTGGTATTCAGCTTGATTATTTGTCGCTGTAGCAACAATCGGCAATGAAAACTCATACTTCTTTCCTTGAGGTGAAATTAACACAATGCCGATACCTGCTCCTTCACCACATGTGGATCCATCGAAGAAAAGTGTCCAGGGAGCAATCCCCAAAGAATCCACCGTATTACAATGCTGAGTGACAAAATCAGCCATCACTTGCCCTTTAACTGCCTTAGTTGATTTGTAGCGTAACTCAAATTCTGATAATGCTAAAATCCATTTGCCGATTCTACCACTTAATATCGGCATCGACAGCATATACTTGACCACATCGTCTTTGCATATGACCATACACTCGGCAGATAACAAATAATGCCTTAATTTGACACAAGAAAAGTATAAGCACAGACACAATTTCTCGATAGCCGAATACCTCGTCTCAGCATCCACTAATCTTCTGCTCAAATAATAAACAACACGCTCCTTCCCTTCAAATTCTTGAATAAGAGCTGAACCGATAACTGTATCATCAGCTGACAAATACAACCTGAAAGGCTTCCCATGTTGAGGTGGAACTAGCACTGGAGGATTTGATAAATATTTCTTAATTTCATCAAGGGCTAATTGCTGTTCAACTCCCCATACAAATTCCTGATCAGCTTTTAATTTAAGCAGTGGGCTGAAAGCCTTGATCTTACCCGACAGATTAGATATGAATCTTCTAATGAAATTAATCTTACCGATCAAAGATTGCAATTCAGTCTTATTGGCAGGAGCAATCACCTTGTTAATTGCATCAATAGACTTCCCACTGATTTCAATGCCCCGTTGATGCACCATAAAACCCAAGAATTGTCCTGCCGATACACCGAATGCACATTTATTAGGATTCATCTTCAATCCATGCCTCCTTGTGCACTCCAGTATCTTTCGTAGATCGGCTAAATGTGCTGTGATATCCCCAGACTTAATCACTACATCATCAATGTAGATCTCCACTAATGTGCCGATGTACTCATGAAAAATAAAGTTCATAGCCCTTTGATAAGTAGCACCGGCATTTTTCAAACCAAACGTCATGACTATCCACTCGAACAACCCCACATGTCCTGGACATCTGAAAGCAGTCTTGGGAATATCCTCCTCAGCCATGAATATTTGATTGTAACCTGCATTACCATCCATGAAGCTAATAATTTGATGTCCAGCCGCAGCATCAATCAACAAATCAGCAATCGGCATTGGATAGCCATCCATCGGTGTGGCTTTGTTGAGATTCCTGAAATCAATACAAACACGAAGTTTTCCATTTTTCTTATAAACAGGAACCACATTAGAGATCCACTCTGCGTATCGACATTGCCGAATAAACTTTGCTTCAATTAACTTAGTTATTTCGGCCTTAATATCAGGAAGTACATTAGGGTTGCATCGGCGCGCTGGCTGCTGATGTGGCCGAAATCCAGATTTAATAGGTAACCGATGTTCAACTATCGATCGGTCTAACCCAGGCATCTCAGTATAATCCCAAGCAAAACAATCTTTATATTCTTTTAACAAATCTGTTATTCGCTGCTTACACTTAGAATCTAACTTAGCACTAATAAAAGTAGGCCTCGACCTATCACCATCACCGATATCTACTTCTACTAAATCATCTGCCGATGTGAACCCTTGGCCTAATTTTCCGTCATCGGCAAACCCATCCATTAAAACTCCTCTTCAGAACCGACTGCTTGGATCGGTGGAATCTCATAATCAGCAACTCTAAGGAACTCTTTTTCCCAAGCTTCTCCTGATATGCATTTGGTTCGCTCATAAGTATCTGATTCTGCCGATGCGATGATATAAGAAGAATCACCAGTGACGACCTCAATCTTATCCCCAATCCACTGTACGAGGCATTGATGCATTGTAGAAGGAACACAACAATTAGCATGAATCCAATCCCTCCCTAGAAGCAGATTATATGCACCCTTGCCGTTGATAACAAAGAACGTCGTTGGCAAGGTTTTGCTGCCGATGGTCAATTCAACGCACACTGCCCCTTTAGCCGGTGACACATTGCCTTCAAAATCTTTCAACATCATATCGGTTTTGGTCAAGTCTTGCTCTCCCCTACCAAGTTTCCGATACATCACATAAGGCATAATATTAATCGCAGCTCCTCCATCAATAAGTACCTTAGACACAGGCTGCCCATCAACTCTGCCCTTCACAAATAAAGCCTTAAGATGCTGTCTCTCGTCATCGGTAGGTTTCTCAAAAACAGCCATCATTGGATCTAGCGTTAGCTGAGCTACTTGATCAGAGAAAACAACTTCTTCCTCATTATCAGATATTGCCAGAAACTCCATCGGCAACATGAATACCATATTAACATCTGCCGATGGACCCTTATTTTTGTGTTTTACTTGCCACTGCTGATGACCAGGCCTTTCATTGGAGGAATTTTCCTCCTGGTATAAATCCTCCTGACGCTCACGTTGCATCCTCCTTCTCTGCGTCTTTGTCAGACCCTCTGGGCACCATCGAGGAAACTTGGTTTTCCAAACCGGCTGATAACAAGTCCTAGTTAGTTCTACGCGACGTATATTAGGGTCCCTGTAGAATATCTCCTCATCGGGAACTCTTGCGTTTGCCATCTCCTCAAGCTCCTCTTGATTTCTTAGAAAATATCCAGCGCGTTTACCAAGCCTCTCATGTACACTAAGTCTGCCCCCCAGCCGATCATGCACTGATGCTCTGCCTCTGATCGGCTCGTTGATAGACAAACCCTGATTTACACGTTGAAACCTCCTTTCTGAACGATTGACTCCGTAATAACCATTACACTCAGGGCAATTTTCAACAGTTGGCAATTTAATACCTTCTTCCCAGCAATGGATGAAGAACGGACATCTCCAATGATCTTTATGTCGATTCCACTCTTCCTGACGTCTCATTTCTTGCTGTTGCCGATATCGGTCATTACGTTGATGCCAACCCTCCTGCTGCCTTCGATGAGTAATCACAATGCCAGGTCGAGGAGGTTTTTTGGAACTACTGCTTTCTCCTAGCAAACCCTTACTTTTTGCATCATCGGTAGTTATCCGATGTTGGGGGTCTACTGACGCATTTTTCTCAGCAGCCTCTGACGTCAACACCTTGGTCTTTCCTTTGGCATCCAACGTATTTGCTGGAAAAGGATGTTGATCAATTTTCATCGGCTTCTGGGTCTTGGAAATACCAAACTTAATTCTCCCAGATTCAATAGCCGATTGTAACTGTTGCCTAAATACCTTGCACTCATTTGTACTGTGTGAAGTTGCATTGTGCCATTTGCAGTACAAAATCTTCTTCAACTCTTCTGCCGATGGGATCACGTGATTAGGTGACAGCTTAATTTGGCCCTCTTGAAGCAGAAGATCAAATATTTTATCGGCCTTGGTGATATCAAAGGTAAACTTTTCTGGCTCTTTTTGACCAAAGGGACATGATATCGGCTTTTTATTCTTAACCCACTCAGCTAAGCCGATAACTGGTTCTTCATCAGAGTCAGAATCTCCTACTTCTTCAACAAATGATACCTTTTTACTCCAGTTCTTTTTAGGTTCAAAAACCCTAGTATCTTGATCAGAGATCCTTTGCACAAGATGACTGAGGCTTTCAAATTCCTGAGAAGCATATCTGTCCTTAAGATGTGGCAATAACCCTTGGAAAGCCAAATCGGCAAGCTGCCGATCATCCAGCACCAGGCTGTAGCACTTATTTTTTACATCTCGTAGCCTTTGTACAAAGCTCTCTACCGATTCATCATTACGCTGTCTCAATTTTACTAAATCGGTAAGCTTCTTTTCATGGATTCCAGCAAAGAAATACTTATGGAATTGTTTTTCTAGATCAACCCAAGTAATAATAGAATTTGGTGGCAATGAAATGAACCATGTAAATGCTGATCCAGACAAAGATGACGAAAATAAACGAACTCTTAATTCATCTCTGTTAGCTGCCTCTCCACATTGAATAATGAAGCGATTGACATGTTCCATTGTTGATGTATCATCTTGCCCAGAGAATTTAGTGAAATCTGGTACCTTGTACCGATTTGGGAGAGGAATTAAATCGTATGCAGGAGGGTATGGAGTCCGATAAGAATAAGTATTGACCTTGGGTTTTATCCCAAACTGATCCTTCATAATCTCTGCTATCTTATCGGCCCAAAAAGCATCAGCCTCCTGCTGACGAACTGGTTGAATTTCTACAGGAGGTGCCTGCTGACATCCCTCCACATATCTTTGTGGCCCACGATCTCCAGCAATCGGCATATTTGCCGTTACTTGTGGTCCATTGACCTGTTGGAAAGGATTCATCGGCTGGGCTGCCGATGCTTGATTCTGGAGACCAGCTTGTATATGACCTTGTTGAATCCCTGCAACCTGCTGATTTCGCTGAACTGTATGTTGAACAGGTAACTGTCCTGACCAATCATTATTAGAACTCATCGGTACAAAACCTACCGATGGCTGGTAATTTGCTGATATTGTTGGATAATTATAACTGGTTTGAGGCATGAACTGAACCCCAGTTTGACTCAAAGCAGGGGCTTTCTGCTGCATCGGCAGTACGCTCGCCGATGGACTTGAATTGAATGTTTGAATCATAGGCATCTGGAAACCTCCTGGAGTTGGTTGTACAGAAGTAGTCGCGGCATATTGAGGCACTTGAGTCATCGGCGAAACGACCGATGATATAGGCGCTCTTCCTGCTGCATCAAATACTTGAGGTAATCTAGGATTGAAAGCAGATGACTCTGGAGGCATGCCATATCCCCACCAATTAGTAGGAATCTGGTTATTCTGAGACACAGGGCCTGACATAGCTGATGCCGATAGATCTGTATTAAGCTGAATTCGCCCTCCTGGTAGTACCTGATCTGACTGTATCGGTGTAGATTGAATATTAGGTGAACCTGCCAATACTGGTGGGGAAGTAGCTTCTGTACCCACAACGGCCGAAGGAGCCGATGGAGTTTTGACAGATGCCGGCTCTGGTTGATGATAGGCAGGCCCAACGTAATGTTGTGCCGCTTGTCCTTCTTTGAGAGTTCGAACCACAGCATTATGAACAGTATTGGACAGCACATTGGAATGATTAATCAAAGCATGATTTACTGCAGAATTAACCATCTCTTGAAGTTTACCAGGATTGGAGTCAAAGGTAACCTGCCGAGGCAACGGCAAATCTTGCTTCTGGATGACTTGTCCACTCTTGTTCAAGCTAAACGATCTCAGACAAAGCTGCTTGTATTCTTCTACAGCCTTTTCCATAGCCTGCCTCTGTTCTTCCTTGAGATCTTCTTCTGATACTGCGATAATGTTCCCTGGATCGATCTCGGAGTTGAACATATTGGTTGAAGTGTCCCACCGAGCGTGCCAAAAGATGTGTTGATGCAAAAGTGATCTGCAAACACAAAGGGCTAATACCCGAATCGATATCCAAAGCGTGCCAGTCGATTTGACCTACTAATCGACAAGGATGAAGACACGAACACTTTGATCCTGACAACAGCGATACGCCCGGAAGTCACGGCCAAGAGGTGCTCACACGGAACTCGAGAATCGCCGAAGGTCGCACTAAAGCGATGCAGCTCGCCGAATCAATGAGAACTCGTAAAGAGGAAAAATATGCAAATTGACGAAGTCGCCGAAAAGTAAGTAGATGCAAATAGGAGTAAAAAGTTGGTTTTGATATTGATTGATATTATCTATTACATTGCCCTTTACTCCATATTTATACCCTGATCTAAAGAGACACAACCAAACACAACTAGGACACCAATCCCGTATCTAAGGAAACACGTGACTCTTACACGAATTATAACCTAACAAATACAGAAAAGGAAACCAACTCCTATCTATTTCCCTGTCCGCCTTAATTACGATGGAAATCTCACTGTCCTCCTTCCCATCGGCATACTCCCTATTTCATCGGCAGCAGGCTTCAAGTCTTCCTTCATCGGCATACTCCCTGCTTCATCGGCAGTAGTCTTCAAGTCTTCCTTCATCGGCATACTCCCTGCTTCATCGGCAGTAGTCTTTAAGTCTTCCTTCATCGGCATCGACAACAACTCCTCCAACCTCATCGGCAACGCCCGAGTCCAAATCAACCTTTCCATCAATCATCACCAACTATCGGCAACCATTTTTACAAACTGGCTTTCATTGGCTATCAAAGTATTCAATAACTTTCCCCTTGCCGATTGGTCCACTCCGATTATTTTGACATGTGCAAAAAAAACGGTGTCAACAGATTGCAAGTATGCTCTAGCTTTCTCCCTACCTATGAACTCCACATAAGCTTATGTGGTAGGGAGAGAAAAGGCATAACATCTTTATGGCCTTGGTGAGGATCCGCAAATACCACAAATATTGAGAGATTTGAGAGAGTCATACAATGGAATCTCTAAGTTTTATTTTGAAAACTTATAAAAACTCTGAAACAATGGTGAAACAAAGAACTCAAGACATAGTGCTTGACTTGATCATTCTGTCTTTCAATTGCTCAAGACCCAGTGAAGGTTAAGAAGCCCCATGGTTGAAGGTAATATGGGTAAGTTTGAAAGTTAGATCCGTTTATTCTAATCCGGAGGAGAATTTTTGATTGAACGCATGCGTACTTTTGAGGCGTGAAAACATTGTAGCAACTCCTGATCCATTGCTAAGTTTAGCTTTGCTTAGGGACTAGCAAATGTTAAGCTTGGGGGAGCTTGTTGACGTTCACTAACACCAATTATAAACCATCAACATAACATGCATTTATATCTAATTCCACCACCAAACATAGGTATAGGGGTTTAAACTAATGAATTCTACGAGCTTTGGTGATTTCATGACTACAGGAGGATTTATCCAGAAAACCATCAAGGGGGACCTATTTGTCAAAGGAAATTATAGAATTCCATCGCATAAACAGCGTGGGAAGATTCTAGAAGACTCCAAAAGACTCTCCACCGAAGTAGACCTTGAGGGGCTACCATGTGGGGCCGGCCGGCCCCACCTGTAGTCCACCCGACCTATGGGTCCCACTAGTCAGCCTTCGCTTCGAAAGTTAGTTTCCCATCGCCATTAAGATCCAATCTTCGCTGTTTATTCAAGTCAGTTTGATCTGAGGACTCAGGATTGATGCTCCAGCCTATATATATCTACCCCTACCACCTCCCTCGGTAGATCTCTGAAGCCCTAATTCATATGTTTAGGATCAAAGCCAGCTATCAAGAGAAGATTAGTCCTCCATAGGATATAGTCTTGTAAATAATAGTGAGATGGAGAGTGAGGGAAGAGTTTGAAGGAGATGTTGGCCTATTGGTGCTCTCTCTACGGCTTGTACCTTGGTGAATCCAAGTTCTATCTGAGGTTGCCTCTGAGATTTCTCTAGTAATCAACTTTTAATTCAAGTAAGCTTCTTGTTTATATTATTCATCAGGTTCATAACTTGTTTGAGTGCTTTATTCTTTATCCGGGAAGAGTAAAGTAGTAATTGTAGTGTAAGCATGGTGCTTAGACTCTAGTTACTTGTGGATGTATCCTGCATTCTGGATCGGTGGTAGCTCATGAGGGTGACTCTTATAGCCTCGTTGAATCCTCTGTAGTCCACCTTCTGTTCATAGGGCAAGTAGGACGCGGTTACTATGGGAAGCATCCTCTGCTGGTGTCTTTCCTTAAGTAATGTCCCTAGTTGAATAGTAGAAGACATAGCTTACCCAAGTCAGAACTAGAAAACCTTAGTTTTCCTCTCTACGCTCCTATTTATCTTAACCTTGTTGCTACCTCCAGTTGAGTTAGACCATAGTTAGTCTCACATGTTTCCCTATGGATATGATACTTAGAATACTTCCGGGTGAAAGCTACAGCGGTATCCGTGCGCTTGTGGATTTATCTGTGTGCGTCAAATATACCAACAGTGTGACATTTGCTATTTTGTGATGTTGCGGCCGTGATATTGTGATGTTGCAACTATTGATTTTTAGATGTTGCATCATTTTTATCCGTGCAACATTTGTTTCATTATGAGATGTTCCAAGAGTTCTTTTCTGTTTGTTGCGTCAATATTTTTTATTCGTTTCAGTTGTACGTTGCACATGCTCTTCGTGAATATTGAACTTACTTTTGACTTGAAGATGGCTTGTTGTGCAAGGAGTTTTTCTACTATTGCAGGAGACTAACTAGCATGTTGGAGTATTGTATCTCAAATGTTGCAAAATCTTATATTACTGTAGTTGAGGTTTTAATTTGTTGCACAAGAACACAATTCATGTTGTAGTAAATATGTTATTTTGTTTCCATTCTAATCGATGACTTTATGGTCACAAGCTCGATCCCTGTTTTCCCCCTAAATTTTTGTTGCTGGGAGACTCATCCTACATAGCTACGCGCCGTGCATGCCTCTCCGTGTTGTGTAGCCAGCCAGCGGCCTCCTTGCTACTTCGCTCTGCCCCCCACGGTTGTGGGAGAAGCTTAGCTACTCGATTAATTATTAATAGTTCAATTAATGTGGGCTTAGAGCCGAATGGATGGTGGATGTTGCGTCCGATGCTAGCCACGTAGCAGCAGTAGGCGGGGTAGGTGTGGGCGCCCAAACGGGGCTACCATTAGGACATCTGGACGCTAGCCACGCTATTTGTATATGTTTTGATGCCTTGAAGATCGTGAAGGACAAAGAAAGGCATGACATTGGTCCATCTCAATGCCCCTAGCATGCTTCCTAACAGCAGCAGCCTCAATTTCCTCAACACCCTTAACAACAAAATTCACTTTAGCCATCTCCTAATTGCAATGAACAAACCTCACTTAGAACAAATAGTAAGGAGAGAAAGGAGCCCAGTTTCTCCTACTAGGCTCCACTAAGTCCTTCTCGCAAATCTAGAATGGTGTTGCCTTGTGACAACCTTTTGCATGGTAGATCTCACAGTCACAGCGAAGGCTTGCACCATGGACCAATGGGAAGCTGGGCTTACAGAGGCGTCCACATATAATGGGGTAGTACTACACCCTCGCATGATGCAACCATTTCTCTCCCCCGCCCCTTTCTCTTTTTTTGGTTTTTTGACCAATTTTGTTTTGAAAATGTTAAAACTTTTTGGTAATTAAATTATTCACATATATATTTTTGGGAGACGTTATTCTAACAACTTTTCTAGAAAAGTTTTTTCATAGATGTTGTTAATTAGCTTTTTACTATTTTTTTAATAAACTCTTTTTGGTAAAACTATTCTTATAAAGATGATGAAATGTCATTTTTGCTCCTGGCCCTTTCTTCTTCATCCCTCCTTCTCATTGATCTTCTCTCTCTTTGGCCAACCACTTTGGCTCGCTTGAGCATGGGATGGAGATGTGATCCGACGTGCTCCACTGCTGAGAGGAATCCGTTGATGCCTCCATCTCGCATGCTCGGCCACATCAACTCATCTATGCCACTTCATCCTCCATCACCACCGTCAAACTTCTCTCTCATGGGCGGATCTCATAGATAACAGGTAGAGCGGACCATGTGCTCCACCGTCGACCACCTCGCCTTCCTGCATGGGTGCTATCGCTAGCTACATGCATGTGTGCCCCCACCATGGCTACACACTTGGCACCCCACCTGGGCCATGCCCAAAGGCCACTCTCTGTTGATTTGAGTCACCCCACCATTGATTTTATTCACCTCATGTTGATCCGAGCCACCTCACCATTGATTCAAGTAGCCTTGGCCATAGTGAGGGTCACAAGACTCTTAGCCATGGTGGCCTTGGTATGCCCCATGAGGGAAGAGGGGAGATCAGCCATGGAGTGCTAGCATGGTGAGAGAGGAGGGAAGTGGGGCCATGGTGGCACTACCGCAATGAGGGAGGAGGAGAGCTTGGTCATAGCATCCCTAGTTCAACAAGGAAGGATGGGATCTCGGCTATTGCCTTGGCACTCTAGACAGGAGCTCAGACTTGGTGTAGCGAGGGAGGAGGGGAGCTTTGGTTGTGGCATGGTAGGGCATGAGATCGGCCTTGGCGACCATGATGGAGGACGGAGGAGGAAAGCTTAGCCTTGGCCATGTGGAGGGAGGAGGAGGCGGATAGGCCCGGGGCAAAATCGACTTTCATCGTCTTTCTCTTTCCTTAGCTAGAAAACATTATTTTTATTAAAAAGTGGTGTCCATGAGAAAATTTGTCATGAGCCAAAGTATCCACCAGCCAATTGTTTCCTTTTTGCATGTCCGCTAGCCACACGACATCACTTTCCCTGTCCTATTGCAATATTTTCCCTTTTAAACAAGTTTAGCATAAAATTTTCATGAAAATGTTTTTTTGGTGGGGTGTATTTGAGAGGAGGGTTGTTTGAGAGGACTAGGAGGGTAATTCAATTGTTTCATTTTACGATCTGATGCCACGTGTAGAGATAGGTCCTAGCCCATGTGTATGGACTAGTAAGGCCCGAGGGTACTTCCCCCGTTCTTTCCCTCCTCCCCATTTGGATCCATAGCCTATCCCTTTGCAAGCCACCTCTCTTGTCTTATTTCCCCCTCTCAAAACATAGAAAGATAGATCTAGGGTGGGAGCGAGGTGGACTACGCCTCATAGCGGCCGGGGGATTGGAGTAGCATGGATTATGTCTCACCGAAGAGCATCTGTTGATTACTAGTGAGCTCACCACCCCTTCCTTCATTCCCCACTTCTGCACCTTACCAAATCAGATTTGTGCTTTTTTAGGAGACCAACTTTGGGTACGAAAAGTAGGAAAGGATAAATCATGGTGGCTAACGGCAGGAAGTAGACAAGGAAAGTCGATGCAAAACCCTAGTTCTACTTCGTTGAACCTTAGGATACCTCCACAATCACACTTACCTTTCCGAATCTTGTAATAGATTCATCTCACCACAGCCGGTCTTGAAGCCAACACCTCATGTTGGCTAATAAATCAGTATTAATTCCTTTCCTAAAATGTTTTGGTAGAAAATTTTGGGTGATTTTTAATGGAGACTGACAGAAAAATCATCAGAACATGGTGGTTGCCTTTCAGAGCAAAAGTTTAATGGGTTTTCTTTCTAGATATCTTACAATTGCTTGGGGATTTTTGTAAAAAAATTGAACTCAAGGATTGGGGAGGAAGGTGACCCCAAAAGACCCCAAAAAAGAAATAGTCCCAACTACTAAGGATGAGATGCAAAGAGCTTGGAGCCATGCTTATGATTATTTATAGGCAGTGGATAGAGCCATGAGACGGCAAAGCATCACTGTGTAGTGGAAGATGAGCAAGTCAATAGGTAATAGGAACATCAAATCAATTGCCTAGCAATACCTGGTTAGGATAGCACTGTAGTAGATCTAGTTTTAGGAATAGTTGCAGATAGAGAGGAGAGTTGTGCAGAAGCAAAAAAAATAGGCAGTGAATGGCCATTTTAGAGCAGGAAGAAGGAAGGAGCGATCAAGACAGTAGTAGCAAATGATGGGAATCAAAGGCGCTAGCCACCTCTAGAAATCTAAATTGTAAAGGCAGGAAACTCGAGGTGCCAACCGTCTCTATAGTACAATTCTATAGTAGTGTTTGAAACCCCGGTTAGAGGGGTACAAACAGCCCAAGTTAGAGGATGACGATGAGTGGCTAAGCAACCAAGAACCTCTAATTGACCCTCTAAATTTTGTGGCTTTTTTCCTACCGACAGTGAGGGGTTCAAATATGATGGTACACAACTAAGCAGTCAAAGAAATGAGGCTAATGCTATGAGAGATGATATTGCGAGGAGGATGTGGGTAGATTATGAAAGAAATGGGAGGCGAAGAAGATAAGGACAATTGTTTAGTTGATAAGCCATATTTATGTATTGATGCTTACGGGGGAGATGGAAATATCCATATTATGTTGTCATATTTTGTAGCAATCATTGTAATAACATAGACATGCAAGTTTCTAAGTCGGATACTTATGTCCCTTGAGTTCTTCCTCATACCAAGTTTTCATATTTTATTTTCATCACATGATTTATTTTGTAGCTCTCATAATTGTTCTTTTTAGACATGCAAGTTTCTAAGTCAGATTCGATGACACAGAGCAAAATGGACCTCTAAATATGAAAATGGGTTGGTTAATATACTTAATGAGTATAGAGCTTCTCATTACCATTGGCAAAATGGTTGGTGTACAGAAGGATGGAATAGGATTGTGAAGGACTTCAATGATAACTTCCCTGAAGCAATGTTCAGTAAATCTAAGACTGGAGACAAAGAGTCTCAACTGAGATTACAGAGCATTCAAAAGCATCTACAAGCGAAGTGGCATCTCTTGGAATAGTGATGCATCAATAATTAACACATCAGCTGAGATTTGGGATGAGATAATACAAGTAAGTTGAATTAATGCAATTAATTTAGAAGTTGTTGTATGTGTGCATCCTGAAAATAAAGACTATAGTGTACAACTTGTATGATAAATTCAAAAATAGTTGCGTTGAGCTTTACACACCATCTGTTAAATTCTACATTAAACCATATGCACTTATTTGTATTTAATGAGACTACGTAACCTGGATGTAAAAAATTTATTATTAGGAAGATGCAAAAGTTACGAAGGTATGAAAAGAAAAGCTTTCTATTAGTTGATTCACTGGACCTGTTGTATGAAGGTATGATACAAACATTTTCATATTATCATGAGAGAGATTTTTTGTAGTCTAACTTTGACGTCCTAATAGGACAACTTGCTGAAGGGAAGGTTTGCTTTCCTTCTAGTAATAAATATGATTTACAAAAAAAACCAATGGACAACAACAATAGGAGGCCACTCTTATTCATCAGATGGTGACCATGGTCTCTGTTAAGATTCGATGAGCCTGGAACTCATGGTTGAGACAATGAGTCAGTAGAAACTCAAGGAATGGAGATACAATCTCCTCATCACTAGAAGAAGATATCATCTCATCATATGGTCAAAAATATTGGTAGGCAAGGTTTGGGGACTGAATGGCGACAACATGATCATGACAAAACAATTGATCTTTCAGACAATGATGATGATGATGAACAAGAGCAGCAAAGTGAATACCGTACGAGCTCAAGATCAGGGACAATGGGACTAGCAAAAGGAAAGAAAAGAAATGATGGAAAGGTAGTGCGACTCATTGAAGAAACTATGCAGAGTTCATGTGTTTCAAAATTGAACAAGTTGCTGCAAATGCACAAAACTTAACACAAGGGCAAGAGTTTTCAATGACAAGATGCTTAGTTGTATTAAAGGCGATGGTTGACATGTAGACGATGTAAAGATCCTTGCTTCTGAGGTTTTTAAGGATGTCCTAAATAAACTATGAAACAAGACTTCGTGCTTTGTGGCTAACTAAAGAAGTAAATAATCTTGGAACACAATCAAACACAAGTAAGTTTTCTTATTTTCAAATTTGTATCAAGATATTGGCCATCCATTTATTCTTATTTTTACTATATGCTCAAATATCCATCAAGCAATTGTAGAATAGGCATAGATGGTGGCTATTTCTTTTGCAAGAACTTATTTTGCTTGTTATATATATATATATATATATATATATATATATATATATATATATATATATATATATATATATATATATATATATATATATATATATATATATATATATATATGATCTGAGAGAATAAAACACTAGCTATCTGATAGTCTGATAACACTTCTATTGCAACTTTAATTTGTGATGATGAAGCTACCTAGATAACTTTTGTTGCTAGTACTACATTTTCTTGTCATGATTTTATCTATCACTAAAATTAATAGAGGAACTACAAAAAAAACTATTTGTGGAGTATAAGAAGGTTTACACCAGCAATTATTCTCCTTTGTTTGGACCAACATGGACTCTGATATTGTGGTTTTTAGTTTGGGCACACGAACTATTTCTTAGAATATATAGCTCAATTTTGACTTGATTTTGATGCGGATGTTGAAATAATCTATGGCATGGCTGCAAGAGAGTCTCCCTAAATTATTATTTGGTTTGCCCTTAAGAACCAAGTCTGTTGTTTTACATTATACACTCTGTGAATGGACATACATCTATAGTAAAACAAAATTCGATCATTGTTTCACTATCACCAAGTTTATTTATTTTGATTATATACTATGTATATTTTATAACTCCATATTTTGCAGGTTAGTGGTCGCAACATTTAAAGGTTGTGTAAAATTGAAGCATTTATTGATGGAGTATGAAGTCACACAATATTGTTTGATGCTAATAGTTCCTTCAACAATTTAGTCAACTGTTTTTAAACATTATTTATGTCCTTGTATTCGAGCTTAGAAGAACAATATGAAGCTCGCTCTTATGGATGTTGCCGGTGCACTGCAAGGTCATGATTGGAGCTCGCTCGCATGGAGCTCTTGTGTTCTTATGTGTGTCTGTGTACTGAGCATATTTCCCTTGCATAGATGGCAGTGCAGTGGTTGGGCACGATGTTCTTCCTCCAATTTGATGTTCTAACATGAATTTTTTCAGCTCCGATATAATGTTCTTCACTGTTGATGTTCAATTGTGTTCTCGTCTGAATTTTGCTCTTATATTTTTTTAAGGTTGTTTTACTTTTTTTTCTAATTCGAGTTCTTGTACGGAACATAGTGAAATAAGCCTGATTATGTGCTTTGATATGAAACTTGTTTGTTTTTGAGCTACAATTTGACTGACGCTGACACAATGAGCGTTCAAGCACTGTTCAGTCGTACTACTGCGTTAGCAGATTCTCTTCACCCAAACAAGCGCGCAGAGCATAGGCCTGCCGGCAAAAAACAAGAAAAACTATGGGCGTGATTGGTTGCTTCTTGGTCTGCCAGTCGGGATGGAGGGCCTGTGCGTGCTCGAACTATCCCAGATGAGACCATGCACCTTGGCCTGTTTAGTTACAAATGAGTGTAGCATACTGGATCATAGGAATCGTGTTTGGTTGCTTGTGTGGATGGTTTTGTGGTATGAATTGGTGTGCCCAGCTATGTTTGGTTTGGCGCACGACAGAAGGTGTGAGCACCCAGGTATGGTTTTGGTGAGGTTACCACCCTACTCAACAGTACATAAGAAACAAAATACCAATAATAAGATGGTGATCAAATGATGTAAACACATTGGTCTCAGATATTAGTTGCTCCTCAGTTGACCTTGAGCATGGAGCATAAGAAACAAACAGAGTAAGAAACAAAGTTCTAGTACCTCAACACAAGCTCAAGGTCATCAGTTCTTGGTAACGTAGTTGACATGCTTAATATGATATTATTATTGGCAAAGTAAGTGAGGCCTCAGCTTAACGATATGTTGGTACAATTTCCAGATACTCAATCATAGGTGGCTGCCAAGGCAAACAAAAACAGATAGAAGAAAACTAAGATCATGTCCCATGGTTTGATGACAGTCATGAGAGTCATACAGAATGCACAAAAAACAAATTGCAGCCACTCAGAGTTTATTTTTCATGTTGCATCATTGGCCAAATAGATATCAAGAGTTTGAACATCACGGTCATATCAAGAGATTGAACATCACAGTCATAAATTCTAGATGTTTCAGCACAAAGAACCCTCACTAGAATCAGAGCTATGGACTTAAGCAAGACGCGGCTGCCACACCATAGGGTGCTCCTCCAGCGCCTAGGGTTACAAAGTAAACATCATCGACCAAGGCACTTTGCTCAGTTTGTAAATCGGACTAGGCATCATCATGTGCAAATTCTAGGCGACAACACATGTGTACAACAAATAAGAGGTGCACATCACACAAATCTGAGGGCGGAACAAGACGAAAGCAAATGTAAACATGTAGATCAGCAAAAATGTCGCCCAGATCTAAGTATCTAAGAACATGAACCATAATATCAGTGGACGGTAAACAAGATCAACAAACGATTCAACAGAAATCACCGCACAGAGAGGGGTAGGAGATGGGGGCAGGTGAGATATACTGTCGGAGCACTGGAGGACCAACACGAATCCGCCGGTGGAGGTTGACCATATAGGTCAAGCGAGCTCGATGGGGAGGAAGAGGAGAGAGCGCACCAAACCAGAGGAGGAAGGAGAGACACGAAATGGGCGCGGTAACCCTAGCCCAGGAGGCCAGGACGACAAGATCTCCTGCGCAAGCCGAAATCGTTCCCGCCAAGCATCGCGGCGTCCAGGACCGAGAGGAAAGGAGAAATCGAGAAGATGAAGGCGTGCGGGATGGCGGAGGGGAAATGCATGGAGAGGAGGAGGCAAATGGTGCGAGTCGAAATACCAATCACGCCCTCACTGCACCAACTCGTACCGAATGGGCCTTAGAGGACCGCCCCGTCGGGGCAACCAATCACCCCCTATGTGTACGAACGTGTAGTCAGCGAGTCGGTAGTCGCTGCACAGAGACCTCCCCCGTTCACGGTTCACACCACAGCTTTAGTTCTTTCCATTTTCGTCTCGAGAGATACGCGCGTAGAGCTGGATGCAGAACGGACGAACGCCAGCCGTGCATCTCAGAACGGACGTCTTCGATGAACCTAACGGCTCCTGATGCTATATGCTGGCCGCGCGCGCGTTCCCGCCAACTCATTCCCCAGCTTGACCTTGACGTGAGCCGGCTGTTCAGAGTAAGACCATACCATTTCTGCTCGGACGCCTCCGCTACAAAATCCCTGTGATCTCCCCCTCCAGTCCTCCATCCTCACAGCAACAAGCAGCCGCCACGAAACCCTAGAAGCTTCCCCTGATCCCCTAGTAGATCGAACGCCATGGCTCGCAATGGTAGCGTGAGAGTCTCCCGTTCCGGCGACGGCGAACCGGAAGATAGTCGGGACCGGATCAGCGAGCTCCCGGACAGTATACTCCATCTGATCCTGGTGCTGGTGCCCCTCGTCGATGCTGTCCGCACCTGCGTGCTCTCCCGCCGCTGGCGCGGCTTCTGGAAGCGCCTCCCGCTGCTCTTCTTCGACGACGTCCAGGCGCCCCGTGTATCGCGCTTTCCGGACCTCGTCGACGGCGTCCTACGCGGGTACGCCAACGACGTCGACATGGGGGACCTGTTCGTCTCGGTCTACCGCCGCGACAGCGTCGACGACCTCGTCGGCTTGGTCGCCACCTTGGCCGACCTCGCCGCTCAGCGCATCTCCGGCAGGTTCGTCCTCTACCTGTCCCCTGCCGCATTCAACCTGCACCCGGAGGAATTCCTCAAAAACCTGTACCCGAACCCGGAGGATGACGCCGAGGAGGAGCAGGCGGTGACGCTCCAGTTGCCGTACTTCCCGAGGGTGACGGAGCTGTCCATCACCTTCATGGGCGTCGACCTCGGCATGCCGACCACAGAAATGTTCGCCAAGCTGACCAAGCTGTTCATCTCTGGCGTCCGGTTCACCGACGGCGGCGAGGAACTCAGCCAAGTCGTGTCACTGTGCTGCCCGTGCATCAAGAGGCTGGAGCTGCACAGGATCAGCGGCCTGAGATGGCTCACCGTCTTCGCGCAGTCACTGGTGAGCATGGTCCTTTCCAGAATCCTGGTGCTGGAGCAACTCCTGGTGGCGGCCGAAAACCTCCGCCACAATATGCTGGTGGACAAGTGTTTTGTGCTAAGCAACACCCGAGCCTTCATGTTCCTCTGCGTGCCGGCGTTGGAACAGCTCCTTTGGGAGGACCGCTGCCCCGAGGTGATTCGCCACTGGATGCTACCTAGCTGCCTCCGGAGTCTCGTCGTTGCCGAGCTCGAGCTCAATTATCTGATTGGCGCGGGAGGCCGGTCTAATTTCGCAAGGATCCTGCAGCTTTTGAAGTGTGTTGATACTCTACGCCTCGAATTCCCTAATGCACAGGTACGTATATAAGTTTGCACTTCGCAGTAGCCCTAGTAATTTATTTACTATATATATGAAATGCGAAGCTATTTTGAAAAGAAAAATTTACTTTATACATACATCGCCTCTGCTTGATCATTGTACCTTGAAGGTGACAATGATGATCTGTAAGAAAAAACTTACTCAATCGATTTTAATCAATTAAGATGTATGTATGGTAGAGCTAAACAATGTGTCTAATAAAGATTATTGTTTGGTACCTCTTTGCAGGATCGTACAGATCAAGAGAGTCTTATAGAGAATGTAAACCTTCCTTGTTATTCAGAGTTGGAGTTCATGGTGAACCACACTAGGCACAGGTTTGGCCCAACAATTCTAAACCTTCTCAGGAAATGTAGTTGCGTGAAAAAGGTGACGCTTCAGATGTTCGGTAGGGAGGTATGTATGACTCTCTTATGATTATCTACTTTGCTCCTCTTTTGTTCACATGCATGACTGTGCCTATCAAAGCCAATTCAGGTATTAATTAGATTATTGTTCTAACTTTATTGCTTCAGGTGGGGTACATCCCATGCGCTTCTAACTGCAACTGTCGTCAACTATCAGTCTGGACAGACAAGGTCGTCAACTTAGACTCTCTAGAATGCGTGGCAATGTATGAGTTTGGGGCCACACAAGATGAGAGGAGTTTTATATACTACATTATGAGAAATGCAAAGCGCCTCCGCAAGGTTTCTATACTATTCTCTTTGGGTGCCAATCCAACAAGAAGGTTTTTCCACAAACTCTGCAAATGATCTGCATCATCAGGATGCACTGTTGACTGCTACTCCCACTGAAAGTCAGGCCTACATATGCGTGATGACGAGCTCAGGCTATAAAGTAAAGGAACTGAACTGGTGCCTTGTCAGAGTTATCAAAGAACGCAATAGTCTTTGTTGTTTCCTTGTTATTGTTGCTTGGAGTATTTGTTCTTTTGAGAGATATTCTCAAACTGTTTTGCATTGTAAGATCAAACTTTTATCGCTAAGTTAATGCAAAATGGTCTAGTGTGTGTTATATTTGAAGTCAGCATATATCATTTCAATTTGTTCGAATGTTATCAAGCTTGACTCTTGAGCATCTACAATGTTCCATGATAGTTGGTGCTTAATTAGAGTAATTTGTGCCACGTTATACTAAGGTGCAAATATATTGATCTGAACCACCAATGTTTATAAACATCTGGTGCAAAATGGTTTGGTAGATGACTACGACGACGCTCTAGCCAGAAGCTATATAGTATGCATCCGGTTACAATTGAACCTGGTTTTTTTTTTCTCAAAAGGTCGACAACAGATTTGCTGAAATATATTACAAGGGTATAAAGAAAAGAAAACGATTACAAATGTGCCCCCTTGAAAGGGACGACTCGACGGTACTTACTTTACCACCGTGTACAAGAACCTGGCCGTATCGATGTTTATAGTTTGATGGTTATGTTTGCAATTTGCAAATGATTGCTAGCTTGTATCTGGCTATGCTGCAGAATTAGTATCTTGTCAACAAGTGTACAAGTGTCATGTGACTGTTTTAAAATGGCATGCCCTAGATGCTTATGTGGTGGCACCGAACTAAAGCTTCCAGTCATAAAACTGATCTCTGCACCGATCCAAGCTTGAGAGGGTACTCAGGCAGAATTGCTGCCCAGAACAAGCTCACATCGGCTCCATGTTGAGGTCTTGCTGGAGCAACTGATGTTAGGCGCGCGAGGTCTGACATGTGTTACTTGTGAGAGAGTTTCGTGGTGAAGCTCACTCCAACGTAATAATCCTTAAGCATGTCGGGCATGTTGGCTGGATCGATCTTCACATCCAGGTAGCTTTATTCGTGCTCTATACAAGTTTATGCTATTATCATAGTAAGAACGATAGTCACTACGGGAAAACCGGCCTTTCCCGAGAGCCTAAATAGTTGCCGAGCGCAAAACAAAGGGCTCTCAGCAAAGAACTGATTTGCCGAGAGCACCTCTCGACAAAGTAAAACTCTGGGCAAAGGTTTACTTTGCCGAGAGCACGGCTCACGGCAAACAAAAATGCTCGGCAAACTTGTCCTTTGCCGAGAGCTGCGCTCTCAGCAAATAAGAACTCACGGCAAACATAACATTTGCCGAGAGCCGGCCTCTCGGCAAAGAAGTCCGCACGGCAATAGGCTTCTAGCGGTATTTAGGCTTACGGCGTTAATTATTTGCCGAGAGCTGCTCTCGGCAAAGTGACCTATTTGCCGAGAGCCATGTATGGCTCTCGGCAAAGGGTGCTTATTATTTCATGTGTTTCTCTTCTCCTCGCTTTTGTCCAAAAATATTATTATTTTTTTATTTTGGGCGTTCTAAACTTTTTTCTCTATACACATACTATAGGTTCTACTCAATATTAAAATTTTGTGTATTTTTGTAATTATTTGCTATATCTATTTAATTAATTGCATTTCAAGCAGTTTTTTTAATCACGGGTAAAAATTAAAATTTGAACGACGAGTGATTTAAACACGGGAAATAATTAAGTATAAATTGATATTCATGCTATTTATGCATTATTGAGGCCAAATAACATCTTGTTGACGTTTTTTTCACCTTTTATTTTACGAATCGAATACCACGAAAATGTCGCCGAACGATTTAAAAATTCTTAAAAAACGGAAACGAAGTCGGAAAATTGTGATATTTGCAATAAAGTCATGGTACCACACTTGGAGGCCGTGGTAAAAATTTGAAAAAGTTTTGCACAAGCGGTGGCGTCTGATTCTTACAATCTGAAACATCTCCGAATATGTTTCATAGAGTTGAGAAGGATCCATTAGGATTTTCAAACAATGTCACGCGTGAATTAGGTTTTGGACATCCAAACTTTTTCTATAGTCATTAGAAAGCATAAATTGTAACACGGCAAAATTTCATAATTTTTGGGAGCCGTTTGCTATTTTTTAATTCTTTTTTACAAATTATTTGCCGAGAGCATATGGGTTTTGCTCTCGGCAAAGAACCTTTGCCGAGAGCTCTCTGGTTAGCTCTCGGCTCCGATTTCTTTTTTTACCTAGCCTGCATCAAGGGTTTGCCGAGCGCCCCTAGAAGCTCTCGGCAAAGAGTTATTTTTTAAAAAAAATCATTTTGAAAAAAAATATTTAAAAAAACCTTTCTTTGCCAAGAGTGGCTCTCAGCAAAGATTTATTAGGTTTTGCCGAGAGCAGCTCTCGGCAAAGGATTAAAATTTTTTCCATTTATTTTGAAAAAAATCTGGGCGGAGTAAAAAAAGAAATTTTTTTTTGCTGCTGCAGTTATTTAAATAAGAAATAAGTATATTTTTTTTAAAAAAATGTTTGCCGAGATCCGGATCGGCCTGGTGCTCGGCAAAGATGGGATGTTTGCCGAGAGCCGCCGTGATCTGGCTCTCGGCAAAGTGGGCCTCCAGGTTATTTAAATTTTTTTGCTGCTGCAGTTATTTAAATAAGAAATAAATAATTTTTTCAAAAAAAAAATGTTTGCCGAGAGCCGGATTGGCCTGGCTCTCGACAAAGGCGGGATGTTTGCCGAGAGCCGCCGTGATCTGGCTCTCGGCAAAGTGGGCCTCCAGGTCTTATCCAATGCGCCCACGACACAAAGGCTATCCAACCGCCACCGGCCCGCGCTCACTGCTTGCCCGCCGCCACCGCGCCCGCGCTCATGCTGCTCGCCGCCGCCGCCCGTGGAAGCTTGCCGCACGCCGCCCGTGCAGCTCGCCGCCGCCCCGCCCTTGCCCTCCCTGCCATCCAACCGCCAGAACGCCGCCCCGCCCCGGCCCCCAGCAGCGCCTCACCTAGCCGGCGCCGCGGCTGCCACGGCCCAGAGCCAATCCCGCCCGCGTCTACACATCCCGCGACGCACGAAGACGGCCGCAAGCCCCAGCACGCCGCGAAGCCTCGCAGCGTGGTCTGCGCCCTTTGGACGCTCTCACGCCGCCTCGGCAGCACCGCCCCGCCCCCCGGCGACAGCCGCGCCCCTCCCCGCCACGGCCACCCCGAAACCTCCTCCCTGCGATTTCGCGCCCTGCCCGGCCCCGACCGCCCTCCCCCAGCCGCTGCCACCCGCCACGCGCCCTACCGATCCCCCGGCCCCCCGCCCCGCCCCCGCCGGTGTCCGCCCGTCTCCGCTCTACGTGCCCGGCGCCCTAGGTATTGCAATCTTGTATTTCTTGGTAGTGGTAGTGGTAGTGGTGGGGTGGTGGTGGAGTGGTGGTGGATTGGTGGAGTGGTGGCGGTGGTGCTGGGGTGGTGGAGGTCATGGTGGTGGTGTTGGGGTGGTGTTGAAGTGGTGGTGGAGGTTTCGGCGGAGGTTTCGGCGGTGGTGTGTCGATGGCGTTTCGACGTTTGGGATTTTCGATTGTTGTTTATGTTGGAATTGTATATGTGCATGCCGGCCATCGTGCCGTTGAGATATATATGCTTGCCGGCCATCGTGTCGTTTGTTTCTTGCAGGTTTTGGAGACCTCACCCTGCAGGGGAGGTGCTGCCGAAATTTTGAATTGATGGTCTTGTGTCCTTTTGATTTTCAGAGAAGATCCCGTCGGAGGCTAGCCGGAGTACCTCGTCTTCCTTGACGTTGTGGGTCTGCCCGCACCGCGTCGCCTCGCCACTGCACCGACCCGCCACGGCCCCGCTAGCCTGACTTCACCGCCACCTAAGGTATAACCACTATTTCTTTGTCCTGGGCATGTATCTCCACGTAACCCAGTTAGGCGTCTCCCGTTCGAAAGAGATAGGGTTACAAATATGCAGATCTTTGCATATCTATAACCGTATTTGTTTTGAATTGTCCACGTTTTTTTGGACAGCCCGAGGATGCGTAGATGGTGTTAGTTTCCATGCGTAGATGGCGGGCCGCAGAGCTTTGTGGCAGCTCAGGTCGCTTTACAACACGGGGAGCGGTACACCAGCGCCCTCAGGTGAAGCTGAGGGGTCGGCACCGCCTCAAGGGAGGAGGAGGAGGAGGGCGGCCGAGAGGAGGCCTAGGGCGCCACCGCCTCAGCCTGTAGTAGCACCAGCACCAGAGCTCGAGGAGGAGCTGGAGGAGGAGCAGGTGGACGAGCAGGCTCAGCAGGGAGAGGCCGAGCTGCAGGCCGAGCACGAGGCCGAGCAGCTGGACGAGCACGAGGCCGAGCAGCTAGACAAGCAGGAGCAGCGGCAGGACGAGCAGGAGGCCGAGGTAGGAGGTTCCAGTTCCACCGCAACCTCGGGTGTCTACCAACGAGGTGCGGTGAGACTACCTGATCGGCCGATACCTGAGGCTCTACGCCCGGTCATTCGACCCGTTGGGCAAAAGTACGTAACTTTTATATTTTTTGCTACTACATATGATAGAATCACAATGAAAACTAACAGTTTTTTCTTAATCACTTACGCAGATCTTGGAAGGTCATGGTCCCAGGTGCTCACAAAAGGTTGCCCAATGGCATCATGGGTCTTCTCTGTAGGGAACACTTCCCAGGCTTGGTTACCCACGCCGGAGCGCGAGAGCCGGCCTACACGTACGAGCACTACGTCAGCGCCCCTGATGCGGAGGACGAGACGGGCCACACGTACGACAGCGTGGCGGAGCGGGTTATGACCGAGTTTTGGGTAAGTCTTCCTCCCACTACTTTGCTCAATACATTGCATTCGCCAGAGTTTGTTGAACCAGTGTATTGATACATCTTTTCTATATGCAGGACTTCTTTAGATGCGCCGAGGGCTACGAGGAGAGGGCGACCAAGGCGTTGGCCAAATCTTTTAGATGCCGCATCTCAGACATGCATTACGAGGCGCGGCTCCAGGCCATCATCGATTACTGTGCCGTCTACGAGGCTCGGAAGGTGAAGAAAGAAGATGCAAGATTAATGCATCTGACCAAAGAGCAGTACCTGAAGGTAAATATACAACATCAATATTGATTTCTTCTGAGATTGGGTAGCTTGAATTGTTCTTATATCTGTCAATGTACTTGATGTCGTACAGGTGCCTCCTGGCTGGTGCGCCAATAAAACGTGGGCCTGGAAGATGATGGTCGACAGGTGGGTGAGTGCCGATTGGGCGGATAACCACACCGTCCTCCGGGAACGGCGTTTGCTGATGCCAGGTGTATCACACCACCAGGGCAACCTTAACATCCACGAATACGGGGCAAGATGGGTACGTGACTTGGTGTAGCTTCAATTATTCTTTCAGACGCTTATTCCTACATGATTTGTAACCGTCTTGTTGTTTTTGTCGCAGTCGGCTGCACATCAAAACCAGCCATGCGGAGAGCTCAAGTCATGGGTTCTGGCCCACAAGGGTAAGGCGACAGACGAAATCGACTGGAACCCGGACGACCCAGCCGAGTCCTTCACCAACGAGAGCATCCCCGAGCGCATCAGTCAGTACACCGAGGTGGCAAGGACGGTCCATGGGGCAGACTGGGATCCGCACACCACGGACATTGACGGTGACATCGTCATGAGGGTGGGAGGAGGCAAGAAGCATGGGCGGTACCTCATCGGCAACAGCACGCTCGACCCGCACAGCACTCCCACTCTCTCACAGGTCCGGGCAAGCAGCACGAGCGGTAGCGTGCCCATACGCCCAAGGCAGGACACTTCGACGCATCGTGTGGCAGCACTACAGGTTATTTCTGTTTTATTCGTCGTTCTTTGGTTTTACATTCCTCGAAACTGCTTGTAACAATGCGGTGAAAAATTACAGGCCCAGGTGCTTGCGCTCCAGGAGCATAAGGCAAGGATGGAGGAAGAGCGACAGAGGGAGCGGGAGGCCGAGCGACAGAGGATGGAGGCCGAGCGACAAAGGTTGGAGGCCGAGCGGACGAGGTTTGACGCCTTGGCTCAGTACGTGGCAAGTCTTGGCGTCACGATGGGTCGTCCAGCGCCACCAGAGCTGTTCGCTCCTCCACCGCCTTACCCATACCCACCTTACCCATCCGTGAGTTCAACTTCTCTAACAAAAGCTCTTTACTGTGCATGCCGGCCATCGTGTCGTTGATATGTGATGGGAGGCCTTCGTGCCGTTCATATATATGTGTGCCGGCCATCTCGCCATTGATATGTGGTGGACGGCCATCGTGCCGTTGGTTTTCTTGCAGGTTTTGGAAACCCCACCGTGCAGGGGAGGTGCTGCCGAAATTTTGATGTGTCTAGGCTTAGATTTCAATTTTATACCTAGTTCTGCAAATATTGACTTGTGTACGCTTAGATTACAATTATATGCCTTAGTATTACTATAATTACTATTTTTTCTTCTCCTTTGTGCAGAATCAATCGGCGGGTTCGAATGAGGGGCCTCAGCAGCCGCTGTCGGGAGGGTCGTGGCACGCGCCGTATCCACCACTTCTGCCGCATCAGCAGCCGTCGGGAGCATCGGGGTACCAGCAGTATCCACCGCCGCAGCAGCAGCAGCAGCCGCCGGAGGGAGGGTCGAGGGACTGGGATGCTTGGGGGTGAGCTTGTTGCTCTTCATAATGTATTGTCGTGCACTTTGTGAGATGAACTGTTGGATTTGAGATGTTAAGATGGATTATGTGAGACATGTGATGTGGATGGCATATTTGTTAAATATGTGATATTTGTGATATATATGATGTGTTATATTTGTGAAATATGTGATGTTGAAGCTGGAAATATAAACAAAAATAAAAAAAATGCTCTCTGGACTCTTTGCCGAGAGCTAATATTTGCCGAGAGCCCAACTAACTGGGATCTCGGCAAAGAGTAAGATTTGCCGAGCACCTAACTCTCGGCAAATATGACTCTTTGCCGAGAGCATATTCTAGGGCTCTCAGCAAAGCTTTCCTTTGCGGAGAGCTGGCTCTCGGCAAACCTTTCCTTTGTCGAGCACTGGCTCTCAGCAAAGAAGTTTTTTTTAAACCACCTCAGCCCCATAATCTATTTTATATTTTTTAAAAAAAAAATCTTTGCCGAGAGTTGCTCTCGGCAAAGAAGTGTATGGGACGACCGTTACGGGCGGGTTGCCGTTACAGCGGTGATATTTTGCCGAGAGTTAGGTTTTGCTGAGAGTTTTTATTTTGCTCTCGGCAAAGAGTTTGCCGAGAGGGGCTTTCGGCAAATAAACCTTTGCCGGGAGACCTTTTGCCGACCGCTCTTTGCCGAGAGCAGCTCTCGGCAAATGATCTGCCGAGAGTGAAATCCTCTTTGCCGAGAGCTTCGGGCTCTCGGCAAAGGAGGGGAATCCGGTTGTGAGTTTTGCAGCTTCAAGAATTAGTAAACGTCATTGTTAGTTCATATATATTTTGCTAGCTAGTATATGTGTATAGCTGTGAAAACTGCTGTGTACAAGTTTTCTAGGGTGAGTTTGATGCTTAAACTAAACTATTTGTTAGACCACATGCAAAAATGTGTGCTCTGCCTATATTTTTTGAATGTGTGCTCTGCCTATATCATGTGATATTTAGCATTTGTTTGCTATATTTTGAATTCATGAACATTTAGCTATCTCCTATAGCCATTTAAAAGAGTCCTGTATGGTGGTAGAAAATAGTTTTAACTAACACTACTTGCACTTGTGATTTTAGTTATAAATATATAGCTATAATTGTACTAATTCAAACCAATGTACCTTAGATCATTAACTAATTGGCCTGTTTGTTAGACATATTCTCGCCGAACTATTGAATTTTATTGGTTTTTTATTAATGGTCAAACATATATAACATTATTATATTGATATGCTTGATCCTCTTAGTAACAGGAACACATGATGCATCGTCAAAACCATGAGAGATAATTTAAATTGATGAACAAGGATAGCATTCTAAAAGTGCATCTAGGCCCTAAATGGTTTTTAGTGGACTGGATGACAACATGATTAAGGGACTAATGTATTTTATGAGAATTCTTGGTATTTAGTCATAGGAAAAATTGATATGATTGGGCTCAAGTTTTGAAGCAAGTGCCACTGTTTCTTGGATGCTGCATTAATAGCCTTGTTCCCCAATCTTTTCCCTTATGCTAAGAATGTCAACTTGTCACTCAAAGGGACTATGGCTGCAGAAAATGTGCCGGATCTTTTCAGGCTCCCAATGTCTAGACCTGCTTATGAAGAATTTTTGAAACTAAAGGATCTTTTTAATTCTTTACAGTATGCACAATTGTCAAATGATCAGTGGAAGTATATGTGAAATTCACTTTATAAATTTAACTAGTTTTATGCTGACCACTTTGCTTCTCTTTCACACCTGCTCCTTTCCTTTGGCTGTCAAAATCAAAGTGCACCCCCTAAATCAAGTTCTTTATGTGTCTCCTCTTCAGTGATTGTTTGAACACCAGAAACATATTGAGGAGAAGGAATGACTTTTTGCAAGAAGGCTACAACTGTGTCATGTGTCATGAGGGTGTTGAGGAAACAACCATGGACCTCTTTTTTTAGTGCTCTTCCAGCACAACCAGGTGGTTTGTGTTGAATATGCAATCGGCAATCCAAGGGAGCTTATTTCAGATGATCACACAACAGAAATCTCGCATGGGAGTGCCTTTCTTCATGAAAATCTTTATGATTGCAGAGTGATGCATTTGGAAAGAAAAAAATGATTATATCTTCAACAACAAGCAGTCATCAGTTGTTGTTTGGAAACTTCTCTTTGCAAGTGAAGTTAAGCTTCACTTTTGTCGGCTGCCAGAAAGTCTCCATGAAACCATTATGTTATGGCTTGACTCTTTGTAATAGCTTATTTTCTTCTTTTAGTTCTTGTAGCTAGGTGAGTCCTTCTCTCCTACCTTGGGATAGCTCTTCGCTATCCCTGTTGTAAGTGTTGGCCTTTGTTTTCCTAGGGAGCTTTTTGCTCCATAGAATATGCCAAAAAAAAGTTTTGAAGCAAATGACATAAATAATTAATGAGTCCAAGGTTAACCAAATAAATGCATAAGTAACAAGAAAGTAATGAAAATAGCAAAAGGGATATATTGTTTGATGGAAATCAATTGGCTGCTCATGTGAATCTTGGTCATATTGTACAATGTTGAAGTAGGGTTTCATAATTGAGAAGTTGGCACGCATGTATATTAAATGAAAGATGAGACATAAGTGATTGCATATGAGATGGTCCCACTCATGAAGATGGCTTGATCAAATCAAGAATGTTGAAGATGATTGGACAAGATGTGCATTATTGAGAATAAAACTCATGAAACAATCTAGTTCAAGCAGAAGACAACAATGCAAATGAAACAGTTTTCATTGTGTGCTTAAAGTTGATTCAAGACAAGATGTGACTTGATGGCTTGATAGAGTGGAGATAGCAAGCAAAGGGTTTCGAGGTGCTAAGCAAAGGTGAAGGATAAGCGATGGCTTAGAGACCGAGAAAGCATGGCTAGGGTGAAGAAGAGATTCCTTACATGGAGTCGAGATACCAATCAATCTATGAAAAGCCATGTTTTGTGGAGGATCACATCATTGTTGAATCATATGGAAAAATGACTTATGGATGAAAATTGTAGTCTTGAACATATGGTTAGAAAAAAATATTATGTCACACCTCAAGGTGGTTACGCTCATGGCAATGAAGGTGTTGGATACACTCAAATAGCGAAGATTGAAGTAACGGCAATATTTGAAGAATGAGAGGCTCATGCTTGAATTATTTGCATATCTTTAAATCTTGAGTATAAGTATGTCGTACTATTAAGATGGATGCAACATGAAGTAGTATATGAGGCCTAGAAGCACTCAAAACAACCCAAGTGAAAAAATCGAATTATTAACATAGAAAAAGGAAACAATTGAAAAAAGGATGGGAAAATCAACTAAGCTGGTTTTGCCTGAGTTTAGATTGTAATGGCTAGTTTGCTGGAAGGTTTTCATGGCCAAAGCTCAAACAAATAGTTTTCTATGGGTGGACTATTTATACCCCTTTCCATGCCCCTTTGTGGGTTGTTGATGCTTTTATGAGTTGCCTAATAACTTTATAATAGCCTTGTTGTCGGGTTCATAAACCCGGGGTCCCTCGGGGACTGGCTTCCGCGCCAAGGCTCGGCCCAAGAGTCTAAATACAACAGGCCGGAAGGATGGCCCAGTCGCCGACTAGAAGGTCTGGACCAAAAGGAGCAGTGCCCGCTCATCGACCCCTTCGGCCCACCACTCCGATCGGAGCACTCGCTTCGGCCTCTAGATGCCTCTGGACACCCTCTCCGATTGGAAGGCCTGGCCCAAAGCGATACTTCCGACTCCGACCCCACGTCCCTCTGACTGGGGCTCATGGGAACCCTGCTCACCGCTCTTCTCCGATCGGCGCACTCAGAGCCGACTAGAGCCATCCGACCGGAGACGCCCGCTCGGTAGGAACTAGGAGACGTGCGGAGAAAAGTAAGGCAAGGCTCACAAGTCAAAACCATTGTACTAGGGACCATACCCTGCATGGAATAGTACTCTGCAGCCACCATGACACAAATAGTATTATAGGTGCCGACATCTCCCTCTATGGTATTGTAGGCTCCGCTAAAAATTCCCATACGTATTTGCAGGTACCGACATCTACCGTCCCTAAAGAAGGCAGCACGACCTCCCACATGCATCTGACATTCTACAGTAACATCAATAGTGTTGTAGACGCCTACCATTATCTTATACCTGCCAGTGTGGGCAACAAGGCTCGATAGGCATGGGCAACAAGGCTCGGTAACATACGCACCCTTTCCCTCTCACTTGTAAAGTCGTCCCCTTCATCTATAAAAGGGGGTGCGCTTCCTCCAACAAAAGAGACCAATTCTAGTTGATCAGAGTTCCTTAGATCTATAGCTCACAACCATAGAACCTCCAGGTTCGGACCTCAAGCACCCGCTTGAACACTTAGCTCATAGCGAAGTTCCTGACACTCTCGGCCCTTCCGACCGGAGCCGACCGGATCTCTTGTACACCCCATCTTTCTCCTTCTCATTTGTAACCCCACTGCAAACTTCGAGCACTTGGGCTTAGGAATAAAGTCACCGACCGACCCCGACTGGACGTAGGGCACATTGTCTGAACCAGTATAAATCCTATGTCATTGAGTGCTAGGCCACCTCCAATCACAACGTACAGCAAAACTACAAATATTCACTAGTTGGTCACTTTCTGCACCGACAGTTGGCGCCATCCGTGGGGAAGACGTTGTACGTTCAACACTTTTTGGTCATCGAATGGCCCATTTTTCCGCCAGTCCCGCCATGGCAGGCTCGAGCGATAGGATTCGCTTTGGCTCATTGGAATTTCCTGCACTCTCGCCCGCCGAGATGCGGGTTCCACCCATTTTCGAGCCATTCCAGGCCTTCCTCTTCGGAAGCCTGGCCTTCATCATCGACCGACTTGGCATACTACACCTCTGCGAGGAGGCTCGTGACTCGGCACCCGTCGGAGGGACGTCCTCCATTGACTCCGGGACATGCAACTTCGATGACGCGGCATCTGCACCTCATTCCGAGCAAACTCTCTGCTCAAACCCACTATAAGTAATATACGTACTGTTATTCGCTCTTTATTTACTATCTCCCACCAATCACTCAGAAGGAAAGTATCGCCCACGCCACAAACACCTTACGATCGGTTCCCCTATGACCTCATGTCCTCCACGGATGCATACACTCGAAGGCTCTGAAGGATGCTGGCACCATCCCCCCTCACATCCGAATTCGTGGGAATGGCAGGTTGCATTCCTGCCGTTTCCCACAAACTCCCAGATAGCGAGGGCAAGAGCGACGGTTCCAGCATCGGTGACGTGGCGCCCCACCACTGTCCGTCCTAGGAGTGCACTATGGTGGACGCTCTAGGACAGCCACCGGTGGTTGTGGAGTCTGCGCAAACTCACACCTCTCCGGACCCACGTGCGGGGGCCCTCACGTCTGCGTAAGCACACACCGAGGAATTACGACAATGATGGCAGAACCAGTCACCGCCTACGCCGGCACAGTCGGTGTGACACGTTGCACCCCATGCGCCTGGCCCGGCGGGTGGCGCCCGGGGTCGCGCCCGTCAGGTCCAACACGACATCATGAACGAGGGGGAGCGATCTCCCACAATTCGCTCGGGCCGGCCAGAACATTGCTGCTACGGCAATGCTTCTGTGCGGCGTTCCCCAACCCATCGACCCCTAGGAGCGCGCAGTCTACCAGAACCTCCAGGTTCTAGTAGAAGCCGCCACCGTCCAACAAGCGAAAAGCTCCACATCATGACTCCGACCCATGCCCTCTCCCCACTGGGGGAGTGGGGACACACCACACGAGTCACTCCATCTGCTCGCCGCTACAACCGCCAGGCGTGGCTCGAGAAGCAGCAGTTGCGCCATGATCCAACCCAGCGCCCACTCCACACCAACCACCGATACACGAGCGGCCCGATCCACACCAGGACTCTCGTAGCATCGTCAGCAACCAGCATTGGGCCCGACATGATAGTGATCTCTGCCGAACGGTAGCAGCCGACATGGATCCTAGCCGAACCGTTGAGGGGAGCGGTGAAACGTGCCCCAAGCGTGGTCGCTGGCTTGACGACTAGAGCCCTAGCCCTGAGGGCTTGGGGCCATGGGCCTTCAGCCAGCGCATCTGGAGAGCACCATTCCTGTAGTGTTTCTGACTCACCTGTCAGGCCGAAGGAGTGGATGATGACTATTTCATCATTCAATACCTTCCCATTTGCGTGGGGGAACATGTTCGGGCATGGCTTGAATTCCTTCCACACGACAGCATTCACGACTGGACGAACCTCAAGAGGGTCTTCGTCGGGAATTTCTAGGGGACGTACGTCCGCCCGAGAAACTCCTGGGACCTCAAGAGCTATCAATAGGAGCCCAATGAGTCCCTGCGGGATTACATCCGTAGGTTCTCCCAACGATACAACTTCCTCCCCGATGTCGTCGACGTAGACATCATCAGCGCGTTCTTCTCCGGGACAAACTGCAAGTCCCTAATCCATAAGCTTGGCTGCTTGAAACCCTGTACCACCCGCGACCTGCTCGACATCGCCACCAACCACGCCTCTAGCGAGGAGGTGGTTGGAGCGGTCTTCAGTAGAGGCCGGGACAAGGTCAAAGCCAAGCGCATGGACCTAGACAAAGGCCCCTCCACGTAGAGGGGCAAGAAAAACAAAAAAGATCGACTCTGGTCGAACAGCTCCGCGCTGGTCACCATGGCCAATCGCATGGCCAAACAGCCTCAACAGGGACTGCCTGACCACTTCAATAAACTCATGGACAGTCCATGCACCAACCATGCCTACCCCATCAAGCACCTCTACAAGGAATGCGAGCTCCTCAAATGCTTCCTTCGATAGGCCGGTGGGCCAAAGGAGGGAGACAGCAAAGAGGCGGTGGCCAAGAAGGGGGGCGCGATAGGCAAGGACGGAGATGGCTTCCCCAAGCCTGAGGAGTGCATCATGATCTTCAGCGGATCCGACACCGTCTGGTCCAAGCGCCAGCACAAGACCCGCTATCAAGAGGCATGCGTCGCCGAGACGGCCGTCCCCTCCTTCCTCAGCTGGTCAGAATTGCCGATCACCTTCGATCAGAGGGACCATCCCTCCCACGTCATGAGACCAGGACGCTACCCACTTGTCGTCGACCCCATCATCTGCAAGAAGCGCCTCACCAAGGTGCTAATGGATGGGGGCAGCGGCCTCAACATCCTATACATAGACACCCTTGATGCCATGCGCATCCCCCGGTCGAAGCTCCACCTGGCAGGCTCCCCCTTCCATGGGGTGATCCTAGGAGCGTAGGCATACCCGCTCAGATAGATCAATCTGTCCGTCACGTTCGGCAACCGGGGCAACTTCTGCTCAGAGGTCCTCACCTTCGAGGTGGTGCACTTTCTGGGGTCCTACCACGCCATATTGGGGCAGCCATGCTATGCAAAATTCATGGCAATCCCCAACTACACCTACCTCAAGTTGAAGATGCCGGGACCAAACGGCATCATCATCATGAGTAGCGCCTTTTTCGCACGTCTTCGCATGTGACTGTGAGCACTACGAGCTTGCCACAGCGGTCATCAACTCATTCGAGCTCCCACAGCTTAGGGAATCATTGGCCCCGGCGGTCCCAGACTACAACAAACCAACTTCATCGACGGCCTTCCACCTGCTCGAAGAAACCAAGGCAGTGGGGATTGACCCCACCAACCCAACCAAGATGGTTCAGATCAGAACCTAGCTCCCGACCAAATAGGAATGCGAGCTCGTCGACTTCCTATGTGACAATCGCGATGTCTTCACATGGCAGCCCTTTGACATGTCAGGGATACCACGGGAGGTCGCCGAGCACGCATTGTGCCTTATCCTGGGCTCAAAGCCCACCAAGCAGCATCTGCGTCGCTTTAATGACGAGAGGCACAGGGCCATAGGTGAAGAAATCGCCAAGCTCCTGGCAGCAGGATTCATCAGAGAGGTCTTCCACTCCGACTGGCTCACCAATCCCGTCCTTGTCAGGAAAAAGATAGGAAAGTGGAGAATGTGTATTGATTATACTGGACTCAACAAATTGTGTCCGAAGGATCACTTTCCTTTACCGTGCATAGACTAGATAATCGACTCCACCTCGGGTTGTGAGATCCTCTCCTTTCTGAATGCCTACTAAGGCTACCACCAGATTGCGATGAAAGAATTCGATCAGCTCGCAACCTTGTTCATCACCCTATATGGTTCATACTGCTACATGACCATGCCCTTTGGCCTAAAGAGCGCCGATGCCACCTACCAAAGGTGCATGCAACAATGCTTCACCAACCAAATCGACCCGCTCGATCAGCCTGATCAAGTCGAGCAGCTGAAACTAACAATTGTCGTCTATGTTGATGACATAGTGGTCAAAATAGCCAAAGCTTGTGACCTGATCGCAGACCTGGCCACGACATTCGTGAACCTCTAAAGGTTCAACATCAAGCTGAACCCCGAGAAATGTGTTTTCGGGGTTCCAAAGGGGAAGCTGCTCGGATACATCATGTCCAAACGCGGCATCGAGGCCAACCCCGAAAAGATCATGGCCATCTCCAACATGGGCCCCATACATAATGTCAAGGGCGTACAAAGGCTCACTGGCTATCTGGCTGCCCTAAGCCACTTCATCTCCCGGCTTGGCGAACGGGGGATGCCACTCTACAAGCTCCTCAAAAGGATGGATGCCTTCATCTAGACTGAGGAAGCCCAGCAGGCTCCCAAAAGCCTCAAAATGTCCCTAACGTCAGCCCCAATCATCGTCGCTCCCGATTAGGGAGAACCCCTCCTCCTTTACATCATGGCAAGTAACCATGTGGTGAGTGCCGCCCTAGTTGTCGAAAGGGAGGAGCCGGGACACTAGCTCAGGATACAGCGACCCATATACTTCATCGGAGAAGTGCTTACTGATCCCAAGGTCTGGTACCCTCAGGTGCAGAAACTCCTATACGTTGTGCTAATGGCAACCAAGAAACTCCTACACTACTTCACCGACCACGAAGTTACAGTCGTCACTTCGTACCCGCTCGGAGACATCGTCCGCAACCACGACGCAAAGGGACGAATCTCTAAGTGGGCACTTAAACTCATGGGCCATGACATCAGGTATACCCCCCGCACCGCTATTAAGTCTCAAGCTCTCGCAAACTTTGTCGCCGAATGGATGGAGGTCCAGCTACCGACCCTGGACGTCACCCACGAGTACTGGACAATGTACTTCAATGGGTCAGTAATGGCGCCCGGCTCAGGAGCTGGAGTGGTTCTGATCTCTCCAGACGGGAGTAGGCTTGCTATGCCATCCATCTCCACTTTTTGGCTTCAAACAACACTGCGGAATACGAAGCCCTTATCAACGGACTATGCATCGCCATTGAGCTTGGAGCTACGCGACGCTACGTTCGTGGCAAATCGAAACTAGTCATTGATCAGGTCATGAAGGAGTCCTCCTGCAAAAGCCCCCTCATGACAGCATACTACCAGGAGGTGCACAAACTCAAGGACAAATTCTAGGGGATCGAGCTACATCACGTCCCTCGAAGGGACAACGATGCCGCCGATTTCCTCGCAAAACTATCCACCAGGCGGGATCCATCCCCGAGCGGGGTCTTCATCAACGATGTCCATGAGCTATCCGCTGGCATCCTAGAAAGTCCGATCCAGGCACACCCTGATGCCCAGCCGGCGCTCGGGGCCTCCAACCCCGACGCCTGGTCGGCGCTCGGGGGCTCCGACCCCAGCATCAAGCCAGCGCTTAGGGGCTCCGATCCCAGCACCTCCATGATGACATCATCCATGAACATTGCCATGCTGGCACTCGATCAAAACGACTAGAGAGTACCGTTACTCACCTACCTCCTCAAGGAGGTTCTCCCACCCGAAAGGACTGAAGCACGACAGATCACTCGACGCGCCAAGACCTTCGTCGTGCTCGGTGACAAGCTCCACAAACGGAGCCCATCAGGGGTACTCATGAAGTGTATCCCCGCCAACTAAGGGAGGCAGCTCCTCCTTGAGGTCCATGTCGGTGTTTGCGGGCATCACGTAGCCCTAAGGTCGCTAGTTGGAAAAGCCTTTCACCAAGGTTTTTACTGGCCCACCACGCTACGAGATACGGAGGAGGTCGTCTACAAGTGTGAGGGATGCCACTTCTACGCTCGGCAAACCCATTTGCCAGCACAAGAGCTCCAAACCATCCCCATAACCTGGTCGTTCACTATCTCGGGCCTAGACATGATAGGACCCCTCAAAAAGGACCCAGGCGGTTTCACTCACCTACTCGTAGCATTGGGAGCTATCAAGCTCACAAGTTTCGAGGTGAAGCATTTGTTACTCTTAGAGCTTGGCGCCTAGACAGCTAGGGGTCACCAGTGAATTGTGGAGTGATGCAGGAAGTTTGTGCAGGTTGTAATCTTATCCCTAGAAGGGAAAAGTTCAACTAGCGGATAGTGAAAAGTGGTTGAGAGCAACCCGGCTAGAGCTTGACTGCGGGAGATTGCTCATGGCTTTCGATCCACAATAGAGACATAGGGTCCAAGTGGGGACCCAAACTCTGAGAATACACCGTTGTGTCTCCCATTTTGGTTTACCCCACATTTGCAGTTTTGTTGATTACTCATGCTTTCGCTTGTCTCTGTGTGGGACTACAAGAACTGAGTGTACTTGTCGAGGAACTCATCAAAAAGCCACATACCAAGTTTGGATTGAATTGGAAAAGACGTGGGGTGAAAACTAATCTTCCTATCGGTTTCTCAAGGAAAATACTAGCTTAGCTGGCTTTTGAAATTGTCTAAGCCGGTTTTGCCCCCTCTACGGTTCAAGCAGGAAAAAACAATCTAGTCGGTTTTGCCGGTCTCCATAAAGTTGCATTATTTTTGTAAGGATTTTTATAGGCATATTCACCCTCTCCCTCTAGACATCAACTCAGTCCTTTGACATCCTTGAATATACTTATTAGCATTATTTTCTTTTTTTGCAACTACAAATCTATCAAGGCTTCATATAGAAATGCATCTTTAATTATATGATCAGCATGCATGTAGAAAAGAACTCTCAAATTTCCTTGGCCTTGCGTGCTTGTGTTATACTAACATATGGTGCATTGATATATACTGTTTTCAGGACGTGGCATCTATTGAAAAGGGAGATGAATAGATGTTGTCCAAGTTGGCACTATTATATTGAATTATTTGGAACCATGTTAAAATTTAAACTAGAGCCTGAATGGAGTAGTATCTGTATTATAAAATACAACTGGTGAATTTTATTCTTGGCCAAAACAAAAAAAGGTTATCATGTGAATGATGCTAATTACTTCACTTTAGCAAACCATAGTAAGTGGAGTAAAGTCATCCAATTACATATTCAGAGAGTAATGTTGCAAAATCAATATTTCTACACAAACCAATATTACAAAAATACTTGCTCAGACAACAATTACAATCACACAATAAAAGTAGCATCTCAACAAATTCATCAACGAGTACAAAAATCGAAAACATTCAACGACATCAATATGGATGTGAGTCCATCACATATGTATAAAAAACAATCAAATTCATTAACAAAAGTCTATGAAATCCAACAAATTCATAGCGACATCTCCTGAGGCAGAGGTGACGCTCCTCAGATCCATCACATTTGTACAGGTTGAACAGATTCAATAATAAAAATCCAACAAATTAGTAGCCGCTGTCACCTTGCATCACATGAAGACAGCCCTAGCCTCCCTGCATCACCTATAGAAGCTTTGGCTGCAGGATGACGAGGAGCCATCGGAATGTGGGCCACATGATTTGAGTGTCAATGAAGAGGTGTTGCTAGATCTAGGGAACATGGCCATCAATAGCTCACATCATGTTGGTGTTGATGAAGGTAGCTACACGTCGTTGTACGTGCGGGGAGGTGTGGGGGATTGGCCCTATGCTTGAGGACGAAGTGGGATGCTATGGCATCACCTCCGCCAACTGAAATAACTAGTTCCTTGCGAAAAAAACTAAAATAACTACTAGAAAGACTAGATCAACAACCACCTTCTTACTTCGAGTTGAAATTAGCAACAAACATATATGGAGTATATGAGAAATTGGTGCATCCTGCATATATAGTATAAAGAGTAACATATGCTAATCCATAAAATTAGAATTATTTAGAAACAAGTGTGTATGACTGCATATATGGACTCTATGAGTGCCTAGCATAAAGGGGTAACATACGATAATTCCAGATTTTTATAGATTGCTCTCCATGGGTCCGGTGAGGACATAGCAGCTTCTCGATTGCAATGTGCCCACATGCACCACTGCAAGGCTTCCATGCAATGGAGGCTTGTTTGGTTGGCTAGCCAAGTAGCATTGCCTGCCAGGCAGCAGCCCTAGGGATTGATGGTTGCCCGATGAGCTGCTTGTCACACACTCAACAACCAAACACACCTAGTTCTGCTTGAGTCATGTGGGATCCTTGTGTGCTATACCGTAATCTTCTTCTCCACGACCACCGCCTACATCTAGAGATTGGGAGAGAAGATATGAGAAATGAGGCAGATATATATATATACTAATTAGACTACTAGTCACGACTTATATTAATTAGACCAAGAATAAAAGGTTCCATGAGTAAAAAAGATGACAAATTTTACTATTCAAATATGGAAGTAATTATGGTCCAGGATTCTTCAGAAGTTGTTTCTTATTCTTTATAAAATTATGATTTGAAATGCAACAAGGATTGATAAATGATTGAGTTTTTACTGTTGTTATTGATTGAGGGTCGGGATAGTGGCAAATACAAAGGGGGGCTAGAGGGGCCTGAAAGCATCTAGGCCTCTAGTTGGGTTTCGGTGATTAATGACAATACATGATTATTGTGACTAACGTGTGTTTTGCAGAGACAATTAAGTTAGGTCATGGTAATGGAGATCGATTAGGCTATCATGGTGGTCATGCCCCTATGATGGAAATCATTTCGGTTTTCAAAGGATGGATGACAAGGTTAAGGATGGACTAGTTCTAAGTGTTGATTGGAGTTGGAGTGACACTTAGAGTAGTTTACGACTTTGTTTTCCCTTTGGCTATACTATTAAGAGGGGTACGGACAGGTAGTGTGACCTAGGTGAGTCTAGTGGGTTAGGTGTGGTGCACACTTGCTAAAACTAGCACTAGGTAGCTCTAAAGTAGCCCTTAGATCCAATGGAGCAAACTTCATTCATATATGATCGAGAGTTGGAAGTGAATGGATGGTCAAATACTGACCGGACACTGGCTCCGGTTTGATCGAACGCTGGCTCAGGTACGATCAGTTCATTTGATCGAGATGTTTTCGTCTAGTTCAACCAGACACTGAGAGGTCAAGTGATCGGACGCTGAGGGTCAGCATCCGGTCGATATCAGTAAGGTTCCAGTGAGGAAAAATTGCGACCGGACGCGTCCAGTCAGTGCTGACTGGACGCTGGCCAGCGTCCGGTCATACTATAAACACTGGAGTTCAGGGTAAACTGACCGACGCGTCTGGTCAACATGACCGGAGTGTCCGGCCACCCCGCGGAGGTACATAACGGTTCATTTTTCAGCCCATGTTATAAATACCACATCCATTCATGTGTGGGGGTACTTTTGCTCATTCCAACAACTGAGAAATACGTTTGAGAGTGCCAAGAAGAACAAGGTCCTAGTGAGGTGATTGAGATTTGAGAATCCCAAAGAGAGCCCTCATTAGTGAATCAAGAGTAGCAAAGTGTGCATCCACCCTTCTCATTAGGCTTGTCGTGGTCAAGTGAGAGTCCGTGCTTGTTACTCTTGGTGATCACCATCACCTAGACGGCTTGGTGGTGATTGGGAGCTTGATGATCGTCCGGAGAGCTTGTGGATGACCCAACTCAAGTTGTGAGCGGTTGTGGGTAATTCACCACGACGGAGTGTTAACGAATCAACCCGTAGAGAGCACTTGATCCTTACGCGGATAAGGGGGAGCTACACCCTTACGTGGATGCTCCAACGAGGACTAGTGGAGAGTGGCGACTCTCCGATACTTCGGCAAAATATCGCCGCGTTCCTCCTTCTCTCTTTACTTTTAGCATTTACTTTGAGCAATTCAATTCTTGTCATTTATATTCCTAGAATTGCCATGCTAGAGTAGGATTGGAACTTAGGGTGCTAAACTTGTGTGCGTTAGATCAATAGAAACACTTTCTAGACATAAGGGGTTAATTGGGCTAACCATAGAGTTTAATTATTGCAAAGAAATTTAGAATTAACCCAATTCACCCCTCCCTCTTGGGCATCTTGATCCTTTCAGGGCCCTGGCACCCCTAACTTCACTATTTTTCATTACAACCCATAATGATCTAGCTAATCTACTACGTATTTAAAGGGTAAATGACCTCGCTCTCTCTAAATCTAATTTCAGGCTTCACCACTAGTCTATTGGGCCAAGATTTTACTATTGCCGAATGATTTCTTTAATGGTAGAACATGAGGTAAAATCATAGAGGGGAAAGGGGGCAATGGCTATATTGCAAGGAGCTGGCATGCAAGGACAGGTCAAATCGTCAGTTCGCCACATATGAGGCCCTAGAGAGCTGGTCAAGACGTTGGGGAACTCGTGGCACAGGACCAAGCATGGCTGCTCCGGCAAGCGCAGAAGGTGGCTGATGGCCAAGGTCATGCATGCTACATGAAACACTGGCTAGCAAATCATTTGAAGTTAGCACACAAACAAAGGTTTCACTTCTCAACCAAATCCAGCCTAGCATAGACAGACAGAGAAACAAAATGATAGTCTACAATTAAGCCGAACATTGTCAAATAGTTGGACCAAAATTACATAAGCCCTAGACAGAGCTAGGCTGCATACAGGCCACAAAATAGACAAAAGTTATACCTATTAATGATGCTTGATTAGAAAAAAAATTACGAAAGAAATCTCGGTTGTTGAATGAACATCCCATGGCTAAAAATGTAATTAATCAAGGTATATAGGCACTGTTCGTTTATCTTATAATCTGTCTTTTTCAGCTTGTTTTTTCAACCGGAACAGTATTTTTCTCTCACAACAAATTAGCCGGAACAGTGTTTCGGCTTGTTTTCAACGAAGTGAACGGGCCATAATAAAATATACATTTTCTTTACATAAAATGGGAAGTTAACCAAGGCTGGATTTAGGCCTTGATCCACGGCCCTAGACGTGGCCCGAAACACCTGAAGTACCTCTCTTGAAAGTTTTCGGCCGTAGGCCCTTAACCATGAGACCAGCAATCAGCTCCACCCGGAGGCCCAGCAAGCAGAAAGCCAGAAAAGCCCAGCCCTGGTGGCTCTCCGTGCACCCTTCTCCCTCCCTGTCGCCCTTCCTCCAGTTCTCCCTGCTATGCTACTGCCAGCGGAACCCTAGGCCGCTAGTGCCGTCGGATAGGGGCGGGCCCAGGCGTAGGACCAGTAGGGCCATGTCCCTAATCACAGCCTAGAATGTTTTAGGAACAAGTCTTTAGTTTTATCCCAACAACAAACAGCCCAATAACGAGGTGAGTAGGTCAGACCAGGGATGAAAACGGTACGGATATTTTCCGACCGTATTTGAAACCGAATCTGTTTAGAGGAGCTGAGATCTGTCCGTATCCAAGTTCGGATATTCAACATCTGATACCATATCCATATCTGAATACTCAAACCATATATTTATGATGTTAATATTGAATCGAATCCTATCTTGACACTATGCCTATTCGAATCCGACCCGTTTTCGTCCCTAGGTCAGACCACGGAGTCGCTCGGTCGCTCACGCCGTCACGCGCTACTCGCGGCTCTTCCTCTTCCCGCTTGCATCACGCGCTGCCGCTCCCGCCTCCCGCTTGCATCACGCGCTCGCCGGCGCCGGCGCCGGCGCGGCAGCACCCAGCCCGCCGCGGCGGCGGCGCCGCCCCTAGGCTTGGCGCGGTGCCTGCGCCTGCCGAATCCCCGCGTCGCCCAGCCGAGCAACCGAGCAGAGGAAGAGTGAGCTCTGAACTGTGAAGGTATTTCTTCTCTTTACTTCAAGTAGTCTCTTCTAATTTTGATTTCAACCGCTAATTTTGAACTTTTGATTTCTTTAACGTCGCCTCGTTGTTGTCTCAGATCGTAGGTGTTTCGCCACTGTAATTTGGCTAATTTGGCCCTAGTCGTAGCTAAATCTTGAGTCCGCCACTGCCGCCGGAGGAACCAAATCGGGGGGTAGCGCGGGAAAATCGATCCATCGAGGGTGACGCCGGCAAATCAAGTGGCGGCACATTGCCGGCCAGCGTTTCCGTGTTCCTGCTGGGCGCTGCAGCACGCACCGCGCGGGATAGGTGGAGTGCCGGCAAACAGGCAACCGCGCAGCAACCAAATAGCTAGCAGGTTACTTCTTGTTTTTATTTATTATTATGCTGTTATGTCTCTGAATTCTAATTGCTAAATTCCCCATTTTCTATTTAAGTGGACTTTTTAGATTTTAAACTTTACACAATATACTGACTTTTTTTAGGGAAATACACAACACTGATTTTGTAGGCTATACATATCGTATTTTTTTTTAAAAAAAGTAGAAGCATAGTCTATTTAACAGAGGTCCCTGCACTATTATTAGCGTGCCATTTTATGAATGATGGATAAAATTCAGGGGCACAATGTCTTTTGAGTAATTTGCTGCCTGTTCTTTTTATTGAAATGCTTTTTCGTAATAGATGAAGTGAGTCAAGTGTTGTTGCTTGGATGATAATAGTATACTATGAATATTTGTGTTAGTAAAAAAAGGCAAGATAAAAAATAATTCAAGTTTTATATATGATTTATATGGGGTGATGATTTTTTATGTCATTGATTGTACATGCACCTGGAATACAATAGTTTTTTGTACTCTTTGAGTTGAATCCAATGTTTCTATCCTTGCATGCAATTGGAATTAGTCTTTTTTGTGTGCATATCACATAGTTCTCCTGCATTAAAAAAACGTGAGTATTAAAAAAACATTGTTTATCTTTTTAGGTATGCCCCTTCAATCAGGCACATCTTCCTGCTCAGATGATTCCGATGATAGCAATGCCATTGACCCAATTGGCATATATACTATGGAAGAATACATTGCTGAGCAAAGTGTCCTGCACAATTTACTTGAGCGGATCGGTGTGAAGATTCAGGCCAAAATCGAAGCACAACAAGCTGGTAAATCTCGTCGCCGGAGTGGTTTTAACAGGAAATTCATAGAGAGAGATCATGGAGAGGGTCATCAACGGCTTGTCGCTGATTTCTTTTTTGAAGATGCAGTCTATAATGAAAAACTATTCAGAACAAGGTACCGAATGAGAAGGCCTCTTTTTCTACGTATCGTCCGTGCCCTAGGCGACTGGTCTCCCTATTTCACTAAAAGGACAGATATTTGTTATCGCCAAGGGCTCTCACCTCTGCAGAAGTGTACAGCGGCTATTCGTATGTTATCACGTGGGTGCCCGTCAGATGCTGTAGACGAATATGTACAGATTGGTAAGAGCACAGCAATGGAGTGTTTGGAGCGGTTTGCAGAAGGGGTGATTGACAAGTTTGGTGGAGAATATTTGCGAGGACCTACTAGTGTTGATATTCAGCGACTACTACAAATTGGTGAGGGCTGTGGCTTCCCTGGCATGTTAGGAAGCATTGGTTGCATGCATTGGGAGTGGGAAAATTGCCCTCCTAAATGGATGCGTCGACTTAATCATAGTGATCATGGTTTCGCCACATTTGTTCTTGAAGCTGTTGCTTCACAAGATCTCTGGATATGGTATGCTTCTTTGAATGTTGTTGGGTCCATCAGTGACATCAGTGTTCTTGATCAGTCACCGGTGTATAATGAAATCTTGAAAGGGCAAGCTCCCCAGATGCAATTCTCCATCAATAAGAGTCAATACAATATGGGTTACTACCTTGCAAATGAAATCTACCCGGAATGTAATGTATTTGTTAAGACAATACCCTTCCCTCGGACAGAAAATGAAAGGTTGTTTGCACAGCATCAAGAAGAGGCAAGGAAGGATGTCCAGCGTGCATTTGGAGTCATGCAATCTCGTTTTCCCATTGTTCGTGGTCCAATATGCTATTTCCCACGGGCAACTCTTGCAAAAATCTTCCAAGCTTGTATCATACTCCATAACATGGCAGTTGAGGATGAGAAAGATATGGCAAGTGCTTGCTTTGACTCAGGTGAAGCTATGGGAACATCAGCTGTTCTACCGTCAAACATCAAAACTGGGCCTGCCAATTGCTTAGCCAATATACAACAGAGGAATGCTACTCTTTGTAGTCTACCAGCACATGGCCAACTAAGGAGGGACTTAATCGAGCACATCTGGCAACAGTTTGGGCCATTTGGCGACAAGTAAAATAAGTTCTCCTAGTCTAAAGTTTATAATGACATCCTTTGATGCACACTAGCATGTGCTGCTACCTTCGATGCTTGGAACTGAGGGCAAGGGAGATATATATGTTATGCATTATTGATTATTGCCTCCTACAGGTAGTACAAGATTGGTGTTCCATGTACTGAATTTGGCATCCACATACTGCAAAAGGCTTGATTACTTCTTCAGTAGCAATAATCCTCCTTCAGTAGCCTTTTACCACTATTTTTATGTGACGCCATCCTGGACGCTCAAAATTGTCAACAAGCAAGAGATATTAATCTCACAATGTTTTTTTCCCTTTTTTTTACTGGGCCATCATGGTTGCTGTTATTGTTTACTGCAGTCTAGGCTACAACGGGGCAGTACCAAACTACCAGTCCGTTTAAAAAGATTTGGTCATGAATTTATATTAGCTGCACAGGTCGCTGAGACTGTGGACTGCTTTGCAGGTTTGATGGGATATATCAATGAAAATTGTTATGGTAAAACAAATTATTTTACTTGGCAATCATCAGCTCTTCATGGTGTGTTAGATAAATAATGTTGGATATGGCATCTCAGGACTTCAACTTCTAGGTCTTTTTGATAAGATAATGAATTGAAATGTGAGAAGGGCGGGCCTGGTGCAAGCGGTAGTCTTACCGCCTGTGACCGGAAGGTCCCGGGTTCGAGTTGCGGTCTCCTCGCATTGCACATGCGAGGGTAAGGCTTGCCACTGACACCCTTCCTCAGACCCCGCACAGAGCGGGAGCTCTCTGCACTGGGTACGCCCCTTTAATGAATTGAAATGTGACCCTTACTCTAAACCTGAGACTGAGTCTAAAAGGTGCAGCATTTCCTTGCTCTTTCTATGCAGTTGACACTGATTTGTTCTGATTATTATTTTGTCAGCATTCATCACAATGCAGTGTTTACTTTCTTTGTTGACTAACTCCTGTGTCTCAAATCGCACTATGTTCTCCATCAGGCTGGGCTTTAAAGGCTGTTCTCAGATTCTGCACGATTACATTTTGGGCTACTACGAGTGGAGCGTGTCTGGGTGTGTATATGTATGTGTACGTCCTTCCTCTGCTGGCATTTTTCTTGTACGCACGGCCCAATGTTCGCAAGATTGTGCAGGGGACTCTCGAATATCTCAAGTGCTCAGTCCTCCCATGTGCAATCAAATGCTACAAGCAGTACGATCTTCATAGCCATACAGTCAAGAATGAACTGTAAACGTTATCTGAACCTTGTTTTTTTCTGTGTTACTGTTAGCAATCGGTTAGAAGTTGATGTCAGGAGTACATGCGTCTGCACTTTCTGTTAATCTGTCTATAACATATGTATTCCAGTACGCAGTGAAGTAAAAAAAAAGAGGCCACTAGTTTTAGTTTGTTTTCCATTATCTAATCCTAGTTCTGACAATTAGATTTTTTGAACCCATAGATGCTGGTCTAAGTTTTATGTAATGTAATTTTACTCGTGCCGTGCGGCCGCCTGAGATCGGATGACCAATCAGTCCATCCCAGTCGGGCCGAAGTCTCAGCACGAGCTTGCGAATGTTGGGCCGTGCGTATACAACAAAAAGGCCAGAAAGAGAAATAGCCGTCGCCAAGCTGGGATTGGTGCTCACCCCCTCTCTCCCAGCCTCACCGGCTGCTTGTCCCGCGCTCGAGCCTCGTCGCGACGTCGCCTGCCGGCCGGCCGGTTGCCCCGTCCCCGCCTCCCCGGCGGCACCTCAACGTCAGCTGTTGCTAGGGATAAAACGGTATGGATATTTTCTGAACGTATTTGAAACCGAATCCGTTTAGAGGGGTTGAGATCTGTCCGTATCTGAGTCCGAATATCCAACATCTGATACCGTATCCGAATACTCAAATCGCATATTTATGATGTCGATATCCAATCGTATTCTATTCGACATAGTTAACACTATCCGTATTCGAATTCGAATCTGGATATGGATAGAAATATGAAAACAAATATAATATTTGTGATATCGGTGGTCCGTATCCGATCCGTTTTCATTGTGTCAGTGGACCATGCAGTCACCTTGCGGGCCTAAACAGGCCGGAGGCCGCTGCTGGGCTAAGCAGGTGAACCGGAAGGTCTCCAACTCCACGGACCACGCGTCGCCAGCATCGCCGGCGTCGCCTCCGCATCCAGCTCCAGCCCCCACGGGAGCGTAAGCTCCGCTTCCCGAGGACCTCCACGCCGCCTCCAACCGGAGGCGCCTGCCTCCTGCTGCCCTGCCGGCGCTGACGAGAAGGCCGCACCTCCGTTCAGAAGAAGGGAACCCCACTGTCTCTCAGGTATGCTCTCCATCCACCTTCCGTGTTGATCCGTGACTTATTTGGATTGGAGACATGGGCAATGGTTTGTAGAAAGGCAGTAGATGAGGAGTTTGATTTTTGAATATCCAATGGTGATGATATTTCGAATTTTTTGAGAACCTGTGATCTGCCAGTAAACAGTACTAGTAGTTCTTAAAAAACCATAAGTCTGCTGATCTGATAGAAAATTACGTTTACATTTCTGGTAGAGTGTGGTATAAGTGCACGCTGGTTACACAACAAGTGCATTAGACATCTCTTACTGAAATGCTTGGATGGGTAGAAGATTATTATACTAACCATTTCTTCGAAGGGAGCTGTTGCTTTAGCTAGGAATTTATTTCCCAAGTGTCCATACTGAAGATTGAATTCATATGGTTATATCTTCATGTTTTAATTGTTTCATCATGTCTGTGCCCATTCTGCTAACTAACTGTACAAGTGAATCCATCAATCAACCAAGCTTTAGAACCGAGATGAGTAATGGAAAATACATGATTTATGCTCATTGATTGCACATGGACCAGAAAGTTTTTTTTAGAAAGGACTGGAAAGGATTAATTCTTTCATTTCTAGCTACCAAATGATCTTAACTAAAATAAATACTTTTGCTGCTTAATTCTTATCAAGTGTTCATCCGAAACTTGAATCATCTGTTTATTTTTATTTTTTTAGAGTTCAAGGGCATAAAGCCCCGGCCTTTCAAATATTATCAAAAGACCAAACAGTTTTACAGCACAGTTTGCTCACAGAGCGTTCAAAACCACCTGTCAGGCGGTGACAACCAACCCGACACTACCAAACAAACAAAAACTGACAGAGTTAAACCACCCCTCCATCATCAAAAACCTTCATTACATCCCAGGAACGTTACAGATCCTTCATCAGGTAAGCTCGAAAATACCAACAGCCTTGAGCACTTTCCAGGCAACTGAGCACCTTCATCTTGGGCCGCCGAGGTCATGCCTCCGAAGCACTTTGCATTGCGTTTCTGGGAATATCTGGGAGCCAAGTTACCCTCCTTGCCACCGTCTTCAGGTTCTCCAGGAAACCATCCAGCCGCCCCCTCTTGTTCACCGGGCACAGAACTGTCCAGTTCTGTAGCAGGCCCAAGATTTTGTAGAACAACACCCTCATACTTTTCCATCCAGACCTCTGAAAACAAAGCTCATTCCTGAGTTTCCAAATCGACCACAAAACAGCAGAGGTTATCATGTTAATAACACTATTCTTTTTGTCACTCAACCAAAGCTGCCCTAAACTGACTAAGTCACCACCTACTTGTACCCCTAATATATCAGAGACAACAGTCCAGCACCTCCTAGCAACAACACAATCAAAAAACAAATGATGGCAACTTTCATTCTCAACACAGAAAAGACACGTTGCATCTTCTACTTTTCTACGCTTTGCTAAATTATCCCTAGTTAAAGTTCTGTTATTAATCAAAAGCCATAAAAACATATGGACTCTTGGAGGAACTTTAATCCCCCATACAGCCGATACATGCACCTGCTTAACACCTCTAAAATTAATGACTTTGTAAAGCGATTGAGAAGAGTAAGTTCCTTTAGAAGTAAACTTCCAGATCATCTCATCTTCCTCATCCGAAAGATGAACTGTTGAAACTAATTGAACTACTTCTAACCATAACTGATAAAGGTCATCACTTACTGTTCTCCTAAAGGTGCATTTCAAAGATGATCCATCCCACAACTCTGCAACTGTCTTACCATGCTCATTAATGATCCGGTAAATAGGCCAAAACTGTATTGCCAAACTGGACGAACCTAGCCAAGTGTCCTCCCAAAACCTAACTTTCCTCCCATTTCCAACCTTCCACAGAAAACCCATCTTAGCAGCCTGTGCTGCCCACATAAAACCCTTAAAAAACTAGAAGCACTTGAAGTTCTAGTGAGCAGAACATGAGGATTCAAAGTATCATACTTGAAATCTATTAACTCTTTCTAGAGTTTATCTCTATCCAAATTATATCTTTTAAACCATGAAGCCAAAAGGCACAAGTTTAGATCTCTCAGATTAGGGACCCTAAGACCACCAAATTCCTTATGCATCGAAACTAACTCCCAGTTTGCCAAGTGGTATCTATGCTTATCCTCAGAATCATCCCAAAGAAAAATACCCATGTGGGTGTTTAACATTTTAATGGCCCATTTAGGGAATTTGATAAAAGATAGAAGATAAACAGGAATACTAGAAAGACAGGATTTAATTAAAACTACCCTAGCAGCAAGTGACATCAGCCTTCCTCTCCAACCTGCAATTTTGTTCATGATTTTATCCACTAAAGGCTGTATGTCATCCCTGGTCAGAACATCAAAATGTAGTGGAATACCTAGGTACTTAATGGGGAAATTGTCAACAGGGCAGGAGAGAATATGGGCTAATCTGTGTACTTCCTCATCCTCTAAGTTGATTGGGATCATTTCACTTTTGTGGAAATTGATTCTCATACCCGAAATTTGTTTGTACCACATAAGAATACATTTAAGATTTTCCAACACCGATTCCTCAGCTTTGGAAAATAAAATGGTATCATCTGCGTACTGCAGAGCCATAATACCCCCTTGTCTAAATTCTCCTAGAAGCCCCGTCACAATCCCTCTATCTACAGCTTTTTTCAGCATTCTAGACAGACCATCTCCAACTAAGTTGAAAAGAAAAGGGGATAAAGGATCTCCCTGTCTTAAGCCCTTGCCAGGCTTAAAATAGGAACTTTCCTCCCCATTTACCATAATACCCAAAGATCCTCCCACCACAATGTGTCTAATCCAGTTTATCCAAACTGGTTCAAAACCACGGGCTTCTAACAGATCAAAGAGAAAACTCCAAGACACTCTATCATAAGCTTTTTCATAGTCTAGTTTGATAATAACCCCAGGTTCACCACTCTGATGCACACTATGAACCAACTCATGAGCTACTACTACACTTTCTAAAATATATCTACCTTTAATGAACGCCGATTGAGTTGGAGCAACTATCCTTTGAACCACAGAGGTCAACCTAAGAGTTAACAATTTTGAGAAAATCTTGAAGCTGCAATTTAACAAACTGATAGGTCTGAATTGCTTCATGTTTGTTGCCTCCCCTACCTTTGGAATTAGAGTAACCAATGCAAAATTGAGTCTCTTAAGGTCTAAATCCCCCCTATGAAAATCATTAAAAAGATGCACCACATCATTTTTAATGAGATTTCAAAACTTTTGGTAGAAGAGGAAGGATAAGCCATCTGGCCCAGGGGCACCATCTGGATAACAGCTAAAAATGGCATCCTTGATCTCCGACTCAGAAAAAGGTGCTATGAGTAACTCATTTTCATACCTAGAGACCTTATCCTCCTCTTCCCAAAAATTTTGTCCCAACTTAAAGAAAGGCTCTGGATCCTTGGCAAACAATTTTTTGTAAAAATCTACTGCCACTCTCATCATCCCTTTCTGATCATAAACCAGACCAGTAGGACTTTCAAGGCACTCTATTTTCTTTTTTCTACTCCGTTGGTTAGCCACCGCCTGAAAATATGCCGTATTCTTATCACCCTCGAGAATGTTTCTATCCCTAGAACGTTGTCTAACTTTAATCTCTTCTAATGACCAAATCTGTTCTAACTTATCTTCAATATGAGCTAACTCCTGCCTCTCAACACTAGACAGCTCCCTGATTTCAGCTAGACTTTCCAGTCTGTTTATTTTTTTAGGCATGCCCCATCGATCGGACACATCTTCTTGCTCAGATGATTCTGAAGATAGCAACACTGTCAACCCAACTGGCATATACACCATGGAAGAATTCATTACTGAGCAAAGTGTGTTGCACAATTTTCTTGAGCGGATCACTGCAAAGATTCAAGCCAAGATTGAAGCTCAACAAGCTGGTACATCTCGCCGCCGGAGTGGTAGGAGGAGGTTCATTGCGAGGAATCATGAACAGGGACATCAGCGGCTTGTGGCTGATTTCTTTTCTGAAGATCCAGTCTGTAATGACCAGCTATTCCGAACAAGGTACAGAATGAGAAGACCCCTCTTTCTTCGTATCGTCCATGCCCTAGGTGAATGGTCAACCTATTTCACCAGAAGAAGGGATGACTTTTATTGCCAAGGTCTCTCGCCTTTACAGAAGTGCACAGCGGCTATCCGTATGTTAACTCATGGCTCCCCGGCAGATGCTGTTGATGAATATGTACAGATTGGTGAGAGTACAGCAATGGAATGTTTGGAGCGGTTTGCGGAAGGGGTGATTGACAAGTTTGGCAGCGAATATTTGCAAGGCCCTACTAGTCTTGATATGCAGCGTCTGCTACAAATTGGCGAGGACCGTGGCTTCCCTGGCATGTTGGGAAGCATTGGTTGTATGCATTGGGAGTGGGATAATTGCCCAACGAAATGGATGCGTCGACTTAATCATAGTGATCACAGTGCAGCCACAATGTTTCTTGAAGCTGTTGTTTCACAAGACCTGTGGATATGGCATGGTTACTTCGGTGTTGTTGGGTCCAAGAATGATATCATTGCGCTCAATAAATTGCCATTGTTCACTGAGATGTTAAAAAGGCAAGCTCCTCGGGTGCAATTTTCCATCAGTAAGAGACAGTATGATACGGGCTATTATCTTGCCGATGGAATTTACCCAGAATGGACTGCATTTGTGAAGACAATATCTAATCCTCAAACAGAAAAGGAACACTTGTTTGCGCGGTATCAAGAAGACATAAGGAAAGATGCCCAACACGCATTTGGTGTTCTGCAATCTCGTTTCCCCATTGTTCGTGGTCCAATGCGTTTTTTCAAGCGAGCAACTCTTGGGAAAATCATACAAGCTTGCATCATACTCCATAACATGACAATTGAGGATGAGAAAGACATGGCAAGTGCCTATTTTGATCCAAATGAAGCTTCAGGGATATCGGTTGTTCTACCATCAAACATCAATGATGGATCTGCTGATTGCTTCGCCAATGTACTCCGGACAAATGATACTATCTGTGCTCAACCAGCACAAAGCCAACTAAGAAGGGACTTAGTTGAGCATGTTTGGCAGCGGTTTGGGTCTTTCAGTGACAAGTGAAATAACCTCTCCCTCTCCTGGTATTAGTTATGTTACATTTTATGTCCTTTGGTGGACAACTGGGATGTCTGTTCTACGAAGATATTCAAATATGGTTAGATTTGCGTGCATTCATAATTAATCAAGTTAATTGTGGTACTAGATTTTCATCAAAAGTTATACCTATGGATTGTTGACGGCATGGCCCAAGAAGATTTCATAGCTTTATGAATGGCCCAAGAAGACTCCAAAGCTTTAGGCATGGCCCAAGCGAAAGCGATGTAAAGCTGGGCCTGGGATTATGGCCCATATCAGGCGATCTCGCTTCAGAATCCCCTCCTCAAACCCTAACCTTAACCTCTCTCCTATATCCCGCCGCCGCCGTCTCAGGGGCTCTCTCGTCTCTCATCTTCGGGTTCGCATAGCAGCGTCTTCCGACAGGCCTACCACCATGGTGAGATTTCTCTCCCCTCTCCTCCCACGCCACACGCTGACGGTTGGACGCCCGCTTGAGCGGCGGCGGACGGGGCAAACGGCTGACTCGTTCGTGATTCTCTTTTGTTTCATCGGCAGCCGAAGCAGATCCACGAGATCAAGGACTTCCTGCTGACGGCGCGGCGGAAGGACGCGCGGTCGGTGCGGATCAAGCGGGCCAAGGACGCCGTCAAGTTCAAGGTGCGCTGCTCCAAGTACCTCTACACCCTCTGCGTCCACGACGCCGACAAGGCCAACAAGCTCAAGCAGTCGCTCCCGCCAGGTCTGTGCTCCGTAGTCCCTACCCCCTACATCCATCGGCTACTGCTCTTTTTAATTTGCTTACTTGCTGATCTGTTGGGCCTTCCGTATTCCAGCCCCGGACTGGACGTTTCACGATTGCTATGTGATGATTCGTTAGTGGTTACTGAGGGGTGTAGGTCGTGATGTTGTTGCGCGAGAATTATATAGATGTAGCATGTCCCGCAGTAGACAGTAGTAGTATAATTCCTAGTTGTAATTAGGTATACTTGGATTCGATGGGAAGTTTCGACGTCATTCAAAAATACAGCTTGTTTCATGATTATATCACAAGCTCTTTGGAAAAACATCTATGCTCTGTTCATTCTTGAACCTCTGAATGATAGAGGATATGCTACAAGTGATAAATTAGAGGATAGTCTGCATATTCAAGTATTCACTTGTTCTGGATAGACTACCAGTCATAAATTAGAGGATATATAGTCTGGAAATTCAGTTATTCGCTTATTCTGGAAAGACTACCAGTCATGAATTAGAGGATAGTCTGGATTATAGTCGGAGCTTCTTCCACAATTAGAGGCAAATATATTTATTTGTTCTTATGGCTTCCTGTTATCATTTTTTCCATGGTACTAATACATGAATAGGATAGTAGTGCTTGGGAATAAAATTTGTTATCATATTTGCACAGCTTGTTGTGATGCCCAGAGATGTTCCAACTGAACTATGCACGTGCCAAATCATGCAATTTCATGGTTACAAGTGTCACTATGCAATATGCATGTCCAGAGATGTTTCAATTATAAATTGTTCAGAATAAATACTATGGAATTATCATCCTGTTTATTTGCTATAATCTTGAGTTATACATGCTTTGCATCATCATATTGAGTCATTGTGATGTGGGGTCAATTATTATTCCTTTATGATTGATGTGCATACAATTTGGCTGTGGAATTGCTCAACTGTAGCCACATTCACTGATTATGATTTCCCCTTTGCAGGTCTGACTGTTCAGGAGATTTAAGTATCAAGCCACAAACTCTGCCTTTTGTGCTATCAGGGACGTTTGCTCCAGTATTACTTTGGGAATGCTATGTTTGAATGAATCATGAAGTTTGAGTTCGGGAATGTATTAATGTGTTGAACCTATGAGCCTGTGGTGTGTACTCCCCGCCCCCGCCACCCACCCACCCAAAGACGGCTATCTATTATAAGTTAAACTGAATTCTGCGATAATTGCTGCCATTTTTGTCTGGTTCCTGTGTTGTTTTTCGTCTGAGCTTTTGCTGCTGCGGCAATTGTGAACTTTTACATGATATAATGGTGGAACGGGTTATATGTTGCATATCTTTCTTGCCTGCTAGTATTTGTAGTATGGATCAGACAAGAGCTGAGTGAATTTATTTAGATCAGAAAACTGCATAGTGGTTTGTATAGTGCGCCCTGTGAACTTCAGATGTTAGTATCACTATGTATGGGGTGACCTGCTTAGAAAATCCGGATGTTAGTATCCTGGTATACTTCAGATGTTCACATGGATGATGAGCAAAATTAAGTCCAGGGGTTTTGATGTGGAGATAAGATGGCCCCATGTGAGATGGCTTAGCTATTCCTGGAAACATACAGAATTTAAAAGACGTTTTAATGACATGAGAGGCTTTAAGGTACATATGGGAATGCCCTGATCGAATATGGTTAGTCCTGATCACGATGGGTTTTGTGGTCGGAGAGAACTGGAGCAAACACCCAGGTCTGCTGGATTCTTGTATGGCGTTTGAGCATCCGGAGTGTACAAGTCGGAAGAAATCATACCGGGTGGAGTAAACCGCAATATAAGGCTACCTGAGAAGACTGATGCAATTGTGGTGAGTTCGGCCTACTGTTGGGAATTTTGATAGAGCTTCAAAAGTTGCACTTTTTTGGGAGAATATAAATTTCGCATGTTTGTGAATGTCGATGACATCTTGCTGGTGGGTACAAACTTCTCGCCGAGCAGTGGCACGATGATCTGCCAACTGATGTAACTGTTCTGCATCAGCTTGTTTGGCTCGACAAAAGATTTTGGTGATTTATGCGTTATTAGCTGTCTTATTCTCTGGATGAAACATTGACAGACTTGGGTCAACACAGTGCGATCCTCATCGGCCGGGGCCGGAAGCCAGCCAAGCGTCGCGGATGAATCGGAGGCTGCAGAATGGGCCTTGCAGGGTAACCGTTCTGCTCACATGCTTGATTTGTTGTAGTGGGCTTCTGTCCCACGCTGAGATCGTAACAAATATGAAATATCATTCGATATTTGCGACAGATTTCTACACTTTGCGGAAGGATGTTGAGTTGGCTCTTGAGCGTGTCAATGAAGTCAGGCAGTCTGCCGGTTTGGAACAGCTTGAGGAGGATATCGCTGCGCTTGAGAAGAAGTCCACTGATAGTTCCTTGTGGGATGACCCTTCCAAGGCAGTGGGCACAGGAGATACTTGTTTCTCTGACAGAGCTCAAAGACAGAGTAAAGCTTCTCAACGATTTCAAGTTACAGGTTTGACCACTCACAGCATTGCTGATGAACTGAATGTGCTATTTTCACAGTTTCTATGATAATAGCGATGAGATTTGCTGCATATTTGTACAGTTCATGGTAGCTAATTAAGTAATTAATAACAAAAAAATCTAGTACTGCATGTATCCTTGCAACAGTTTGGAGTTATAGATGCTACCACTTTTTGTGGAAGGAGAATGCCGTATGCCCGTACGTCAACAATTTGGTATGAGCACTACTAATTCTTAGTTGTACTGTTCTTTTTCTACTTGTAGGTTGAAGAAGCTGAGACTATTGTCAAGCTTACTGAAGAATTAGATTATATAGATACTGGTCTTCTTGAGGAGGCCTCAAAGATTATAATGGCATTAAATAAGGCATTAGATAACTTTGAGATGACACAGCTTTTTTCTGGACCATATGACAAGGAAGGTGCTGTAATTAATATTTCTGCTGGCGCTGGTGGCACTGACGCTCAGGTGGGAATTCATTGTGTTTAAATCTTTTCTTTGCATCGATTAAGAATAAGTCTAACTTCATACAGTCAAATAAAAGTCCACTAGGACATCGATACAGTCTCCAATATTGCACTTTGACTAGCAATATTATTCTAAATGTATTATCTTAAATATAAATAGTTATATATTACAAAAATATTCTTCATGTTTTTTTTAGTAGTATCAAAACTTGTGTCGTCAGTCTAATATGAAATTTGAGATATTGATGGTAAAAAATAAAAAGTTTGACTTACAACAAACCGATAGACTTATATGTACGATCATAGGAAGTAGTTAAACTCTCTTTAGGCAGTATGGTTGTATTCAATAAAATAAAAATGAACAGTACTTTTAGTTTGGAAAAAATTCTTATGTATTAGTCATTCCGTACTTTGCATAGGAAGAAATTAAGCTTGTTACTTTTGTTTTTTGTATTATTAACTAAGTTTTGCAATAGTGTCGGTGTTTCGAATAAACACCAAATAGTAAATTTATATTTGTTGCGCGTTAGGTCCGGATGGTGTGCTAAATAACACAAAGTTTATACTGGTTCGGGCAGAATGACTCTACATCCAGTCTGCTGCTGCTCGTGTTATTAGCATCGAAAAAGGTTCATAGTAGGGGGTACAAACGGTCGAGAGAGGGACAGGTCCCAAGTCTCTGATGGAAAGGTCGAAAGGATGCCAAGAGCTCGGTTGCTACTTGGTTGTATGTGTGATGTGTGTCGAATTGATCCGTGCCTTTAGTGGGGCGTCCTGCCCTCTCTTTTATAGACCAAGGGGGAGCAGGGATTACAGATGGGAGAAAGAGGAAAAAAAACAGAGGTAGAGAGGGTCCTTCGAATGTGCCAGATCTTCCTTTTTTCCTCGAGCCTGCCCTACTGTCATGGCAGACCATGCCAGGGATAGCACGTTCGCTGATCCTGATAGGGTCATGCCCTGGCTTCGGTTAGCTAGTGGTCGCGTCCCATCCTACTTTGGCGACGATGCGGCGCGTCAGGGTACCGAGCCGTGACCCTACGGGGAGCAGATGGGGAAGTGACCATACGTTCGTTACTATTGATGATGTGAGTTCTCCTCCTGACTGTAGTGGTTGTCGTATGCTTGTGTTAGGATCCACGTCCGAGGGCTGATGGCGGCGCCCACAACACTGTAGGACAAAAGTCGACGCCTATAACACTATTCGGGCTCTGTCATGCCTGGGAGGGCTTAAAGCGCCTGTCCCGTCACACCCTGACGGTACTTTACCGCAGGCGCGCAGGGCATGGTCCTCGGTACTGCGATTGACCTGAGTGTCCTGTCTTACATTGTGCTCATTATTATGAAGGGGCAGGGTGCAGACGTCGAGCGAGGCGGAGCCAGCCCTCAGCCATCGAGCGAGGCAGACCCTGCCATCAGCCACCGGGCGAGGTGAAGCCAGCCCTCAGCTGTCGAGTGAGGTGGAGCCTACCCTTAGACGTCGGGCGAGGCGGAGCCAACCCTCAGACGTCGGGCGAGGCAGAGCCAGTCCCCGGTCGTCGGGCGAGGCGGAGTCTGCCCCCAGACGTCGGGCGAGGCGGAGTCCATCCCTCGGGGGTCGGGCGAGACGGAGCCAACCCTTCAGGGCCAGGCGAGGCGCAGGGCAAGAAGTGTAGTTGCGTTCTTGCCTATTCGGAAGCATCAGTGCTTGATGATTATTAGTTCCACCTCTTTGGGTACCCCAGTAATCGGTCCCCGACAGTAGCCCCCGAGCCCCCGGGTGATTCGAATAGAATCGCCCGGGGGTGATTTGACTTGCTAGGGGGTGCGCGCGAGCGCACCCTGATGGGTGTAGCCCCCGAGCCCCGGGGTGATTCGGAAAGAATCACCCAGGGGGTATTTTGATTCGCCAGAGGGTGCACGTGAGCGCACCTGATGGGTGTAGCCCCCGAGCCCCCGGGTGATTCGGAAAAAATCGTCGGGGGTATTCTGATTCGCCAGTGGGTGCGCTCGAGCGCACCTGATGGGTGTAGCCTCGAGTGATTCGGAAAGAATCGCTCGGGGTGTATTTCGATTCACCAGAGGGTGCGCGCGAGCTCACCCGTCGGGTGTAGCCCTCGAGCCCCCAGGTGATTCAGATATAATCGCCCAGGGGGTAATTCGGACCCTTCGTGGGTATGGCTGTGAAATTTGGTGTTTCAACAACTGGATAACTTAAAGGGAACCCTAGTATCCTATTTGCGGAGATTTGTCCAGGGTTAGCCTGGTTGAGACTCGATCGCAGATCGAGACTCCCTTGAGGCTCGTGCTGCCTGAGTTTTGGGCTGCTCACGGGCCCATCCCTCGTTAGGACGGTCAGTCAAAACTATTGGGCCTAGCCCTCGAACTTCCTAGGCTCGGGCAAGCCAGAGAAATGTTTCTTGACCTGTATCCCCTTTGCGGGAAAGAGTCCTAGTATGCCCGGGAAGGCGAAACGTCCTGGCGTGACTTTGGTGGGAAAGGATAGGGATTGCGGGCGCATATCCCACGACGTGACGTGGTGGTGTATCATGGTAGGCACGGAGATCTAGGAGGACGGTTGCCCTTCTCGCATCCGTCGCCCCTATAAAACTAAGGGGTTCGCCCTAGGGTTTCATACTTTGCCTCCTCGCCTTTGCATCTATAACCTTCGTCGACAATCGCCTGAGTCCTCCCGCACCTGCATTGCAGTCGTTGTCAAGCTCGTATCCAACCACCCCTCCCAATCGTTCAATGGAGTCGTGGTGCAGATCCGATATCACCCCTCAGCGCCTTGGAGGGCCTCGTTCACCGTGGCCTCATTTGCCCACGGACCGCCGCTGATGAGTGGCGGTTGCCCAGCAATGAAGACGTGTCATCGCCGCCCAAAGGCTACGTCGTGTCCTTCGCTCGCTTTCACGAGCGGGGATTCGCCACCCCCACCCACAAGTTCCTTTGGGGGCTGCTGCATTACTACAAGGTGGAGCTATAGCACCTCACTCTCAATGGGGTCCAACACATTACGACGTTCAGTTGCCCTATGCGAGGGGTTCTTGGGGATTAGTCCCCACTTTGACCTGTGGCGTATCTCTTCGTCGTCAACCTCTTGAAGAAGCGGGAGAAGAAGCGAGAGCTGAGCGTGCCGATGGGATGCGCCAGCATCTCGCTCCGCAACAACCGGGTCAATGAGTACCCGTCGATGCGTCTGTCAACCTCCAACAAGGGGTGGCATTCGCATTGGTTCTACGTTAAGAACGACTCAGCCACCCCCTTGCCGACGTTCACCGGACGCCTCATTAAAGAGGTCCTAGAATCATGGAGGATGTGGGGGGTCCTCGATAAAGACAAGAAGAAAATCCTAGGATCATCTCACCGCCCTCTAAATTCTGAAGGAGAGGGATATGAAGGGATCGGGGATCATCGGTGCCTACCACACACAGAGGGTGGTGCCGTTGATGAGTCGCACGCTTCCCCTGTACCTGATGGCGCTCGAAGCATCACTTGAGCGATCGGGACAAGGGACAAAATCAGCCCCTCCAGTTATGAGAAACCGAGGACGGGGTAACGCACATAACTCAAACCGACCCCTACCAAAAGCCCAATAGGGCTCGGGAGCTTAAGACACCAAACGCCTGGGTCTACGACCCCGAACTCATCCCATCCAGCTACGCTTTGACTGCACACCAAACGCCTAGGTCTACGACCCTGAACTCGCCCCATCCGGCTACGCTTTGACTGCACACCAAACGCCTAGGTCTGTGACCCCGAACTTGCACCATCCAGGGTACGCTTTGACTACACACCAAATGCCTGGGTCTGTGACCCCGAACTCGCCCCATCTGGCTACGCTTTGACTACAAACCAAACACATGGGTCTATGACCCTAAACTCGCCCCATCCGGCTATGCTTTGACTGCACACCAAATGCCTAGGTCTACGACCTTGAACTTGCACCATCCGGCTATGCTTCGACTACACACCAAACGCCTAGGTCTGCGACCCCGAACTTGCCCCATCCGGCTACACTTTGACCGCAAACCAAACACATGGGTCTACGACCACGAACTCACCCCATCAGGATCCACGAGCCTCGGCTAGCCCGATCCCTAAAACTAACTAACTAACTACCTTGGCTACATGGGCTGCACTGAGGCCTGGATCTATGACTTTGACTCGCCCGATCCTACGGCATGCACCGACACCTAGGACCCGTGAGCTCCATCTCGTCCGATCCCTAAGACAACTACCTCGCTCGATCCCATGGCGCGCACCGACGCCAGGATCCACGAGCTCCGTCTCACCCAATCCCTAAAAAACTAATCGCCTCAGGCTGCGTAATGACGCCTTGGTTGCCGACTTCATCTTGACTAAGAAACATGCACACACGCCCGCTAATAAAACACCCCTAGACGATTCTGCTCGAATCGCCTGGGGGCTCGGAGAGCTACACCTGTGGGTGTGCTCGCGCGCACCCGCTGACAAAATGAAAACCTCCCTCGCTGGCAATACGAAACCCCCCTCGGATGATTCTACCCGAATCGCCCGGGTGCTTAGGGGCTACACTCGCGGTTGCGCTCGCACACACCCACCGTCAAAGACAAAAAATCTCCCAGACAAATCTACCCGAATCGCCCGGGGGCTCAGGGGCTCATGTCGGGTTCATAAACCCGGGGTTACTCATGGACCAGCTTCTCAACAAAGGCTTGGCCCAAGCAGACAATGCACAACTCATGGGCCGCCCAAGTATCTGAACAAACAAGCGAGAAGGGCGATCCAATCACCGACCGGAAGGTGTGGCCGAGGAGGAGCGACAGCCTATTTTCTGACTCCGACCCACCTCTCCGACCAGAGGGCTCACTTTGGTCTCCAGCCCAACTTTTCGGACGGCCTCTCCGACCGGAAGGCCTAACCAAAACACTACTTTCGATTCCGACCCCACGTCTCTGACCGGGGTACGCAAAAACCCTGCTCACTGCTCATCTTTGGCTGGCGCGATCAGAACTTACCGGGGGACCGACCGATCACTGGGCCACTGCCCGCTCTCCGACGGAAGGCTACAAACCTACTTTCGACCCCACTACCGGGAACGCAAACCCTGCTCACTGCTCATGGGGGATCAGCAACTGGCCGAGTGGCCCGCTCAAAGGGTAGGGACAAAAGCCATGGCGCACAGTCAACCAGGCCGTACCAGGGCATACCCTATACACCATTAGAAATAGTATTCTACAACCTCCCTGACACAAATAGTGTTGTATGCGCTGACATTTTCCTATATAGTATTGTGTGCGCCTACAACTCCCATACAGTAAGGCCCCCCACATGCCTTTGGGCATCGACAGTGTTGTGGGCGCCTGACTTTTACCGTACTGGATGAACATGGTAAAAACCCCTTGCATGCCTCAGGTATCAACAGTGTGGCAGGCGCCGACGTCTGCCATGCCCGAAGAAGACAACACCACCTCCCACTGTGCATCTGACATTCAATAGTATTATAGGCACCTACCATCATCCTATACCCGCCAGGCATGGGCTAGCAAGGCTTAGAAACATACGTACTCTCTCCCCCTCACTTGTAAGGCCATCTCCTTCATCTATAAAAGGGGATGCGCTCTCTCTCAACATTCAAGTCATTCCAGATTCATTAGATCGATCAAGTTCACTAGTTCACAACCACAGATCCACCAGGTTCGAACCTCAAACACACGCTTGAACACTTAGCTCATAGCGGAACTCCCGTCGCTCTTGGTCCTTTCCGACCCAGGTCTGATCGAACCTCTTGTACCCCCCCCCCTCCATCTTTCTCCTTCTCCTTTATAACCCCACTGCAAACTTTGAGCACCTAGGCACAGGAATAATGTCACCAACCGACTCAAACTAGACGTATGGCACGTTGCCTAAACCAATATAAACCCTATGTCATTGAGTGCTAGGCCACCTCCGATCACAACGTATGGCAAAACTATAAATATTTACTTATTGGTCACTTTCTGCACCGACACCTACTCTCTGGTGGTCACGAACTTCACCAAGTCGTTCTCTACATGCATGCAATGACAATGCAACCCTTAACAATTAAGGCAACAACAATTCTTAAAATAAGAATGCGTCTACTAAGCCACTAAGCTAGCTCTAATGGCTAAGATACTAACTACCTATCATTTCCACCAAAACAGGTATGTATTCATCTAACAGGTATTAACTTAGCAACTAAAATGTAATCTTACTCTTATTAGTGATTTAACTTATATTACAATAAGGAGCACCTAACTATCCTAGTGCATAGCCTATTCTAGAGCTACCAAAATTACAGGGAGCACATAATAATACAATGAAGCTACTGTAAAATTTTCAAAGCTAAAGCTATCACCATTTTGCCACAAAAATTCCCACAATATTTAAACTAATAATATTAAGCATCCTTAATTAATTTAATGGTTCCTAAAGTCAACATATATTTGCACAAATTAAATACACCAATAGATAGAGAATAATTTTAGGAGTCTAACAAAATTTATTTCATAATTTTTGGACATCTACATGATTTTAGATTAGTTACACAAAACTGGTTCTTAAATAAAAATACAAAACCATTTCTAATTCTTTACAAAAAAGACAAACCAAACTGGCCCAACACTGGCCCACGCGGTAGGGCCCCCGCATGCTGGCATTTTAGTAAAAATGCCCCCTAGCTACCTACTATTCTTGCAGCCACTATTCATCCTATTTACTCAGTCATCACTTATGCACGAAAGACTCCGAGAGAAGCTATCTTCTTATCGGGGAGGTCCCCACAACCGGTGCAGTGTGGACCGGTATGACCCCATTACGCTAGCCAACCAGGACCCTTGCAGGCCTAGCTATGGGACTGATGCTCACCTATGGGCCGACACGCGACGATGGATGGTGGTTGCATGAACAGAGGTGAAGCTGAGCGGGCTCTCCCTGGCAGCGGGAGACCTGTAGCGGCGGCAATCTCGTTCTAGTGAGTCACATCATGCAACAGATAATAGAAGTGGCTAGTTAGCATCAGTGATGCACCATGATCCTACCCGTGGCAGTGGCCTAGCTAGAGACGCCCCAAGCAAGCCTAGGCACGTGCGCATGGCGAGCTCGATGGTGAATCGCAGCGACACTACCGTGTCAGCGGCGTGGAGGAGGCTATAGGGCTATGACTTGGGTGCGCATGATGAAGAGGGGTTCTAGGTGGGGCTAGTGGTGCTGTCAATTCGACATGAGATGGCAAGGTTGGAGCTGGCCACGATGAGGCGAGCTAGGCCTTAATGGCACAGTGGCGGGAGCAAACTCCAAAATTGGAGCTTAGCCTGGCCGTAATCAAGGCGAGGTGGGGGCGGTTGATGAGAGGCTATGAGGATGGAGCTATGGGTGCATGGAATTGATGGGAGATGACCCCTCGCAGGCAGGTGTGTTGGCACGACTTGGCGGTGGCGGCAAATAGAAGGAAAAGAGAGAGAGAGAGAGAGAGAGAGAGAGAGAGAGAGACTGGGGTGTAGCCGGTGACTCGATGAGGTGAGCCTTGGTGGGACACGATTGATGTGACCAGCATGGCCCATGGCCAAACTGCTAACCAACAGGCATGCATGGTCATGACTAGCATGGCCCACGCGCCGTAGTGCCATAAACGACATGGCGACGGTGGTCCGGCCTCGTGCGCATAGTATCAAAACGAGCCAGCGACACAGCATGGTGTAGCGGCAGGCGACGCAGTGCAAGGCAGCGGGTAGGCGTGAGCACGACGTGATGCGACAACAGTGGCAGTGGCTGCATCGTGGCACGAAGGTGGGTGTAGGGTCGAAGATGGCTGGACTAGAGAGGGGGGGTGAATAGTCCTTTCTAAAATTAATCGTGTCGGCTAACCGAAACAAGTGCGGAATTAAAACAATCGGGCTAGCCAAGACTACACCCCTCTATCTATGTTCTCTAGCACCTTGCAAAGATCCTAATTAAGCAACTAAGGTGCCGAGCTAGCTAGAGCTTACCTATCCAATTATAGGAGCAAGGTCACACTAAACCTATGCCACTAGTACTTTAAGCAACGAGGGAACTCCTACACTTACTAGTAAGCAAAAGCACAACTCTACCTAAGCTCACTAGCAATGCTCAATAATAAGGCTACATAAGCCAAATTATAGAGTGTAAATTACTTAGCTACACAAACTAAGCAATGTGACTAACAAGGTTACACAAACCAAATTAGCCATGCAAGGGAGCTACTTCTATGCTTCACAAGCAAGAAAGTAACTAGTGAGCTACACAAGCTAACTAATTACAAGAGCAACTACACAAGTACAATATATATGAAAGTAACTACAAGCTTGTGTAAGGGGATTGCAAACCAATGGGAAGAACAATGTTGACACGGTGATTTTCTCCCAAGGTTCACATGCTTGCCAACACGCTACGTCCCCTGTTGTGTCGACCGCTCACTTGGTGGTTCAGCGGCTAATTGGCATCACCTACCAAGCCCGCACGTCGGGCACCGCAAGAACCTACCCTAAAAGTGAGGGTAACTCAATAACACGCTTAACTAGAGTTGCTCTTCGTGGCTCCCGCAGGGCGAGCACAATGCCCCTCACAAAGCTCTTCTCCGGAGCACCAGCACAAGCTTCTTACGGGCTTCGACGGAGACCACCACCAAGTCATCTAGGAGGTGGCAACCTCCAAGAGTAACAAGCACCACTGGCTTACAAGACAACCACCTAGTGCCACTCGATGCAATCCTCACCATGCAATCGCACTAGAATTGCTCACTCACTCGATCGGATGAATACTATCAAGCTCAAGTGAGTTAGAGGGCTTCCAAGCACTACCACATAAGCCACCAAGGCTCTAGTGTGCTCAGCTCTACCAAGCTGATGGCCAAAGACTGACAACCACTTCTATTTATAGCCCCTACAAAAATAGAGCCATTGTACCCCTTCACTGGGCATAGCTCGGGGTGACCAGGACGCTTCGGTCAGATCGACCGGACATAAGACCTCAGTGTCCGATCAACGGATGCTCACCATGTGTTGCCTCCATTCAACCTCAGTCGCTTGATCTCAATGGTCAAATGATGACCAGACATAGCCATAGTGCCAAGACTAGACATAGGACTCCTAGCGTCCGGTCACTTCCAGTAAGCTCCCAAAGCTGCTCAACCACGACCAGGACGCGTCCGGTCGGTCACGATCGGACGCAGCATCAGTGTCCGGTCCTTTCTCCTTTTCTCTGTGCCACCACATCAGCGAAACCAAATGCACCTACCCAGTGTCCTGGTCATGAAGTGTCCCTAGCGTTCGGTCGAAGACCGATGCCTACTGCCTTCACTACTGCCACTGACCGGACGTAGGACCCCAGCTGTTCGGTCACTGCGCGACCAGCTGTTCGGTGCACTCTATGAAACCCTATCTTTTCTATACTGAGGCTGCCGGTGGCACTGTCGGACTGTCTGCATGACCCTCTAACCCTAGTCTCTCATAATAATTTGCTAAACATAGCAATGTCTAGTTGTTGACAGACTTGGAAATTTTCTAAGTTTTGAGCTGGAATTTGATTTCAATTTGTGATCTCTAAGCTAGTGGAAATATTAGCTAGTAATACCATTTTTTGACAGCAAGTATTTCACTGCCATCTACAAGGTTTGTACTTCAAACTTTATTTAAGTATCACACACATGATTCTATAGTATTTTTGCTTAACAAAAATTGGTTTTAAATTCTACTTGATATACATGAGCTATTGAATCAACTTTCGTTTAGCATTTTTATTGATCATTTTGAGTTATAGAAATTGATCTACACACTTTATCACATGCATTAACACATAAACATGATGCTCATGACATGTTTTAATAATTGATTTAGGGTGTAACACCCAACTCTCCCCCCTTAAACAAAATCTCATCTCGAGATTTCTTGTGAGTGCCTAGTGTAGGAAAAAGGGTAAGAGTGAGCTTTTAACATAAACTATTACCTCGATACACCAGGGGAGAAGATGGGGACAATGCTCCAGAATATAACTCTCCTGCTCGTCCTTCGAATGGTTTTGCCACTAGACTTTGTAAAATTTCACCATTTTATTTCTAGTAACTCTCTTTTTCATCCAAGATTTTGACAGGATGCTCAATATAAGAAAGATCAGGTTGGAAAGGAAGTCCTTCAATTTCCACCACTTCCTCAGGAACTCATAAACACTTCTTTAATTGGGAAATATAAAAGACATTATGTACTGCTGACAAAATATCTAGAAGTTGGAGATGATAAGCAACCGCACCACATCGCTCCAAAATCTTATAAGGTCCGACATAACGAGGAGCTAACTTTCCACGGACTCCGAACCGATGCACACCTCTCATTGGGGATACCTTTAGGTACATAAGGTCACCAACTTCAAACTGCAAGGGCCTCCTTCGCTTGTCCGCATAAGTTTTCTGATGATTCTGAGTTGCCTTCAAATGACTCTGAATAACACTAACTTGCTCTCGAGCTTCCTTGATAAAATCAGGTCCAAAATAACCATGATCACCCACTTCAACCCAGTTAAGAGTTGTTCTACATTTCTTGCCATATAGGGCCTCAAAAGGTGTCATACGAATGCTTTCTTGATAGCTATTGTTATAAGAAAACTCAGCTAGAGTCAAGCATTCGTCCCACTTTTCTGGATAAGAAATGACACAATCTCTCAACATATCCTCAAGTACCTAATTGACTCTTTCTGTCTGACCATCAGTTTGTAGATGATAAGCTGAACTTCTGAGGAGACAAGTACCAAGACATTTCTAGAGTTGCTCCTAGAAATGAGAGACATAGATTGGCCCTCTATTGGAAACAATGGTAAGAAGAACTCCATGTAGGGTCACAATCCAATTAAAATACAACTTGGCATACTTCTTGGCTGAATACCTCGTATCCACCGAGAGAAAATGAGCGGACTTGGTAAGGCGATCCACAATGACCCAAATAGAGTCATACCCCTTTGTTGTGTGGGGCAAACCCACAACAAAGTCCATGGAAATATCCTCCCATTTCCAAATAGGGATAGGCAAGTGTTGTAGAAATCTAGGCATGCGCATATGGTCTGCCTTAACCCTTCCACAAATATCACATTTTGAGATGTATTTGGTAATGTCCTATTTCATATTTGGCCACCAATACAAGTGACGCAAATCATGATACATCTTGTTACTTCCCAGATGAATGGATAACTTGAAATTGTGAGATTCATCCAAAATTTTTCTCCTAAGCTCATCATTTGAGGGAACCACCAATCGGTTCTTGAACTTCACCACACCTTGGTCATCAACACTAAAATGAGGACCTCGCCCTTCGGCAATTAACTTCTTGATATGCAGAATTTCCAAAACATCTTGCCTTTGCTCTATAATAATTTGCTCAAGTAGATTCGAGACTAGAGCAATATGGGCTAACACCTCAGAATGGTTGAGCGACAAAGATTCTTCTTCAACTTGATGCGACTTCCGACTTAAGGCATCAGCTACCACATTAGCTTTTCTAGAGTAATAATGAACTTCTAAGTTATAATCTTTGATTAACTCAAGCCACCTCTGTTGCCTCATATTCAACTTAGATTGAGTGAAAATATATTTGAGGCTCTTGTGATCCATAAAAATATGTACTTTATTTCCCAACAGATAATGTCTCCAAATTTTTAGAGCGTGCACAACTATGGCTAGCTCTAAATCATGGGTGGGATAATTCAACTCGTGCTTTTTTAGCTGACATGAAGCATAAGCGATCACACGTCCGCCTTGCATAAGCACACATCCCAGTCTAGTCCTAGAGGAATCACAATACACATCAAACTGCCAATCAATATCTGGTTGGGCAAGAACAGGAGTAGAGATAAGAAACTTCTTCGGGGCTTGGAAAGCTTCATTACAAACTAGGACTCCATACAAACTTGACATCCTTCTAGAGCAACTTGGCCTATTGGTTGAGCTATTTTAGGAAAAATCAGGGGTGAAGTGCCGATAATAACTAGCAAGGCCAAGGAACTAACGAATCTTGTAAGGAAATGGACCCTAGGCCCATTTACTTTGGATTTTGGTGCTTGATGACCAACATAACCAAATTGGACTAATGAATTTGCAAGTAATTATTTTGTAGTTGAATAGGGTGCAAGACGTGACTTGGACGAAGGCGACATGATGATCCCACAATCAACACCATAAGCAAGACCCTAGAAGCTCAAGAGAAGACCCTAAGATATCAAGCAAAGTTCAAGCACGAAGACAAGAACTAAGCCAGATGCAAGATCACGAAGAAATGAGCTCCATAGAGGTGACCCGACGTGACCCTATGATGACCGGATACGTCCGATCAGTTGCTCAGTAATAACAGGCGTCAGCAGCTGTGACTGGATGCTGAGCGTAGTAGTGACCAGACACACGAACTTCACTGTTCATTGTCATAGCAACAACTCAGTGAGGACCAGACACAGCGGCACTGGATGACTGAACGCACAAAGTGTAGCGTCCGATCATGTCCAGAGAGGTTCTAGAGCGGCACAAATGCAACCAGACGTGTCCGATCGATGATGACTGGACTCGGCAATGTGTCCGATCAACGCGCGCGCTCAACAGTCGAGACGACCAGACGTGTTTGGTCAGGACGACAGCAGTGTCTGGTCAGTAGCAGAAAGCTGGGTTTCACCCCCAACGGCTACTTTCTCTATGGGGCTAATAAATAGACCCCCAACCGGCCATTTGAGATGTGGAGAGTTGAGGAAACATACCATGGGTGTTGATACACTATTTTAGTGATCTCCACTTACATACTGCTTAGTGATTCATTAGGTGATTAGCGTAGGTGCTTTTGCGAAGTGCTTAGGTTGATTAGACCTACCGCTTATGCACTTGCTCTAAGTTTAGCCCTAGTGTTTAGTGAGGTTTGCACACCTCTTACCACTCGGTGCTTGCACGCACCATTGTTGTACATCGAAGGGGCTTGTAGTCTTGTGAGATCACACCAATCATGTTTGTGGTGTGGCCACCACCATGTACCAAAGGGAACAAGGCCGTGGTAGTTCGGCCACAAGCTTGATAGTGAAGATGGTGGGAAGCGGTCCAGGAGAGGCTTGCCGAAAGGCACACCAGATGATGAGGACATGACACCCATGCATATGACCATATTTGGCGCATGGTACGGAGGGGTAGGAGGCCAGCAAGGGTATCCAAGTCAAGAAGGAGGCCCGAGGCTAATTCGGTTTGAGTCTCCAAGGTGGAGGCCCAAAGCAACTTAAGTTCGAGTCTGCCTCGGCCTCCAGGACAAGTCTGCCTTAAACTGGTCACCTAGGACGCATCTAGACTCCATTTCAATGATCCACATATGGTTGGAAAGATAATTTGATAAGGAAGCCAATCCAAGTGGTCTCACGTCAAAAGACCATCAGAATCAACAAGAATCGTTGAAACAAGTCAACATCCAGAATCTGCCAGGGTACTGCGACACCATCTTTTGGTCTGTTGGACCATGTATCGTGTTTGGACCCATTAGGGGCCACGTCTAGGGTAGGCGACGACCCTAAGACCTTTATAATCATACGCTGAAGTCCCTCCATAGGAATGACAGCATTCATCAATGCACCAAAGGTCTGATAGCCCCCTGCATACAACTTCTCTTACAAGATGCAAGAGAGACCACGATTGAAACGGTCCATCTTCTTCTCATCAGTATCCACATAAGTCCTAGCATACTGTGCAAGATGGTTGAACTTGTTCACATACTTCATCACAGTCATGTTTCCTTGCTTTAGCTCTAGAAACTCGGATAGCTTCCTATTCAGTAAACCAGTAGGAATATAGTACTAATAGAAAGCAGTGGTAAACTCCCGCCAAGTCACATGGTGGTCCACAGGTTGCATGGCATTGAAAGTGTCCCACCAAGCACTGGTAGATCCCCAAAGCTACTTGTGCAGCAAAGCGCACCTCCTGCTCGTCAGTCACATTGAGCAGCTAAAACTTCTGCTCTAGAATATGAAGCCAATGCTACGCGTTCCAAAGGCTCAGCACTCGGCATGAACATGGGTGGGTGATTGTAAAGGTCTTAGGGTCGTCGCCTACCCAGGACGCACCCCCTAATGGGCTCAAATAAGATACACGATCCAACGGACCAAAAGACTATGTCACAGCACCTTAACAAATTCTGGATGCTGACTTGTTTCGATGATTCCCGTTGATTCTGATGGTCTTTTGATGTGAGACCACTTGGATTGGTTTCCTTATCAAATAATTATCTTTCCAACCATATGTGGATTGTCGAAAATAGAGTCTGGATGCATCCTAGGTGACCAGTTTAAGGCAGACTGGTCCTGGAGGCCGAGGTAGACTCGAACTTGAGTTGCTTTGGGCCTCCACCTCGGAGACTCAAACCAAATTAACCTCGGGCCTTCTTCTTGACTTGGATACCCTTGCTAGCCTCCTACCCCTCCATACCATGCACCAAACATGATCATATGCATGGGTGTCATGTCCTCATCAGTGTGTCCCCAAAAATTCCTGATAGGAATAGGGCCTCTTGGGACCGTGGGCACCACCCCCGTTCCTGCTATTGCCACCGGGGCCTCCATAGGCGAAGCCATCAATAGCATGTGCCATCATCTACAAAGCACAGGCCAACTCACGATGAGCAGCTAACATCTCTGCCATCATCTCCCCGTTGGCATTGCCATGATCATCGCCACGACCATTTTTGCCCTGGTCTTCACCAAGACCACAGCCCGTCCCAGCACTGGTGCTCCCACGACCAGACCTAAGGTTCATCTATAGACAGATGGGAACCCACCGTTAGGGACCAAGCCTCCATATTTAGAAACAAAAGACTAAAGAGAGATGATAAGGCCCAATAAATGATTACTAGCGAGATCTTTTCCTTAAGAGTTAAAGCATTTCTTTTTATTTATTATCCTATCAATTTACTATCCAAAAATTATACATGTGGGGGAGTTTAGTTTAAGCAAGATTCTCTTTCCATGTTGTATGGATCGACCTATTCGTTCGCTCAAGCCAGAATATAGTAGCATTCGTATATAATTTTTGGCACAGCGCACACTCACTTCTCATACGCTAAATGATTCCTATGCAGCGTAAGTTAGTGTACCTATAGAAGATTGATTAGATAAAACCAGTGCCACTATCCTAGATAGACCATATTACTAGGGCTTATACTTATTTACATAATTTATTGCATCCTACTTTTCGCAAAACTTTTGTTGGTCAAATTTTAGGTTTTGAAAAGAATTTTTAAACTCGTAGACTCATTATTGGCTCTGATACCACCTATGGTAGAACCGCCCAAAATAACACGCTTTCAGAGATGCTCATCTTCTACTAGACACTAAGCACCTTGAAAGAGAGCTACATCGGGTGGTTCCATCGAGCACACCCTAAGGGAGAACTCGAAATAATCCACGTTTTACATCTAGAATCCAATAACGAGTACGAGTTTACAATTCTTAGTCCATTTCATATAACAAGAGTTCTTAGAAATTATTTATTACAATACCAGAGTTCAGAGTGTGATAATTAAACCATGGAATGAAAATAAGCATCTAGCGGAAACGATACAAGAATCCGTCTGTGCCTACCAAAAGAATCCTCCACACAAGAGCTACTCCTCAAGCTGCACCTGTAATAGGGGTAAAATAAACCCTGAGTACACAATATACTCGCAAGACTTATCTGACTAGTGAGAATAGTTTCCCGACTCTCAAGAATATGATAGGCAATATGGGTTTACTATTTTCTTTTGTTTGCGAAAAGCATTACTAATAGTTCATCCTTATAGTTAAGTTTTATTGGCAGTCATGATTACTTCATTAGCTAAACATTCTAGGTAAGCACATGTTCTACTTTCAAGCAAGGGTTGAGCTATAACAGAACCGACCAATTATATAAAATTAAGTAAGAAAATCATCCGCCAGAGCAGACGATTTAGCAAACTTAAGCCCGTATAACCCTGGTAGTCCGTGAAATCATGAAGGATTTCAAACCAACTCACATACCAACCAAGATCATAATAAGTTTAGCGGTCACCATCACATATTACATAAAAAGTTTCGCATCATAGGTACATCAGAGTTTAAACATAGTTATTACAAAATGAGTTCAAATAGAAGTAGCGGAAGCCATTTGTTCAAAACCACACGCACTCACACAGAGTTCAAATACAGTGCCAGCTAATGATCATCTCCAACAAAAGCATCAGACGAGACGTAAGGAATGACCATACCCATGGTCCTAAGCATCACCCATCGTAGGATAAAGGCAGTTGATACAGTAGCCGTAATACATCTGCCCATCTACAACAAGTGGGAATAAAACCCTGAGTACGAGAAGGTACTCAGCTAGACTTACCCGACATAACCAAAAATAAAGTGACACCAAGGATTATGAAGGGCTTTATAGTAGGGTAGCCTGACTCATTTGCAAAAAGAGGCATTTTTAGCATTTCAAGAACCTTTCCAAAAGCATTATTGTCAAGTTAATTATTATTAACCTATCGACTACATTTGCACCTATACTAGAGCAAGCATGTGATTAAGCAAATAATGATAACCAATGATCATTAACAACTTCCATAATGTCATATTCATTATAACTGTCCAAGTGTTCCATCAACATTACTACGATGAAGTCACTCAAGTCAAGTGCTCACTATCCAGGAGCGATGGCGATTCGAATCGATTCCTAACCAGTTGGTGATTTATTCCTTATAGCAAACCTCACTCACCCGCTAAAGTGAGGTATCAGTCACCGAGTCAACTATCCTAGGAAAATCTCGAGTTTGCTAGGAACCACATGTACCCGAGGGACGACCGACTGCCCTTTGGTCTTATCATCGCGCCCCCATGTCCTACCACACCTGCTCCAGTACAAGTGCGCTGCGGGCAATCTACTCGGCCCGAATAATCTCCCTAGCTTTGTGGTCGAAAGGTATTTATTCGGCCAGCTAAATGTAAGGCATGCGTTCAACATGACTCAAGGCCCAACAACGGTCGGTCCTTAATCGACATAGACGGAAAGCACTATAGTCCAAAACCTTGTAAGTCTCTGCTCGGTCTCAACTTCAAATTAACATTTAGTTATACCATGACTACATAGTTATCCAAGCAGATCCATGTAACCACCTATAGCTCGTAGGTGATAGAAAATCACCCAACTTCTACCAGTCTAAGCCAGCTAAACATTGACTCGACTGCAGAAACCAGGGTAACAAGGATATAGTATAACAAAGGTAGACAAGGTAGAATGCAGCAATAGTTGCAAACAACTCCTGAATGTAATACATCAATTAAAGTAAAGTATTTAATTAATAATCGCAAACCAGGGGAGAAAATGCTTTCGGGGCTTGCCTCTCTTGAAGGAGCTCGGGCAGGTGATCGGGGCACTCCAGAAGTTCCTCAACGTCCTCCTCGTCTGCTTCGGTCACTTCCTGCAGCTGCACCTCGAGCTGCTCCTCGGGCTCCTCAGGTATGACGACTGGGCTCTCGGTTTGCGATCTTGTATGATGCAGGTGCGTAAGTGCTTATGCAAAAGGTTCATCGGATGAAAGGAACACAATGAATATGCTTGAATGCAAGGTAGTCAACATCATCCAAGAACATGTACTACAAGCACATGTCATCTACTGCATTCTCTTCTACTTACTAATATGCTAAGTCAACACATCTCAATAAATGCTTCAAAGATACACCAAAGCTTCACTAATTTCTTAATCATGCACAAAGCAACATTTGATTAAACCCTAATTAATAATAGGTTTGAATAGCAACATCTATTTTTATAGCTTAGAAAAATCTTAGAAAATTACCATAGCACAGTACTACCCTAAGTAGTCTACCATTAAATTTTTATGGCATTGGATAAGTGGATTAGCCTACACAAAAATGACAAGCTATGGTATAATTATGAACATGAAATTACTTTGTACTGTGAAAAGTGTCAAACAACAGATGTAATATTTTTCCTATGTTCTACATAGTAAATAATCACTACACAAAAATTATCACATGCATGTTTTATACAAATTTTGCTTTCTAGCAAAAATAATAAAAATCAGCCATTAAAGGCACTTGAACTACACCTCACAATTTTTCTATAGGACATGCATGGCATATATTTTTTCTAGGAAGTACATTACACAAGAAGAGTAACAAACTTGGAAGCATATTTTTCTGATACATATAGGTTTTACTACATATTTTATAAGATATCAGCAATATCAAGAATTAATTAAAGCTCTACATTAAAGTATCTCAAAAAATGACATGCAATATTTTTATCATGTAGATCTGGTGACAAGGAACATAACAAAATTTGTTTCAACAAATTTGGAGCCAAAATGAGTACACAAACATTTTTCAAAGTATTTCTCTTCCCAAATAATAAAAGAAAAACCGAAAACATTTTTCCTATTACTACTGGGCCGGCCCATGAGAACGACTGGCCCACGGCCGCTTTTGGCCTGCGTAACCGAGCGGAGGGAAGGGCGATGGCCCGGCTCAGGGCTCCAGCCCAAGGCCGACCTGGCCCAGCAGGGGCCAAGGCGAGACGGCCACGCCACGCCGGCGTTCCAGGCGCCATGGCGGTGCGGCCGCTGCTAGCGGGCCGACGGCCGTTGCCGGCCATGACCGGGCAAGCAGGCAAGCGCGCTGGATCCGCAAGAAGATGGCGAACATGAGTAGGTTACTCAAGGGGATAGAGAAGAGACGGGGAAGCCCTTTCCACGGCGAGGTCAAGTGCGGCGGCGCCATGACCGACGGCGGCAAAAACGCGCAAGGTAGCTGTACCTTGCTCAAACGGTGACCCTACAGCGAGCACCGGGTGTTAGAGAGTGAGGCGAAGTGATGTGCGTGCGATTGCGGGCAACGGTGGACCACCGGCGACCAATTTCGCCGGTGGAGCTACGGTGGCGAGGGAGAGATGCCGCGCAGGAGTTGTTGTTGCTGCTGCTGCGCTGCGGCTGGCGGAGTGAGGAGGGAAATGGAGGAGGAGCGCAGCGCGGTTGGCAGATGTAGGCACGCGCGTGGAGGGCGGGGCAGGCTGGCTGCGACGCGTGGCGAGCTTCGCCTGGCGCATGGCGGCCACGCGGCGTGCGCGCCCTAGCACGGTCGGGTGAGTGCGCGACATCGGGTGCGGCGCGCAGGAACAGGCTCGGCTCGGCGCTAAGGTAGGCCAGGCGAGCGGGCTAGGCCGAAGCGAAGGTGCGGGCGTGGCGAGGAGTGCTAGGCCAGCTGCGGCTGATGGGCCAGAAGTGAGGCGGCGGCCCGTTAAATGAGATAAACATTTTCCAAATTCAAATTTTTAAGGAATTTTTAAATATCAGTTTTCAAGTACCATTTTGAGCAAGAAAATGACTTCTTTTGAAAATGTCCTAAAAATAAAAGTTGCTTAGAATTTAATTCTCTACAACTTTGCTTTAGGGACCAACTAAAAATTTTACATAGATTTTGAATTGGGAAGTAAAAGCTATATAGGGAGGATTTTTGACCATTTTCAATAAAAATTTCAAAAGCATATTTTGTCAAAAGTTTGAATACAAACTTTGCTCCAAAAATTGTGCTAAATAATTTTAGATGATTTACAATTATAGCCAAACATGTTTTATTAGCCTAGCAAGCATAATTAGGGCAAAATAACTCTAAACAAGTGTATGCAACATTCATGTTTCACGAGCATGTTTCATATGTTTCGAAGCATTGTTTCAGTTATTATTTACATGATTAGGCATGTATGATTAGGATGCTTGATGATGCATAATATGCATGATTTGCAGTGCCTAAATGCTTGCATAACATTGGGGTGTTATAGCCCTCTCCCCTTATAAAAATCTCGTCCCGAGATTTGGGTTACGAACCATTTGTTATAAAAATCTTCATAAGCATTTTATAGATATTCTCGCGTTTCCCAAGTTGCATCTCCCTCATCATGATGATTCCACTGTATCTTGTATGTTTTCACCACACTATTCCGAGTAGCACGTTCTTTAGTGTCTAAAACATGGACCGGTTGCTCACGATACACCAAATCTGATTTGAGTTTGATGCCTCAAGGTTCTATTCTTTCCTTTGGAACACGCAAACACTTCTTGAGATGTGATACATGGAAAACTGGGAAGACGGTACTCATTGTCTCAGGTAACTCTAACTTAAAAGTTACTGGACCTCTTCTTTCCAAGATCTTGTATGGTCCTACGAATCTAGCGGTAAGCTTTCTTCGGACTCCAAACCATTTCTTCTTCATTGGCGTGACCTTCAGATAAACATAGTCACCAACTTCAAACACAAGGGGTCTCCTTCTTCTGTCTGCATAACTTTTCTGATGCGATTGGGCCGCCTTCATATTTTGTTGAATAATATGAACTTTCTTCTCGGCCTCTTCTATAAAGTCAATGCCATAATACCTTCTTTCTCCTGGCTCGACCCAATTCAGTGGTGTTCTACATTTTCTGCCATACAAAGCTTCGAATGGAGCCATCTTGATGCTTTCTTGATAACTATTATTGTAAGCAAACTCGGCTAATGGTAACCACGACTCCCATGAACCCCTAGAAGACAACACACATGCTCTTAACATATCCTCTAGAACAGCATTCACTCGTTCAGTCTGACCATCTGTCTAAGGATGATAAGCGGTACTATGAATCAAACTAGTTCCCAAGCCTTTGTGCAAATGTTCCCAAAAGTGAGCCATGAACTGTGGCCCTCTATCAGATACTATAGTCTTTGGTATACCATGCAACCTCACAATTTCTGCAATATACTTTCTCGGCATATTGAGGTGGTCGATAAGTTGTCTTGAACAAGTAGGAAATGAGCGGTCTTGGTAAGACGATCCACAATCACCCAAATCGAATCACGTCCCTTTTGAGTAGTGGGCAAACCCTGAGATAAAATCCATACTTATATCATCCCACTTCCAACTAGGTATGGATAAAGGTTGCAACAAACCGGCAGGTTTCATATGAATAGCTTTCACTCTACAACACGTGTCACATCTAGGCAACATATGTTGTAACTTCTTTCTTCATCTTGGTCCACCAATAACATGGTCTTAGTTCTTGATACATCTTACTACTTCCCGGATGGATAGATAGCTTAGAAAGGTGAGCTTCATCCATGAGTTTATTCCTAAGCTCTCGATCCTTGGGCACCACAAGACGGTCGTCAAACCACAACACTGCCCTGTTCATCCACTCTAAAGTGCTTAGATGGCTTTTCTTTTATTTTCTCTTTGATGTGGAATATTCCCTTGTCTGTTTTCTGGCCTTCTATTATCTTACTCTCCAAAGAGCAACTAATCTGAATACTATGTAACACAGCAGGATGCATCAGATTGAACCCATCTTCAAGTAATGGCTGCACATTCAAGCAATGTGACTTTCTACTCAAAGCATCTGCCACTACATTGGCCTTTCCAGGATGATACTACACATTCAAGTTGTAATCTTTGATCAATTCTAACCACCTTCGCTGTCTCATGTTCAACTTTGGTTGGGTAAAGATGTACTTAAGACTCTTGTGATCTGTGAAAATATTGCACACATTACCAAGGAGATAATGTCTCCAAATTTTTAGGGCATGCACAATTGCAGTAAGTTCAAGATCATGTGTCGGATAGTTGCCCTTGTGCTTTCTCAATTGACGTGAGGCATAAGCAATGACTCTTCCTTCTTACATAAGAACACAGCCCAATCTAATTTTTTATGCATCGCAAAACACATCAAATGGTTTCTCAATGTCTAGTTGTGCTAGAATAGGAGTAGTGGTCAATAGTTTCCTGCAAGGTGTGGAAAGCTGCTTCACACTCCTCTGTCCACATGAACTTGTGATCTTTCTGTAGCAGACTCATCATTGGCTTGGCAATCTTTGAGAAGTCCTGATATAAAACTGATGATAGTAACCAGCTAATCCTAAGAAACTTCTAATCTCAGGAACTGTGGTCGGTGCCTTCCAATCCATAACCTCTTACACCTTACTTGGGTCGACTGAAACTCCATTTTCCGATAGAATGTGACCAAGGAAAGGAACTTTCTTCAACCTAGAATTCGCACTTGCTAAACTTAGCATACAGCTTATGATCTCTAAGTCTGGTCAAGACAATTCTCAGATGCTCTTCATGATCCTTCTCAGTTCTCGGAAGTACACTAGAATGTCATCAATGAACACAACCACTGAACTTATCCTAATTCTGGCATGAAAACTGTATTCATCAAAAATATAAAGTATGCAGGAGCATTTGTCAAGCCAAAGGACATGACAAGATACTCATACAACCCGTATCTGGTGGAAAATGCGGTTTTTGGTATATCTTGTGGCCTAATCTTGATATGATGATAACCGGATCTCAAATCTATCTTGGAGAACACCTTAGCCTTGGCTAACTGGTCAAATAGAACATCAATATGAGGTAAGGGATACTTATTCTTGATGGTTACAACGTTAAGTGGCCTGTAATCTACGCACATTCTCAACGTGCCCTCTTTCTTCTTCTTCACAAACAAGGTAGGACATCCCCATTCAGACTTGCTTGGCCAGATAAACCCCTTTTTCGATAACTCTTCTAGTTGCTTCTTCAGCTCAACTAATTCATCCGAAGGCATCTGATAGGGTCTCCTTGAAATCAGAGCTGTTTCGGGGATTAACTCAATTCTAAACTCAATATCTCTATCTGGTGGAAGACCAGGTAGCTTATCTAGGAATACATCCGGAAACTCACACACTACCGGAATTAGATGAATAGGAATAACTTTAGTAGCACATGTCACACTTATAAGGTCTATTCTCCGAGGCAATGGTACTTGGAAAGTACCCTCACCCAGAGGATCCTTAAGGGTAAGTACCTAACTTCCTATATCTGTAACTGCTCCCCAATCCTTCATCCAATTCATCCCTATAATGACATCCAGTACTAGTCCAGGCATAACTATCAAGTTCACTCGAAACTTTCTGCTACCTAATTCAAGGGTTGCCCCTCGAACCATCAGATTGGTCAAAACATCAGCCCCTGCTGAACTTATACGATAACCATAACCCAGTTCTATGCATAGTTGTTCATGTTTCCAGTACAAATGCTTGACTCATAAAAGAATGCTGATGATCTAGAATCAAATAGAACAACTGTAGGGTTTTGGTTGACAAGAAACTTACCAGCGGTTACAGGCTCTCCCTCAGGAATCTCATCCATAGTCGTACTATGCACCCTGAGCATTATAGGTCCTGCTGCTTCTTCTTGGGCGAATAGGGACAGAACCTAGAGAAGTGGCTGGGTTGATCACAATTGTAGCAGGGTCCCCTTACTGTACCAGCAGATCCCACAGCTCCCTTGGAACTATCCATGTATCACAGTTGCGGCTAGCCTTGTTGGACTGCACTGCCATCTTGTAAGGCTTCTGTGGTCCCCTAGAATTCTGACCTCTCTGCTGAGGTGGCCTAAACCTAGCGCTAGGTGCCGAAGGACGATAGGGAGGATGACCTCCCGCAGGTGCTCTTGCTTGGGACGGACCACCTTTTAGGGCTCTCTTGCGAGTCTTGGCTACGGTGTTGGCGTTGTTGTTCTTTTCCTGCTTCAGACAATCACTGATAAAGTCATTGAATCTGGCGCGAGTGTTGGTACCCACATGCTTCATCATCTTTGGATTGAGTCCTCTCTTGAAACTAGCGATTCTCTTAGCATCGGTGTCAACCATATTAGGAGCATAACAGCACAAGTTGTTGAAAGCATGCAAATATTATGTCACAGTCTTGGTGCCCTGATTCAACGCCAAGAACTCTCCCAACTTCATCTCGGTCAGCCCGAGTGGAATATAAACTCCACTGGAAGGCCTCAGCGAAACTCTCTCCACGTAATCTGAGCATTTGGAGGGAAGGTTGTACGATGGTGCTTCCACCACATTCCCGCTAGTCCTTGAAACTGATGTGCAGCATACTTAGTTTTCAATACCTCAGTCATTCCTCAACACACTGGAATTTATCTTCCTATAGTGTTGATCCATTCTTCAGCATCGAGTGGTTCTATTGCTTCCTTGAATATTGGTGGCCTAGTGTCCATAAAATCTTTGAAGCTGCTATACTGATTCACCCCTAATGCCACCACCCTGATTGTTACCGCGCTGAACATTGTTGGCGATGGTACGCTAGAAAATCCTCCATGTTCTTCTGGGATTGTTCCGTATTGCGCTGACTCCTGAGCAACTGTGCGAAGAACACCTCTGGGGTGAGCGGGGGAGGAGGTGGCAAATGCGGTTCATGGGGGGCTCATTGTTGTTGACGTGGTTTCCACCACCATCGGTCCCAGCACCATTAACACTGGTCTCAGCGGCCTCATAAGTGGTACGGCGAGTATTTGTCATCTGCATATTTCAGCAATAAGTAATGATTGAGTGAAGCTATAATAATTGCGAGTGAAGGAAAAATTATGTCGTACTGAATTTACCGGAGAGAATAAATTCATACAATAAAACAGAGGCACAATAATCGCATCCCAATTAAAACAACATCACTAATTAACTTACTTCAAATGCAGACATTCGCGTCCATACAACCAAATTGCCAGCATACATACACTGGACTTTTATGCGTTCAGATATCGCATTAATAGCCAAGTTCCAATCACATGCCAAGTCTCATAAGTTTGAAGCAAGATACATTAGGTTACATGCCAACAAAAGAAAGGTCATCGCGACAGGACCTAAACACTAGTGCAAGGCAACTAGCCTACTCCTCGGGGCCGTCATCGGGGTCGGAGACGTCACCATCGCCCCCTAGGTGAAACTACAGGCTCGTCCTCGTCGTCCTCGTCGATGTCCATGCCAGCGGACGTCTGGAGGAGCATATGGGCCAACCCCATTGTAGAGCGTGTGAAACTCCTCATGCAGGTTGATGTTGTACCCCTCTAGCTCATCGAACCCTCTGTAGCAGAAGGTCCCTCTCAGTCCCAGGCTTCATTCCTTTCCTGAACCAACTGTCCAATCATGCGGTCTGCATTGTTGTTGGCTTGAGTCAACGTATGCACCCGCTGCATAGCTCTATCACCTTGCTCTACCGCCTGGTCCCGCTGTAAACTCATATCAGCCAACTGCTCCTGCAAACTAGCTATAGCACATGCCTACTTCTTCTTCTGCTTTCTTACCTTGAGCTTATCATGACTACGTAAGCTAGTCAAAGTCTAGTAGGTACTCTCAAGACCCTGATACGCTCTGATAGCGGCAAACATAGCACTCATAGCATGGTTGTCACTAGCCTATCCCTCAGCTTGGACCTCTGACCAAGGCACTTCCCTGAGGCTGAACCCAAATAGCATCATGAGGATCATCCCTAGGAAAGGTGCTAGCTAGAGCTGCTGCAAGCTCACTAGGAAATCTGCTCATGATATCCCTGATGACACAGAAAGTTGCTCCCTCTGCACCCTCAACTAGGAGTGCGATCCCTCAAACTCCAAGTGCCAACCATCCCACTCAGGAGCATCACCAAGAGCAAGGAACTATGATCTCTACCACTGCAAGTCCATCCTCTGCTAACTAGGCTCTCATTCCAAGAGTACACCAGCTCTTGACCCTCTAGGTACCCCACATCATGGAGCACTCTCCAAACCAAGGTCGGCATGCCAAACTCGCTCAAGAAGGTGTCCATGGCGCAGTGCTCCCTCAGGGCCAACTGACGTCGAGGTGCTCTTCCTCTGGTGGACTTACGGGCGATCTGCTTTGTGCGGGCCATCTGTAGCAAAATTTCTTTTATTACCCTATGGGAACATATTTTAGGTGATGCAACTTTTATCAAAATGAGATAATCAATTTATAAGGGGAGGAATGCATGACATGAATGAAATGCACAAGTAATATGATGTATATACGTGCCGTACGTTCTCACAAACTTATGAAATAAATAATTTGTAGCGATGAATTCGGTGGCATATAAACGATCTCTCAATTACGTATCTAATACGTTCTACACGATAATGTTGTTATGTACCTGTAGAAGATTTATTTCAGCCCAATTCTCAATGAATGCATAAAAGCAGTAAATTTTATATACACGCTCTACACGAATCCCTAGATATGTGTACAACGATAGTAACTACCCGAACCATCGTCCTATTGACGGTATCGCCTCAACAGATGAAATACCCATACATGAGATACCTTTGTAAAACATGCGTAGAACATGTAATTACTCCAGCATCATATAAGCATTCACCCTAGATCGGCGGTGTATCCGATCATGCTCTCACAACTCACACTTACTGAGGCGTAGAGGCAAATGATCCATACACTACCACTCAAACAAGTGGCACTCATACAATAGCACGCCATATGAGCAACGAAAGAGAAATATGATGCAAGAACCCCTAGTCAGTACTTAATTAAGCCACCTAGAGTCCTTAACTAGGCATAAAGGATATGACCACTGGCACACTTTTTAGTTTAGAAATCATGTTTTTCAAATGCCTTTTTGTTTTAAATACACGTGTGAACAGTAACATGCTAAACCTGGCTCTGATACCAGCTGTAACAGAACCGACCAATTATACAAAATTAAGTAAGAAAATCATCCGCCAGAGCAGATGATTTAGCAAACTTAAGCCCGTATAACCTGGTAGTCCGTGAAATCATGAAGGATTTTAAACCAACTCACATACCAGCCAAGATCGTAATAAGTTTAGCGGTCACCATCACATATTACATAAAAAGTTCACATCATAGGTACATCAGAGTTTAAACATAGTTATTACAAAATGAGTTCAAATAGAAGTAGCGGAAGCCATTTGTTCAAAACCACACACACTCACACGGAGTTCAAATACAGTGCCAGCTAATGATCATCTCCAACAAAAGCATCAAACGAGACGTAAGGAATGACCATGCCCATGGTCCTAAGCATCACCCATCGCAGGATAAAGGCAGTTGATACAGTAGTCGTAATACATCTACCCATCTACAACAAGTGGGAATAAAACCCTAAGTACGAGAAGGTACTCAGCTAGACTTACCCGACATAACCAAAAATAAAGTGACACCAAGGATTATGAAGGGCTTTATAGTAGGGTAGCTGACTCATTTGCAAAAAGAAGGCATTTTTAGCATTTCAAGAACCTTTCCAAAAGCATTATTGTCAAGTTAATTATTATTAACCTATCAACTACATTTGCACCTATACTAGAGCAAGCATGTGATTAAACAAATAATGATAACCAACGATCATTAACAACTTCCATAATGTCATATTCATTATAACTGTCCAAGTGTTCCATCAACATTACTACGATGAAGTCACTCTAGTCAAGTGCTCACTATCCAGGAGCGATGGCGATTCGAATCGATTCCTAACCAGCTGGTGATTTATTCCTTACACAAACCTCACTCACCCGCTAAAGTGAGGTATCGGTCACCGAGTCAACTATCCAGGAAAATCTTGAGTTTGCCAGGAACCACATGTACCCAGGGGCCAACCGACTACCCTTTGGTCTTATCATCGTGCCCCCGTGTCCTACCACACCTGCTCCGATACAGTGCGCTGCAGGCAATCTACTCGGCCCGAATAATCTCCTAGCTTTGCGGTCGAAAGGTACTTTATTCGGCCAGCTAAATGTAAGGCATGCGTTCAACATGACTCAAGGCCCAACAACGGTCGGTCCTTAATCGACACAGACGGAAAGCACTACAGTCCAAAACCTTGTAAGTCTCTGCTTGGTCTCAACTTCAAATTAACATTTAGTTATACCATGACTACATAGTTATCCAAGCAGATCTAGGTAACCACCTATAGCTCGCAGGTGACAGGAAATCACACGACTTCTACCGGTCTAAGCCAGCTAAGCATTGACTCGACTGTGGATACCAGGATAACAAGGATATAGTATAACAAAGGTAGACAAGGTAGAATGCAGCAACAGTTGCAAACAACTCCTGAACGTAATGCATCAATTAAAGTAAAGTATTTAATTAATAATCACAAACCAGGGAGAAAAATGCTCCGGGGCTTGCCTCTCTTGAAGGAGCTCGGGCAGTGATCAGGGCACTCTAGAAGTTCCTCAACGTCCTCCTCTAAAGGGTCGAGATGGTAGACTAGAGGGGGGGTGAATAGTCTTTTCTAAAATTAATCACGTCGGCTAACCGAAACAAGTGCGAAATTATAACTATCGGTCTAGCCAAGACTACACCCCTCTATCTATGTTCTCTAGCACCTTCCAAAGATACTAATCAAGCAACAAAGGTGCAGGGCTAGCTAGAGCTCACCTAACCAATTCTAGGAGCAAGGTTACACAAACCTATGCCACTAGTACTTTAAGCAACAAGGGAGCTCCTACACATGCTAGTAAGCAAAAGCACAAAGTTAACTAAGCTCACTAGCAATGCTCAATAACAAGGCAACCAATGACTAATTAGAGAGCGCAAAACTTAGCTACACAAACTAAGCAATGTGACTAATAAGGTTACTAAAACCAAATTAGCCATGCAAGGGAGCTACTTCTATGCTACACAAGCAAGAAGGTAATTAGCAAGCTACACAAGCTATCTAATTACAAGAGCAACTACACAAGCTTAATATGTATAAAAGTAATTGCAAGCTTGTGTAACGGGGATGCAAACCAATGGGAAGAACAAGGATGACACGATGATTTTTCTCTCGAGGTTCACGTGTTTGCCAACACGCTAGTCCCCGTTGTGTCGACCGCTCACTTGGTGGTTCAGCGGCTAATTAGCATCACCCTGCTAAGCCCTGCACGTCGGGCGCCGCAAGAACCTATCCCTTGAGTGAGGGTAGCTCAATGACACGCTTTACTAGAGTTGCTCTTCGCGGCTCCCGCGGGGCGAGCACAATGCCCCTCATAAGCACTTCTCCAGAGCGCCGCACAAGCTTTTTGCGCGCTTCGATGGAGACCACCACCAAGCCATCTAGGAGGTGGCAACCTCCAAGAGTAACAAGCACCACCGGCTTGCAACTCTATCACCTAGTGCCACTCGATGCAATCTCACGATGCAATCGCACTAGAATTGCTCACTCACACAATCGAATGATCACTATCAAGTATGTGTGAGATGGAGGGCTCCTAAGCACTCTCAAGCATGGACACAAAGTCCCCCAAGGTGCTCAGCACTAGCCATGGCCGAAGGCCACTTCTATTTATAGCCCCAAGGGCTAAACTAGCCGTTACCCCTTCACTGGGCAAAAATTGGGCCGATCGGACGCTCTGGTCATGTTGACCGGACGCTGGACCTCAGCGTCTGGTCGCCCGCAGACGGCCACGTGTCCCAATTCCAACGGTCACTTGACCTGACCGGACGCAGCAACTTCAACTGACCGGACACTAGACCTCAGCGTCCTGTCATTTCCAGTAAGCTCCCCGAGGCGTATTTCTTCGACCGGTCCACCTTGATCGGACACAGACCAGCGTCCGGTGCAATACCCTCGATACTGTGCAGACCCATCAGTTTGACCAGACGCACGCTGCCAGGGTCCAGTGCTTTCAGACCCAGTGTCCGGTCAGTTGACCGACGCCAGCGTCTTCATGATCAACTCATTTTCACTTCTAACTTCTTCACTCTTGCTCCAATGAGCCAACTACAAGAATGTGCATCCGGCGCAATAGAAAATAGGCATTCCATTTTCCCGAAAGCTCGGTGGGAGGGAGAGAGGGACCCAAACCCATCTCAACCCTGCAAACATCACCACCTTTGTAAATGTGCCAACACCACCAAGTGTACACCACCATGTGTATGTGTGTTAGCTTTTCACAATCATTTTCCAAAGGATGTTAGCCACTCAACTTGCCACGCCACTCGATCCTAGCGACGATGCAAAGTTAGATCACTCGAGTGGCACTAGATGACCGATATGCAAATAAGTTTGCCCCTCTTGATAGTACGGTCATCTATCATAAACCCGGTCATAAACTTCTCTACTCACCTATGACCGGTGAAATGAAATGCCCCTAGGTTATACCTTTGCCTTGCGCATTCCATTCCATCTCCTCCAATGTCGATGCAACACATGCACCAACTCGATCAACAATGATATGATCCACTTCATATCATCATGTGATCATATTGGTTCATCGATCTTGACTTTACTTGCTCTTCACCGTTGCCATCGTCCATCGGCGCCAAGTCTTGCTCAAGCTTCATCGCCACGTGGTCCATCACTCCAAAGCCTTCGACTTGTCCTTCACGCTTGCAACTGGTCCATCAAGCCAAGTCTTGTCTTGATCTTCTCTACCTTGATCACATAAATCAATGTCATGTCTCATGTGCAATAAGCTCCTTCATCATCACATGTGTGAGCTTTGCAACATCTCCAAGCCATTTTCACCTCCATGGCATATGTTGCTCATACACATGTACCTATGGACTAATCACCTGTGTATCTCATATAAACACAATTAGTTCAGCTAAGTTGTCACTCAATTACCAAAACCAAACAAGGACCTTTCATCCTCGTCTGCTTCGGTCACTTCCTGTGGCTGCACCTCGACCTACTCCTCAGGCTCCTCGGGTATGACGACTAGGCTCTTAGTTTGCAATCCTGTATGATGCAGGTGTGTAAGTGCTTATGCAAAAGGTGCATCGGATGAAAGGAACACAATGAATATGCTTGAATGCAAGGTAGTCAACATCATCCAAGAACATGTACTACAAGCACATGTCATCTACTGCATTCTCTTCTACTTACTAATATGCTAAGTCAACACATCTCAATAAATGCTTCAAAGATACACCAAAGCTTCACTAATTTCTTAATCATGCACAAAGCAACATTTGATTAAACCCTAATTAATAATAGGTTTGAATAGCAACATCTATTTTTTTAGCTTAGAAAAATCTTAGAAAATTACCATAGCACAGTACTACCCTAAGTAGTCTACCATTAAATTTTTATGGCATTTGGATAAGTGGATTAGCCTACACAAAAATGACAAGCTATGGTATAATTATGAACATGAAATTACTTTGTACTATGAAAAGTGTCAAACAACAGATGTAATATTTTTCCTATGTTCTACACAGTAAATAATCACTGCACAAAAATTATCACATGCATGTTTTATACAAATTTTGCTTTCTAGCAAAAATAACAAAAATCAGCCATTAAAGGCACTTGTACTACACCTCACAATTTTTCTATAGGACATGCATGGCATATATTTTTCCTATGAAGTATATTACACAAGAAGAGTAACAAACTTGGAAGCATATTTTTCTGATACATATAGGTTTTACTACATATTTTACAAGATATCAGCAATATCAAGAATTAATTAAAGCTCTACATTAAAGTATCTCAAAAAATGACATGCAATATTTTTATCATGTAGATCTGGTGACAAGCAACACAACAAAATTTGAGTCAATAAATTTGGAGCCAAAATAAGTACACAAACATTTTCTAAAGTATTTCTCTTTCCAAATAATAAAAGAAAAACCGAAAACATTTTTCCTATTGTGTCAATAAATTTGGAGCCAAAATGAGTACACAAACATTTTCCAAAGTATTTCTCTTTCCAAATAATAAAAGAAAAACCGAAAACATTTTTCCTATTACTACTGGGCCGGCCCATGAGAACGACTGGCCCACGGCCGCTTTCGGCCTACGTAACCGAGCGGAGGGAAGGGCTCCGGCCCAAGGCCGACCTGGCCCAGCAAGGGCCGAGGCGAGACGGCCACGCCACGCCGGCGTTCTAGGCGCCATGGCGGTGCGGCCGCTGCCAGCGGGCCGACGGCCGTTGCCGGCCATGACCGGGCAAGCAGGCATGCGTGCTAGGTCCGCAAGAAGATGGCGAACATGAGCAGGTTACTCAAGGGGATAGAAAAGGGACGAGGAAGCCCTTTCCACGACGAGGTCAAGTGCGGCGGCGCCATGACCGACGGCGGCAAAAACACGCAAGGTAGCTGTACCTTGCTCAAACGGTGACCCTGCAGCGAGCACCGGGTGTCGGAGAGCGAGGCGAAGTGACGTGCGCGTGATTGCGGGCAACGGTGGACCACCGGCGGCCAATTTCGCCGACGGAGCTGCTGGTGGCGAGGGAGAGATGCCGCGCAGGAGTTGCTGCTGCTGCTGCGCTGCAGGCTGGCGGAGTGAGGAGGGAAATGGAGGAGGAGCGCAGCGCGGTCGGCAGATGTTGGCGCGCGCGTGGAGGGCGGGGCAGGCCGGCTGCGACGCGCGGCGAGCTTCGCCGGCGCATGGCGGCCACGTGGCGTGCACGCCCTGGCGCGGTCGGGTGAGTAGCACGGCGTCGGGCGCGGCGCGCGGGAACGGGCGTGGCTCGGCGCTGAGGTAGGCCGGGGCGAGCGGGCTAGGCCGAAGCGAAGGCGCGGGCGCGGCGAGGAGTGCTGGGCCGGCTGCGGCTGATGGGCCAGAAGTGAGGCGGCGGCCCGTTAAATGAGATAAACATTTTTCAAATTCAAATTTTTAAGGAATTTTTAAATATCAGTTTTCAAGTACCATTTTTTAGCAAGAAAAATGACTTCTTTTGAAAATGGCCTAAAAATAAAAGTTGCTTAGAATTTAATTCTCTACAACTTTGCTTTAGGGACCAACTAAAAATTTTGCATAGATTTTGAATTGGGAAGTAAAAGCTAAATAGGGAAGATTTTTGACCATTTTCAATAAAAATTTCAAAAGCATATTTTGTTAAAAGTTTGAATACAAACTTTGCTCCAAAAATTATGCTAAATAATTTTAGATGATTTACAATTATAGCCAAACATGTTTTATTAGCCTAGCAAGCATAATTAGGGCAAAATAACTCTAAACAAGTGTATGCAACATTCATGTTTCACGAGCATGTTTCATATGTTTCGAAGCATTGTTTCAGTTATTATTTACATGATTAGGCATGTATGATTAGGATGCTTGATGATGCATAATATGCATGATTTGCAGTGCCTAAATGCTTGCATAACTCTGGGATGTTACATGAGCCATCAGAACTATTTTACCATCTTACATCTTCCAGTTCTTACTACAGTGCTAGACCATAGCCAAGTCATACCGTCTCACAAAAACGGTAATTCGTAAACCAATGTATCCCAGACTGGGTACCCCGAAACACATGCCCCGTTTGTACCCCAGCTAAGCCCCGTTGGTCGCGGGACATAACCTATTACACCCACCAATACCCATACCATATCCCTGCCCTGTCTCCATTTTTCTTTCAGTCATTTTATCATGAGAGTAATTATAATAATCACCTAGTGTGAGTAACGGCAGGTTACTCATGCTACCGGAAACCTAAGCATAGCAGCTACTCAAACCTGTACTAGTAGGACTTTATAGGATAGTTATATCTATGCATGTGGTTTTCATAAAATTCCTGTAACGTAAATACGCATGACATATATAAACAGTGATTGTCCAAAAATAAGGGGTTATGCACCGGGGCCATGGTGAGGCGGGTTGGGCCTTAATGGCGCGATGGCGGGAGCAAAGCTCTAAAATTTGAGCTCGGCCTGGCCGTAATCAAGGTGGGTGGGGATGGTTAATGAGAGGCTGTGAGGACAGAGTTGTGGGTGCATGGAATTGATGGGAGATGACCCCTCGTAGGTAGGCGCATTGGCAGCAGAGAGAAGGAAAAGAGAGAGAGAGAGAGAGACGGGGTGCGGTCGGTGACTCGACGAGGACGAGCCTTGGCGAGACGCGGTTGACGTGACCAGCCCATGGCCAAATGCTAACCGACAGGCGTGCATGCTCAGCGCCTGGCGTGGCCTGCGCGCCGCAGTGCCATAAATGGCATGGCAATGGCGGTCCGGCCTCATGCGCGTGGCATCAAAGCGGGCCAGCGACGCAGCACGGTGCAGCAGCAGGCGACGCAGTGCGATGCAGCGGGCAGGCGCGAGCGCAAAGTGATGCGACTAGCAGCGGCAACGGCTGTGTCATGGCGCGAGGTGGGTCAGCGACGTGACAGCACGTGGTGTAGGGATAGCGCCGCTCAGCCGGGCAAGCCACAGCAACGGTGGCTCCTCGCGGTCGGGTCAGGGCGACTAGGCCTGGCCAAGCGTGGCAGCGCGCGTGCACACGTAGAGAGCGCCAATGCCGCAATGGTGCGCCCCATGGCTTGGTGACCGCGTCCAGCCCAGAGGGCTAGCTCGAGAACATGTTGTGCATGGATTTTAAAGCAGCGACTACCACTAAACCATTGGTCCTGTTCGGCTTACCCCATATTCGGCTTGTTCGGCTTCTTTTTTCAGCCGGAACAATATTTTTCTCTCATAACAGTTCAGCCAGAACAGTGTTTTCAGCCAGTTTCAACTAAGTTTCAGACCAGCGAATGGGGTTGTCTCTAAACCAAAACCGACTTCATCATGATCAAACTGATACATGAGGCTGCTCAGCCGAGCTAAATCACCGCATCACCCTCTAACCCAATCTCTCAAAATAATTTGCTAAATATAGCAATGTCTAACTGTTGACAGACTTGAAAATTTTCTAAGTTTTAAGCTGAATTTGATTTTAATTTTCGATTTCTAAACTAGTGGAAATATTAGCTAGTAATATCATTTTTCGACAGCAAGTATTTCACTGACATCTATAAGGTTTGTACTTTAAACTTTATTTAAGTATCACATAGATGTTCTATATTGTTTTTGCTTAATAAAAATTGGTTTTAAATCCTACTTGATATACATGAGCTATTGAATCAACTTTCGTTTAGCATTTTTATTGATCATTTTGAGTTACAGAAATTGATCTACACACTTTATCACATGTATTAACATATAAACATGATGCTCATGACATATTTTAATAATTGATTGCCCCACTGAGAAGTAGAAAGGACGCAGGGGCAAGAGGGACATTTGATACGTGCACGCTAACTTGGATCCACGTTGTCATGAGAGGTGGAGTGCCACTCGAGTAAAAATAGTATTTTTATGGCTTGTTTCTCTCTTGATACTAATGCTATCTAAGTAGTGGTCATTCAGTATCTATTACCTAATAATAAAGATATATCCCGTGGTTCCAAAACGTATTGGGTTCATATATCGGTCAACTCTCCTATTTTTATATGATTATTATTGGACACGAGTTTTATATATATATACACACATATCGTGGATACAGTTCGATTCCAAAACATATTGGGTTCCTACATCGGTCCACTCTCCTATTTTTATATGATTATTATTGGACACAAGATTTATTTATATATATATATATATATATATATATATATATATATATATATATATATATATATATATATATATATATATATACTGTTCTGTAGCTGGTCGCATAATAAGTTATTCTGTGGCCACTTTAAGTTACAATAATTACTATACTAATTTACGAGATTATGGTAACTCTCTTATAAGTGATTTACTATAGTATTGTAGTAAGTATCATCTTGAATTATAGTAACTCATGTATCGTAAATGTGTATTGTCATTATCGTAAATTGGTACAAAATTATCGTAAATCAAGATGGTCATAGAATAAGTTATTTTGTGGCCAGCTATAGAATAGTCTTACCACGTGTGTGTATATATATATCTCTCGATGGATACAGATTCCGATTCAGAACGTATTGGGTTCATATATCGGTCAACTCTCCTATTTTCATATGATTATTATTGGACACGAGTTCTTATAAGGTAACATAGATACTCTATTTCCGGCTAAGCGCCCTCACACGTCCGTGTTTTTTTTCCTCCGAGAGTCCCTATATTGTTGCTCCTAATATTGCCAAATACGATTTTGATTTTGTTTGGAGTCTATCAACTTAACAACCATGTCTTCTATATAGTTTCAACACATGAATTTTTTGCACCATAGAATTAAGATCCAATAACCTCCACCCTCCTTCTACTTCCAGCCTTCAGCCTTTTTCTACCTCTAAACAATCACAAATCACAAGATCACAAATTCATATATCACAAGAAATAATATTTTTATGGAAAGATAAATCACATATCGCAGAGGAGGAGGAGAAGAGGCCTACCTGGACAGCTGGATCCGCCGCCGCAGAACGAGCTGCACCATGCACGTAGAGCGGAGCCGGTTGCACCACGCACGTAGAGCAGATCAGCACGCAGAGCGGAGCTGCACCACGCACGTGTCAGGGCACGCAGAGCTGCACCACGCAGAGAGAAAAAAAATTATGTATTTTTTTATGCTAAAACATACATGTGTTGTATAACATTTCTATTTATTTGACCTGATGTCTCCGTCTAGGACTCGTTAGTGTGTCGTACCATGGCGGGATTGTTCTTCGTTACGGATTATTTTCATACATTAATATATATCTCCTTTTTTAGATTTGTTTTCTTCATTGTACGAGCGTACAATACACCTTGTTCAAACGGCGCCGCGGATGCCGGGTGCAGCTGTATGAGAACGCGCGCGGGTGCAGCTGTATGAGAACGCGCAGGTCGCTGCCGACTTCGCGTCGTGTATCTAGCTCACGGATGGCAGGTTCTACGAGCCTTGACAGTGTTGGGTGGACGCGTTCGAGTCGATCAACAAAAGGCCCGGAGGATGGTGTGCATCGTTTGGTGCCCCGTGAACTCCAACGTCGTGCTGGTGCGTGACCTGCGGGTGCCGTCAGCGTCGGTGTCTGAGAATATTTGTGATATGCTCATCTGAAAGGCGAACAAGGGCGTCAGCGCGTCACGGTGCCGGACGCCCGTCTTGGCAAGGACTCCCGCCACGGAAAGCTAGGTCATGTGATGGAGGAGCGATGAGTGAAGAGCGACGTCTACGTGAAGACTGAAGACCGATGACCGGCGACCGGCGATGACTGGCGACCGAATGAAGAGCGACGTCTATGTGAAGACGGGCCGGATTCGCGTAGGACCAGGGCACGGGACTTGGCGTCTGTCGCCACGAGGTACGGGACTCGACATCTGTCGCCATGGGGCCCGAGACTCGGCGTGCGTTGTGCGCTGTCTTAAGGCTCGGTCGGCATCCTTGCTCACCGGGCTCGGCGTGCACCACCGTGGGGCTCTGCGTTGAGGACGACAACCCACTCGCCGCCGGCACGTAGTGGGCGCACACCCGAATCTCATATCGGAACGCCGGAGCAAGCGGGCGCGCAGAGGACCGCTAGCACAACGCAGTTAAACCCTTTTCTCCCCTCCCTTTCGCGGCATTGAAGGACGTGGGTGTGTGACACACAGAGCTAGATGACGACTCCAAGCAGCGCGCTTCGTCGTAAACAGTACGGTGTTGGTGGCTGCGTGGCCGTCGCTCTCACATCACAGCGTAGACATAACAACTCACTGCGGTGCTTGATCGTGAGTCATTTCCATCTATCTTAGATCCCATGTCGAGCCTGCCTGGTGATTGTTCGATATGATGCCTCGATAGGTAAGTAAATATTTTTGTGTTTTGCACGGGAGAAAGAATCTAGCAAAGTTGTATCAATTTGATATATACTTTCACAGGACATTGTTCTATTATTGCCAATATTAACTTATATTATAGACGACCAATTTCATAAAAGCATAAATCATCGCATTTATGTTCTCGTTTATCATATATATTCAATAGCTTATTTTGCCACGTTGTAACACACGGGCATATTTACCAGTAATAATGGTGAAAAGTTAATAATCCCGGGATTTGGAAGGAGCGACGGGGATGAGCGGACGAGGACGCTGTGTGGGCTTGCAACGATGTTTGGCGGCCATTTGGATAGCCCACGTGCTCAAAGGCCAACTTCGGCCTACCAGAGAATCTATTACAACTGGAGCCAGGCCCAGCGTCCAGCCCATGTCGTGTGTTGGTCTGATGCAATTGAGAGTAGCATCCGTGGTTATTGGTTAATGGTAACAGACGAGCTCGCAACGGTGGAGCAGAGCTCGCCGCCGAATGACTTGTCCGTGGCTCCACGGCGCTGGTGGTAGCGGCCGGCGGCCGGCAGCCGGTCGCTTCTGGTCGGCTGGAGATCTCGCTGGCCGACCGACGGGAGGGCCTTGGCGTACGTCTTCGTCTGCCATGCTACTGCTAGAGCTACTCCTGCTCGCTGCTGTCTCGCTCGCTCTCGATGAAAAGAGCGAAAGCGTCGCGCAGTGAGCGCCTGCGCTTTGGTGACTGGTGAGCCCAACATTGGGGTCCTGATCCAGCATTCGGAGCCCACTCGCCGGCGACCACCCAACCCCGGAGGACGCCGTCGCTGTCTGTCTTTGCACTGCTCGATGATAGCCCAAACACCGCTTACACCGATGCCGGGTACGTTAACAGCGACCCTAAAGTAAATGGGGGAACTTTGTTACTCCCCCTGTGCATTCTTAATTTGACCATGTTCGTTTATCTTATAATCCGTATTTTTTCAGTGTTGTTTTTTAGTTGGAACAGTATTTTTCTCTCACAATAAATCAGTTGGAACAGTGTTTCGGCTTGTTTTTTCAGCGAAGCAAATATGGCCTTTCTAAGGAATCAAACGATATGAACTTTGCTAAATTTATATTAAAAAAATACAAACATTGATGATGCCCATCAGACCGTGGACAACGACGGCTCCGCCAAACGTCGCCTCGACAGCTTCATCAACAAAGTGACGCGTAAGAGAGACTCTCCGCTGATTCGTGAGTCTCCCAAGCAGCCTACTGCTAAGCCGGTGATGTCGTGGCGGAGCAGACGGTTGGTGGCTCAGAGCCTCTCCCGAGTACTTGCTTCCAAACGTGGAGATGTGCTGACCATGCAGCGTATGTGGTACACTAAAGGTCCATCGGCGCCATCCGGGTTGGAGCTCGAGACCTTTGATAAGCTTTTCGACGGCAACCTGACTGCGTCCAACGCCGAGCGCTCTTCCTGGCTATTGGAAAAGGCTCGTCCAGGCAGCCGCGAAGACGTGAGGCCACCTCCTAGGTCGCACCGCTGCGTCGGTATTGGTTGTGTTTCTTTTATGCAATATCGAAACAATAGGTCTTTTGCTAGGATGGTTCAGCTACGGCTGTGTTAGGTCGACCTCCTTCGGCGCACGATAGAAGCGTGTTGTATGTTTGCTTAAACTCTTTTACTTAATATAATGATACGTAAATCTTTTGTATATTAGAAAAAAATGTTATAAAATATATTTTTATAATAAATTATTTAGAGACATAAATGGTACAAGTATTTACGATAAATTTGGTCAAACTTGAGTTAGACTATCCAGCACGAATACCATAATTGCATTGTTTCGTAGACGGAGAAGTATTAAAAATAGTGATTTCTTTGAAGCCTCACCAAACGATGTGATGCAAAACAGAGATAAATACAATTAAACATTATGAAAACAAATTATATTAAAATATTCATTCAGTCATTAACGATGTGGACCCTCACCATCACTAATTTGCTTGTCCTCCAACCCTCTGAACCTTAACCCACAACTAAACTCTCTGAGACAGGCCCAGCTACCATCAACTGGGCGGTGGCCTAAAATCTTGTGATTTCAGGCACCTGAAATATTGGAGGCCGTGATTAAGATATGAACAGATGAGGAGAGTACAGATAAACAATTTTGATTAGTTTTCAGCCAGCACTAAAAAAATTACTAGCCCGCATCACATTGATTACCAGCGATTACAACTGTGGCTACCTTTTGCAGTTGCAATTTGTCAACTGAACATTCAACGACATATAACTAAGTATAGCCCATTCTGTTTTTCTGCCCGAGGCATCAGGCTTTGCTCACAACACAAGCAAAGATTGCAAGAAGCAGTGGTGAGTGGTAAACATATCGAGGTGATTCCAAAGTATTTGTTTACTGCTATGTGCATGCCCCATGGCCCTGTGCCGTTTGACCTGACGAGCACAAGTACAGACAAATGTGATTGATTCTCAGTTCAGACACACGGACACCCACGTCCCACAGGCAGGAGTGCAAGTGCAGGCCAGGCCGTCAGCATTAATTAGTGCATAGTAATGGTCAAGAATCCCACTGAGCTGTTGGGGGACGCTAATTCCGATGTCAACATGCTTGGGCACCCACGGACAGGCCACGGTTTACGTCACCCGCAAGCTTGCGTGGGGCTGATGAGAATCTCAAAGCCACTAGCAAGTAGGAGTAGCAACACAGCTACTTCATCAATCGATTGTGCATTTCGCCAAGCAAATTTACTTTTTTTTTTGCTCCTTTGCCCATGCTTGATGCGTGTCCCATTCTTCTCTGCTGCTGATCAGAACCCCAGGCAAATTTACTTTTTTTTTTGCTCCTTTGCCATTTCGCCAAGCAATATTATTGGTCTCTTTGGTAGTTTAGTGTGCAATTGATTTGGAGCAGCGTTGGAAAATTGGGGTGTGGGGGCAAATTCGCAAGTGTAGTGTGCAATTGATTGTTTTCTTTGGTTTCTTTATTTGGATTCCTGTAACATTATTTTAGACTTTTAGTCCTTCATCAATCGTGTAAATCTGGCACTTGGGGTCAATACTTCTTGTTGGAAGCAAAAGAACTGTGTATGTATAATCGATTCCATACAGCAGGCATCCATCTGAATAATTGACAGGTGACTGCTTCATAGCCATGCTATGTTGTTATTTATATACCTGCAGGCTGCCGCAGCTAACGGTTAACGGGCGCGGGTGCGGGCACGAATTTTTGCTCGCGTGTATGGATATCTAGAGCTAGTATCCGTGCGGATTTTACCCGTTGCCATCTTTAGCCGCAGCCTCCTGAATTGCTTTGACTGATAAGTGCTCTGCTCAAAAACAAGATTATGAGCCTCTTTGGATGAGTCAGGACTAGATACTAGTTGGGCTAAAAATTAGGTTAATTTAGCTGGAGCATGACTAAAAAATTAGCCCACCTATATACACTTATGTTTAATTGTACTACGATTAATTTTTAGTTAGCTAGCAATTAGTTCTTGTATTCAAACAGACCCTATGTAACAAGTTCTATTAAGCTATGCAGCTGTAGCATCTGGTAGTTTTGAAACGAATCTAGTACCATCAAATTTGTGTCATAGAAATTATAGACTCCTCTCTGATCCGATCCAGTTTCTAAAGCGTGCGAACACGCATGTTAATATACAATGTTCACAATATTTGACCAAAAATTTAGTCAATGGTTTTTAACAATTGTACCAAAAAAATAATACAGTTAGATTTGCAACTAAATATATACTATCCAATAATTATAAATAATATAGAATATATAAATGATTAAAATGTAACTTGAAAGACCATGCTATCTCAAACGTGCCTTGTAAACTAGACATGAAGAGTAACTTAGAAATCGTTAGTCAAAGGCTTGTGCTAGTGAATCAAAACATACCTTATCAACCCTTTCGTTGGTTGGTTTCTGGGCTGATAAGCCCGGCTGGTGTTAGGTTCGTTGTGAGAGGAAAATATTGTACCATGGCTGATAAGCCCTGGCTGAAACCAACAAGCGAACAGGCTTTATAACCCGAGGGAGTACTATGGTAACACTATTACACTAACACATCGAGTGATTCCAAAACACATGCTGCTATACTGCGTGAGGTTTGACCTTTTGAGAGCGAACGAGGGCAGACAAATATGTGTTTGCTTCACTATCAGTTCATCTTCATCATACACATGGACACCACAGGGAATAGGCACGACAGGACAGACAGCAGTATATATATCTGCAAAAGGAAGACATTGCTAGCGCTGCTGCTACGATGCTACATTGTAGATCTCTCCCGTTTAGATTAGCTTAAATTATTAAGATCCGTTAAACAATCTTACTGACAGTGCTTTGCGGCGTGTATTCCGGGGCGTAGCCTACATACATGGGCACGCACGGATGGTCCACCGTTTACGTCACCTCTGCAAGCTTTTGAGAATCTCAAAACCCACTCATGCCGTACTGGCACTGCTTCAGTGCTTCTCCAGTGGACCAATACTGCAGTGCAGCTTGCAACCTGTGCCCATGCTTTGGTGTTGTGCCTTTCTGCTCCGGCTCCAGAACCCCAGGCCAGGCAAGCAGTGTTCGTTCCATTGTTTTGATCTTGCTCCCTTCCCAAGCAAGCAAATTTTGGTCCCTTTTGGGGTCCTTCAAAACCTTCCCTAAGATGCTCCCTGACCAGTAGAATAGAAATAGCGTTTGTCTTCGGAATCTGGTTCAGTAGCCACTCACAAGTTAGGGTTAGGTTATGTGTGTAATTCGTTGCTTTCTTGGTCAGTTTCATTGGCATTCTTGAAGCACTCTTCTTCTTCGCAGTAACCTTGGTACTTAAAAATTGGAAACTTCCATACTCACCGTCCATGAACAGGTTGGTGAGTGCTGAAACCGTCAGAGGAAATTAACCGGAGACTGCTAATTAAGTGCTAACTGCTTCATGTGTTAGTCTTGCCTATCTACAGCATGCTGCTGTTCTGATCGCTTTTGTTTGACTGGGTGGAGTGCTCTCATCCTCACAGACACAGCGTTGGAAAGTAATCCAACTGAAACTAGCCTGCACCTATATATAGCAGCAATTCATCACAGTATAAGCTGGTATCTGAATGACTGATGAATTATTGTAGTTACTTAAACAAAGATGCCCTTGCGTGGTGTGCATATCCCCACACTTGACAGTAATTTGGTATCTCTAGTACCGTACCTCATTCTTCATCTTCAGAGTTTCAGACTGATGGTGTTCGCTGGATCGGAGCAAATCGCACTATAGTACGTCTGCGTAGTTAGCTGTAAAATAAGGTTTCAGCAAGATCGATGGAGCATGCACTTTGCTACTGCATCTGCCATCTGCGCATAGTACTACGACTGAAATGGAGCATGCGTACGTGCATCCATGCATGGGGTCATTCAGAGCTTCAGACTGATGGCGTTCGGTGGATCGGAGTCGGAGCAAATCGTTGGCGTGGTTAGCTGTAAAATAAGGTTTCATCAGCATGATCCATCTGGACAACGACAGTGCATATGCATGCATGGAAACCATGCACGGATTAAAGGTGGAAGGCGCCACGTGTGGGCCCTTGAATGTAGGAAACATGTCAAAAGCATGGTGGGTGCTATAAATGTCCATGCAGCCCGAGCCACGACGGCACGGCACGAAGCCCGTTTTTTTAGCCCGACACGAGCACGGCACGGCCCGGTGACATGCGGGCCCTGGCTGGCCCGACCCGAGATAGCAGGTCGTGCCTGGGCCGCTGCTCAGGCCCGTGGGCTGGCACGGCACAGCCCGGCCTGCGTCAGCCGGCCCGGCAGCGGCCCAACCCCCCCTCCCCCTCCTCATATATAACGCACGCCGCGGCCGCAGCGGCTCACACCTGAAAGGCCCCACGTCGTCGTGCCCCTCCCCTCCTCTCCCCCACGCCCCTCCTCTCCCCCACGCCGTCGCGCGGCCGCACTCGCACCCCTCTATCTTCTGGCGTTTCCCATCGAATCCAGTGTGGCCACCGGGGTGTGCCCGTCGATCATCGCCGTCGCAGATGCCTCGCCGAGACCCGCGCCCGTCCTCGTCGAGCCCCGTGACGATGGAGTCCACGGCCAGATCTCGGGCGCGCGGTGGAGTCCACAGCCAGATCTCGGGTGCGCGGTGGAATTAGCGGCCGGATCTCGGCCGCCCCACCTCCGCTTATGCACCGGTGGAGGAGAAGATGGACGGTGCTGGCAAAGAAGTGGAGGGGCACCGGCGGCCACTGGAGGAGGTGATGGAGCGACAACGACGTGGTGGGGCGACCGGAAGAGATGACGAGAGGCGCCAGCAAGGGGTGGGGCCGCGGGCAGAGGAGAAGACGAGGAGCCACGGCTGACCCCACGCCTCGACCTCGTCCTCCGTCCTCTCTCCCTTCCCCTGCTGATGCGGGCCTCGGGCCAGCCTGGCCTGTTAAAAAGGCCGTGCTTTCCGGGCCGGGCCGGCACGGAAAGTGGCCCGACGGGCCGTGCCTGGGCCGTCGGGTAGGCACGGTGGATTGGAGCGGCACGGCCCGGCGGCCCGTCGTGCTCTACCGTGCCATGCCCTACCGGGCCGGGCCAGGCGGCCCGAATGGTCATCTTTAGTGGGTGCCCCCTTGGTAATCATGGAGTATTGATGGGCTTTGAGAAATGGCCAAAGCCCACCAAAAGGCAGGGCAGGCAGGTCAGCGGGTGAGAGGTGAGGCAGCCTTCCGCGGTTTCGCCCCACACGGCCACACCACCAAAACTTACCTTAATTTTTCTGTCTTTGTTTGGCCCGAACCCCTCCTGCTTCCTACCACAGGTAATAATATGGCCCAAAACTAGATCCAAATCGGTGTTATACGTTTTAAGATTGCAGCACACTACTATTTCGGACAGTGCTGCCTATATATACTATCGCATGGAGTCATATATCCTACACAGGAATAGGAAGAAGTATGAACCGGCCGTGGGCTCCAAGCCCGACTGAGCTCGTTTGGATTGAAGCCACGTAGGCATTTGTTGGCAGTGGTTTAGAGTCCAGGCATGTAAAAAATCCCCAACTTCTGTTTGCTAGCCTCTCTCTCGGGGTCTCGGTGGAAGGGAAGGGGTCCATGCCTCCATGTGTTAATTTGTGGATCATGGAGAGACCAGCGGCCTTTTTTACCATGACATGATGGCTGTGCTTCTTGTCCTGCCAGCAGAGAAAGGGGATTGGTCATTTGTCATGGCTAGGTGATGAGAATCTCTCGTCCTTCCTGTTCCTGTCACATCCATTACTCTGCTGCCCATCCCAATTATGTATTGAGTGGATTGAGGAACTTTGAGGTAAGGTAACCATCATAAACTGTGCAGAACAGGGCCGTTACGTTCTCCGTTCCATGTTTGACAGAGTGCTGATCTATGGAGCACTAATCACCACGCTTGCCAAGTTCCAGGGTTTCTACCTAGTAGCTACTAGCATATTAGTAATCCTTTTTTATCTTACCATGTTTGCGTTGCGTCTATATGACACATCGAAAAGTAATAATGTAAAACAGGGTCCTATAGCATTATCAGCTTACGTACGATACAAAGCAAATAAAGTTCAGTACGAGTACGACCACAAACGATAGGTTTTTTTTTTTTTTGGTGCCAGAGATTACCCATACGTCGCTTTAATTTGTTTGCCCATAACACAAGCAACAAATAAATAGTGGTAAACGAACGGAGCTGAGCTCCTAGACTACACATTGTTTTACTGGAGTGGAGTGGTATGGTATGTGCATGCCACTGTACGGTTTGACCTGCTGACGAGTATGCAGTACAGACAAATGCTCAGACTAGCTTGATAGTTGAGACACACTGCGTGGACACCGCAGGCAGGAGCCGGACATCAACCACTAGTGACACGCAACTGACAGCGCTTTATTTGGAGCTGCTGCATTGGTAGATCTTGCCACTAGCTTAGTTTAGCGGTTAATTAAGGGCTTATTTGGTATAGCTTATAAGCTGCTTAGGATCAAAATAAGCTAAAATCAACAACTAAACGTCACGTTTTTCAGCAGTTTATTCTAGCCACGCTTATTCCCACAGCTCCCATTTATACTAAAAAGCATAAGCTAGATCAGACCATCTTATTTTGACCGCCGCTGTTACTCTATTTACACAGCTTATCTGAGAAGCGCTTTACAGATAAACCGTACCTAAGAATCGCACTGAGCGCTTTTGGCCTACGGTGGAACCGGAATCCCCACGGAAAAAAAAAAGCATAGGGACCATCCGTATGCTGCACTGTACGGACGTACACAGAATGATGGGTGTGGACGGTCCTACCTAATTTGTTTCCTACGGCACATACGGATGGGCCACCGTTTACGTCACTGCAAATTTTGTGGAGAACGAGAATCTCAGAGAAAACCAGTTCTCCGCTCCCTGTGCCCAACTGCCCATGCCTTTCTGCTCCGGCTCCAGAACCCCAGTCAAGAAATGCTTTGGTTATGCCCCCATCAAAAGCAATGTTTGGTCTCTCTTTGGGTCTCTCGAAACCTGCCCCCCTCTGCCCTGCCCTAGCATGCTTAGCTTAGCCTTCATGGGAGCATGGCCCTGGAGCAGCACCTTGCTACAGCTGAATTCATGAGTGGAATCTCATCAAGTCGACACTAATATTTTAGGCCATGTGTGCGTGTGTAATTCATATTGTTTTCGTGGTCTGTTCCATTGGGATTCTTGCAGTGTGATGTTCTTCTGCACAGTTACTTTATGATTTCAAAAGGGAAGCTTCCATACTCATTGGCGCCACATGTACTAGTCTACAACTTGTATAATCCTTGTTTAGATGTATGGTATAATTCCTTCTTCTTCTTCTTCTTTTGACACAACGTGATGTTTGATTTATCAGGCAACGACTTGACAAATATTGCTTCATGTGCTGCTATTTACCTGCAACATCGGGCTGAATCACTTTGACTAATTGCTAACGGGCATGGTGCTAGAAAAGTAGAGCAGCGGTTAGTTTTTTTCGGCCTTCTTTGAAACACAGAATTTTCAAAATCTAGAAATAGAAAAATGTAGGATTGGAATGACCTAACTTTCACAATGCCATCATAGCCAGATTTTGCATATCCAGCTTCTGGAGCACAACCCAAGTATGGAGCCGTTATAATTGCAACCTACAAAAGAGAAGAATATTTTTTTTTCAAGGACAACATCATTTCTACTGATGAGCCAGAATGTCCAGCAAGTAGCAACAACCCCTAACCATAATAATGGTTTCATGTCCTTGCCTGTACATCTTGCTAAACATGTGATACACATTGAGGGGTTTAGGTAGCTCTGAAACTAACTGTGTCATGTACAAGATCGCTCCTGTGTGAGCAGACAATCAAAAATCATGTGCTTAATTGTCTTGTCTTTGCTATAAAGGCAATAGGTTTTGCTACCTTGCTAGATAGTTCCACGCTTGGTTAACACTACTACTCTGTAAGTATCATAAGAAAATTTTGATTTTCGGTGAGGTTTTCAAAAGCCATAAACTTAGCTACAATGGTGCATTGACAGTCCCATTGCGCTGGGTTTGTTCATTCATTAATGAACTAAGAAACTTGCGTGGTCTTTGAGTGGCACACATCCCACACTTGACAATATGAGTACATGAGTGTGCTCTAAGGAAGTGAACAATATTTTGTTTATAACGCTATAATTGTCATAATAACTTCTCCGATCGATATATCTCATTTGGCCAAAGCCCAAATGTATAAGGCAACTTTAACAATATTTTTAGCTAGCTGCAACCGCTGCAAACGCCATACACGCACGCATATGCTGTGGCATGCTTGATGTTGTCGCCAACTGCTCGTTTGTTTATTCGCGACACATTCACACGTAATCAAAGAAATCGGGCGGAGACGAGTGCCATCTAAGCGATCATTTCCGTAGGATCTTAGCCTTGTGCATGTCATGGATCGATGCCTCTAATCTGCGCGTGTTTCGGTGCTTCTCCTAGTTATATTATCAATCAAAGAGCTAGTTAACAATGGCGGTCAAAGCTCAAACTGTACATTATTAGGCCACCACTCGATCTCTCAGCAACTTCTCGCTCTTGATTAGGTTTTCAGCGCAAGATGTGGCTTTGAGATGCATGCATGTACATGTACAGCCCCAACGTATGCATGCGTATGTTGCGTAGGCGTGAACTTGGATTGGAACGAACGGCACAAGCAAGCTGCTCCATCCAAACAATGTGTCGGCGGCCTAATATCGGGGTACCCAATGAGGTGGAACTAATAACCATCGAACGTTGACACTTCCGGTCAGACAAGAGCACTACTGCGCTTCTTGCCCGAACAACGGAAGACTGGTTCCGCCTCGCCCGACCACCGAGGGCTAGACTCCGTCTCACCCGATGGCTAGGGGTGGGCTCCGCTCGCCCGACGTCCGAGGGCGGGCTTTGCCTCGCCCGACCACCGAGGGCTGGACTCTGCCTCGCCCGATGGCTAAGGGCGGGCTCCGCCTCGCCCGACGACTAAAAGCTAGACTCCGTCTCGCCCGATCCCCGAGGGCTAGATTCTGCCTCGCCCGACCCCCGAGGGTAGGCTCCGCCTCGCCCAATGTCCGAGGGTTAGGCCCCGCCTCGCCCAACGTCCGGGGGCGGGCTCCGCCTCGCCCGACGGCTAAAGGGAAGACTCCGCCTCGCCCAACCACCGAGGGCTGGACTCCGCCTCGCCCGATGGCTAAGGGCGGGCTCCGCCTCGCTCGACGGCTAAGGGCTAGACTCCATCTCGCCCGATCCCCGAGGGCTAGATTCCGCCTCGCCCGAACCCCGAGGGCTAGGCTCCGCCTCGTCCGACGTCCGAGGGCGGGCTCCGCCTCGCCCAACGACTAAAGGCAAGACTCCGCCTCGCTCGACGCCCGAGGGCGGGCTTGACCTCGCCCGACGACTGAGAGCTAGCTCCGCCTCGCTCCACGACCGCACCCTGATCCTTCATAAAAACGAGCATAGGGTACGACACGACATTCGAGTCAACCATGATATCGAGGGCCATGCCCTGTGCGCCTGCAGGAAGGTACCGTCAGAATACGATGGGATGGGCGCTTTAAGCCCTTTCCATCATAACAGTGCCCGAATAGTGTTGTAGGCGCCGACTTTTGTCCCACAGTGTAGTAGGCGCCGCCTTCAGCCCTCGGATGCGGATACTAACACAGGCATACGACAGCCACTACGGTCCAAGATAGAACTCACATCAGCTACAGTGACGGAACGTATGGTCACTTCCCCGATTACTCCCCGAGGGGTCACAGCTCGGCTCTCCGGCACGCCGCACCGTCCGCCGGCGTAGGATGGGATGCACCCACTTGCTAAATGGGGCCAGGGCATGGCCTACGAGGGTCAGCGAACACGCCACCTCTGACACGGTCTGCCATGTTAGGCAGGGCAGGCACAGGGAAAAAGGAAGACCTAGCTCCCTCGAAGGACCTGCTATACCTTTGGTATTTTTCTCTTTCTCCCATCTGTAACCTCTGCTCCCCTCTTGGTCTATAAAAGGGAGGGCAGGGCCCCCCACTAAGGGGACCAACTTTTGACGGATCAGTTCAACACACACAACACACCATGCATACCGTCAAGCAGTGATCGAGCTCTTGGCGTCCTTTCGACCATTCCATCAGAGACCTGGAACTTCTCCCTCTCTCGACCGTTTGTACCTCCTACTATGAATCTTTTTCGGTACTGATAACACGAGCAGCGGCAGACTGGATGTAGGAACATTTGGTCCGAACCAGAATAAATCTGGTGTCCTTTAGTGCACCGTCCAAATCTAACGCGCAACAATTATAAATTTACTAGCCGATGTTTATTCGAAACACCGACAATATACATGCACGGTGTGTGAGGAGTCCGAAGCACATGCAAAGGACGCGTGAATGACCAACCTTAACTTTCGTTCAGGATCGATAATGACAACGTGATACAGTTCAGTGGCCCACCAGGCACCATGTTGTAGGTACCTGGATAAGCTACTACTACTGCCTACTAGCTACTGGAAACGTACGTGTGGTCTGTAACTATGGATAAAAACGGTACGAATATTTTCTTACCGTATCTGAGACCGAATCCGTTTAAAGGATTTTAGATTTGTCCATATCCGAGTCTGGATATTCAACATCCGATACCGTATCCGTATTCAAATACTCAAATCATATATTTATGATGTTAATATCTAATCGTATCCTATCTGATATGGTTGGCTATATTCAAATTCGAATCCGAACAGAAATATAAAAACAAATATAATATTAATGACATGGGTCCATAGACAGCCCTATCCGTACCGACCCGACCGGCAGGCTGGCGGATCGAGCGCGCGTGCAGGTGCAGGATCGAGCTGAGCCTCAGTCTGATGGTTGGCAGTTTTAATTGCTGTTTCGCTGCGATTACTAGCTAGGCTCGCAGACAGCTGCGGCGTTTAGCTGGTTAATTCATGCTGCGCCGTCACGCTGCGCTGCACGCCTGCACGGACACGGAGGATGCACTGCCGGCCGGGCCCCGTATGTTCTGGCTTGGCATTGGCATGCCCCATGCATGCCGCTGCCTGCGGGCACGTACGCACGGATGCACCTCCCGCAAGCTCTACAGCACACTAGAGCAGCAGCAGCAGGAGCAGCTATGGTGGGGGTGAGTTGACATATACAGGTGAGATCGGTGTACGAGCAATTATTTGGCCCCGATTGTTTCGTTAAAATTTAGCTTAGGTTGATAAATGCTACGAGAGAAAAATACCTTTTCTTCGTTGAAAAGTACGGTAGGTAGCATGTTGTGGCTCCCGGCCGCGCAGGCGCAGGCACAGCGCATGTCCGGCTCAGCTACCAGCTGCCCATCATCACGAATTCAGGACTCATGCATGGCACCCTGTCTCCACGTACAGTACGCCCTCCACCAGTCCACCACCTACCGTCCCCCGCACCGACGGCGCACGGAGAGGACATAGTTGGAACTGGAGGCCGAGGCCGAGGCTCTGCCAGCCGGCGGCCAGCGCTGGCAGAAGGTCTGGACGACGTGGGTGGGGTGCATTGGGTTCGTTCGTTCAGGGCAGCCGCAACGGAGGCATTGAGAAACGTTAGCCCTATAAAAAAAAGTATTGCTCCACGTATGCCAAGAACATATTCAGGCACCACCATTCTAAACTTCGTTTTGATTTGTTGCAGCTTTTCCAGTGTCATAAAGTTAAGTCATGCAGCTGCTTTTTAGAATTCTCCTGCCCTCTTTGTTCTTGCAAATGGCTGCTTCACTCCTACAACGCCCTTCTCACTTATGCTTCTGCAAGCTGTCAGCTAAGACCGGCATGTTCGCTGGTTGGTTTCTGGTCTGATAAGCACGACTAATATCGGTTTGTTGTTAGAGAAAATCACTGTTGACTGGTTGATAAGTCCTGGCTAAAACCAGCAAGCGAGAACGGGCTGTATAGCTGCTTCAGCAAGGCCTAATGCGCAACAATTATAAATTTACTGGCCGGTGTTTGTTCAAAACAACGACAGTTGGCGCGCCAGGTAGAGGCCTTTGCGCGTTCTAAATCAGGCATCGGATGGCTAACCACGCGATCAGCTGGGTCCCGGACGCACACGTGCGTTTCGGTGACCTGGACTTCATTGTCACGATGGGAGGAGAGTTGGCGTTAGCCCATCTCGCCATCTAGTCTCTCCCCTCCATCGGCTCCGGCTACAGGAGGCTTGAGCGCCAGCCCGGCGCCTCCCTCGGACCCCAGCCATCCAGGGTGGACCCGCGTCGCCTCACCCTCTCTCCGGAACACTCCGCACGGAGCGCCCCAATAGCGTTTTCGTTCGGTCTCCGCAACGCCACGGCAACCGTTAGCCACCTTGTGGCACAGCGCACGATCCCGTCCCCCATGAACGACGAGTTCGTGGGGATGATCGAAAGCGTCACAGAATCCCTCCATGGCCTCCTCGTGGAAGGTCCAGGGTCAGACTCTGGCTCTGACTCCGGTAGGGGGAGCCATCATTCCTCCCAGGAATGTTTCATGGCGGAAACCTCCAAGGGACACGTCGAAAGCGTCTCCGCGGAGGAGACTACCCCGACAGGCAACCCCGGCGACGCAACCGAAAGGGGGACAGCGGCCCCACCTCATGTAGTGGTGGAGCAGCTGAGAGCCCGAAAGCGGGAAATAGACTAAGCCGGACAATAGCTTGTTCGAGAGTACGTGGAGGTCGATGAGGAGATCAAGCGCCGCGGAGATGGTGGGCACGCACGCGCTGTGGCCCGCGACGTAAGCCGAAGGATCATCGCCGACGGTGAAACCCTTCCTCACTTCGTTCGGGCAAGCCAGAATATCGCCGCCGCAACGGCCCTACTTCATGGCCTTCCAGAGGCCGCGACGCCCGAGGATCGTCGGGTCTACCGTGAAATTCACACGCTACTTGAGCATGCGGCAGCACAACAGGCGGAGAGCTCGTTGTCTCGGCGACACGGGCCCGACACCAGCCAGCGTACGCCCTCGGTGCGCCCCGCCAGGGACGCATCGGTCCACCAAGTGCCGCAAGGCGGCGGGCAGTGCGCTGCAATCCCGGTACATCAACGTCTCGGCCACAACCGCGGCACACGCAGCACCCTCGACGCCCGCAGACGCACCTATAGTGACCCGAGGGAAGGAGCCCGCCATGGCTATCATCCTCGACGCGGCGGACGCTACGACAGCGGTGAGGACCGGAACCCGAGCCCCGGCCTTCAGCTGGCACATCCTCAACGTTGCATTCCGGCCAAGGTATCGACCACCTACCGATATCCCTAAATACTCTGGGGAGACAAACCCTAGACTTTGGCTTGAAGACTATCGGCTTGCCTATCAAACTGGTGGTGCGTACAATGACGACTTCATTATCCGCAACCTTCCACTGTTCTTGGCCGATTCGGCCCGGGCATGGTTGGAACACCTGCCATCCAACACAATCTAGAGTTGGGCGGATCTAAAGGAGATCTTTATGGGAAACTTCTAGGGCACGTACAAACGCCCTAGGAACCCATGGGACCTTAAGAACTGCCGCCAAAAGGCCGGTGAGATCCTCCACGGGTACATCCGACGCTTCTCCCGGCAGTGTAATGAGCTCTCTAACGTCGCCGATGCCGACATGATATGAGCCTTCCTATCCGGGACGACCTACGAGTCCTTGGTTCATAAGCTAGGACGCAAGGGCCCGCGGACCACCAAGGAGCTCCTGAACATCGCCACCAGCCACACCTCAGGAGAAGAGGCGGTCAGAGCGATCTATGATCGCCTCGAGGGCAAGGCAAGGTGGGACAAGGGTATCGATGAAGGCACCTCCAATCGTTCCGCCAAAAGAAAAAATAAGAATCAACGGCGCAAGGACCTGCTCGTGGCTGCTGTGGACCACAAGGGTGGTCAGAAGCCCATAGAGGGCGCTCCGAAACCACTTTGAAAAAATGCTTGAGGGGCCATGCCCGAACCACGCCTTTCCCATAAAGCATCCGCTCAAGGACTGCAGCCTCATATGGAAGTTCTTGTCCGAAGGCTCCAACAAAGGGGAGCAGGGAAAGGAACCTGCCCCCGCTACGGACGACACCGAGGAGAAGGACGATGACTTTCCAACGCTAGACGGCTGCCTCATGATCTTTAGGGGATCAACTGGCCTACGACTCCAAATGTCATCAGAAGGTCGCACGCCGCCAAGTCTACACGGCCCAACTGGCTACACCTCCCTTTCTCCGGTGGTCAGAGTCCGCCTATAACCTTCGATCGGACCGACCATCCAGATGCCGTCCTGCACCCTGGGAAGGTATCCGCTTGTGGTTGATCCGATCGTCGGCCCAAAGCGCCTCACCAAAGTTCTGATGGACGGAGGCAGCGGCCTCAACATCATGTACGCAAAAGATGCTCGACGTAATGGGCGTCGACCGAACGCACCTCCGCCTAATTCGAGCGCCTTTCCACGGCGTCGTGCCTAGGAAGCAGGCCATGCCACTCGGACAGATCAATCTGTCCATTACCTTAGGGGATCAGTTCAATTATAGGACTAAGACCCTCACCTTTGAGGTGGTTGGGTTCCCCAAAACTTTCCACGCCATCCTAGGACGTCCATGCTACGTGAAGTTCATGGCCATCCCCAACTATACGTACCTTAAGCTGAAGATGTCAGGGCCCCCACAGGGGTCATCACTAGTTGGCACCTCCTTCCAGCGCGCCTATGAGTGCAAGGTCGAGTGCTGTGGCCACGCCACGACAATCGTCGCCTCCGGGGAACTCGCCGCCCTCAAGGAGGAGGTCGCCGAAGGAGCGCCCAATGCAAAGAAGTCAACCAGGTCATTCGAATCAGCAGAGGGCTCCAAGGAGGTCCTCATAGATCCCAGCAGCTCCGAGGGTAAAACGGTATGCATTGGTACCACGCTCTCCTCCTGAATAGGAAAGCACGCTCGTCGAATTCCTCCACGATAATAAAGACTTTTTTGTGTGGAAACCCTTGGATATGCCAGGCATTTCAAGGGAGGTCGCCGAGCATATCTTGAAAATCCATCTAGGCTCCAAGCCGGTGAAGCAATGCCTGCGTCACTTCGACGAGGAAAAGCGCAGGGCCATCGGTGAGGAGATAGCAAAACTATCGGCCACCGGATTCATTAGGAAAGTACACCACCCAGAGTGGTTAGCCAATCCCATCCTTGTACAAAAGAAGAGCAGGAAATGGAGGATGTGTGTTGACTATACGGGCCTCAACAAGGCATGCCCAAAGGATCCGTTTCCTTTGCCATGCATAGACCAAATAGTCGACTCTTCCTCAGGGTGCGAAACCCTCTGCTTCCTTGATGTGTACTCCGGCTACCATCAAATCATGATGAAAAAGTTTGACCAACTCACAACATCTTTCATCACCCTCTTTGGATCGTTCTGCTATGTTTTGATGTCGTTCGGTCTGAAGAACGCTGGGGCAACGTACTAGCGATGTATGCTTAGATGCTTCAGGGACCTCATCGGGCGGACCGTTGAGGCCTACATTGATGACATCGTAGTTAAGTCCAAATGGGTTGACCACCTTATTGCTGATCTTAAGCAGACCTTTGTGAAACTCCGAGCGAATGGCATCAAACTCAATCCCGAGAAATATGTTTTCAGGGTCCCGAGGGCTATGCTGCTCAGCTTCATCACCCCCGAGCATGGCATCGAAGCCAACCCTAGAGAAAATCTCAGCCATCACAAGGATGGGCCCGATTTAGAACATAAAGGGGGTTCAGCGAATCACAGGGTGCCTCGCCGCCCTCAACCGATTCATCTCGTGCCTCAGATGAACGAGGACTCCCCCTTTATCGGCTCCTGAAGAAAGCCGACTGCTTCGAGTGGACATCCGAGGCCCAGGAGGCGCTTGACATGGTCAAACTACTCCTGACAAGGCCCTCGATCCTAGTTCCCCCAAGCGAAGGAGAATCCCTCCTGCTATACATAGCGGCCACCACACAAGTGGTCAGCGCCACCCTAGTAGTAGAGCGGGAGGAAGAGGGGCACGCCCTCAAGGTCTAGCTCCCTGTGTACTTCATTAGTGAGGTACTATCCGACTCCAAAACCCGCTACTCCCAAATCCAGAAGCTCCTTTACACTGTCCTCATCACCAAGAAGAAGCTGTGCCACTACTTCGAGCCACATCCCGTGACGGTTGTGACGTCGTTCCCCCTCGACGAGGTCGTCCAGAGCTAGGATGCCATGGGAAGAACTGCAAAGTGGGCACTCGAGCTGATGCATCAAGGCATCACATATGCCTCCCGAATAGCGATCAAATCCTAGGTATTGGCTAACTTCATCGCCGAAGGGACCGAGGTCCAGACACCACCAGCGATCGTCGATCAAGAGTACTAGATGATGTACTTCAATGGATCGCTGATGAAAAAGGGCGTCGGTGTGGGGCTGGTCTTCGTATCACCCCTCAGGGTCCGCATGAGGTACATGGTTTGGCTCCATTTCCTCTCATCAAATAATGTGGCTGAATACGTAGCACTCGTCAACGGCCTACACATCGCCATCGAGTTGGGCATCGGATGCCTCGACATTTAGGGTGACTCTTAGCTGGTTGTTAACCAAGTCTTGAAGGAGTCAAACTGCCATGACACCAAGATGGTTGTGTACTACCAAGAAGTTCGATGACTAGAAGACAAGTTTGACAGCCTCGAACTCAATCACATCCCAAGGCACCTAAACGAGGCAGTCGACGCAATTGCGAAGGCGGCGTCCAGACGAGAATCGATGCCAACGGGCATCTTCGCCAGCAACCAACACAAACCCTCAGTGCACTACAAAGGGTCAGAGCGGGCTGACGATGGCCCATCTGATCCAGCCCCGGGGGCTGACCAACCAACGGCTCCGCCCGACCCTAATGTCATGGAGCTTGAAGAAGATCTAGTGACAGAGCCCGACCCACTGGACGACTGGAGAACACTCTACCTTGACTACCTCCTTCGCGACAAGCTACCGATGAACAAGATGGAGGCTCGACGGCTCGCACGTCGTGCCAAATCCTTCGTTCTTGTAGAGGGTGAATTCTACAAACGGAGCCACACTAGAATCCTGTAACTCTGTATCCCCATCCAATAGGGGAAACTTCTGCTAAGAGATATCCACGGTGAGGTCTGTGGTCACCACGCCACACCTAGAACCTTGGCTGGGAACGTATTCCGATAGGGCTTCTACTAGCCCACTGCAGTAGCTGACGCTGAGCAAATCATATGCACCTATGAAGGGTGCCAGTACTACGCTCGATAAACTCACCTCCCGGCATAGGCACTCCAGATGATCCCCATCACGTGGCCCTTCATGGTCTGAGGGCTCGATTCGGTTGGGCCTCTCAAAAAGGCACCTAGGGGCTACACCAACTTGCTTGTCACCATAGACAAGTTCACAAAATATAGCGAAGCTCGGCCGATCTCCGTGATCAAGTCTGAGCAAGTTGTGTTGTTCTTCCTCGACATCATCCATCGCTTCGAAGTACCGAACTCCATCATCATAGATAACGGCACGCAGTTTACTGGTAAGAAATTCATTCGATTCTGCGATGAACATCACATCCGAGTCAATTGGGCCATCATCGCACACCCCCAAACGAACGGGCATGTCGAGCATGCAAACAACATGCTACTATAGGGCCTCAAGCCTAGGATCTTCAACCGGTTGAACAAGTTTGGTGCATGCTGGGTCACTGAGCTCAATACGGTGCTCTGGAGCCTAAGGACAACTCCCTGCTGGGCTACCGGCTACACACCTTTCTTAACGGTCTACAGTTCCGAGGCCATCCTCTCGACGGACCTTGACTATGGAGCGCCAAGAATCAGAGCATACGATGAATAGGGAGCTAAGGCATCCCACGAAGACGCCATGGACCAACTAGACGAAGCCCGCGACATCACCCTCCTTCGTTTGGCCAAGTACCAGCAGGCGTTGCGATAGTACCATTACCGACGGGTGTGGTACTAGGCCTTTAACGTCGAGGACCTTGTTCTCCGCCTCGTATAGAGCAACAAGGACCGCCACAAGCTCTCCCCACCCTAGGAGGGGCCGTACGTTGTCGTGGAAGTACTGCAGCTAGGCGCCTACAAGTCAAAAACCATCGACGGTGAGGTTTTCACTAATGCCTGGAACATTGGGCAGCTACATCATTTTTACCCTTAAATAAACACATACTTTTTCCTATCAATTTTTGTCTTCAGAAATCCCTAATCTTTAGCGGCATCCGACCTCGGCAAAAAGCGAGGGGTCGGACCTCACTCGAGGACTGATATAAGTACATTTATCTGACAAAACACTCTCTGTGTTATCTTTGCAAACATTCTCTAAGTCTTCCCTCTTTTCTCGCGATAAGTCCTAAAGGCTAGGACTTCGAGAGACAAAATCTGAGCGTAACTGGTAGGACTAAGGGAAACCCATGCCCCAACGGCTACGGCCTCCTTGCTCACCAGCATAATCAGAACTGGCTCGCCCGCACTCCTAGTTCTTTGCAACTTTAGCTATGAGAAGGGTCAAAAGGCACCAAAATCTCTTTTACTAAAAGAGGGAGAAAAACCAAAAGGTTGTTTGCCGTAGCAAAAGTCAAAAACTTATTCATTTTCCCACAAAATTCATTGCTTACAAAGTGATCCCATCACAAAAAGGACTAATGTATTCATAAATACAAAAGACTGTTCACTCGGGGGCTCCCCCACAAACTTATTCAATTATAGTTTTTTACCAGCCCTACTACGAGTACTGCTACGGTCACCGCGCCACGCTCTCCATTGGCGACACCCTACCGCTCTGTGAGATCCTCGAAGGCACCGTCATCTGCAACGTCGAGCACCACATCGACGACTGTGGTGCCCTCCCCAGGGCGTCCAGGGACTACACCATTGTGATCAGCCGACACCTCGATAATGGCACCTCCGCCAGAGCGTCTAGGGACTACGCCATCATCATCAGCCGCAACCCTAACAACGGCGTCTGGGCGGGGGGGGGGCGTCTCCCACTGAAGAAAGGCCGCAACGAACGACGATAAAGCCGACAACACTCGGCACCCTCCAGTGCCCCTCCTCCTTCGGCAGTAGTGGCCCCTTCTCAGCAAAGGTGGCCTGCACCATCTCATCTATGTTGGATGACCTCTAGCTCGACATCGCGCTCCGGATGAACGAGTGGATTTGTGAGTTTTTCTCTCCCTAGCATTACCCTCTCTCACTTAGGACCCCATCGCGTCGCATGAACACATTCAGTGGAAAGAAAGGAGAAGAGGTAGCAGTCAGAGGTAGGCGAAGGAGTGGGACGAGAACTCCCCTCCCCCTCCCTATTTAAGGAAGAGGCGCAGTAGCTGAGGAAAGGCTAAAGGTGGGATGAAAAACTCTCTGCCTTCCCCTATTCAAAGCAGATGGGAAACCAATGCTGACGGAAATATAAGGGGATGTGCCTAGGACCGACAGGACGCACTCTGATCAACGAGACGTCGCCTGGTCAAAACAGGACGTTGCTTGGGCATGGCCCACCACTACCGCGCACCGGGCACGAGAATCAGGGCGCACCCACATGCAGGTGACTCCGCTTCCCTAGGAAAGACCATGGAATGACCTAACAATCGAACCCCCGTCTAGGGGGGGCAATGGGCCTTCTGGGTCGATTGGACGGCCCAAGTAAAACAACGAGCGAACGAACCACTGAAAGATAAGCACCTCTGCCTTCTTACTTTGTGTGTTAATTTCATTACCGAGTTTTCGACCCCAGCAATGGTAGGGGCACAGACATCGCTTGGGGGCTACCGAGAGTGTCTACCTGTTTAGACATCCTCCTCGCTTGACCCCTCCTTACGTTTAAAACTGGAAGCACGGCGTGCGGGTATAAAACTTTGAATACAACTGAACAAACCGCCAGACCCTATGATCCTATGGCTACGGCATTTTTGTTCACCAGCATAATCGAATTCACAGCTCCCCGCACCACAAGCTTTAGCTCCCGCCTTCTCGAGAGGGGTTTGGGGGGGGTCCTCCTATAGAATCTCCTTCGAGGAGAAGCTGTCAGGTCACCTAAATCAATCAAATGGCTCGGATCGCCGCTGAGAGACAAACAAAAAATGGCAATGCTTATGCAGGTTACACCGACCTCGTCGCAAATGTCAGACCTAAACCCCGCACTGACATATTTGGTTAGAGCTTCCCATCGCACACACCACCAGGGTAACGTTACCGACACCCTGCTTTCATTTCAATTAAGTTATACATTGAATCCATACATCCAAACATTGCATATGCAAATCGCTACATCCCAATGCTTTGTGTCGCATCACGAAACGACAACTGCATCATTCAATATGTGCGGCGACTGACCGAGGTTCGAAGGTCGACCCACAAAGGGCTCGAGGCCGCCTCACGTCAAATAGAGCCAGGGGAGAAAAACCGAGATGAGCCCCAATGGCCTTGCCTGGCCCCGCTCAGAAGCAGACAGGGACATCTCGACCTTTCTCGTTCGATTCTAGCCTAGAGCCAAACCCACAGAATCTCCATCAACGGGAGGCCAACAGGTCACCTGAGCCTATCGAATGGCTCGGGCATCTACCGGGAGGCGGGTTAAGAAGTAGTGAAATGCCACATGAGGGCTCTATCGACCCCGTCAGCGAATGATGGACCTAGATTTCACACGAACATACCCGTTAGCCAGCTCATTGAGCATGACACTCGAGCCATCAAGGCAAGTGTCGTCAACTTAGCCCCTCCGATTGCAGAAACTAAGGATAGGGTAATGCGTGAAATACAGCCGACCCCTATCAGACCCTAAGGGGCTCGGGGGCTCGAGCCGCTTGATCTGTGATCGAGAGACTGAGGTTCGAAGGCTAACCCACGAAGGGTTTAAGGCTGCCTCATGTCTAATAAGAGCCAGGGGAGAAAAACATAGATGAGCCACAACGGCCTTTGCTAAACCCGCATTAAAGCGGAAAGGGTCATCTCAACCTTCTAGTTCAATCCAGCCTCTAGCCGAGCCCATAGAATCTCCATTGAGGGGGAATCTATAGGAAGGCAAGTCAAGGAGCAATGGAATGCCACCCGAGGGCTTTGCCGACCCTGTCACAAAGCAAACAGGATTGGATTCTGTCCGAACATCCCCATCAGTGAGCTCATAAAGCGTGTCACTCGAGCCATCGAGGCAAGTGACATTGCCTTAACCACTCTAGTTACAGAAACCGTGGACGGGGTGACAGTTACAAAACGAGCTAGCCCTTGACCAAATCTCCACCACTCGTGGGGGCTTAGGGAAGGTTGGGCCAGCGATAAGACCAAACGCACGCCAAAATTCTAAGTAAGGGGTACGTGCGATTGCAAGACTAAGTTCGCGACCCTCGCTCCGGTCTCTAGTAACATCCGACCCCAACGACTGCAAGGGGTCAGATGTCACTCGGGAGCCGACAAAGGTATGAGTACCTCCTTTCTTTTTTCAAAACAGTCATTACATCAAACCTTTTCCTCACATTGAGACTGGTGGCAAGGTTCGTGGGAACAAATAGGTAAGACCGCAAAAAGCCCACGCCCGGACGGCTATGGTAATTTTGCTCACCAGCACAATCAAAATTTCCCCTGAATGCCTCGGGCCCTACAATCTTAACGAGCGGAAGGGTTGGATCGCATAAATCTTTTTCATCACAAAAAGAGAAAAAGGTAAGATCAAACAAACAAAACGAAATTGCGAAACAAAGTCACGAATCTATTTTCAGACACAAAAGTACCGACGTTTGTCCACACATTACAGATAAATGTTTATCAAACTTATTCGACTAACTACTTCCTCAAAGGAAGAACCATGTCTTTTAGCCTGTTCGCTAGGTTCCGTGCAAGGGGAGTCACCACCTTCTCAATCTCATCCAGCTCGGGGTCTTCATAGCCAGGCGCGAAGCCTTGGCTCATTACCTTCAAGTTGATCTCCCGATCATAATGAGAATGGGCAATTGTGAAGGCTTGGGTGATCCCTGCGTGAAAGGCGTCCTCCTCAAGCTGGCCCACCCGCACCGTGATACCAGCGACACGAGTCATAAGGGAGCTAGTCCCCTCCTCTTGCGCTACCTATAGGTCATCGCAGACCACCATGATGGCAGAGCACAGAAGATCGTGCTAATCGCTTTCGACCTGAAGGATCCCCCGCACCTCAGCGAGTTCCGTGCCCAGCCCGGTAGAAATTTCCTCGGCTTCCAGCCTTTGAGCCATCATGTCTCCAAGATCCACCTGGAGGGCCATGGCCTCCCAACGTGCCTCATCGCGCTCTCGGATGGCTCGATCATGCTCCTCGTGGGCCGTGCTGTGCTTCAAGTGAAGTCTTTCTTTGGTCCGGCGCAACTTGTCCCGCTCCTTGCGTAGCCGGACGATCACCTTGGCATCCTGGTTCGCTCTCTACTACAGCGCCGTAGACCTATCCTTGGCTTTTAGCTTGAGATCCCGCTCCGTCTCTAGCTCCGCCAGGAGCTCGATGGCCCACTAGCTGGCATCGGCATCCTTCTAGAGTAGCTTGTCCCGCTCCTTTCGAACCCTGGTGGCCGCCTCCTTGTCCCACTTCACCCTCACCGATAGGTCCTCGAACATCCCATGGATCTCCTCTGCGTCTCGACGCGCTTCGGTTTCTCGCTGTTGGGCGCTCAAATCTCTGCGCAGCCGGGCCTCCTCAGTGAGGTGGTCCTATTCCACCTTCTACTCACGGAGGAACCGGGATTTCTCCCGGCTACGAGCAATAAGGGACTAAAAAGAAGACTAGTGTCAAAAATACAAAAATACATGATGACGAGAAGAAAGCGAGATGAAAGATCAAGCGGATACCCGGCCATTGGGAACAATGATGTTGTCTAGGACGGCCCGGGCCTGATCCAGGACACCCATCATCGCCAAGATCCCTTCGTCAAGACTCCCCCGCTCTATGCTCTTGGTAGCATCATTGAGCGAGAAGAGAGTCGACGTTGGGTCTTGGGGATCCATCCAGTGGAGCGGCGGCTCACCCAGCGCGGGTGAGTGGCTGCCCCCCGGCACCAGGCCCAAGGGCAACCCCCCACTAGTCCTCTCCACCACCGCCACGACGCCCGTAGTCCCTCCGGCTATGTCCTCCTCCATCCGACCCACCACCGTGGCGACATCCAGCTGCGCTGGGCTTGTCACGGTCGTGGTCACCTCTGCTTGGGCTGCCGAAAGCATGGATTGTGCCACCCTCTCGGACGCCACCGTGGTGACATCCAGCTACGCCGGGCTTATCACGATCGCGGTCACCTCCGCTTGGGCCACCGAAAGCATGGATTGCGCCGCCCCCTTAGACACCATCGAGGCTGCGTCTGGCTGCTCCTGGCTTGGCGCGGTTGTGGCCACCTCCACCGGCTACGCGGGACCCTCGACGTGCGGTGCCACGCCCACCACAGAAGATGCCACCAGCATGGGCGGTGGCTCCATTCGCTCCGACGTGGAGGGCGGAGTCACCGCCGCCGCCGCCTGCTCGGCAACCACCGAGGGCGCGGGCGCCACCACGGGCGCCGCCAGATTGGCCGATGAGGCTGCAACATCAGCGCCGCTCCTGCCCAAAACAGGAGCGACGTCGAGCAGCGGCGTTCGTCCTGCCTGAAGGGCAAGGCTCTTCTTGGGCGCCAGCCCTAGAGAGCGGCCCCGTTGCAAGAATCTGGTGAATTAACTCTGGCGGGTCAAAACACCCCGAGGGCGATTCTACCCAAATCACCCGGGGGCTCGGAGGCTACTGTCGGGGACCTAATACCAGAGTACCCTAGTGAGGTAGAACTAATAACCATCGAACGTTGACACTTTCGGTCAAACAAGAGCACTACTGCGCTTCTTGCCCGAACGATGGAAGACTGGTTCCGCCTCGCTCGACCACCGAGGGCTAAACTCTATCTCACCCGATGGCTAGGGGCGGGCTCCGCTCGCCTGACGTCCGAGGGCGGGCTTCGCCTCGCCCGACCACCGAGGGCTGGACTCCGCCTCACCCGATGGCTAAGGGTGGGCTCCGTCTCGTCCGACGTCCGAGGAAGGGCTCCGCCTCGCCCGACGGCTAAGGGCTAGACTCCATCTCGCCCGATCCCCAAGGGCTAGATTCTGCCTCGCCCGACCCATGAGGGCTAGGCTCCGCCTCGCCCAACGTCCGAGGGTTAGGCCCCGCCTCGCTCGATGTCCGGGGGCGGGCTCCGCCTCGCCCGATGGCTAAAGGCAAGACTTCACCTCGCTCGATGCCCGAGGGCAGGCTCGACCTTGCTCGACGACTGAGGGCTAGCTCTGCCTCGCCCCACGACCATACCCTGATCCTTCATAAAAACGTGCATAGGGTACGACAGGATATTCGAGTCAACCATGATATCGAGGGCCATGCCCTGTGCGCCTGCAGGAAGGTACCGTCAGAATACGATGAGACGGGCTCTTTAAGCCCTTTCCATCATAACAGTGCCCAAATAGTATTATGGGTGCTGACTTTTGTCCCACAATGTAGTAGGCGCCGCTTTCAGCCCTCGGACGCGGATACTAACACAGGCATACGACAGCCACTATGGTCCAAGACAGAACTCACATCATCTATAGTGACGGACGTATGGTCACTTCCCCGATTACTCCCCGAGGGGTCTAGCTCGGCTCTCCGACACGCCGCACCGTCTACCGGCGTAGGATGGGACGCACCCACTTGCTAAATGGGGCCAGGGCATGGCTTATGAGGGTCAGCGAACATGCCACCTCTGACACGGTCTGCCATGTTAGGCAGGACAGGCACAGGGAAAAAGGAAGACCCGGCTCCCTCGAAGGACCTGCTATACCTTTGGTATTTTCCCCTTTCTCCCATCTGTAACCCCTGCTCCACCCATGGTCTATAAAAAGGAGGGCAGCCCCCCCCCCCCCCACTAAGGGGACCAACTTTTGACAGATCATTTTAACACACATAACACACGACACATACCGCCAAGCAGCGACCGAGCTCTTGGCGTCCTTTCGACCATTCCATCAGAGACCTGGGACCTCTTCCTCTCTCGACCGTTTGCACCCCTACTACGAACCTTTTTTGGTACTGATAATACGAGCAGCGGCAGACTGGACGTAGGGACATTCGGTTCAAACCAGTATAAATCTTGTGTCTTCTAGTGCACCATCCAAATTTATTATAAATTTACTGGTCGGTGTTTGTTCGAAATAGTGACCCTAAGTATGCACGGTTTGTGAAGAGTCCGAAGCACATGCAAAGGACGCGTGAACGACCAACCTTAACTTTCGTTCAGGATCGACAATGACAACGTGGTACAGTTCAGTGGCCCACCTGCCTGCTAGCTACTACTGGAGACGTACGTGTGGTCTGTACCTATGGATAAAAACGATACGAATATTTTCTGACTGTATTTGAGACCGAATCCGTTTAGAGGATTTCAGATTTGTCCATATCAAAGTCTGGATATTCAACATCTGGTATTATATCCGTATCCAAATACTCAAATCACATATTTATGATGTCGATATCTAATCGTATCCTATGGTTGATATTATCCATATTTAAATTCGAATCCGGACAGAAATATAAAAATAAATATAATATTAATAATATGGGTCCATAGACAGCCCTATCCGTACCGACCCGACCGGCAGGCTGGCAGATCGAGCGCGCGTGTAGGTGCAGGATCGAGCTGAGCCCCAGTCTGATGGTTGGCAGTTTTTATTGCTGTTTCGCTGCGATTACTAGCTAGGCTCGCAGACAGCTGCGGCGTTTAGCTGGTTAAATTCATGCTGCGCCGTCACGCTGCGCTGCACGGACACGGAGCATGCACGGCCGGCCGGGCCCCGTATGTTCTGGCTTGGCATTGGCATGCCCCATGCATGCCGCTGCCTGCGGGCACGTACGCACGGATGCACCTCCCGCAAGCTCTACAGCACACTAGAGCGGCAGCAGCAGGAGCAGCTATGGTGGGGTGAGTTGACGTATACAGGTGAGATCGGTGTACGAGCAATTATTTGGCCCCGATCGTTTCGTTAAAATTTAGCTTAGGTTGATACTTATATTAAAATGCTATGAGAGAAAAACACTGTTTCTCAGTTGAAAAGTACGGTAGGTAGCATGTTGTGGCTCCCGGCCGCGCAGGCGCAGGCGCAGCGCATGTCCGGCTCAGCTCCCAGCTGCCCATCACCACGAATTCAGGACTCATGCATGGCACGGCGCCACCCTATCTCCACGTACAGTACGCCCTCCACCAGCCACCACCTACCGTCCCCCGCACCGGCGGCGCACGGAGAGGACATAGTTGGAAGTGGTGGCCGAGGCCGAGGCTCTGCCAGCCGGCGGCCAGCGTCGGCAGAAGGTCTGGACGACGTCTGGTTGGCGTGGCCCTGGCCCCTGGCCGTGGGTGGGGTGCATTGGGTTCGTTCGTTCTGGGCAGCCGCAACGGAGGCATATAGAAACGTTAGCCCTATAAAAAAAGTATTGCTCCACGTATGCCAAGAACATATTCAGGCACCACCATTCTAAACTTCGTTTTGATTTGTTGCAGCTTTTCCAGTGTCATAAAGTTAAGTCATGCAGCTGCTTTTTAGATTTCTCCTGCCCTCTTTGTTCTTGCAAATGGCTGCTTCACTCCTGCAACGCCCTTCTCACTTATGCTTCTGCAAACTGTTAGCTAAGGCCGGCCTGTTCGCTGGTTGATTTCTGGGCTGATAAGCCCGACTGGTGCCAGTTTGTTGTGAGAGAAAAACACTGTTAGTTGGCTGATAAGTCCTTTGCACCATCCGGATCTAACGCGCAACAATTATAAATTTATTATTCGGTATTTGTTCGAAACACCGACAGTTGACGCGCCAGGTAGGAGCCTTTGCGTGTTCTAAATCAGGCATCGGATGGGTAACCATGCGATCAGCTGGGTCCCGAATGTACACGTGGGTTTCGGTGACATGAACTTTATTGTCACGATGTGAGGAGAGTTGGCGTTAGCCCACCACGCCATCGTCACGCTGTGTGTTGATTGTGACTCACCGCTGAGCAGAGAGGGAGCCCAGTAGTATCGTCCTTGACATTTACAGTGGGAAAAAGGAAATGAAGAATACAATTTTTGTATGCTCCCGTCCCAGAAAAGACACGTGCCTATCTCTAACTTTTATTCTCGACATTAGTATGTTAATTAAACCAAACCAAATAGTTACTCCTACAAACTCTACTCCATGAACGGGAGTGTGGGTTTCATTACGATCTGGCTTTGGAATAAAAAATTACAGAAATCGAGTAGTACTACAGAAATTGCTCTTAAACAAAAGGAGCTTTTGCTTTTCTCTTCCTTCACATTTCACATGGAGGCCGGAGAGCTATCTTGAGTACTAATCATGTGCATCGATCTTGGGCTTAACAGCATTACAGCAAGTTTTCAGCTAGAGAAATCAAACAAAAAGGAGACGAAAAGTTCTGTCGGCACTGCAGTTCACCCAAGAACATGTCATGGCTGGCTAGAATCTAATGGCCTGTGGGGGTGCCGAATGCCTGTGGTAAGATCAACACTATCATGAAGCAATTGGAAGCGTGACTAGATCACCACATATGAGAGGTAGTACTCCGTAATAAAGTATGGAGTGTTTAACGTTGGGCACTGCACAACACTCCTTTAATCCTTTGTTCTACATACTCTCAAAGAGCATCCAAAAAGACAGGCCCCTGCCTAGAAAGGGACTCGAACGCCGATGTCATTTTTCACTTTGCCCACTAAACCATGCGTATCAGGCTGTCAGAGCTGGCTTTGCTTCCTAAACACTGTAAACAGCGAATTACCCAGGGTTAATTGACGCTCTACAAGTCAACTGTTCCCATGGGACCTTACCTGCCATGATGTCAATGTACTCATGCATGTTCCTTCCCCGGCGTCATCATGCTTTTTCTACACCGCAAGCCTGTGGGTAGAACAGTGGCTTAGCAAGGACGTGGAGCTCATCAGTAGCATTTGTTTAATCCTTTTGATCTTTCATGGTCTTCTCTGACCTATAAATCGTAGTAGAACAATGATGCAGGACAAGGTCATAGAGCATCATAATCAGCATGTAGTATAACATAAAAGCCACACAGTTGTACTTGACCAACTTTTTTTTTTGAGGTCAACCAACTTTATTTTTGAAGCAAAATGCTAGTACTGGTAGTGGTAGTTAAGCATTGTAAGATTCTTCAGGCATGAAGCATGCCACATACCCTTTTTTCAGATAGACCAGATTCATTCAAGGACCACTGAGACAGTGAGACTGAAGCTAGCTAGCTCTTCTTTTCAAATTCCAATCACCGAGAACTGATAGACACATCATACACAGAGGATACTAGGCAAAAATGAAGCAAAAACAACTTAAGGGACAAGATGCAGGGGATGCTCCCACCTGCACTGCACTTGATTGATTCCTAGCAGTATGTACATCGCTATGGTACAGTGTTGCAATCACCGCTAAGGGCGAGGTGGATCAAGAACACATCCTGGGGAGCGCCCTGGCTGTGCGGCCGCCGCCGCCTCGCCTAGCCTGCTTCATCTTGCTCATCTGCGTCTTCATCCGGCTGCACACCTTCTCCAGCTCCATCACCCGCCAGTGCATCCCGTCCAGGAGCGACCGCAGGTTCTGGTTCTCCAGCGACAGGTCCAGCCGCCCCGCGTACAGGATCACCTGCCCGTCGTTCTCGCCGCCGACGTCATCGGCGGCTACGCCGCTGCCGTCGCGGCGCTTCCCCGTGGACGGGGGAGGGGACGGCGACACGGGCTTCAGCTGACCCGGCTCGCGCAGGACGATGCTCTTGAGCACCGTGTGCTGCGATGCCAGCGCCTGCACCGCCGCCCTCGTCGGGAACTCGCTGTTCCGCGCCAGGTGCTTGCAGCACTCCGGCGACAGCTTCTCGTAGCTGAGCCCCCCGCAGATATTCATCTTCTCCTCGTCCGTCAGGCGGCCGTGAACCTGACACGATGAACATCAATCAGCCGACATTTACTCGAAATTATGGTAGCAGTGAAAGGTCATTTTTAGGGTGTGTTTGGTTGCCCTCCTAAATTTTAGTCGATGTCCCATCGAATATTTGGACACATGCGTGGAGTATTAAATATAGACTAATTACGAAACTAATTACATAGTTTGCGACTAATTTACGAGACGAATCTATTGAGCCTAATTAGTCCATGATTTGACAATTTTTTTACTACCGTAAACATATGCTAATGATAGATTAATTATGCTTAAAAAATTCGTCTCGGTAAGTATTGACGGATTATGTAATTTATTTTTTTATTAGTATCCGAACACCCCATATAACATCCTTCCGACATACCTTCTAAATTTTAGTAGCCGGATCTAAACACCCCCTTATTTGGTGGAATTTTTACATATTTACCATCATGGCGATGTGAGTGGTATAAGAAATGCCATGTCAATGACTCATGTGTCAGTGACACAGTGTAAAATGTCATCCGTAATAGTATTAACAGCCTGTTCGGTTGACTGGTTCGTATCGTTGCTGGTTCGTGAAGAAATACTGCTGATTGATTTGTGTGAGAGAAAAATACTATTCCGACTGAAAATTTACGATCATTTACGATAAGGCACGGCCAAACGGCTGTAAATACGTAAATGCCCCTTATTTGGTTGGCCAATCAGTTGGTTCAGAGAACATGCAGAAGTTAACCGCATTGCCTACATAGGATTCAGAGGAAGCACTGACATGCTGGCAATTAATGCGGAGTAGTAACTGTTGTCCAATCTAAGCTGAGTTCAATGCGAAGTAAATGTGAAATGCTGTCGAAATTAGGACGTTGTCGGAATGGAATGTTACGTTAAACTCCTACAGTAACTACCTGGAAATAGACGTCGATGGCGCGATACAGCGCGTCGTGGCAGTCCCTCGCCGGAGCCGGCAGCGTGGTGGCGAGCTCCAGGAACTTGGCCGGGCGAAGAGACGGGTCCGGAGCGACCTCGGCCAGGTACAGGTCCATGAGCCTACCCACCTTCTTCAGCCTCGCCGGCTCGTCGCCGGCGCCACCGCGTAGGAACGCGGCCAAGAACCTGAGCACCAGGCTCACGTAGTACAGGCTGGCCGTCCCGGACGGCGCCGGGACGAGCAGGTTATCAAGCGTCGCGTGGTCCAGCTTGCGGCCGATCATGGCGATGAGCCGCTCCTGGCACGCGTCGGCCAGCCTCAGCGGCGCGGCGATCCTCAGGATGCCGAAGAGGCCCTTGCAGGAGACGGCGCTCCGGTCGAGGCTGGCCATGACGGCGACCGACGCCTCCAGCATCGCCTTCTTGTCCTCGGCGCTAGCGCCAGCGATGCGGCACTTGAGGTAGTAGAAGAGGAACCGGGCGACGACGCCGTGGTCGGTGCCCCTGGCCACGAGCGCCAATGCGACGCGCTCCACCGTGGCGGGGCCGAGCGCGACGAGGTCCTCGAACCACCAGGTGCGGCTGATGCAGGAGCCCCGCAGGCTGAGGCTGCTGCTCTTGGTGTCGCACGAGAAACGGAACGCCGTGCTCTCCGGCGAGGAGCCCGTGGGAGTGGTGTCCCCGGCCGCCGGCGGGGGCACGGCCATCTGCGACACCAGCGCAGCCACGGCCGCGTCGAACGCGCCCGTGGAGTCCGCGAGCGGGACCAGGCGCTGGCACTGCTTCACGGCGTCCACGACGGTGTGCCACGGCCAGTGCGGCATCTCCTCGATCGCCTTCTCCGTCATCCGCACCAGGCTCGGCGCGGCCGTGGACGTGACCCCGACCTCGGGCGCGTCTGCTGCCGCCATGTCCAGGAACTCCGCTGCGCACCGTAGCATGCACGCGTTGGCCGCGGTCACCGCCGCGCCGCGCCCGCCGTCGGTGTAGCAGAACCTCGCGACGAGCTCGAACGCCTCAGGCCCACCGGGGAATCCGTGCAGAGCCACCCTCGGAGGCCGCCTCGCGGACGCTGCGCCGGCGGCCACCAGCCTCCTGATCCTACCGCAGAAGAGCGCAAGAACGTCCTGCAATTTATATCCAAATACGCAACAGCAATTCAGAACAAGAAGCGTCAGCGCATTAAGGAAGCACACAGCCGCAAGAATGCGAGACGCCACCCACTTGCAAGAATCCAAATCAACACCGACGCCAAATTAAAGGGAATATCAGGTCTCTCTCTCTGCGAAGAAGAATGTACTCGTAGTAGGCTTTTTCAATGGGGGAGAAGCTAGTGGCCATAAACGAGTAGTCGTAGCCACCAAACGGCCATTAAACCTCGCATAGAAAAGGGCGAAGAAGATGAGGTGTAGCTGTTACGCCATTAACGCCCAGCAGTGGAGGAATGGAGCGGGAGGACGAAGAAGAACATTAGCAGGTGCGGGATATGCGCGGTATAGTTACGCCATTAATAAGAAGAGAAGGACCAGGCATGGCGAGCTCATTGATGACAGTGATGGGAAACGGACACAGCTTCACTGTGGTGCTCTCTGCAGCTGAGCACTCTGCAACCGCGCTTAAAAATGGAAGGTTTAGGCCCCGTTTAGATCCAAAAAATTTTGGATTTTGGGTATTTAGTAATTAGTGTCTAATTATAGACTAATTAGGTTCAAAAGTTTCGTCTCGCGATTTCTCGACCAACTGTGTAATTAGTTTTTTTTTCGTCTACATTTAGTACTCCATGCATGTGCCACAAGATTCGATGTGACAGATACTATGCAAATTTTTTTGGCAACTGAACGGGGCCTTACGACGTGCTCCTCTGAGAAACAACAGACAGTAAAATTCCAGGAGGAACAGAAGGAAAAGAAGTGCAGGATTAATCTGAGTGATACGTAGTCGACACAAATGATGTGGAAGCAGAGTTGCAGGTGAGCATAATGAGTGTAATCAGGACGACTCCACTGGCGTGTGACAAACAAGCTATCGATGTCTTAGACCCAGGAAATGGCAGGCAGGGTCTTCGGCAGCAAAATTACAGCAAGAAGAAGCGATGAGACGACAGGCAAGGCAAGGATTTTCAGGCCATGGCCATGAAGGCGAATCAACCTCTGCAGGGGGAAATGATCAGGAACTAGCAGTCGAAGACGGGCATGGAACCACCTGGATGTGACAAGCCGCACATGGCCCGGAAACCTTCGACGGAGTACAAATCAAGGGGAAAACAATCGGAAGCTCTAAGAGGAACGGTTGGACGCGACCGAATCGGGGAAGACGATGCCAAGGTGGTGCCAAAAAAAATTGGGGACTATGTGGAACGATTAGCAGGGACGTAGTACAGAGGTAACTACAAGAGGAAGAATTGAAGTAGGTTCGATTCCAACAGGATATGTCAAGCCTCACTCATCCCCGCGGCCTAGGCGTCCACAAGAAACAAGCGGCTAGAGTAGACAACAATGAGTCCAAAAAAAGAGAGCCGCTAGGGCGCTAGGCTAACAGGCTGGACAGCAAGCTGCCAATCTGGGGAATAGGACAACAACAAAAACATCGACATCACAATCGTCTTCGTGTATGGAGAGAAACATAAACACCAGAGTTCGGAGCAGAGCAAGAAGAGACCTTAATGGCTTAATCCATGGAGGAGCAAGCAAGAGCAAGAACATGAACATGAACATGAACATGAACATGAACATGAACATGAACATGAACATGAACATGAACATGAACATGAACATGAACATGAACATGAACATGGCAATAGAGGGAGCCGCACCGCACCTTATCAACGAAGAAGAGCTCCTCGCCGTTCACATCCACCTCAAGGACGATACGGGTCATCTTTCCGGCGAAAGACTCGTTTTCCTTCCTCCCAATCCCGCAAGCTTTGAACTTTAAAGCAACATGTGCGATGATGGGGATGGAAGGAAACAAGGGGGATGCAAAGGTGGGGTGCGGCACCCACGCAGAAAGCCCAAGCCGCCAAATGGCTAGACGTCCAAGCGCACCTGATGCTCTGAGCAGTCAATGGCTCGGCTCCGAGGGGCAGGGCCAGACGAAGGAGAGTTGGTGGATCCCTGAGCTGCTCCTGCTCGCGCCCTGACTGACACCCTCTGCCGCGCTGCGAGTGGAGCTTTGCAGGGGGAGCTTTGGGGAATATGTAAGGCTGGTTCCTGATTTTTCTCCTCACTCTGCCCTCCTTTGCCTTCCCTTTGCACTTGCACGTATCATATACTCTGTGTGTGCCTGGCCGCTCGGGTGCTATGCCTGTGCCGCTGCGGGAGTCCTTTTCCTGCACCAAAGATATGGGCAACAAAAAGATGGTGGGAGAGAGAAGAACGGAGGTGGGTGGTGAAGAAGACCGGACTCTGGAGAGAGATGGCAGGAGACAGGTAGAGACAGAAACGCATTGTTTATGCGTCGACTGAGATTGCAAGCAAAGAGCATCCGAGTTGTTCATTTCCATGTGACATCGAGATTGTCTGATTCTCCTATAGTTTCGCTTGGGGTTTCTTAAGGAACAAATGTCCTCTTCAATGGTCATCCTATTGGTTCAGAGGAAAAGGCTTTCAAAATCAATATAGGTAGATAGAGACAAACCTCCTTCAGCACTTCAGCCTACGTAACAGGTTATTTGACTTGGTTACAAGTTACAACCAAACAATATTATCTTTCTTCAAAACGAAAAAAAAAGATTATTTTTTTTAAAAAAAAAAGATCATTTCTCCTGGTTCAGTTTACAAAACAGCACATGGCAAGTGCCCTTGTCTCCTTTACAACTTTTTAGATAAAGGACAAAATTCCAGCTCCATACATCATCTTCCAAAGATGCATGAGAGTACGAGACCACACCTACTAGATTGATTTATTTACCGTTACTAATAGAGCAAATGTTCCAAGCTGCATTAAAATGCACAAACACTTCATCTACTAGTGTAAACTAGAAGAAATTAATACAAAGGGAAAATAGAAACTAAAACAAAAGAAAACTAGTAGAAAGCTCGAGTAATCATCCTTTGTGGCAAGTTTCGTAATGTTGATCAAAGGTGTTCCTTTTAATGTATTTGGTAGGGATTCAGATTCGGGTAGAAACATTTAAGATCCAGAGTCTTTCGAGAAACGTTTAGGAGATGAATCGAATCATTCCGTGAAATCATTTGGTTGGTAGGCTAGATTCTCATAGCGCACACAAAAAAAAAATAAGAGAGGCGGAAGAGAATCAATGCGAAACCACTCTCCAGTCGTTTTCGGAACCCAGGCAGAATATGTGAACGTTTCGTTCGTAATCCGTTTGATGCCGTTCCAAGTAATTCTCGAAAGAATCAGATACGATTCAACCAACCAAACGGCCCCTAAAGTTGCTAATGCTCAGACATGGCAGAGATTTTGGCGGGCATCTAATTACACACAAGATCTGAACCTATGAAGGACACTAGCCACATGATTTTTCACAAATACTTTCTCCACAGCGGCTTAGGAATATAGAGGTTGCAACGGCACATCACATGCAAAAGTGGGCCAAAGTATATGTGGATGATGTGTTGACAACTTGACATCTGCCGGTAAGCTCTACTATCTTTGTTTGATAAAAGCTGGAAAGGATCATTTAACTGCCTATGCTTGCAGGGCATCGCTTTGATTGGGCGAGTCGAGGGTGAGTGAGAGCCAGGGATCGCTACAGAAATTTGAGGCATCCGAACATGTGCTCGATCGAATGGACTGGACTCATCTGGCCGAGGTCGTTTGCAGTTGCAGCAGCCCATATTCATGTTCATGTTCTGATGGATGTGCCTTCAGAGAATCGTGAGCAAATTTTAACCTGATTCGACTCGACACTGGAAGCCTGCCGGTGCCGGATGAGGGTGTGGCAGTAAATTTTAACCCGGACAATTGTCTCATGTAACGTAAATCGACTCATCATGACGCTGTCCTGTGTTACAGTTACTACTACAACAGGATGGTGAGAGTAAATGCCCATTTCGCCCCTGATGACTGACGACTGTAGATCCACTGCTCACTACGGTCCTCGTCACCCACCACCCCGGGGATAGAACGGTCCACGGAACATTTCGTGCGGTGGCCGCTGTTGGGCGTCCTATGCCTATGGAAGATATGATACGCTGCTGAGCTGATGCTGATCACAAGGTCACCACGTACAAGCACCAGACGCTGCCGTTCCACTGCACTGTTTGTCCACACAAGCGGATAAGGGCGGCAACTGCAGCAGCCGGCGCGGGCCGTGCAGCGAGGGGACTCAGATTCGTGGGCTTGTCTTGGAGCGGAGAGGACCGCTTCCCTGGTGGGCCGCACAGTCCATACACGACCAAGGAAGATTAAAGGGCATGCGGAGGGTTAAGCTTACTGCTAAACAACTTAGCCGTATATGCAGATGCAGGGCAAACGGCATGATAAAAAGGCAGCCAAGGTCCCAAGGAGCATGGCATCATGGCAGGTGAGAGGTGTCAGGGGAACAGTTGACTTGTAAACTGTAAATTAACCCATGGCAATGTATGCACCACTGACTGTAACAAGTGTTTAGAAAGCAAGGGGGGCAGCTCTGACAGCCTGATATGCATGCATGGCTTAAAGAAAGAAAGGGCATGGGCATTCGAGTCCCTTTCTAGGCCGCCGGGGGACTTTGTTTCTTCCTGGGTCTTTTTGGATGCTCTTTGAGAAGGTAAAACAAAGGTTTGAAAGGAGGATGAGTAGTGTGCAGTGCGGCAGTGTCCCCATCGACCGTGCCTGATCCGGCCCACATGTGGTGATCTAGCCACGCTTCCAATTGCTTCTCTCATGATGGTGTTCATCTCAACACAGTCAGAGTCCACACCTGTTTGATTCTAACCAGTTTGTTTCTTTTTTTTCTTCTTCTTCTTCTTCCCTTTTTATATTTTTGTACTACAGAGTATAGCGTGATGGTAAGTGTAGCCCTGTTGTACTAGAGAGACACAGAGTGGTGGCAAAGGGCACACGGTACCAGCAGGCAGCAGGTGAGTTTTCTCGTGCGTTTGAATGAAATTGAACTGCTGATGTTTTCTCTTTTCACCGGTGAACTGAGAATCAACACTTCATCAAACAGGCGAGGTAGGACGGACATGCATGCAGAGAGTGGCAGCAGGAGGATGAAGGAATATGCTCGCCACCTAGCCGTGACAAACAAACCCTCTCCCTTTTTTTTCTCCTGCAATCTATTTCGTCTGCAAAGGCCACTTTGCCCCTGCCCCTGCCAGGTCCAGGTCCAGCGCGTGGCCGGTTCGCCCATCTCCGATTTGTCCTCACGTGGTGCGCATGCGTGTGCGTACGTGCACGCAGACAGCCGGGCGGGGGATGATGTGCATGTGCTCGGGCCTGGGCACGCCAATGCCAGAACGGGCCGGGGGGCGGCCGTGCGCATGAAGCATGATACAGAGCTGATGCCACGGTGGCACGATCCATTCAGGGCGACTAGACAGGAGTACATATGCCGATCAGCAGCTGTGTGCCTAACTGCCTACTGCTAGTGGTGGATTATTAAGGGCAAGGGTTAAACTGTCAACCAAACTAGTAGGCCGGCCAGTAGAGTTTAGAAATCACAATGGCGAGCGGTGCCTGGTCCAGTATCTCAGTCTCGGCTAAGCTAGCTACGTTCGTAGTACTACGTACGTACCTACAGCATGGGGCAGTGCACTGCACCACACTGCCGTCGCCACTGGACCGCTTCCTTCATTGCAGATTTAGATGAGTGAATCAGTGTAAAGCATGCTGGGTGAACTTATTGGTCTAAAAAAATAGTGTTTGATTGGTTGTTTGGACGATGCGGTAATCCTATATCTATGTATATGCAACAGACTTTTTTTTTGATAAGGTGTATGCAGCAGACTCCCGGTGATGAACGTGGAGATGGGCTGGCGCCGGACTCCCGGTGCGGCGCATGCCCTCCGATCCGCTCGCGGCGCGGCGCCGCCTGAAATTCGGAGGCGGCAGCACAACATTGGATGCTGCTCGACAGATCTGATTATTTCTTCGTGAGGTTCGGAGTCATAAATATCCAGTGTCGGATGCATCGTACGTATATTAATATCTATTTTTATACACGTATTAAAAGTTCAGCTGTCAATATTAGGATCCGATATGGAGTCCGATTACAATGAACAGACGACACAGCATTTACATGAAAATATTGGACCCGCAGGTTTGTCCAAATAACCGTATAATATATTTCAAAGTTTGGACACATTTACTAATTAGTATGATATAAGAACTAGTATCTTTTTTATATTGCAAAACTCAAATAGACGACCCGTCACGTGGAGCGCAAACCCCTATGGCCCATGAGCTCGCTGACGTTACAGTTCTAGGGTTAGGGGGATCTGCTCACCGGCGGCTCTACAAGGGGGTTTTGGGGGGGGGGGGGGGGGGGGGGGGGGGGGGATGGCCACGACACGGCAGTGGAGGCGGGACAAGACGGCGATGGGACGGAGTGGCGATGTGCCGCCCACCGGAGCGGTGGGAGATGACAGTTGGCTAGGGTTGGCAACGGGAGCGGCGGGAGTCGCCGATCGCAGGTGGTGGAAGCCGAAGGCAGGGCAGGGGGGCGAATACTTGGATGACGGGGTTGGGCGCTGGTCGCGTATGCTAGTGCCGGGTCGCTGCTTTCTCCTATTACGCGACGGGCCACGCATTATCTACCTTCTTTTTATATATAAATTTAGTGTAACTTATAAAGTAGTTTGACTAAGTGCTATTCTAGAATTGTATTTCTTGTGTGATGGATGGACGTCCATGTGTACACGTTTGTCTTTGCCGGCCGCTCGTCAGGTCAAACGTCAAACCTCACAGGTTCACAGCAGCAGCCAGCAGCACGCTACTCATCATCATCACTAGAAAAATGTAAGAAAGGTGGCACTAAATAGACCGTACTAGTCGTTTAGGCCAGAAGGCCCGCCTTGGAGCAATGGTGTTCCTATCCTATATGGGCTGGCCCATGCTGTGCCAACGCCCGTCGTTTCTCCTCTTCCTGGTCTTCTGGCCTGGCTAGCTTCATGTTGCCCACTCGGCCCGGCCACACACGACCTGGTTCGCTTGGGTGCATTTTCGCCAAGGGCTCCTTGGAATGTTGGAACTTGGATTGGAAGGGCCGCGCGTTGGCTGGCTTAGGTGGGCCGGAGCAGGCCTGTATTGGACTCCTAACCTGCCATCAAGCCCATCCACTGTGCCATGCGCAAATCACCTGATTTGCAGCAAAATAGTGCCACATTGGCTAATCAAGCACGAGAAACTTAGTGGGGAAGCAATAAAGATAGATGGAGGGGCAACCCTGAAACATACTTACCTGGACGGGGTCTATGGCTGATCATGAAGAGTCATGGCCTAGGCTGGTGGCCTCCATTGCACTTGGGAGGAGCACTAGCTTTACCATCTCCCTAAACGGGAGAGTGGACGTCATAATTTGTGGTAGAGGGGGTACGTGTTCGCGCGGCCCCTACCAATTTAATTTATAAAGATTTTTTCTATTTACAATTTACAAAAATACAAAATTGATTTATAAAGTTTTTATGTCATAACAATATATATAGAACAAGATCATTTAAAAAAAAAGAAAATATCACTTGATGAGTTAAAATAATCAAAAGTTTAACCAAATGCATATTTTTATAATAAAGCTCACTTCTCTAAAGGTACCATTAATCCGATATTATGTTTGCTAAGATAGGAAAATCATTCTAATTACTATCTTAACATAACCGCATAGAAATCCAGAAGCAAATGCCCACGCTACTCCAAACCTGCATCCTAGATTCTGAATCTAGATCTTGTACATCATCCTTGATTGGATCCATTCTATTCCTTGGACAACAAAGTCTCGAATATTCGACATCCTCAGTAGCACTGCTCCCTTCGTCCTTATTTTATTTGCACTTATGCGTTTTGAATGAGAACCTTAGTGTAAGTGGCAAATGACGCTGCTGTCCCTATAAACCCCCTGCAAAAGGCTGGCGTGGGTTCTGGAAGCCTGTACGGGGCCTCGCTGAGATGAGAACGACGAAGTGAATGAGTGGATGGAAGAATTTAGCGATTTTTTTATTTTGTTTGTTCCAACATGGTCCACAGCTGGTTGCTAATGGCAGTTACTACTCCTTTGTACATACTAGGTCTGAAGGGGTGTTTGGTTTCCTGGACTAAATTTTAGTCCATGTCACATCGAACGTTCGGATGCTATTTAGGAGAACTAAATATGAGTTAATTATAAAACTAATTACACAGATGGAGACTAATTTACGAGACGAATTTATTAAGCCTAATTAATCCACCATTAGCACATATTTACTGTAGCACAACACTGTCAAATCATGGACTAATTAGGCTTAAAAAATTCGTCTCGCAAATTAGCCATAATCTGTGCAATTAGTTATTTTTTTCATCTATATTTAATACTTCATGCATATATCAAACATCCGATGGGACATGGACTAAAATTTTACTGCAGAAACCAAACACCCCCTAAGACATATGCGAACCGATTATTTTTGGAAAAAATCTGAAGCGCAAACGCGCACTTAAATTTGGATGGAGGGAGTAGCCACCAGTACTACTGGAGCTAGGAGTCATGGGAATCCTGCACGCGCACTGCCGTGATCATGAGCCTCCCGTCGCAGTCCTCTGCAAGACTGCAACTGCAAGCGGTGACCAGGTACGTTCAGGTTCACCAACCTCCTGTTGCGTCACTGCACGTGCCGGCGGACGGCGGACGGCCTATGCGTTCTGTTCGTTTGGCTGTGGCTTATTGTAAATGAGTATTTTTTTTTACATAAATCAGTCAACAATATTTATTCACGAACTAGCAACAATACGAACCAGCCAACCAAACATGCTAACTATCATTGACCGCTCAGTGGCAGACGGCAGCCGGCAGGTGAAGCGCGAGCTGGCGCGGCCGGCCCTCCCTGAACTGTGCAACGCGTTGGCGTTGCGATTGCAACAGCAACCTAGGCCTCGCTCTGCAAACAAACATACGGCTAATGGAGCATCCGGTGGACGGATCGAGCTGGTGGTCTGAAACCGACGGCACACGAGCCGAGCCTACCTGAAAAGCGCCTTGAAGAGGACCCGGCTGCGGAAAGAGGACGCAGCGCCGTCGTTTTCACAAGGATACCATCTTCTCACCGATGGATTCTGCCTGCTGTCTATGCCTGGCTGCGATTGGAGCTGAAACCGGTCGAAAAAGATCGATTGGCAGCTAGTGATTTGCCGCGGATTTGGGTTCGTGGCCTCTCCTCTCGCCACCCTTCCTTGGAGGCCAAGGCCGTGATGGGGCGAGGCGGAAAAAGGTGGGCAATGGTGTGGTGTGGACAGCGTGGTGTGGACGGGCACTACTTCGTTGCTCTCCGTTGCTCGTCGTCGTCGTCGTGTTCAGACTTCAGACTTCACTGATGAGCAGTCCCTCGCTCGATCTTTGCTTTGCTTCATCGAAAGATCGAGCGCACTGAGATGGCTTACTAATGGTGTTCGTTGCATCTTGCATTGCGTGCCGTGCGTGCCTGCAGACAGCTACTAGATTAAACGTGCTCAAATTTTCCTTTCATTTTTCTCATCATCGGAATCTGGAAATCAAAGAAGACAACTCGTTTCAGGTTTCTCTACAAGTAGTTAGCCAATATGCTTACTGAAACCTGCAGTCCTGTAAGTCGAGCTGGTGAGGTGTTGAACTAGGATATGCATGTGCATACCACTTTGATAAAGACCCTAAAGGAGGAGTTGACAATCTGACAAAACATTAAAAGTACAGGCAACTTGCTTTGCTTTGTTCAGGGCCCCCAAGGGACAAGGTAGCCTAAGGTCAGATTAGCACATGAGTTAAGCCTGAAAACAGACTCCGATTGGCGGATTTAACTATGTAACCAGTCCAGAAGGAAGATCTCAGATGCAATGCAACTAGCATCACCTCCAGCTCCAATGTATGCTGCCATGTTGGTGTCTCATCACCCTCGTTTCAGTTTGATTGAACCTAAAATTTCCAGTTGTCTGGTGGACAGACAATGCAACCCTTTATTCACTGAATGAAAACTAGGCATGTGTTTTCCATCGCTTTCCTGTCGTAGATATGATGGCTCCAAAGGCCCTTTAGTTGCCACCAATTCATGAAGAGCCACATGGAAATATGGAATTGCTTGGAGTTGTACTAGGGGGGGGGGGTGGGTGATAAAAGGATATCTCAATCGTCACTTTAAATATTTTTATGTCATGGCGGCCTTGGGGCCTATTTCTATTTTCTTCATGGCACTCGATTTCTTGCTCTTATTTTTTCGATGTTCTAGAGTTTTTTTTTTCTTGTGAACAACCCTGTCATATAGCTTTTCCTGTCCGGTTCTTTTTGTTAAAGGAAAAGAATATAGCATTTTCAGTAGCTGCTGGAGTCTGACTCCCTTCTGACAATAAAATTGCATTAATTTTACTTTTAGAGTAATGTCTGATTTATTGCATAAACTTGTCATTGAGTTAAAAAAATACCCTCAAACTCAAATGCCAGATAACTTACCTCATCATCCTTAAAACCAAATAAAATAATCCCCTTGACCATTCAAAATGGTTTACTAGGTGTTTTTGCTGACATGGTGGTAGACCCACATGCCAGCTGGTTTCTCTCTTTCTTTTATATCAACAAATCATACCTTTTTTCATATTAAATTAGATTAATACAAACTTTGTGCTATAATGGTAGATATCAATGCTATCTAGAATTTTGCAGTTGACAACTTTTTTATATGAAATCTTTTAGAGCCTCAAATATTTGTTTTAAGTTATCATATTTTAAAATTCAAAATTTTAAAATTTTCAAACGACCTTGAATGTTGACATGGTCCATATCAAAGTTCTAAGATTTTGAATTTTAAATTTGTTGTTTTTTGTCTGATATCATTTAGAGCACCAAATATTCATTATTAAGTTCTCAGATTTTGAAATCTTTTTTTTTTTTGAATTTTTCAAATGACTTTGGATGTTCACATGGTCTATATAAAAGTTATAGCTCTAAATGTGATCTATAACTTTATAGTTGTCACATTCTATATCAGATCTTTTAGAGGCTTTTTTCTTGAATTTTTCAAACAACCCCAGGCGTTTACATGGTCTATGACAAAGTTGTAGTCAATGTGGTATCTAACTTTGTGGTTAACAATGTTTTTATTTGAGATCATTTAGAGGACTAAATATTCATTTTAAGTTCTATGATTATTAGAATCAATCACGGAGGAAGACACGCTCTATACCAAATTTATAGTGCTTGTAGAGATCTAAAACTTCCTAGTTGACTTTTTCATTTAAGATCATTTTAGGAGCACAAATATTCAAGGAACGATGGTACGGCTAAAAAGACTAAAGATATGTGGGACCCAAGTGCCATATCAATCAAAACCACCCTCGAAACAACTCTGAACTATTTTAAAGGGTTATTTATCCGTTTTGCAAGTTAAGCTGGTAAGTTGTTCGGGGAGGTGGCCTAGCACTCAATGACACATGATTTATACTGGTTCAGGCAACGTGCCCTACGTCCAGTCGGGGTCGGTCGGTGACTTTATTCCTAAGCCTAGGTGCTCGAAGTCTGTAGTGGGGTTACAAACGAGAAGGAGAAAGAAGGGGGTGTACAAGAGGTTTGGTTGGCTCCGACCGGAAGAGTTGCGGTCGGAACTGGGTGGTCCTACGGTTGGGAGTGTTGATGTCGATCTAGTGAGTCTGAGCTTCAAAAAGTCGATCTCCCCCAGTTGGAGGGAGCACATCCCCTTTTATAGATGAAGGGGATGGCTTTACAGGTGATAGGGAGAAAGTATGGATATTTCTAAGCCTTGCTGCCTACGGTGATGAAAACTGGATAATGGTTGACGCCCTCTAATACTGTCGATGTCGCTGTAGGATGTCAGATGTGCACAGGAGGTCGAGCTATCTTCTTCAGGAAGGATGGACGCCGGTACCTACAAATACTTCTTGATGCCTAGCGGCATGTGAGGAGCCGCGCTATGTTTACCCGGTATGGCAAATCCTGGAGCTCATACTGTGATCGATGTCTAGAGACACGCGGGGGGCTTACCGTATGGGAGTTGTTAGCGGCCCCTACAATACTTTGTGTCAGGGTGGCTGCAGAGCACTGTTTCGTGCAGGGTATGGTCCCTGGTACAGTGGTTTTGACTTATGAGCCATGCCTTGCCTTTCTCCGCACGTCTTCTGGTTCCTTCCGAACGGGGGTGCCCCCGATCGGATGGCTCCAGTCGGCTCTCAGCGCGCCGGTCGAAGAGGAGCGGTGAGCAGGGTTCCCACGAGCCCCGGTCGCGGGGTCGGAGTCGTGGGGTCGGAGTAGGAAGCAGCGTTTTAGGCCTTCCGATTGGAGAAAACGCTTGGAGGCGGCTGGTGCCCGAAGCGAGCGCTCCGGTCGGAGAGGTGGGCCGAAGAAGCTGACGAGCGGGCACTTGTTCTTAAGGGTAGATCTTCCGGTCGACGTCGGTATTCAGAGTTCAAGAATGTTTTTTAAATTCGGCGACAAGCTTAGGAGGACAAATCAAACTTTTTCGAAGCAACATTTGGGTGAATATATAGAGTTCTTGGTGGAATTGAATGCCCTTAGTAGAAACCTTCCATGCAAATGGGTGAGTGATACGTATAAAGATAAAATATTAAACTAGGTCCCCTTGAAGATTAATCATAGGACATGTGTCCTTCTCATTTAAATCAACAATCATTTGCCTCTTTTTGTTCTTTTTTGTTGCTTTCCAATCTTTGTGGCTTTTTCTTTTTTTAATTTGTCTTTATCTCTTGGGTTTGGTAAGGTCGGCTCGCACAGGCTCTGCTAAGTGCCAAGTGACATCGTGCAGATTCAGTATTTCGATTCGTTACTACCCCGTTATGCATATTTTTCTCTTCACTTATTGCAACAGCACAGTTGGATTGATAAGTATGTAAAAGGTGCTTCCATGGTTCGCCCTTTCGACGAGAGTTACGTAAAGTATTGAAGCACTCCAAATTAAAGGTGTAATAGTTGGAGGACCTTCCCTCAAAAAAAAAAAGTTGGAGGACCTCCTCACAAGTTTCTTCACCCAACTTTGCACAATTTCTTGATTATTAAATGCTATATTTTTTAAGCATGATGATGTTTGCTTCTCATGCATATTGAGTTTGGTGTGTTAGTACTTCAATAAAATAAAATCATTAAAATAAGAAAAAAAACTTGCACAATTTAGCTTCCAAAACCTAATGTTCGCGGGATTGAAATCGATAGCAGACCATTGCTACCCCATTATCTCAAACTATTATTTTAATGCATCGTAGATTCGTAGTAGCTTTCAAAGAACCGTAAAAAAAAGCCTCTAAGGACCATGCCGCTATTTCCACCCCTCTTCGGTTCTTCTTTGTCTTTTCGAGATGGACTCTATACTAAACTTTTCTTGGTTGGGTCAAGCTAGTTTGAGTGCAAGCCATGTCACGGTATCCTCAGTTAAGTTTATTAAGTTGATCAGTTAAACAAAAGAAATGGGCACTGCTGAGTGCTGACTGTAGTCTTTCTTTTACTTATTGTTCTGACGGAAGACCCTTTCTTTTACTTCTCATCATGTGCATATCCTGCCAGATACCACTTTGTTGGATTTGTGATCCGAGAAAGATAACCAATGATAAATAATTATGCATGCGTTCATCAAGGTATTGACTTCGTATTTGTTAACCAAACGATAAGGTAGCCAGCATCTTATATCTTATAATAGTAATATATAGATGCAACAACCAGGGGGATATTTAAACGAACGCTATTATATATTTCAAGTAAGTATAAAATTTGTCAGGATATGAACATTCACGCTAAAACATGTTACGATCAATTACTAATTTACTAGCCAGACTAAATGATATTATTTTCTCTCTCAATGGATGTTTTTCATTGAGAGAGAAACTAGATGGCTTAAAAAAAACTTGCATAAATTTAACTTCTTATTTGACCTACATGTGGAGCCTCACATGATTCTAGAAGGTATAAAATGGTTGCTCCGATTTCCTGAACGCAAGCCTCCAGAGTTACTGGTACAGAACTGTCATTGAGATTCTCTGTGATGACTACGCCTGAAATCAAAGATTTTGCAGATGTTTTCCTTCCTGTACCTGACAGGTTGATGATACCATGTTTCTCACTAGGTTCCTCTTACTGTTGGTATAAATGTTGGAAACAATGCATGTGTGGATTTTTTTATTAAAAAAAAAACAACGTTATCTAGAGAAATTTTAGCCGCCCATGTGTACAAATCTCCCCAAGGTCATTGTGCATCACATCAATGTTTCATGGCAACACCCAAAAAGGATAAACAAAGAATTTACCATGTCTGCACACAAGTCAAGATACGGGTGACGCGTTGGTGTCATTTCTGTAACCTCTTTATCTCAACAACCAAGACTAAGGGTAGACTATAACACTTTTTTTTTTGGCAATTGGTATAGACTATAACACTCGATCTCACCAGAGCTACCGGCCGGAGCAAAGTCAGAAATCGAGGAAAAAACGGCACCTGTCCGATTTTTTTTTTTCTGTGGGTCCAAATCGTGATAAATTAAACATGTACCATATAGTATTTTATAACTCATCATTGTTCATATGTGATTATCCTAAAGAAACAGTCTGCAAGTCTTAGAACAAGTGGCATGCTTGGTGGTTGACGTCTCACTATCGGCCATGCCACGGCCGGACAACATAGTATTGGAAAACGAATACTAAAACTTGCAAGTTGCGAGTTGACCCGTTCGGCTGGCTGAATCTTGGCTGAAACTGGTTGAAAAACACTGTTCTGGCTGAATTATCGTGAGAAAAAAATACTGTTCTAACTGAAAAAACAAGCCGAACAAGCCGATTTCTAAGTAAACCGTACGGGGCCACTATGGCATGGAACGTACGAGAAATAAATAAATCCAGTACGACCTGCTATATCTCTCTTTTCTCTGTCTTTACACCTAAAAAGACTCTAAAGTAATCATCTATCTGGTGATACAGAAAACGTATACTATTCGATCACAAAGACTACCAAATACATCTGGTGATACAAAAAAAAAACATATGCTATCCGATCATAAATACTACCAAATACATCCATGCTTCATACGCCCGGCTGCAGAGTCTGCATTATGCAAGAGAATCGTCTGTGCATGCGAAATAGAGATCGAATCTGGCTGAAACCGAACCGAGACGTCGCAAACGAGCGACGCAGTTTGAAGTTGAGAGCCAAAACGGGACGGCAAATAAGCGTCTTCGCTCGTACTTCTCGTCTCCAAGCTGCAAGGCTCGCCGAGCGGGGGGTGGAGGCGGACCCGTCCTCCCGGCGCCGACGATCTCTCGCCGCCCCGACGTCCTCCTCGCCTCCCAGTCCATGGGCCCCTCGGCCACCCGGACCCGTCGCAATCCTCCAAGCTGCAGCCCGGGGCCAGCCTCGACCACGACGTCCATCTCCCTGCGCCTTCGCCGCCTCGCGCCCTCCTCGGCAACGCAACCCGCACCCGAGAGGAAGGCGGGTCTCGGAGAGGTTGACCTCGGAGGCGACGGACTGCATCCACCTGCTCGTCAGCGGCCTTGGCGGGCGTCCTCGCGGAGGCACCACCGCGGCGGGGTTGCCCTTTGAACGGCCTCGCCGTGAAGGCGTCCACCTGCGACGACCACGGCGACGATGTCAGGCCTCCTGCGAGGGAGATAAGAAAAGGTAGTATCGCTGCAAGAGAGTATAGAGCAGTATTACTGACCACTGCGTACTGGATGCCATTCTTGCCCATTCCTGCGACGAAGAAACAACTCCGGGCTCCTGGGCTATGGCCGCCGCCGGCTGCTGCTCCTGGCTATTTCCCATGCCTGTCTTCTCGTTTGTGTCGCCTGTTGGAATATGATAGTTTTTGGGTCCGGGATGTTTTTACTGTGCGGTACCCAAACTCTTGTTTTTAGGTCTGGCTTGTTGGAGACCGTCTAAGTTGCATGCCAACATGCAAATATGTGTATGCGCCGTGGTCGTGGTCGTGGTCGATTATAAGGCGGTGTTTGGGATTGCTCCGCTTCCGTTTTTGTAGTTATGCTCCATAAACTTTACTATAGAGCAGCTTTAACGTGGAGTTTGTGGAACAGATGGTACTGTTTGGCACATAGCCGGTCTCCAGCTCCACAAATGTGTTGTTTTCATACGAACAGTTTATTATGCCCCTGATTGACATTTGTAAATTACCAAATACCCCGTTCGGCCGACCAAGAAGCCGGCTTGTTTGATTTTTTTTTCAGCTAGAACAGTATTTTTCTCCCATAATATTTTAACCGGAACAGTGTTTTCAGTATGAACGGTGCATTTTTCATACCAGCCGAACGGGACCACCTGGTATGAAAAATATAAGAAATTGCACTTAATTTTTCATGGCCTGTTGATTGCAATGTGAGTGATAGAAAATTAAACAAAAATCCTTTCTCATGGCCTGTCAATTCCAGCCATGGAATTGATTCCAAACTCGTCCTGCCACTGGCGTGGCTCAAGAAAATGGCAAGTTCGAATGATCTGGCTTGACTTGCCATGATCACCCATGACCAATGGTACGAACAGTATGTTGCCTAGCGTGCATATGGAGCGGAACGTCACGAGCGGAGGAAAAAATCACGCGTAGAGGGAGTCTGAACAGATTAGAAAACAAACCGGTACAGCCGTACATGCGATTAATGAGTCGCAAGTTGGGTAATTATCCAATAACTTTATGTAAGAGTACAGAACTTTAAAAATTGAAGTACCTCTTGAAGTGCTCTAGAAAAAAATGTGGAGTTGACCTCCAGCTCTGTTTTTTTTTATGGAGCGGAGTTTTTTGGAGCTGAAGGTGTTTGGCAACGCGGAGTTAGAACGGACCTGTAAAAACAGGAGCGGAGCAGTCACAAACACCCCCTAAATACGAAATCACCTGCCATCCATGCCATCACAACTGCTTACCCCATATCCGGCTTGTTCGGCTTGTTTTTTCAGCTGGAACAGTGTTTTTCTCTTACAACAATTCAGCCATAACAGTGTTTTTTCAGCCAATTTCAGCCAAAATTCAGCAAGCCGAACGGAGCCGACTCCTGCCTACTGGCCAGTTTCCATGATCGCTCCATCTGAGTCGACATGCAAACGCTGTACAAGGAGAAAAAAGTCTAAAAAGATTTTTTTTATCCTATACGAACCTAACAGTGGAAGCAGAAAACGTGCTTTGCACGGCCACCAAATTGCAGGGGGTCACTAATCCAAGACGACCTCCGACTTCTTGAAGCACGTAAATATCTAAACTCAAATTTGAATTATCATCATATTTTTTTCGTTGCAACGCACGGTTATAATTTTAGTATACTAATAAATTCAAAGGGGTGCCAAATACCCAAAAAAATCGATCTTGACAGTCAGCTGACTTTATTTTCTCCGAACATTTTTTTCTCGATTTAGCAATGCGTACCTAGAATTATATTTAGCGGAAAATATTGGGTTGGCTCATTTTCTTGGTGATTATGGTCCTGCTATTTTGTGGGCTCCTGAGTGCCATCGATCATTGCTTCATTAGAAACAGGTCTACCTTTAGCTCCAACAGTGTGTTGCTGCTGTTTTTAGTGGAAAACAGCATTTAGGATACCATATCCTTGTCGCGTTGAGGCTTTGTACCCCGTGTAGTGTGCACTGTGCAGTGCATCATCTCCTCCAACTCATTACACATGTTTCCTCTACATTTGAAGCTTGTTTGGATAAATCCATTCCTCATGTGAAGTGCGGTAGATTGAGTAGGATTGATGAGCGATTTTTTTTTTTTAAACTCAGTTACCTTTTCAAATAAAATCTAGATACTAATATTGAGAGGAAATAGGTATATCCAATCAAACCCCCGCTTGAGTTGGGGGAAGTTTGCAGGTTCCTGAAAAATTCTAGCTAGTAGTACTCGTATTAATTAAGATCAGTTTCAGTGGGAGTTTTATGTGAATTTCATTTGCATTAAATAGGTCGTTACATAGACATTTTTTATGATATGACAGTGTATTTAAGAAGATAGAAAGATGAAACTCTCTTAGTGTGATTACCAACTTTCTATGGGTCGTGGAATTAAATGCCTATGAAATTGTAAAATGAAACTTTGCATTGAGAGGAAGAGTTTCATTCGAGTTTGATTTCATTGTACGTGACATTTAGGACTGTCCTAAAGAGCAAAGGGCATTTTAGTCATCTGCAGTCACAACTAACAAGTGGTGCAAACCCCCTGCTGTTGTGCATATAATAAGGGCCAAATCGGCAGCCACCCACTACAAAACGCCCCGTGATGCGGATCAGCTAAGCCTAATTAAGCTGTCCGTCCATTCAACGGTAAAGCAAAAACCTGCAGGGGCAGGGGACCGGAAGCTAGCCACACGTAGGCGCACGCAGATCAGCAGATGAAGCTGTTCGCCTTCGTGAGGCGCGCGCGCCGGCCGCCGCCGACGTCGCCTGCGGCGCCCGACGACACCGCCACGGCCACCGCCGCCGCTGCGCCCGCGCAGAAGCGGCGCCGGAGGCCTTCATCGTCGGGGTCGGCGGCGGCGTGGAAGCCGACGCTGGGCGCCATCTCCGAGGACGCCGCCATGACTGCCGCGTCCATGGCGCAGGCGCAGGCGCAGGCGAAGAAGCCAGCCGCGCCGCCCAAGGCCAGGGCGAGGTCGCCACGCCGCGCCACCCGGGCGGCGAGCTACGACGACTTCCGGTGAGTTCCTTGGCGCTCGTTCCGTGCGTGCGTGGCCGTGGGTGCGTGCGGTGGCGACTGGGGCGAGGGAGAGGGAGAGGGGAGGGGTGCCCGGATCGCGACACGCGTCCGTCCGTTGACCCTGGGCGCCGGCTCCTCCCGGGAGGGTGGAGATGGACGACGTTGCGTGTCACAGCCGAGTAGGCCCCTGATGCGTTCCTGTGGGCTACCCTTGCGCACACGTTTCTACGTGAAAAAGAAGGTGACCTTCCAGCTAGCCTTCCAGGTTTGGACGAAGATGGATGACAGTAACGGAAACGGTGGATAGGATAGTTGATCAACTCGCGCGCGGCACCTAATTTTAGTTGGGTTGGATGCTCCACGAAAGTCCACTAAAGATTTGGCGCACACGAGAGGAGAGGACCCCCTCGATCGGGTGAAACCTACTTTTTGGTACGTAGCTTATGGGAGCAGTCAACTTCATCTTGCAAATTGTCGTCTCCAAGTGGACTGAATAACTGGCTAAAATCAGCCTACATTAACTTATTTTTATCAACTACTAGTAATAGCTAGAACGTGTGTACCCCATGTTGAATATTGTATGATTTTTTTTTTTTGATGTAAATACCGGAAGATTAGTTAATACCCATTTCTCAAATCTACACATATCCCAAACGTGATGTTTGGACCACGAATAATAATCAGAGTTTTAAATTTTGGAACGGATCGTTAGTTAGTTATCAGTAACCAGAGAGAGTACCATCTGCAAACAGCCTCTACTACATGGACCATGGACCCCATCCCTGATGGGTTCTCCACGGCGGACAGGCTCGCTATCCTTCTTATCGGAATCCGGAGCCATCAGTCCATCTCCAACAGCCCAACTCCAGATGCCATACTAGTTTCCACTGTACTCCCTTTTTATCGGTAGTGCATGCGTCAGAAAGAGACCTTTTCCCAGCTCGCTTTGGCCGTAGTCAAACTCAAGCTGCGCTGCCATGCCCTGGTGGCTGGTGACCCGGTCTGGCTGGCCACCCCAACAAAGGCACAAGGCTGAGCTGCTGCCTTCTGCAGTTCTGCTGCATGACTGAACTGAACCTGTGAACGAGTAGAGAGTACTCTGTGACCACGATGCCTATGCCTATGCCTACGGCCTACCACTACCACTTGTCCACTGGGCATCAAGCATCATCGTACTCGTACCTGGAAAAGATCAGCGCACAATGCACAATGCACTGCAGGTTGCAAGAGGACCCGGCCCGCGCTTAATAAAGCTTTCCAGCTTCAAACCAAATCCGATAATGCTCTAACGTACTGGTGACTTCCTTCTGTAGATGATGACGTGGATCGTAAAAAAACCAACACTTGCTCGCTCGCTTATGTCGCTACAGTAGTAGTTAGAGTAGCCTTTACTGTTGACGCTGACTCAGGTGCATCCATCTTCTCTCCCTGCAGGCACTACGGCCAGCCGACGGTGCTGCCGGCGTTCACGCCGACGGCCTTCCTGTTCTGAGCGCCGGCGAGCATCAAGCAAGCAAAACGGCTGCGGTGTACCTCGTGTGTGCGGTGGTGCGGCTCCACGAACGACGACGGCTTTCCTGCTTTTACCCTGGTCGCTCGGCTAATAAATCATGGCTGAAAGTACCGTTGGCTGATTTATTGTGAGAGATAAATATTATTCGTTGGCTGAAAAAATACAGCTTATAAGCCAAGCGAACATGACAAACTTGATCGATGCTCACAAAGCTGATCCCTAGCTTAGTGCCTCTGACGTGCATACACAACTCTGCTGTTTCGGATTCTCCTCCCCCAACCTGGGCAGTGCTCGCCTTTTGTGATTCCTCTTGCAGCCATAGTGCTACAAAAATTTGCTCCGTTTGGTTTCACCGCGACGTGGCTACTTCCACTGTTCCACAGCTACTGGAATCTAGTGCTCCCAGTTTCACGTCATTTTGTTTTGATGCAAATTGGGCAATTCAACCTGAATCATCCAGATTCGAACAACACATGTAATTGTAATCGTAACCCACGGAACACGAGATCAAATAAAAAACGAAACGAAAGCTTCAGAGCCTCATTTGGATAGCACCAATTACACAGGATTCTCAAACATAACTTTAATACTAGCTCCATTTGGAATCCAATGAAATTCAGGCGATCCAAACGAGGCTTACATCAACTAGACAACCAAGATCGAAGGTTATATCCTTTAATAATCATAATATAATCGTACAAGACTACAATGTACCAATAGTTTCTCCAGAAAAACTAGCACAATAAAATCCCAATTTTGCAGCTTATGAAGACAAGGCCCGAAAATTGCATTTTAACACAGGCTGCATACCACCGATCTGGCAACATCATAAAACCAAGCACGCCAGAGATACATACTGTCACATCCAACTAAGTAGCAATTATTCCCCAGCGATAGCAATTATTCCCCAGCGATAGCAATTATTCCCCAGCAATAAATCGCAGCTGGCGAACATAAGCAGAAATAGTTCACAAATTCACATCTCTCGTTATCAAGAGAGGAAATGAACCCTCAGTTATAAACCACTGACTGACCAGAAACTTATGGGAGAGGAGCCTTTTGTTTGCTACCAATGAGATTAGCACCCCTCGCGTGCCACCATTTGACAGAGCAACAATTGAACTTCTCCACGCAGGGGCAGTTGAGTATGAAGATACAGCAGGGCGCTTCATCGAGGCCATGATACCTGAGCTGTGTCATCGTGGCACATCTAATATGTGTGCCAAGCAATCAGTAGCCATTTATCTTTCGCTGGGAAGGGCTGGAGTGTAACGTCCTGCTGTCAGTGAGCCTTGAAAAGCCAGACTGATCCCTAGCACCTGGGCTAGGAGGAACTCTTGAACTGGGAACACTGGTCAACCGGCTCTGGGGTGCGGTATCAGACATGGACGTTGAGAAGGCCTGGGCGAGCTCCAAGGCAGTTGCTGCTTTCCCAAAACGGGGTGTTGCAACCTCTGGCTTTGGAGGCTCCACTGGCTTACGCCATGTCTCAGGCTCTGGGCGTGGTTGCTCCTGTGGCTTCTCCATATCTCTAGCGACCCTCCTGTTGTCCTCCCGACGAGTAGGCCTATATGCATCAGCCCTGTCAGTATCTCGCTTGTAATCTTTCTTATCAACACTCCTTGGGCCTCTGTGACCAGCTGGAAAACCATCAGCTCTTTCAACAGAAGGGTTAATGGACAAAGCTTCAACCTTCTGCTCAACCTTTGCAAATTCACCTTTAGACCTACAAATGACAGAGAGACTATCAGTAATGTAACACAAGTTCAACCTATGCTGTTCTCCAGTAACCTCTGCAAGTAAAAAACGATTTCAAGGAAAAAAAAAACTTCATCACAAGTTACCATAAAACAAGAAAAAACTGATAAGGTTGCACAGCAAGCATTATAATTTTCCTCATCGGTACATTCCATGGGTCATCAAATGAAACCTAGTGAATTTCTGTGGCATGAACACAATATGATCCCTTTTTTTCCTAATAGAACGGTAAACTCTTGACATAAAGCACCAACTGATTCTTGAAGCACACTACTCAAATATCATTAGTGTCACTCAATTATCAGAAATCCATGCAAATACCTATTGGAGATTAATTATCTTATGTTGTCCCCATAAGATCAAATTATCTGTTTCTAATTTCTTTCATGTAATAATAATATAACAAAATACTCCCTCCATTCCAAATTATAAGATGTTTTGGCCTTTTTAGATACATTACTTTTACTTACGTATTTAGACATAGTGTATATCTAAGTGCATAGTAAAACCTATGTATCTAGTTCCAACAAATAAATCAGAACTTGTGAACTGTAATCAAAATTGTATCACCACAACCTAACTAAAATGCATCTATCAATATAAACATAAAGCATCACTGACATATAACAACCTGCCAACTGGTGAAGTCTTCTCAAGATCACTGGCCAAAACATCCACTCCGCGTTCTTTGAGAACCTGAATTTGTAAAAGAACAATATCAGATTTTGATTCAGCCAGAAACAAAAAGGAATAAATAGCATATCAATAAAAAGGCACAGAGTACATACTTGTTCCCGGGGGCGAGCACCACCAAAGAGGGATGGCCTAGGGCATTTAAAGTAACAAAAAGAAGTCAAAATAGTAGTTATTTAACTCTACATGTATCATACACAGTACTTGAATATATTGATCTCAGACCTAATTGTTGTCAAACAAAGCATCACTAATAAATTGTGAAAAAAAGATCCAAGTTCTGACATATCCAAGAAAAGAACGAGGTGCTGATACCTACAATCTATGAATCTAGACATCATTCTCCTACCACGACTCATTGCAACCATCAATATTCTCCTTTACCATTATCCACTGTTCTTGGAGATCTCATCCAAAGCAGATTTTTTTTTTTTTTACCACAAGCAGAATTATAATTTTTTTAATTGATAGAATGAAATACTAAAATGTTTGCTTCTTAGACTTCACTAATTTTTTTTCCATGTATGGTTGGAGACTGGAGTGATGCAACATTCAGTCATCACTAATTATTTGACGAAATTGAAGGTGAACAACACCATCTAATCATATAGACAACAAAACCAACCCTACGACATTCAATTAAACATTACCTGCGTAAAAGCATAAGGCAAAAGGGATGCAAAAACACTGACCCTAGAGGACATAGTTGGTGTTGTTTTAATCTTCGAACCCAATATGATTCCAGACTCCAAAGCAATGCAGCAAGCTATGCTAGGGGCATGTTTGGATACAAGAGCTAATTGTTAGCTAGCTAAAAATTAGCCAAAATCAGCCCTAGTGCATCCAAACAGGAGTGCTAATAGGTACATTAATTTTTTAGCCAAGCCTTCAACTAGTTGTTAGCTAACTCTAGTTTTTAGCCCCAGCTAGTAAAGCACTAGTGATCCAAACATGCCCTAAATTGCATAACAAATGCATACAGGGACAAAAAACTGAAAGAGCAGAGAGTAGCTTGACACTAATTTTGCAGTAACCAAAGATCGCTTAACAGAGACGCTATATGCAAGTTGGGGGTAGAATGTTAGTCAAAATAGGAGCTCGGACATTGTTGGATTGTCGCATACCTTTCCTTAACAGCAATTTCATCAGACTGTCCTGTTGCATAGGAACGAGGCTTCAGATTCAGACGTGGTCTCTCTGCTACCTTGCTCTCAGCATCTGTTCCTAAAACTCCTGTTTTAGCAGTCATTGCATTCTGGTGCACATCATGATTAACCTCAGCCTTCATGAGGTTAGCAGTAACCTGGACCTGGTGCACCTATACAATCAACCACATCACCAATGAAAAACAATTAGATTTCCAAAAATAAAGAAACCACAACAAACACAAAATTATGCAAACAATCATGTAAAATTTGCCTAGAGGTATATCTAGCAGGCAAATACTGTACTGTTGGTTGTTGCTATTGATGAAAGACATAGCAAAAAAATTTGCAATCTGATCAACACAGGCATGGAAAGAACAAATCGTAACAACCTGCTTCTCTTCAACATAGGTAGGAGATGGTTCAGGAGCCTCAACTGGCTTGGACCGAGGAAGCAGCTTCAACCTGGGTCTCTCTGGCACCTCCGTGGCTCTCCCTTCCCCAACCCTTCCTTCATGCGACGCAGGTCTCACTGGTGCCGCGCCCTTCTCCACCCCACTATCCAGCTCTCTCACCCCAACAGACCTAGGCCTCTCAATCTCTGGCAGGGCCACGGGAGTCTCCAACACCGGAGCTGGCACTGGCACTGGCACTGGCGCCGGCGGAGACGAGGGCTTCGACGGGTGCCATCTCCCGGAGATGACCTTCTCAACTGCGCTCGCCTGAGCGATGCGTGTCGCGGACCAGATCTGGCCGCCGGCGGAGGCAGGAGCAGGACCCACAGGGGAAGACGCCGGAGAGGCCTCCTTCCTCGGGCCCCACGCGTTCCCGGGGCCGGATCTGGTGGGCGCCACCACGGGAGCCGGTGCAAACGACGTCGGGGACGGCGCCGGACGGCGCGGCGCGGCGGGCTCGAAGGGGGTGCGCTCGTCCTCGTCGAAGTGACGGCCGATGCGGGACGGGTTGGTGAGGAAGGAAGGCATCGCGGCTGCCGCCGCAGCGGCGGTAGGCGAAGCGACCGGCACGCGTGGCCGTGCGACCGCGGCTGCGACGGGGGACGCGGAGGCGACGGTGCGGTCCGCCGGGCGCGGGGTGCTGCGGCAAACGAGACGAACCTGGTCAGTTCATATCGGAAGGAGGGAGCTGAGGAGCAACGGCGGGCTAGGGTTTGGCGGGAACTTACACGCCGGGGGCGGAGGGGAGCGGGAGCTCGGATGGGATGGAGCCGCCGTGGAAGTCCTTGAGCGTCATCGTCGTGACCGCCTTCTTCTTCGACATGGTCGCGGCCGGCGCTGTGGCCGAGGAGCTGGCCGACGCCGGGGGATGACCGTCGGCTGCTGCTGCTTCGGCGCGCCTGATCGGTGTGTCGCGCCCGCGTCCTCTGCTTCCGAAGGACTCGAGGAAGGGGGGAAGGGCTTGTGTGTTGCGTTGGAACGAAGACTAGGGAACTTTTACGCCGCGGCCCTTTGCACAAGTACAATATTCGATGGGCTGCGCTTGCGAGTCAGGGTGTCGTTTAATTTTGATGAAATACTAGGGATCAGTGGGCACAAATATCATGTGGATTAGGCCTGACCAAAAGGTCAGGCTCCGGCATGGCCTTATGGTGCCCAGTTCAATTGGGCTGGTTTGTTGATGGCCTGCCGGGCCAGGCCAATTTAACCTATGAGGAAACAAACAAACAGCAGATAAATTTGTTACGGGCCCATTTGTTTTCTTCTCATCATTTTTGTTTGAGGGCTAAAAAAACACAAAAAAGAGCTCATTTTTGTTTGAGGGCATAAAAAACACTTGGGAGGGGGTTCCTCCCATGCTGGAGGATTTAGTGACCAGCGATTTTGCTGGGTCAGATGAATAATAAAAGGTCTGACAATTTTTTTTAAAAAAAAGAGCTCATAAAAAAATGAGCCTAAAATTTTTGAGGATGACGGTGTACTATGCTCGACTCGGAAATTAGGGGATTCTTATTACACAATTTCTTTTCCGATTTTTTCTCGATATCCTCATCGGCGTACGATATAATCCCAAATCAGAGCCACAGCCATGGATCCGAGCTGACGGAGCTGGGCTCCATGGAAGCGGCGGGCAGGCTAGTCGGTCGCTGCGGTGGAGCTGCCGGCAATGGTCAGGCTCTGATAGGAATCCCATGATGCAGCGGCGCAAAGTGGCAGTCCGCTGCGGTCCTGTGACATTCCGCGGAACGCGAAGGTGTTTAGCGAGCGAGGACGACGAGGAGTCCGCTCCGATGCTTGACTAAATGACTAGCCCCCTTGATCTGGGAACCGGAATGCATCAGGTGAGGCAAAACTTGCCAGATTTTCAACCTCCCTCCGCAGTCTGCACTTATGGCTTTTGCCTGGAACTTTCTTGCAATAGTACTAGAAGCGCTGATGATCGGCAGATAGACTACTTGAACCTATTTTCTCGGTGGGTCAGAACTTTTCTTTGCTTATTACTGATGCAACCAAAGTTAATTTGGACTGAAATTTGTGGGTATATGTATATTTTGTTTTAATTAACCTGTTTAATTATAGTCTAAAATTTATAATACAACACGTAGATGTCACGGTACATTGAGCACGTGAAGTGGCTATAGGTAAAGTTTCACGTACTTTTTTTTTTTTGTTCCTAAGTTTCACGGGTGGGCATGCACGCAAGTAAAGTTTCACGTACGTTATGTTGGGCACGGGTTACGTACGTAAAAAAGTACGCAGTTCATACTAATTATAATTTAGATTAAGTTATGTCCAAAATTATAAAAATAAAAAGATTTTCCATATCCATAGATCATGTATGCATTAATTAGATATAAAAACATTTTATATCTAAAACTTTATTTATTATTTTATTTTATAAATTTTAAAATTAAACAAATATATATTTCACCAATTACGTCTCACGTGATCCTAACCATATAATCTAATTAAATAAATGGCTCACTCTCATTTGAGAGTATCAAAACAAAGCTCCATCAAATTAGTTATTTATATGTACAATCATCTTTTATGTATTGCTTTTGGTGATTCGAGTTGTACACATAGCCCCTGTTTGGATCTATTTGCCATGGCAAACCTAAACTTTTGATACTAAACTTTAGTACTTGCTTGGGTGCTTGGATCCATGAAAAAAAATAGGCTAAAAGCAATGTTCAAGAAGGCGCTGAGTGGTATCTAGACGTTGGTCCATGGCCTAGAGCCTAGGCGTTTTCAAGGCGGTGGCTAGGCGATGAATAATACATGCATATATACTTGAAAGAAAAGAAAAAATAGAAGACAAGTGGTCAATATTGGAGAGAAAGAGAAGAAGAAGGCCCAAATAAAAGCCCAAGTCTCGTATTGTAAGCCTGTAACCCCCACCGACACCTTATCCCCTTATCCCTCCTCTCTTGGCCTCTCATCTCTCTCTCCCTCCTGAAGACTCGAACTCCTCTGCTTGCGTCCGCCATCTCGCCCGTGCCGCTGCCTCCTTCCCCACCGGCTACCGCCGCCCCCGCCTCTGCCCCGTCGATGTTACCTCCTCCCCCGACCGCCGTCCGACGTCCACGCCGCCCCCACACGTGCCTGCCTTGGCGGATCTGCCTGTTGCGACCGCCTGACGACGCCTCTTCCCCGACCGGCCGCCGTTGCCCCATGTTACCTCCTTCTCCATCGTCGCCTGACCTTCGCGTCGCCCCCACGCGTCCCTGCCTTGGCGGATCTAGCCTCCTTTCGCTGCCAACAGTTGCCCGCCGCCTAGGTACCCACCTACCCTCCTGGGCGAGGCGATACCCCGTCGCCCAGCGCGTAAGCGCGCCTAGGCGACCACCTAGCGTCGCCTTTTTGAACATTGGCTAAAAGTGCAAAATGAGGTGTCATTCACACCCTAATGCTTTTAGCTCAGTTTTGCACCTCTTAATGTGCAAATAGGCTAAACTTTAGCCTCCCCTTTTACCCACTTTTAGCCTACTTGTTTGGATCCATTTGCCAAAAAAATGGGCTAAAAGTGTAGGACAAAAGTTTTGCCATGGAAAACAACACATGGCCATAATCTTGCACAATCACATATACTAGCGTGCACTCAAGGTATTTAAGCTCTCATGTTATTTCACACAAACAACTGGCATGCTTTGCTTTTTGCGATGGATTGTTTGTAGGTGCATAATAGCATAATGTTGCGCCCACTGACATCTCAAGACGTGCATTCGGATTTTATTTTATGCTCTCATGTTTCGCACATCCCGGTTTTTGAGTTTTATAATTTGGAATATGATGGGTTTTTTTTTTTGAGTGGATGGAATATGATGGTTGCTATTCTTGCATATGCATATATGTCAGCAATCCTCTGTTGGGCGCTGACGGGCAAACCTTGGCTGGGCCGGCACTTGGAAGAGAGCAACGTTCCAGAAGACCCAGCGTCAAGGTATATGGTCCGGACTGGGCTGCGAGCTGATCCAGTGGTGTGTGTCGCGAGTCCAGCTGTGAGCGTCACGTGCCGCCTGCGTGCGGATAAAGCAGAGGCGCTGCCTCTTGTATCATTAAGCTGCAGCCCTGAACAACTACTTCTCCAAGTAAATCCTGTCCTGGCCTACCCTTGCTTCTTCTTTTCCGAATTCCCCTGCCGTTAAGTTTTTTGACAAGTGGTATCATTAAGCTGTATGACCCTGAACAACTCCTCCAAGTAAAACCTGTCCTCGTCTACCCTTGCTTCTTCTTTTTCCGAATTCCCTTGCCGTTATAGTGAGCGAGTTTGTTGACAAGTGGTACCAGAGACACTCAGTCTTAGATCCCCATGAAATCGACCACAGTTACTTCACTCGGTTCCACAAACAATTGGGCGCCATGGATCCAAACTTGAAGCTCATCCTAGATGAGTTCAAGGTGGTGCGTGGCTCCGTCTCGTACTTGCAGACGTCTCTGACCTTGCAGATCGAGACGGTGGAGACCAACATCGGCAAACGCTTTAGCTATTTGGAGAACTAGTCCAAGGTGCTCAACGATTGGAAGCTGCGCATGGATGCGACGGTCGACGACCTTCGTTTGGAGCTGGGTGCACTCCGCAAGACAGTGAATCGCGTAGTGATCAATTCCGGTGCTGCCACATCGACGGGCATCCTCAGCACACCCAGCGTGGTTGCGGCATCTTCACCCGCCGGTCACCAGGCCCTTGGCCCAAGCGGACACCGCGTTGAACTATGTCACCGGGAGTCTAGGTTTCACACTCAACTCCCTGTCAAGACTATGCTTATTCCTCCTGATCCTGTTTTTCAGCGTTACACCTCGTTCTCTTTGATTGAGGCCATGTTCGGTTATCAGGGAATAACTGGCTGGAAACAATCCAACTGGAACTCAAGCTTAATTTGTATAAGGAATTAAACCTGGAATAGTTCCTGTACCTAGAATGGCTTAACTGAATGGGCCCAGAGGGGATGGATACCCGGGCTCTGGACGGGGAAGTTGGGATGGTGTTTCATCGCCGCAAAGCAGACTGCCTAAGATGAACTTCCCTCTTTTGATGGTGACAATCCCAAACTCTGGTTGAGTCGATCCCTACCTCCTGTTCTCCCGTTCCCTATCTCCACCCCGCCGCCTCTAGCATAGGCTGCACAAGCATCTTGTGCCAAAAACACAGTATGAGCATCTCCAAGAGACTCTTTATATTTTTTCTTTTTTTCTCGAATACGTATGAGCCATGCGTATCATTGTATTAAGAAGCAGTAGATTGAACAGTTTTTACAAGAGGCCGGATTACCCAGCTAAAAACACTAGTGGCTACATCTTGAATTGGCGACACGCACGATGATTGGTTGACTGTGTGCTATCCAGTCGCCAAACATCCTAGGCCATTTGCGCCGGTAAGAACCCACCGCTCGGCCTCGGCCTTAATCAATGCCAGCAGTTCGGACGCCGTTGAGGAAGCCTCCCTAAACACGCGTGCGTTCCTCTCCTTCCAAATTTGACACGACACCAACGTAAATAGTGAGTCGATGTTGGCCTTTTATTGTCCGTTCCATCCTGCCCTTAGCCTTCGCCATGCAGCGGTGATCATGTCCGACGCCGGTGGCAGTTGACTCCTGAGCGCCTAAAGAATTCTGCACCAGACTTCCCTTGTGAATGAGCACTCCACAATGATGTGGTCAATTATTTCAGGCTTCTGGTCGTAGAGGTAACATATCGCCCTTGCATCAAGTCCATGGCGCGTTCGCCGGTCTGCTGTCCAGTGCCATCGACGGAATGCCAACCAAAGGAAAATTTTGGCTCGTAGGGGCGCCTGTTGTGGAGTCAGAACTATGGCAAGCATTATTGTTTGAGTATAAGATTCATAGAGAGAACGCAACGGGTTATCGTGGTTCGGGCATATCGATGCCCTACGTCCAGCAGCTGATGATCATTATACTCAAAAGCACCCAAAATCGGAGGGTTATAATAGGGTTGTAGAGAGATTTGGTAGGGGGTTGGCTCGGTGCTAATCCTAATGTTGCCTCATCGCTAGTGGTGCCTTTCCCTCGTCGGAGAGGAGGAAGACATCGGGATGCGGTGGAGGAGCTCTTGGTTGCCCTCGGTGGGTTGTTGTAACACCCTCGGTGTTACACCGTAAATCATTTACTAAAACATGTCATGAGCATCATGTTTATGTGTTAATGCATGTGATAAAGTGCATAGATCAATTTCTATAACTCGAAACGATCAACTAAAATTGTGAAACGAAAGTTGATTCGATAGTCATATTATATCACTTAAAGTTGAAAACCAATTTTTATTAGGCAAAAATGCTATAGAACATATATGGGTCACCTTAATAAAGTTTGAAGTACAAACTTTGTAGATGACAGTGAAATACTTGCAGTTGAAAAATAATGTTACTAGTTGGTATTTCTAATAGTTTAGAAAGGGAACATGAAATCAAATTTAGCTCAAAAACTTAAAAATTTTCAAGTCTGCCAACAGTTCGATAGTGCTATGTTTAGCAATTTATTATGAGAGATAGGGTTAAGGAGTGGTGTAGTGTTATAGCTCGATTTGGTAGTCTCATGTGCCATCTTAAGCATGGTGAAGATGGTTTAGATTTAGGAGCAACCGTTTGGTCGTGTTGAGCACTTTAAAATTCGTGCGTGTCATAGTTTCGGGCTGGTTGGCCGCGTGGCCACGATCTCCGCGCTCGGGCGCTCGGTGTCGCCACGTTGGTCGCACGTGTGCGTGCGCGCGCTGCTGTGCACGGTCGGCCATGGGCGCCTCTGGCCAGGATAGGTCTCGGCTGCCGCTGGCCCCGCCGCATGGTGCCGCCGCGCGCTGCTGCCGACTGCCCTGCACGTGCCACGACGGAGCTGCTGCCAGCGCCATTACCTCACCGTCGCGTCAGGATGCTACCGCTACTGATGCCACTGTGTCACTGTGCTGCTGTCGCTTGCCTTGTCCTAGTTCGCACATGGGCTGCCCCGCGCCGTCGTCCCACCTTAATGGCGCTACGGCCGCACCTACCGTGCCGCACCTGCCTCCGCATGCGCGCACATGGTTTGGCCGCATTGTCGTATAGCAGGTGCGCAGACGATGCCTTAAGTCTGGTCGGCCGCGTCCCGCCAAGGCGTGGATGAGCCGAATGTAACACCTCGGGTGTTACGAGCTTGCTTGGCACCTAGGTTAATGCCTAAGAGTAATTAGCAAAACAAGTTTTAGGGTTTGAAAGTTTAAAGCATAAGGAATTATAAATGAGTCTTGTGTGACTCGCTTTTGTGAATAAAACGAGCAAATAAGTGTTGCTAGTCGACTTGTCTCGGTGCTTAACAACTTTTAAATAATCTTGTGGACAAAAGTTGTTTAGGGCTTGTTTTGGAAAAGTATGAAGAAAGTGCTTAAAAATGCCTGATAGCAAATAAATGGTGAATGACTTGTTTATTTGATTAAGCATGAAAAATAATTTTTATAAACAAAAATAAAATATAACTTGTAATTGGTACTTAAATAAAATTTGAAGTGCAAGTTAGTAGATGAAAATGCAACCGTCGATTTGGTGAATAGAGGTTGTTCCATGGTATTTTTGATAGCTCAAAATCAAATTGGAAATTAAAATTAGACCTTTTCGTTTGAATCGGCAAAAAAATTGAAGTTGTGTTGAAAGTACACTTTTTGGCAATATTTAAAATGCAAAATAGTTAAATAACGCCCTGATGTTTTAGTTCTATTGTTTGGCATAAAGTGTGTGCTAAGTCATGAAATAGTTATTGGTGAAGTTTGGTAAAGTTTTGACCGTTTAAAAATTCAACCAAAAGTGCTTAGGAACTTTAGTTCTAACTGAAACCTTGAATTCCTTTAAGTATGAAATGATAGTAGACAATGTCATTTAGGAACTCGATTTTCAACAAAAATGGTTAAGCACTACATCTATGTTTTCACATGATCGGTTGTAGTTAGGTGTATACTAGGACGTGGTGCAGGTCGTGGTTGCGTTAGAGTTACGATGCTCACGCAAGAATTGACCGAGCTTCGCTAGAACGCGTTGAGGGCATGTTGTTGGTGCTCTGTTCATGAACCAGCAACTGTAGCAAGCGATCTCAGCTGCTCATCCCAACTACCTCGCCCAGCTCAATCGTAGCCGTTCATCCCACCTACTCGAGCTACTGCTGCCGCGTACTGCTTTCGCCCATGCCCTTGCTTTCTTGAGGACGTTGTGCCCCTACGACGCTCCCCTCCTATCCATCGCAATCAGTCCTGCCCTCACTCCACTACCCTGTTCCTCTCCAATGCCCATCCCATCGCCGTGTCTGAAGCGTAGCACCGCAACCATCATTGCGTCATCGACCTCCATGCTGCTCTGCCCCTCTCTGAGCCGGCCTACGCCACATCATCCACCCACACGATGGGCTGGAGGCGTTGACACCATGTTGAGCTGCCTCGCCTTCGTGCTACGAATGCCATGGACGCCGCAGCCTCACCATCGCATCGTCATCGTCGCCTGAGCCACAGTGTCGCTGTGAGCCCGTCCTTCCCATCGCTGGAGATCCACGTCATGTCGCCGACCCTAACGCGCCCTGCTCTAGGTCTATGACACCATCGCTGGCCCTCCCTCGTGAGAGCGCATGAGTGCGCATGAGCCCACATGGTTCTGCACTGGACCTATGTCTCTACAGCGTTGCCACTCCCAAGCGCTCATCTGGGTGTAGCACTGGTGCCCCTCCTCTTCCTCCTCACATACGCGCGTCGCCGTTGCGCCGCCACCCACGCTAGGAGCACCCTTACCGTCGCCCGCCTGGCCATCGCCGCCGTGGCCGATGTGCCCGCCTCCATGGCTCATGTGGGCAAGCTGCTGGGGGCCAGCTCTGGTCTTGCCATGGCCAGCCTGAGGCCACACTGGCTCCCATGCACCTCGCTAGCAAGCTTCCCGCTGCCACCGTGCCTTCCCCATCTGGGATTGACCGCCGACTGGTGCTCTTCTGCTCCTCTACTCCTCTGCTTCACCAAAGGAGGAAGAGAAGGTGAGAAAGTGTGAATAAAAACTAATATGGGGTTCTAGGTGAATAAACATGACTCACATGAATAGTGTGTGCTGGACTGCGGATTGATTTGGTAAAACTGTAGGGTTCTTTCTATAAAAAAAGCGCGCACGTGTGTGGGCCACGTCACGTGGGCCGCAGCCGACCATGGGCCATTGCCGCGTGCGTGTCGGTGGGCCACCTGCCTGGCTGGCAGGGCCACGTGTGCCTAGGCCTCATGGCCGCCCAGCGTGGGCCGCGCTGGCCGAAGCCGGCCCAGGTGCCCTTTTCTTTTTCTAGTTTTTGTTTAAAATGGATGAAACTTGTAAAATTCATAATAAATCAAATAAAAAGCGTAAAATGATAAATCCAATTTTGTTGAACTCTACACAGATTGTACTACAATGTGAACATATAAAATCATATTCTTTAGTGCAAAATAATTGTCTTAAAAATTAGTCTAGGGTTTATTGTAATTAATTAAAATAGTTCTTATGCTCCAAATGCTATGAAATTTTTACAGTAGCATAACTTTGATTTGTTTGTACTCTAGTAAAAAATTTATGTTCATTAGGTACTAGATGACTGGAGTATTAATTTAGCTTGTGAATACTAGTTTAATGCTTGAAATAAAATTAAAAGAAAATAGAAATATAAAATGTATGTCCTTGGAATATTATTACTACAATAGTACTTTAGGACACTTGTTAACACCTAGGAATTGTATAACTAAAACACTTATTGGGAAATGACACCTTTTTGACGATGTTGATGCGTAGATTAGAACGTTAGTCATTAGAGCTAGTTTGTTAGTTCATAGTATGTACTCTGTTTTAAGAGTTATTGTTGTCTTGTTAATTTACTATTGCATCATCTCTGCATCACATTGCATACCATAATAGGAACGTCGATGGATCATGGAGTCATCGGGAGTTATTGATGAAATGGTACTTTTGAAGATCGTGTCGTCAAGACGGAATGCTAACTTTTGTTTATATTTTACCCAGGCAAGTCCCGGTGCATAACCCCTACTTTTCTACACTTTATATTATGTTTGTGCATTAAGTTTTAAGGAGTTGAATAAAACCCACTTGTATATATATATCTTTATCCTATGAGTCTTACTAGTATGGCAGGATCGTGTAGATTGCTATGCTACAGGACTCCGGTAGAAGTCGAGTGATTGCCTGTCACTCGTGAGAGATAGGAAATATATTATTGTTGTTACTATATTATTATCACCTAGAATATATATATATATATATATATATGAATGATAATTGGAGACCGGACAGAATGATACTTGGGATCTGGACTTGGTTTGGCATTTGAGCGAGGCTCGGATTGCATTTGTTCCGCCTATGTCGGTTAAGGACCGGCCATTGCATTAGGTTCTAGGCAAGTCATAGACTTATTATCCCGAGCACATACTTAGGTATGGGTGCATGGAAGGCTTGTTGCTCTGTTGTCGTGGGTTCCAGCTCTTTTCGGACCAACTAATTAGAGGCGGGGATGGTGGAGGTCTAAGCACCGCACTGAGTCCAGAACTCAGGAGCGAGGGCTTAGAGTCCAAGTTTGGATGGGGACCTAGACCCCATGACAGGAGAGTGATGGGTTGGTCCTGCTTGTGCCTAGGGTACAAGCGGGGCATATGTTTTAGGGTACCCAGCTAGGCTCATTGATTCGTGAATCGCCGCCGTGTCGTTACGACTTGTCTATAGTGTAGCACCGTAGTAAGAACTGAAAGATGGTAAAATGATTTTGATTGCTTACCACCTATTTGAAAGTAGCATAGGTGCTTACATAGAATGGTTGGTTAATGAACTATTGCTGACTGCTAATAAAATTGAATATAAGGACGTACTTTTAGTAATGCTTCCTGCAGATGCAATAAACCCACAAGCTAGATAGCTTGCATATTCTTGGAGTCTTTTCTTTTCCCCTGTCGGGTAAGTCTTGCTGAGTATAATTGAGTACTCAGGGTTTTATTTTCCCCTGTTGTAGGTGACAGACGGATGCTAGAGCAGACTCTTATGTGTGGATTTCTTCTGGTGGGCTCAGAGGGGATTCGTTGCTCCGCGATCATAGTTTTTATTTACAACTCTCACTAAATGTTTTTATAAATAGAAGTTTTATAATCGGTTATCATAGTTTATATATATTAATGCTTCATCATGTCATGAGTAGATATGTAATTCCACCGTAACTCTGTTCACATGTTTATATTCCGCTGTTAAAAATTAAAATGTTCCTAACTTTGATAACATAATCATATTCTGTTATTATAAACAATAAATATTATACTCTTATGTTACGTGAAAAGTGATGTAAGAAATGGCTAAAATGTTGTAAGCTTTATTCTCTCATTTGTGATCCTAATGGAAAAATATGGATCCTAATGGAAAAATGTGGATTTTCGGGTTCTTCCTTGGGGTGTGCTTGATGGAACTGCGTACTTTGGTGTCTTCCCTTGAGTACTTAGTGTCTAATGGAATACAAGTACTCCTGGGAGGCATTAGATTAGGTGGTTCTGCCACATCGAACCCACTATCATGCCCCGTCTCTCTCTCCCTTTGTTTTCCACCGTCATTGGGTCACGTCACGGTGAGCCAGAGAGCGAGCACCTCTCATCAATTTCTCACGCTCGCATCTCCACCCTCATGTCTCCTCTCCAGCCGACCCTAGCCCGCCTTGACTCGTGTCACACCGAGATCCAATTTTGGAGCTTTGCCCACCTCCGTGTCGTTAAGGCCCATCACCGCCCGCGCCGTGGCCAGTCTCCACCACTTCACCCCACGCTAATTCCTCTACACCACTAGCTCGCCTTGGCTCCCTCTTTGTTGTGCGCACGCTAGTTGTAGCTCTAGTGCCGCCTCCTCACTGCTAACACGATTGTGCCTTTGCGGTATGTCGTTCACCTCACAGCGCGCACATGGCTAGCCTCGCTCGGGTCGTCTTTGGCTGAGCCAGCTTCTCGATAAGGTCACTGGTGAGTTGTCATTGCTCACCCACTACCCCTACCACCTTGTTGTTGCTACGATTGACCTAAACACCGTTGCCATTACCACAGGGTGCCCGCCGTTGTGGAGATGTCCTTCTATGGCATCCCGGCTCATGCAACCGCCGCCCATAGTCTCGCGTTGAACCCTCGGTGAGCATCGATCTTGTAGATAGGTCAGCGTGGGTCTAGTGTGGCCGGCGTGAGCGCTAGTGCCACCACTCGCCATGCCAAATCGCGCGGGGATGATCGAGGGCCTTGCCATTGTAAAGAGGAGAAGATCCGAGGGTTTTGTTGCAATGTCGTTGACTATAGAAATAGTAACATGGACTATGGATTGTTTTGCTCATAGTCTAGGGACGTTTTTGCTAATGTGCCAGCGCGCGTAGGCTTCCTCATCACGGCCGCCTCGCGTGCGTGGACCTGTGCCATGTGGGCCGCACCACGGGCCGCCATGCGCTCATGCGCGCGCGCTATGCACGTGTGGGCCATGTTGGGCCGAAATCAGTTTAGCTTTTTCGTGGAGAATAGAAATAGCTTTTCATTTGTATTTCTAAGCTGAACTTTGGTAATTAATATAAAATCATGTAGGTATCCAAAAATTATGAAACCAATTTTGTTAAGTTTCTAAAATTGTGCTCTAATAGTTAGTGTATTTAGTTCACATATATACTTGTTGATACCAGGATCTATTAAATCATTTGAGAGTGCTCAATATTATTAAGTTAATTATTGTAGGAATTTTTGTGGTAAATTGGTGATAGCTTTAGCTTTGGAAATTTTATAGTAGCTTCATGGTATTATTATGTTCTCCCTATAATTTTTGTAGCCTTAGACTATGCTAAGTACTAGCGTAGTTAGGTGCTCCTTGTTGTAATATAAGTTAAATCGCTAATAAGAGTAAGATTACATTTTAGTTGCTAAGTTAATATCTGTTAGATGAATCCATACCTATTTTTGGTGGAAATGATAAGTAGTTAGTATCTTAATCATTAGAGCTAGCTTAGTGGCTTAGTAGATGTATTCTTATTTTAAGAATTATTGTTGCCTTAATATTAATGTGTTGCATCATCATCGTATGCATGTGAGAATGAATTGGCGGAGATCATGACCATCGGAGATCATGAGTTTGAGGAGGTGATCGAGTAGTATGAGGAGGAGATACTCATGAAGGAGGAGGTCCCTGAACCACCACTGACTGACTGAGCTAACACCGCATCTACCCAAGGCAAGCCTCGGTGCATAACCCTTATTTTGAATAATCACCGAATACATATATGTGATGTGCATTTACATTATAGGCTTATTGTGGAAACTACATGCTTAGATATACCTACCTATGAGTCCTACTAGCTTAGCTCGAGCAGCTACTATGCTTAGGTTTTTTGGTAGCGTGAGTAACCTGCTGTTACTCATAATAGGTGATTGTTATTATCACTCTCATGATAAAATGGTGAAAAGAAATGGAGACCGGGCAGGGATATGGTATGGGTATTGGTGGGTGTAAGAGGTTGTGTCCCATGACCAATGGGGCATAGCTTGGTTACACTGTTTTTCCTATCCATGTTGGTTAAGGACCGGCCATCGCATTGGATTCTAGTCAGGTCACAGACTCATTATCCTGAGCACATACTTGTTTATGGGAACATGGAAGGCTCGTTGCTTTCTTATTGTGGGTTCTAGCTCTTTCCAGACCAACTAATTAGGGGCAGGGATGGTGGAGGTCTAAGCACCACACTGAGTCTGGAACTCAAGTGTGGGGGCTTAGAGTCCAAGTTTGGACGGGGACCTAGACCCCTTGATAGGAGAGTGGTGGGTTGGTGCTGCTTGTGCCTAGGGTACAAGCGGGACATATGTTTTGGGGTACCCAGCTAGGCTACATTGATTCAAGAATTGATGTGTAATATGATATGACTTGTCTACGATCTAGCACCGTAGTAAAAACTGGAAGATGAAAGATGGTGAATTGGATCCGATTGCTCAACTCTTACTTGAAAGTAAAACAAGGGCTTACATAGAATGGTTAGATAATGAACTAATGATGACTTCTAATAAGAAACATACATAAGGATGCACAACTAGTAAGGCTTTTTGCAAAAAAGGAAACCCAACAAACCATAAAGTTTATCATATCCTTTAGAGTTAGGAAATTATTCCCACTAGTCGGGTAAGTCTTGCGAGTACATTGTGTACTCAGGGTTTGTTACCTCTATTGTAGGTGTAGCTTGAGGAATGACTGTTGTGTGGAGGATTCTTCTAGTGGGCACAGATGGATCCTTGTATCTCACTGATAGATGTTTATTTTAATTCTATTATTTAAATTCCATACTCTGAACTTGGTACTGTAATAATGTATTTATGATAACTTTTGTTTTATGAAATGGACTAAGTAATGTAAACTCGTTATCATTATTGGATCCTAGAGGAAAAATGTGGATTGTTCGAGTTCTCCCTTGGGGTGTGCTCGACGGAACCATCCGATGTAGCTATCTTTCGGGGTGCTTAGTGTCTGGTGGAAGACGAGCGCCTCAGGAAGCGTGCTATTTCAGGTGTTTCTACCATAGTTGCCTTGCTCTCGATGCTAAGCCGATGCCAAGGAATGGAATGATCTATCTTCTTCTCTGTTGTTGATTGTTTTTTCTCCCTAGGCCTGACCTTATCTCTTATATAACAAGATAGGTGGGGTACATGGCGGTTTAGGGGGACTAGTCTATGGTCTACATGCGCTAGAGTCTAGGAGGGCCTTGCAGCAACGTGCTATGGACCATGGCGGTGTCGTGGAGCCAAAGAAGCCTTGGGCGCCGTTCGGCTGCTCTATTCTGACACTCTACGTATCATGCTATGTCAGTTTGGACCGGCCTCCCCTGATGGACCTTCGAGAGTCTTCTTGGCAGTGAAGGAGGTTGGCTTTAGGGGCTAACGTGTGGGCCTGAGGGCCTCTGAGCCCTTTGAGGCCGTGGGGAAGCTTTGTCTTCTTGTGTCACGTCCCATGCATGACCTTATCGGGAAAGTGGCTGGCAATGTTGTGCCCAAGGGGCAGCGTTGGGGAGCCCCCGAGCCTCAGTAGCTTAGAGCGTGTCTTCTTGTGCCTAGGCCTTGGCTAGCATCATTGGTAGGACAGGAGCCAAGGTTCAGGCCAAAGTGTCATCGTAGATCGGGAGCCTACGGGCTCAGGCGAGCCCCTAAGCCCAAGTGGAGGTTGTGTCATAGTCAGGATCGGCAGTGTGTCTTCTCTAGAGGGTGCACGCTAGCATATCCAATGGGTATAACTCCTGAGCCCTCGGGCGATTCTAGAGGAGTTGGTCGGGGGGTCTTCTTTGTTCGAAAACCACTAGACCTGAGGCTTAACATACCCATATGTTAGAATCTCATTAGGAGCCCCCGAGCCCTTCGTGGCCTCACTCGGTGTGATGGCGACGAAGGGTTGAATTCAATCTTCTGGTGACCGAACCTTCCTTGGTCAGGGTGGCTTCCGCTGACAAGGGTGTTGTGCCTAGCTTGGGGCCATTTTCTCCAATGCGATGGGTATTGCTCGGCTATTGGGGCCAGGCGATGATGGTGCTCATCCCTTCATGAGTCTATGTCTCATAGGTCTTCGACCCAGGTGAGGGCTCAGTGAACTCGTTTAGGAGTTGCCGGTCTTGAGCCCAGAGGCACCCTCCTTTTTATCGGAGCCTATCATGGGTTGGGTGATCGAGAGCGTCTAGGCTCTAGCTTAGGGCCATCTGATCATCCGGAGCACCGCACCCTTTTGAAGGTTGCAGTAGCAGGTCCCAATCTTATCAAGTTAGCCTTCTGGGGCTGACCTTCTATAGCCATAGATCAGGGTGCGGGGAGCGCACCGAGCCTTAGACAGGGCCCTCATTGGGCCCACTGCTTAGCTGCTCCCGCCCTAACTCAGGGAACTTGATTAGTTTTGGGGGGATGCATCACCTGAGTGCCCATCGATCAGGGGGTCAGGTTGCTCTGTCTGGGGAGCTAGCACAGCCCCCAAGGCCATTGTGGGGCCTCCCTGTCACTCTGTTAGTGGGAGTGGTGACTTCGAAGCATGTCCCTTATGCTGACGTCTTGCATAGATGGTTGATGGCGTCTAGACTGTCATGCCTAGTGGAAGAGTTAAGGCATGCACCCTAGCACTGTCCCACTTTGTCTAGGAGATGGGACGATGGGGCCACATGGAGCAAATCTAGCGGAGGGGGAGCCACGACACTTGGTGTGCATAGATTTAGGTCGTTGATGGTAGTCGATGGGCCCGAGGAGAGTCGGATCCCCTCAAGTCCTACGAGGAGGCATGCATGGAGTGGGCGATGCATGTGGGTTGGCTTGCGTTCACTCCTACATGCTTGGGTCATAGAAAATGCTAGATTAGGGGAAGAGCGAGCGTACCTTTCATTTCTACTCCCCATCGCTTCTTCATCCTAGCGCCTCTGATCCCACTTTCGTTCGCCCTTGGCTGGTCTACAATGATGGAGTGGGACACTTTAAAGGCTGAAGGCGAGATGCTGGAGGTGGCCTAGGCATGGCTAATTCTTCCCCACTCTAGATGGGATCTACCGAATCTAGAGGCATCGAAGCTAGCGCCGAGGGAGTTGTAAGTCATCTCCTTCCACATTGCTAGGTTTGGGGTCCCCGTGCATCCATTCATGGGGAGGTTCCTCCACTACTTTGGGTTATGGCTCCATGACCTAACACCGCATGGGGTGGCCCACCTTGCGGTGTTTGTCACCCTCTGCGAGTGTTATTTGGGGATCGAGCCCCACTTCGACCTGTGGAGGAGGATCTTCCGACTGAACTTGAACAAGGACGGCGATGGATACATACAATGGATCAGCACCGCTGCCATACAGCTATGCAACAACCTAAATCTGCAATACCTAGAGCTTTCCTTCCCCACCTCCATGAAGGGGTGGCACCCGAAATGGTTTTATCTTTTGGATCCTTTCGGGTCTCCACCGACCTACTCCCCTGACTATCTAGGGCCAGTGGCACCACCGTCTTGGAAAAGGGTCCCAAAGGGTCCTACCCTCAAGGTCACCGAGGGCTTGCTGGACTGGGTCACCGCCCTGAGGAATGCAGGGCTGACCGGCCAGACGGTGCTCCGGGTGTTCTTGTTCTACCGCATCCTTTCGCTAATGGCGAGGCCGGCCCCAATGTGTGAGTACCTCGAGTTAGGGGACCAGTCCGCGATGCTGGAGGGTCACCTCCTAAAGGAGTCCATGATGGGGATCGAGTGGATGGTGCTTAGAAATACATCGGGGGAGCTGACGGTCCATGAAGGCCTAGCCCTATTCTTGGTGTTCGAGCCGAGACCTGTCGACCTCCTTTATCTGGGGGCGGTCTTTGTTCCCCTAACCCCAAAGGGCAGGGGGCCGAGGTCACCTCTAGGAGTTCTTCCACACCACCAGGGGGCACATCCCCTAGCCCATCCTTAGGAGGTTCTCCCTCCAGCCGGGCCGTTAGGAAGCACCCCTGTTCGAGTTCCTCTAGGGCAGGGGCGCCTTCGCGGAAGAGGCGCTCTGCTCTGAGGCTTTCTTCGGGTGGCAGGTGAAGACTTTTGTCAATTAAGCCACCATTGTCTGAAGGCCATATGTTCTTTGCTTGACGACACGGATGTTGACTGCAGGGAATCTTCATCGGTGGGGGCTTTGGGTGGTGTAGCAGCACTGTTCTAGCCGTTGGTGCTGAAGGTGCGCCATCACCCATTGTTGTCGCCCCGAGTGGGCGAGGTGTTGAGGCTGGACACCGTTATGAAGGGGCCGGTTGTTGAGGCCCTAGCGTTTCTAAAGAGTTCTGATGCCTTAGGGAGAGGCCCCCTTTTGGGGGACCTTCCCCCCGAAGCAGAGGCAGACCCGAGGGACACTGCCGCCACTGGTCTCCCTCGACTCCGAGACATGAGGAGGCTGGTTCCTCATCGGCGGTTGTGCCGGCTACTCTTGTACCATCGGCATGGGGGCCGCACATGCTGGACGATGGCCTTGAGGTGGACGCGTGGTTGGAGCTGATGAAGCGGCATGGTGCCTTCGACAAGCTAGGCACCTTCTTCTATGACTCCTTCGTAGAGATGATGGGCCATGCAAGGATGTTCTTTGGTCTTTAGCAGGGGATATATGACTCCTATGGGGTGAGAATCGACTAGACGGTCATGACACCATAGCTGACGTTGCGGTTTTGCTTGAGCTTCCTTATCATTGTCGTTGTTGCAGGCGCTGCCCTAGTTCTCCTGGAGGAAGTCTATGGGGGGCACGACCTCGAATACCCATGGTGGACCACATGGGCTATGCCCTAGGGGTGGCCCAGCCCACAAGACGAAGCCTTGCAAAGCACGACACTACTCGACACCTCTCGTAAGACATCGAGAAGATATCCTAAAGATACTACGAGATCTGTTAGGATATGTATGATCCCATGATTCTTGTAATCTATTATTACTTTCTGGTTTTCTCCTAGATCTAACCGACTTGTAACCCTGCCCTTCAGACTATATAAGGCGGGCAGGGACCCCTTCCAAACTCACGCAATATCATACGATAGCCAATACAATCCAACAGACCATAAGAGTTGGGTATTACGTCATACTAATGGCCTAAACCTATCTAACTCATGTGTCTCTATTGCCTTCTTGTTCTCGATTACATACATCTCTGTCGATCAATCTATCTTTGTGGGATACCCCTCGGAGGACTGCCGATGATATTCTATTGACAGTTGGCGCGCTATGTAGGGGTGTGCATACTGTTTCTATATCAAACAAGATGGTACATTCCATAGGCTCTTCGTCCCTCCCACAGCCTGACTAGATCTTCACGGTCGGATCGATCTCATGGATAATGTTGATGGAGTCAAAGAGCTCATCGAGCCAGCGCAGATCGATTTTGCATCGATCACCCCAACACCTATGACTATAGATCTGATCTCAGAACCACCTTCGAGGTCGCCTTCATCAATAACTCGCCGCCCACTTCCTCGCTACTAGAGGAGGTGAATCAACAATGACAATCTGATCGCATCCATCGATTGGGTCGACTAGAAGCTCACCGATTGCCTCTCCATCATAGAATCGACTCTGACCACTCTGGTTTAGCACCAATCACCCTCTGATCTAGATCTATCGGAGGTTGCTCGGGAAACTCTAGGGGTCATGGCCTTGCCCTTCGAGATCACCAATGTCGCCACCACTTATCAAGAGGCCCTATGGGGCAAATTCACCATCCAGGTTGGAGATGTCCATCCTCTCGCCGACTAGATTGCTGACCAGCTCCCACCGGCTATCAACATGCTACACATCGGTCGATGCCCTGGAACATCCCTCTAAACCATCTTGGAGGAAAATCTAGACTCTGAGTCCTAGGGCTCTACGAAGATTGTCGCCGAGACCACCGCCGAACAACTTTCTCTCCCACATTTCCATGGTGGCGCAATCTTCAATGTTAGTGTCGATAGCCCCCGTGGGAAGGGAAAACCGAGGAGGACCGCACCACCCATGTCAATAGGAACATCAACCGTGCATAGCACCGAGCAAACGAGGCTGCCCTTACGATGGCCGAGGCTCAGCTTGACTCACAAGGAAGGCCACGCCAACTCTACCGCAACCTCGACGTCGAATTTTCCTCCAAGATGGTTTGGAAGACCTCATCTAGGAGTGGGAGAAGGCTGCTTTGTAGGCACTTTTTGGGCCTCCATTGGGGGTGAGAGGTCCTTGCCTGCCTTATTCCCCAACCCCTGTCGTCCACCTGGTGAGCGGGTGGCGTCATAGACGGACACACTCATCATGGAGCGCGATGGGGCGCAGCGCCATGGCGCGTCTAGATTTCGAGATGGTGGTGGAATGAGAGGTCAAGCATGCTACAGAGGCGAGGGCCAAGGTGTCTTAGTAGAAGGTTGCAGAGGCGGAGCAGACCAGCGGAACGGTTGAGGGTATCCTCACGGAGCTGAGGGGCTCCCTAGGCCTATTGGAGACCGTGAGGTATGCTGCCCGTTCTAAGCTCCATGAGGCCCAGCAGCTTATCACAGGTGCGTCCTATTGTCTTCCTTCTTTCCCTCACCCTCGGGGTAGGGTCTTTCGTTTTGTGCCACCATGAACCCAGTTCTCCTTTCTTCACATGACATAATGCTGTGGGTGGAGCTCGCAGACAAGGGCAGCAAGGTCCTTTGGTTGGAGGAGGAGGTGAAGAAGGCGCGTGTGGAGTGCGACTGCCTATGGAAGGAGCTACAGGCTGAAGTAAAGATGTCGATGGACGATCAGACCGCCCTAGCGGAGCATGGGTGCGAGCTGGACACTGTGCAAGCAGAGTTGTAGGGGCTCACCATCGACACGCAGGAGGCATGTGATGCCCTGCTCTCTCAGATGACCCTAGAGGGGGAGCATGACCTCGTCAAATAGGTATGCTCCCTCATGGTGCACGTTCCGTTAGTCATCAGGAGTGCGGTCTGCCAGGGGGCCACTATGGCCCTAACCTTGACAAAGCTTTAGCTCCCACAGGCTGACTTAGGTGCAGTGGCCCTAGGCGTGCCCAAGGAGACCTCCAACAAGGAGCTCAAAGAAGCCAAGAGCTCGGTGGCACCCATGGTCGCTGCCACGGTGGGCATTGTCGACAACAGGCTGCTGCTGATCAACAAGTATCTAGAAGAGGAGGATGCACCCATGGATCCCCTAGTATCCCCATGACCTGCACAAGGATTAGGCTATAAAACCTGTTGCTATATTTCAGGGTTTATGTTCCCCTTCAAACGATCATGACACTGAGGGCGTGCCCGCCTATTAAATCTTTGTGCTTTTGTTGCCACTCCCACTCCATGCTTTGGTCATCTCGATGGGGAGCATCCCCAACGTTTGTTCCCCCCTTTCTAAGTCCGATGGTCCTCAGCTGTTAGCTCCATTAGCCTAGGTCGTGCCCACACGGCGTTAGGGCGTTAGATTATCCCGTCTGGTGGTCAAGAGAGAGAACATGGCGGCTTTGCTCCCCAACCATGAGATTGGGGCAAGGAGGTTCATGGCCTGAAGGCGGGTTGATTCGAGCGGGGTGGGCGTGCTCCCAAATGGAAATTTGAGAGGTGAAGAATGTATGGAAAAGAGCTTAGCGGCCAGGGAACTTAGCTATTCACGGAGTTAGCATGTAGGTCCCTTCACCGGGTGAGCCCCTTTTCATGTGAGGCTCCTATGTTCAGGAGTCCCCTGGCCGTGATAGAGAACTTGCTGAGGAAGCGGACATCGCTGTCTGGGGTAGTGCCACTTGCTTCGGCGATGAGGCGAGTGGCTCCAGCCACCATAGAGCCAGAATCGCACTTACACTGCCTCCTTCCTGGCGCGCTAACTGTCGTAGGGTCGAAACCACGGCAAGCATTGTTATTTGAGTTGGTGTCAGTATGGGTCCCTAGTGGCTCAAGTAGACTCAAGAACACAAGAATCATAAAGAGAATGCAACGGTTTATCCTAGTCCGGGCCAATCGGTGCCCTACGTCCAGCAGCCAATGATCCTTATACTCAAAAGCACCTAAAATTAGAGGGTTATGATAGGGTTGTAGAGAGATTTGGTAGGAGGTTAGCTTGGTGCTAATCCTAAGGTTGACTCACCACCGATGGTGCTTTCCCCTCATCGAAGAGGAGGAAGATGACAGGATGTGGTGGAGGAGCTCTTGGTGCCCCTCATTGGGTTTCCTTGCTCTCAATGCTGAGCCGAGGCCAAGGAATGGAATGATCTATCTTCTTCTCCATTGTTGGTTTCCCCCCGCTAGGTCGTCCAACCATATCCCTTATATAAGGAGATAGGTCGGGTACATGGCGGTTGGGGCAAACTAGTCTATGGTCTACGTGCATCGGAGTCTAGGAGGGCCTTCTAGCAACGCGCTGTGGACCATGGCGGTGTCATGGAGCCGAAGAAGCCTTGGGCGCTGTTCGGCTACTCTGTTCTGACACTCTATGTGTCAAGCTATGTCGGCTTGGACCGGCTTCCCCTAGGTGGACCTTCTAGAGTCTTCTTAGCGGTGAAGGAGGTCGGCTTCAGGGGCTGACACATGGGCCTAGGGGCCTCTAAGCCCCTAGAAGCCATGGGAAAGCTTTGTCTTCTTGTGTCACATCCTGTGCGTGACCTTATCAAGAAAGTGGTCGCAATGCCGTACCCAAGGGGTAGCGCCGAGGAGCCCCCGAGCCTCAATAGCTCGGGGCGTGCCTTCTTGTTCCTGGGCCTTGGTTGGCGTCGTTGGCGGGACAGGAGCCAAGGGTTGAGCTGAAGTGTCATCGTAGATCAGGAGCCTGAGCCCAAAGCGGAGGTCACGTCATAGTCAGGATTGGCAGGGTCTCTTCGCCATAGGGTGCGCGTGAGCATACTCGATGGGTATAGTCCCTGAGCCCTCGGGCGATTCTGAAGAGGTCAGTCAGGGGTCTTCTTTGTTCAGGAACCACTGAACCTGAAGCTTAACATACCTATATGTTAGTATCTCGTCAGCGCCCATGTTTTCCAAATCAAGGAGTGAGCACCTGCCGTTAGATGTCCAACACCACACTGTCTGATCCGACTGATCATTGAGCTCGACATTCTCCAGATAGTCGCATAACGTCAAGTATTTAGCGATGGCGGATAGCGATAGCCCCCTCTGATGCTATGTACCCATTGCCTGTCTATCATGGCATCACGCACTGTCTATGAACTCCGAGTTCAGCACAACACCGACTGAGATAGATGCGGTGCTATGTCGTTGATGGAATCACTGTTGAGCTAGTTGTCCATCTAGAACAAAGTTCTAGGCTAATAAATCTAGCTAATGCTGGTATGTTGTAAGAGAAAAATAATATATCATAGTTGATAAACCCTGCGAAAAGACTGTCATCGCTGATTACCGTGAACGTCGATGCTTTGAAGAACGCTTACACCTCAAGACTAGTTTTGATCAGCAACTGACTCTAGGCACACTTCTACAGCCACAACCTATTGGCCCATAGGATCACCGGCTCAGGCAAGTGAAGCGCTCGTCGGTCTTGCCAAGCACCCGCTAGTGTTGCCAAGCACCTACTAGCCATGACGACCATGAGTAGGTGTTGACCGTCGTACACACTGTCTGGAGCTAGAAGAAGAAAGGAGAACAGAGCAAGCATGCACAATACAAGACACCAGCATTGGCCGAAGCCTTGTCTGTGAGATGACAAATCTGAACTCTCTTTACTAAGTTGTCGTGTATGTCTATTTATACAACTCTATCTATCTAGTCCTAGTATAGCCCTCATGCTGTAATAATAACTAGATAACACTAATAGGGCTAACTCTGCGCCGGCCACTACATGGCTACAGTGCTGCAGGTGAGCCGTGCGGCGCCTGCACCTGCAGCGGCTACAGTATCATAGTAGGGGCCTTTCGGTGCCGCCTTCCATTGCTGTGTTCACATAAGGTAATAGTAGATTAGCTAACAATCATCCCCTAATCCTACTACTAACCCTTGTACCCCTTCCATGCCGATCATCTCCTTTAGCTCCGTGAGTCGAAGTCGTCCGAGCGGCTTGGTGAGGACGTCCGTGAGTTGCTGACTAGTTTCAACGAACTAGATGATGATCTGCCCCCCATCGACACAGTCCCTAAGGAAGTGGAACTTTACATCGATATGTTTGCTCTGGTCATGCAGAACTGGATTCTTTGCGAGGGTGATGGTGGGCTGGTTGTCCACTCATGGTCAGCGCGAAGGTGGATGCAACACTCTACCGGAGCATCATCGGCGGTCTGCACTACCTAGTCCACATGAGGCCGAACATTGCGTTTGCCGTGGGCTACGTCAGTCGCTTCATAGAGGATCCCAGAGAGGATCACTGGGCTACAGTAAAGCGGCTACTACGCTACATCAAGGGGATGGTGAATCATGGGATCATCTTCCCAAAGACCGGCGGGAGTAGGCTGTAGCTCACTGTGTTCAGTGATGTAGACATGGTGGGGGACATCGACGGACGACGAAGCACCTCTAATGTACTCGTCTTCCTCGGGTTGGCCCCAATTTCATGGCTATTGCTAAAACAGAAGGTGGTGGCGCTATCTATGTGCGAGGCAGAGTACGTAGCGGTAGCCACAGCAGCGTGCAAAGTTGTGTGGCTACGCCGGCTGCTGGGCGAGCTGACCGGCGTGGAAGCTCACCCACCAGCAGCCAGCGTAGCCACAAAACTTGGCATGCTGCTGTGGTTGCCGCTACATACTCTACCTCACACGTAGATAGCGCCACCACCTTCTATTTCAGCGACAGCCATGAAATTGGGGCCGGCCTGAGGAAGACGAGCACGCTAGAGGTGCTTCATTGTCCGTCGATGTCCCCTACCATATTTGCCTCGCTGAACACAGTGAGCTATAGCCTACTCCCGCCAGTCTTTGGGAATATGATCCCATGATTCACCGTCCCCTTGATGTAGCGCAGTAGTCACTTTACTGTAGCTCAGTGATCCTCTCTGAGATCCTCCATGAAGCAACTGACGTAGCCCATGGTGAACGTAATGTCTAGCCTCGTGTGGACTAGGTAGCGTAGACTGTCGACGATGCTTCGATAAAGTGTTGCATCCACCTTTGCCGCGGTGCTGCCCTTCATCAGCTTCAGCCGCTCCTCCACTGGAGTCACGCATGGCTTGCATTCTACCATGCCACTCCGCTCCAACAGCTTGGAGGCATACACACTCTGACCGAGCGTGAGTTCCTCCTTCCCCTATCTCACCTCGATGCCGAGGTAGTAGGAGAGTGCGCCAAGATCGCTCATTCAAAAATGAGCCGCCATCTCGTGCTTGAAGCTATTGATGTCCTTCATGCGCGCACCGGTGACGATTAAGTCATCCACATACATGCCGACCATGAGCTCTTCCTTCCCTCATCGTCGCGTGTAGAGTGCGTGCTCGGTTGCGCACCGTTGAAACCCAAGCTCACCCAGCGTGGCATCAAGCTTGGCGTTCCATGCTCGGGGGGCATGCCATAGCCCATAGAGCGCCTTGTGCAGTCGGAGAACCTTGTGCTCCTCTCCCTTGATGGCAAAACCTAGGGGTTCCCTGACGAAGACCATTTCTACCAATTCGTCGTTGAGGAAGGCCGATTTAACATCCAAGTGATGGACGCGCCAGTCCTTTGCTGTTGCCAAGGCAAGTAGCAAATGGATCAACTCCATGCACGCTACTAGCGCAAAGACCTCCTCGAAGTCTATGCCCTCGCGCTGAACAAAGCCCCAGGCAACGAGGTGCGCCTTGTGCTTGATAATGGCGCCGAGCTCGTCCCTTTTAACCTTGTATACCCACTTTCGGCTGATCGGACGACATCTTGGAGGTGGATCGATGAGCTGCCAAGTCTTGTTTTCCTCAATCGCCTTTATCTCCTCTAGCATCGCCCGTCGCCAGTTTCCATCACGCTCGGCTAGCGCGAATGTGGGTGGTTCCTCTGCACTAACGAGCATTAGCTCTATGTCGTTGAGCAGCCTGCCCGCTAGACTTGAGGGACCTGTGCCACCGACGATGTCATCCAGCCTGTGGAACCACACCTCCTAACCTTTGTGGTAGGCATCCACGAACTCAGTGATGTTACTTGGAGGTGAAGCGAACTTGATCGGTGTCGATAGAGTTCCCTGTTCCGCCGAAGTGCTCGGCATAGCACCTGAAGTGCTCGGCACTGCTTCTAGACTGCTCATCATAACTCCTGTAGTATTCGGCCACACTATAGGAGTGTCCAGCCTCAGTCTTGGAGTGGTTGGCACCACTGCAAGACGTCTTGGCTCCACCACGGGAGTGCTCAGCACCCGTCCTGAAGTGGTCGCCACCACTGCAGAACCTCCTGGCACCACTCCTGGCATGCATGGCATCCCTCTAGAAGTGCACGACACTCCTCTCGGAGTGCTTGGCATCCCTCCCGAAGTGCTCGGCACTACCCCAGGAGTGCTCGACTCTACCGCCAGAGTGCTCGGTGCTCCTCTCAGAGTACTCGGCACCTCTTCCCCAACGTCTCCACCACCATGGATGACCAAGTGCTCGACGACGAAGGTGTTGGTGAAGCCGCCAGCTTCCCCCATGCTCGGACTGCTCCAGTCCCAAGCCGCCTTCTCGTCGAACAAGACGTCGCGCGAGACAAGCACTTTGTCTCCTCGTGGGTCGTAGAGCCAGTACGCCTTGGTCCTCTAGCTTGGTGAGGTTCAGCTTCATCTTCCTGACATGGCCAATGCAACCGAATGTCCAGAGGAATGACACGTTCGGCTTGCACCCATACCAAGCTTCGAACGGCGTCTTGCTCGTCAGGGCCTTGGTCGGAGCGCGGTTGAGGATGAACACCACCGTGGTCACCGTCTCTCCCTAGAACTTTGCCAGTATGCCTTTGGCCTTCATCATGGATCGGGCCATGCCACCCACCGTCTGGTTCTGCCTCTCCACCATGCCATTCTATTGTGGCGAGTACGACGCGGTGTGGTGTTGCCCCATACCCTGATCTACGTAGTACGCAACGAACTCCACCGAAGTGAATTCACCACCGCGATCAGTCCTCAGCACATGGAGCTTCTTGCTGCTCTCGGCCTTCGTGCGTGTCTTGAACTTCTTGATCACCGCTGTCGCTTTGTCCTTGCTCGTCAGGAGTTGCAGCCACATGTAGCGACTGCAATCGTCCACGAGCAGGAGGAAGTACCACCGACCACCGCATGTAGCAGGCGTGATCAGCCCGCAGAGGTCGCCGTGAATGAGCTCGAGAGCTTCCTTCGCGCGATACTTGGCCGCCTTTGGGAAAGGTAGCCTCCTCTGCTTCTCGGCTAGGCAGCTATCATATAGCTCACCTCCGTGCTTGATGTGGGGTAGCCCTCGGACCATCTTTTCTAGCCGACCAAGCATGTCAAAGCTGAGATGTCCGAACCGGGCATGCCACATCCATGGTTCCTCGGAGTGCCTTACCACCAGGCACACCAGCTGCTCTACCTTCAGGTCGAGCAGGTACAATCGGTTCAGGGACCTCTTCATCTTGGCAAGAAGTCGCTGCTCCCGATCCCTGATCCTAAGGACACCATCCTTTATCAGTACTTCGCTACCGCGCTCATCCAGCTGACCAATGCTGATGATGCTGGAACACAGCTGCGGGATGCAGTATACATCTGTTAGCACGCGGTGCTCTCTATTCTGGCATCTAAAGATGATGGTGTCGCGCCCTTGGATAGCCACCCTTGAGCCATCACCAAACTTTACCGTACCAGTAACATCGCCGTCGAGCTCGAAGAAGGATTCCTTAGAGCCCATCATGTGGTTGCTGGCACTAGAGTCTAGATACCACCGCTGCTCCTGTTCAGCGCCCACACGCCCGAGGTGAACTTGGGCGTGCGTTTCGTTGAGGTTGATGGCCTTCAAGGCCCTCCCAGGTCCTTCCACCGTCATCACCTCTTCCTTCTCCTCGGCATCAACGTCATGCAGTGCACAGAACGTCGCCATTAGGATAGTGGCCTTATCCTCATCATCGGCTTACGCTAGGTGAGCCTAAACCTTCTTCTCCTGCTTACGATTTGGGCACTCCCGTGCCCAATGGCCTATCTTCCTGCAATACCAGCAGGCGTTGGGGTCGACCTACTTCTTCTTCGAAGAAGCCCTACCGTGGTGCTTGCCCTTACCACCGTGACTGGAGGAGGTTGTCCTCCCGGAGTTCCTCCGAGCAGCCCACTCCTCTTCCGTCAGCAGGAGTTTTTCGCTGTCCTTCGTTGCTGTCGCCTGCTCCAGGCGCTCGTCCACCGTCCGTAGACGGCCTGTCACATCCTCAATGGTGAGGGTGGACAAGTCCAGCATCGTCTCTATGAAGAGAGCGATCTGGATGTACTTTGCCGGAACGGAGTGGAGGTACTTGGAGACCGCCTCCTCTTCATCGATGGTGACGCCGTGGCTCTTCAGCTTGCTGATGAGCGTCTGCAGGTGGAGGGAGAAGTCCTCCACCGTTTCACCATCTTTGAACTTGAGGATAGCGTACTCCTGCTTCAGAAGCTGGGCCATCACCTTCTTTGCGTGGTCAGAACCGACGCGCATCGCCGCAATAGCCTCCCACGCCTCCTTAGCTGAGCTCTTCGTCCCCAACGGCTCCCTGTACTCCACCGGTACAGCAGCGAGGATAGCCTCCAACGCTGACATGTTATCCTCCTCATTGTCGGTGCCCATGTCAACAGCATTCCAGAGCCGTTGAGCTCTGAGCTTGACCTTTATGGTCACCGACCACTCTTCATAGTTGGTGCGAGTCAGCGTCGGCCAACTGGTGCCACTGATCTCCCGCACCGTGCGAACAACGACCTCCCCACGTGGCTGGGCAGCCACAGTAGTGCCACTGCTGTTGCCCAACTCAGAACCGCCCGTCGTCGCCCTCGGTTAGATTGGCGACGGCACTTGTACGGCTCTGATACCACTTGTTGGCCCACAGGATCACCGGCTCAGGCGAGTGAAGCGCTCGCCGGTCTTGCCGAGCACCCGCTAGTGTTACCGAGCACCCACTAGTCGTGCCGACCACGAGTAGGCGTTGTCCGTCCTACGCACTATGTCTGGAGCTAGAAGAAGAAGGGAGAACAGAGCAAGCACGCATAATACAAGACACCAGCGTTGGCCGAAGCCCTATCTGTGAGATGGCAAATCTGAACTCTCTTTACTAAGTTGCCGTGTATGTCTATTTATACAACTCTATCTATCTAGTCCTAGTACAACCCTTATGCTGTAACAGTAACTAGATAACACTGACAGGGCTGACTCTACGCCGGCCACTGCATGACTACAGTGCTGCAGGTGAGCCGTGCGGCGCCTGCACCTGCAGCGGCTACAGTATTACAGCAGGAAGCCTTTCGGTGTCGCCTTCCCTTATTCAGCGTGTTCGTTGGTTGGTTTCTGGGCTGGTTTAGGCTGATTGGTGCTGGTTTGTTGTGAGAGAAAAATATTATTGACTGATTGAATAAGTCTGACTGAAACCAACAAGCGAACAGAAAGATTGTGTTCATACAAGATAATAGTAGATTAGCTGACACAGCCATCTTGCTTGCAGTGTGTATCCAGCGAGCTTGAGGTCTCTGACACGTAATAGTAGATTAGCTGACACAGCCATCTTGCTTGCAGTGTGTATCCAGCGAGCTTGAGGTCTCTGACACCGAGGCCGCCGAGATTCGTCGGCTTGCATACGGTCTCCCAAGCAACCAAGCATTTGCCTCTGATTGAAGCGTCTCGTCCAGCCCAGAAGAATTTGCGGCATATGGCATCGATTTCTTTTCTAGCCCAGGGCGGTAGGTTCTCTGCCATCATTGAGTAGGTCGGGACTGCGCGTAGGACCGACTTTATCCATACCCATCTTTGCCACTCCTAGCCATTAACGAGCCATGACATGGCGGCAGTTTCCGCGCCACCGCTTCAACCACTGACTGTTAATGCGTCTTGGGGATGCTCTTGGTGCTCAGTGGTAGTCCGAGGTATCTGATCGGGAAGTTCTGAACTTGACAGCCAAGGATGTTGACAACGTCCGCCAGCTTGTCCTCTCCGCCAAAGATTGGGGTGATGGAACACTTGGCAAGGTTTGTTTTTAAGCCGGAAGAGTCGCCAAAGATGCGGAGAATTTCCTTGACTGCTGTTGCTTCTTGCACTGAAGGCCTGATAAAAATTATCACATCATCAGCATAGATACTGCATTGGAACTTCACTTCACGTGGCTCCATCCGCCTGAGCACTCCATCCCTGCTTGCTTTCTGGAACATTTTGTGCAAGACCTTTATATTTTTCTAATTTTCAGTAATGGAGATTTTAGTAAAAAACCATCATCCAACAGCCTCTTCAATTGGATATCCTAATATAGATATCCTCTATTTCAGATTTCTCGCTAGCCAAGCCAAAGATGGAGAGCAAAAATGGCTCTTTACGCACAAGATATAGAAAAGTTATTGAAGAGTATAAAAATATAGAAAAAGATTTTTACTTAAATAAATCTCCAAACGATGATCTAAAGAGTAGGTTTTAAAAAGGTTTTTAGAGATGCTCTAGGAAGCAATGGAACTGCAGCAGACCTGCATTAGCAGACTAATCGCAAAGCATTCACAGGCCACCTCCTACAAGAATAATTCACCGCCCGTTGGGTTGTCCAGGTCTCGGATTGAATCGTTTCAGTTTATTCTCTCTCACAGAACACTATTGAATCATCCAGAATCATCCAAAATCTACTGTTACATGCACCAGTCAAATCCTGTTCGCTTGAACTTATCAGTCGGCTTATCAGCTAGAATCTACGATATTTTTCTCTCACAATAAATCAGCTTCAGCCGGCTTATCAACCGGCTTTAATACCAGTCAAACAGGTCCAAAGAGCTTGCGGATGTCCTTCTTATTGCTGTTTACTCAGACGATGTATAAGCACGGGTTAAACAGGCGTCCTGCTCGCCATTCGGTCACCGAACAAACAAACAAACAAGAACAAACCCCTCCGCAGCAGCACTCATCATCAGTCCACAACGATACTTCCACCCCGGCAACACAACACAGAGTCGGAGCTCACTAACCGCGGGTAAGAGCGATAACTGATAAACATGCAGTGCAGCAGCAGCCACAGGCGATTAGGTCATCGCAGACGGCCGGCGGCCCCTCACTCCTTCAGCTTATGGATGGTCTCCATGTCCACAGCCTCGGCGAGGGTGCCTTTCTCGACATGGTCCCACCAGCCCATCAGGAAGTTGTCCACCACCAGCCTGAACCAGGGGGAGATCTTCACGCCGTCCTCGCCGGCGTCTGCCTTTCGGATGAGCTCCTTGAGTTCCTCGCGGTTCACGTACTTCACATCAGCGACTTCGTCCGGGTTCGGCTGCACCTTCACATCCCGGACGATGAACAGCAGGTAGTCAACTGATGGTAAGAAAAAGGAGCAACTAGCATTAGCAGTCAGTAGTCTCGGCGAAATATCTTCCAGCAACAATGTTCAGTTTAATCTGTATGGAGGATTCTATTCTAGTGTGTCAACAGTCTCTTTGAAGGCATAGCTTCCATATCATCGACCAATTTGCAACTCAAACAATATCTGAATGCAAGTAGATGAGGAGGAGGTGACAGAAACTTACGCTCATGCTCCCCCCATTTTCCATCAGATGGTGCCTTGTAAAGCATTCGACCGAGAGGGGTGAATTGGTCAACTGGGGCATCTTCTGCTGGGATGCCCAGCTCATCCAGCAGCTTCCTCTGTGCTGCATTTCTCACACCTGGAGAAGGATAAGTTCCCAATGATCAGAGCAATAAGGACAGAAAGGTAACAACATAATTTTAGTCTAGAAGCTGTCCCATAACATACCAAGGCAGTCCTCCTGGATAAGCTCAGACTCACGGTACAGAGGATGGCTGCAGCAGGTATTGGTCCAAACTAAAGGAAAGGTAACCTTTGTCGCGGACCTTTGCTGCATGAGTAGAATGTGATACTTATCAGAAACAATTTGAAAAGAATAGGACAGTCACAAACATTGAATGTGTTGCTCAAAAACCGAACAAACATTGAACAAGGACAATGGTAATTGTGCTGATTCTAAACTTAAGGCCCAAACATTTAACTATAGCTACTCACTATTTTTGGTCTCATGGAGCACGTGGACTTATGAAATGTGTACTTCCAATAATACTGGGAGTAAAGTTCCTAGTGTGGAGCATCCAGTTGCCCTGCTGTGTGACAGCAGCTTTCCCCTCTTTTGTACATAAACATCTTTTTTCACTACCTTAATTGAAAGGCAGAACTCCTGCCATTTCTTTCAAAAAAAAAAAAAACTGGGAGTCGCAACTTCAAATCTAACTGTCATATATGCTGTCAAAAGAAACAGCATCTACAAGTTTTTAAAGTAGCATGCTAAGCAATGGTAGTTCATTGATGGTGATTCAATGAGCCTTAACTTCCAGCTGGAGATCTACTATTACAAGGCACTACCAGGTAACCTGGGACTTCATGACTCATGACTTTCCATCTCAAACATAAGGGGGAAAAACAATCACTGGAAATTTAAAACATTTGCCAGGTATGAAATAAAATAGACAAAAATAAATCATAGAAATGCAGAGTAAAAAAAAACCTGAAGTAGCAGCTCATATTTTGAGTTGAAAAGGAACACACTGAATGCCCTATGGAGCAGATTCTCAGACTCGATCTTTTCCATCAGATGGCCTAACATGACACACAAATAACAAATCAAGTACTGTCCCACAAACCAGTTCAAACAACATTAACGAGGGCACAGAAATTAAGTAAATCTGCAGAGCAGAATAGAATCTTACAGTTGTACTTTGACTCATGGCCAACAACATTGTCCTGCTCGTCCACCAAAATGCATCTGTGAAAAAAAAATCAAGCAAGCATTGTCGAGAAGAATTGTCAGTGAATGACTTGAATATGACGAAATGATCATGTAAATAACTAGGAGTATATCACAAGAAAAATGGAAGGAACAGATCCACAAATTCTACAGATTTCTCTTCGATCCATGTTCACCCACACGAATCTCCACACTCCACTTATAAGTAAGTACTATAATAACTTCCTAAAAGAGCACTTACATAGCATTGCCCTGACTTTGGAAAGCACTCACCATCCAGGATTTACTGAACACTACTCACATCAATTATCCACTCCACAACTTACATGGCTCATAAAGAATTACTCGTCTACCCATCATCAATTAAACATAAAGGACATCCATAACCAGATCATCTTTTAAAGAAATACTTACTGAACCTGAATTCCAGATGCAAAAAAAAAAAAAACAGCTCAGTTAAAGTACCTACCTCCTTACATCGACCTACTGAGCCTAGACTAGAGTGCGCACTGGGCAGGCACGGCATGCCCGGAACTTTGACGCAGTCCTGACCGGCTAACCCCACACCCCACAGCACGAGCATAGAGCGCATCAAACACGTGCGACGGTGAGACCAAAACGTGGTACGGTATATCACGGCCACAAAGAGTCAGTAGTGCTGAACAGCCTCCGTGAGCCAAACCGCGCCCGCGTCCCGATGGCCGCGAGATCCGGCGGAGCAGGCAGCTGTGCAACCGCGAACGAAAACCCCACCCCCGGCGCCAGAGAAATCGAGCAAATATCGATGCGCGTTCCGGAACAAGCGGGGGACAAGCAGAATCGGCGCTACGCGAACGCAGACTGACAGACAGGCAGGCAACAGAGGGAGAGGAGCGAGAAGTAGCGGGAGGAAGGAGAGGAGGAGAAGAAAGGAGTCTCACTCGTCCTCGAACATGAGGCGCTTCTGAACGGCGTCCATCCCAGCGTCGTCGACCACCGCGGCGGCCATCCCGACCTCTCTCTCTCGGCTCGCGTCCGGCGGAGGAGCGTGACGCGACGGCGAAGGCGTTTGCCGCTGCCGCGAGAGTGTGCAGACTGCGGAGTGTGTGCAGGCGTGCGGGGACCCGGGGGCCGGGGATAAATAACAGGAAGGGATCGGCTGGCGGCTGGCAGACGGCGTGGCGGGCCCCACGTGTCCGTGGGCCTGCGTGCGGGCGGGCGTAGATTGTCTAGTCCGCCAGCGCGTTCCAAGCGTTCTCAAAAAATTTTACGCAGTATTTGTCACATCGAATCTTGCGGCATATGTATGGAGTACTAAATATAGATGAAAAAAAAACTAATTGCACAGTTAGGTGAGAAATCGCGAGACGAAACTTTTGAATCTAATTAGTTCATAATTAGACACTAATTGCCAAATACAAACAAACGGGCTACAGTACCCAAAACCAAAAATTTTTGGCTTCTAAATGCGGCCTAAATGATCGTAAATTTTTTTGTTGGAATAGTATTTTTTTCTCACACAAACTAGCTAGCAGTATTTCTTTATAAACCAGCAACGATATGAATCAGCCAACCGAACAGGTTGCGTGTCAGCCACCAGTTTTGTTAATATTGTCTATGAATTAGGTCACTTGGGTGGGAAAGTGAATACATTGTCTAGAAAGGGAACGAAATGAAACCACCACGTCTGGTTTTCTGCTAATCTTTTGCCAGCCAAAAATTCGTGTTAATATTTACAATCTCAAATAGGTATTAAATGATACTTACTCATTTTCTAATTATAAGACGTTTTGGCTTTTCTAGATACATTATTTTTACTATGTATCTAGACATAGTGTATATTTAAGTGCATAGCAACAGTTATATATCTAGAAAAGCCAAAATATCTTATAATTTAGAATGAAGGGAGTATTTGATATCACAAATATTATTAGTTTTTTCAGAAAACTTAGTCAAACTGATGATAGTTTGACTTATATAATAACTCCAAACTCATTATATTTCAAGGTAGTCACCATCGAAAAACCATGAGCTAGGCACACATATACGAGGAATTGAATTAGCATTGCGTGAACCATTCTGTGGACCGGTTAACAATTGAAGTAATGGAGTGTTAGCCAAATTTGGTCAACACTCCTAAAATCCGGTCAATGCTGCCAAAGTTTTGTGAGGCAAACATTAGCAAATGTTGGTTGCAATTAGTTACAAAAATATTCGTCACAATCTATTCCATAAAAAAAAAAGAGGCCGATGGCACGTGATCCGGGCCCAGAGACTAGAGAGTGAGAGTGTGCGCTGCGGTCCGCCTCGTGTTCTTTGGTTGTGTAGCTGAGAGTGTACCCACATGGAAGACACATGGTTAAGCTGCCTCATGTGGTGGATCTGGATCACCTTCAGACATTGAGACCCATATATGAGTGGGCAAGTGAATATGGCTTCGTGTTTGTTTTTCCTGTGACAGGCACCGTTTGTATAAGATTAGGGCAAAAACAAGTGAATCAAGTGCGTGATAAATAGGTTCGTGACAATCTGGCAAAATCTTGGTTCATGTTGATCCGATCTGAACCTCCTGGCACAGGCTATCGTCCAAGATCCAGGTCCATTTTCTAACGGCAGCCACGGCTAGCGCATCGCATCGCATCGCATGCAGCGCGAGCAGAGTCTGAAAAAGGCAGAAACAGACGCTGTGTCGTCCAAGAGCCCGGAGATTTCCCGCGGCCGGTTCGCGCAGCCCCTTTGCGATGCGGTTGCACAGTTGCACGGCACGGGAGGACGCGTGGGGGCTGAACTGGATAGATGAGCTGCAGCTGTCGACGTCAGATCATCCGCGGGAGATGATGGCAACCGAGGGGCTCGAGTCGAGTGAAACTGACGCCGACCGCCGGATCAGGACAACGGCTCGTCCCCCCGTAGGTATCGTGTTTCGCGGGACACGGAAGCCTCCAGTAGAGCGGTGACGGCTGACGGCGAAAGCGACACGGGCAGGCCGCGCGCGCTCATTCCTGCGGGTGCTTGTGCCACTCGCTCTGGCTGCAAGCGGCAAGCAACCGTCCGGTCCGTCGCCACGGCATGGCTCAAACGAACCCAAGCTTCAGCCAAACACTGACACGCACCATGTGGGTTGAGTGGCAGGCAGAACAAACGGAACGCAACTCGCATGACCATTTGCTGAAGAAGGATGGGCAGCACAAGAATGGATAGAACCAATAGCTGTACGCCAGTATGCGATATGCGCACGATACATATCACTACTTCACAAGAATAGAGCAAGTATAAAAACAAAACCCCGGAACACCGCAAGAAACAGAGAAAGGGTTCGTCGAATGCAATTCGCAAGACATGGGCCCAACTGTCAGGTATTGTCCCTCGCATGATATGGTACGGAATTGGTTCACGATTTCACAGACACGGATCAGAACATACACGGGATCATTCCACAGACACATATGCAGGTTAAACCATCACAATCACTGGATGCCTCTACAGTACCTAAATCACTGTCTCGTCAGTAGTAGTAGCCAGCCACCCGTCCGCTCTTCATTTGTCTCCACAGGCTAGAGCAGTGGAGGGCGAGTGCTGATAACATGTGGTTCAAGCGTTCCTGAAAATGGGGACTATGCCAATGGTCCGTCCCTCCGCACCCGAACGCGCTCACCGTTGAAATGGATGTACTTCCACTTTTTCGTACTTCTCGAGGATAAAGATGGCAACGGACCTCCGATACCTAATACCTGACAGGTATTTGATCTATTAGGGGACAGGGATGAGATCATATATTTACGTCGAAAAGGATTCCCCTGCTGCTGCACTGTAACCGTGGCGGAGACAGGAGCTGAAAGGCTCTCCTGCCGCACTGTAGCCACAGCAGGGGTAGGTGTCCAAAAGCTCCCATGCCGCACTGTAGGCACAGCAGGAGCAGACGCCGAAAGGCTCTCCTGCTGTCACGTCTAGTCACTGTAGCAGCATGACAACCTGACATGTCTGTGTACTATGATTAGATGAATAGAGTTGTATATATATAGTTTTCCATTGCAACTCAATAAAGACTGTTCAATTTGCCACATCCAAAAGCAGAGCTTTCGACCAGCGCTAAGCTTGTGCGGTGTGTGCGTGAGCTGTTTTCAATATCTTCGTAAGCTTACTGCTTACGGCTTACGACAGCCGAGGGACTAACAAGGTTTGCTGATCAGCAGAGAAGTACAACGAAGATACCGGAAGGCTATGACAGGTGTGAATACATAAGAGCACAAGAAAATTGTAATTACCATACAGCTACAATTTAATGTCAATCGACGTGTTCGCTGGTTGGTTTCTGGACTGGTTTAGACTGATTGGTGCTGGTTTGTTATGAGAGAAAAACACAATTGGCTGATTGAATAAGCCTGGCTGAAACCAAAGCGAACAGGGTGAAGGTTCTCTGGTCTGCACTTTAGGAAAACTAAGGGTACAGCATCATGTACAATGTACAACAAAGGGCATCCTTTTTGGGAAAGCAGACCAAGTAATTCACTATATATATATATTTTCATATATATGTAAGAGTTGGGTTTACTTCTGTCCTCCTGAAAACTTGTTGTCAGTGCCACGCAGAAGCAGATATCAACTTCCTGTTCTTCCAGCCGAGCAGCATCGCGCCATCCTTTTCCTCCAGGGTGTACTTGTCCGAGTAGCATGCAAGGAGCTTCCTGATCACCGAGTTCACGTACGAGCTCAGCGGGTATGGTCTGAACCCGGCCATGGTCAGCCTTGACCGCCACTTACCCAGGAGCTCGTGCCGCTCAACCCGGTCCTTCCCCTCGCAGGCGATGATGTTCACAATGTCCTTGGCGAGGCAGTGCTGCTCCACATTAATCCGCTCCTTGTTTTCCCGTGGCAGGTTCGTGTCGATCGACTCGAACATGGCCGAGTAGTAGTCCAAGGTCTCGGTGAACCGCATCAAGAACGGGGTCGTGTTGGTGTGCGACTCCTGTTCCACAAGTGTGGTCACCTTTGGAGACAGACCTTTCACCATCCGGAGTAGCCCGTCCCGTGGGTTGTTCACGTCCACACTCTCATCTGGGGTGTGGTGCAGCTGCAGAGTGAAGTTGACAGCAAGTGCTTCGCCTGGCCTGATGTCGAGAAATTCTTTTGTAACTTGAGTTGCATAAACACCAGGCAGAGGGGTAAACTCCAAAGGTATCTTGAATTCTTCAGACATGCTTTTTAACATCTTCCCTACAAGGTCCAGACCTTCACCACGAGCATACTCTGACACTGGATCATCTATTCCAGTGATCCGCACATGTGGTGGACCCCCTGGCCTTGCAGCGAGCGCTTGTATCAGTGTTATCCATTGTGTCCCTTGAGCAATCTGGAAATCAATTATATGGATTTTGTCTTCATTTCTTAATGCTTCTGCAATTGCCCCATTGGCAGCCATATAGCCAAACTTGAAGTACGGACAGATATTATATAAAATCTTCATGTAAGACAAGAGTTCATTACTCTCTGGTTCACGGCACTTCAGAGCACGATATATGTTTGTACCTGAGTTTGCATGTCTAGCAACCAAACCCTCAAGAAGGTAAGCACCTAACCGCTGGATTGGCTCTCCAGTAATTGATACAACTCCACGAGCTTGCTGAACAAGGTTAAGGAACTCCTCTATCCTCTCCTCACTTAATGCTTCAGCACACTTGGTTAATAGCTGCTTCACCATGCTCTGCGGATCCTCCCTTAACTCCCTTAGCCGTTTCTCTGGGCGGAATTCATAGCTTGCTGTGGGGTATCCAGATGCAAATTGTGTCTGTACACCTCCTGGTGATGGCTGCCTTGATTCATGACTCCATGTCCTCGACCGCTGCCTCATCAGCTGAGCAGGTTTATGTTCCTCAAATTCATGCTTGGTGCTAGTGGCTGCATCCTCAGCATCAGGTGCCATCAGAACAGTCTCTATCTCCCGTAAAGTGTGTTGCATATTATGCCTTGATGTTGCGTACAATGGATCAAGTCTCACTTGGGTGTTCTCCCGAAGGATAGCTGCCTGTCTGTATGAGCTGTCTACTTCCAGTGGTGATATTGGTTGTGCTGAAATGGTTTCTGTGGAGCTCTGGTTATCTGGAGTATTGCTAAGAGCAGACAAATTATCACACTCAAGCTGGGATGAAACAGGAGTGTATGGGGAGCTGCTGAACTCAGACTTCAGTGGACTAGCTGGCCAAGGAGTGTTTGCTAAGTTGTTCTCTGTAGGAAATTCGTAGAAGACGTTAGCACCAGTTAATCTGTACTTTAAGAACTGGTGCAAGTCCATAATAAATGAATGGGCATTAGTTGATCATGACCTGTACACAGCAGAAGATAAGATAGTATGAATAACTTATTTCAAATAAGGACATTTTGGTCTAGCAGTTCAACTTCAAGAATATAAATCCAAATGAAGAACAGGTGCAGGCAACAAACAACAAATAATGCAAACAACTAGCACGGCTTAATAAAATCATATGCAGCTTGGAATTCCCAAAATCCTCCATACGAGACAATTCATGATCTACTCCTTCAGGTGACCAAGTAAAACCACACTATCAGCGTGCAGACAGCAGGGGTATGTGGTTTTCATGCAAAAGATGCAACAAGGCATATTAGGTGGGAAGCTCTGAACTATTGCTAGGTATATCAGGAAAAATCAATGGACCTTAATAGCCATTACCAAGAAGTTATCCTCCATGATAATAATCAGAATATATGAAATGATCTTAAATGACAAGTCCAGTGTTTCCTTACGCCCAATATGCTACGAGCAGAACAATCAAACATACTAAGAAACAATAATACTAAAAAAAAAAATAAAGGCAATTGCACTCATACAGATAGTTCCAAACAGCTACCTACATATCATGTTGCACTATGAAGTGCTAGCAGTGGAGGAATCTGTTTTGACAATATAGAAAAAAATCTTAATGGAACATCATTGCAAATTACATTAGTATCTTGGGAATTTCCATGCTACTGCGATAGCCAGCCTATTTCATTAGATCATCAATCTGTGTCATGCAACTCCAAGGGCCAATCAGCCAGGACCTTTTTTTTTTTTACAAAATATCTCAATCGCTTTCCAATAGTCCCAGTGGCTCCACCATTCTACCCCCAAAATCAAAGCATTCTTATAATTAAATTTGTGTATTCAGAATGTCAAAATCAAGCAACAGAGCATCAAACTAGATTCTACAGAGGAACACAAGAAACGAAGGATTGTGTTTAAGTACCAAGTTGTCGTACTCTCAGGAAAACAAGTATCATCCCATAGAAGAAATACAACCTAACAAGGGAGTCTGGAGACCAAACATCACAAAACATCTTACACCTACTTGAGCACAACCATGGCTGCTCCGATCATTAAGTAAACAAACTCATACATTCTCTAGTTGGTGGAAGAGCATTGACTACACTATTTGATAATCAATCCTCTAGACCAAACTTAAGCAGTCTCTAAGATTCTCTATTTGTTGAAGGAGGTTGACCAACTCTGTTGTTTGACTACCGGTCTATTTCTCCCCTCTGAATTCCCAAGAAAGAACTCCCAACAAGAAGTTTGACCAATCAACCAAGCAGAATCAACGTCAACTTCGTCACTAAAACAAGAAGCGAATTTGCATAGTCTCTACTCTGTCCGGTAAGAAGGTTTGAAACTTACGGGATCCTGGACCTTGTTTGATAATGCTAAAATCATAGTTAAAAGACCTCCATGTCCAAGAAGAACCTCGGTATGTTCTTCACAATCCCATGGGGTACTTCACTCAGGAACCAAATCTTGCACTCTTGCATAGATTGTCATGGAGAGTAAGTCAAATTGACTAATCAGGTAAGGGATGACATTTTCTAAGCCATGTCCTAATCAAGCACACAGATGGATACTAAGTTTCAGTCCCAGCAGCGGAAAGTATTTGTTGTTCAGAATCAACTACCTGTTACTACAGAGGCAAGCTACTGTATTCTTCCCTAATTCCACAGATTAGATTTCATTTCTACAGAGTGAACGACACGGCAAGCTAAACACAGAATAAAAATTGCATCCAGCGCAGTTATACCAAGTGAAGTACGAAACGAGGCAGAATTAGCGCCAATTCACCGACTAAGCACGGGAAAATTGACAGCAGTCCTCGTGACCCATTTCCAGCTCTCCCTCCCGAGTCCCGCCGAACCCTAACCCCATCCTCAGCTCCGCGGTCGCGCGACCCCCGCTTCGCCGGATGCGCCCCCACCACCGTCCGTCCCATAGCCAGCTCCGTCGCCGCGGCAGCCGAATTGACCGAATGAGCCCATCTGCTACCCGAATGCTCACGTCTCTCCCTCCCCCCAGTAGCGCAAAAAAATCCCCAATCTCCACCCTCCCAAGCTGATCAAACAGTCCCCAAAAAAAACCAAAATGAAAACTCAGCAGGAAGCAAAACCAGCAGCGCGGCAACAAGCACAGAATCCAGCGAGGTACGAGGACGAGAGCTCTCACCTCCTGCGATCCGCACAGCCCGATCCAACTCCACCTCCACCACCACCACCACCACCACCACCTCTCTCTCTCTCTCTCAAGCTTTTTTCTTCTCTCTCTTGTGCTAGTTCTCGTGTCCTAATCCTTCTCTTGCTCGCGCCCCCCCTTTTTGTGTGCTGCGAATAATAATTATACTTGATTGAAGAGAGAAAGGGAAGCCCCCAAGCGCCACGCATTATATACCCCCCTACCGCTCCGCCTAACGCCGTCACGGCCACGCTCCTCCGGACGGTCAGCGCTCCCGCGTCGCCATAAGGGGCCCGCCCGCCAGCTCCTGTGTACGTCCAGGCACCACCCAGCGCCGTCCGGCCCGTAACGGACGGCCTGGATGCAACCTGTGGAGGGACGTGGGGGCGCTCACGTGCCCGGCGAGCGGCGCTGGGGCCACGACACGCCTGACGCGCGGCGTGCGGGCACGCGGTCTCGCCTTTGACCTGACTTGGATGGGGTTTGAACCGCTCCGGGACCGTCCGTTTGGGATCGGAGGGGGCCTCGTGCGCATGATGGCTTCGGCGGCCTGGGCGAGGGCGTCTCGGCCGTCCGATCGGGAGCGGGGAAAAGATAAGTAGACGGTGACATCGGGCCAGTTCGTGGGCGTGGCGGCCTGAGTTGATACGTGATAGGGCGATAGCTCTGCCCGGAAATGCGATGCCACCGCACCTCTTCTCCGTGTCATTGGTATAGGAACTTGTCAGCTCAAGATATGTGAAATGAGAATAGAAACTTCCCTTGAATCGCTCTGCTCGTTTGGCTTATAAGCCATATTTTTTCAGCCAATGAACAATATTTTTCTCTCGCAACAAATTAGCCAACAGTTCTTTTAGCCATGACTTATCAACCAAACGAACAGGACAAATGATGATACTACTATGATAGTATAACGTTTGAAGCCCACGTTTTCCAACAGGGTAATTCTTGTATATGATTCTAAATTGCAAGTTCATCTTAGCTACTCTGTTTATTTTTATCTAGTGGGGTTGTTTCAAGGTTAAAAGGCATTTACTATTTTTGGGGCAATTTTAAATTTCTGAAAAATAATTTTTTGAACTGGTGACCTTACCAATTATTTCTAAAAAACAAATTTTAGAAACGAGTCACGTTACCAATATCCCTAGTAGAATTCTTAATTCCTATCACTTTGTAAATCTGATCTAACTGTTTCTAAAAGTGTTCTGTTTAATAGTAGCAAGTTTTACACGATCGTAGTAACACGATCATAGTGGGGTTGTTTCTAAAAGTGTTGCTAGGCAATTATCAACACCTAGCAACATGAAAGGTCTATCCCTCCCTACTACTACATGACACAGCGACCACTAACGACTAGGGTCATGTTCGCTTCATTGAAGAGCCATGACTGAAAGTACCGTTCATTGATTTATTGTGAAAGAAAAATACTGTTCATTCGCTGAAATGGTACGGCTCATAAAACAAGCGAAGAGGGCATCACAACTAGTTGCTTCAAAACCGATTGTGGGGGTATGACCCTCGTACTCGTACCCACAGGACAAGACATGCACCGCAACATTAGAGGTAGCCCAGCCCATAAGATCAAGACGTACGGCGCACGGCACTGGTCGGCGAGCACCGCAAGGCTATAAGAAGATGAGATTTATTATATATTGTATAATATCAAATAAGATATTTTTTTTATAATTCTACCCCTCCAGAGTATATAAGGAGGGGCAGAGGTCCCCTAGTCGATATCCCCATACGGATCCTAGGTTTAGCCTAAAACATCTGATCACACACAATATCATACGATAGCCAATACAAACCAACAGACCACATGAGTAGGGTCTTACGTCGTGCAGACGGCCTGAACCTGTCTAACTCTTGTGTCTCTGTTGCCTTCTTATTCTTGATTACGCGCACCCCTATCGATCAATCTACCTTCGTGGGATACCCCTTGGAGGACTGTCGACCAGATTTCATCGATAGTTGGCGCACCAGATAGGGGTGTGCGTGCTGTTTCCATGACGGACAAGATGGTACACTTTTCAAGCTCTTCGTCCTCTCCAGAGCCCGGCCAGATCTTTATGGTCGGATCGATCTCTTGGGTCATCAATGCTGACGGAGGTAGAGAGATCTTCAAGCCGGTGCAGATCGATTCTGCGCCGACCACACCAACGTCTGCAACAGCAGATGTGATGTCGGAACCGCCACCGAGGTCGTCTTCACCAACAACATGTCACTTGCTTCCCCGCTACTTGAGGAAGCAGGTCAGCCAGAAGCTCGCCGACTATCTCTCCCTCACAGAATCGGCTCTGACCACTCTGGTTTGGCGCCGACCACCTTCCGGTTCTGATCTATCGGAAGCCTATCGGAAAACTCCAAGAGATACGACCACCATCTATCAGGATGCCCTAAGAGACAAATTCACCAACAAGATAACGCCATACACCACGGACCAAGCGTTCTGTCTAAAGCTAAGTCATGCTTTATTATTTTTCTAAATATTTCATATATCTCCCAATGTTTCTTCGAATTGTTTTCTCCATAATTATTCTCCAAACGACTTTTTTCTCCATGTATACCATCTTGAAGATGACACACGCTTTTGACTAAGCAAATCCCTGAACAGTCATGTTGATGCTCGGATGTTCCCAGAGACGACCCTGTCTTCGGCTTCTCTCTACACGCGCACGAGCGCCTATCCTCTGCGTTAGGGTGGTCGGCAGCGCCTCCTTAGCGACGCCCTGCTCTTCCTACACGCACACAAGCTCCGTGCTTCGCGTTCCGCGTTATGGTTAACAGGCTAGCTAGGCCTGAAGACTCAGCTACAAACTAACTGATCGAACGGTTTATATTAAATATAAACACATCTTCAGAATAACACTAAGTGTTCACAGCAACTGGTCGCCTAGCTACATACGCTATTTCATCACTATTGTTAATTCTTCTCCGAAGTTCATATATTTTATTTTTACATCATGTACTGCCCATTCTACACATTTGTTTCGCAGGGGCACGGTTCGGTCAACGAGCTTACGCTCAGGGACTGTACAAGATGATCATTGTCCGGGTGGTCGGATCACCTATCGGACGGACTTCACCGCTAACCAACTGGTTAGACTGCTCGGCACTCACTCTTGCTCGGCATTCACTTCACCGCCGATTAGTTGGTTTGACTGCTCATCGCATGGGTTTCATCATCAACTACGCTGGGGACTCCTCGGTGTTTGGATTTTTTGTGCAAGTGTTGCCAGTTAAGTTGGGGACTCCCTAGGTGGTCAGATCTTGCTACGTCTCATCAGTGTGCTATCAAGTTGCTCCATGCTGTTCGGATCAGGGTGCTGATCTTGGATAGCACGTCCGGAGTCTTGTGAAGTACATGACAGATGATGTTGGCAAGCTTTCATTAATTTTTTTTTGACCCTGCTACAAGATATCTTCAAAATCATCCAGCAGGCTCGGGGACTACGTGTGTACATGTCATCTCACGATGACTGTATTTATTTCTACACTGGTTTCCAGCAACATTGGGAACTGGGCCAGCACCTGAAGACTACTACTTTGGACCCTGGCATCACGTGACTACCTCACCTACTATTAGGCTCGGAGACTAAATAGGCACACTTCACCTCGTGATGAATGTGCTTATTTTTTACTTAATCTTCTACAAGGTGACTAAGTTCCTCCGCGCTGACTAAGTCAAGGACGCTAAGCGTCTAACTTCGACGCCCGAAACCTAAGTGGGCACACTTCATCCAAGATGGAGACTTCAATTTTTTTTATCATGAGCCCCTTACATCCTTCTGGCAAACCTCAACTTCGAGTAAGTCTGGGTTTGCTCACAATTGAATTGCTCGGACGTCGTTCCCACTGCTCGGACAACAGCTCGGATGACAGTTCAACTGCTCGGACGCCTGTTCAACTGCTCGGACACTCGCTTCAACAGCTTGGTTCCCAGTTAAACTAGTCGGACACCTGTTCCTGATGATTAGTAGCAAGTTGGACTGCTCGGACAAGCTCAAGACGGTTTTGCTCAGCGGATACAATGCGCTCGGGGACTAGTTGTGGGGGTATGACCCCCGGTACCCATAGGACAAGACATGGGCCGCACCATCAGAGGTGGCCCAGCCCACAAGATCAAGGCGTGCGGCGCACGACACTGGTCGGCGTGCACCGCAAGGCTACAAGAAGATGTGATTTATTAGATATGCATGGCCCCGTTCGTTTCGCTGAAAAAACAAGCCGAAACACTGTTCCGGCTGATTTGTTTTAAGTGAAAAACACTGTTCCGACTAAAAAAATAAGTTGAAAAGTACGGATTATAAGAGGAGTGAATAGGGCCATTGTATAATACCAAATATGATACTTTCTTTGTAACCCTACCCCTCCAGAGTATATAAGGAGGGGCAAGGGTCCCCTAGTCGATATCTCCATACGGATCCTAGGCTTAGCCTAAGGCATCTGATCACACGCAATATTATACGATAGCCAATACAAAACAACAGACCACAGGAGTAGGGTCTTACGTCGTGCAGACCGTCCGAACCTGTCTAACTCTTGTGTCTTTGTTGCCTTCTTGTTCTTGATTACGCGCACATCTGCCGATCAATCTATCTTCGTGGGATACCCTTCGGAGGACTGCGACCAGATTTTGTCGACACCGATAGCGATAAATTATCAGTACCAGTTTGAAAGGAAAAAAAAGGCAGCATAGCTAGATAATAATTCATCATTGTTGGTCTATACCTAAAAATCGACAATAATGATATACAGTCTGGTTTCAACAACACCCGGTAGTAATACGGGGTTTGAACCCAAAAATAGTATCAAAGCAACTTCAAGAACGTATTTATATCTTTATAGTTTATATTGTAATAGAAATTTTGGTGAAAAAATAATCTCCAACCGTTTCTTTGATTTGATCTCTGTAAATATAGACATCTTCTATTCCGGATTTCTGACTAGCCAAAGGCGAAGAGCAAGAATTGCTCTTTAGAATGCGCGCAAAATATAGCAAAATTGTTGAAGGGTAGAGCGAATTTTACATAAAAATAGCTCTTCAAACAACAATCTAGAGAGTAAATTTTAGAAAGACTCTGTAGAGATGCTCTCAAGTCCAGTTAAATCTGGTCTCCCGTTTCTATCGAATCAAATCAGCTAAAGTCCCGACCCTCTCTCTCTCTCCGGAATCGATCAGTTGCCCTTGTCAAGACACAAGGTCTTGCGCGTGGATTTGGTACTTTACATCCCACTAGCTTAGATGGCTTAGTATACAATGCACGGAGCCAATTCAATCTTGAGAACAAGCTTGTTAGATAACTACTGACGTCTCTTGTTGGAATAGTACGTAAGTCCCAGATATATATGAATGATCAGATACTTTTGACATAGTCCCATCAACAATTCAGCATTAATAAGATTCAGTTGGCAGCCAAAATGACCAAGTAAGACCCGGTCGTCTCTGACTGTGCCACCAGCGCAGGGAAGGACATCATCATCCTCTGATCGGAGCAAGAAAAGGGGAAATTGGAGATGGAGGATGCGATACTGATAGATGATAATGCCAGGCTGCCACGCCCTGAACTGAACTTGAAGTCTGAACATGCCAAGAAAGCGGCCTTCTAGAAGAGCTAGACGAGTGCGGGTCGTCGTCGCCACGTACCATCGCCCTCTGTCATGCATACTCCGTGGCGGAACGGAACGGCAGGGGAGTGGCCCGCCCGTGCGTTGATGGCCCGATGCGCACTTCCCCGCAAACCCAAACTTGGTTGGAGCTAGCCTACCTAGTGGTAGTGGACGGCTTGCGCAGGTGCATGCGTTGCCGGATGAGATCGACGAGGAGGCGCCACTCGCCGACGTCGCGCCAGGCTGATGATGCCGATTCGACGATGCGCGCGCGAGTGCGAACGAGAGGCGCTCAACTCACCTGAACTCAAGTGGCTCATCACCGTACTACCAAAAGTAAGAAGAAGAAGAAGAAAAAAAACTCACCTCAAGTGCTTCCCTTTATTTGCTTTCTCGGTGCTTTTATTTGTTAAATTAGTAGTACTTCTTACTACGTGAGAATGGATATATTTATATATACTACGTAACGTAAACATGCGAATCATTTTGCCAACTCGATCTGAGACTGACCTGCGCATGGCTTTTCGCTAGTGCTGTGACTGCTGTCACAACAATGGGTTCTTTTTTTCTTGAATGTTAACTAACAATGGTTTTTGTTGCTGGCCCGCAAAGTAATTATTATATTATCTTATATATATGTCTGTTGGAGGGGATGAACGAGTGTATCGGAAGCTATCGATTCAGGTTTAATACAGGGTTTACAATGGATCATCAGTTTGCCCCTAAGATCAAATTGACCTTTTGTACTAGCTTGTTCATCAAGCTGAAAATAATTCAGATGGTAAAATATCCCGCAATTTCAAGGTTGTAAAAGGGCCACAACATCATTCTCGTATAGTCAAAATTGCTAAAATAGAGTATGAAGGAGATGCAGCTCGACTATTAGCTACTAATAGTTAGCTAACTAATAGATCACAACTAATATTAGTTAGTTTGGTTCAACTAGCTAGTAAAATAGTTATTAGTTAGGTATTTTGCTAACAATTAGATAGCCTATTCGCTAGACTTGTTATTTGGATCTAAGGAGACACTAGTAGAGAACACACCTTTGATCCAAGGGCTAAACCAGGCTCTAGTCCCGGAAAATATTGCGCCCGGAACTAGAGAGATCTTTAGTCCTGGTTGGTGGCTCCAACCGGGACTAAAGGTCCCTGCCCAACGGCTCCTGCGCTAGGCCGTTGTGGCAGGGGACCTTTAGTCCCGGTTGGAGCCACCAACCGGGACTAAAGGTCGATCTTTACTCCCGGTTGGTGGCTTCAACCGGGAGTAAAGCTCTTGTCCCGGCTAGTGGCGTGGCCCGGGACTGGAAAGTGATCTTTAGTCCCGGTTGGATCCACCAATCGGGACTAAAGGTCCCCCTATAAATCCTGCTGGCCATCTTCTTTCTCCCCGAGCCCGCCCGAGAGCTTCAGTTCAAATTTAAGCAGTGTTCTTCCTCTTTCTCCATCCATTCTTCGATTCCTCCATCGATTTTTTTCGATTCCTCCGTCGATTCTTCGATTCTACAGGTTACCAACTTCATACTCTCATGTTTCACCATTGTCTTATCTCATTTTGTTCACTATATATATATGGTTCTTTATTGTGGTTTTTTCATTTGTTTAGAGATATAGAGAATTTTAGAGTTTTTTTTAATTTTATTTGTTTATAAAATGAGAAATTTATAGTGTATTAAAAAATGAGTATAGAGAGTAGATGGCAACTGCTTCCGGGCCCTCGGCCTCTCATGGGTTTCCAAAGCGACTTAGGCCGGGCCTCCCACTCATTGCATGTGGCAAGTGTTGTGATGAGACAAAGATTGTGATGGAGTACCGAGTGAAGAAGGAGGTTCCCAACAAGGGTCGCATTTTCTACAAGTGTCCGGATCACAATGTGAGTTATTTTATCGTCTTTTAATGACTATGGTTAGTTTATACCTATTTTCATGATGGTTGTGATTAAAGTTCTAATTTTCTGTTTTAATTTCAGTGGGATGGCACTGGATGTTCAGGCTTCTACTGGGAGGAAGAGTATGTTGAACTTGTGCAAAAATATCTTGCACAACAGGCAGATATAGCGGCTAATGAGGCAGTGATCCAGCCGAAGAAGCCTAAAGATGTTGAACAAACGGGGGATCTATCTGTTTTAGTTGGGATTGATCGCGAAATCCTTGTGCTGCTAAAGTGCATTTTAGCTTTAGTGTTTTTAGTGGTAGTTGGAATTATCTACATTGTAGCGAGGCTTTCTTAAATTTATAGCTTTTGTGGTGGTATGCATGTTGTATAATTAACTAATTATGTTCTAGGTTTTAATACGGTATTTATGTCATGTAATGCAGATGAGTCGGCATTGGATGTACAATGCTGATCGTCGCTCCCAAGAGTTTATGGACGACGTGCATTCTTTGTTACGTGCGGCCGAGGCAAACAAACGCGATGGTTTCATATGTTGCCCATGTGCCGTATGTAAGAATACGATGGAATATGCTAACTCAAAGACTCTTCATTCACAGTTGTTCAAGTCGGGTTTCATGCCAAACTATATTTGTTGGACGAAGCACGGAGAAACCAGAGTTGTAATGGAAGAAGGTGAAGAAGAACAATGGGGCGATGATGACATTTTTGCTGAATATGGTGCCTTCAATGATACTGCAATGGGGAAAGCTAAAGAAGAGGTGGGGGCAAAGGAGAAGCCCGCTGAAGAAGAGGTGGGGGCAGAGGAGAAGCCCGCTGAAGAAGAGGTAGGGGCAGAGGAGGAGCCCGCTGACGATCTTGGTCAGGCCATTCGTGACGCACAAAGAGAATGCGAAAGTGAAAAGGAGAAGATCAAGTTCGACCGCGTGTTAGAGGATCACAAGAAATTGCTATACCCAACTTGTGATGCGGGGCAGAAAAAGTTAGGTACCACATTAGAATTGCTGCAATGAAAGGCAAAGAATGATGTATATGACAAGGGATTCGCGGAGTTACTAAAAATCCAAAAGAAGATGCTTCCGAAGGATAACAAATTACCCAGCACTACGTACGAAGCAAAACAGGTAGTCTGCCCTTTAGGATTAGAAATCCAGAAGATACATGCATGTCCTAATGACTGCATCATCTACCGTGGCACGGAGTATGAGAAGTTGGATGCATGCCCTGTATGTCACGCGTCGTGGTATAAGATCAGGCGAGATGACCCTGGTGATGTTGAGGGCGAACATCCCAAGAAGAAAATCCCTACCAAGGTTATGTGGTATGCTCCTATAATACCATGCTTGAAACATCTTTTTAGAAATAGAGACCATGTAAAGTTGTTGCGACGGCACAAAAAAGACCGTAAGGTAGACAATATGTTGAGACACTCTGCTGATGGGTCCTAGTGGAGAGCAATCGATAGAGAATTCCCTGAGTTTGCAAGTGACGCAAGAAACTTAAGGTTTGCTTTAAGTATGGATGGTATGAATTCTTTCGGGGAGCAGAGCAGTAGTCACAGCACTTGGCCTGTTACTCTATGTATCTACAACCTTCCTCCCTGGTTATACATGAAGCGTAAGTTTATTATGATACCGGTGCTCATCCAAGGCCCAAAGCAACCTACCAACGACATCGATGTGTACCTGAGGTCACTAGTTGAAGAACTTCTACTTTTGTGGAACAAGCCAGGTGTATGCGTGTGGGACGAGCACAAGCAGGAGCACTTTGACCTACGAGCATTGTTGTTCATAACAATCAATGATTGTCCAGCTCTAAGTAATCTTTCAGGACAATCAAACAAGGGATATAATGAATGCACGCACTGTTTTGGTGACATGAAAGGTATATTCTTGAAAAAGTGTCGCAAGGTCGTGTACCTTGGGCATCGATGATTTCTTCCTGCAAATCACCCCGTAAGAAAGAAAGACAAGCATTTTAAAGGTAATGCAGACCACCAGACCAAGCCTCGCAACTGAACTGGTGAGGATGTCCTCGATATGGTCAATGATGTGAAAGTAATATTTAGAAAGGGACCTGGCAGCCAACCTGTTTCGAAGGACACCAACGGTCATGCACCCATGTGGAAGAAAAAGTCCATATTTTGGGAGCTACCCTATTGGCAAGTCCTAGAGGTCCGCAGCGCGATCGACGTGATGCACCTGATGAAGAATCTTTGTGTGAACCTGCTAGGCTTCATGGGCGTGTATGGGAAGCCTAAGGACACAATTGAAGCACGATAGGACCTGCGGTGTTTGAAAGAATGAGACAACCTACATCCAGAGAAGACAGATGATGGACGCCAGTACTTAAGTCCTGCCAGCTACACTCTTAGCAAAGAAGAGAAGGATAGCTTGTTTGAATGCCTAGATAGCATTAAGGTACCGTCTAGATTCTCCTCGAATATAAAGGGTATAAGAAATGTGCTAGAGAAGAAATTTAGACACTTAAAGTCCCATGACTGCCACGTGCTCATGACTCAATTGCTTCCAGTTGTATTAAGAGGAATTCTACCACCAAATGTACGTCTAGCCACCGTGAAGCTATGTGCATTCCTCAATGCAATTTCTCAGAAGGCAATTGATCCAATGGATCTAGTGAAACTATAGAATGATGTGGTTTAATGTCTTGTCAGCTTTGAGTTGGTGTTCCCTCCTTCCTTTTTTGATATCATGACACACCTCCTAGTTCATCTGGTCAAGGAGATTACTATTCTTGGTTCTGTGTTCCTACACAACATGTTCCCCTTTGAGAGGTTTATGAGAATCCTGAAGAAATATGTTCACAACCATGCTCGGCCAGAAGGAAGCATCGCTAAGGGCTACAGAACAGAGGAGGTCATTGAGTTCTGTGTTGACTTCATTCCCGATATTAACCCGATTGGTGTTCCTGAATCACGACATGAGGGGAGACTAAGTGAAAAGGGGACACTAGGGAAGAAAACATATATTGGTAAAGGTGATGATTATTTCAATAAAGCACACTACATAGTTCTATAGAACTCCTCCTTGGTAGATCCGTATATCGAGACATACAAGAACCTCCTCCGATCTGAGTTCTCAGGGAAGTCTGAAGCATGGATTACGTGTCAGCACATGGAAACTTTCAGCGACTAGTTGCGAAAAGAATGTCAGGGTGATGAGAGTATTGTTGAGGAGCTGTATTTGTTGGCTAGGCAGCCATCGTGGCATATCCTCACATACAAAGGGTACGAAATAAAAGGGAATACATTTTACACAGTAGCATAAGATAAAAGGAGCACCAACCAGAATAGTGGTGTCCGCATAGATGCCACCGACCCTAGTGGGAACAAGCAAACATACTATGGCCGCATAGAGGAGATATGGGAACTAGACTATGCATCTCATTTTAAGGTACCTTTGTTCAAGTGCTAGTGGGTAAAGACGACTGGAGGCGGCGTAGCAGTCGACAACCAGTATGGAATGACAACAGTGGACCTCAACAATATTGGGTACAAAGACGAACCGTTTGTCCTTGCGAATGATGTGACTCAGCTGTTCTATGTTAAGGACATGTCTACAAAACCGAAGAGAGGGAAAAACGACAACCACCTAATCAATGATGAGCCAAAGCACCACATAGTTCTTTCAAAAAAAAGAAACATCGTCGGAATCGAAGACAAGTCAGACATGTCAGAAGATTATGAAAAGAATGACCGAATTTCACCCTTCACAGTGAACAAAGACCCTAGCATCTAGCTAAACGATGAGGACACTCTATGGTTATGGCGCGATCATAACCAAGGGACATACGTCAAGAAGAAGTTCATTATTGTGCCCGCTTGATATATATATTGATGTTCAATAGTGTGTATTAGAGATATTATGTAATAATTGTGAATTTATGTTTGATGTTGAATTATGTCACGCTGAAATGATGTGAAAACAAATTTATGTTTGATGTTGGGATTATGTCACGCTGAAATGATGTGAAAACAAATTTATGTTTGATGGTGGGATTATGTCACGTTCAAATGATGTGAAAACAAATTTCCAGTCGAAACACAAGAGTTTTTCTGAATTTAATTAAACACTATATTTTTGCATTATCGAAATAGTAATTTAAACACTATATTGTGTTTTAAAACTTGTTAAAAAATTAAAACTTTAGGTCACATAATTTTCCTGTGTGCAATAAAGCAAAATAGAATCTATATTTTTTTTAAATATTTTTATGTCTTTTATTTTATTTTCTATGCAATTAACTATCCTTTTATCATTTGTGTAAAAAGAAATATATTAAAATCCTAATGAATTGGCGGGCAACGAAACTGCAGTTTGGCTGCTCGCCAAAAACCTTTACTCCCGGGCGCCACCACCAGCCGGGACTAAAGGTTAGTCTCGGGCGGCGCCACCACCAGCCGGGACTAAAGGTCCCGGGTGCCACCACCAGCCGGGACTAAAGGTGTGACCTTTAGTCCCGGGCGTTAACAGGGCCCGGAACTAAAGGGCCTTTAGTCCCAGCTGGTGGTGGCGCCCAGGACTAAAGGTCATCTTCCTTATATAGCCTCTGCGCCCGCCCTGGCCCCTCTTCTTCCTCCTCCCCACTACCGAGCCAAGCCCTAACAGACCCACCACCGCTCGTCCGATCCGCCACCGACGCCACACCTCGCTAGCGCCCACACGCACACCGGCGCCCCACCGCCCCGACGTCGCACGCCCTGACGAAGCGCGCTCGCCGACGCGCCGCCCCCCCGACCACCCTGGCCCAGCGTCCCAATGCCCCACCACCCCGACGCTCGGCCCCGACGCCACACTACGGCCTGGCCCGACGCCATGCCGCCCCTGACGCCGCGTCACGCCCCTGACGCACGCCGCCCCTGACGCCCGACGCCACGCCGCCCCTGACACCACGCCACCCCTGGCACCCGACACCACGCCACCACTGACGCCGCGCGCGCGGCCCTGACGACTCCACCCCGGCCTAGCCGGCCACGACGCTCGCGTCGCCACCGACGCCACCCGGCCCAGCCACCGACATCGCCCTTGTCATCACCGCCTCTGGACGCCCATCACCGCCGACCCCTACATACGTCGATCGTCACCGTCGACCCCTACGTACGTCGATATGTGTTTGTATATGATATATGCAGAGGAACGCCTCGTTGTGTTGTATGCAGAGCAACGCCATCGTTGTGTTGTATGCGGAGCAACGCTGCTTCATTGTGTTGTATGTGGAGCAACGCCACCTCGTTGTGTTGTATGCGGAGCAACGTCACCTCGTTGTGTTGTATGCAGAGCAACACCGCCTTATTGTGTTGTATGCGGAGCAACGTCGCCCCGTTGTTGTATATGCGGAGCAACGTCGCCCCATTGAATTCGTCGTTCTCGCTAGGGCGAATCGTCGTTCTTGCTAGGGCAAATCGTCGTTCTCGCTAGGGCGAATTCGTCGTTCTCGCTAGGATGAATTCGTCGTTTATATGACTTGTTTACATATATGACTTGTTTATATATATGACTTGTTTATATGACTTGTTTACATATATGACTTGTTTACATATATGACTTGTTGACATATATGATTGTTTACATATATGAATTATTTATATATATGACTTGTTTATGTGACTTGTTTATATATGTGACTTAGATTTATTTTGTATATGACTTATTGTACATATATGACTTGTTTACATATATGAATTGTTTATATATATGACTTGTTTATATATGTGACTTAGATTTCTTTTGTTTATGACTTATTGTACATATATGACTTGTTTACATATATGACTTGTTTATATATATGTGACTTAGATAAATTTGTATATGACTTATTGTATATATATGACTTGTTTATATATTTGACTTAAATTTTGTTAAATTTATTAGATATGGATGCCCCGGGAGACAACATGGAGGAAGAAATGATGAATATTATTACCAATGCTGGTGAGCAGGATGTTGATGACGGAAGTCAATACCTAGCTCTTGAAAATGAGTAAGAAAATACAGGCGAGGTATATATACTAAATATATATTATATGTGAATATTGTATATATTTCTGTGTACAAAAGATATTTATTTATTATTATTTTTATATGTAGCCCTCTGGATCGGCGACCACAACGGCGAAGAGCAAAAATGTTCAAGGACCAAAGAAACCATTGGAGGGCCGGTACATAATATCGGAATTCAACATCGAGACAGGTGAACCACTTGGTCCACATAAAAGGAAATTCATGGAACACTGTGGGTACCTTGTAAGGGATAGAATTCTGATCAGTATCCGTGAATGGAAGAAAAAGATCAACGAGCCTGATGTTAGTTTTGTCTCTGATGTTGACAAGAATTTGCTCTGGAATGATATCCTTCCCATTTCACGTTGCAAGCGGATGATTATGATGATATCAACGATGATGAATTGAAGGAGCTAGTTCGATCGTGGGCTATGAAGAAGATGGCCACACAATTCCAGACTTGGAAGAAACACCTATACAACACATACATCAAGAAGAACGAAACGCCGAATTTCAATACTGCTACGGACCCGATCTCAAAATAGAGGCCCTATTAGAATGATTTCGTAGAGTACAAGACATCAGCAGAGGGTGAGGCACGGGTGAGAAGGAACCAAGAGAATACCCGAAAAAAGGTATACCACCATGACATGGGATCAGGTGGCTACGATACTGCCATTCCGAAGTGGCAAAAAATGGAAGCGGACATTTTTGCCAAGGGGATCGAACCAGAATCAGCCAAGTGGCCCCCACGCTCGAAGAATTAGTTTTTCGATCATGGGGGAAGACTCGACCCACAGACCGGTCTGACAGTGTATGGGCAAAAACTCGAAACAATAGCACGCCGATTGGCTTTTGCTATAGAAGCTAAAGAGATTGGTGTGTTCAAGCCCAATAGAGAGAAGGGTGAGCTGACGTATGCCATCGGGACTGCTGAACACACTGGCCGAACCAGAGGCTTAGGACGCAACACTCCATGGGTTCATGGTTTCCCTAATGACAGGAAAACCTACCGAAGCCGCCAGAGAAGCAAGGAGGAGCAAGCAGCGCGGGTGACAATGTTGGAGGAAATGGTGCTTGAAGCAAAGGAGCGAGAAAAAGCAATGGAAGCAAGAATGCAGAAAGAAATCAGAAAGCAAGTGCAGATAGCAATGAGTGCCCAGAGGTAGGCATCAGAGCCAGGAATGAATGTTAATATTAGCCCCCCTGGTCAGTTGAAAAGCAGCTGCGCTTCCACTGAGCTGCCAAAGCAAGATGATGCAGCGCTATGCTTCCCCGTGGATGATGTCACTACTCCAATGACATCAATTGAGCTACATGTTCCAAGGGGGTATGACACAATCAAGGTTGTTGTCGGTGTTTTTACTTCTCCAGACCCTACCAAGACACCAAGAATCTATAGGGCACCAATACAACCTAGATATGCTAGGGTCGCAGTGGATAAAGTGAGCAAAGGTTATGAGGATCTAGCTCTTGACATTCCTGGAGGTGATGGAGAGAAGACTCTAGGAGAAGCAGAGAAGACATATATACTATGGCGCAAGCACTACATCATTATCTCTGGGGCATCTGCTCCACCGCCAGCAGACATTAGGTGCGGACAAAAGTTAACAAAACAAATTTTTGATAATTTTCTATGGGCATGACTAATAATAAGCATTTACTTATATCTCATTATTTTTTGTACTCACAAAGCAGGGCCTCCGCCAACCAAAGTCCAGTTGTTGCTTCTCCCGACCATCATAGTGCTCAGGGCAATGATGACGCCTTCGAAGGCACTGCTGCATCCCCACCATCTCCAACTCCTCCGCCGCCTCCAAGGAAGTCCACAACTCCTCCGCCGAGGTCTCCAACGCCTCCGCCGCCTCCAAAGTCTGCACTGCCTCTAAGGCGGTCTCCAACGCCTCCCCCGCCTCCAAGGAAGCCATCCCCTAAGAGGTCCGCCCCACAAACAAAGCCGTTGCCCTGCCCGCCGGCAAAGAAGCAAAAAGCAAATACTCATCTAGTTATTCCCCAAAAACTATCTTATGAGAAAAGTGAACAGGAATTAAAGGATGCAGTACAAAAAGAAGTGATAGATTTCTTTGAAGGTGCAAAATAGGCACGACGAGCGAGGGAGAACCCGGAGCCATCATACTTCGTCCTACCTCCAGATCAGCTAAGAAAGAAGTTGGAACAAAAAAATAGGATTCTCTTAAGAGCGCCGTGAAACAACCGATATCGGACTATGACCACTCTCTCACTAAGTCATATGAGGCGGCGCAAAAAAAGAAGAGAGTAGGGAAAGGTGTTGCACAACTTAGACAACAATCGCAACAATCAATCCCCCCCTTGTCGTTCCTAATGAATATGGTTCAAACTTAAACTTAGTGGAGGAGGTAGGCGGCTATGAGTCGTTTCTTCGGTTTTATGAGGACACTGATTTGAACCTTGCCAGAGTGCTCGCTGAAGGACCATCTGCTCCGGAAGTGGATCCTTACAAGAAATTTGTACCAGGCCAAAGTCTATACAACCCAGAGAAATTAGGTGAACTAGGTACGCAAATGTACCTGCTAAACGGGTGGTACATGTCGGCGTCTGATGCGGGACAAATCTATCTTTCTGTCAGAATTAGAAACCACCATTACTTCCATGGCAATAACATTATCTATGTCGAGCTTCTAGAATTACACCAACTATGCCACCTGGACTCTCTCGACAAAAGTCTCATTAGCTGCTATTGTCTATAAGTATGATTATTTTCTACTATATTCACAATTTCTTTATTATATATTCACAATATATATATTCACAATTTTCATGTATGCAGATATGAGATGACAGAACTTAGAAAGAGAAAGGATAATGATGTTGGGTTCGTTGATCCGTATGTCGTATACAAACACCCTAAACCCCCAAAGGATTATAAGCCTCAACCTGAGAGAAATCTCATGAATTTCTTAGTGAACCAACGCGACAAGAAGAAGATACTCTTTCCCTACAACTTCAAGTGAGTGTTATTATAAGTAATTAATGTCGATCATATATATGGGACATCAATATTTCCTTACTAGCTAGTTACCTCTCTCTCTCTCTCTCTCTCTCTCTCACACACACACACACACACACACACACACACACACATATATATATATATATATATATATGTTTATGCAGCAATCACTGGATATTGATGGTCATCGATATGGCCAATAGTAGATTGAAAATCTTAGACTCGTTGAGAAAACCGCAAACGGAGTATCAAGACATGATAGATATTATACAAGGGTAATTAATTTAGTTTCTCTATAACAACATATATATATAATGGCGCCGATCTCTCAACAATTATTAAAGGTTAAATTATTTTTTTATTTTATTGGGAGCAGGGTTTGGAAAAGGTTCATTGAGGAACAAAAAATGAAACATTGCAAAGCGCCACTGGGTGTAATCGCACACAAAATAAGTACTATAACTACATATTTATATTCAATTAACACCATATGATGATTTCAATTCACCCTAATTGATTTTTTTGTCGTAAAAGTGGGTTCTAAGGCAGGAGCAGGGTAACAACTACTGCGGATACTATGTTTGTGAGTTCATCATGGCGTACTCAAAGAGAACTCCTGAAGAGCAACTCAAAGTACGTATATAAATACTTTTTCCTTTATATTATTTCGATCGTATATTTACAATTTCTTTATTGCTCTCATTTGTATAAGTAATTACATGAGCAATACACATACATACATATATATATATTAATACTTTTTCCTTTAACTTTTATTGAAGACTGAATGGTTGAGGGAAAGAGTCATACGACTTGACCAACTTAAAGCAATTCGAGAGACTATAGCAGGATTTCTAAATGACCAGGTCATCAACCCTAACGGCGAGTTCTACAATGACGACCCGAACGAAACGCGGATGCCAAATCTGGAGGAGTGAATTGCTAAGGACATAAACAATTTATATATCAAACCTTTGTAATATATATATATATATATATATATATATATATATATATATATATATATATATATATATGTATGTATGCACATATTATATGTACATAAAATAACGTGTGTATATATATGATCATCATATATATGCATGTACGTGTATATTCGTTTGTTATTTATGTACAAAGTTCGAACAAAAACTTACGCGTGCGAAGTACACATATATATTACTATTAGCAGCGTATTCGAAAATGTATTTTAATATAAAAACTAATCATTAAATGAAAAAGAAACCAAAAATAGAAACCGGAAAAAGAAAAAAAAAGAGGGACATTTAGTCCCGGTTGGTGCCAACCGGGACTCAATGTCCTGCCCCGTGGCGGTCCCTGGCCAGGCCTGGAGGCCCCCTTTACTCCCAGTTGGTGTTTCCAACCAGGACTAAAGGTCCCTTTAGTCCCGGGCGTCAAGCCAGGACTAAAGGAGGATACCTTTAGTCCCGGATTGATGCTCCCGGTTGGGAAACCGGGACTAAAGGAGTTTTCCAACCGGGAGAAAAAGCCTTGCTGCACCAGTGAGATAATTATTAGCATCTAGCTATTAGATCATTGGATCTAAACGGGGCTCAAAACTTATTTATTTGAGGTAGGCATTGATACAATTTTAGACTCTAGACATAATAGGACTCTAAAGAAACCAAATTTTCCTTAAATAACAGGTACCTCGTCCGTTGTGTTCTCTAGGCAAGTTATATTTGTCTAAGGTCGTGTTTGGATCCATGTAGCTAATAGTTATATGCTAATAGTTAGCTCCTTTAAATCTAAACATGTCTAGCTAATTGTTAGCTAATATCCAACTAACAATTATCTTATTAGTTGGATCATATCAGCTAATAGGCTAATAGTAGCTAATAATTACTAGCTCTAAACAGGACCTAAACCTTTATAAACTATTTATTTTAGGTTAGTCTATTTTCTAAAAGAAAAAGAAAAAAAAAGAAGAAGAAAAGAAAAGGGTAGCTCAAATGTGTCACAAGTGGCTGAGCACAATGAATGCAAACCACTGATGACTAGTATCAATCAATCAGACAACGTGCATCGGCATAGGTTGCGTACGTGGTGACCACTGAGGTGGTTGGTGCCTCTGCCCACGGAAAACATGTGTTGTTCATGCAACAGATAAACTAATGCAGGGCTGCCGGCTAGTACATGCAGATGCAGATCCCCTTAGAAAACTTGAAACAAGAACCAGTACACGGAAATAAAAGGACAAACGCTGCTATCTCGATCAGAAAACAGCCGCGCTGATTTTTTTACGCCGTGTTTAGTTCAAAAAGATTTCCAAAAAGTGCTACAGTATCCATCACATCGAATCTTGCGATACGTGCATGGAGCATTAAATATAGACGAAAAAAAACTAATTGCACAGTTTGGTGGGAAATTGCGAGACGAACGTTTTGAGCCTAATTAGTCAATGATTGAACACTAATTGCCAAATAAAAACGAAAGTGCTACAGTGGCCCAAATTCCAAACTTCAGCCAACTAAACACGGGCTTAGTTGCTGCCAACTCCTAATTTTGACACTATGCAAAAAAAGATTCCCCGTTACATCAAACTTGTGGTACATGCATATAGTACTAAATATAGACGAAATCAAAAATTAATTGCACAGTTAGGTTGTAATTTGCGAGATAAACGTTTTGAGCCTAATTAGTCAACGATTAAACAATTATTACCAAATACAAACAAAATACTATAGTGCGCTAAGTGGCGCACAGTGAATCCGGCAGCGCGGAATTCGGCAACTAAACAAGGGCTATGAAACTTCCCAAGTGCCCACCCCCGCGTCTGGGAACAGCCGGCTACATGCAGATTCGTCCTGGGCCTGACACAAAAACTGGGCAGATTCGCTTGGTCGATCGCAGATTCGCAGCTGCGTGCGTACGTGCGCTCGCAGATTCGTCGTGGGACGGTGGCTCGCAGAAAGATGAGATCGCCGTACGTGTGCGGACTTCTTTTTTTCCCCAAGTCTGAGATTCTCTAAATACTTCCTAAATCTAGGAATAGACAACTACTCCAGCTTCAATAAATCGGTATTTAAATATAGCCGTCTCCTATTATAGATTTCTCGCTAGCTAAAAATAGAAGACGAGAATGACTCTCTAAAGTGCGCATAAGATTTAGAAAGACTATTGGAGAGTGAAATGTTAAAAGCGATTTTTATGCGAGTGATTCTCCAAATAATGATTTAGAGAATGAGATTTAGAAATGCTCTTGGAGATGCTCTTAAAATGCGTTGTTTTCAATGAAGACATGAATGGAAGAGAACATGGTTATCCAGATTCATTAAAAAATTTACCTTGAACAAAAATGAAATTAGTACAATTGTTAAGGTCACCCTTTAGAGCACATGAATGTTAGGATAATAGGCAATTTCCATGTCATTTTAATTCCATAAATTAACAGCATGATGATGACATATAAAGAATTATTAATCATTGAAATCATGATATCGATTATATCCATGATAAAACTACATGCTAGATCATATATCATGTGAAACATATGAAGATCATGAAACATAACAAAGAGAAACACATGGAAAGATATATATTTCATATCTGCAGCAAGCATAAAGCTACATACGAAACAATAGGACTGTAAACGGGAAACACATACGTAGAGCATATATCTAGCAGGAACAGACATGAGATATCTTATGAACCGACATGACTGAACATATGAAACAAACTGATGAACTACTGAAACATGTAGAACGTAAAACAGAGAGAAGACGAAACGATCATACCCTCCCATCCGCAATTCCGAAGTTCCAGCAACTTCCCTCAACATGCCGTAGAAGAAGAAGGTGTTCCCTCCGTCAGCGATCGGGAAGAAGACGACGTATGGTGACTGGTGACGGTGACTCTTCGGGCAGTCGCGTAGACGCTCCCCAAAAACCTAATTGCCGATCCTCCGTGCAAGGTCCCGAACGACAAGGGCTTCAGAGGCACCTGCCCTCTCGCTCCTCCGTGCACGTAGAGTTACGAGATGAGGAAAGCCATCAAGCAACTTAATTCATCTTCCGGAATGCGTGTGTTCTCTCTCTTTTAACTGGAGTTGGAAGACTCGCAGGGAAATCGGAGAGGCATGCGCTGGGAAGACAGAGAGACCCCGGGAGATCAGGAGTCAGGCCGGCTTTTAGTTGAAACTCCCGTGGTTAGTGGGTGCTAAAAAGTTAAAACGCCACGCCACGCCCGCCTGCCTGCCTGCCACGCCACGAGCCCGAGCCCAAGCCCGGCCCGGCCGACGGCGGCGGCGGCGCGCGCGCATGTGGCACGCCTTTGTCCGTTTCTCAACTTCTCAAATTAAACGGATTAATTCCAATCATTTAAGTTGAGTCAACATCCTTTTAACTTTCAATCCGGTACAAATAATAATACCCACAATTACAAGCCATAGAGTTATTGATTTATTAAATATATAAATGGGCCTAGCCCATAATAAATCCAACAGTCCCCACCAAACTCTAGGGTTTGTAACTGTATAATTCCAGAATCACAATTCTTTGATATACCAGTGTTTCGATGGAGACTGTTAAGTTAAACATCCACCTAGAACAAGAGTTTCACTCAGTCACAACTAAACAATGGACTATGCCTTGAATTGACAGTTTTGTGTGAGGTGAGATTCACTCAAATCCTTCGCTGGTACTAGGTTGCAACAAGCATCCCCCGCTGTTTGAAGCATATAAGTCACACTTCTATGCCTTTCATGAGTGTTTAGGGATAACCCAGGTCCCATAGACTGTGACCAGCAGTTTGACTCATATAGGTGTACTTCTCAAAAGATGTTCTGTAGGACAACATCTCATCTTTATAAGACTCTCAAAATACATTAAGGTAAATACCATCCTGCCTTACAGAAAGAAAGATATGCATCAGAGATAGGTTCGTAGGGAACTTTTCTCTCAATCTACTTATAGCTTGTTTCACCACTCTACTTCACGGGATCTCCGATCACATAGAGCAGGTTACCACTACAGTAGACTTTCACGTGGGTCTCATACCCATCTCTCTCGATGCACTTTCTATCACATTTCATGACAGTCCCTTAGTGAATTGATCTGCCAGATTATTCGACATGTGAACATAGTCCAACGTTATAACTCCAGAGGTTTTCAACTTTCTAACAGTCTTTAATCTTCTTTTAACATGCCTTGTGGACTTCATGTTATTCCTGGAACTGTTGACCTTTGTGATCACAGTCTGGTTGTCACAGTTCATTGAAATAGCCGGTATCGGTTTTTCAACTACCGGTAAATCCAATAAGAAATCACGAAGCCACTCGGCCTCAGCTCCAGCAGTGTCCAATGCGGTGAGTTCTGCTTCCATTGTAGACTTCGTTAAGATAGTCTGCTTGCAAGACTTCCAGGAAACAGCGCCACCTCCAAGCAGAAACACATATCTGCTCGTGGCATAAAGCTCATCAGCATCAAAAATCCAGTTGGCATCACAATAGCCTTCCAGCACTTTTGGATGTCCAGTATAATGAATACCATAAGTCATAGTACCTTTTAGATAACGCAACACTCTCTCAAGAGCACGCCAGTGATCATCTCCCGGGTTTGACACAAACCGGCTCAGCTTGCTCACAGCATATGAGATGTCAGGCCTTGTCGCACTTGCAAGGTACATGAGTGAGCCAATGATCTGGGAGTATGTCAGTTGATCCCTTGCTATTCTTCGATTTTTCCTTAATAGCACGCTAGGATCATAAGGCGTGGGAGCAGGATCACAGTCACTAAAACCAAAGCGACTTAATACCTTTTCCACATAGTGAGATTGTAACAGAGTTACCTCACCATCACCTTCTCTAATAAGCTTGATGTTTAAAATAACATTAGCTTCTCCCAAATCTTTCATTTCAAAATAGCTCGACAGAAGTTTCTTTACTTCCTTAATCACATTGAGATTTGATCCAAAGATCAGGAGTCATCAACATATAGGCACAGCATAACAGCTTCACCCCCACCATATCGATAATACACACACGTGTCAGCTTCATTCATAGAGAAACCGTTAGATGTTAAAGTATTATTAAACCTTTCATGCCATTGCTTAGGTGCTTGTTTTAGGCCATATAATGATTTTAACAACCTGCACACCTTGTTCTCTTGACCATCCGCAATGAACCCTTCTGGCTGATCCATATAGATCTCCTCTTCTAACTCTCCATTCAGGAAAGTTGTCTTAACATCCATCTGATGAATGATAAGATCATAAGAGGCAGCCACGGCAATTAAGGTGCGAATTGTAGTCAATCGAGCAACTGGTGAATAGGTGTCAAAGAAATCTTCACCCTCTTTTTGGGTATATCCTTTGGCCACAAGCCTTGCCTTGTACCTCTCAATTGTACCATCAGGCCTAAGCTTTTTCTTGAAAATCCATTTGCAACCTATAGGTTGACACCCATAAGGACGGTCAACGACCTCCCAAGTTCCATTAGACATAATAGAATCCATCTCACTCCTTACTGCTTCCTTTCACAAGTCAGCATCAGGAGAAGAATATGCCTCTCTAATGGTGGTTGGTATGTCTTCCACAAGGTACACTAAATAGTCATCACCAAAGAATTTTGCAACCCTCTGTCTCTTACTCTTTCGAGTGACTATAGTGTCATCCTCCTCAGGGATGTGTACATGAGATTCTTCAGCATGATCTATTGGAATAGACATATCGTGTTCATGGGGAATTATAGTCTCATGACTTGTTTCACTAGTTGTATTCTTCATTAGAAATTCATTCTCAAAGAATGTAGCGTCTCTGGATTCTATGATTGTATCAACATACATATCAGGAACTTCAGATTTTATAATTAAGAACCTATACCCAATGCTGTGAAAGGCATAGCCAAGGAAAATACAATCAACAGTTTTAGGCTCAAGTTTACGCTTTTTGTTGATTGGCACATTTACTTTAGCCAAGCAACCCCAAGTGCGCAAATATGAGAGATTTAATCTTCTCTTTTCCCATTCCTCAAATGGTGTGATCTCTTTGTTCTTTGTTGGAACTCTGTTCAGGACATGACATGCTGTCAAAATCGCCTCACCCCACCATTCCTTGGATAATCCCGCTGTACTCAACATGGCATTCACTAACTCTGTTAGAGTGCAGTTTTTCCTTTCAGCAATCTCATTGGATTATGGTGAGAATGACGGTGTCCTCTCATGAACAATACCATGTTCCACACAGAACTCATCGAAAACATTAGAGAAATATTCTCCACCTCGATCGGACCTTAACCGCTTTATTTTCCTCTCAAGTTGGTTCTCAACTTCAGCTTTATAGGTCTTAAAATAATTAAATGCTTCATCTTTTGTTTTTAAGAGATACACATAGCAAAACCTAGTGGAGTCATCTATAAACGTGAGGAAGTATCTTTTACTGCCTTTAGTCAAAATTCCATTCATTTCGCACAAATCGGAATGGACAAGTTCTAGAGGTGCTAAATTCCTCGCCTCAGCAGCCTTGTGAGGCTTGCGGGGTTGTTTTGATTCAACACATACATGGCACTTAGACTTTTTGACCAAATTGAATTTAGGAATTAAATTTAGATTTACTAACCGCATAAGACAGCCAAAACTTGCATGACAGAAACGTGAATGCCATAAATCCGACTCATCAGAAATATTAACATAATTCATCATTTTATTACACACATCATGCAGTGATAAGCGGAACAAGCCTCCGCAATCATATCCTTTACCAACAAAAGAACCATGTTTCGACACAACACATTTATTCGACTCTAGAACAATTTTGTAGCCATCTCGACATAGCATAGACGCACTAACAAGATTCTTCTTGATGGAGGGCACATGCTGCACGCTCTTCAATGGCACCGTCTTTCCCGAAGTAAACTTCAGAATGATTGTACCAACACCAAGAACATGAGCACGTGACCCATTTCCCATCAACAAGGCGCCAGACCTCTCGACCTGGTAGGAAGAAAATAGAGAAACATTAGCACACACATGAATATTTGCACCACTATCCATCCACTACTCAGGTGAATTACATACTAAAAGAACAAATGGTAAAGAATTACCATACCTAGATGCTCCTTCTCCAGTATCAGTAGTGATAACATTTGCTGATTTCTTTTCCTGCTTGAACTTGCGCTCAGGGCATTCACTTGCCCAGTGCTGTTCACTGCCACAAACAAAGCAACCTCCATCTCTCTTGTTGTTGTTCTTCTTTTTAAACTGTGCTGTTTGAATAGGCTTAGTTGTGTTCTCTTGCTTGTTTTGGTTTTTCTTCTTTTTATACTTGCGGAATCCAGAGTTTTTCTTCTGTACCACAGTAGCAGTAGAGGTCTCAACACTCTTTCCATCGTCTTTTGCTCTCGCTCTCTCCTCAACATCAAGAGTACCAATGAGCTCTTCAACATTAAACTCCTGTCTCTTATGTTTGAGTGAGGTAGCAAAGTCCTTCCAAGAGGGTGGTAACTTGGCGATTATACCGCCAGCCACAAACTTGTCAGGTAAGACACATGGAAAGAGCTCAAGTTCCTTAGCTAGTGCCTGAATCTCATGAGCCTGTTCCACTACAGATCGGTTCTCAACCATCTTGTAGTCATACAGCTGCTCCATGAGGTACAGCTCGCTACCAGCATCGGTAACTCCAAACTTTCCCACAAGTGCATCCCACAGCTCTTTCCTTGTAGGAAGGATGATATAGCTTTTCTGAAATTTTGGATCAAGTGCGCTAATCACTGCACCTCGAAAGAGGTTGTCATCAGCCTTAAACTTAGCCTCATCCTCAGGAGGCAAGTTAGCAGGTTTGCCATCGGAGATATGATAACATGACATTGCAGTGAGCCACAATTCCATTTTAGCTCTCCAAATCAAGAAGTTTTTACCATCAAAAGGATCAGGCTTTAACACAGCAGCAAAACCTCTGACAGAAAAATACCTATAATTAGGTTTTTGGATTGTTAGGATAATAGGCAATTTCCATGTCATTTTAATTCCATAAATTAATAGCATGATGATGACATATAAACAATTATTAATCATTGAAATCATGATATTGATTATATCCATGATAAAACTACATGCTAGATCATATATCATGTGAAACATATGAAGATCATGAAACATAACAAAGAGAAACACATGGAAAGATATATATTTCATATCTGCAGCAAGCATAAAGCTACATACGAAACAACAGGACTGTAAATGGGAAACACATACGTAGAGCATATATCTAGCAGGAACAGACATGAGATATCTTATGAACCGACATGACTGAACTTATGAAACAAACTGATGAACTACTGAAACATGTAGAACGTAAAACAGAGAGGAGACGAAACGATCATACCCTCCCATCCGCAATTCCGAAGTTCCAGCAACTTCCCTCGACATGCCGTAGAAGAAGAAGGTGTTCCCTCCGTCAGCAATCGGGAAGAAGACGACGTATGGTGACTGGTGACGGCGGCTCTTCAGGCAGTCGCGTAGACGCTCCCAGAAACCTAATTGCCGATCCCCCGTGCAAGGTCCCGAACGACAAGGGCTTCGGAGGCACCTGCCCTCTCGCTCCTCCGTGCGCGTAGAGTTACGAGATGAGGAAAGCCATCAAGCAACTGAATTCATCTTCCGGAATGCGTGTGTTCTCTCTTTTAACTGGAGTTGGAAGACTCGCAGGGAAATCGGAGAGGCATGCGCTGGGAAGACAGAGAGACCCCGGGATATCAGGAGTTAGGCCGGCTTTTAGTTGAAACTCCCGTGGTTAGTGGGTGCTAAAAAGTTAAAACGCCATGCCCGCCTGCCACGCCCCGAGCCCGGCCCAGCCGGCGGCGGCGCGCGCGCGCGTGTGGCACACCTTTGTCCGTTTCTCAACTTCTCAAATTAAACGGATTAATTCCAATCATTTAAGTTGAGTCAACGTCTTTTTAACTTCCAATCCGGTACAAATAATAATACCCACAATTACAAGCCATAGAGTTATTGATTTATTAAATATATAAATGGGCCTAGCCCATAATAAATCCAACAATGAATAGGATAGGACCTATGGAAAACAAAAGAATAAAAAAGCACATGAACTTTGTATGAATTGGCGCCTTTGGATGAGTTTCAAGAAAATCACATGAAACAAGAAATGATGATGTTTGAGTCAAATATTTTTTTTCCTTGGTTTTCCTCTAGAATCAAATGCAAATGAAAATCTTCCTATATTTTTCATGTGAGCAATTACTGCAAAGCAAAGGACGATACAATAATTCAAGCCATAGAAATGGGAATGCCTATAATCCAAAGGGGGCGTTATGGTTGAATTCTATCATGCAACCTATTTTCCGTTTGTTTAATATTGTACTTCGTGCAATTTTTTGTGCATGTTTAAATTTTAGGATTGTATATGGTCGATATTCATCTATCCATTGAAACTTTTGATGCATGCACTTTTACAGAAAAAGCATACATGTATAAGTATTCCGCATGGTAGCAGCCAAAGCTGTGGGTGCACCTAATTAGTCACTTCTCCCGGCGGCCGACGAGCACTCATCATCCACTATACACGCCGCGTAGGGCCATTCCACACTGGCTCGACATGCATGTTCATCGGATCAATCGATGAGGTCCCCGAAATGATCATGAGATCGAATCATAGCCTCGTGTGGGTATAGTATGATTGCCATCATCCAGTTGTTGCTCATCCATCCCACCCCACATCACTTTTGCTCCACGTTTTTTCTTTTTCCAGTGTTAATATGATGCATATGGCATGTCTTTAGGGCATACCCAACGCTACGCAGTGGCGGATTTAGGACCTGGCAACCTTGAGCGTCAATTTGGGCTCCGACGACGGCGTACACTTGAGGCATGGCGCTCACATCATATTCTGCTGCAAAGCTTAAAAACACGTGATCTCATCAGCGCCTTGAGCTTTGCCCGAGCTCCATTCCGGCGCTAAGTCAATTATTGACAAAGTGGTTGTATGCCCCAAGCTCCATGTTTCCTCCATGTCATAGACTCATAGCAGCCGGTGGCTTCACAACTCCGCAAGCCATCAGAGTGACATGTGGAGGTAGCAGCTACCTCACCTAACAAACAATAGAAGAAAATGCTAGAACAACACAATACACATTGTTGTCTAAACGAGGCGCCCAGCACTTGAGAGGCTATCCCATGACACTTACCGAATTTATAGAGACATTTGTCAATATTCATGACACTTACCATGAAAATATATATGTTCAATAATTTAATGATAATTATTTGGTACTGCAAAATTTATTAGTATGCTTTCTGTATAAATTTGATCAAACTTTACATAGTTTGACTTAAGACAAAACTAAAACAACACTTTTTTTAGATGGAGGCGGACGTGGGAAATACTGACGATGACTATTGATGGTTGACGTTTACCGCCTGCTGATTTTAGCTCTTCTTGCTTCGTCCACCATTGTAAATTACAATTATAAGGAAAACGACAAACGGACGAACATATACAGAGGTAGAAGTTGAAGTACGTTGTGCCTATATATATATAAAAACAGAGTTCCGATGCCATGAAAGACGACTGATAACTTTCAGCTTCTGGTTCGACCACGCATTGGGCAGCCTGCTGCAGCGTCTTGCTGCTATTAATTTCCAGTCAAACAATGCAAAGTTCTGTTACACCTCCCATTTCGGTCACCAGATATCTCGCAGCAATTTTACTTAGCCAAAGGGTGTGACATCAGATACAGGTTCGATCTGCACTCTGCTGTGCCTATCTGCCCGTTCCGTGAAAGAGCGAATATGATAGCAGTAGCAAATAGATATTCGTGACAGTTGACGTACACTCGACACCGGCATATATCGTCAGTCGTTAGCTTAGCCATCGTGGACGAGGACGCGGCAAGGGCAATGACGTGCGCGCACATCTCATCCTCAACCCCATGGGCCATGGCACGTCAGCCCAGCGCGATCCCGATCCAACTTGTTTGTTGTTTCCCCGAATCCGTCCAGCCAGCCGTACGTCGCCTACTTTGCTGTTAGTACAGTGCTAGGAGTACTACTGTACAGGTAGGCTTGTGGTCAAAGGACCAAGTTGCAGTAGATGGGAGAGCAAGGTTGTGATCCTACGACCTGGTCGTTTCGGCTGGATTGGCTTATAAGCTATGGCCGGAGCTGACGAACCAGCTGCTAGTCGTCGAACCGTGCTCCTAGCTCCAGGATTGTAGTAGAATCGTACGTGGAATGAACTATTGTAGAGTTCCAAAACTTCTCACACATGTATTGTGTACAATTTTATTGTTTTATTTGGTCGTATGTACCCCCTTAATGGCTTAATCCAAGTCCTACGGCAAATACGAGGTGCTGATCGAGTGTTTAGATGTTGACACATTATTAAGCTTTGCCAAAACGATAATGCTCCACCACCGCAGGCGTTCGTCTCGCGTCGTCTAGGTCTGTGGACCGGCCCATAGGCCTACTCTCTTACCACGGCATATACGGGTTCTCAAAAAAAAAAGAGCAACATTTTTTGCCCATTTCGCGTCGGCCACTGCAGGCGTTCCCTAGCCCCGGCCGGCGTGGCTGCCCGACCGCCGCTCGCCCGTGGAGAGGGAGACCACGGTCGCCCGACCACCGCTACCGTGTCCACCACTGGGGCCGGACGCCTGGTCGACGGCCAGGAAGACTGTAACACCCCTGGTGTTACGTGCTTGCTTAGCACCGAGATTGAGGCCCGAGAGAGATTAGCCAAACAAGTTTTCGGGTTTTAAAAATTTAAAACGCACATGAAATAATAAGTGAATCATATGTGACTCACTTTTGTGGACTCAACTAAATATCCAAGTTAACTTAGTGTGAAAAAGTGCTAATGAAAATCCTAACAAGAAGAATGGGATAAGTCGTTTTAATTGTTTGGCACGAAAAATAATTTATATAAACAAAAATAAAATATCACTTGTGTGTAGTACTTAAGTAAAGTTAAAAAATGCAACTTTAATTTTTAAAAAACGAATGTTGTTAACGAGTGTTCTTGAGCTCAAAAGGCGAATTGGAAATTAAAATCAACCATTTTCGTTAAGTCGGTAAACACTTGAACTATGTTTAAAGTGCCATTTTTGGCGAATTATATTGAGCAAAATAATTAAATAGTGCTTAAATATTTTGTTCCTATGAGTTAGTATGAAGTATGAACTATTGCATGACATACTTGTTGGATGGAGTTAACAAGGTTTAGACCTTTTAAAATTTTGGCAAAAGGGCTAGTGGCTGTTAGTCCAAAACTAAAATCTTTAATTTTTCTAAGTATAGAAAGGTAGCAGACAATGCCATTTTTGGCAATTAATTTCTGAAAAATTTAGTTAAACACTATAGCTGTGTTTTGGCACTGTTGATTGCACCGAAGTGTGATGTTTGTAATGGAGTAGGGGTTAGAGGGGTTTGAGTTCGTTTGGGCCACGCAAAAATCTCACGAAGTTGCAAGAAGGTCACGGTTCTTGGCGGTTGTGACCCGTGGTCGCGGTCACCACGTCAGTTCGTCACGCCATAGCCGCTGGCCGCGCTCTGTCCCGCAGGTTGTGCCCTGCCGCACGTGCGCCGTCGTCTGGCCCGTTGCTGCACACGGCTGCCGGCTGCAGCGAGGTTGGGCTGCTGCACTGTCGCGCTGCTGTAGCGCGCCGCGGTTGCGTCCTTGGCAGTGCCGAGCATGCCACCGAGGCCCCTCGCGCGTGCCGCTGCTGCATGTCGGGCCGACGTCGTGACGTGCTGAGCCATTGTGCCTTGGTTGCAGCTGTCCCATCATGCGCAACACGCTCTTAGCCGCGCACCTCACCTACGCGCTACGCTGCTCTTGTCGTGTCGCCTGGCCTTACCGAGCCAGTCCCGCCACGAAGCTGTAGGGAGGGTGTAGCCTCGCGCACGTGGAGCAATTACGTGTCGCTGCCCTCCCCGCGCGCCCTTTCGTAGCAACGGCCCCTCGCGACAGCCTTGCGCGCGATCACTGTTTCGCTACCGCCGTCCGTGTCCCGCCAAGGCCGAGATATCCCATCCCAGCACTCCACAACGCTCTCTCTCTCTCTCTCTCTCTCTCTGAGCCTCACCTGTGTGGACGCCCTCGTTTCATTAACACAGCCTCAGCCGAAGTTGGCCGACCCTTGAAGGGTCACTGCCCTGTCTTCTTTTTACCGTCGACGGAACCGCGCCGCTTCGCAAGTTAAATGCGCACTGTCCATGATATCTCATCTCGATTCAGTGCTCCAGTAGCTAGCAATAGAAGCTATCTAGCAGCCCGACCCGCACCAAGGCGCAGGCAAGCCCGGTTGCCGGCCAGATTCGAGTTTTTGCTCACCACCGATTGGTTTCGCCGCCATGTCGTACTCATGTTGAGGGTGAACATCTTGTCACCGGTAGCAGTTCAATCGATGGGTGTTTCGAGCTCTCCTTGACCCCCTCGTTTTGGTGCTCGCCTTCTTTTGGTCAGAAGCTTCATCGGTGATGAGGTGACGTGCCGGTGTCCGCCTCGGAGCATCGCTGCCTAGCCAGCTCGCATGTGGCTAGACCACCTCAACCCTTCAAAGTTTCAACTGTCGCCACCGCGTGCACCTCGGTGAGCTCCGACTGCTTTTCTGCCACTGCGTTACCTTCGTTAGGGCTCTAGGTCACCGGTACAGCCACGCTGTCGTCACGAAATGCGTTGTCCCATCCGCCACTATGGTCGGCTGTGCTACAGTGCCTCTCCCGGTACCTAACCACCGCCTCTAGAAGCACGCTGCCGAAACTTAGATGCTCGGCCACCATAGGTCATCGAAGACCCTTGCCAATGGCCGGCGTAACCGTAGTTGTCGCCGGTGTACCACGCCATCACACGCAGGCACGCTGGGGAGCCGCCCATTGCGAAGACAACACTTTTTAGGGTGTTTTGTGCAAAGCTTGAGTCTAATGAAATAGTGATTCACTGTGTGGCTTGATTGTCTAATAGTGCGAGCCCTTCTTTGCAAAAGCGCAAGCGCGCGGGGCTCTCCCGCCTTGGGCCATTGCTTGGCCAACCGGCCGAGCACGACCATGCCCCGCGCCGGCTTCGCGGGTCGCTGTGCCAGATTAGTCACCACCGGCCTTTTCTTTTTTGCTACAACATTTCCTAATTTAGTTTCTAAAGCAAACTTGTAAATTCCATATAAATTTGTGTAGTTGACAAAAAATGGTGAAACTAATTTTATTAGGTTCCTAAAATCATGATCTATCTGCCAGTATATTTTGTTCACATAGCTTCATAGTATTTTCAGGAGTTATCTAATTAAATTGAGATGTTTAATATTGTTAAGATATAAACTTGTAGGAATTTTGTAATAAATTGGTGATAGTGTTGGCTCTAAAAATTTCATAGTAAATTCCTAATATTATTAGGTGCTCACTATAATTTTTGTAGCTCCATAATAACTAGTTTGCTAAGATAGCTAATGAGCCCTAGTTTGAATATATATTAAATCAATGAAATGAAGAAAAGAAACACCTTGGGATTGTAGAACTAAAACACTTATCAAGAAACAATGCCTTATGCAACAACATGGATACGTAGCCTAATACGTTAGTTATTAGAGCTAGCTCGTAGCTTGAGAGGCATAATCGTATTTTAAGAGTTGCGGTTACCGTTGATTAATTGTGTCTCTGCGTTGTATCCACGTATGTCATAATAGGAACAACGATGGATCGAGGAGATGATCGGAGTAGCAGAAAAGATGGTGCCTTGATGATCGTATCACCATGATGGAATGCTAACTTTTGGTTATATCTTACCCAAACAAGCTCTGGTGCATAACCCCTATTATTCTGCACTTTAGTTTATGCTTGCGCATTAAGTTTAAAGGAGTTGAATGAAATCCACTTGCATAAATATATCCTTTTCCTATGAGTCTTACTAGTATGACAGGATCGTGTAGATTGCTATGCTATAGGATTCTGGTAGAAGTCGAGTGATTACCTGTCACTCGCGAGAGATAAGAAAAGATATTATTGTTACTATTATCATCACATGGAATATGAATGGATAATAATTAGGGACCGGGCAAAACTATACTTTGGATTTGAAATTGGATTGTTTTGGGCAATAGAGCGAGGCTCTGGTTGCACTCATTCCGCCTGTGTCGATTGAGGACCGTCCATTGCTGTGGATGGTAGTCAGATCATAGACTTATTATCCTGAGCACATACTTGCTTATGAGAGTGGGAAGACTTGTTACTATCGTGTCATAGGTTCCGGCTCTTTTCGGGCCGACTTTTAGGGGTAGGTATTAGGTGGTGGTCTAAGCACCATACTGAGACCGGGTCTCAGGTGTTGGGGGCTTAGAGTCCAAGTTTGGACGGGGACCTGGACCCCTTGATAGGAGTGGAATAGGTTGGTATTGTTTGTGCCTAGGGTATAAGCGAGACGTGTATTTCGGGGTACCCAGCTGGGATACATTGATTCGCGAATCGTTGTTTCAGTGAGACGGTATGACTTGGCTATGGTCTAGCACCGTAGTAAGAACAAGAATATGAAAGATGGTAAAATGGTTCTGATTGCTTACCACATGCTTGAAAGTAGCATAGGTGCTTACATAGAATTGTTAGTTAATGAACTAATGATGACTGCTAATAAAATTAAATATAAGGACGCACGTTTAGTAATATTTCCTATAGATGCTATAACCCATAAACCAGATAGCCTTGCATATCCTTGGTCTTTTTATTTTCCTCCTATCGGAAAAGTCTTGCTGAGTACAATCGAGTACTCAGGGTTTTATTTCCCCTGTTGCAGGTGACCGGATGTGGCAGAACCACCCGAAATAATATGCTTTCGGAGGTGCTCGTCTTCCACTAAACACTAAGCACCCCGAAAGTTAGCTACATTAGACAGTTCTATTGAGCCCACCCTAAGGAAGAACCTAAAACAATCCATGTTTTACCATCAGGATCTAATAATGAGTACGAGCTTACAACACTTAGTCCATTTCATACAACAAGAGTTCTTGAAAATTATTTATTACAATACCAGAGTTTAGAGTGCGATAATTAAATAGCGGAATGACAATAAACTTCTAGCGGAAACGATACAAAGATATGTCTGTGCCCACCAGAAGAATCCTCCACACAAGAGCTACTTCTAAAGCTGCACCTGCAACAGGGGTAAAATAAACCCTGAGTACACAATGTACTCGCAAGACTTACCCAACTAGTGGGAATAGTTTCCTAACTCTCAAGGATATGATAGGCAATATGCATTTGTTGTTTTCTTTTTATTTGCGAAAAACATTACTAGAAGTACGTCCTTAAGATCAAGTTTAATTAGCAATCATGATTACTTCATTAGCTAACCATTCTAGGTAAGCACCTGTTCTACTTTTAAGCAAGGGTTAAGCAATCAGAACTATTTCATCATCTTTTATCTTTCAGTTCTTACTATGGTGCTAGACCATAGCCATGTCGTACCATCTCACGGAAATGGCAATTAGCGAACCAATGTATCCTAGTTGTGTACCCCGAAACACATGTCCCGTTTGTACGCCAGGCACAAACAAGACCAACCCATTCCACTCCTGTCACGGGGTCTAGGACCCCATCCAAACTTGGACTTCAAGCCCCCACACTTGAGATCTGGTCTTAGTATGATGCTTAGACCTCCACCTTTCCCCACATATAATCAGTCGGTGTGGAAAGAGCTAGAACCCACGATAAGAGCGTAACGAGCCTTCCCGCTTCCATAAGCAAGTATATGCTCATGATAATAAGTCTATGACCTAACTACCATCCACAGCAACGAACGATCCTTAATCGACACGAACAGGGAAACAATGTAACCAAACTAAGCCCCGTTGGCCGCGAGACACAACCAGTTACACCCACAAATACCCATACCATATCCCTGCCCTGTCTCCATTTTTTCTTTCATCATTTTATTATGAGAGTAATAATAATCCCCTATTATGAGCAACAGTAGGTTACTTACGCTACTGATGACCTAAGCATAGTATCTCCTCAAACCTACACTAGTAAGACTCTTAGGACAGGTGTATATATGCATATGGTTTCCAAAAATTCCTATAACATAAATGCACAACACATTTATATACGGTGAATTATAAAATAGAGGTTATGCACCATGGCTTGCCTTGGGCAGGCACGGTGTCAGCTGAGTTAGATAGTGGCAGCTCTAGGAGCTTCTCCTACATGAGAATCTTCTCCTCATACTCCTCGATGATCTCCTTGAATTTGTGATCGCCAGTGGTCACGATCTCCGCCAACTCGTTCTCTACATGCATGCGATGATGATGCAACACTTAGCATTCAAGCAACAACAACTCTTAAACTAAGAATGCGCATACCAAGCTACTAAACTAGCTCTACTGACTAAGATACTAAGCTAACTATCATCTTCATCAAGCAAGGTGTTGGATTCAATGAATAAACACTCAGTTTTGCAATTTAAGAGTATATCTTTATTTCTACTAATGATTTAATGTATATTAAAACAAAGAGCATTTAACTACCCTAATGCTTAGTCTATTCTAAGGCTACAAAAATTACTGTGAGCACATAACAATACAATGAAGCTACTATAAAATTTTCAGGACTAAAGCTATCACCAATTTACCACAAAAATTCCTACAATAATTAATTTAATATTATTAAGCATCCTCAAATGATTTAATAGCTACTAATGTCAACATGTATAAACATGAACTAAATACACCAACAGATAGAGCATAATTTTAGGAATCTAACAAAATTTGTTTTACAATTTTTGGACACCTACGTGATTTTATATGATTTACCAAAGATCAACTCAAAAATTAAATTAGAAAACCATTGCTAATTCCTTATGAAAAAGAAAACTAAATCTCCCGCGTGACACAGCATGCGCAGTGACCCGATGGCGCAGCCCACGCGAGGCTAGTCCACTCGTGAGGTGGCCCACGGCGGGGGAGTCCTGCGCGCGTTAGAGATTTTACAAAAGAGACCTCAAACTCCTCCCAATTTACAACTAAGAACTAACACTATTTTCTCCTCTCTCAGACCTTCTCACTTAACCTCCTGACTTTTCCCTAATTCACCCGCGTGCACCCCCAGCGACTCAGCGCACGTCGGTGAGGCAGTGATGACATGGCGTGACCATGCCTACTACTAGAGGCTCGTGCTGGCCCATCGCTCGGGCTGACCTTCAACTATGGTCCAACCGCCTGCACCAAGCAGCAACGCGGGACGGTAGGGCGCGCTAGAGTGAGCTACAGCGACGTGTGGCCATCCACGGCAATGGCGTAGCTGCCTCGACGATCCAGAGCATCAAAGAACCTAACTAGCTAGTGAGGGAGCATCAATAGACTACCGTGGACCTAGCCGAGGTGATTGTTGGGGAGGTTGGGGTGGAGGATGGTGGAGGTGTGGCCACGTGCGTCCGAGCTGTGTGGCGACGCACCGTAGTGGCGCAGTCCCGTTAGTGGTAACGGGGAGGCAGTAGCGGTTCCACTGGCATGTGCAAGGTAGAGAGGGAGGCAAGGCAAAACTAGTGGTGCAGGTGGATTAGCTTGGGAGGGACGGTAGGATTGCTGCCCTCATCCATAGCTGGACGTGGCCTTATCGACATGGTGGCAGGGAAAATGCCAAATTGGAGCTCGATCAGGTGGCATTCAAGGCAGGGTAGGGTCAGGCGGCAAGAGGACTTGATGGCAGAGATACAAGCACGTGGAATTGAAAGATGACCACTTGTTGGTCAATTGCGTGGGGCGTGACTCTGACGGTGGCAGCAGAGAAAGAGAGAGAGAGAGAGATAGGCCGGTAGGTGGCATGGCATGGCCTCGCCTTGGCGGGACGTGCTTGGCGTGACCGGGAAGGCATGCGCGTAGACACAAAGGACAAGCGCGCAAGTCCCCGACCGGCCATGGCCCGTGCTGCGCAACGCCATAAATGGCAAGGCGATGGCGAGCACGGCCATGTGCGCATAACAGTGGTGGCCTCGAACAGGGCCAGCAGCGACACAGAGGTGTATAGAGAAGTGCGGACATGACGGTGAGGCAATAGCACCGACAGTGGCTGCATCATGGCACGAGGTGGGTCGGTAGTGCGGCAGCACGGCAGGACATCCAGCAGCATCGCACGGCCACACAAGCAGCAGCGGCGGCTCCACGTGGTTGAGGCCAGTGGCAACCAGGCCAGAGGTAGCCGTGGCCGGCCACACGCAGCAGTGCGCACACACGTGAGTGACCAGCGTGGCAATGGCGTGTGACAGAACCGCCCAATTTATACAAGATCAAGTATGTCTGTCCTTGCTAACACATTGACACACGCATACTTTCACTTATATAAACCCGGTAGTCCACCGAGTGTCACGAAGGACCTCGGTAAATCAACATCACAACCAAGATCGCGTGATTAAGCAAATACACATCTCATACATAGAGTTGCAGTGGAAATAATATTACAAATAGGTTCACAAATAATAGTACAAGTTTGAGTTTCAAAACCGATTAAGGGAAAACAACATAGCTTTCCATGATTACATTAATATAAGTTTTAAATACATTGCTAGCATAAGTGACATCATCTAATAAAAGCAAATAGATGAGAAATAAATATAGAATCACCGAGCCCACCGGTGGTTAGCCACCATCTTCAGCAGGCCGATAACTTCAACTGCAATATTGTGGGATAAACCCTAAGTACTAGAATGTACTTAGCTAGACTTACCTATCATAAATCAAAAAAAAAGTGACACCAAGGAGTATGCAAGGCTTTATAGGTGGAGCTAGCTTGACAAAATTTTGCATATAAGACACTAGTTGAGCTATACATTTTACAATTCAGTAACCAAGTTAATTATAGCTATTCATCTCTAAATTAACAACTAACCTGTGCTAAATATGTGGAATATAATTTAGTAATAGGCAATAGTAACCATAGCCGGTGTAGTAATATGAGTATCATCATCATAACCATCAAGTTTCCATTAAGTTACTCTATGTTGTCGCTGCTTAGTTAAGTTCTTACTATCCCGAAGAGACGGCGATTCGAATCGATTCCTACCTAGCTGGAGAATTTATTCCTAACACAAACCGAGGCACACCCTATGAAGGTAGCCTTAGATCATCTTTGGTATAATTCAGGACTGACTCGTAGGTCCAATCAGCGTCGCACCCTCAGAGATTCTACCAATCTGCCAGGAAGATCGGAACCCGGTCTCACCCTTGGACTCATGCCATTGGCTCTCCACACATCCTTACTGCCTCCAGTGTGCGCACTTTCACTTATTGGGGCCCGGTCTGAATTGAGCTACTCGGCTTCGCGGTCGTATCACCAGATCCGGCCAACTAAGTGCTAGGCATGCGTTCAACATGACATGAGGACGTACAACGAATCGGTCCTTAATCGACACAGACGGGGATAGATAGGCACCCAAGACCTCCATGCCTTGTTGCTTCTCTATCATGATCCTATCCGGTCTCCTTTATTCATTGATATATGGTTATTTCCATGATAGCAAATATAGCCAACCATGCATTGGTATCCACCTATATCTCACAGGTGACAGGAAATCACCTGACTTCTACCGGTCTAGACATTGCTAAGCATACATTCGATTCTAGACCTACATAAGGTTCAAGGTATATTTCTGGACAAGGGAGTTCTATGCATCAAGTGGTTCCAATCAACTCTTATAACCTAATGCATCAAACATAAAGGACTCAAGTGATATTTGTAAAAACATAGGAGGCTTAGAATGCTCCGGGGCTTGCCTGTGATCCAACACTAGGTCAGTGTTTGTTAGATGACACTCGCTTGGTGAGCATCTCCCATACCGGTACTTGCTTAGTCCTTCCATCTTTAGGATAGGTCCACCATACACCGTCTTCGGATTCGGCTCCAATATCATGTCCTTCACGTGGTTCATCTAGCGTACCTAGATAAGATGCAAGATGCAAGTGCATGAATATGAAGAATGGTAATATGAGATGCATCACATAATAGCATTTGAGGCAAACATAAGATCATGCAAGACATAGGCACCTAGAGTTTTTTTAACTAAACACCACACATCCTATTATAGAGGGATAGCAAGCATATTAGTCCTGGCACACAAGTGAACTTAAGTTCAGATATTGCACCCATGCATCGATCAAGAACTAACCAACATGTTTAGCCAAAACAAGAGCAAGCTAAAATAATCACCTAGCACATGTATAGAAATCTAGAGAGCAGTACAACAGTCACTTGTTTTAACCATAATAGGAGATATACGCATCCAACAAGGATGACCCTAGACTTTATCTAAAGCTAATGAAATTATCTAAAATTTTGTTATTCATTCTAAAAGCTAATTCATAGGTTAACATAATCAAATATGCCAATATCCTAGGTCTATACCGATAAGGACAGAAAACTGACATAAACTTTAGAAATATATAACTAGAGTTCTAATCATCGAACAAGTATGATCCTTAACTTTATAGAAAGATTATTAAGTTATATACAACTTTATTATTAACATATTTAAGTGATTCAATAGTTATTTGGCCTTAAACACACAAAGCAACAATTTTGTCCAAAACATGGATAGAATCTGACATGCAACTTCAGACAACAATAAGTTGAGTTCTAGCTTTCATAATAAGGTGGTTCTGGACCCTTTAGAAATCTTAGCAAACCATGCACAACTTTGTTATAAACACGACACGCTAATTCCAAAGTTAACCAGGTCAAACATCACAAAGAAGACATCTTTGTCTAGATTATGATAGAATCTGTCACTCCACTTCACAAGCTCATAACTGGAGATTTAGACCACCAAAAGGGGTGATATTTAACAATTTAGAAATCTCATGAAAATCACTACACTTATTCTATTATCACCAATACATAATTCCATGTTTAAATGAGCCAAACAATACAATCATTCAGATCTGTTTAGAGGACATGCGAAAACCTGATAGCAATTTTTAAAAATCTATTGTTCCTAAATTATCAGGCCTATGGTCATGAAAATTTAACACAAGATATATTATAAAGTTACCTATAACTTTGGTATTCACCACATTCATAGAAAACATCATTATCACCACGAAATTAATTGCCTAACCATAACTGTATATGCAGTCATTTCAGCACGTATGCGACAAGGTTCTTCATTTAGTTCTTTAACAAGGTAACATATGCATAAGTTAAACACATAGCTCACAACTACTATGAACAAAGTTAATTATCATTGGTTCTAGGTAACATGAAACACCCTAAACACTTTAAGCAAGAATTAAAGCAAGGATGGAGAACTTGTATAAGCAACATAATCACTAGCTGTTATATTAACATGAGAGCATACATATAAGTTATATTTGAAGCTTACCCACTACTTATCATAACTTAGCATCTGATATATCACTTAACAAGATCTATTAAAAGCATCACATGACTTAATTGCATGCATCTACTAGCAACCTTTCATTATCCAATTATATACTAAAACATATATATTAATTATAGGTGATGTGACAAACACCTCATTTTGAGCTGAGATTTTTATGGATGAGAGATGTTATCAAGTTTTATAATTTAATTACTATGAAAAAGACAAATTGCTATTGCAAGAAATCATGTAAAAGCAAAATAAATCTAAAGACCATCATTTTCTATAAACACATAGCCATATTATATGTTATTATGGTAGCACAACATCATACAAAGGTAGTGGAACCACATTTTCCATTTTTACACCTACATAAAAATTATAACTTATTTAAAACCATTTAAAGCTATTTATCAAACCCAAAACAAGATAAATCAATAACTCCTTAGTGCTGCATACAATGAGCATGAAAGTTTTACCATAGCACACACATAACATCAGTAGCCAACCATAAAATTTTCACAGCAATTGGAGCACCACAACTTTAGATATGAATTTCTTCCTAGAAAACCCTAATTATCATAGATAAATAAAAATAGTGAAAACTTTCTACTAAAACATATCATATTATGACTCTACTATGTATATATATTTACAAGGATTCCAAAAAGTCCTCATTTTCTATTTTTGGATTTTTCTACAATTTATTAGGATTTTTCAAAGCTTCAGCCAATTAAAAGGAATAAAAGAAAAACACATTTGCACAGAGGACCCTGCAAGAAACTTTAATTAAACCAAGCAAACAAGTCCTAATAACACTATTTGTATGAGTCTTGGATTATGCACTTAACCCCCTAGAAGACTCCCTATTTACGCGAGAAGCTCCCTCCTATTCTTCACCTGGCCGAAAGTAGGGCAGCTCACCGGAGCTCGCAATTCCGGCCGCCGTGGTGCTCGTCGAAGGCGAAGGAGGGGTCCTAGAGCATCAATGTGCCCAACCGCACACCCATAGGAGTTCCAATCGTGGATAGAGACGGCCAATGGAGGGCTGGCCATGTGAGCCAGCGACGGTCGCGGTAGCCTCGCCTGTGATAGCCGCGCACGGTGCTGGAGGCATTCGGAGGAGAGGCACGGTGCGCATGGGGCAGCTCGAGAAACATGAAGGCGAGGCTAGTTGGGACAGAGTAGGCTCTTAGCAGCGGCGGCGAGCTCAGCTCAGGAGCCGACCATGGTGGCAGCGGCGGTAGGCTCCGACGGTGCCAGCTAGGGCGAGCGCGCGCGAGGTGGAATATGCCATCGCGAAGGCGGTGGTGGTGGTCACAAGAGTGGAGGAGGTGCAGAGGGGATGGGAGGCGTGGGCGGCGTCGAGCTCTGCTCTGGCATCCATGGTGGGCGTGGCCACGAGCGACAGCAGTCGCAACGCTAGCGAGAGAGCGGCATGCGATGGTGGAGCAAGCGACCGCAGAGCTACGCACAGGAGGAGAGGGAGCAACACCCGTGGCAGCAACTCGGGCTCTACCCAGTGGCTCACCATGGTGGCAGTGTCCATGGAGGAGCGGTAGCGATGGCGAGAGCGAGAGAAAGGGAAGAGAAAGCGAGCGTGGAGTGGAGCTCGGTGCGGGACAGCGTCTGGCAGCAACGCGGCTTAAGCAGGGCGTCCCCGATGCGTGGAGCAGGGTGGGGTGCTCAGGTCAGGCATGGAGACCACATTCTAGACATGCGTCACCCTTTGAGACAATTTCCTGAATAGGTGGCGATCAGCGACGTAGGTAAGGTGGTCGTCATTTTTGGGCTAGCTATGGGCCGATTTGAACCTTAGGCCCAAAAGCAAAGTTGCAACCCACCTAATGATCTACAAAACTCATTAAGCATGCCTGGCCATTAGAGCTCTTAATTAGCATCTAATGAAGCCCGAAGTTGACAGTGTCGGCGACTAATCGAGGATTAAGCCTTTCTCTGCTTGAGCCCGAATTACATGGTCAAAACGTGATCAAATTTATTACAACTTTTTGTATGTCCTTCTCCAAAACATATATTCCAACTTTTATATTTGGCTCGACTTGAGTTTCTTAACAAAGATCCGAGAACGTGAAACGCCAATGTCAATGACGATGAATTCTGGACTTAGAATTATTTAGAGCCCAAAAATAGCAGTTGATTCCATTTTGAGTCCTCTGTTTGAGACACTTAGGAGTTGAACCAGGTCTTGGTCTAAAAATAAAGTTTATTTTACTCCACTCAAACTTCAACTTTTATTAAAGATCAAACTTCATATCTAGTACAAAAACCATTTCTTCATCTTGGTCAAAGAAGCATCTCATTAAACCCTAGAATTTGGGTTTTCGACCAATTGAGGCCTTTTCTTGACATTTGCTCAACATGAACCCTTAATGACTTTTGTTGTAGAGTTTAGTTAGAGTCATTTGGGAAAGGTAGAAAGGTTTGGTTGATGACCAATAATTCTATTCACTTAATAGTGCAATTCAAGCAAGAATGTAACTCATCATTTTATGTGACTTTTTAGCTCCAAACTTCATGAAACTTTTCCACTGGTCAAGATGGATGCATGTTGATGTAATATACATGAAATAAGCATGTTTAATATTACTCTTGCATAATCTTAACAAGGGTACACATGTAAGTAAGGGTGTGTTGTCCAAGTTTAATTTGGAGCTCACTCTCGTAGATTTGATATTGACACCTTCATCACCACTTAACATGTTATGTTTGAGCTTAAATCCATTGTTTAACTGGTGACAAACACCTGGGGTGTTACATGGCGTGCGCTCGAGTATGGTGACCATGTCCACCCAACCAACCAACCCAAGAACATGTCGTGCACGTATTTTAAAGCACCTATAACAACTAAACGGTTGCTTCTAGACCTAAACCATCTTCACCATGCTTAAGATAGCATATGAGGCTACCAAACTGAGCTAAAACATAACACATATTCTTAACCCGAATTCGTAAAATAAATTGCCAAACATGGCATTGTGTAGCTGTCTATATACTTAAAAATCTTCTAAGTCTATGAGCTGAATTTGATTCCAAGTTACATTTCTAGGCTATTAGAAATGTTGGCTAGCAATGTTATTTTTATACAGCAAGTATTTCATTGTCATCTACAAAGTTCATATTGCAAACTTTATTTAAGCGCCACATATATGTTCTATAGTATTTTTATTCAATAAAAATTAGTTTTAAACCCTACTTGATACATATGAGTTATGGAATAGCTTATCATTTAACATTTTTATTGATCATCTAAAGTTACAAAAATGTTATCTACACCCTCCATCATATGCATTACCACATAAATATGATACTCATGACATGGTTTGGTAATTTATTTAGGGCGTAACACCAAGGGTGTTACACCGGAGGATACATAGATCTGACTCTTATGTGTGGAAACCTCCTGGTGGGCTCAGAGAGGATTTCTTTCATGCTACGACCGTAGTATTTATTTATAACCCTTACTAAAAGTTTTTAGAAGAAAAGTTTTATGATCTGTCATCATATCTGGTTTCTAAATGTTCACTATGTTAATGATTCAACATTAACCTTTATTTCTGTTGTAACTCTGATCATATGTTGTTCTCCGCTGTAATATAAAAATGTGAACCTAAAATATATAAACTCTTTTACAAGTGAAATTGTCTTAATTCTGCTATTACATTCAACTTGTTTAAGTACTCTAATGTTATAATAAAGTGATATAAGAAATGGTTAAGAATGTTGTAAGCTTTATTATCTTATTTATGATCTTGACGGAAGAATGTAGATTTTTGAGTTCTCCCTTGGGGTGTGCTTGATGGAACGACACGATTTAGTACACTCTCTTGGGTACTTAGTGTCTAATGGAAGACAAGTACTCTTGGGAGGGCATTAGATTAGGCAGTTCTGCCATAAAGACCTCTGCCTCCGATGAGTAGGATGGCATATGCGATGTTAAAAAAGTAGATCTAGATGCTGCAATGATAAAATACTCATGTTGCAAGCCTATGTTTCAGGTGTTCAAGGTGTTTTTAAGACGTATATTGCAAATATTTTATCTAGTTGTTTTAAAAGTAGATCTTGGTGTTGCACGTGTTGCAAATGGCTACACACGCATGTGTCAAGTGTTTCATCTGTCTTCAGAGGTATGTTGTAAATGTTTCATCTAGATGTTTAAAAAGTAAATCGGGTGTTGTATATGTTGTAATGGCGCCGGTGGGTGACGGACAGTGGCCTACCATAGGGCTTCGTCTCCAACCTCGTGCCTTCCTCGTGCGGCGTGGGGCGACTCACCCTGTCCTCTCCTCTCCCTCTTCCTCCCATCCCTTCCCTCTATCTCGTTGTGGCAGTTCGAGCTCGGTCGACGAGCGCGCGGAGTCACGAACGTCGGGTAGGCCCAGTAGGCACGAGCAGGCACGAGGCAGGCGTTCGGACGGATGCTAGCGTCCCAACGTCCGAGCGCTAGTCATACCATTGCCAAAATAAACATTATTCAAATCATTTGTTGTTTTGCTTGATAGTATAAAATATTTTCGTTTTAGTGCCATGATTAAGTATAAAATATTTTCGTTTCAGTGCCATGATTAACAAAGGTATTATTCTAGATGTGTTCAGATGACAGGGAATCAGTATTATTAAATTGTTCTATTTTTCATAAATAAGACAGGCATTTATCAATCAAGTGTTGTACCAGCTGATGAAATAAACGATCATACCTAAATATCTTAGAATGTCGAATATTTAAAAAGTTGGGGATAATGTATTGTGTACGTTGTAGACGAATCAAGTATGACCGGAGATCCTACAATATCAAATCTTCATATGCCATCCTACCTTAGCGTTTTCAACTCGATCAAGAATCAAGATGATAGCAATTTTGACAACATTGGTTTGGAGGTCAATTAGGCTTTGGAGCAGCCTCTTCACAAAGCCGAAAAGGTTCAGATAAAATTAATTAGGTTGCAAGAAAGTGTGATATACTTCCTCCATCCCAAATTATAAGACGTTTGACTTTTTTGACACCAAATTTGACCACTCATCTTATTCAATAATTTGTGCAAAATATCACTTCTTTTGTCATGGCTTGCTTTATTAATAAAAGTTCTTCAAGAATGACTTAAATTTGACTATGTTTGCACAAATTTTTTGAATAAGACGAATGATCAAACTTAGGGTCAAAAAAGTCAAACATATTATAATTTAGGATGGACGAAGGAGATATTTTATTTAGAGTGAAATCCACTACAAGTCCTTGAACTTGTCACGCGTTCTCAATAGGTCCATATACTTCTAAAACCAGATTTTCAAGTCCTTATATGTGGCAGAACCGCCTAATCTAATGACTCTCAGGAGTACTTGTCTTTTATTAGACACTAAGTACTCAAGAGAGGACACTAAACTACGCAGTTCTATCGAGCACACCACAATGGAGAACTCAAAAATCCACATTTTTCTATCAGGATCATAAATGAGAGAATAGAACTTACAACATTCTTAAGCCATTTCTTACATCACTTTCTTACAGTAATAGAATATTACCTCAATTGATTATAACAGCGGAGTATACGATGTTATCAAAGTTACAGAGGAAGTAAAGATTAATTTAATGACATGATGGAGCATTAATGTAATGGATATTTATATACAAGAGATGGTAGCATATTTTACATCTTTTCTTATAAAAACCTTTAGTGAGGGTTATAAATAAACACTACGGTCATAGCGTAAAGGAATCCTCTCTGAGCCCATCTAGAGGTTTCCACACATAAGAGTCAGAACAAGTATGTGCTCAGGATAATAAGTCTGTGACCTAACTATCATCCACAGCAATGGACGGTCCTCAATCGACACAGGCGGAACAAGTGCAATCTAAACCTTGCTCGTATGCCTAACCAAGTCTAGATCCAAAGTACCATTCTGCCTGGTATCCAATTATCATTCATATATATTCCATGTGATAGTAATATAATAACAACAATAATATCTTTTTTTATCTCTCGCGAGTGATAGGTAATCACTCGTCTTCTACCGGGTCCTATAACAGAGCAATCTACATGATTCTAACATACTAGTTAGACTCATAGGATAAGTATATATATATATATATGCAAGTGGTTTTATTCAACTCCTTAAAACTTAATGCACAAGCAAAAAATAATGTACAAAATAATAGGGGTTATGTATCGAGGCTTGCCTGGGCAAGATATAACCAAATATTAGCATTCCATTGATGACACGATCATCAAGGCATCATCTTTTTCGCTACTTTGGTCGACTCCATGATTCATCGTTGTTCCTTTTACGATATACGTGGATGCTACGGAGAGACATAAATAATCAACATCAACTTCAACTCTAAAATACGATTATGCTCCGCAAGCTAATGAGCTAGCTTTAATGACTAACGTACTAGTCTACGTACCCACATTGTCAAGTAAGGCTTTGCCTCTGAAAAAGTGTTTTAGTTCTAAAATCCCAAGGTGTTTCTTTACTTTATTTCATTGATTTAATATATATTCAAACTAGGGCTCATTAGCTATCTTAGCAAATGGATTATTATGGAGCTACAAAAATTACAGCGAAGACCTAATAATATTAGGAATTTACTATGAAAGTTTTAGAGCCAATACTATCACCAATTTATCACAACAATTCCTACAAGTTTATATTTTAAAAATATTAAGCATATCAAATTAATTATATAACTCCTAAGAATATTATAAAACTATGTGAACAAAATATACTAGTAGATAGATCATGATTTTAGGAATCTAACAAAATTAGTTTCACAATTTTTGACCAACTACACAAATTTCTATTGAATTTACAAGTCTATCTTAGAAACCAAATTAGAAAATACATTAGAAAAAGGAAAAAGGGCCGGTGGTGACTTAATTGGCCCAGCAGCCCAGCACGGGCGTCGCCACGCATGATGGCAACTTTGAACAAAAGCCCCCGAGCTTCGAGGTAATAGTACAACTATCATGTGTACTGTTTCTATCGGCAGTGGCTTTGCGACCAAGGCCTCAGTTGTTTTCATCCTCACCATGGGCAGGTCCCTAGAATCCCCACGCTCATCGGTGCGGCGGCTGACGGCATAGGTGAAAACTCTAGTTTGATTTTGGTAAATTGATGAAACCCTAAGTGCTAACCTAGTTTATCAAGTGATCATGATATATGTAGCACACTCCAAGTGGTGAAGCAAATGAAAATAATGACATGATGATGGTAATGTCATGATGATGATCAAGTGCTTGGACTTGAAAAGAAGAAGGAGAAAGGGTTAGGAACACATGTGCAAGGTGATACACTTGGTGGTTGGCACATTTGAGCAAGGGTTAGGAACTTCACCGGCGGAGTGTCCGTCCGTAGAGTGCGGACAGTCCGACGGTGCCATCGACGCCCTATATAGAAAAGACGGAGGTCACTGTGAGTGACCGGACGCTGGTCTCGGTTGGATTGGCATGTTCGGTCAGTGGCAGCAGCGGGCGTGCAGCGTCGGTCTCTGACCGGACGCTGGGTCACTCAGTGACCGGACGCTGATAGGGTGCGTCTGGTCCAGCTGATGTGGTAGTGGACAGAGGAGTCGCCGAGTGACCAGATGCTGGGTGAGTCCGGTCGAGCTTGGCCGTACGCATCTGGTCGTGAAAAGTCGTCTCTGGATGCTTACTGAAAATGACCGGACGCTGGGGTTCAGCGTCCGATCACTTTGAGCTGCTGCGTCCGGTCGTCACTTGACCGTTGAGATCGGGCGATCAACATTTGAAGAGAGGGGACACGTGGCACGTATCGTGTGACCGGACGCTGAGGTCCAGCGTCTGGTCAATATGACCGGAGCATCCGGTCACCCCGTGCTGTGCCCAGTGAAGGGGTACAACAGTTCTATTTCGTGGGGGCTTCTATTTAAGCCCCATGGCTGGCTCAAGCTCACTCGCTTGACCATTTACATTGACATAGTAACCTTGTGAGCGTAGTCAAAGCCCTCCCACTCATCTCCATCATTGATTCATTATCTTTGTAAGATTGGAAGAGAATCCAAGTGCATTGCTTGAGTGTTTGCATCTGGAGGCACTTGGTGTTCGTGTTTCGCTGTGGGATTCGCTTGTTACTCTTGGTGGTTGCCGCCACCTAGACGGCTTGGAGCAGCGAGGGTCATCGAGCGGAGGTTGGTGATTGTCTCTGGCTCCGATCATGGTGATTGTGAGGGGTTCTTAACCTTTCCCCGGCGGAGAACCAAAAGGTACTCTAGTGGATTGCTCGTGGCTTGTGTGATCCTCATCTTGTGTTGGTTGTGCGGCACCCTATTGAGGGTTTGGCGAGTGATGCCAATTAGCGCGTGAACCTCCAAGTGAGTGAATCGCCACAACGAGGACTAGCTTGCCGGCAAGCAAGTGAACCTCGGTAAAAAATCATTGTGTTATCATTTAATTCTGAGATGATTGGTCTTCATTGTTATTCATTCTTGTGATTGATTGGCTCTTTTCTCGACACGGCGGTATAACCTTCTTGCTCACTCTCTTTATATTACCGCAAACTAGTTGTCAAGCTCTTTAGTGTAGCTAGTTGTGAGAGCTTGTTAGTTTGGTTAGTGTGGCTCTTTAGTTAGCCTTTGACAGCACACTAACTTAGTGTAGTGACATAGCTATTGTGTGGATAGAAACTATATCAACTAGAATTGTGGTAGGTGGCTTGCATTTTTAGTAGGCTAGCGCAACACTTGCTTCGCCTCATAATTATATAACCAGTTTGCTAAGTGTTGTTGTAGAAATTTTTATTAGGCTATTCATCCCCCTCTAGCCATTAGGACCTTTCAATAGGGTAGCTACGTCGAGCAACCTAGGCTCGCTAAGATGGGAGGAAGGGGTCAACCACCATCTATGGCTAAACGCGCACGACTGGGTGGCGGTTCAGGGCTCGGGGATTTACTAACGTGAGCCACAGCGGTGAGCGATTATCAACGGTGGCAGTGCGGTCATTCCAACGACCTAGAGTGCTAATGGAGGGGTAGAGACGACGGGAAAGCATCAGGATCTCACCGAGGACCGTGCTGTGGTGATGGTTGAAACCGGGGAGTACCGAAGTGATCTAGCCATGTGCGCCCGAAGCGCGTGGCGGCGATCCGAGCGCGGCACCGACGCGTCACCACACCATCGTTGGGCATCCTGGCCAAAGTAGCGTGAGCATCGGATGGAGGGAGTCAAGGTGAGCTTAGGGTTATGAGCAATTGAACTGCTACCACTCCTACATGCCTTACCTCCCAACCTACCGGTTCGGCGGCGCACCTGACTGGTGGCTAGGAGAAACCAAATTCGACCACGATAGACAACGACTGGACTCGGTGCGAATGGGGCACCTAGCTAATTTCCTCTGCTACTCACTGACGTGAGGAAATGAACTAGGAAGCCTCGGGTTGGTAATTAAGAAAGGGGTAGGGAGAGTGGTGCACTGCCATCGCCACGTCACGGGAAGCGGCCTCGGCAGAGGTGGCCCGGCCACGACCCGACGAGGCACGACATGGCGAGGATATGACCGCACAAGCGAGGGACAGGCGACTCGTCGATTAGCGCTTGGACAGAGCCATTGAAGGTGTGCCTGCATGCGGCCACACGCACGCAGCAGCACGGCGTCGCGATGCAGTAGACTACGTACGACGTCGAGCTCGGGCTTGGTAGGTGGGTTGTGCGGCTGGGAGCAAATGCTACAGTGTCGGGTGAGTCAGAGGGCGTGGGACCGCGCCATGAGCAACGGCGTGGCTCGAGACAAGGAGGGTAGCGGGTGGGGCAGCCGCGCAGCAGGGCAGCAGCGGCGGCCGAGGGGCGAGTGATGAGGCCATCGGCCAGCAGGCGTCGCAGCCGAAGGTGGCCAAGCCATGGCCAGGCCGCAGCCAGGCCGAGGGGGGCCACCATCAGTCTGCCCACGCACGCGCGCTGCCAGAGGCAGCCACGACGCGCACCGAACACGGTGACCACGCACTCCCGGCCAAATGGCCAGACACATGCTAAGCACGAATTTTAAAGCGTCAAAACCAACCGCTTAGAGCTCGGTTGAGATTAAAACAATAGTTCAAGATTCTAGTAGCCACTAAGGGCTTCTCGTCCGAGCAACGTGAATGGCCGGAGAGTGAGCATCGAGGGAGATAGAAAGGTGCCAACAGGAGCTCATCACGCTAAACGCCAGTTCACGACCGAAGCCCGAAATAAGATCGACAGCGCGTTCTAACAAAGTTAGGGCAATTACTACGACACCACGACAACTCCAACTCATCCGTGGACTTCACCATGCTAAAGTACTCACTTAGAGGCAACTAACACTACGAAATCATGGAGCTAGTGCTTAAGTGTTTTAGCTAGAATTCAATTGCTAAAATATCGTCGTCTACAATCCTTTTCGGATTTAGAAAAGTGCAAGAGTTCAGTTAGAACTAAACAACCACTAACACTTTTGCCATAATTTTTAAAATGTCTAAACCTTATTAATTTCAACCAACAAGTATTTCACACAATAGTCCATACTTCATACTAACCCATAGGAGCAAAACATTTAAGCACCATTTAACTATTTTGCTCAATATAATTCGCCAAAAATGGTATTTTAACAATAGTTCAAGTGTTTGCCGACTTAACGAAAAGAGCTTATCTTAACGTCAAATTTGTTTTTTGAGCTCTTAAGAACACTAGTTAACAACATTTGTTATCACAAATTAAAGTTACACCTTCAACTACACCACTTGCTTATCCTCTTTACTTAAGTACTACACACAAGTTATATTTTATTTTTGTTTATATAAATTGTTTTTCGTGCCAAATAATTAAAATGACTTATCCCATTTTTCTAGTTAGGATTTTTATTAGCACTTTTACATACCAAGTAAGTTAACTTGGATATTTATTTGAGTCCAAAAAAGTGAGTCTCATAGGATTCGCTTATTATTTTACGTGCGTTATAAATTTTTAAAACTCGAAAACTTGTTTGGCTAATCCCCCTCGAACCTAAATCTCAGTGCTAAGCAAGCTCGTAACACCAGGTATGTTACGCTAAACTTGCTAAATGTATCATCAAAGGTCCAAACCAGTTTTGAAACCCTGGTTTTGCACACACGACTTCCACCGTGTGTCCTCTCAGTGCAACTGCGCAAGGCCCTGACTGACCGCGCACGCCGTCCGCCGCTTGCGCCGCCCCTGTCTTCACCTATGCTAGCTAGCCACCGGCCCCGCAGCGAGGGTGGACGGTGAGCCACGACGCCGTGATGGCGTGATCCTGATGGGGTCTGAGGCTGAGAAGATGCTGCTGGAGCGTAACGGCACTCGCCGTGAGGAAGGCAGGGCGAAGCAATGCATTAGCTTGGTGGCAACTGGCAAGAAGCAGCAACCCGGTGATCACGAGGATGTGCGCTGGAGGTGTGCGCCAGGTCGACCATCTCGGCGTGCCGATCACTCTTGACGCCTGCTGCTGCGTGGGAGCGGACACAGCAACCAGCACGTCGGTAAGAACCTCTACCTCCACCCAACTGCTTTTGGTGCGGCCGTGTGGATGGAGCTAGCTCCCGTACACGATGCCAGCGGACCTCAATGGCAAGATGCACGTACGAGGCTGCATCATGAAGGGGCGGATGCTCAGGTACGACTGCGACCGCACCACGTACCTCTTCTCCATTGTGATGAGGGACCACGGTTCCAGCAAGCACCATGCACAGTGAGCGGCGGGTCGCGTACCACCTGGACCGCTGGACGCCACGGACCGGGAGAACACGCGCGAGGGCCTGCATCGCAAGCTGCGCGTCCTGGCTGGGCAGAGCTGAGATCGGCACACGCACACAGCTCATTGACGGGCAACGATTCGCGTGCAGGGGCGCCGTGGAGCCGTGCTAGACCCTGGACGGCGTGGACGTAGTACGCGGGCTCAGTCGAAGGCTGAGGCACGGAGCCAGTGCTGCACGATGCACCAGACGGGTAGCTGCTGTTTGGCGCCATGACCTGGGACAGCGTTGTGGACGCGCGCGGCGAGAACTGGGAGGCCGAGAGCCTCTACGTTTGCCACGGCAACGTTCTGCCTAGCGTCGCCGAGGTCAACCCCATGGTCACCATCCAGTCCATGGCCCACTTTCTCGCCATGAAGGAGAGCTCTCCATGCGGTCCATGAAGGTCGTGTGACGCTCCTCTGTCCACCCTCGCCCTAGGGGCAGCGACTAGCTAGCGCAGGACAGGGGCAGCGCGAGTGGCGGACGGCGAGCACGGGGTTGACGTTTGGCGAGGGACTTGCACTGAGCAGACACGGTGGCAGCCATTGTTCTAAAACCGGCTTGGACTTCTGATGATACATTTAACAAGTTCATGGACCCGAAAATCTGGTTTTAGAAGTATATTGACCTATTTAAGAACACGTGACAAGTTCAAGGACCCTCAATGGATTTCACTCTTTTATTTATGTCTATAATAAGATAACCATGATAGGCTTGTAGATCGACTACATTGTAGTTTCACTTTTGCTATATAAGCACATTTCTTCCCCACATTGACCATACTTGACTCTAGAAAGATTCTTAACCTTCAATCTGAGTCCTTAATAGCATTTCGAAGACACATTCTTCTCCTGTACTGTGACCTAACATCCAAATACGTTCATACAGAACACGCTCCAAGCTCTGGATCGCCTTCCCATCCACATTGAGGACACATCCTTTTTATACATTTGTGGCCAAGCTAACATCCAAACCCGTTACTAAAACACACACATTAGCCATAACGACATGGTTATTATTAACCACCAAAACTCACCACTTACTTTAGGACCCGGTGGATGCTTAGAGTAGTATATATGCCTGTGGAGAACTTGCATGTGCACCTCTTCGTGCGGCAATAATGTAGGCCGGAGGCCCCTGCGGCTACTAGCACTTACGGAGGGCTCCAATGCGCGTGGTTGCGTCATCGTGGGATAGCATGGCACGGCGCAGCCCGCAGGCAAGCACTGGAGCGCGCGGGCCATGCCATCAGAGCAGGAAGAGATCGCGGTGCGTGAAGTGACGCGACCGCATCAACCGACCCCATCCCATCCACCGCGGCGCGTGTCTTCCATGATTTGCGGTTGCGGCAGCCGCCGGCGTCCGGGTCGCTCGTGCGTACGTCCGCACATGCAGATGGCCAGATGCAGGGCCATTCGATCGCCCTGGTGCCTGGTGGGTCGCCGCTTTTGTGGCAGCCACGGACATGTCAATCGAGCCGATCAGATGAGATGTGACATCGACCCACCTAGCGTCCGGACGCACCACAGGGCCATTCGATTGTCGTACCAAGAACCGTCCGATCCTGACCAGGCCAATGTAACGATTCGATTCAATGCGGATAGGAGCGACACGAGTTAACCAATCCGGACAGGAGTGTTCGCCCACGCCAGTCGCGGCGGCCCCTCCCCCGCCACGCCGCCATCCACGCGTGCGCCCCTTGTCCCACACCGCGCCCCTATCCCAGGAGCATGAAACACTTTCAAGAGTGTAACATAGCAAAAATATGTGAACTATGCAGTGCAACATCGGGATATAAATATTGCAACATCGCAAAGCTATGTAGTGCAACATCAAAAAATATGTACTGCAATATCAGAATTTATGTAATGCAACATTGAAAAATTTGTGCTGCAACATCTGAACACAGTAGCAACGTCACAAAATCAACCATGAAACATGGAAATGGAAACATCTCAAATCACCTTTAGTGCTACAACATTTGAAAAAGACAATTTCAACAATTAAGATCTTGTATTGCAACAATCCTAACATTAGAACTCCCTTACTGCAACACATGAAATTACCTATTGCAACATTCAAAAATCATCTATTGCAACATTCAAAAATCCCCCTTCCAGCAAAAAAAGGTCTACAGAGAACAAGGGGATGGGTTCGAGGTGCAGGCTACTCCAAGCCCTGGGCCATCACCTTCGAGCTCGCTGGAGGGAGGAGAAAATAGGACCACAGAGGTCGCTGGAACCCTAGCCACCGTTACATCCCTCAGATCCAGAGGAAGAGGAGGAGGGCTCAGATCCAGAGGAGGAACGACCTACCTCGCCGGAGCCGCCGCCGTTGTCCTCGTCTAGTGTGGGGAGCGCGGGGTCGCAATGGAGGTCGCGGAGGAAGTGAGGGAGGGAGGGAGGGAGGGAGCGTACGCGAGCGGGGCGGCAGCGAGCTGGGCACGGGTACGACGTCTGTCCCGGGGCGCTAACAGGCTCGGAGCACGGCACGGCACGGGCAGCAGCGAGCGGGCGGGCGGGCGGGCGGGCGGGCGGAGCGGGAGCGAGTGAGCGTGGGGGAGGAGGGGGGTCGCAGGATGGGAGTGAGGAGTCATGGTCCACGAGTTTAGGGACGGACGTCCTCATATAATCATTATCGGCGTGACATCTCTCAGACGTCAGATATAATTCCGATCCGGTCCTGAACATATCTTCGGAGGTTGAGGATGGAATCGGAACGGATCATGGCCTCGCTCGTGTGGTTATGATTAGCTTCAGGCGCCATCGTCATGCCTATCCAATTATCCATCGCGCCGCCCTCTTTTGTGTTCCACGTTTTATATATATACTTTTTAAATTTTATTATTTTGTTATGATCAATCATGGTAAATCTACACTTTGTTATATACTCCGTATGTACAAATATTAAAGTAGCATGCCCCACCAGACGTCCGATTGTTATATGTTTGGTATCCCTGAGAGTGCTATTGTATCATTATAGTTTAATTTTGTCCCAAATCAAGCTTCACTAACTTTGATAAAGTCTTTAGAAAGCTACATTAATATATGTATAATAAGTCTAAATAAATGCACTATTAAAATACAGTATACTTCCTGGAAGGTTTAATAATGGAATTAATATGACGTCGTAGGTGCTACCACATTTTTTTTATAAATTATTATTAGTCAATAATAATAAAAAGATGTTTAATTTAGGATAAAATCTAAGCGAACTATAACTTGATGAGGAATAGAGGCAGTAGTGTCAATAGTTACCTAAAAGAGGGTGGTTAAGTAAATGTAAAGTGCCACGCGCTACCTGACAGAACATCTTTTCCGAGGGCCTGTCCCTTTGCCGAGGGCAAATAATCGGACACTCGGCAAAGAGTCTTTGCCGAGGGCCTGTCCCTCGGCAAAGAACAGCCCTCAGCAAAGACTCTTTGCCGAGGGCCAGACCCTCGGCAGAGATAAGCACACGGCAACAATAATTATTTGCCGAGGGCTAAACCCTCGGCAAAGGGCCGGCCCTCGGCAACACCGCCTGACATGATATCCGTCTTCTACCGTCAATCTTTGCTGAGGGCATCACCGTTAGGCCCTCGGCAAAGACTTTTTAACCGTTTTTGCAATTTTTTTTTAAATCCTTTGCCGAGCGTGGTGCTCGGCAAAGACAGTCTTTGCCGAGTGTCAAGGTTGGCACTTGGCAAATTAAAAAAATAATTTCTCCCCATTTTTTCCTGGGCCTTGCTACAGTAATTGAAACTCCATTTCAAAATTTGGGACAATTTTGAGTTTTTTTACTATATTTCCTTAATTATTTTTGTTTCGTTGAATTTTTTTGACTATTTCAAATTTGAACTGCATGTACATGAAATAATGGAATTTGGTCATTCAAAAAATGGTATTCATGATGTTTGGCGTATGTTGAGGCCGTATCCAGGAACTCGCATGAAATTACGAGCATCTTGTTGTCGTAACATGGCGATGTACTTGTGGTAAAAGTGTATTTAAATTATATAAAATCCAAACGAAGTCCGAAAATCACGAAACTTATCGAGGTGTCTTGTTATCGTATGTGGAGGCCGTGGTAAAAAATTGAGAAAGTTTGAAGCAAGTTGTGACGTCGGATGCCTAAAAACCAAACATTTATTGTGGAGATGTTTGGCTTTTAGGCATCCGACGTCACAACTTGCTTCAAACTTTCTCAATTTTTTACCACGGCCTCCACATGCGATAACAAGACACCTCAACAAGTTTTGTGATTTTCGGACTTCGTTTGGATTTTATATAATTTAAATACACTTTTACCGCAAGTACATCGCCATGTTACGATAACAAGATGCTCGTAATTTCATGCGAGTTCCTAGATACGGCCTCAACATACGCCAAACATCATGAATACCATTTTTTGAATGACCAAATTCCATTATTTCATGTACATGCAGTTCAAATTTGAAATAGTCAAAAAAATTCAACGAAACAAAAATAATTAAGGAAATATAGTAAAAAAACTCAAAATTGTCCCAAATTTTGAAATGGAGTTTCAATTACTGTAGCAAGGCCCAGAAAAAATGGGGAGAAAAAAATAATTTTTTTTTAATTTGCCGAGTGCCAACCTTGACACTCGGCAAAGACTGTCTTTGCCGAGCGCCAGGTCACAGGGCGCTCGGCAAAGGATTTTTAAAAAAAATGTAAAAAACTTTGCCGAGTGTCGCTGGGCCTGGCACTCGGCAAAGCTTCTAACCTAAAGGCCCACAATGGGCCGGCCCAACCGACCCCCTCCTCTCTCCCACCCGCGCCCCCGCGCCCCCGCGTCCCTGCCGTGCCGCCGCCGCCCCCGGCCGCCCGCGCCGCCCCCGCCGTCGTCCCCCTCCGGCCGGCGAGCTCCTGCCGGGCCCACCCCGGCGCCCCCGTCCCGCCCCGGCGGCCCCGCGCCCCCACCCCGGCGGCCCCGCGCCCGCGCCCCGAGCTCGCCGGCGCTCGGCCGGCGCTCTCGCCCGGCCCCGGCGGCCCAGCGGCCCCGCGCCCGCGCCCCTGCGGTCGGCCAGCAGAGGGAGAAGGAGAGGAGCAAGAGGAAGAAAGATAAGGGGAGGAGGAAGAGGAAGAAAGAGAAAGGGGAGGAGGAAGAAGAGGAAGGTGTCGACCCGACCGCTCGTCGATCCTCACTTCGTTCCGACCACCCGTTGATCCTCGCGGTGCTGCGGTCATCCCCGCCATCGTCGTCGGCCCTCGCTCTTGTCGTTCTTGTCGCCAAGGTAAGCCCTACCCTTGTAGGGTTAGTAGTAGTAGTAGTTAGTAGTTAGTAGTAGTTAGTTGTAGTGTTAGTAGTAGTAGTTAGTAGTGTTAGTTGTAGGGTTAGTAGTAGTAGTAGTTAGTAAATAGTAGTAGTTAGTAAGTAGTAGTGGTTAGTAGTATTAGTTAGTAGTGTTAGTTGTAGGGTTAGTAGTAGTAGTAGTAGTTAGTAAATAGTAGTAGTTAGTAAGTAGTAGTGGTTAGTAGTAGTAGTTGTTAATAGTTAAGTAGTTCTTAGTATTAGTACTGTTAGTAGTTAAGTAGTTGTTAGTAGTAGTTTTAGTAGTAGTTGTAGGGTTAGTAGTAATTGTTGTTGTACTACTTCAATACTTTCATCTGAATGTTAAGAGAACTAAAATACATGGCTCCTCTTGATATATTGGTGGTTGTTGGCCTTCGTGCTCATGTTTGGTATATATGTGGTTGTTGGCCTTTGTGCCATGTTTTTTGCAGGTTTTGGGAACCTCCCCGTGCAGGGGAGGTGCTGCCGAAATTTTGAGTCGACACTAACTATTTTTGCCCTTTTTTGCAGGAGGACCTATGGGAGGGACTCGGTGACCCCGATCGTCTTCGTCGGTGCTGCGGGTCTTTCTGCACCGTGTCGACTCGCCACTGCACTGACTCTCCACCGCCCCGCTACCCTGACCTCACTGGCACCCTAGGTATAACCCCTCTATCCGTATGTGGTCTTTGGTCGCGTAACCTAGTTAGGTGTCTCCCGTCCGAAAAAGATACGGTTGGAGGTATACAGATCTTTGTATATCTGCGACCGTATCTGTTTTGGATTGTCCACGTTTTTTGGACAGCCCGCGGATGCGTAGATAAGTTAGTTTCCATGGTCCGCTCCGGTCCGAGATGGTGTTTCGGCATCACCCCTGTTGTTCTCCAGATACACACTCTCCCTTGCAGGACGTGCATCGGGAGAACAGCGGGGAGGTGCTGCCGAAATTCTATCTCGGATAGGGAGCGGAGCATGGAAACTAACCTCATCTACGCATCCGCGGGTGGGATTAGGACCTATCCTCACCTATTAGAGAGTAGGAGCACCGCGTAGATGTAATTGATGGTTATATTACTATGTTCTGTATATGTGGAAGGATGGAAGACTGTCAGTGGATGTACACGGGCCAGAGAAGCAGGAGTGACTTTGACATTGAGTGGGTGAATGGGATAGATGCTTTCTTGGAACATGCATGGAGCTCGGGTGTAGCTAAAGGACATTCTAAACTTTGGTGTCCCTATAGCAAATGTGACAACAACAGAAGGGTAGACAAGGTGACCATGGGTAAACATCTTATGTACAATGGTTATACGGCTGGCTACCACCGGTGGATCCACCATGGTGAAGCAGATCGTATAAGAGCGGAGGTGGTGAGACCACGCCTCGAGGCTTTTGATGATGATGCCGGAGTAGCAGACATGCTAGATGACACTCACCAAGCTCACTTCGCAGAAGGACGTGAGAAGGAGGAGATGGAGGAAGCCGCTAAGGCCTTCTACGAAATGTTGGACTCGGCACAAAAACCCCTTCATGAGAGTACAACGGTTTCTCAGCTGGATGCCATTGGACATGTTATGGGGTTGAAGGCCGAGTTAAATCTGAGTCACGAAGGCTTTGATAAGATGTTGGCCGTGTTTAGCAGCATGCTACCGGAGAAGCACATTCTGCCGAAGAACTTGCACGAGTCACAGAAACTACTTCATATGCTTAAGATGCCATATGACAAGATACATATTTGTCCGAAGGGGTGCGTCTTATTTAGGAAAGATCATAAGGATGCAAAGTACTGTCCAAAGTGTAAATCCTCAAGGTACCTGGAGGTAGACTCTGGAGATGGCCAGAAGAGGCAGCTTACGATCCCCGCGAAAGTCATACGGCACCTTCCGTTTGTGCCGAGGATCCAACGACTTTTCATGACCGAGGAATCCATGAAACAGATGACATGGCATAAAGAAGGTGTATGGTACAAGCCATGGACGATGGTGCATCCGTCCGATGCCGAAGCATGGACGTACTTTAATGACAAACATCCTGACAAAGCTGCTGAGGCTCGTAATGTATGTGTCGCGCTGGCAACAGATGGGTTCAATCCTTATGGACAGTTGTCTGCACCATACACATGTTGGCATGTGTTTGTTATCCCCCTGAATCTCCCCCCTAGCATCTCCTTTCAACGGCATAACGTCTTCTTGTCGTTGATAATTCCTGGACACCCAGGGAGTAATATGGGTGTGTACATGAAGCCTATGATTGATGAATTGATCGATGCTTGGGAGAAGGGGGTATGGACATACGATTGAGCTACAAAATCATCCTTCAAGATGCATGTTTGGTACCACTACTCCCTGCATGACTTCCTGGTGTATGGGATATTCGCCGCCTGGTGTCCACGGGAAATTCCCGTGCCCAATATGCAAGGAAGTTGTGAGGTTCATTTGGTCGAAGAAGGGTGACAAGTATTCGTCGTTCGACAGGCATCATTAATTCCTCCCTTCTAACCATCCATTCAGATAAGACATCAAGAACTTTACGAAAGGTGTTGCAGTGATAGACCCTAAACTGCGCATGAAGAGTGGTGCTGAGGTGCGTGCTCAGATAGATGCTCTTGTGCCCAATGAAAGAGGTGGTTTTGTGGGATATGGTGAGGAACATATGTGGACTCATAAGTTCGGCTTGACGAGGCTCCCCTATTTCAATGACCTTCTTCTGCCACATAACATTGATGTAATGCACACCGAAAAGAATATCGCCGAGGCACTTTAGGGAACTCTCATGAACACTGACAAGTCTAAGGACAACGTTAAGGCTAGAGTGGACCTAGCGACGTTGTGTGATAGACCGAAGCAAGAGATGCGGCCTCCTAGTGGCCGAAACAAACAATGGAAAAGACCTAAGGTCAATTTCGTCTTGGAACCTGATCAAAGGAGGGAAGTACTAAAATGGATCAAGACGTTAATGTTCCCAGATGGATATGCAGCGAATCTGAGCAGGGGAGTGAACTTAGGCACTTTACGAGTGAACGGGATGAAGAGTCATGACTACCACATATGTATTGAGCGACTTCTTCCGGCGATGGTCTGAGGCTATGTCCCTGACATGTCTGGCAAGTGCTGGCAGAGTTGAGCTTTTTCTTCCGTCAGCTTTGTGCCAAGGAGGTATCTCGGACCATCGCTCAGGACTTGGAAAAAGCGACACCTGTGTTGCTCTATAAGCTGGAGAAGATCTTTCCACCCGGCTTCTTCTTGCCCATGCAGCATCTGATTGTGCACCTCCCGTCTGAGGCACGTTTGGGGGGCCCGTGCAAGCCCGGTGGTGCTATCCAATCGAGAGATATCTAAAGACTCTTCACAAAAAATGTACAAATAAAGCCAGAATGGAGGCTTCCATTGCAGAGGCAAGTCTAAGGGAGGAGGTGGCAAACTTCACAACACTATACTACAAGCCGAAACTTCCTAGCAATCATAATCTACTCCCTCGTTACAATGTTGGCGAAAATGAATGGACCCCCGACCTTGTGAACGTGTCCGAGGACGTGCGGGAGATGGCCTACACGTGGGACAGGTACCAGTTGGCCCCTGACGACATGTACCGCAACAAGCAGGAGCAGGTACTGGCAGAGTTTTGAGTAAGTCTCTCTCGCACAACATTTTCATTGGGCAAGTCTTTTATTGAAATAATGAATGGATACATCGGTTTTGTATGCAGATGTATTTCAAGCCAGAAGAAGGACTTGAGGCCCGGGCGGATCAGGTGGCTGCCGCCGCCTGTAGGAAGTACGTCACCGACATGCACCACGAGGCACGCGTGCAGGCCCACAGAGACTACTACGCCGTGGTGTTGAAGCAGTCCATCAGCAAGCCTGATGCAAGACAGGTGGAGCTGTCCTGGGCCCAGTACCTTGAGGTAGATGAAAAACATTAATAATGATTTATTTTGAGATTAAGTCGGTTTAATTTTATCTTTTTCTATGTCAAATAATCGATGACTTGTAGGTGGTTCTCTGGTGGTGCCGATCCCACTCCTTGTGCTGGGAGATGATCGTGGACAGGTGGTTGTCCAACGACTTTGCTGAGAACCACGTGAGGCAGCGGGACCAGTGTCTGCTGAGGCGAGGTGCTACTCACCATCAAGGCAGCCGCAGCCTCCCAGCCTACAAACAAGTATATGTAAGTGATTTCTTTTATCTTATTTGACGCTGAGTTCTGCCTTATTTCTCACCATCTTGCCGTCTTACTCGCAGGAGGCTGCACACCCGGGCGTGGAGGTCTCGGAGTTCTCTGCGTGGGCTATGTCCCACATGGGTAGGGCGTCTTCCTCTATCTCCTTCGACCCGTCTGCCCCACGCGAGGTGTACTCCGACCCGACCGTGCACACTAAGGTCCAAGAGTACACCTCAAAGGTGAGGGAGGTCCATGGGGAAGATTACGATGTGCGCACTGAGCCCATTGATGCAGAGACCATCATGAGGCTAGGAGGAGGCAAGAAGCATGGGCGGCTGTGGATTGCAGACGGCGCCATCGACTCCACCACTGTTCCCTCTCTCGACGTGCTCTGAGCACGGAGCACGAGCTCCAGCCAGCCCATACGCCCACGGCCTAGTCCGTCACTGCAGCGGGTCGACGCTCTCGAGGTACGTCCTATTTTACTCGTCGTACGTTCATCTTTGCACACCTAAGTTACATTTGCATTACTGAAACATTGAAGTTTGTATTGCAGGCCGAGCTGCAGGCCCAGAAGCTCATGGTCGAGGCTCAGAGCGCGCAACTGCAGGCCTAGAGGGAAGCGTTCGCGGCCCAGGAGAGGAGGATGCAAGAAATGGAGGCCTTCATGCGGAGTGTCCAGCAAGGGAGTGTACCTTTGCCGTTGGCAGCACCTCCACCGCCTACTCCTACAGCCACTCCTGTAAGTATGAAAATTCACTCTTACTAGATGCTTCCTTGACATACAACCATGGTTGACATACAAACTTACTAGATGCTTGACATAGAAACTTACTAGATGTTTGACATAGAAACTTACTACATGCTTACACTAGCTATGACATACACCAATGCTTCACATAGAAACTTACTAGATGAATCTCACACATGCAACCTCTTATCCTTTTTGCAGCTTCCGTCGGCGGGTTCGAATAACCCCGCTAATGCGTCACCGAATGAACCATCGTGTCATAGGCCGCTTTTTTGAGGAGTTGTGCTTCGTCATGTGCTTGGACTTGAGCTTCACTTGTGGTTGTGACTTGTGCTTTGACTTGATGGACTGTGTTTGTGAATTTATGACTTGTGGTTGTGATATTTGACTTGTGGTTGCGATATGTTGTTATTTGAGTTGTGGTTGTGATATAATGTGTGAAAATGGTTTCGTTGTGATATATATGTGATTATTGTGATGTTTGTGATATATATGTGACATGTGATATATATTTGAACTGTTTGTGTCGGTGGAATGCAAAAAACAAAAAAAAAATTACAGTTTCGGTTGATTTGCCGAGTGCAATGGTCATGACACTCGGCAAAGCTGAGAAACTTTGCCGAGTGCCAGGACATTGCACTCGGCAAAGATTTTTTTTTTAAAAAAAAGCAAAAAATCTTTGCCGAGTGCCAAGCTAGGGAGGCACTCGGCAAAGAGTTTTTTTAAAAAAATAAAAAAATGTCTTTGCCGAGTGCCTTGCCGCCGTGGCACTCGGCAAAGAGTTTTTGAAAAAAAATAAAAAAATATCTTTGCCGAGTGCCTAAACTGTCGGCACTTGGCAAAGACGCCGTCAACGGAGCAGCGCCGTTGACGGCTGCTTTTCTTTGCCGAGCGCCGCCGTTGGTCCTCGAAAAATGCTTTGCCGAGTGCCCGATAATTGGCCCTCGGCAAAGAGCCTCTTTGCCGTTAAATTTTTTTCCAATGACTCTTTGCCAAGGGCTTTTAGGCCTTTGCCGAGTGCCCTGGGCCCTCGGCAAAGATGCTCTGTCCGGTAGTGACGAGACGACACGGCCGGTGTGCATATATTCTGCAAGAGTGCAACAATTACTCGCTTCATTGACGTGAAAGTGAGGACCCAGGAAGAAGTTTCTCAGCGGACGACCGTTTCCCCGTCCGGCCAGCCGTCGCCGGGCTGCTCGGTGCACTCGCTGAGCTGTTAGTTGCGTCTTGCGTGTGGTGTGACCATGGAGATGTGAACGATCAGCGCCCGGTAATCCGGCCACCACGCTTTCGTGCGATACGCATGGCGCCTCTCCCTTGGACCAAGGTCAAGATATAGATCGTCGTGCTGGATAGGATTGGGACTGTGGCGAAGGGTGATCAGATGGAAGCTACTACGAGTACTTTTAGCGATGCCTGCCGGGTGGGTTCATACCTACAGGCTACATGACGCATGTGCTCAGTCGGCAGGCCGGGGATCGATGTCACGCGCTTAAATTAAACACGTGCACGTTGGGATACTGGGACGGTGGAACCTTTTTTAGAAGGCGAGATCGCTCTCTTCCAGACATTTGCAAGAGCAGCGCTTCCGTTGAACCTTCCTCTTCCTCCCAGTTGGTCCTGGTCCTGGTCTTGGTCCTTGAGCTGCTCGCACCCCCTCCCCTGGCGTCTGCCGAGAAGGTAGAAGGCAGAAGCAGAGGACAAGACAAGGCCTGATCGGACCGGACGAAACGGCCCGTGTAAAACCAGGCGTCTGTCCCGTCGGTGGGTGTTGTTCGCGTGCACCCGTTCCATCGAACGGTCTTCCGATCTATGTAGCTGTAGGTCGAGTTCTGCACGCGTGGTGTGACTGTGATATGTGTGGGTAGCGTGGGTGTGTGTTCGTGCATGTATAAGATACTACAGCTATACTAGACGAGAGGCTTAAAAAAAACATGTGCCGGTGAGGTTCCGGTTTTAATTTTGTTTTATTAAATACAATTGAACTGATATTTTGAAAATGACCTGTCCAAAAATCATTTGTAGATTATAATCTTTTTTTTCCTGTGCCAGGCAGAATGAAGAGGAAAAATCACTATTATATCGCATCATGTGTATGGGTATGGGTATGGGTGTGGGCGTGTGGCACATGTATATCACGCAAGAGCACAAAAGAGGTCTCTACCTGCACATATCCTATGTGAAAACCGTCATGTCACTCTCGCTAGCGTGGTAGCTCTATTTTGCTATGCCACCCATACTCGCGTGACGACAAGATTATCATCATACCTTATTAGAAAAAAAAAATGAATATGATTTTTGTATGAAAATTGTACCTCTTGATGAGATCTATGGCTTTTTAGTTTTGAGTTTTTTTTTAATCTTTTGACTCATTAAGATGCTTAGAAATTGTTACAAACTTTCAACACCATACTAACCACCACTTGCTTGTCACCCTATAAACCATATATGTTTAATTTTATACATAGCAGGAAGGAGGGATAAAACGGTACAATATCATCTATATGGAAATAGTTGCCGCCTTGCCGGTTGATTGAAATTTTCCTGATTTCAAAGTGTAACTATCCCGTGGCAACTATAATATAGTTATAAAAGAAATTTAAAACTAAATTCATATATGATAATAATCAGAAACTATATCACCTTTATGGGAACCATATGAAAATGAGCACCTAGAAATGGGATTTTTTTTGTTACTGTTTCCATCCTATGAAAATTAAATCTCTTGACAAGATTAACAACATTTTGTTTTGATTTTTTTTCATTTAAAGTAGTTACAATTCCTTAAATAGTTACAAACTTTCAACAGCATATTAACCATATCGCATATCATCTGCAAGACTATCTTCGTTATATTTAGCTTTTTATTAGTAGAAGAAAAAAAAGTTATATACTAGGTGCAACTTGTTTAGATTGACAACAAAATTGTTCTATGTTTAGGGGAGAAAATCTAGCATCATGTGGAAGATGACCCATGTTCATAAAAATATTATACCATCATGAAAAATACGATAAAATATAAAAAGAAGTAACAAATAAAACAAAGCAAAATAAAAAATATAAATAAAAGGAACTAACAAAAAATAAATTTGGGCATGACAATGGAACATTTGAAATGGAAATAATAAAGAGAGAGTGAGAGAAAACCATTAGTAAACAACAATTTAAAACGGAAAGAAAGGAAAAATAGATAAAAGAGGCAATGTTATCCCTAGGCCTTTATTGCTTCTATTTTAAACAAAGGAAACAATAGGAACAAAGGGGTGATGAAGGGACATTTTTAAATACAAGTAATGGAGAGAAAGGAAAATATAATGAAAATGAAAATAAAATCTTGAAACAGTAAAAAATAATAAAAGAAGCCATCTTGACGGGCAGAGAACAAAAAAAAATGAAAATGAAAAGCAACGTCGGGACTCCGGGAGCCCTATCGGCGACTTGGAAGTTGCAACTTCACGTCATGACGCGGGCCAGATATGAACATGGGCCGGTAAGCTAGCAGGTAGCGTCGACAGATTGAATGCGGGCCGAGTATGGCAATATTCCCTGCAATTGTGCTTGTTCAGTGATTTCCTGCATTGTGCCTCTCTTTTTAGAGAGAATCGCACCTGTCTGAATCTATGTACGTACTCTCGAATTCACGATTACCAAGGCTTTTCAAATTCTGCCTGCTGCATATACAGTAACAATCATGAGATTTTGAGGACATGTTTTATAGGGGTCAAATAAGTTTAGGTATTTGTATTTAGAGGACATTCTGCCTGCTTACCGGCAGCTCTTAATATCGATATTTATATACTAATAATGATACCTATTTTTTGGGAGTATTAAATAAATATATTATGTAATGTATTGTTTTATAATTCATCTATTTGGTTTGGTACTTGTTAATTCGTTTTTTATATATAAATTTATTTTAATATTAAAAAATCGCTGCCCGCAGACACACATACACGGTCCCTCGCCTTGAGAACAAGCTTCCCTGCCACCGGAGACTGGGACAGCCGGACAGGCCGCTAACCGATGGGCCGTACGCCGGCGTACGATATATGCCCGGCCCCTGTCTATGGCTACATCGGCTTCGTGGGCGACTTGTTCTCGTGGAGCTTGGTGGGCGGCTCTGCCGTCCACTTCATCAAGGGCTTCCGGGCCTCGGCTAGCGGCGCCCAACTCGCCGGCGCCGTCAACGCTGTCCGGCAGAACGCGCCTCGCGTCGCCGGCAGGTTCGGCGCATACTGCATCTTCTTCTCCGTCATCGAAAATGCCACGTCGCTCGCGCTCCGGCGAGACGACCAATTGACTGGCGGCACCGTCGCCGCCGCCACAGGTGCCCTACATGGCATGCTGCGCGGCCCCGCCGCTGCGCGTTGCGCTCTTCTCGCTGCCACAGGTTTCTAAGGGTGATTGCGAATAGATTGTACCCTCAAAAAAGGCAGATGAATCCCGGGCAGGCAGCGCCTGCTGTTCGTCTGCCCAGCCCCTGGGTAGACGCATCACACCGCCGACCCCCACAGTGGTTGAAGATGTCTCCGTCTGGTACAAGGGAAAAAGGTGCTGCTTCTCTATTCTGAATTTGCTCCTGATCGACTCCACAAATTGCAATACTCTTCTCTGTTTATTATAAAATGCATTGAACCATTGAACATGGAGCTGTGTTTAGTGTTGTGGGGATCAGTGCTTTCAAAATAGCTCTGCACATGCATCTTTCCTGGGATTCAGCAATGCAAACAAAAGGTGAACAGCACATGCATCTTGCTGCTAGTGTACAGCACAGCAGAGAAAGTTCTAAATGAAGTAAACCGATTTGTATGATAGCCTAACCAGGAACAACTGAACCTCAAACTTTTAGTCCCGGTGACGGAAATTCCCCGGTGTTTAGCTTTCGTGTCTTAAAAATTATAAAATCTGGAAGGTCGATATTTCATGATCATAGAAATATTGAATATTGTATTTGAACTATTAAATTAGAATGTGAAAATCATATTAGAATATAGAATAAAGTATTAGAGTAATATGATCCTATAAGTCCATTATGATATTGACATGGATGTCGCTAACAGTACCTACAAAGGTACATTATTTTAAATAAAAAAGAGTTACATATTATGAAAGTTTGCTTCATAATAAATCTACTAACATCAATATAATGTTTCAACCTATATGATTTTTTAGGTATTGGTGTTAAAAGCTAAAAAGGTTTAAAAACTTAAATGGACTTATATATGGGACCAAAGGTAAATAAAATTTACTGGTAGGTCCTTAATTAGGATAGATTGCCATGCTACTAAATTCTTAAAATTTCTTATGGCCATTTACTCATATCTGTGTGCAGAACCAATGGAAATGTTTGAGAATTAAAAGAAAATATAAGAAATAATAAAAGAGTATTTAAGGGCGTTTGTAAAATAAATAGGATAACTACTTTTGTTGTTTGATCCTTGGTGGGTCTTGATTAGGATAATACCTTGTCATTCGATGGTCTGGTTTCTTATCATTAAGCAGGGTTCTCCCTGCGGTCAAAGATATATTGGCCGTGGAGTTATTTTATAATTTTCTTGCTTGTGTTGTTTTGGAATCAGTAGCTTGTTATCTTGATGTCATGTCTAAACTGGTGATGACAACATATCTGTAAGCATTTATAGATACTTAGCGCCGCTGGAATATAGGAGACATGTCAATTTGCTTGAATAAAATCAGGTTTCTGCTCTGTACAACAATGTATTGTTGACCGACCAATTTGAGACTTCCCTCTGCTATAAGCTGCAAATAGTGCTATTTTTTATTTAACCATTTGCTGCACAAGTCGATATGCTTGTGTTACGGAGATAATTGTTGGCCCAAATAGATCTCAGATTCATATTTGAGAACTACCAGAGGGCAAGCTTGGCCCTTGTCCGCTTGGATTGAAGGAAATGCACTGGCTTAGTTTTTACAACGACCCTCCCTTGCATTTTATAGGCAGGAAACTCCCACTTGCTACAACATATTCTGACTACTAAAGTAGATGTTGAGCATGTTCCTACCACTAAGCTTGGAAGCCAAAAAAAAAAGTAAAAGTGCAGGAAAAGTAAGATACAAGTGCGTTAGCACTAGGCTTATCTATCAATTCTCTCTCTAAGCCTTGTGCCGAGTACTGGAAGGTGATCTGTTGTAGCCCAATCCTCTTCCTCATCTCCTAGAACCTGGACTTCCCCATCGACTTGGTGAGAATATCAGCTAGCTAATCTATAGTGGCAATGTGGCTGGCCTTGATGCTCCCGTCCTCCAGGCTATCACTGATGAAGTTATACTTGATGCGGATGTGCTTGCTTCTTTCATGAAAGACAGGGTTCTTGGCCAGAGCTAGAGCAGACTTGTTGTCCACCTTCCGCTCAACCACATCCACCTTCCTGCCAAGGAGCTCTGCCAGCATCCTTGATAGCCATAGTGCCTGAGTTGCTGTAGTGGTGGTGGCGATGTACTCCGCTTCACAGCTTGAGAGGGCCACCACCTTCTGTTTGAGGGACTGCCAGCTGACCAAGCAATCACCGAGGAAAAACATCATCCCGGTTGTGCTCTTGCTAGGTGTCCATATCGTCGGCAAGGTTGCTGTCGCAGTAGTCGACAAACCGCTCCGTGTTGGGGGCCCTTCCATAGTGGAGACCGTAGTCGAGGGTGCCCGCCACGTAGCGCAGGATTCGCTTGACGGCCTAGTAGATGCTCCATCGTCGTCCGCTCCATGAACCGGCTCATGTATCCGACGGCGAACGCGATGTCCTGCCGGGTATGGACCAGGTAGCGCAAGCTCCCGATCAGCCCTCGGTAATGGGTTGGATCGACCTCCGCCGTGCTCTCCTGACTCAACTTGAGCTTCTCCTCCATCGGGGTGTGGGCTGGATTGTAGCCTATCATGCCGCCGAGCTCGAGGATGTGCTTGGCGTAGTGAGTTTGGCATAGGGCGACCCCGCTGGCGTCCTGGCATACTTCGACGCCGAGGTAGAAGCACAGGAGGCCGAGATTGCTCATGTCAAACGCCTTCTTCATCTGCGCCTTAAACACCTCCACCTTCTGTTCTTCAGCATCCGATGATGATGAGGTCATCGACGTAGACGTCGACCAGTAAGACGTTGCGTCTGTTGCCCCACCGGTATACCGTCGCCTCATGCACGCTCTGCTTGAAACCCATCTTCTTGAGCATGGCGTCGAGCTTCGCGTTCCAGGTGCATGGTGCCTGGCGCAGACCATAGAGTGCCTTGCATAGGTGGTACACCTTACCTTCTTCTCCAGCGACGACGTAGCCAGGTGGCTAGCGCACGTAGACCTCCTCCTTGAGGTCGCCGTTGAGAAAGGTAGACTTCACGTCCATGTGATGGACTTGCCACCCCTCTTGAGCCGCCAATGCGAGGCGGACATGAACTGACTCCATACACGCTATAGGGGCGAAAGCATCAGTCATAGTCGATCCCCTCCTACGGGACAAAGCCGCGTGCTACTAGTCGCGCCTTGTGCTTGATCACCACGCCCAGCTCATCCTTCTTGAGCTTGAACACCCACTTTAGGGTGATGGGGCGGTGGCCTGTCAGGTAGTGGCACTAGTTCCTAGGTACAGTTTCTGCTCCATTGCCACCCGCCATGCCGGATCACCCTACACCTCAGCATAAGTTGTCGGCTCACTAGCATGCGCCAGATGTTGCTAGGCGAAGAGTCTCTCAGGCTAGTCCGGTGGAGACTGCTCTCCGAGGATGTTCGTTGTTGTGTGGAACCAGAGGGGCTCATCGTCATAGTAGGCATCCAGGGGGTCTTCATCATCCTCTAGCAGCGTCGCGTACTCAATCTTCGGCTACCCAACGTGCGCTAGTGTCACAGCAGGTGAAATAGAAGATACCAGAGTGGTCGGCTGGTGCACCAGAGAGGTCGGCTGCGGTGCTAGAGAGGTCGGCACTGCTGCCGATGGCTTCCTACCAACGTTGATGGGCTACCGACCATCGCTGATGGGTTGCCGACCATTGCTGATGGGCAGCCAAGCTCCCCCGAATGTGGTGATGGTGAGCACGGCGGAGCTAATGAAGAGGTCAGTGCTGGTGATGAAGACCCATACATTGATGAGGATGCACCTTGTGCTCCCTCAGCACCTCCCACCCATGCATACTCGACAGTGAAGTCGTAGAGCGCGGCCACCGACCCATCATCCACCACCTTGTCCCATGCCCAGCCACATCCTTCATCGAACACAACATCGCACGCCACTCCACGTTGCGTGTCACTAGGTCGAGCACACGGTAGGCCTTAGCCCCCTCTGCATAGCCGATGAAGACCCCCGGCGAGCTACGATCATCGAGCTTGCCGACGTGGTTTAGCTCCTTGATGAAGGCGAGGCAGTCAAAGACGCGTAGGTAGCTAACCGTCGACTTGCGCCCATGTTAGGCTCCATAAGGCATCTTGCTATCGAGAGCACTGGTCGACGAGCGGTTGAGCAGGTGTACGATGGTCATCATGGCCTCCCCTCAGTAGACTATTGGCATACCACGCTGCTTGAGGAGGGCATGTGCCGCTACCACCACCATCTGATTGCAGCATTCGACCACTTTGTTCTACTGCGATGAGTAGGGTGCGGAGTAGTGGCGCTGAATCCCCTCATCGGCGTAGTACGCCATGAACTCCCCACCATTGTTCGTGCGGAGCACTTGGAGCTTGCGGCCACACTCCTCCACGGCTACCTGATGGTGCTTGATGGCATCTGCAGCTGCCGCCTTGGAATTGAGTAGCACGACCCACATATAGCGGGTGGCATCATGGACGAGTAGTAGAAAGTAGAGCCAACCTCCAGGAGTGGCCGGTGATAATGGACCACAGAGGTCGCTATGCACCAGCTCGAGCTACTCGGTGGCACGGTAGGAGGCTTAACGCAGGAAGGGCTGGTGCTTTAGCTTGGTCACCACATAGGTGTTGCAGAACTGCTCGATGTGGCCGACGTAGGACATGCCATGGACCATCTCCTCCTTGCCATGCTGCTTTAGGGCCTCAAAGTGAAGATGCCCGAAGCGCTCATGCCAACGCCATGCCTCATTGTTCCGCGCATGCAGCAAGGCAAAGGGGGTACACCACCTACACATAAAGCATGTAAAGGTGGTTGCTTCCTCGGTTCACCTTGGCGAGAAGGCTGTGGCTTCTATCCTAGATACGCAACACGGCATCCTCGATCTCCACCCGTGAGCCATTCTCATCCAGCTGCCTGGCGCTAATGATGGAGTTCCTCAAGGCTAGGATGTAGTACATGTTGGTGAGGAGGCGAGGCTCTCCCTTCTTGGCCTTGAAGATGATCGAGCTGACTCCCATGATTTTGATGGCGGAGGCGTCACCAAACTTGATGGGGCCCTTCACGCTAGAGTCCAGGTCACAAAAGAACTCGCACCAACTAGTCATGTGGTGTGTGGAACCAGTGTCAAGATATCAGCCGTCAATCTTGTCATCGTTTGCGCCTTTGCTGAGGAAGGCATGGGTGCATGATTCGTTGAGGTGGAGATGTGTGGAGCCAGTCGACGTTGAAAGGTACTTGTTTAGTTTTGGTAATTGAGTGACAACCTTAGGTGGACTAATATGTGTTTGAGTGAGATACACAGGTGATTAGTCCACAAGTATATGTGTGTGAGAAACTCATGCCATGACGGTGAAGATGACTTGGATTTGTTGCAAGGCTCACACATGTGATGAAGAAGCTCATTGCATATGAGACAAGACATGGAGTCATGTGATCAATGTGAAAAAGATCAAGAGAAGACTTGGCTTGAGAGACTGGTTTCAAGTGTGAAGGGCAAGTTGAGTGATGACTTGACACCGATGGACCGAGGCAATGGTGAAGAGTGTTGAGGACCAATATTAGGGTACCCAAAGCGAAGGAGCTAACAACCGTCGAACGCTGACTCATCTGCACAATCAAGAGTGTGACTACATTGCTTACTAGGTCACTCCTCATCCGTCCACCAGGACCATGGGCCCCGCCCCAAGCAGACTCCGCCTCGCCCAACATCTAGGGGCTAGCTCTACCTCGCCCAACATCCAGGGGCAGACTCCGCATCGCCCGACGTCTGGGGGTAGACTCCACCTCGCCCGATGTCTGGGGGCTGGCTCCGCCACGCCCGACGTCTGAGGGCAAACTCCACCTTGCTCGACATCTAGGGGCTAGCTCTGGCTTGCTCGATGTTCAAGGGTAGGCTCCGTCTTGCCCGACCCCCAGGGTCGCCCGATGTCCGGGGGCTGGCTCCGCCTCACCTGATGTTCGGGGACAGACTCCGCCTCGCCCGATGTCCGAAGGCTAGCTCCACCTCGCCCGATGTTCGAGGGCTGGCTCTGCCTCGCCCAACATCCGAGGGCTGACTCTGTCTCGCCCGACGTCTGCGCGCTACTCCTGCATAACTACACGCGCAGATAAGGTAGGACACTCAAGTCAACCGCAATACCGAGGACCCTACCCTGCACCATACCCTACATGCTTATAGGAAAGTACCAACAGGATATGACAAGACGAATGCTTTAAGACCCTTCCAGGTATGTCAGAGCCCGAACAGTGTTGTGGGCGCCGACATTTGTTTGACAGTGTTGTGGCCACCCCCATTGGACCTCGAGTGTGGATCCTGATGGAACCATATGACATCCACTATGGTCCAAGAGGAGACTCGCGTACTCTACAGTGATGGACGTGCAGTCATTGCGCCATCTGCTCCCCATAGGGTTGTGGATCAATACCCCGGTCTGTTGCACCGCCCTCTGAGGTGAGATGGGACGTGACCACTTGCTGATTGAGCCAGAGTGTGGCATCATCAATGGACAGATGCTCAGCATGGAGCTATCCTTGGCACCATCTGTTGTGTTAGTAGGGCTGGCTCAGAGGAAAAGGAAGACTAGGCACCTTCGGAGGACTTTCTTGGCCTCTAGTTTTTTCTCCTTTCTCCCATCTATAATCCCTGCTTCCCCTTGGTCTATAAAAAAGAAGGCAGGGCACCCCACTAAAGAGAGGGATCGATAGATCATACCACGCATCACATAACACACAGCTGAGCAGCAACCAAGCTCTTAGCATCCTTTCAACCTTTCCAACAGAGACTTGGGACATGTCCCTCTCTCGCCCAGTTTGTAATCCCTACTACGAAGCTTTCGGTGCTAATAACATGAGCAACAACCGCAAACTGGACGTAGGGACATTCTACCCAAACTAGTATAAACCTTGTGTCTTTTAGCACACCATCCAGATCCAACACGCAATAATACAAATTTACTCATTGGTGTTTACTCGAAACACCGACAAAGAGCAAGTGAAGTCAAGATCGATGAACCAATACGGTCACATGATGATATGAAGTGGATCATATCATTTGGTGATTAGTTAGTGCATGTGTTGAATCAACGATGGAGGAGATGGAATGGAATGCTGTAAGGCAAAGATATAACCTAGGGCATTTCATTTCACTAGGTCATAGGTGTGTAGAGAAGTTTATGATCGAGTTTAGGATAGATGGTTGTACTATCAAGAGGAGCAAACTTGTTTGCATATCGATCATCTAGTGCCACTTGAGTGATCTAACTTTGCATACATGTTAGGATCGAGTGGCATGGTGAATTGAGTGTTTAACTCCTTAAAAATGATTATGAAAATGCTAACACACTTGCACATGGTGGTGTACAATTGGTGGCATTAGCACATTTGCTAAGGAGTTGAAGTTAGTGAAGAAAAGGAGTTGATCGTGCTAGTCATGAGGTGACTGGACGCGTTCGACACTAAGACTAGATGCGTCCGGTGTGCTAGACTTGGGCAGGTGACGCAGACATGATCGGACACATCCGGAATTGCGACCGAACGCATCCGGTATTTAGCCTTATTGTGATCAGCTGAGGTGTGTGACTAGACTCAGGTTCATGGAGGTGACCAGACACAGGTAGAACACTATTCATGCATCAGGTCATGGTGGCATGGCGCGCATAAGTTGATCCAGAGACAATCGAATGCAGGGGCGCGTCCGGTCGAGCGTACCAGACATGTCCGATCATTGTTTTTTGTCTTTGGATCCTTAATAGAGTTGATCAGACTCTAGCTGGCTGAGCATCAGGTCACGTAGTGGTGCATCTGGTCTTGGTGCTGAGTAAGGTGGCACGGAGGTGATCAGACTCCGCATGGGAGTGTCCGATCAGGTGGTGTTCACGCGTGTTAGAGCTAGCCGTTGGATGCCAACTGTAACACCCTCGGTGTTACACCCTAAATCATTTACTAAGACACGTCATAAGCATCATATTTATGTGTTAGTACATGTGATGGAGTGCATAGATGAAGCATTGCAATTACAATGATCAATAAAAGTGTTAAACAAAAAGTTACTCCATAACTCATATAGTTAACAAGTAGGGTTGTAAACCAATTTTTATTGAACAAAAATACTATAGAACATATATGTGACAGTTAAATAAAGTTTGGAGTATGAACTTTGTAGATGACGATGAAATACTTGCTATAGAAAAATAACATTGCTAGCCAATATTTCTAATAGCTTAGAAATGCAACTTGGAATCAAATTCAGCCCATAGACTTAGAAGATTTTTAAGTGTATAGACAGCTAGACAATGCCATGTTTGGTAATTTATTTTGCAAAATCAGGTTAAGAAAAGGTGTTATATTTTAGCTCGGGCTGGTAGCCTAGTAAGCTCTCTTGAGCATGGTGAAGGTGGCTTGGTTCCAGGATCATTTGTTTAGTTTTTACGGATGCTTTAAAATTTGTGCACGACACAGCATTGGGATGGTTGGTGCCGTGCGCACGGTCACTGTGCGGCCACCCCATGCCTCGCACATGGCCATGTCCCACACTATCACCTGTGCCACCATGCTGGGTTTGTCGAGACCGCCTGGGCTTGGCCAAGGCCAGTAGCAGCGAGCCGCTGCCCTGCCTCGCGCTGCCGCCATTGGTGCCACCACGGCCATGCTACGCTATCGTCGTCTCGCCGTCGCATCCATACACCCCTGTGGCTCTACACCGCTGTTCGCCCTACCGGTGGCCCTACCGCTGCTGCACACACGGTTGGCATATCCATGGCATCGGCACATGGCCATACCTGTTGTCGCCTTGCCCATAAAGGCACGACAGTCGCTCATGCCGTGTTGATTGCAGACACACGCATGCCTTATATGTAGTGCCTACGTGTGTGTGTCCTAATCGTGCCACTCGTGTCCCACCAAGGCGAGGATGAGTTGAGCTCTAACCTACCGCCTCCCCTCTCTCTTCACTACTATCATTGTGGACTGAGCCGCACCACTAAAACAAGCAGGGAGAAGTCACCATCGCCCGATTCATCGTGTCGCTGGCTCCACCACCCATTTGCCTAGCTACCCGCCCCCATCCCGCCTTGAATGGCGCCCGATCGAGCTTCAATTTTTGAGCTTCTCCCACCACCGTGAAGATAAGGCTGAGTCCATCCATCACCGAGGGCAGCTTCCATCTGACCACCTTTGGCCAAATTGGCTGCACCGCTAGACTCATCTTGAACCCCTCCTCGCCATGTGCACCTAAGCCATACCCAACCGCTGTTCCAACACTACTGACACGGTCATGTCCATCATGGCTCAGTCACCGAGCTCACCACGCGTACATGGCCAGCCTTGCTCGAGGCATCTCCGGCCAAACCATCGCCTCGACCTGGGTCCTTAGTGAGACCCTGATGCTCACCCGCTACCTCTACTGCTCCCTTAGCACTGTGGCTCACCAAAACATTGTCATTGCCACCGCAGGTTGCCATCGATGTGGAGAAGTCGCCCTACTTCGTCTCTAGTCTCTGAATCGCTGCCCATGGTTGTGCGTTGGCCCGTAGGTGCAGCATCGGTCCTCTAGATGGGTCGAGGGAGTCTCCAGTTGGCCGACAGTAGCGGCCCAGTGCCAGTCAATGCTACGCGGGTGAGCGTGGAGGCATCGGGGATCCTCTCCGATGTGAAGATAGGTTAATACAAGGGCCTTCTTGCATAAACACTATCTGTAGAAATAGTGTGCATAGTTGTCATGTTAATAGAGGATAGCTGCGGGGATGTTTCTGCAAAAGTGCTAGCGCACATAGGCTTCTTCGCCGTGGGCCGACCTCAGTGTAGGCTGCACCGTGGGTCGTTGCGCGCTCACGCTACTTTGCAGTGGGCCGCTCGTGTGGGCCACGTAGGAGAATTCATTTTTATTTTTCATAAGGAATTAGAAATAGTTTTCTAATTTAATTTCGTAGCTAATCTTTGGCAATTAACATAAAATCATGTAGGTGTCCAAAAATTATAAAATAAATTTTATTAGGTTCATAAAATTGTGCTCTATTTGTTGGTGTATTTAGTTCATATCTATAGATATTGATACCAGGAGCTATTAAATCATTTGAAAGTGCTTCATATTATTAAAATGAATCATTGTAGGAATTTTCATGATAAATTGGTGATAGCTTTAGTCCTAAAATTTTTATAGGTAACTTTATTGTATTATTATGTGCTCACTGTAATTTTTATAGCTTTAGAATAGACTAAGCATTAGGGTAGTTAAATGCTCTTTATTTCAATATACATTAAATCATTAGTAGAAATAAAGATATATCCTTCATTTATAAAGATAGGTGTTTGTTAGTTGAACCCAACACTTTGGTTGGTAAAGATGATAGTTAGCTTAGTACCTTAGTTATTAGAGCTAGCTTAGTAGCTTAGTATTCGTATTCTTAGTTTAAGAGTTATTGTTGCCTAAATGATAAGTGTTGCATCATCATCACATGCATGTAGAGAATGAGTTGGCGGAGATTAGTGACCACCGGCGATCATGAGTTTGAGGAGATCATCGAGGAATATGAGGAGGAGATTCTCATATAGGAGGAGGTCTCGAAGCCACCACTGACTGACTCAGCTAACACCGCGCTAGCCCAAGGCAAGCCCCGGTGCATAACCCCTTATTTTTTATTATCACTGTTTATATGTGTTATGTGCATTTATGTTACAGGAATTTTATGGAAACACATGCATAGATATAACTGTCCTATGAGTCCTACTAGTACAAGTTCGAGTAGCTATTATGCTTAGGCTTTCGGTAGCAGTGAGTAGCCTATTGTTACTCACAATAGGTGATTATTATTACTCTCATAATAAAATGATGAAAAGAAAATGGAGACTGAGCAGGAATATGGTATAGGGTTATGGTGGGTATGACGAGTTGTGTCCCATGGCTACGGGGTTTAGCTTGGTTACACTATTTTCCCTAGTCCTGTGTCGATTGAGGACCGTCTATTGCTGTGGATAGTAGTCAGGTCACAGACTTATTATCCTAAGCACATACTTGCTTATGGGAGTGGGAAGACTCGTTATGCTCTTGTCATAGGTTTTGGCTCTTTCCGGACCAACTAATTGGAGACAAGGAAAGGTGGAGGTCTAAGCACCATATTGAGACCAGGTCTCAAGTGTGGGGGCTTGGAGTTTAAGTTTGGACGGGGACCTGGACCTCATGATAGGAGTGGAATGGGTTGGTCTTGTTTGTGCCTAGGGCGCAAGTGGGGCATGTGCTTCGGGGTACCCAGCTGGGATACATTGGTTGGCGAATTGCTGTTTCCATGAGACAGTATGACTTAGCTATGGTCTAGCACCATAGTAAGAACTAGAATATGAAAGATGATAAATTGGTTCTTATTGCTCAACCATTGCTTGAAAGTGGAACAGGTGCTTGCCTAGAATGGTTAGCTAATGAAGTAATCATGACTGCTAATAAAACTTGACTATAAGGATGAACTATTAGTAATGCTTTCTGCAAACAAAAAGAAAACAGCAAACCTATATTGCCTATCATATCCTTGAGAGTCGGGAAACTATTTCCACAAGTCAGGTAAGTCTTGTGAGTATATTGTGTACTCAGGGTTTATTTACCCCTATTGCAGGTGCAGCTTGAGGAGTGGCTCTTGTGTGGAGGATCCTTCTGGTGGGCACAGACTAGATCCTTGTATCATTTCCGCAATATGTTTATTTTTATTCCACCGTTTCATTATCGCACTCTAAACTCTAGGTATTGTAATAAATAATTTCCAATAACTTTTGTTGTATGAAATAGACTAAGTATTGTAAACTCATACTCATTATCGGATTCTGGATGTAAAACATGGATTGTTTTGAGTTCTCCCTTGAGGTGTACTCGACGGAATTATCCGATGTAGCTCACTTTTGAGGTGCTTAGTGTCTAGTGGAAGACTGAGCGCCTCTAAAAGTAATGGGAACAGGGATCTCGATCTTTCGTCAAGTACAGGTAACTATCGTTGTAGGCGGAGAATGACACACCGATCCAGGTTTCAAATCAAAAGATTGAACCCTGCAATCTTAGCACCACAACTCCTCTGGTTATCAACCATGACATGTATCCTAGTTGACCTCACCAAGAAGGCTAATCCTTACTTGCGCAATGAAGAACACAAGCAAGAACAAGAAAGAAAGCAACCAAATTGCAGATAAATGATTAATCTCACAAAGTTGGGGTCTCACAAATCGATGAACGGCGAAACTATTCTTGATAGATTAATCTAAGAAAAACTCAAAACCTAATGATGGCGGCAGCATATGATTATAATGGTCTTAGGGTCATCGCCTACCCTAGACACGCCCCCTAATGGGCCCAAACACGATACACGGTCCAACGGACCAAAAGACGGTGTCGCAGCACCCTGACTAGATTTTGGACGCTGACTTATTTTGACGATTTCCATTGATTCTGAAGGCCTTTTGACGCGAGTTCACTTGGATTGGCTTCCTTATCAAATTAGTTTTCCAACCATATGTGGATCGTCGAAAACGGAAGTCTAGGATGCGTCCTGGGTGACCAGTTTAAGGAAGACTGGTCCTGTAGGCCGAGGCAGACTTGAACTTGAGTTGCTTTGGACCTTCACCTTGGGGACTCGAACCGAATTAGCCTCAGGCCTACTTCTTGACTTAGACACCCTTACTGGCCTCCTACCCCTCCATACAATGTGCCAAATATGGTCATATGTATGGTGTCATGTCCTCATCATCCTCCCCTTCTTGACGAAAAGCCATCCTCGGCGTCGATTGTGCTTGAAAGTAATCCTACACAACATAAAGAAGAACAGGGTTGCGAAGACAAAGGGAACTGAAATAAATGTGAGAAGGAACATGACCATGTTTCCAAGAAATTTCAGCAAGCATGTAAACTCCATGATCCGAATGCACACGATGTATGTCAACACTATCCTATAAAAGATTATAACTAACCAAAGCTAATGCAGGAATAGATGGTCTAGCAGACATAGGTAGCCACCAACAATGCTCCCCTTCTTGGAAGTGAACTTGTTTCTTTGAGGAATATGAGAAAATGTTTGTATTATTATCGCTTGCCCTCTAAACGATCATAACCTTGTACAATAAAAGAAAAATTCATATTACTACTGAATGTATACTCGATGTATCATATATTGTCCCTTGTTGTTATATTTATCCAATAACATGATATGTGTGTTTAGAAAACTAAGGCAAATCAGCATATTTAAAAAGGCTCTTCTCCAAACAATCTAGGTTACACAAAACATCAAATTCAATGTAACCCAAAGTATATAAAGAAGACAACAGTTTGAACTCATCAGTTTTATTAGCAATATGAATAACATGTTTATTTTCAGCATAAGTGACTGGTTCCAAAACATGTAAAATTGAAGCATCATCAACATCTTTATCACAAGAAACTTCAAGCAAATTATCATGGGACAGTGATAAATCAAGAGAGGGTTCCACTAACAATTGCTCTATGATAGCATGGTTTGTGGAAAAATTTAGTACATTAAAACATTTCTCACCTTCCATGAGTGTAGCACCATGAGCATTACCTGTGTTCTCAGCAGAAGTAATAGGTGCATTATGAAGTGATGGTTCTAAATTTGCATATAAGGTTGTGAGCTCCTTATTTTTTTTCATGTCATCCTCTTGCTTATGGACATTATCCTATAGAAGGTTAGTCATAGCAAGAGGAATAACAACAGACTCTTCCTCTAAATGGCGCACCTCAGCATATAAAGTCAAAATAGAAGGTGGATTAACAAAGGTTTCTCGTATAAGGAGTTTCATATCATTCCAAGTTTGAGGTTTATCAGAAAGATCTAAAGACTCTCACCAAGATAAAGTAGAATATCGTAAAACACTAGCTGCATTTTTTACCTTTCTCCTTGGACATATAAAGCGAGTAGCAAATATATTATCTATGGTAATTTCCCACTCCTATATACTCATCAGCACCTATACCATCATAAGTCAGTGGATACGAACAACCTGTTATTGTTAGAAGACAGCAAAAGACAACACAAAAGTATTATCCTTATCAAATGACTGTGTGGTTGTCATGGTGTCACTTTTCATAGTAAGTGGAAGCGTCTTACCAAGCTCTTACAAAGTTCTTACCAACGCAAGTAGTGGGTGGTACAACCGGTGGCTGGTTCATGATACCTGTGAGGCAGTGGTACTGAGATCGCAAAGCTCTTTTTCTGTACTGATCTAAAGAGTTTATGGAGTTTGGAAGGCACATAAAGAATAATATGTATATCTAGCACACAAGTCAGTAACAAAAAGTAATACTGAATTATAGTCCAAAGTACTTGTTCTCGTTGCTGGTCTAAAATGTTTCAAATACTAGGTGTGTGACAAAAAAGTATGGTGGATAGCAAGGTGACAGGTGTGTGAAAAACAAATATGGTGGATAGCAACAGCAACATAAACAAGGAACAAGACAGCACACGCTAACACAGCTCACTTTGGCGTTCTCCATGTGCTCCTCTAGATATTGTTCCTCTTTTGTTCCTCTCTTTTTTTATTTTTTGGGTTGTCGTTGTTTTTTTGGAAAATTTCAACTTTTTCTTTTTATTTTTTTGATAATTTTCTTTCACTTAGGAGCACAAAAGAAGTAATCACAGAAAATATGAGCTTAAACAAGTGAAAGACGTGGACTGTGAAAATTTTAGAAGACGTGCTCAAAATCGACAAAAAGCTCGTGACCACAAAAAAGAGGATCTTGTGACCAGTTTTTGACCAAATTAAAAAAATTTAACCCCGGCAGACAGATCCAAAAAAAAATTTAGTCGATTTTGATATATGGAACGTCAAAATCTGAGTTTGTATACGAAAACTAGACCAATTTTAAGAATTGGTTCCGAATTATAGAACAAAACAGGAACAATGTGCGTAAAATTGGTCACGACAGTAAGGATTTGATGGAAATGATGGGGGGGGGGAAACACACGAACTGGACTCTAACATGACCTAACCAGCAACAAGACCTTGACCAGGATACAAACTCAACATGACGGACACTAAAACCAAAATATGCAAAGGCTATGGCGCGGAAGGTTCTAGGACAGGAAAAAAAACATGGCACTGGACTATGAGACGAATGTGAAACACTCAAAACTAGGGGATAAATGTGAACCTGATGGCATAGCTTAGCTTTGATACCACTTAATGGGAATGGGAATCCTGATCTTCCGTTAGGTACAGGTAACTATCGTTGTGGCGGAGAATGACACATCGATCCGGCTTTAGATTAAAAGATCGAACCCTACAATCTTAGCACCACAACTTCTTTGGTTATCAACCGTGACACATATCCGATTGACCTTACCAAGAAGGCTAATCCTTTCCTACACAACGAAGAACACAAGCAAGAACAAGAAAGAAAGCAACCAAATTGCATATGAATGATTAATCTCACGAAGTTGGGGTCTCACAAACCGATGAACGGCAAAATTATTCTTAACAGATTAATCTAAGCAAAACCTAAAACCTAATAACAGTGGTAGCATATGATTATAAAGGTCTTAGGGTCATCGCCTACCCTAGACATGCCCCCTAATGGGCCCAAACACGATACACGGTCCAACGGACCAAAAGATGGTGTCGCAGCATCCTAGTAGATTCTGGACGCTAACTTGTTTTGACTGATTCCCATTGATTATAAAGGTCTTTTGATGTTAGACCACTTGGATTGGCTTCCTTATCAAATTAGCTTTCGAATCATATGTGGATCGTCGAAAACGGAGTCCTGATGCGTCCTGGGTGACCAGTTTAAGGCAGACTGGTCCTGGAGACCGAGGCAGACTCGAACTTGAGTTGCTTTAGGCCTCCACCTCGGAGACTCGAACTGAATTAGCCTTGGGCCTCCTTCTTGACTTGGACACCCTTGCTGACCTCCTACCCCTCCATACCATGTGCCAAACATGGTCATATGCATGAGTGTCATGTCCTCATCAGAAAGCATGTTATTTCGAGTGGTTCTGCCACACCAACGGCTATGCTCGTTTGAATGGGACACGTGGCACGAAAGGAGTGACCAGACGCTATGACTAGACACGTCCAGTCACATTGTCAGGACATGTCTGGTTAGTGCGTAGTAAGCCTAATGAAGGGGTAATGGCTCTATTTGTTTGTGGGGTTATAAATAGGAGTCTTAGTTGGCCTCGGCCGATAGCTGAGCACACTAGAGCCCTGGTAGCTTGTGTGGTGGTGCTTGGGAGTCCTCTAACTCACTTGTGATTGATAGTGATCATCCGATCGAGTGGGTGATTCTAGTGCGATTTCATCGTGAGGTTGCATCGAGTGGCACTAGGTGATCAAGTTGCAAGCCGGTGGTGCTTGTTACTCTTGGCAGGTTGCCACCTCCTAGATGGTTTGGTGGCTTGTGACTCCGTTGAAGCATGCAAGAAGATTGTGTGGTGCTCCGAAGGAGGATTTGTGAGGGGGATTGTGCTCATCCCATGGGGATCATGAAGAGCAACTCTAGTAGAGCGTGTCATCGAGTTATCTTACTTGTGGGTAGGTTCTTGCAGGCACCTCTTGTGGTGGACTAGGTGTGTGATACCTATTAGCCGCCGAACCACCAAATGAGTGGTTGATATAATAGGGACTAGTGTGTTGGCAAGCATGTGAACCTCAGGGGTAAAATCATCATGCCATCCTTGTCTTCCCTGTTAGTTTGCATCCTCAGTCACACAAGCTTGCAATTACTTTCATATACATTATACATGTGTAGTTGCTCTTGTAATTAGTTTGCTTGTATAGCTTGCTAGTTACCTTCTTGTTTGTGTAGCATATAAGTAGCTCCCTTGCATGGATAATTTAGTTATAGTAACCTTGTTAGTCATATTGCTTAGTTTGTGTAGCTAAGTAATTTGTGCTCTCTAATTTGGCATTAGTTGCCTTGTTATTGAGCTTTGCTAGTGAGCTTAGGAAGCTTTGTGCTTTTGCTTGCTAGATTATATAGGAAGCTCTCCCATTGCTTGAAGTACTAGTGGCATAGGTTTGTGTGACCTTGCTTCTAGAATTGTTTAGGTGAGCGCTCTAGCTAGCCCGGCACCTTTGTTTCCTAATTAGGATCTTTTAAGGTGCTTGAGAATTAAGATAGATGGGTGTAGTCTTAGCTAGACCTGATACTTTAATTCCTGCATTTGTTTCGGTTAGCCGGCGTGAATTATTTTTTAGAATGGACTATTCACCCCCCTCTAGTTCGCCATCTCGACCCTACAGACTGGAGAAAGGGGAAAGCTTCGACCTTTCACCCCTCCTCTACTTCTCGCTGCGGCTCGATGTGCCCATGCACTAGGAACAGAGCAGCATCCTCCTCCCCTGCTTGCAGCGACGAGAGCCTGCCCACCGCGGTGTGGAGGAAGGCGACAGTCCTTGGCCTAGTGGCCGGTCTTGCCAGCAGTTGCTGTAGGTATCACCTTGCACTCGCTGGTGGCGCCGCCATCAGTGCCTACCTAGACCTCGAGGCCCCTTCTCCCTCTTTCTTCTTGCCGCCATGAGGACACCGACAACATTACTTGGAGGAGCTGTATGGTCCAGATCCTTCCTCCTCTTTCTTCTTCTCGAAGGCATGCCACTGCTCCATCGTGTACAATAGCTTGCCTCCGGTGGTGCTTGGCTCGATGTGAGGCCCCTCCTTGTGGTCCTGCACCACCTTGATCCTCTCGGCCATGTCCTCGATGGTGAGCTGCTCGAAGTTGAGGAGCATCTCGATCGACATGACGATCTGCGCGTACTTCCTCAGCATGCAATGGAGGAATTTCTCCACCGTGCGCTCCTCCGTGAGGTTGGTGTTGTCGTTGCGCGCCATCTTCTCCATCAGGTTGGTCAGCCGCATAGCGAAGTCCTTGACTTGCTCACCAGACTGAAAGGCGAGGCCTTCCTACTCCCCTCGGAGGCACTACAGCATTGCCCGGCGTACGCGATCTCCATCAACGCGTGCTGCAGCGATCGACTCCCACGCCAGCTTCATCATGGCCTTGTTGGCGATGGAAGCACCAAGCTTGGTGGGGACGGCGGTGCATAGTGCCTCTAGCGCTCGGTGATCATCGTCGTAGTCAACGCCACCGACGTGGACCACCTCCCACAGCCGTCGAGCCTGTAGTTTGACCTTAATCAGCAGGCTCCACTCGTGGTAGTTCGACTTGGTGAGCATCGACCATGGCGTTCCTGCTCTAGAGTTGTGGTAGACCATCTATAGCACTAGGGAGCGCCCACGGCAACCATGATGCCGCTCTAGTGACGGCGACTAGCAACGGCACCCTGTTCAGGCTGCGGGACCGTCCTCCCGTTGGCTCCGGCTCCTCTCCGCTCTATCTCAGCACGCAGCGCTGTGGCTACAGCCATCGTGGCCTAGGCCACAGCCGCTGCCTCTATAGCAGCAAGGCGCATCGTGCGGTCATCGACTCCTGCTCCGGCCCTGATGCCTGGTAGCAACATGGGCTCTAGCGATCTAGCTAGCGGTGGACATGGCTCTCTGCTCACTCAAGAATGGAAGGCTCCAATACCAATTGTTGGCCTAAATAGATCTTAGATTCAGATTTGGGAACTACAAGAGAGCAGCTTGGCCCTTGGCCACTTGGATTGAAGGAAATGCAATGGCTTGATTTTTATAATGACACTCTCCTTGCCTTTTATAGGTAAGGGGGTTCCCACTTGCTACAGCATATTCTAACCAGTAAAGTATATGCTGAGCATATTCCTACCACTAGGCTTGGAAGCAAAGGAAGGTAAAAGTATAGAAAAAGTAAGATACAAGTGCTTTAGCACTAGGCTTATCTATCAATAATAATATTCACACATTCTATTAGGCTATTTGATTTCTTAAACATTTTAAAGCTTATTGGCCATGTAACCTTTGGTCATTGCATTGGCTATACTAAACATGCATTCTAGATAAGGTTGTTGACTTGCTGTCCATATGAACTAAACTATATTTTTAGTTCTAGTGTCTGAATCCTTAAGATTACTTGTATATTCTGCAAGTTTCCACTGTGCTATAAGATGAAGTATGGTATGCCACTGATATTTTGATGGCGGCTATCTGTCTGAGAAAGATAGACAAGTTGAAATATGCAAGCACAAGTATGTTTCATTTGTGTTTTCTGTCTAAAACCAATGTTGTTTCCTTTCGTGTGCATATGACGTGCCTGTTTGTTCATTCTACCCTACAGTCTACAGAATGAATGTGATTGATGTTAATATTTTCAATGTTTCGACAAGGGATGTTCAAAGTTGTGTGGTTTCTGCATTAGAAGTATATTCCATTAGTGTACATTCTGCTCAATTTTTTTGTTGCTGACGGCTATCCTTAAAGCTTATCAATTATGTTCTTTTCAGAGTTCAGATCGTCATGGGTCACCAAAGATTTTGACATGGAATAGAGATAGAAATTTCAAGCAAGTCATAGGGACGGTGGGACAAATTCTTTTCTTTCTGGGATGAGATGGACAATAGATTGTTGGATACAGTAGCAGACCCAACGCTCCAATGGAGCCTAGACGAAACTCTAGCAGCCAGTGAGATCACGTGTTTTTAAGCTTTCAGCCGAATGCAATGCGACAAAAATCTAGGGCCCTGGGTCTTCCACTGGTTGGATAATAACTAGCTTTCTGGGATTGTTTGGTTGGAGGCTTGGAGCTAGGATTGTTTAATTGGAGGCTCTAGGAAAATCTAACACCTAACATCCACAAACAGAAACAACACTCAATATGAGTTCTGTCTACCATCCACAAACCGACGACCAAACCAAACGATTGAATCAATGCCTTGAAACCTATCTCCAGCTGCATGGTGCATTCCCTGTCCCCAGAAGTGGGCATAATGGATTCCATTGGCTGAGTTTTGGTATAACACGACCTATCATTCAGCACATGGACACACACCCTTTGAAGCCTTGTATGGCCATCCACCTAAACACTTCGGCATCACAACCACTGATACTTGCATAGTTTCTGATCTAGATGACTGGCTTCAGTCCAGAAATACTATGATGCAGCACATCCAATAGAATCTAGCTCGGGCACAGCAGCGCATGCAACATCAGGATAGATAAGCATCGCCAAGAAAGAACTTTTGCTGTGGGTGACTAGGTTTATGTTAAACTGCAACCTCATATTCAACACTCGGTTCAGCGCAGATCCAATCACAAACTCAGCTATAAATATTTTGGCCCTTATCTAATTTTACAAACTATTGGCAAGGTTGCTTATAAGCTCCAACTTCCAGCCACCAGTCAAATTCATCCAGTCTTGCATGTCTCTCAACTGAAGAAGGCCTTGCCTCAAGGATGTGTCTCTGTCCACTGATGCTAAACTACCATTACTGCTCACTATAGGACACTCTACCACCCTCCCAGGTATTGGCTGAACGTCTAAGTCTAGTTGGGCGTCATGTTACTCCTTCTTTGCTTATGCAGCGGGAGTCCTGTCTGATGCATTGGGTGACCTGGGAACCAGCTGCTACCATCTCCGACCTCATTCCTAAGGCTCTGGCCATGGTGACTATGACATCGCGAGGATGCTGCTGTAGCTTAAGGAGGAGGGATTGTCATGGAATGGGCCTTATGCCATGCATAGTGTTGGGTTGCACTAGCTAATGGGCCTGTAAGACGACTTGTATGTCGTAGGGGTGTATTTCATGGGCTTGGCCTAGTATCATTTTGGTACTCAGACTAAAAACCTGCTATGTGGGCGGTTGGGCGGACAGCAATGAGAAAAACCTAGTTTCCGATCCTTCCTCTTCCTTTTGGTGTTGATCGGTTCTAAGGCGGCGCTGCCGTGCTCCCCACCATGCGTATATGCCGGCAACCTCTCCTTGCAACCCAAATCATAACAAGATGTTGTCTGGGATAGTCTTTTTCAACTCTCCCAACTAAACAACTCGTCACTTTATGTGTCAGTGTTATGCTTGAGCCATCAAATTTCAAAATAATTGACATTAGTCATAAGTCAAATTATCACGTGAGTTCTCAACTAAGTTGTGAAGAAAATTTTCTTCCATTAGAATGTAGGGACATATTTCCTAGTACACTATTAGAGGAGTAATTAGCCAATAATATATGCAGCAGTGTTGAATCAGTTTTGAATGCAAATGAGGGGATTGCAACATTTTGACCAACCGAGTCCTCCAACAAGATGTCAAAAACAAGGAAAAGAAAATGATAATGCTCTCATCAAGTCGTCTGGAAGGATGGATGCAGGATTCCCCACTCCTGTCCATGTCCCTTCCGCCCAATCTGCCTTCTCCCATCAGTGGCTTCTCCATCAAAAAAAAGGATGTCGATTCCCCATTCCGATGTTGTTGCTCGTGCTCTCCCTGGCCTCGCTCTCCTCCCTGCCCCTTGCTCCTCTCCCTCCTCCGTGCCGCCGCCACCGCCTCCCACTCTCACCATCCCTTCTCCTTTCCTACCGTCGACGGAGGAGAAGCAGCATCAATAGCAGGCTCCCGAGGCTGCCTCCCCTCCATCACACCACTAGGGGTGCCTCGCTGAGGGGACCGCACCCGCCCACCATGTTGCCAAGAGCAGCGCAACCACTCATCAGACTGTGCCCAGCCACCCGCCTACTAGCATCCCCTGCGTCACTCCAGCAGCATCGAGCTCTGAGCTAGCGTCGAGCTCCACATCGACGGGCCTCTATTCGTCCAAGCAGCAAGTAGATGTTACTGCTTGAAAGTGCATGTTGCAAGCAGTATATTTCAAGTGTTTCAGAAGTATATTGCAAGTATTTCGTATGGATGTTGCAAAACTAGATCGAGATGTTGCATATGTTGCAATGGTTGTACACGTATGTTGCAAGCGTCTGTTCTAAATGTTTCATCTGTTTTTCTAGACGTATGTTGCAAGTGTGTTTATCTGGATATTATATATGTTTCACACACATGTTGCATGTGTGTTTATCTGGATGCTGCATATATTTTGCAAGGGCTTTTCAAGCAGTTTTCAGGTGTTTTTACAAGTGTTTCAGACGTACGTTGCAAGGGTCTCAACTGTTTAAAATGTATGTTGTAAATATTTCATTTGGATGTTTCAAAAGTAGATAGGGCGTTGCATATCTCTTCTCGTCTTTTGCTGCCTCACCTCGGTGTCCTCTTCTCTTCTCGCTGGTGATGTTCGGATGACGTGGGCCCGCATGGGAGTGGGTGACTAGACGGTGTGGGTGGGGTGAGTCGTCCTAGCGGCGCAGAATCCAAGCAGATGGGGCATGTGGCATAGAGCAGGTGACAACGGACCAGACCGTCCAATCCAAGCCAGTTGAATTGGACCAACGGACTAATGTCAGAGGCCCAGGTTCCCGCCGTCTAAAATCCAAACGAAAGGCACACGACAATCTGGGCTAGAATTTGGTCCACGAAATCCTTTATTATTACTGGGCTAGGCGGTGGTCACGATAAATCGTGCGGCCCAATTGGGTTGCTTAATCCACCAAATCGCGGATGGATGGCTGGATTATATAAGAGGCTTTTACATGTATGCCATTAAGAAAGTTTGTAATTGCACATAAGCCATTAAAAAGGTGACCGCACACAGGTGCCACTGCTCTAAACTTCTTTACCTTATATGCCATTCCGTCCTTGTTCTATTTGTTTTTCACTGTTTGGTAGCCCTTACAGGTGGGATCGGCCAGTGAAATTGTCGATGTTGCCCTTGAATGGTGGAGATCGTGTTGACTACGATTCACCGCCACGTTAGTTTTCTTGTCTCTCGCTCTCTTCTGCTCCTCTCCTCTTCTCCTAGGAAGGAACCCCGGCCGCTATCGAGAGCACACCAATCCCCTCTGATTTGCACCGCTAGCTGCGCAATCTAGGATCCCAGCCGTCCGCACCTCGTCGCGGCCTTCCTTCGCGCCATGAATGGTGGCCTCTGCCTATTGTCTTCTTCCAAGGACCTAACCGAACCCAAGGCGGTAGGTGCCAGCTAAAGTCTGAAGGTGACCACTGAGACTGGGTGGCAATGGCGACCGCCACGAGGGAGAGGCGCTTGCTGCCGGCGCTTGCCCCTAGCCACACTCATCGACCACGAGCTCCACGCGGGGGGCTCTGAGCGCCCGGCCCTACGCTACGGCCACACCAGCTTCACCAAGCGCGGCAAGGACAACTTCCTCGTCAAGCCCGACTACCTCCGCGTCCCTGGGGACCCCGCATCGGCGTTCTCCGTCTTCACGGTACATACCAACCGCCCGCCCCTCCCTCTCCGCTGCTGCTCTCTATCTTCCTCTCTCTTTTCTTGCTGTTGTGCCCTGATCTGACGCCCCTCCACTGCTTGGATCTGGCGCGCCAGGTGTTCGATGGTCACAACGGCGTGTCGACGACAGTCTATAGCAAGAAGCATCTGCTCGAGCACGTCATGAGTGCGCTGCCGCCGGACATCGGCCGCGACGACTGGCTTCAGGCGCTGCCCCGCGTGCTCGTCGTTGGCTTTGTTAAGGCGACCCCGGTGGCCTAGCCCCACGCTCCCGGACCTGGCACCACCCTGCACCCTCGGCGACGGCGGTCGCGGACGATGCGAGGAGGGCGAGGTGGTGGCTGTCGCCGCCGCCGCGGAGGAGGAGCAGGAGCAGGAGCAGGAAGGCGAGCGGGAGCGCGAGGACTAGCATCGGGTGGTCGGGGCCGTCGAAGCCACCTCCGCCGGGGTGGAAGCGGTGCGGCGGGGCCTTGGGGTGCGCCTAGGCCTTCTTGTCGTCGAGCTCCGGGTCCTCGACAACCACAGCCTGGAAACGAGGAGCAGTTGGCACCGTGGGCGAGCGTAGCAGCGAGGACAGCGTCCGCGTTAGCTTGCTGGCCCCCAGCCCCGCCGCCGTGGCCGTCCATCCCTCGTTATCGCCGCTCCCCGGCCTCGACGCCTCCGTACCTCTCCTCAATCTCTGGCGGATCTCCCCTAGAGCAGACGCGCCGCGCAAGCGGAGCAGGCAGGCAGAGGATGGACGGCCACCGTCCAAGGGCAACATGGACAATTTTACTGGTCGATCTTACCTTTAAGGGCTACCAAATGGCGAAAAACAAACAGAATAAGGACGGAATAGCAGTGTAAGACAAAAGAAATTTAGAGCAGTGACATCTATGTGCAGTCACATTTTTTTAATGACTTCCATGTGTAGTTATAAACTTTTTTAACGACGTACGTGTAAAAGCCTCAATATATAAGTAGCAAAAGTTCGTCCCATTTTCCAAGGGGACCTCCACCGTCCTCCACCTTCTCCCTCTTCCATTCTTCCTCCCCCCGTTTCGGGGAGAGACGCCACGAGAAAAGAGGGAGCAGGCAGCGAAAGAAATCGCCTCCACGTCCCCGGTGGCGCCGGATCGCGCGCCAAATTCCTTGTTTTGCCGCGGATTTGGTGCTGCAACTTTTCTAGAATTTTTTTGTTTTTGGTTAGGGGGACGTTGGCGCGGTCTCCTGGGCTTGGATTATCTGCATTTTTGTTTCCCCCAATTTGTTCAGCTCAATTTCTTAACGGATTTGGGAATCGAGGCTAGGGGCTCTGCATTGCAGCTAAGGGGGCTCTGCATTGCCGGCTTCGCTCGATTTCGCGGGCGCATTGCGGCTTTGCATGCCGATCTTTGCCTTGGTCGCCCCCGAAACTCCCCCACGATTGTGATTCCTTCTGAGCTTCCTCGCCTGAGCTCGCGCATTTCTCCGAGCATCTCTAGGTGTCCGTTGCACAAGCTCTCTTGTTGCTCCAATTTCACGCGTTCTGCATGCATGCATTCCCCAAAGGAGGTGGCATTCTGGGGCTGTTGCAAAACACTGGATTGTGGTCCCATCCCATCCCGAGAAATTTCTGAGGGGGGAGAAGAATTGATGTTGCATTTCCCAGGGCAGCTGCATTGACATGGTCACGGTAGTGTAGGAGGCAGAAAAGATGAGGCACTGTTGGAGCGCATGGCTCCTGGCCCTGTGCCTCGTCTCCGTTCAGCTCCTCGTTGCAGCACAGAACTTGTCACCGCCAGCCTTGACACCGCCCCTTGTCAAAGAAGTAGACGATTTGGTAAGGTTATTTCTTTCTATTTTATTGAACTTTTATAGGTTCCTATATTTTAGTTATACTCACTACAGTGGCGTATTTTTGGTGGAGGTGTTGGCACGGTAGTGGTGACACGTGTTAGTGATGTGCACAAAGTAGTTCTTTAATTCTGTTACAAAATGAAAATTCACAGCAAGGCATGCATCAGATACCCTGTTGGTAGGAATGCAGAGGGTGTCAAGGCTGCTCAATGGAACCTACGTTTTATGGAGTATATAGATGAGCCTAGGATTAATTCGTCACAGAGTATATATACGTGCAGTTTCCTTATCTAGGGCATGCATGGTGCCTGAAAGAGGAGCTATCAGATCGCTGAAGTTTGATGGGTATTTTCAAACCTGTCCATGATTTCGCTGATTCTTGTTTCATATTGCCGTTGGACACCTGTAGCACCTTGATTTTAACTGTCGATAAGATGAAGTTTCAATAAAAAGAACAGTACCATTTATTTTTTGTGCTACTGTGCTAATATTGTGCATCACTGCATTGGTTCAGCAGAATGCTGCTTCAGTATTTTTGTTTCATAATGCTAGATATATTTTGTGTCTGTTGTTTCTTAGCAAAATTGTGATTATTATAAGTAATTATTGTACTAATGTTTGATTAACTTATAAATGTTCCCTCCATTTCATAATGTAGGGCATATTAGGTTTTCTTTTTTTAAATACATTTTATAAACTTTGACCATCAATTAGTAAAAATAAATGTATGTTTAGTGCACGAAAGATACATCCTTAGATTCATATTTCACATGGTTTTGTAGTAATTGAGAATGATTCCAAGATAAATTAATGGTGAAAGCATTCCTTGAAAGACTTCCCCAAATCCTAATACGCCTTGTAAAATGAAAATGGACGGAATAATTTACAACGGGACAAACTGTCCACCTGAAATTTAAAGGTATAAATATTGTTAGTTTCTAAAGGGTCGTGTTTTATGGTAATTCGTGCTACTTCTGTCACTCTGTGGACGGCTTGCCTGTTATATCAATAGATCTAGTACTGCATAGTTTGCATATACTGACATAGTGACATTTTACTTTACATACAGGTGGAGCATATATGGACCTCATGCGGGCTAGACAGGGGATCTCTTGAAGACGTTAGAAAACATTTCAATTACAACCACGTATTCGACATTCTCTGTACGCTCTCTGGGAAAGATACTAAGGACAGCTCTCCTGAAACTGTAGATGTCAGCAAAGCACTGTCTCCAGAAATTAAGAACACTTTGCTGAACTGCTTGAGCAAGCATCCACTTGTCGTTGCTGCTCAGGAGAGTGCAAAAAACTTGCCTATTGATTATATTAAAATGCTTTTTGCCATGTTAAGAAGAGATGTGGCTCAAGGATCTCCAGGTGCAGCGGCAACTCCTGCACCACCGGCAGCTGTGAAATCAAATCCATCACATTCTTTGGGGGAACCTTTCTCAACAAAACCTGACAAAAATCCAGATCCTCCGTCAGAAACAACACCCAAAGAAAAGACGGTGCCCCAAACTGAAAAAACAGTGGCCAAAAAGGAAGATAACAGTGGCATGCCAACCATTGCTGTCATTGGTTTGGCTGTGTCTGCTATAGCGTTGTTAGCTCTTCTCTGCTTATGCTGCTGTGTTTACCAGTGCAAACCAGGCCTCTTCATCTGATGTAAGGGATAATAAACCGCCTCTGATTCTGAACCTGAGTAATTTGTCTGGTATGAAATACACCCACCCACCTTTCTCCAGTGTACTGTTTGCAATTATGATGCTCATTTCGTTTCATTAGGACAATCCTTTGGCCAACCACAAAATTGATGCTGTTAGTTTTGTACTAAATATTTACAATTATAATTTTGTATCACATAATTGAAATATTGATGGTGTAACTGTTGGTCAAAGCCTTGTAAAAAGTGTAGGGAGTAATGTGCCATTGTCTTCTAGTATTGATTTACATGCTTTATTTTGTAGCTGCTTCTCTTAAGTTTTCCCAAGGAAACCCAATTGATATCAACAAGCTGGGAGCACTGCCGCTGAAGTCAGAGGCTGGCCAAAATGGCAATGTCAAACTAAGCTCATCTGAAATCTCTAAAACTGAGGTTACCCCAGCAGTCTACAACAGTTTGGCTGAACCAATGGCTGCTTCTACTGGTTCTGTCCCAGGATCAAGACCAACAGCTCCACCAGCTATGCCACCTCCAGCCCCTGCACCTCCGAAGGCTCCTCCCTCATCAACTCCACAAGCACCTGCACCTCTGAAGGCTCCTCCCTCATCAACTCCTCAAGCACCTGCACCTCTCTGAAGGCTCCTCTCTCATCAACTCCTCAAGCACCTGCACCACATTCAAAACCTACTCCAGTTCTTCACCCAGAACCCTCATCACCATCTGCTCCAAAAGCTGCACCTCCACCAAAAGACGCACCGCAGCCAAAAGCTGCACCTCCACCGCCACCAAAATCTACCGGCCCACCACCACCAGCAATGCCTGGTTCATCGAAAACACGTCCACCACCGCTTATGAAGAAATCAGGCAATAAGGTGGACGATGGCGCAAATTCTCATGAAGCTAAAACAAAGCTAAAGCCCTTCTTTTGGGATAAAGTAACAGCAAATGCTAATCAGTCTATGGTGTGGGATCACCTCAAGTCTGGATCGTTCCAGTAAGTTTATCGATGCCTTTACAGTTATTTACCTCAGCTAGCTCAATGTTGCAAGATCACACCAGTTACCTATAATGGTTCGCAGGTTTAATGAGGGTAAGATGGAAAGCCTTTTTGGTTTTAACTCTGTGGACAAAACAGGCGGTGATGGCAAGAAAGATTTATTATCTAAGGATGTTCCTCAATTTGTGAGGATACTTGACCCTAAGAAGGCACAGAACCTTGCGATATCATTAAGGGCTCTGAGTGTTTCACCAGAGGAAGTATGTAGTGCAGTTAAGGAAGGTAAAATCAGGTTTTCTGCCATTACTGATCATTTACATGCATAGGTCTCTTAATGCATATAGTCTTGTAACTCTACAGTTTTTTTTTTAAGTAATAGTATTCACTTATGCTGCAATGATGTTTAATTTCTCCATCTTCTGGTTTAGAACTTCTCTTGTAATATTGGATATAGTGACGTTGCTACATGACTATATTAATTTGACCTCACCTCCATAACCTAAATATAAATATTAGAGACTACTCTTTTTTTTCTGAGCTAAGGTGTTAACGCATTTTTCCAAATATCGAACATTGATCTTTTCATATGCAACCAACCAAAATGGTTCCTCTGAGATATACTGTTCCCGTCGCTGTATTTTATTTCACCCACTGCCCTTGCTAATTTGTAGGAAATGAACTTCCACCGGACTTGATAGACACCCTACTAAAGTGGACCCCAAGCAATGATGAGGAGCTTAGGCTCCGACTGTACACTGGGGAACTGTCTCAGCTTGGTCCTGCAGAACAATTCCTAAAAGCAATTATTGATATTCCATATATTTTCCAACGCCTGGATGCATTACTTTTCATGTCCAATCTACCAGAGGAAGCTTCAAATGTGAAACATTCTTTTGCTACTTTAGAGGTAATAACACATTCATTGTAACCTCTCAATTTATACATTATATATGACACTGATGTATTAATTTTATTTTTGTTTTCTTAGACTGATTCTTTTGCTCACTATTTGTGCACACCTGTAGGAGTGGATATTGAATTTTTTTCCTGTAGCTAATATGTAGTTGAGACAACTTGCATAAGCTCCTTCCAAACTCTACTGTTTGTATTGATCAATGTTCTTATCGGTGCTTTCTTGGCATTTCCTGATCAGGTGGCTTGCCAAGAGCTTAAAAACAGCCGACTTTTCTTGAAGCTGCTTGAAGCGGTCCTTAAAACAGGAAACCGGATGAATGTCGGCACATTCCGTGGAGGAGCTCAGGCTTTTAAACTTGACACGCTCCTTAAGCTATCTGATGTCAAAGGAACTGATGGGAAGACAACACTTTTACATTTTGTAGTTCAAGAAATCATTCGTTCTGAAGGTATCCGTGCTACAAGGGCTGCAAAAAAGCAGGATTGCAGTGTATCCAGTGTGGATGCCAATGATACTGACGGTAATAATATGCAAACTGAAGATGATTACAAACAACTTGGGCTGAAAGTTGTATCCAATTTAGGTGATGAGCTACAAAATGTCAGGAAGGCAGCAATCCTGGATGCAGATCAATTGACAATGTCAGTAGCAAGCCTTGGCCACAAGCTTGTCAAAACCAATGAATTCCTTAACACGAGCATGAAAAGTCTGGATGAAGACAGTGGGTTTCACCACAAGCTGAAGCATTTCGCAGAGCAGTCTCAGACGGATGTTGCTTTGTTGCTAGAGGAAGAGAAAAAAATACGGTCCTTGGTCCGGGGCACTGTTGATTATTTCCATGGGAGTACAGGGAAGGACGAGGGCCTGCGGTTATTTGTGGTAGTTCGAGATTTCCTTGCAATGCTGGACAAGGTTTGCAAAGAGGTGAAAGAAACATCAAAAGTGGCTCCAAAGAAAACAAAGACCCCTCAGCCATCCCAAGCATCTTTCAATGATCCCAGGCGCCACCTATTCCCAGCAATTCAAGACCAAAGGGCATATAGTTCAAGCTCAAGCTCTGATGAAGATGATTAACTGTATATCAAATCAAGGAACCCGTTGTCTTCCCCTTCGAAGTGCACTGAATTGACCCTTTCCAAACAATAGTGTGGTGATACAAAATAAATGAAAAATGATGGGGGAATGATAAATCAACGCTATTTTGGCCATTCACTAATCGACAATCAAATTGGGAAACCTGGGCACCTGGCTTGACTTTACACTGTTGTGTTGGTTGCGGCAAATCATCAAACCTGATCTGGCATTCTTGGCCAAGGGGGTTGTTTGGCACTCTATCCCATCGAGCAAGAAGGATGCTCATGGTCGAGACAGCATCTATCTGAAAGGTGTGACTGGAGGAAAATGGGCAATTGAGAGGAAACGGAAGAAAACTGACTCTAGTTTAGAGCCGGTGTAAATGCAGGAGGTAGTCTGACTAATACTGTTCTTCTGTTCACTGTACACATGTACCAAACACAGAGAAATGCAGCGCAGACTTGTGAATCCGATGGCTTTGTTTGTGATTTCACAATACCCTTCCAAACAGACCGACACAGAGTGTAACAAGAAGTTTGGTCCATCATTTATGCTGTTGCTGCAGCTGAATGGTCCTCGGCTAACTCAAGCCAAGAACTGTGATAATCCTCTTATTAGCCTTGTTCTCAGCAGAAATAGGGAACTTGAGAGCCTTCTCTTGGTGAAAAACGAACTGTGATAATCCTCTTATTAGCCTTGTTCTCATGGGAAATACGGAACTTGAGAGCCTTCTCTTGGTGAAAAACTTCAGAGTAGTTTGTTGTTGGCTTTATCCATCTACGAGACTAGAGGAGTGCAAATATGCCCATGTTAGCTCAGGCCATAACCATAACCAAGTGTTCTTCGCAAATTGGATGTCAAATATCAAAATGTCTCCCGGCATAGCACTGTTTCAAATTCTCGAGGTAATTGAAATCTCGAGCAAAAATTCAGAACTGCCCGTATAAAACTATTGCGCATCATGAAACCTGCACTAGATCCACTGAAACTTTAGAACTTAAAGAATGCAACCAACAATCTAACAGCTTCCTTTCAAATCAGTCTTCATTTTCATGTCAAAGCACTATACTCAGATTACTGAAATCTTTGCTGCAGTCCTGAAATTCACGTCTGAGATAGGCAATGTTTCACGTCTGATATTGGCAATGACTGAATGCTCGCACATTCATATGCACAGCAATCACCACTTGCTGAGACCTCAAATCCCCATAACAGAGGACACCATATTCTTCGATTGATTCTATGCCAATCTCAGAAATAAATTCAAAACTGCACAGCATAACATTTCAGAATTTCAGCTGGACAGACTAAAATTTTGAATCGATCCAAACACGAAATGTAAATTGGAATACCAGGTTTGATCAACCAGCCATCCAAAGGATGCACCGTTTATAGCAACAAATACAGAACTAATCCTTAGCAAGCACAAGAGTAACCTAGTTTCGCAGTGTTACACTGGAACACACATCCCCCAACTGCAACGCAACACCTAAGGCGAGTCTAGAACGTACTACTTCACAAGCACAAGTAGATACGGCAGCATCCACAGGAGGTGCCACCACCGGAAGAAAGGCGTGGTCAGGGATCTAGTCCTCATCCCCAGCCGCGGCCTTGGCGCTGCCGCCGCCGGACTTCTTGGGGAGCAGCAAGTTATGGATGTTAGGCATGACACCACCGCTAGCGATGGTCACCGTGCCCAGCAGGCGGGAGAGCTCCTCGTCGTTGCGGACGGCGAGCTGGATGTGGCGCGGCACGATGCGGGTCTTCTTGTTGTCACGAGCCGCATTCCCGGCAAGCTCGAGAACCTGCACGAACAGAGAGAGAACCCCCAACGATTAGTCAAAATTCTCACTGGTTCCACTGATACTAGCAAATAGACCGCCCAAATTTGAATCGTCAGCCGAAATCCCCCAATTATTGTACTTCAAATCCAGGTAATTTCGGCAATTAACCCCAATTTATGTATATATATTAAAAAGAGGGAAACCCCAGGACCCAAATTTTCCAGTGCTCAAAACCAAATCGAAGACTATAGCCGCAAAATTGGAACTCTTCTTTACCTCAGCAGCGAGATACTCGAGCACGGCAGCGAGGTAGACGGGGGCGCCGGCGCCGACCCTCTCGGCGTACTTGCCGGCCTTGAGGAACCTGGCGATCCTTCCCACGGGGAACTGTAGCCCGGCCTTGGAGCTCCTGGACATGGCCTTCTTAGCGGCGCCCGAGCCGATCGCCTTACCTCTCCCGGCCATGGCTTCCCTCGTTAGTGGATCGACGAGGAAGGAGCAGAGGGAATCCGCCCACAGCGAGAAGCGAAGCGAAGGCTTGGGAGGACGGGAAAAAGCGAAAGCGCGGAGGGAGCGGCGGTGGGAGCAAGGACGGCAAGCGGTGGGTGGTTGTCTTATATAGGTGCGGGTAGCCAATGGGGCGGGAGGGCGCGGATCGGTGACGTGGCTGGGTGGGGGTTGCGTTGGGGGATCGATCCTGACCGTCCGTCCGATGGGAGTTGGAGAAAGAGTGCCGTGCGGTCACCGTCGCTGGCCTGTCGGCTCACGGTAGGCCGACAGGAGTCACGCCGTGGAGTGGGACACGAGGCAAGCTGCAACTGTCCTGATCCCGCGCTATGATGTGCTACAATACGTGGTAGGTGTGGTATTTGTTTTTCTGGTTTACAAATTTTTGGAAAACAAATTATAACTTCTGCGGTAACCATTAGCAGTTCCCTTCTACATATTATCGATGCAGTAAGATCTTTTCCCGTAATGCATAGATCTGCCCCGTTCGGCTGGCTGTTATTTTTTGGCTGGTGCTGAACCTGGAACGGTGCGAACACCAGCCAACAGCAGCAGTATCAGCCAACTGAATCAGCAACCAATCCAATTAAAAAAAAATGACCCCACACTAGCATTAAATGTAATTCGAGTTTAAATTCAAACACCACCAGTTGCTGGCTGATTGTGCTACGTATCAATGAAACAGTTTACAACACCAGTCAATACATGCTGAATTAAAGAAATTTCCTAACCATGGATCATACTGCTGCTGGGCATAATTTCACCCAAACCCATCAGATACATGAACACAAATAACCAATTTAGCTAAACCAAAGCCCGTGTTAAGTCTGCAACCAATGGCATCAAATCAGCTTATGAGCCTCTCAGGCAGTTTATGCCTTGGCGTTTCAGAGCTGACTGAGCTCCCCCCTATTCGCTCCAAGCAAGACGATAACTCGTGTACAAATTCGACACAACAATAGCTATAAGAACTCTGATATATTGGCCACCAGAATGTGTAAAAAGAGATCAAATTCGACTCAACAATAGCTTACAGATGGATGAGCGACCTTGAGGTCAAAAAAAACTCCATGTTACGGATGGATCAACAACCGTCGTGTTTTAGCTGTTTGCATGCATTCCTGCATATGTGTGCATCAATTGTTGTTAGATAGAAATAACTAACATTTGTCATCATCAGTCACTCACTCCCACTTGCTCTATGCACATTAGAACGAAGAACTCAGCTGGACATAACAATGGCGGCCAATTTCAAACCAACTGAGTCACTGGCCATCCATTTATTCATAAATACAACAATTTGTATTGACTAGTCTTTACTACTCAAATTCTGCATGTATTCTTATAGACAAATCAAATAAGCTGCATATTTCCCTTCAATTTCTTGATGACTAACGTAAAAACTAAGAATTCAAACATGTCCTCATTTTCTGTACATGCCAAATAGTAGAAGGAACTTATCTAGGTGGACTCTGGTCTCTTGATTAGGTGGAACAGATATGAGCAGTTTGGTGACAAAGGAAGCTATTGGGACTAAGGGGCCGTTCTTGGGTTCGAATTGTCCTGCACAAAGCTTAACACAATTTTGCTAGGTATTTATGTCCACAGATAGGTACCTTCACATTACAGCAACAACAAACTTAAGTTAGCTTATGACAACTATGACATCAATTTTCACTGGTATTAATGCTAAAAAGAGTTGCAGATGGTTTAAGTGTGTCAATGTGCATCATGACTTATCCATCCAGTTATCATATTAAAAAAAAGGTTAAGGAAACACAGAGATTGGTTGAAGATTTTCTTAGTAATACCATAAACAAATTATTAGAAGTAGACCTATTGCACATCATTAGGATCTGCTCCCAGTGCACCATGTCGGCAATTACTTCACCTGCATGTGTACATATCCTCATTAGCCCCAAACTAGGCAGTCAAAGGAAAAATGCATGACTTAAATGATAACATCCACAAATCATAATTGTTTCACTTACGTTGTCTTCCAAGGAGTCCTAGTCCATATGTTATTCACTCGCCGACATGTTCCATATCATTAGGATCTCCCAACGCCGTAGCTGTCACCTATCTTCACCACTGCTCCCCTCTCGGTGTCCCCTAGCTCCCTCTTCTCCCGCCCCTTCACCAGTGGTAATTATCATGCCAGCGGGTGCTTGTTTCCTACACCACCATCAAGGCATCAACACCTACCTCCTTTCTCCTCCACACACGGTTAGACAGTGGTGCATCCTATACCTCCCGTTTGGCCGCCTCCATCCTATACCTATGGCGATCCCGGACGGAAAAGTCACACGGAGCTACCTGAACTTTTCGTGAATGTTGTGTCAACTCGACCCACTCTTTGATCGTGCTGGTCCAGACCATTGTGGAGCAGTGGAAGCATCGTGCTATCGAGTTCCTGAAAGATCTCACTGACACGTACGGCGAGCATACCAGTTCGCGAACACGATGGCGAGATGTTATACATACTGCACACTGCATGCCTGCAATGACGAGCGACCAAGTACCAACCATGCATGATCGTTCGAGAAACGAGCAAAATTACATCCCATGCCCATCTGATCCCACGGTGGGGAAGATATGTGGATTAGTTGCGCAATACAGGCGTATATGTCTTGTGTGCAAGCATCATCAAGAGCACGCACGATACACTCATGGAGGGGTAAGAAACGAACTACGCGTGCGTAGCGGAGGCGTAGTAGACGGCGCAGAAGAGCGCGTGCACGAAGCAGAGGACGCCGCCGATGGAGAGGAACCGGTGCCGCGGACCAGCAGCGCGAGCGCGACGACGAGGACCATCCTGCTCAACACAAGAGGCACGACAGGAATCGCTTGTCAGTAAAGCAAAAATCGAGCGTTATTTGTTTGAAGAGCAAGGTTCCCCTTTATTTCCTTTCCGCGTGTTGGAGTGGAGGATGCATGCAAGAATATGTGGCGCTCATCGCAAGCATGGACTCCGAGCACGCCGGCGGCGACGTCGACCAGGAGGCAGATGACCACCGAGTCGACTGATAAATTGACTGAAACTGTTTTGTTATGAGAGAAAAATTTAGCTGATAAATTAGTTAGCTTCTCCGGCCCTGTGCTGTGCCTTGGGATGCCGAGAAGTGATAACAGAGGCGCAGTGTGACAGTGCTGAGACTGAAATGAACTGTTGTGACTTGAGAGAGATGCCTCCCGTGTCCGGTCTCTGCTTTAATGCTTTTGGTGTTCTTTATTTATCCCTCCGCTCCGCTGTGTGTTCTGGGTTCGTTGGTTTGGGTGTGGCTTATCGTAATTGATCGTAAATTTTTAATTAGAATAGTATTTTTCTTTGATATAAATTAGTCAGTAGTATTTCTTTACGAACAAGTAACGATATGAACCCGTCAATAAAAAAGGCTGTTGGTTTTTTCTTTACACATTCCGTGTCACGAGCAGTGCAGAAAACTACCACCGGGTGCCATAAGCAGTACTCTCAAACTTTTGCCGATCACAGGTGCTTAATTCATATTTCGGCCTTGTTTAGTTGGGTGAAATTTAGGAATTAATTATTGTAGCACTTTCGTTTTTATTTAGCAATTAGTATTTAATCATGGGCTAATTAGGCTCAAAACGTCCGTCTTACGATTTTTAATCAAACTGTGCAATTAGTTTTTTTTCGTCTACATTTAATGCTCCATGTACGTATCACAAGATTCGATGTAATGACTACTATAGCACTTTTTGAGAAAACTTTTTGGAAATAAACAAGGCCTCCACCTGATTTTCATACGGTCCTCATACAAACAGTGTAAAACCACTTGGTGTTACACACAGGTGGAGACAGCTGCACACGTGCCGCATGCTACACATATTGCTAACACATGTCACCTGGGCTCACAATTCACCACGCATTGACACATTGACGCGATGCCCTTTCTCGTGCTCCATCCCATCCTACCAATTTTAGGACAGGCTATAGGATAAAACAAATGACATATGTCCCTCCTTTCACTGAAGATAGATCTTGTTCTCACCGTATTTTGAGTCGGATGATAGACACAAATGGTAGGTACACATATGATTGATGGCTTGAGAGAGTTAATTCACCTAGAATACCTTATAATCTAAACAAATTTTAAATGCTTTAATATCCTTACATGCTCGCACAGGGTCACAAGGATTATGTTTGGACCTATATAAGCCTTCTTTGTTTTTGTCCCAAACTTGAACATATATGGCATGCTTTTTATGTAAAAAAAACACATTGATATTTACAGTAACAAATGAATACCATGTTTTATGTGGATTTAGTGAAACCAATTTGATTTTGTAAGTGCTTGTGTTTTTTCTTTAAATAAAGTAGGTCAAAATTAAAATGGTTTAGTCCGGGACAAAACAAAAACAACTTCCATTTTGAAACCAAGGTTAGTGCATTTACCGACACTTGTCTAAAGTGGATCGACTGACGGCTAAGTTGGTTGGAGGGAAATTTATTTTGTTATTACCATTGCTTCAATTTACCCTTTTATCGGAAGTGGTCCAACCTTTGCATTTGCCGACACATTGTGGACTTAAGCCCTGTTTTATACCATGTGATTATAATCAGATTATATAATTAATTTTGATAAAAAATATTGATTATATAAAGGATTTTTAGAATTAAAACCCTTGATTACCATAATCCCATGATCCAAGAGAGACCATGTTATAGGGGAATATGAGTGCCAAAAGTTTAACTTGCTTCCAACCAATTCTCCAACTTGCCAAACTAAAGGATAAGATGTAAATTTCTCATTTCAACCAACCATAATCAATCACCGTAATCCAGAGGGACCCAAATACACTGATTACTATAATCCATGATCTTGATTATGGTAATCCTATGCATAAACCAGAGTATAATAATCTAATCATGATCCAAATAGGTCCATAGTGTTTATTAGGCTCACCCCACTTATTTGTTAAAATAGCTAAATTTGGCTACAGATATGGAACGTAACCCTCTCCCTCGTGATGGACAAAAAAGGCACCATATCGATTTCTCTTTGTAAGGCATATCATGATCCTTTCTGATTTTCCTTCGGTTACTTGAATACTACTCTCTCTTCTTCTTTTTTTATCGAACCTGATAAAGTAATGATCGTTTTATGGATATTCGAGGTAAAATATTATTCTGTGTAGGTTGGAAATAATTGGTTTATGTCTTTTTATATCACCAAATTCTCCTGGGCATTATCTCAGTTTGTTTCTCTTGGACATTTTTAAAAACAATTTTCATATAGCCGGGAACTTATTAGGCCCCATTCACCATTTTTCTTTACATCCGTGGCCCAGCCAACACTGATACAAACGGCCCAAAGCCCAATACCGGCCAGCCGAGTGGAATCTTCTCTCTCCGTCCCTCGTCCAGCACTCCATCGCCCCCTGCCGCCCTAGGCACCAAAACCTCGCGAGGCAACCGCCCGCCGGCGCCGCCGTCGTAGCAAGAGGGTGAGCTGAGGACTAGAGAAGGGGAAGATGTCGTTCCGGGCGCGGGAGATGTACAAGAAGGTGGTGCGGCGCGTCGGCGTCGAGGGGAAGCTGCCGGCGGAGCTGATGAAGTCGGTGAAGGACATGCTGCCCGACAGCAATGTCGTCATGGGGCGGGCCAAGCGCGGCATCTTCGCCGGGAGACACATCCGGTTCGGGAACAAGGTCTCCGAGGACGGCGGCAATAAGTGAGCCAGCCATCTCTCCTCGTCACTTCCGTAATCCATTGCCCCCTTGTCCTGATCCAGACGCTGTCTGGAGAAATTAAGATGCTCGGTTTCCGAAACAATGGTTCAGATTTTGTGATTTGCGTTTAGAGTTAGCGGGTTGGATGGTGAAGACTCCGGTTTCAGTGTTTTGGGAAACTTAGGATGCATCGATCTGGATGCGAGGCTGGAGCAAATAACCGAAAGAATTGGTCCTTCAAGATAAATGCTCAAATTTCATAGAAGGTGACCACTATCTGGGAGAGCAGGGATGCATTTCCCCCTCCCATCTGTCCTACCATTTTTGGAAGTTTTACTTGTCTGGCCAAAACAATTTCCTTATTACTTCCTGGAGAAATGGAAGAATTGATAGCGATTCAGGCACTTTTGGGAACATTTGTCATTGGTAGTTTGGATCATATATTCTTGATGATTCGAATGTCCAAACCAACATAATTTCTGGTCTGTCCAATGCAACAAAATTGCTAGTCGTTGCCATTGATGTTAACATAGGGAGCTACAATTCCAAGCTTGTTTCACAAGAGAAAATGGGCCTACTTTGTACTCCCTTCTGTTAGTGTAAATTCTTGAAAGGGTGAATGAGGTGGCACTGTGCCAGCATGTTTTTTCCTGCCGTTTAGGGCGTGTTTGGATCTTTTGCTAGTGTAGGCTAGGCAGACTGTAGGCAACCTTTGCCCAACCTAGCTGAGCAAGGTGTGGCAAAAAACGTTGTCATGTTTGGTTCCTAACCTTGTTCACCCCCCTTTCTCCTCTTTCCCGTTTCTTCAACCTCCCACCAAATCAAATCCCAAATGAAATGCAGCACCAAAACCTGACCATGGTTACGTGAGCACGGGAATGACGACAAGCATGGCCAGCAGCATGACACCGGCGTGCCTCCGTTATCCGCGCCGCCTCAACTTTCCCATGTGCTTCACTGGCTCTTGCGCATCCCTCTGAAGACTCTGATTCCCGATAATGTTAGCAGGGCAGCGATCTTCTCCAATCTCTACAATTTGTCCACTTGATCATTGATTTGTGTTTCAATCTAGGCCACATGGCATCGTTTTTTGCTTCCTTTTGTGTAACAGTTCAATTTTGTTGTTTTGGTATTTCAAGCTCAGGCTGAGCTCCACCGCTGCGAGAGAGCATATGATGCGTGGCACAACCTTGCTTGTGCAGGAGAGCGGATTTGGCTCTTCTGCACGGGCAAGGATTTCCTTGCCCGGCTGGGTGAGGTTGCCAGGCAAAGTGAGTCTCACGCTTGGTACCAAACAGTGATCCTTGCTTAGTGAGGCGTGGCAAGGGGATTGCCCAGGGACCAAACATGCCCTAATGCCACACCACACGACTTGATTATATTTCATAGATTCCTCCAATTAAGTTAAAACCATCAGCCATCTTGAGAATAATAATCCCATAACCTTGCAACTCATTATCTCACGATGACATGATCTTGCCATCAGTCTTAACACATCCGGTGCAACATTCATTGCATTAAAGAAGAGAGTTACAACACACCCAAACATCCAGTGCAACATTATTTTTCATCTGCTTTTCATCACGTATAAATAAATAAATAATATGTCCCATTTGTATCTGTTGCCTTTTGTCTCCACATGTAATTCAATAGTTTTTCGGAGGAATATGTCTTGATAGGATATATTAAATCAGTATCCATACTCAGCTGGTTGATTGACCCAATCACTGAAGCACATAGGTTTGGGTCTGTGGGCCCATTCTACACTAGATATATCTGGGGATTATTCTGGCCTCTACACTTCCATCTCTTAATAGAGATAATGTTAAGACCTGCATTGTTGCCTTATCTATTTAAAGTGGCAGATTCTTAAATCTTAGGCTGGAATATGAACTTCTGCAGTATGACATTAAAATGATTCCTTTTTAGTTGAATTTCCACGACAATAACATTCACTAAGAATTTCTTGGTAGTGACGGAATTTATTTATACCTTGCAAATCTGAGGCTATGATATTGTTTTTATAATCATCTTATTGGATTATCTTTTGCTTATTTAGATCAAGGCGATCATGGAAGCCAAATGTTCAGGAGAAGCGTCTTTTCAGCTATATTCATGACCGGCACATTAGAGTCAAGGTTACCACACATGCACTTCGGTGCATTGACAAAGCTGGTGGGATAGATGAATACCTCCTGAAGACACCTTACAATAAAATGGATACTGAGATGGGGATAGTGTGGAAAGCAAAGATTGAAAAGATGTATTCAGATTTGGCCGAAATGGAAGTAGGCTTCTTCCCTCCTGAGGAAGAGGCTAAGATTAAAGAGGGCTTTGACGAGGTTCGTGCTGCCAAGAGGGACTTTCGTAGGGAAGCAAGACGAGCTTTGGCAAAGCAAAGGCAGCTAGAAGCAATTAGTGCTGGTGATGACCAAACGAGTGAAGCCACAGATACAAAGGAAGAGGTATCTGATGCTGCTGCTAAAGTCTGAGCCTAAACCTATGTGCCTTTCTTGAAAGGTAAATATGATTCTGGACCTTTTTTCTCTGAAATTATCATCACTTGTTCAGTACCTAAGATATGGATTGAGTAAAGTGCAGCAATGATTGTCAAACTTGTTTGGGGGTGTAACATAGGTCCATGTTACCAGATATGGTTCCCTAAACTTGTTATTTATGTCACTCAATGTCCAAATATCATTAATCAGCATATACTTGCTCGTGTGGCATGCTAACATGGAGAGGGAGATGTTTGGATGCCAAGTAGGCTGATCAACACTAACTAGAGATGTGATCTCGAATGAAGCCCTTAGCAAGTTTAGGTGCCCAGATATGCAAATTAATACTTTAGTGACCTAGTTGACACCCCTAAACAGGTTTAGGGACTCCTGGTGCATTTTAATCATATGTATTTTCTTGGAAGACTAATCATAATTACGAAGTTAAGTCCATTTGATTTATACTGTGTTCACTTTCCTTGTTGATCCAGATAGGATGTTCCTTCACTACTGCAGCTGTTTTGCCCCTTGATATTTGAAGCCTTTCTTCTGTGATAGTAAATAATGCGTCTTCACAATGACTATTTCTGCTGATTACTATTCACTCTGATTTTAGTTTTGCTCTTTTGCTGCAGGCCTGGTTGTAGTTATCTATATATATGCCAAAGGGCCTCTAGTCCGACTGGTTAGAGCGTCCCGGCGGCACTCCTCATGTCCTGGTTTCGACTCCCCGTGGGAGCGAATTTCAGGCTGGGGTTAAAAAAATCCACTCGTCTGTCCCACGCCAAAGCACAGGTCTAAGGGCCGGCCCGTTCTCACAGGGCGACGGTGCCGCTGTGTAAGGGTGGGGCAGGGGTTCGGGGGTTTTCTGGGCCTGCGTGAGAAGGTCTTCTTCTTAATGCAATGCTTGGGGGTGGTCATACCCTCGTAGGTCCAGTTATCTATCTATCTATCTATCTATATATATATATATATATATATATATATATAAGAGTTCAGGCATCCTATATGCTTGTGGTAATCCCTTTTTAGCACGAAGTTGAATGTAGGTGACTTGGTTTTCTTGCAGATCAAAGGAGGCAGCAAATCATTGGATGTCCCTGGGCAAATAACGGAAGGCTTACTACTTGATATAAACTGGGGAAAGTTCCTTGTGCACTAACTATACCCCCATTTTCGAGAGCAGCAGTGTATGTTAAGCCAGCGTATGTTCTATTTCTATATCAATACATCTTGCTGTTGTAAGCACTTGTTATGTGGTGGAAATTTTGTACAATTATTGAAAACCCAAGAGATAGTTTGTCTTGTAGAATCTATCTATTTTCTGCAGCTTAACTGAATTGTCAGAAATAATAATGCTTGACATGAATGCACCATCAATGCTAAATTGGCTAGAGGCCTGACATCCTAGCTCATTTCTGTTCCATTCCTATTTTTCTTGAAGATTAGCAAAATACCAAAATGAATTCATCGATAGTTTAGTTTGTAGGGTCGAGTGATCTGGTGTTCTTTTTGGGATAACTATGACACGCTTGTTGTTATGCTGAGACTCATCTCATGACCAATTTGTACCTCAGATGCCGAACTTTCAATGTACGGGATCACGAATTAAGGCTGTTGGTATCTGTTTCTGATTAAGGCTGTTGGTATCTGTTTCTGGTTGTTGCATTAGCTCGCAACGGTACTTGTCAAGAACTCAGGATAGCATCATAGTTAAGTGCTTGCTGAATGCTGATATAATATCAACAGAAAATGGTACATTGCCGGCTCCATGTGAACAAACACAAGTCCGAAATTACATGGCCATTATTAGCCCATTTGTTATCTTCCATCTAGCCTATCTTGGCGAGAACATCGCCGAGCACATCTTTGGTTGCTGCGAAGTATTTCTCGGCCTCTAGGGTGCTCTTGATCTTCGCGGCATGGTCAAGCTGCCAAAACGGGAAGAGAAGCTGCCGTGTTATTTCCACAGTTCTTGTCAAAAATTGAATTGCTCCCAGATAGATCAGTGATCAATGGGGTTTAGCTTACACCGTCGATGATGCTGAAGAGCTTGCCGGTGAGCTCCTTGAGGACCTTCTTCTCCTCCTTGGGCTTGGATGCGATGACGGTCTTGAGGTCATAGCGCAGGTAGGAGGCCCGGAGGCGGAGGTCGTTCTGGACGTACGGCCACGCCTTCTTGTCGATGAGCGGCTTGAGGTTGATGATGTCCTGCACCGACGTCTTCACCCTCGCCGCCGCCAAAGCCGGTGTCTGCGGCTGCAGGTAGAACCGCTCCGACAAGGGGAGGTCGAAGTCCCTCGCCTGGTCAGAGTTTTCAGTCCCGGCTGTGCGCCATAGCAGTGGACACGTCAGATGAAATCTTTTGGGGGCAAACATGTGGTTGTCGATCGTGGAGGAAATTTAAATGTTTTTATGCTGAAAATTAAACCCTAAGCCTTACAGAACAGCTCCAAACGATTCTGAACTCGCGATCAAGATTCGAGAGATGTATATATATATATATATATATATATATATAAATAAAAGGGTTTGGTGGAAAGCATCTACGTATATAATAGTATCAAAGAAAGAAGAAAGCTATATGAGGCGCGGGCAGGCAGGCACTCACGGAGTCCACCGGAGGGCGGCGGCGGGGCTCCGATCTTGATGGGACTGACAGGCGCGGCGTGCACCACCTGCGACAAGGCGCCGCCGACGATGCCGGCGGCCACCAGCCCGAGCACGGCGCGGCGGCCCGCCTGCGCTGCGGCCTCGCCCTCGGCGGACGCCCTGGCAACGACGGCCGCCCTGGCCCTGCTGACAGCGCGCCTGCTGGGCAGAACGCCCTGCGAGAGGCCCGTCATCGACGCCATGCAGGCTTGTGCCATCTCAGCTCTCCGAGCTTTTTCTCTGCGTGAGTGCGCTTCGTCGGTCGAGCAGTCATGCGTGGCAAAGATATATGTCGCCCGCAGTTGCAGGCGCCACCTTATCTGACTGGATAAGTTGATGGCCACTGTGTGACCGCCATGTGGCCGCGTGAATCACTTGCGGCCTCCATTCAGGATTGCGCCACTGCCAATGGGGCGCCGACACGTGTCAGCCAGTGCTCGCGATCACTCTCTGCATGCCCTCGGTCGCAGCAGTCAATAACACAAGGAATGACTTAAAAAAAATAACACAAGGAACGTTTTCGCATATTTGGACAAAAAAGTTGCAACTCAAGTGCCTTAGTACTAAACCTAGTTTAGAGCATGCTTGTAGAACTGGAACATACAAATTTCATATGAAGCGCTCTCCGTTCCCTTGTTTTTACGGGTCAGTAGGAGATGCCCCTACTTATATTTTTGCATATATACAAAAGAAAGTATGTACAGAAAGAATGTACAAAATACACAGGTTACAGGGCTCAAAGAGCCAAAAGGAAAAAAGAAAGACCAAAGCTATGTAAAATTATCTCTCTCCACAGATTTAGAGCTCCTCTCAACTTTTGCTTGGCCTTGATATAAACCAGGCCAAGTTCTTCGAAGTTTGCCTTTCAAGAATGCATGTTGGGGGTCCTATTGCCGAATAAAGCTCTATTTCTGATGGTCCATATCACCCAACAGGCAGTGATCATTATTTTGATGAAGATGCAACTACCAAAAGATGTTCTTGCTTCTATCAACGTATCCAGTGATTGGAGAGTAAGGTCCCAATGTATTGATAGAGAACTCCAACAATCACTACTGAAGGGACATTCAAAAAAACAAATAGACATGTTTCCTCAGTCCCTCTGTTGCATAGCAGATAGCACACAACTGTAGGAGGACCAGGGCCAGTTGAAAAGGGGGAGGCTTCTAAAGATCCCTGAAGCTGAGAGTATGCTTTCTTTGTGTTATAAGTGTTTGATCCCCAGATGTAGGACCCCTCATCTCCAATCTCCACATCCCATTGTCTTTCTTGCAATAAGGACGGGAGTTCAACTAGTTTCCTCCGCGAGAAAAAGGAAATCCCCATGCTTCCAATTCCCAAAGGACATACTCCCTTCGGTTTTTTACTCCAAAAAAAAAAACAGTTCTCACTATTTTCATGAGTTAAACAACTTTTTTTTTTTTTGCAAAATGATGAGTTAAACGACTTGAAGTTTGACAAAATTATATTTAAAAGTACTAACATTTAGTTATGATACAAGATAAGTACCATTAAATCAATTATGAAATACACTTTTATAGTAAAATAGAGACATAAATATTAATACTATTCATAACTTTGATAAAAGTTAAACATGTTTAACTTGCACAAATCCCATAGTTATATCTATTTATATGGAGAGAGGGAGTAGTATGTAACGTTTAGAGAAAAATGAATTAGTTCAAAAATAAAGCAAATGTTATATTAAAAATGAATGGAGTATATTATGTTTTTATATTGGAGCTGAATGTCAAGCCACGGCCTAAGTTAGATCACTAGTTGCTACTCTCTCTGTTTCAAATTATAAATTATTTTGACGTTTTTAGATACATAAAAAATACGTATATAGATATAATGTACAACCTCTGTCCCAAAAAGAATACAACTACGTGTTACGTGCCAGTTAAAGTGATTTACGTTTGACCAAGTTTCTAGTAAATGATATTCACATTTATTACTCCAAATCAATTTATGATGAAAATTCATTTCGTAACTAATCTAATGATAGTTATTTGATATCATAAATATTGATACTTTTTTTATCTATAATTGGTCAAACTTAAGATACTAAAACATGACACTGTGCTAGAATTACATTCTTTCTGGAACGGAGGGAGTATATCTAGGTGCAAAATAAAATTATATATAAAAAAACAAAATGACTTACAATTTGGGATGAATGATGTATACTTACAAATTCGGGCTTAGTCTTGCCAAAGCCCTAAGCATATGATTGAGCATCTCAAGCCCAAAACTCATTATGATTTGTTTTTAATCCATCGTATTCAACTTAGTTCATATGTATCGGGATGTAAGTTAGTTTAATTTTCGCCTCAATCTACCCCTGACACATGTGGTCATGTGGATTGAACTAATTACAAGCACAAGCCCTACTGATTTCGTTACTCTAAGTCTACATGCTGAGTTTTCATATACCACGCAGATTGATGGATGGGAGTATACATGGCGTCAATGAAACACGTTCTAGTGAGGAAAATATTGTTTTATGCGACTCGTCAAAATAGGTAGGTTTACAAATAGGCATCAGGGTCTTATTTAGATGACCTCAAAATTCTAAGTTTTTTTCACTTTCTCTCCATTACATCAATTTTTTGACGCATGCATAGAGCATTAAATGTAGGTAAAAAAAATAACTAATTGCACAGTTTAGTTGTAAATCATGAGACGAATCTTTTGAGTCTAGTTAGTCTATAATTGGACAAAGTTTGTCAAATACAAACGAAACATGCTACAGTATCCAGATTGTAAAAAATTGCAATCTAAAGCAAGGCCCTGGTGTCAATTGTCATCAACCTTTTGTGCAGCACATGCGCCAAAATAGTTTTAGCAAAAGAATATTACGAGTACTTGAGAAACGACACACGGCTGGAGCCGTCGGATGATTTGCCGATGCTCCCCTTTGGTGCCCGGACCGTTCGATCGGGCCCGGCGAGTGGCGAGGCAGACGGCAGACCGCAGGCCCCGGCCGCCTGAGCGGCTGAGCCTGACGAACAATCCTCTATTCCACTGCCTTCTCGCAGTGGCGGGTTGCGGCGGCAGCGCCGCCTCCGATGCTCGGCTCGAGCGCTGAGCGCCGCGTACAGTGGTGGGCGCGGAGCTGGAAGGGCGAAGGCGCAGGCGGGCTCGCGAGTCGCTACCGAGCCCACGCCAGTCACGCAGGTTAGTCGGCCGCGCTGGTCCCAGGCTCAATCTGCTAGCGCTTAACTGAATCATGAGTTGCGAGTAGTTCCATCCATCAATCAATTAAATCCAAGTCAAGGCCCGTGCGTGGCCGCACTGACCACTGTGGCCTGCTGGCGCTTAACTGAAGCAGTAGCGTTAACCTTCAGTCACAGCATACCACACACCGTATTGCGTATTGTTTGTGACGCTCAAGTTGCTATATGAGATTTTCAGTATCAAAAGCAATCGGATATCTGGCACGGATATGTGTGAGCCACAATATGTAGGGATTTTTATTTTCTCCATGTTGTACTTCTGTGATTTGCTGAACTTGGGTGGGATCAGCCATATAACATGTTCTGATAGACCCATTTTCTGCTCTAGCTACAGGTGTTCCTCCCTGGCACTCTTCCTTCCATTTGGTTAAATACCTACAAGGATGATTCATGTAGCCTAAATTTGGTTGCCCTATCAGTAATCAAATAGCATGTATCATGTATGGCCCTAGCGAGCTCACCGATCTGGATGAAAACAGGTTGTTATTGTTGCTCTGCTACTTTGTTTCTCTCTTCACTCGAAAGACAACTCCTGTACGTACTTCTCTTGACGAGTCTGCTGACAAATCTGGTAGCATTTTCTAGGAGAGCGGGCCTGGTAGTATTTTTTCCAACAAATAATGTCAGGTCATCTGGCTTTTATTTAAGGCTTTGTGTGTCTAAGTTTGAGCACTGGATTGGCAGGGTGTTCAATGCCGCCCCCCCCCCCCCCCCCCCCCCCCCCACTAACCAAGCGGTCGATCCGTCAATCCTCTAGTTCGATCCTTTTTTTTTTACTTCAAGTTCGAGCACCGGTTGCATGATTCCACAACACGTTTTCTGCAAATTTGAGACATCTTTGGCTTTGGTGTTGAGGTGAAGCAAACTAATCTTTTCAGTTACATGAAAGGTTTGTATTCTTTCCAATGTAGATATTGCATTCCGGATTGTTGTCTCTTTGTGTACATAAAACTGACACATAGGAAATAGATGGTCCAAATAATCTACAACCATGGTGCTCTCTTAGTTTCGCAGCACATTTTATTTATTCTTTCATGATAACATCATTTCGGTTACACATCACTTTGTACAGCCAACTACTTGTTTTGATTATTTTTTGTGAACCATTGTTATTCTCTTGATGCTGTGCAATGATTTATTTTTATGGTGAGCAGATTGTGCATGTAGAACTATTTGAAACACTTGGACACAGTAAATAACCCACAAAGCCACATTTTTTATTCATTGGCCCAAATACATACAACAACAGGAAGGCCAAGGGTATTACAGTTCATCAGAAAATCATCAAGCCTCATGTTTAACAACACAAGATTATTGGTGCAATACGTGACCATAATATGCTCCGCACAGCATTTTATTTAGTTACTAGCCTACTGCTCGACAATAGGCTTACTTCATGTTTATACTGGTAGGTCTGTGTTCTTCTGGAAGGGAAATGGCTCCAATCTTGGCTGTGCTACTTCTAGGATTTCTTCAATTGGTATCTCTGGCTTTGATCTTTTCAATGGTGCAACAGGATCGACATTTGAATTATAATCCTGAAATAATTTTTATATACTCTGTCAGTGTGTAGCTCAAACCAATTATGAACGTCTAGATTTTCAAGGGTGTTACTCACCAGGTTAGCATGCATTCTCCTGACAAAAGTTTTGAAAGTGGTGTAGTTGTCTCCCTCGAACAGTTCATCAGATACTCGGAGGTAGGTGAATCCATACAGCTTGTGTTCTGGAGAGCCATTCTTGTTGATGCCTTGGGGTCTTGCATTCCTGAGGATGGTGTTGTAAGCTGTTGCATCGTATCGACTGAGTGCATTTTCACATGCCAGATTTAGGCCCTCTCTCCATCCGGCACTCAGCACCTGCCATTTTTTATAGTTTGCACCAGAATTTTTTGTTAATAATTGAGAAGTGCCTTTTGTGATCCGTTAAAGGAGAATACAGACAAGTGACCGATGGCTAAAACCTGTTGAACCAGTTCCTCTGGTGCACTTTTCGCCTCTGAACTCTGCTCACTGTCCCTCATCTCAGCACAAGTGAAGTTCATGCTAGCAGGATGCCTTGTTAGCATGTGTGCTATGGTTCTGTAGCCATCTCTGTCATCTAAGTTGTAGTATCCGGCAGTGAGCTCAGCCGCATGGTTTGGAACCGTGTACCACCAGTGTATGCCAGAGACCTGCAAACAAATATTAGCACATGTGATGTCTATGTTTCAATCACCCATAGGTTAGTTCTTAGTTTGTGTTGTAGCCTCTAGTAAACCTTGTACCTTTATTATTGTTACATGCAAAGACTTGTTCAACTTTAAAATCATGGGAAAAATTAAAGCCAGGTGTTATTCATCATGGTACTTACTTTGATTGCCAGCTGCACCGTGCATCCCAGGAAGACCTTGTTTGCTTCATCCAAGATCTTATCACCGTGCTTGATCAGTTTGTTGGAGTACCATGTGAGGAAGAACTTCCCCTTGTCGGTCTGGTATGTTCCATTATCCGCAAAGAACTGGGTCTTCTCAGGAGTGTCATTGTACTCCCCAGCATCATCAGGCAAATCCCACTCAGGATGCCCAGCCTCTGTTGCTGCTGCTTTGAAGTCTGCTTGCAGGTACTTATCATAGCACTGCAGTTTTATTTTATTGCTTTATTAACAATTGTAGCCTTTAAAGTGTAGTCCTCTGCTGGTAATGACATATTTATATTAGTTGGCACGTGTTTTATTTCATTTTCTTCAAAGGAAGCCCGTTTTATTTATTCCTTGTCATCAGTTTATCAAGCATTTGATTTCATCCGGTTTTGTTCTTAATTGTGGTCTTGGCTTTGCTTCAAGCACAGTACGACTTTTAAGGCATCCCTGGCCTGATCAGTCAAATTGTTACTTTATTCAAGTGTCTCTTTGATTTAATCACTTTTATACCCTTTTTTCTTCATTTTTTTTGTAAATCAACGCAGGGACCAAGATTAAGAGTGTCTTTGTTCATCACATGGAGACGAATCCCCTTTTGTTTTGTAACAAAAAAAAACCCCGGAAGAATATGTGTTTTTGGAAAGAGAACTCACTATGAATTCTCCAATGCCTGGGTACACCCATCCCTGACTTTGGGGATATGAGGGGTACCTCATCTCACCAGCAGGGCCAAGTCCCACCTCAATGTCCACAATGACACCAGCATCCAAGAAATCTGCCATGTTCTCCCTGAAGCTCTTCATGTAATCAGCATACAGCTGCCACAGACAGAGAAGAGACCGACCCCAGGTCACACTCACACGTCAAGATCAGAGAAGTTGGCCTGATTTACCATGTTTCTTCCCTTCCGCATGTGCTAGCTACACCAAGAGGTGAGAAGAGTTTCAAGTGAGCTGACCTGAATGGCAGTTCTCCCATGGAAGAGAGGCTGGTCGTCCACCCCAAGCGTGAGATACTCGATGTTCCTCAGCCCTTCCCGGTTGGTGTAGAAGATGTCGGGGTTGTCCTTGCCGACGTCCCGCACCCACTGTGGGATCGGGATGTTGACGACGTCGCCGACGTTGCCGCCGCACTGGTGGCACGACATGATGGCCTGCAGCTTGAGCCCGGCCTCCTGCACCAGCTTGAAGACCTGCTTGTAGGCGCTCCAGTCGTAGACCCCCGGCTCCTTCCCCTCCACCAGCCCCCACCAGACGTCGATCATGACCCCGTCGACGCCCGCCTCCGTCAGCTTCTTCAGCTGCGCCCTCGTCTCGTCCTCCTTCTCGAACGTGTTGTCCACAGTGATGACATCCAGCTGCATGTCCGGAAGCCAAGAGTTGGAAAAAAAAAAGGTAAATCATTCAGCTTAATCTTTCCTTTTTCGGATTGTCATGATTCGTTTAGGTCGATCTCTTCGTTTGTTCGTTATATATACTGGTAGCGGTATGCTAACAATGCTGCAGTTGCATCGCATGATTCTTAAGCAGCTTACCGGGAGCATGACGTAGACCTGGACATAGTTGGCTAGCGCGTTCCCCGCCATTGTGGCTGGCTGGCTACGCTCTCACTCTCAGGGACCTCACTGGCTTGCTCTCTGCTTAGTGAGTGGTCACTGAGCTTGGGCTTGATGAATGCTGCGGTGAGCTTGGGGGGTCTATTTATACAGTGGAGGCAGGGGAGATCGATCTGGACGGCGACGTGCAGCGCTTCTCCAGCGATGCAAACCGATCCTTTCCGTTGAGCCGCCCAGGGAAAAGCGCATGTGCAGGGTGAGCTGATGATTTTTTTGGATACCATCCCGAGCTGGCAAGCTATGTACAGTACGTGAGCCTGCCATTCGTCCGGACTGCAGTCCTGATTGGGCTGAACTGATGAAGACAGGTGAGAAATTTACAGCGTGTTTGGTTTGGAGATCGGATCCGTTCCGCACATTTTTTCTGTCCTCGTTTGCCACATGTGAATGAATGCTGTCTGATGTAACAGCAGGTCAGCAGCGAGTAAAAAAATTCAGAGTAGTAAAAGTGGCACCTGTAAAGTAAAGTGGGGTTGCAAATATATTGCATGGCTTATAAGAACATTACAAGGGCTGCTGTATATACCATGTGCATGGCATGTTTATACATATATAATACTGACTTCATGCTTTTTTAATGTCCCGTGTATTGTTGTTTATATATAGGCTAAGCTTATATGTCTGTTTATTTAATTATTACTTTTCTATCTCGAGTTTTGGCATGCTAGCTAACCACAAAATAACCATGCGTGCACGTACTCTTCTCTTTGTGTTTCGTATCTCCATGTCATGCGGTTCGCAGCCGACGGTTTGACGATCATGCGGTTTCTCTTGCGGCTAGCCATGGAACGGAATCTGTTACGTTTACGTACCTGCCGCGTGAGGGGGCGCAACAGAAGTTTGTTCGGGCGCACCAGAAGCTCTATATCCGTTCTGAAAATTGGCGTCAATTTCTTGTTAGGCCTTTTGGGCTTCAACCTCGGCCTCGGGCAGCTGCTTCTCTCTCTCTCTTTTTGCCTCGGGTCCAGGTGGTTTCCCGTCACCGACCTCGGGATCGTTTTTCCACATGCATGCGCGTATTTAAATCTGTCGCATCTTCTAATCGGCGGGGGCATTAACGTGCGAAAGCGAGGCTGCCGGTGTGGACGGACGGAGAGCGCCCCCGCCACGCCGCGGCCGAGGCGTACGACGGCGAAATCGTAACGGGCGCGTGATCCTCGACCTCGACCTCGACCGCCGGGGCTTCATCAGTGTCCAGTGGCGCGGCATTGCTGTCCGCGCATTGAGTGCGGCTGGTGTGGGACTGGGATCGCCAGCAAATCGCGTACCCGGACACCGACCATGTCGGAGGTAGGGCTTAGGATGATGCCAATGCATATACCTTCAGCTTGAAGCGACTTGAAATCCTATGAGCTTTTACTCTATTACTAGCGTATACGGGAGTTTTCACTCTATTACTAGCGCATATGGGTGTGGACTAATTTACATACCCATGAGTATATTAATGGATAAAAGTTCATAGTATTGAGTATGGTTATGCTCTACTTGAACTTACGAAGTTGTTCGGCTGATGGTTTTTACGGATGATAAGCCGGCTGATGCTGTTTGTTGTGAGAGAAAAACATTGTAGCATGGCCAGGCTGATAAGTTGAAACGAACAGGGCGATAAACCAATGGTTATATATGTACCTGATATGCAACTATAATTTAAAGCCATATTTCAACATAATATATTGCAAAACATGGTCCAACCAGCACACCTATATAGTGCTATAAAAGGGGCAACACACACACACACACACATATATATATATAATTTTTCTATTACATTCGTTACACACCTGTTGTTCTATTATTTTCTTATATAGCCGTGTTTAGTTCCACCAAAATTTAAACTTTGGCACTATGCAAAAAGATGATTTCCCGTCACATTAAACTTGTGGTACATGCAAAGAGTACTAAATGTTGACGAAATCAAAAACTAATTGCACAGTTTGGTTGTACTTTGCGAGACGAACGTTTTGAGCATAATTAGTCAACGATTAGATAATTATTACCAAATACAAACGAATGCTACAGTGCGCCACAGTGATCTCTCTCCGGCGGCGCTAGCTTCGAACGGCAACTAAACGCGGCCTATATCTAATTTTTTCTATTACATTGGTCACATATCTGTTGATCAGGCGCGTGATCCTGACAGCCGCCTGGGGTTCACCAATGGCGCGACATTGATGTCCGCGCATTGAGTGCGGTTGGTGTTGGATTGGGATCGCCGCAAATCGCGCACCCGCACACCGAAAATATCGGAGTTAGGGTTCGATGTCTATCTGTAACCTGAAATCTGATGATTTTTTACTCTATTATTAAGGTATGAGTGCGGGCTAATTTACGTACTCATGAATATATTAATGGACAAAACTTCATATTTATTGGGTTAATGGGTTACTTGGACCCATATGGGTATGTATGTACCAGATATGCAACTATATAATTTAATAAAGCCATCTTCCAACCTAATATATATACTCAGCATATATATAATTTTTCTATTACATTCGTTGTATATTTAGTGTTCTATTATTTTCTCATATATATATATATATAGAGAGAGAGAGAACTACTGTTTTGCAGCTGACCATAGAATAACTTATTCTGTGGCCACTTTGAGTTACGATAGTTACTATGCTAATTTACTAGACTACAGTAACTCCTTACTAAGTAATTTACTATAACATTATGGTAAATATCACCGTGAATTGTAGTAACACGAGTATCGTAAATGCATATTCATGTTATCGTAAATTAGTACAAACATTATCGTAAATCAAGGTGGCTATAAAATAAGTTATTCTATGGCCAGCCACAGAATAGCCTTACCCATATAGAACTACTATTCTGCAACTGACTACAAAATAACTTATTCTGTAGCCACGTTGAGTTACGATAATTACTATGTTAATTTGCGATATTATAATAACTCCATACTAAGTGGTTTACTGTAACGTTATGGTAAATATCTCCATGTGTTATAGTAACCCAACTATCGTAAATATGTATTGACATTATCGTAAATTAGTATATAAAAATATCGTAAATGGAGGTGGGTATGAAATAACTTATTTTGTAGCTGCCTACTGAATATACTCTTCCTATATATATGGTGCATTTTATATATTCCCGGGAGTAATCACTCACATAATCAATAAATCACTTTGCGTATGTGTACATACTCATTTATCAGTTTGAGTATGTTGACATACTAATATTAAGATACTCTAGATCTTTACTATGTGATTTTTTTTTCAAAAGAGCACATATTTTTTAATATATTATATAATACTATGATAGTAGCATATAAAAATAAGTATAACCATATACTCTAAGTATACATACATACTTATTATACATAGTATCCTAGATTGTCTAGTATGATGATATACTCTATCTACATACACTTCGTCGAGCTATATACACCATAAATCTAGAGATATACACTTGGGAGTAACTACTCCTTAGGAGTAGGAAATAATTTTCATATATATATATATATATGGTGCATTTTTTATACTCCCAGGAACAGTTACTCCCTTTGTATTAGTGGGTCACTGTGGACAGAAACGGATCCGCTAGTTAGTTAAGTGATTTAATTAATTATTAATAAATTAGCTTTTCTCTGCCCTGTGTCCTTGACTCACGGACTCACGGAGTTAAGTGATTTAATTAATTATTAATAAATTAGCTTTTCTCTTTCCTGTGTCCTTGAGTGATTTAATTAATTATTAATAAATTCGCTTTTCTCTGTCCTGTGTCCTTGACTCACGGACCCACGGAGTTAAGTGATTTAATTAATTATTAATAAATTAGCTTTTCTCTGTCCTGTGTCCTTGACTCACGGACTCACGGTGGTTAGTTTTTTTTTTTATCGTAACAGCCAACTAAAATTTAGTAGATCCATCGAAACTAACAGTGAGTATATAGGCATACTAGATTAATTAGTATGCATGCATGTAGCCACGTATCACTAGATTAATTAGAGTATGTATTTATACTATTAGAAGCACGTATGCATTTATACTTAGAGTATATGCATATACTTTTCTTCGTAAGAGAAGTATGTGTACATTACTAGCTAGCGTTCGGTCACATGCCATCAGACGCGTCCGGTCGTAATTTCGTCGCTCTGAAACCTATCTGTACTCGATCGGACGTTGCAGTCCTGCGTCCAGTCGATTTGCCGCCAGCATCCGGTCAGTACTAGATGTGTTGCCGACGATGATGAACAGTACCATCGGTGCGTCCGGTCACTTTACTGTTGAGCGTCCGGTCACTGCTGCCGACGCCTTCTGTTGCCGAGTCTTTTGATTAGAGCGTCCGGTCGCTATACCAGCGTCCGGTCCAGCGTCCAGTCACATCTGTGAGCTCGTTTCTTCACGATCTTATATCCGGCTTGGTTCCTATCTTCGTGCTTGGACTTTGCTTGATATCTTGAGTCTTCTCTTGTGCTTCGAAGATCTTTCTTATGGTGTTGATTATCGGATCATCACATGTGGTATTATGGATTTAAGCCTTGCTTTTGATCCTACCAATTCTCTTCCTTTGGAATCAAACACCGAAAAGAAAGACATTATTAACATAAGGGAGGATCAAACTTTATGATCCTTTATATGTAGAGTGGAATAGGTCACAAAATTTGACTCTCACATTATATAGACTAAGCTCCCCCTAAATATATGCATACATATGGTAGAAGGCAAAGCATATGCATAATTGGTAAATTATTACTCAAGGGAATTTAATCTATATAATGCATGGAGAAGACATAAATATCAAAATGAAATCAACATGATGATATCGGTTTAGAAATACCACTTGTGGAAACCAATTTAATTTCTACCACTTACAAAAGGTGGTGGATATTTGAAGTATGATGCTTAACTCCGAGGACTCCATTTTCCTTGCAATAAGACTACTACATACATGATAAGCTTGAAAAGGTGTTAGTCTCAAATCATTCAACTTGTAGAGTAACCTCTTTCTAAATTTGTGCACACAAGTATAAAATACTTGTAGGAAACATGCACATTGATTTTAGAATAAAAAATACCACTTGAAAGATGACATCACATGAATGTGAGAGTCATTTTCGAATGCGATATTCGGGAGAAATTATCTATAATTTGGACTTTGGCACATATTAGATGAACAATCAAAAGACAGGCCATGTGCCGTGCTCCTAAATAATTTTAAACCATGTAGGTTTGCTCCAAGGGTTAAGAATGAAACTGAGCAAGCATACCATAAGATATACCTAGTATATGCATGACAAAAGATATAAGCATGCAAATACAAACCTAGGCATGAAAAGTAACTAGATACTTAAAGATACCACTTGTAGGAAATTAAATCTAGTACCACTTGAAGAAAATTGAATCTAGTTACCTAACATAGGAAGGGGAATTTGGGTCTATAGTATTCACTAACCCACTTGGCAATGATCTTGTCCATCATGATGTACCCCATGAAATACACCCATACTTTGCCAAGTCTCCAAATTCTCCAAAGTCTATTAGACTTCTTACTTCCCTTTTAGGATCCAAACCTTCTTGGTGCTCTTCATATTGGAAATGATCTCCTTTGGCACCCAAAAGCGTTTGACCCCATTATTGACTTTCTTGTTCACCTTGATGGCCACCACCTTGTCATTTTTCATCTTCTTCAAGAGATAAGGTGTGGAGGCCTTCTTGTCCACCTTTTTGGTGTAGGCGTTGGAGAGCTTGCTTGTTCGCTTTTTCTCTTTCTTCTTTGCTCCTCCCCCATTCTTCACCTTGCACTCATAGGACTTATGACCATCCTTGTGGCACACGTAGTAAACCATGGTTTGTTCTTCATCAAGCTTCTTCACTCCTTTGACAGTGTTATCTTGATGAAGTTGGGCTTGCTTCGCCTTGCCTTTTACTTGAGTCAAGTCCTTGGTGAGGCAAGCCACTTCTTGCTTAAGTTGCTCATTCTCCTTTGCAACTTCTTGTGTGCATGTATCTACCGTAACTTTTTCAACACAAATTTGGTTGCACAAGGGTAAGTCTAAACTTAAATCATTACAAGAAGTAGAGGCATCATTTTTAGACATGTTAAAGATAGAACTTTTTTTAGGTGCCTTAGTGAGGGTTGTAGCGACGGCTTCAAGATTAGTAACTTTATTAGTTAGCTCATCACAATGTTTGCGCATGGTTTTCATTTTAGCAAGCAAATTTTTATAAACATCTTGTGAGCTAGCTAACTTTTCCTTTAATTTTTATTTTTCTTTACAAGTTGCTCATCATTGATTGTGCATGCATTTATTGTTGCACTAGCCTCAAGTTGCTCAATTTTAGTAGATAATTCAATTTTAAGATTAGCAAATGTCTCATATTATTCAAGGAAGGTTTTATATGCTTCTTGTGAACTATCTAGCTTTTGTTTTAATTTTTCGAGCTTCTTTTGTTGACTAGTTCAAACTTTAGCATAATTAAGATTTTATTGTACAATTTTATCATAAGAAAGCATTTCATCATCACTATCACTCTCACTAGAAGATGAACTTTTATTACCCCGTGCCATAAGGCGCACACGAGAAGATTTTGATAATGAGTGCTTGCACCCTCGCCTCTTGTGATGATCTTCTTCACTTGAAGAATCATCCTATGACCTTATTGATGCGAGGGCTTGGTTCTTGCACGCCTTCTTCTTTGTCTTGGGTGTAGGCTTGTTTGGCCAAACTTCCACAAAGTGCCCCAACTCGCCGCATCCATAGCATTCTCTCTTTCTTTGCTCATTTCTTTTATTGGTGAAAATGATATCTTAAATTTGGATGGGCACACCCTTGACATTGAGCTTTTGGATCATCTTCTTTACCTTGTTGATTAGTTTGATTGATTCTTCATCAAGGTCGGAGGTGGAGGAGGAAGATTGATCATCATTACTTAAATCATCATCATCATCATCTTCTACTTCATCTTCACTTGAGGAGTTTGAGCTCGTCTTAACTTTCTTGCCCTTCATCTTTTTTTTCTCACTACATGCGAGAGCTTTGCCTTTGCTTGATGAAGAGGCTTCTTCTTGACCCATCTTGTATGATATTTCAAATGCCACTATCTTACCAATGACTATGGTCGGGGTCATGGTGCTCAAGTCCTCCATGTTGTGAAGGATGGTGATGATGCTTGCATATTTCTTTTGTGATAGCACAAAGATAATCTTCCTCATGATATCTGCATCATCTAGCTTTGTTAATCTTATTGAATGGAGCTTATTGATAATTAGATTCAAACAAGAATACATATCACGAACAAGCTCATCATCATTCATTGTAAATAAATCATAATTTTGTTTAGCTAGACAATATTTTTGCTCACAAACATTAGATGTGCCGTCATGGAGCTCTTGGAGTTTTAACCAAATTTCATATGCCGTATTTAAAGTGAACACTTGGTTAAACATATCCATGCTAAAAGATTTAAACAAGTAATTTTTAGCTCTAGCATTAAAATGCATTTCCTTTTCTTCACTCTTTGTGGGTTTATCGGGATTCTTAATGGGTTTCATCCCATCACGAGTGACTCTCCAAACACCTAAATCTATTGCCTCAAGATGACAAGCCATTCTAGCTTTATAGTAGGAGAAGTTAGTGCTGACAAAGTGCGGAGACCTAGAGGTATCTATCTCAACCACTCTAAATAGCGTCGGCTCAACGACGGTTAAGTCAAAGGTCCAAAATGAGCCAACCGGCTCCAATACCACTTATAGGGGACCGTGACACCTAAGAGAGGGTGGTTAATTAGGCAACTTAAAATTCTACTTCTAAACTATGGCCTCCTTTTCTAACCTTAGCAAAATCTATATAAAAGATAAACTATCTAAATGTGCAACTACGGTTTTTCTAGTGTGTTGTTATCTCTACCACAAAAGGAGTAATATAATCAATATAAATGCAGAAGCTAAAGAGCAAGGTAGAGATATGCAAACTCTCGTTGACGACTCTAGTATTTTTACCGAGGTATCGAGAAGCACACAAGCTTTCCCCTAGTCCTCGTTGGAGCCTCTCGCAAGAAATCCTTCACAAAGGCCAAGCTCCCGATCGGGTAACTCCGTGGATAGCCTTGGGCCTTCCCCACGCGCAAGTGGGTCTCTGATGTGCCTTCCGGTAAGCATCTCCCGGATGCTCCCCACCGTCTTCACTATCAAGCTTCCGACCGAAACGCCGCGGGCCTTATTCTCTCCGGTACACGGTGACGACCACACTAAAAACACGGTTGATATGATCTCACAAGACTATAAGCCCCTCCAATGTACAACAATGGTGCGCGCAAGCACCGAGTGATAAGATGTATGCAAACCTCACTAAACACTAGGCCCAAACCTAGAGCAAGCGCATAAGCGGTGGTCTAATCAACCTAAGCACTTCGCAAAGCACCTACACTAATCACCTAATGAATCACTAACCATTATGCAAGTGGAGATCACTAAAATGGTATATCAACACCCTTGGTATGTTTTCTCAGCTCCACACATCTTAAATGACCGGTTGGAGGGTCTATTTATAAGTTCCACTGAGAAAGTAGCCGTTGGGGACGAAATTCTGCTTTTCTGCTACTGACCGGACGCTCAGGTCATCCTGATCGGACGTGTCCGGTCGTCCCGACCGTTAAGCCGTGATCAACTGATCGGACGCTGCCAGCGTCCAGTCACATGCCACCAGACACGTCCGATCGTAATTTCGTCGCTCTGGAACCTTTCTGTACTCGATAGGACGTTGTAGTCCTACGTCCGAGCGATTTGCCGCCAGCGTCCGGTCAGTATTAGATGTGTTGCCGGTGATGATGAACAGTACCATCGGTGCATCCGGTCGCTTTACTGTTTAGTGTCCGGTCGCTGCTGCTGACGCCTTCTGTTGCCGAGCCTCTTGATCGAAGCGTCCGGTCGCTATACCAGCGTCCGGTCCAGCATCCAGTCACCTTTGTGAGCTCATTTCTTCGCATCTTGCTTCCTGCTTGGTCCATATCTTCGTCCGGTCGCTGCTGCTGATGACTTTGCTTGATATCTTGGTTCATATCTTGCTTATGGTGTTGATCATCGGATTATCACATCGCATTCGTCCAAGTCTCGTCGTGCACCCTATTGAACTACAGAACAATTACTTGCAAATTTATTAATCCAATTTAGTTGTGTTGGTCATTAAACTTCAAAATCCAAAGTAAATGAGCCTAGGGTCCATTTTCCTTACAGAAGTCGATCGTACCTGTCTCATCTAGCGAGTCCAACGGAGGGACAGATAATGATTAAAAACTATTTACTCGGTTACTCGGTTACTCGGTGGATGACTGGATACGCTATATCGGGTTTAATTGGTTGTGACCCGCTAAGGGTAGTAGCGCATGGACAGGAGTACAGTGGTAGGAGGAATGAGTAACTACTCCTAGGGAGTAGAAATTTTTTTCCATATATATATATATCACAGTTTAATACATGCGTTGAATTTTTTTCTTGGGCACGAACAACTCGTAGGTACCCACTATACCCGTGTGGGCATGAGTATATACACAAAATTGCATCTGCTCATAAGCATGGATTTGTTTGTGTAGTGTATCCGTGTAGGTAAAAAAATTTATGATGGATACGAGGAGCAGTTTCACAATGTTACAGTAACTTTTGCAAACTGAGTGGAAAATTACTGTACACATAAGAAGCACCGACACATATAACCATCATATATAATAACAATGCTAGTAACATCAAATCTTCCTAGTTCTAGATCCGCCCCTGCGCGCATATGAGGTGGTGTTTGGTTTAACTTTTAGTTGTTGTTCCATCAAATGTTTGGTCATATGTATGGAGTATTAAATATAGACTAATTACGAAACTAATTACATAGTTTGCGACTAATTTGCTAGACGAATCTTTTAAGCCTAATTAGTCCATGATTTAACAATGTGGTGTTACAGTAAACATGTGCTAATGACAGATTAATTATGCTTAAAAAATTCGTCTCGTAGAGTACTGACGGATTATGTAATTTATTTTTTTATTAGTATCCGAACACCCTATAAAACATTTTTTCAATACACCTTCTAAATTTTAGTCACTAGATCCAAACACTACCCATATGGTTAGATGATACTCACTGACTAGAGACTCATTGCCATCGCTAGGTATGATGAGTATGAGGCTAGGGGAGAACGAGCTCTGGCTCGGTTGGTAAGCGGTGCAGTTGAGCACGCTGCCTGCCCGCGTTCGAAGCCTGGCTTCGACGTCGGTGTCTCACCCAGGAACAGTAGTTTCCTAATTAATTTCAGTTGCCTCTCGCGTAGATGTGCCACAATGGTAAGTGACGCGCCCGCCACGCTCGGAGTCTGATGATCTTCGAGTACCTTTCAGCTGCGTTCGTTGTCTAGGTATAGTTATAGGTTTATTCGTATACCGTGTGTGTGAGGTGTGCATGTATGGTGGTGTGTGTCTGTATCCGAATAGATTCTACGGCCGTACTTAAGATAAGAAGAAGAAAAAAAGTATGAGGCTAGGGGCTAGCGTCGTTTGTTCTACTTCTACAGGTTACAGGGCGACACCGCTGGGCCGTTCGCTTGCGTGAAAAAACAAAATGAAATACTGTTCTAGCCTGTCATCCACATCTGCGCCGAGATATTTTCCGGCCGGTGCGGTGGCCATATCACCGCTCGCCACTTGGGGCCATGGGTGTAGCTTGCAAGTCAACATACGGCCCCGGCGGCCCCGCCGTTCCGTCGGCGACACTTGTGCGGCCACAACCACACGGCTCCGCATTGTCTATGCACCATCTCACATGAAAGCGCACACCACCGCCAGGCACCGGCGGAAACTCCATCGCTGGGATCACGACACCTGTCGACTGCAGTTCGCGAGCAGGCAGGCAGGCAAGCCTCGCGCGGAGGCAAATGCAATTATACCTGACGCACTGTTGGGTCGCAATTATCGGGCAGTGGAAATTCTAGGCCCGCGCTGCTACTTTTTGGAAGCTATGGACTATGGTGCCGTGCTGACGCTCGATGAACAGAGCGAGCCGGAGAAAGTACTGTTAGGATCATAGCGTACCTTTATGTAACCGTAGATCTAGGGTAAGCCTCATCGTCCTTGCGTAGTTTCGTCGTAGCAATGTAGACGTCGGTACCATGGCGTTGTAGGCGTCGTGGTGACGATGCAGGCGAGGTCCAGTGGCGACGGTGGTGACCCTGCAGGGGCGACGGCGGAGCCGGTGGGCTTCCCGTCGCTGGCAGCACTCCTTTGATCGGATTAGGTTTACTGTGGTGGATCACGACGGCTCAGACCAACCTCGTAGTTAGAGCCGTGATCCCCACCTCTCTTTTATATGTGCTGTGCGACAGGGACCCATCAACCGTATTAGGGTTGGGCGCCCCCGATCAGGGCACAGTGACAAGGGCCCAATAGGCCGTTGGGCCTATTGGTGGAGATCAACTAACATTCTCCCCCTTGATCTCATTACTTTCAATTTCATATCATTTACTTTTGTTCATTCTATTACAGATTAGCGCATAGAGCATGTCTCATCGTCACGGTCCATTGCCGATAGATTTAACAGCTACAACACACTACTCTGTTCTGAAATAGATACTTATCTTTGTGCCTTCTTTTGTCCAGGAATTTTAGGCTTTCCCTTAAACCCATGCTAGCTACATGTTCTCTGAACACCATGTTCTCTGAACACGTTGGGTGGTAAGCCTTTTGTAATCGGATCCACGAGCATCTTTTCTGTACTTATATGCTCAAGACTTATGACTTGATCTCGGACTTTATCTTTCCCAACATAATACTCTATGTCAATGTGTTTGGTAGCATCACTTGACTTATGTTGTGAGCATACTGTACTGTCGGATTATTATCGCAGTATAACTTAAGTGGTCTATAGATGTCGTCAACCACCTTCAAACCGGGTATGAACTTCTTTAGCCAGTTCACCTATCCCGTTGCCTTATAACACGCTACAAACTATCATACATTGTGGACGATGTAGTGACGGTTTGCTTTGAGCTTTTCTATGAAATAGCTCCCCTTTGCGAGAGTGAATACATATCCCGACGTGGATTTTATATCATCTCCCGCATAATCAGAATCTGAATATCCCACTATATGGAGTGAATTAGATCTTCTATACGTCATCATAAGGCCCTTCATTCCTTGCAAATAATGCAAAACTTTCTTTACCAATTTCTAGTGTTCTGTTCTAGGATTGCTTTGGAATCTGCCAAATAACCTGGTAACAAATGCCAAGTCAAGGCGCGTACATACTTGAGCATATTGCAAGCTTCCGACAGCTAAAGCATATGGAACCACTTTCATTTGATCGATCTCATATTGGTTCCTGTGGTATTTAAAATCCCCATATATGTCGCCCTTGACTATAAGAGCAGGTGATGGACTATATTTGTGCATACAGAATTTCTTTAAGATCTTTTCTATTTATGCCTTTTATCTCGGTGACTCTCGATCCCTAGAACGAACGAAGGTTCACCAAGATCTTTCATATCAAATTTTGAGGATAATTTTTTTTTGTCTCCAGCAGTAGACTGGCATCACTACTAGCAAGTAAAATATTATCCACATACAGGACATGGAAGATAAACTTCCCATTCTTAAACTTTGCATAGACATAATTGTCCTCAATATTTTCTTTAAAACTCAAAATTCCTTATTGTCTTATCAAACTTCAAGTACCACTGTCTTGAAGCTTGTTTTAATCCATAAATGGATTTCTTTAGGCGGCATCCCATTCGTTCTTTTCCTTCCATGACAAAATCCTTCGGCTGTGCCATGTAAACATTTTTCTTCAAGTCTCCGTTGAGAAATGCCGTCTTTACATCCATCTAATGTAATTCTAAATCGTAATGTGCCACTAATGCCATTATAATTTTGAAGGAATCCTTACATGAGACTAGAGAAAAGGCTTATTGTAATCAATCCCTTCTCTTTGCATAAAGTCTTTTGCCACAAGTTGCACTTTATATCTCTCTATATTCTCTTGGGAGTCAAGTTTTATTTTGTAGACCCATTTATAGCCTACTGTTTTGGCTCCTTTAGGAATTATCTTCAAGTCCTAAACTTTATTGGCATTCATAGATTTTATTTCATCTTCCATGGCCTCAAGCCACTTTGATGAATGATCACTTTTTATGGCTTATTCAAATGAGGTGGGATCATCCTCTATTTGAAATTCCTCAGTGTTGTACACTTCATAATCAGCAGGAATAACTGATTTTCTAACTTTCTGAGACCTTCTAGGGGCCTCCACATTTGGCACATCTTTTGTTAGAGGCTGTTGTTGCCCCCCCTCATTTGTGGCGATTGGCTCTATAGGATCCTAAAGAACAGGTTCCTCATCGTCATTTATTGTTGCTACAGGTGGAATAACAACAGGTGCTGGCACCACAGTATCTTGCACTGTCAGTGCAACGACAGCAGATAGTGAGAAAATTGGCTCATGAATGATTGGAGTGGGAGCATACACCCGCTTCTCTTCAAGGTCAATTTCTCGAGCTACCATGCTCCCCCTCATCAATTCATCATCTAGGAAGATAGCGTGTCTCGTTTCCACAAACTTTGTATGTCTCTCTGGACAGTAGAAACGAAAAACTTTTGACTTTTCTGGGTAGCCAATGAAATGACAACTCACTGTTTTGGGATCTAGCTTCCCAATATTTGGGTTAAATACTTTAGCCTCAGCAGGGCTCCCCCACACACGTAAGTGGTTTAGTGAGGGTACTCTTCTTGTCCATAACTCATACGGTGTTTTGGACATCGACTTACTTGATACTCTATTGAGAATATGAATGGCGGTTTTTAACACCTCCATCCATAGACTCAACTGTAAGGTGGAGTAACTTATCATACTGCGCACCATATGCATCAGGGTACAATTGCGTCTTTCAGCTACTCCATTCTGCTGAGGTTCGCCTGGTATAGAATACTGGGCTACTATGCCATTCTCCTGTAAGAACCTTACAAAAGGTCCACGAACTTGGCCATATGGGGTATGCCGACCGTAGTACTCCCCCACGGTCAGATCTGACTATCTTAATCTTTAAATTGTGTTGGCTTTTAGCTTTTGCCTTAAACATCGTAAATTTATCCAATGATTCTTTTCTTTCTTTGATTGGATAAATTTAGCTATAACGGGAGTAATCATCTGTGAATGTTATGAATGAATCATTACCATCCACACTCTTTATAGGAAACTAACCACAGATATCTGTGTAAATAATCTGTAAAATTCCTACGCTTCGTTTGGTATCTTTCTTAATTTTCTTTACACACTTTTCTTTTATGCATTCTCTGCATTGTTCTAAATATGAGAGCTCTAATGGAGAAAGAATATTATTCTTAACTAGTCTTTTATTCCCCCCCTCAAAATATGGCCTAAATGATAGTGCCATAATTTCGATGACGCATCGTGAGCTCTCTTATACCATAATTTCTAGATTAACTTTCTGTCACCAACTGCTTTATCAGCTGGGTAGCATATGTCTTTGAAGAGCCAGTGAACTGACTCTTTATTCTATCGTGGTACTCAGTGACCATATCACACTTTGAGATTGAGCCCACAATTGCAGACTCAATCATGTTCTTTATCACAGCCAAACATTTCTTGTTGGTAGTGACCTACTTCCTATGCACAAGGGCATATGACATCTTTTAGGATTTCAAAATCTCTCTCTTTAGTTGCCCAAACGGTATTATCCTCGTTTGTCTCCCTCACCGGTGCCACAGACTCTATGGAACACGGCGAGGTGACTACCCAGTCCACCTTAGATAAGATGAAAACCAGGTCAAACCTTTTCTTAACATAAAAATAACACCATTTGCATGCCTTGATTCCAACGTTGGTCAAAATCAAAACATACAACTGTTCGTATACACTAATTCTACATCACCGTTGGACAGAAATATAATTAATGCATGAATCATTAAAATCACGATATTGTTCTTATACACTAATTATACATCACCGTTGGGCAGAAATAGAATTAATGCTTAAAATCTTTAAAATTACGATATTGTTATTAACAACGTTGGTCAAAAAATAACAACATCATAATCATGTCAAAATCTCTTTTTCTCCAATTAAATATCACATTGGTTTAAAATAACTGAAGAATAAACAATTTGTTTAGCAGCGGAAAAACTCTCTTTTTCTCCAATTAAATATCACGTTTGTTCAAAATAACTGGAGAATAAACAATTTCTTTAGCAGCGGAAAAACTCTCTTTTTCTCCAATTAAATATCACGTTGATTCAAAATAACTGGAGAATCAACAATTTCTTTAACAGCGGAAAACGTATACTCAATTTCTTGAATTTTACCCATAGGGAAAAATTACTTTTTCTATTTTCTTTGAGCTATTTTTCATTTTCTAGAAATAAGCAATTACTGGAAAATAAAAAAGAAAATGCAGATCTTGGGCCAAAACTGGCACAGTGGCCCGGCCCAGTCTCTCTCTCTCGCGCGCTGCCTTACCAGGCCGCAACGTGGGCCTGGGCCGGCAAAGCGCCGCGGCGCGCTCGCCCGCCTGGGCCGTGATGCGGCCCGTGCATCCTACGCCGTTGAATTCAATCGGACGGTCGAGCGGTCGTTTTGGCCGGTCAAAACCAGCACCGCGTCGGAGCCACCGTAACCCTAGCGTCATTCGCCGCTCCCTCTTCTCTCTACGCCGCTCTTTCTTCTCTCCTCGGCACAGCGAGCACAACCGAGCGAGCGAACCGAGAGCGACGAAGGCGGTGGAGCGAGGCAGCCATGGCGCCGTCGCCGGCCCCCTCGCCGGCGCGCGTGCTCCCCAACGGATGAGCACGTCGCCGTCGAGCGGCCTGGCCGCGGCGCCCCCTTGGCCGAGCCCGGCGAGCAGCTGCCCCTGGCTCGGCCCTTCTTCTCCCGCGCCGGCGAAGGGTCATCCCGACGCACGGCGAGGTAGGTCCGTTCCCCCTTTTCCCTTCTCCAATTTGGTTTTCTTTTTCTCTTATCCGAACCGGTGATAGGGATTAGGGTTTGGACTGTTCTTCTTCTTTCTTTGGTTTTCTTCTCTGGTTCTCTTTTGGTGCTCGGATTGAACCGATTTGGGTTGGGGATTCGTTCTAGGGTTAGGGTTTCACTTTTCTTTTGATTTCTTTTCTTTTCGGAGTTCATCCGAATCCAGATCTAGGGTTAGGGTTTCTGTTCGTTTCGGTTCATCTCATTTATTTGATTCTTTTCTTTCTTTTCTATTTGTACCGAATCATTCTATGCCGCGAAGAACCCCGTGTCCTCCGGCGTGTCGTTGATCTCCCCAGCGTCGTCGGGGAGCTCCCAGTCTGGGTGCCCGGCCGCCGCCGCTGCCGCCTTGAAATCTGCCTCCAGGTACTTGTCGTAACACTGCGCAGGAGTGTAATTGCGCCTGAATCACTGGTGCAAGTGCAACTGCTGCAGACGGTCAGAGAGATTGAACGATGAGTTTACCTGGAACTGTTCGATGCCGGGGAACACCCACCCCTGCGTCTCCGGGTAGGACGGGTACCTCAGCTCCCCTGTATGGGCCAAGCCCGACCTCGATGTCCACGATCAGGCCGGAATCCAGGAAATCCGCCATGTTCTCCCTGAAGCTCTTCATGAAATCGGCATACAACTGTCGTCGCCATGTAAACAATGCACAACTTGATTGGTTAGCTAGTGTCAGCGACATGAATTTGCTTCCATCAGCACTGTGAATGCCCGACCGACCTGGATGGCCGTCCTGCCATAGAACAGCGGCTCGTCATCGACGCCAATGGTGAGGTACTCCTGGTTCCGCGCCCCGCCCGGGCTCGTGTAGAACACGTCGGGGTCGCCCTCGCCGACCTCCCTTACCCACCGTGGGATCGGGATGTTGACGGCGTCGCCGACGTTGCCGCCGCACGCGTGGAACGACATGATGGCCTGCAGCTTGAGCCCCTGCGCCTGCACGATCCGGAACAGCTCCCGGTACGCGCGCCGCTCGTACAGCGCCGGCCCAGCGCCCTCCACGATGCCCCACCACACGTCCACCATCACGCCGTCGACGCCGGCCTCCCGCAGCCGCCGCAGCTGCGGCCGGAGCTTCCCCGCGTCCTCCAGCTCGTTCTCCGTGGTCACCACCTCCAGCTGACACGCGCATGCATCGTGTTGTGGTCATGGACATTGGACAGTGTCACAGTGAAGCAACTTGATCGATTTTGGCAGGCGTCTCTGACGGAATTTTTAGCTTACTGGGAGCCTGACGTAGACCGGGACGTAGTTGCGGAGCATCGCCTCCTCCTCGTCGCTGAACAGTGGCGGAGGCTGCCACGAGGAACAAGGCGATCCGTGAACAAGCTCGAAGCATTAAACATTGCAGTAACTGCGCATGCACGAACGCACACGCACCCGTGGCACGGGAGACCTTTCCGCGGGCTCGGTGGCCACAGGCCCAAGCGCGGCGGAGGCAACCGTCGTCGTCCTCCTCCTAGACTCGACGGCGACAAGCCGTCCGGCGGCCGGTGACGGCGGAAGAAGCGCCGTGGACGATGCCACGCTGATCCGGCACGTAGCCCATTGTTGCGGCTTCACCTGAGACGACGGCGAGGCCGTCAGCATGATGTACTTAGAAATTCTGTCTCGTCCAAATGTTCAGCTGCCAAATTCAGAGTAGGCCCGGTTTAGTTCACCAAAAATCTAAATTTTGGCACTATGCAAAAAGAAGATTCACCATCACATCAAACTTATGGTACATGCATGGAGTACTAAATGTTGACGAAATAAAAAACTAATTGTACAGTTTGGTTGTACTTTACGAGGCGAACGTTTTGAGCCTAATTAGTCAATGTTTGGACAATTATCACCAAATAAAAATGAAAAGCTACTGTACCTACAGTACCTCCATGAAATCCGGCGGCGCCGAATTGGGGACCAACTAAACGTGGCCGTAGTTCGAAATGGATGCCTTGTCGCTTTGGCGAGTTTGGAATTAATTTATTTAATACATATATATGAGTGGCGGTCCTTAGCTTGGTGCGCCACGGGCCCATGGCATCTGCGTGACACACTCACTCTCTCTTTCACACACACACGTTCGCTGACCAGCCGGCTGTTCCCCCTCACAATTTACTATTCATCAAACCAGCCGAACAGTATTTCTCTTACACAACCAGTCAGTTTCAACCAAATTTCAGACCAACGAACGGGACGTGTCGGCGATGATACGCTGCCGGAGAAGAGATGAGAGCCCGGCGATCTGCTGGTGGTTGCGACCTTCAGAAGGGTGTGGTTCGTGTGAACCGCATGTGCAGTGTGCGTGTGTCTTAAAACATATCTAATTAAGCTTATGTTTATGTTAGGCTAATTTAGCTCTTGAGGCTCCAAACAGAAAATTTAAAGTGTTGTCTAAAGTTTAGACAATATCACAAAAACTTTAGACTATAAAAGTAAATTAAAGTAGTTTAAAGTTTTTGTCCTCAACATTAGCTCAATAAACTTTAGACTACAGAATTCTAAAAGGCCGTGTGCCTCTGGTTTCTCATCAGAGGTCTTCCTTGCTCTTCCCGTACATTTTCGCATGCATTCTCTTTTCGTGTGTAATAATATAACTTTGGGTCCCGCCGCGGAGAACGTGCCAGTGAGGCCGTGACTATTGCGGTGGTTGTCTGTTCTTTCATTTTCTTTTGGCTCTGTGCGATGATAGCGCCAGCAACGGTGTGGATTCAACGGGAAACCAAAATGTGTATGTTTCAAGTCGTATTGTTGAGGCTAAACCTTTTTTTTAAATGCTGGCACTACAAGAACATAGTAACATTTTACACTAGGTGAGCAAGGAAACGCAGGACCCAGAGGACAAGGACTAAAGATGGCAACGGGTAATATCCGCGCGGATAGTGACTTCGCACGCCCGCGCCCGCGATAAAAATCTCATGCCCGCACCCGTGCCCACCACCCGCCACGGGCAGCAACCTGTGCCCGTGCCCGTGCCCGCGGGCGCAGATTCATGCCCGTATCCGTGCGCCGTGGGGTCGGGTGCCCGCGGGTACGCGGGTTTTTTTCTGCCCGTTACCATCTTTAGTAATATCTACGCGGATAGTGGCTTCGCACGCCCGCGCCCACGAGAAAAATCTCATGTCCGCACCCACGCCCACCACCCGCCACGGGCAGCAACCTGTGCCCGTGCCCGTGCCCACGGGCACAGATTTATGACCGTATCCGCGCCCGTCGGGTCGGGTGCCCGCAAGTACGCGGGTTTTTTCTGTCCGTTGCCATCTTTAACAAGGACGGGCTCAAGCTCAATGATTGAAAATTTGTTACATCGGACTCACCTTTTGAACTACTCCTTTGGTTCAAAAAGAATACACATCTCATTTTTCAATAAATCAAATCAATGCCAAAGTTAACTAAATATATAGAAAAATATTGCTATTTATGGTACCAAACATGTATCATTAAATCAATCATGCAATATACCCACTTCGCCCTTGAGTAAACTAATTTATAGGCTGAGGATTTATCTCAGATTAAATCCATTTCCAGAGTATGGCCTTTTTATATTTTCCCTTGAAGTCGCCAGAGGTTGATCAACATACTCCTCGAAACAACACCTAACTCATGAAGCAAATTGGTGGCGGTCAGTTGAGTAGAGTAGTAATTTTTTAAATTAAAAACTAGTGCCACACTTAAGAGGCATCACCGATTTACGTGCAATTAAAAGATGGAACTTGGAGTAATGAACGGCATTGTGGCCTTCTCTTTTATAGCACTGATCTGTCCTAAACTTTCTAGAAGTTGATTTAAACAGGGACGGAGGGAATATTTTCATACCAAGCCAATTTGGAGATACAAAAGTTGATACTCCATCCATTTCAAATTATAAGACGTTTTGACTTTTTAGATGCATAGCTTTTGTTGTGCACTTAGATATACGCTATGCCTAGATACATAGTTAAAATAATATATCTAGAAAAGTCAAAATGTCTTTTACTTTAGAACGGTGGGAGTACTCTTTTATATAAAAAGTAAAAATTAAAATTATTTGACTTATCAGTAAGTGAGATGTGTATTAATTTTTGGGATGGAGAGAATATTTAGTTAATATCCAACTAAAACCAAGCATTGCTTAGATATTTAGTGGAGAAGGTTATACCTCTTGCATGTCTCATTAAACTTTTTTTTTTTGGAAAAAAGAAGATTTTACTACATCCTGAAAGCAATATATCGAGTTGATACACACCCTTGAACAAACTCCCAGCCCCTGCCTAAGTGATAGGCACATAGCTTAAGAAACAAAAGTTCTGAGCATACTCTAGTGATATTCAACCCTAAGACTAAATCGCCACCCATATATGCCTATATTGCTCATTTTAATGTATGAGACATGGTAGGCACATCGCTGATACCAATATCTCTCAACCTAGCCCCCCCCCCCATAATCGTTGATAGGTGTGATTATGACCGCATGCTTTACTATGTTTTAACAAAAATGACTAAGTACCTATGTAGTTGCAAATGTTTATGCCCCCAATATATGTAAAGGTTTTAGATGATTTCTAATCAGAAATACTTTTTCTCGTCCCCCATTGTGTACAATGAAGAACTGACCTTGATGCATTTCATTCTCTATAAGGTTCAACAATCACGATCGTTATGGGGCTAACGTTTTACATATGAGATTACAAAGAAAGTCTAGGCGTAGCACATTAGGCCCATAAAAGAGGAAAAACCTCTTCTTACCTTCAGATCTGATTTTTCTTCTCAAACTCTAAAACTAGACATCTTATCATCTTAATTCTTAGAACTATTTAAATTAACTTCCTCCCTAAGTTAGAAGCGGTTTCATCATTCTTTTGTTCATTTTTCCGTATAGCTAGTTAGTATTTTGAACCATGAAAAATGTCTCTAGCTTCTAAAACTTCCAAGAAAATCCTAGAGGTAGATTATGACATTAAAAAAACATATTTTATTTTTCAAAATATTCTAATAGACGTATGAAAATGCTTTGAAAACCTCATAACAAAAACACAAGATCGAACCCACATGAATGTATTAAGCATTAAGTCTATATTGCATTCTTGTTTGTTGTACCTCATTTTTTTGTCATAAAAATTTTTAAAACATATTTAGACATCAACTAGAAATGTTTTTCGGAAATTTTCAGTTTTTACCAGAGCTAAATAATTTTTTTGGAAGGTTTACTTTCATGAGATTTAAATATTTTATTTGAGTTTTTAATATCCCAATATATCTTTAGAATTTGATCAACATTTTTGTAAGTTTAGAGATTTTTATGCAGTTTAAATATCTTATTAGATATTTACCATTTTTAACTAAAAGAATAAAACATTCTTTAAAACCATCTTTATCCTAGATATGGAGATAATTTAAACGGTTTGTAACTTGACATTGTAAAATGTTTGATTTTAAAGTTATAGACTAAAAATAAAACCACACATATACTCTCTCCATCCAAAAATAATAATTCTAGGTTTTAGACAGGTTAAACCTTTTAAAATTTGATCAAATTTATAGGAAAAATATCAACAGTTATGTCTAATTAGATTTACTATTAACATATATTCTATAATTATTCTAACAATACTTATCTGTTATCATAGATGTTAATATTTTTTTATTGATCTGATTCAATTTAAAATTGTGTGACTTGTTATGATGTGAGAATTGTATATTCTTTTGGTCGGAAGGAGTAATTATGAGGAGATAAAGGGGGTGTTTGGATAGGAGGCTAATAATTAGCCATTGTTTAGCATAGCAATTAGAAAAGATATATATTGGCTAATTCTGGACTAATAATAACTAATGAAATTAGCCCTTATTAGTCTAAAATTAGTCCATGTTTAATCCATTTTTACATGATGAGCTATTTTTTTAGCCCTAGGACCCAAACAGACCTAAAGAAAGCAACCTTTCCCATAAAATATCCTTCCAACCATTTAGCCCACAGCCCACGGCCCATAATCCGTACTCGTGAACCTCGTGCTCACACACAATCACTCGAAACTCCGTTGAGCTCAATCATTATCTCGGCGTCGGAGCCCACGACCGCTTCCACCCCAATCCCCACCGCCCTCTACCCCGAATCCCCCAATCCCTGAAGGCTGACGCAACCGCTGAACCCTAGCCTACGCCGACCATCTGCCGCTGGCCCCGGCGATCCCCCGCCATGGCCTCCCTCGAGGGAACCACGTGGGTCTTCGACTGTCCCCTCATGGACGACCTTGCGGTGGCCGTCGCCTTCGCGGCAGCCCCCGCGGGGGGATTCTTCTAGGCGGCGGCGGCGCTGCAGGCGCCGATGCAGCCTATCATTGCCGCGTCAGCTCCCAACCCATGGTAATTGCTGGAGTATGGTCCCGATTTGGGCTCGGCCTCGGCCGTGATGTATTTCATGGCTTTGGGTTACATTTGGTCGGGTTTGTTGCCAAGAAATGTGTAGATTCTTTATGTATTTATAGTAGTTTGTTGTATGGACCATGGCTTAATTGGAGTTCGATGAAGCGGCTGAACGGTGGGATTTTGGACCGTGTATTATGAATCATGTATGTGCAACAGAACAAGTAGAACCAGATACATGGGCCCTCTCTGTTTCAAATTTACTATATCAGCATGGCCCTGTGGAAGTGTGGAAGGTGTGGACTCTATGTTGGTTCTGCTAGTGGTGCCTTGTGGGAGGACTGAGGAATTGGTTCACACTGGATGGGTTAGTGGACCTTTACTGTAAGGTGGCGTTTGGATTGTGGGAAAACAATAGTGGGTATGGGAAATGATGGAAGATGGATACCTTAACCCTTGTTTAGATATAAGAAAAGGGATACGAACTGGGTATGGGTTAGGGATAGGATGAGTTCATATCCCATCGATCCATACCCAGCAGGAGGGGTGGGTTATAGCTCAGAAAAGAGAAGGAGAAGAATCGATGCGCTGCGCACTTGCTGTTGCTGTCGATGGGGAGGAGGGCATGGTCATCATCGAACGTACATCCCCCACCACTGACGGTGCATGAAGCCCAGCCGCAGTGCCTCGCCACCAGAGGAGCGAGAGCCCCATCTGCCCTCAGCACAGGAGGCCAGCCGCCCTCGCTGCTAGCACCGCGGGAGCCTCGGCCACCGGTGCTGCGGGACCCCTAGCCAGAGCAGCCACGCGGTCCACCAGGTAGGAGGCCAGAGTTGACGATGATGTCCGCTCCACCAGTGGAAGGGATGACGAGAAGATAAGGGTCCACGAGCGAGGAGGTGTCAATTTTGTTTTTTTTCTTTCTTTCGAGCCAACTAGGATCTGTTTAGGCAGCTAGAATGTAGGGTCTCTTACGGGTAAGTTAAGAGAGTTAGTGGACACAATGGTTAGGAGGCGTGTAAATATCTTATGCGTCCAAGAGACTAAATGGAAGGGGCAGAAGGCGAATGAGGTGGACAATACCGGCTTCAAGCTCTGGTACACATTGATAACTTCAAATAAAAATGGAGTAGGAGTTTTGATTGATAAGAGCCTCAAGGATGGTGTGGTGGAGGTGAGAAGGTAAGGGATAAGATTATCTTAGTTAAACTTGTCATTAGTGATATGGTCTTAAATGTAATTAGTGCGTATGCCCCCCAAGTAGGTCATGATGAGAGTGCTAAGCAGCTTTTCTAGGAAGACTTAGATCGCTTGGTTAGAGTTGTCCCTAGTAGCGAGAAGCTCTTTATAGGAGGTGATCTTAATGGCCATGTAGGTACATCAAGTGCAGGTTTCGAGGTGGTTCATGAGGGTTTTGGATATGATAGTAGGAACTAGGAGGGAGACGAAGTCTTAGACTTCGTCATAGCTTTTGATCTGATGATAGCTAACACTTTTTTTCGTAAGCGATAGTCCCATTTAGTGATCTTTAGTAGTGGCCAGTACTCTAGTCAAATTGACTCTGCCCTTACAAGAAGGAGGGATAAACGAACATGCGTGGACTGTAAGGTGATACCTGAAGAATGTGTGGTTGCTCAACACAAGCTGGTGGTGGCTAACTTCTGCTTTCTGGTGAAAGCTCGTGGGAACAAACAAGCTAGCGTTGCTAGAACGAAGTGGTGGAAATTAGGAGAGGCATCAAAGGTCTTTAAGAAAAAAGTCATTGAAGAGGGCTCTTGGAAGGATGAAGGTGATACAAACAACATGTGGGAGAAGATGGCAACATGCGTTTAGAAGATTGCTTCAGAGGTGCTTGGAGTGACCAAAGGGAGCGGATGCGACTCAAAAGACACTTGGTGGTGGAATGAAGATGTGCAAAAGGCTATTAAAAAAAAGAAGGAGTGCTATAAGCGCTTGTATCATGACAGGTGTTGGGTTCATAAAACCTAGGGTTCCTCGGGGATCGGCTTCCATGCCAAGGCTCGGCCTAAGAGTCTAAAACGACAGGCCGGAAGAACGGTCCAGTCACCGACTAGAAGGTCTGGCCGAAGAGGAACAACACCCGCTCGTCGGCTACTTTGGCCCACCTCTCCGACCAGAGCGTTCGCTTCGACTCCAGCCGCCTCCGGACGGCCTCTCCGATCGAAAGGCTTGGCCCGAAACACTACTTCTGACTCTGACCCTGCGTCTCCGACCCAGGTTCACAGGAACCCTGCTCACCGCTCTTCTCCGACCGGCGCACTCAGAGCTGACTGGAGCCATCCGACCAGGGACGCCCGCTCAGTGGGAACCAGAAGACGTGCGGAGAAAAGCAAGGCAAGGCTCACAAGTTAAAATCACTGTACCAGGGACCATACCCTATACGGAACAGTACTCTGCAGCCACCCTGACACAAACAGTATTGTAGGCACCGACATCTCCCTCTACAGTATTGTAGGGGCTACTAAAACTCCCATACGGTAAGGCCCCCCATGTCCTCTGGGCATCGATAGCGGTATGGGCGCCAGGATTTACCATACCGGGTGAACATAGCGAGACTTCTCACATGCCTCTAGGCATCAAATAGTATTTGCAGGTACCGACGTCCACCATCCCTAAAAAAGGCAACATGACCTCCCTTATGCATCTGATATTCAACAGTGACATCAACAGTGTTGTAGGCGCCTACTATTATCTTATATCCACCGACGTGGGCAACAAGGCTCGGTAGGCGTGGGCAACAAGGCTCGGTAGCATACGTACCCTCACCCTCTCACTTGTAAAGCCATCCACTTTATCTATAAAAGGGGACGCGCCCCCTCCAACAAAGGGAGAGCCCTTCTTGAGGATAACAAGCACCGATCAAATTCACTAGCTCACGACCACAGAACCACCGGGTTCGGACTCCAAGCACACACTTGAACACTTACTCATAGCGTAGCTCCCGTCGCCCCTGGCCCTTCCGACCAGAGCTGATCGGACCTCCTGTGCACCCCTTCTTCCTCCTTCTCGTTTGTAACCCCACAGCAAACTTCGAGCACCTGGGCTCAGGAATAAAGTCACTAACCGACCCAAACTAGACGTATGCCACGTTACCTGAACCAGTATAAATCCTGTGTCATTGAGTGCTAGGCCACCTCCGATCACAACGTACGGTAAAACTATAAATATTCACTAGTTGGTCACTTTCTGCACCGACAACAGGTATACAGACAACATAGAGAAGTACAAGGTGGCAAAGAAGACTGTAAAATGAGCGGTGAGTGAGGCAAAGGGGCGGGCCTATGAGGACCGTTACCAATATTTGAGTACGAAGGCAGGAGAGAAGGACATTTATAGGATGGTTAGGGCTCACGATAGGAAGACAAGGGACTTTAACCAAGTCAAGTGCATAAAGGATGAGAGGGGCAGCTCTTGGTGAAGGAGGATGAGATCAGATATAGATGGCAAGAGTATTTTGATAAATTGTTCAATGGTGAGAACGAGAACACCATCGTTCAGCTGGACGACTCGTTTGATGACACTAACAGGCGCTTTGTGCGGAGGATTCAAGAATCAGAGGTCAGAGAAGCCTTAAAAAAGATGAAAGGGGGCAAAGCGATGGGCCCTGATGGTATCCCAATCAAGGTGTGGATATGTCTCAGGGATATAGCTATAGTATGGCTAACCAAGATGTTTAACAATATCTTTCGATCGAACAAGATGACTGAGGAGTGGAGAAGAAGCATATTGGTACCAATCTACAAGAACAAGGGAGATATCCAAAGTTGTACTAATTATCGGGGAATTAAGTTGATGAGCCACACTATGAAGTTATGGGAGAGAGTCATCGAGCAACGCCTGCGAGGAACGACGTAGATATCAACAAATCGATTTGGTTTCATGCCCGGAAGGTCAACCACAGAAGCAATCTTCTTAATAAGATAAGTTATGGAGTGGTTTAGAGAGCAGAAGAAGGACCTTCACATGGTTTTCATTGACTTGGAGAAGGCTTATGACAAGATACCAAGAAATGTTATGTGGTGGGCTTTGGACAAACATAAAGTCCCATCAAAGTACGTGACCCTCATCAAGGATATGGACAACAATGTTGTGACTAGTGTTCGAACAAACGATGGTAACATAGATTACTTCTCGATTAAAATTGGACTTCATCAAGGGTCAGCCTTAAGCCCATATCTCTTTGCCTTGGTAATGGATGAGGTTACCAGGAACATATAAGGGGATATCCCTTGGTGTATGTTATTCGCTGATGATGTAATGTTAGTGGACGAAAGCCAGGCAGGAGTAAATAGGAAACTAGAGTTATGGCGGTAGACCCTTGAGTCTAAAGGTTTTAGATTGAGCAGAACTAAAGCCGAATATATGAGATACGACTTTGGCGGAGCTGCACAGGAGGAGGGAGATGTGAGTTTGAAAGGTCAAGTAGTGCCTAAGAAGGATATCTTTCGGTATCTGGGATCGATGCTACAGAGGGATGGAGATATTGATGCGGACGTTAGCCATAGAATCAAAGCAGGGTGGATCAAGTGGCGACAAGCTTCTGGCATTCTCTGTGATAAGAGGTTACCACAAAAACTAAAAGGCAAGTTTTATAGAACAGCGATTAGACCGGCTATGTTGTATGGAGCAGAATGTTGGCCTACAAAGATTCGACATGTTCAATAACCGAGTGTTGCAGAAATACGTATATTACGATGGATTTGTGGTCACAAAAGAATAGACCAAGTTCAAAACGATGATATACATGATCGCCTAGAGATAGCTCCAATTGAAAAAAAGCCTATCCAACATCGGTTGAGGTAGTTTGGCCATGTCCAAATGAGACCTCTAGGGACACCAGTGCACTGTGGAGTCCTAAGCCAAGCTAATAATATGAGGAGAGATAGAGGAAGACCGAAATTGACATGGGGGAGGCAATAATAAAGAGATTTGAAAGCTTAGGATATACCTAGAGATCTATGTTTGAATATGAGTGCTTGAAAAACAGCTATTGAAGTGCCTGAACCGTGACTAGGGGCTCTTGGTGAGTTTTAACTCTAGCCTACCCCAACTTGCTTGGGACTGAAAGGCTATGTTGTTGTTGTTGTTCTTCTTCTTTTTGCCCCACAACATTTCCTTAACCCAAACCTGGACAAACCAAACATGGGTATGGGTATAAAACATCACAACCCTATCCCATACCCCCTCTTTCTTACCCAGCTATATTTCCCTATCCCTATCCTAACACCTATCCAAACCCCACCTAAGTTCTAAGTAGCATGGTGGAAAGGACTGTTCACATCTTATTGTGTTCAGCTGCTGGGTAGGTGCATATAGGTAGTGTTATAAGGCTCCTCATCTAGCCTAGATGGTTGCCTTTGTGCACACTTTTGTGTCATCTATACTCACCCCCGTCACAAAAAACATGTCGCTAGTGAAAATATTTAGTCAAACCTTAGAAACTACAAACATTGATAACTATTACATTATTTATTTGGAAATACTTGCAAAATCTCTTAAATTTGAAGAATTTATTTTGTAAAAAAAATAGTGGTCAAGGATACGTATGGAAGACCACTCTAAGTCAAATGTGTCAAATATTCTTGACCAGAGATAGTAGTTTGCAGAATCTGTTAGAAACATACAGTCCCCATTCTGCCATCAACTCTTGGCTGCTCTATTGTTGGATCTTTATATGGCTAGTTACTACCCTTGTTCACAGGGAAGAATAGATTTTTTGTCTTTTTTTTGGTCAATATAATCTGGATTGAAAAGGATTGCAGACATGGAATCTGCACTCAAGTTGTTGTAATTGAATCCTTCATGATTTGTGTGAAGAGGATTACCATATTGTGCTGGAGTTTTGACAACTCTGTTTCTTTTGTGAACTGACATTCTGTCTGATTGAGCTTGCTCTTTAGTACATACAAGCTCATCTTTGATGTTAAGTTGGAGAAATTTGGAGGTATTAGGTTGGCTGCTTTAAACAGTTGTATTGTGTGCTATCTATGGTAAATTCTTCTTCTATTTCTAGCCACGGATATTTCGTTTGATGTAGTTTGTAGGGTTATGACTTGCTATTATCAAAGTTGAAATGCATCAAGCAGTGATTTTTTATTTACTCATTATTATCTTAGATTTTCTTGCATAAATATTTTGTTTACCATGCCATGTTATTTGTTTTCTTGCTGCTTATTATGGTGCATTATCTTGATATTTGGCATCCTAACATTGGCTTCTATTTTAGCAGTGTGGAAATCAGTAGCTCTGTGGATTGTGGCCAGGGAAAACAACAACCAACAAATAAACGGTTTGTATCTTTATTCTTTGTAGTTTGTATCGCGTATTGCAGCCATATATTTTTAAGTTTGTGTTCCTATTATCATTGAATGTTTAATATTCCAGTCCTAGGTCAGAAAGTACTGCAGAACCAAGCACAAAAGCATCCAGGGAGAAAATTAGAAGGGACAAGCTGAACGAGAGGTATGTTCCCTGGCTAGACAATGATTGCATTTCAGTTCATAGTTTAATCTTTTTTTCTTGTCGCATTATTGTATTAGTTACTATAACTGTACTTATGATGTTCTTTTTGTTAGATTCCTGGAATTGGGTGCCATTTTGGAGCCAGGGAAAACTCCTAAAATGGACAAATCAGCTATGTTGAATGATGCTATTCGTGTAGTAGGTGAATTGCGTAGCGAAGCAAAAAAGCTGAAGGACTCAAATGAGAGTTTGCAGGAGAAGATTAAAGAGCTGAAGGTCTATACTATTTCATATGGCCAAGTTATTAATGGTGCTGTTCAGATGGGAGATGGCACGCGATGTTGTTTACACACTTCATACTGTTTCATTTTCTTGATTTATGATCCCCTTTTCCCATTTGGTCATTTTTTCTTATCTATATTTAATTCATCCAGTCAAATAAAAAGGGAATAGTTATTTGTACACCTCTTATTCTCCCTGCAGTTTGTGGTTTAACTTCTTTTGGGTTGCTTGCAGTATCAAGTTTATATCCACATAATGCATTTTTCTTAAATGGCTAAACCCTGCAGCTGTATATACAATATGGACAACACGTCAATTTGCTAAGTCTTTGCTCTACTGTATACACTTCTTTGCTTGGATATGTGTTCATAAAATATATAGAGGTTTATGATTCAGCATATCGTTTACTGCACAAGGTTTTGGCATTTGATTTTGCTGGTTGTTCATCAGGAAAAACAATCTCACCCTGAAGTACTTTGCTTTTGCAGGCTGAGAAGAATGAGCTGAGAGACGAGAAGCAAAGGCTGAAGGCCGAGAAGGAGAGCCTGGAGCAGCAGATCAAGTTCCTGAATGCCCGCCCAAGCCTGGTACCACACCACCCGGTGATCCCAGCCTCTGCCTTCGCTGCTCCCCAGGGGCCGGCAGCGGCCGGGCACAAGCTGATGATGCCTGTGCTTGGCTACCCTGGATTCCCGATGTGGCAGTTCATGCCGCCTTCTGATGTTGACACCTCTGACGACCCCAAGTCTTGCCCTCCTGTGGCGTAAGCAAGCAAAATCCTGGTGGAAAGAGGCGATGCTGCCCTCCATTGATTCAAACCTAGATCGGTACGCAGTGTTGTTGGTGTAGTTGACTCCAGAACTGAAGGGAAGGTTATATGTGTCGGATGGTGACATGGGGTCGTCTGATGGCCCCTTTGTATATTATATGGTATAATAAATGAATAAATTCCGTGACCAGAAGCAAATGAGGATTAGTCGATTAGCTTATGCCTATTCTTGCCTGTTTGTCGTATAACCCACGGTGTGGCTCTAACTAGGTTATGGCTATATGTTTCTTGGACCTGAGCTGGTATCGTGTTCCTCACATGTGAAAACTGATGGCGGGTGTTGGTAGAAAGTGGAAGCATCGTGGATGCGCATTACATGCTAGCTGTGTGCTTGGTATAACGTGATCGCCTGTTAGCAAGCTAGACGTGCCCGCCATTAACCATGTTCCTCTGCCTGAAATGATATTGGGTATCAGTCTTCTCTTCTGCTTAAGAAAGATCATTGGATTTTGTAAAGCCAAATCCATATCGCTGAACTGTTTGGAAAACATTAGATCGTTTTCTTGTACATAGCAAGAAGATATTATATCTGACTCGAACTCGGAAATACTGTTCTGCCTTGCAACATATTTCTGAAATGGATTCACTGACGGCATAACCAATGCCGCAATGCGGGCCTCAAAATGGAATTATAATAAGAAGTAAATGTCACAATGTACACCCATATATCAAATGTAAATACCAAGGTTTTAAATAGCCGGCTAAGCCATTTAGCTTTCTATATCCGAAAACAGGCTATAACCGGCTATAGCGGGCTATAACAGCAACTAAGGGCTAACTTGTATATAGAAAAACTTAGCTATAGCCGGAGATAGCGGAGGATATAGCTGGAGATTTAAAACCTTGGTAAATACACGACAAAAGTAAAAAGAAGAAGCAGAAATGAATATTAAAGGTAAATACAACTTAGATACCGCGTGTACGTACGCAGTAACAAATGTCCAGTTTCAGGTACAGTAGTAACTCAAAACTACAACGACGTGCGTGCCGGTACGCGCACGTTGCTAGCTTAGGCGACCAAGGCCACCAGAGCAGCCAACGCCAGCCCGACCACCGCGGCCACGGGCTGCCCATACCGCGGCGCGTTGCTGGGCGCGCCCGCCGGCGACTTCCCGGCAGCGCCGCCGCCCAGGAACACCCCCTGCTTGTGTCCCGCCGGCCCTGGCGCGTAGGCGTCGGCTGGAGGCGACTGGAGCGGAGCCTGCGCGGGGCCGCTTGCGGGGGCGTCGTCAGCTGCCGCCGCCGCGGCGGCGGCGTCGTAGGGGACGGTGGTGATCGTGACGTGCATGGTGCCGTTGAGGCAGTGGCGCGGGATGCCGCAGATGAAGTAGCGGGTGCCCGTGGCGGTGAGCTTGAAGACGGTGTTGCCGCCGGAGTGGGTGGAGATGGGGCTGTCCGCGTTGCAGCTGGCGTAGTCCGCCGCCGTCACCTCCAGCACGTTGTGGTACGGCATGTACTTGAACGCTGCAAATGTACGTACGTATTACACACCAGCACATCAGCCACAAGATGGGAAGGATCGGAATGTACAGATAAGCGAATGAAGAGAGCATCGATCGGAGTAGTCTACGCACTTATGGTGTCGCCGACCATGAACTTCTTGCCGGCGGTCCACTTGTCGTAGTCGATGTAGGTGTCCCACTGGTCGGAGCCGCCCACCGTGTAGTCCTTGGCCGACGCCGTCGCGGCCAACGCCGCAGCCGCCACTGCGGCGAGCAGTACTGTTCCGGAGATGATCTTCATGTTCCCCGTGTCCTCGAGTGGTCGACCGAATTGCTTCGGCGTCGGGTCGGTATATATGCCTTTGGATATATAGCGTGTGCTGCGATATATTGCCACAGCAAAGCTGATAGGACCATATATATAGGGAGGCAGAGAACATGCAGCAAAGAAATCCCCTTTCTTTTTTTTCTTTTTTTTTTGAGGGAACAGGAGGGGCTCAGGAGCCCCTACTGAAAGAAATTCCGTTTCTTTGCCAAACGGAGTAGCGTTTGTGGCCGACCATGAAACACATGCCTATAGCAGGGAGAAGACACTACCAGTTGGAGAATGTGGTGGGTATTCACGCTCTGTTCAATTTTCAAATGATTTTCGGAATCGAAATGATTAACTGTACACTGAACCTGAGACGTTTAGTGCCAGGCGTGAACCATCTTTGCATTGAGGCTGCAAGGTCAATGGAAGATGGTATGTTTATGGTTTGACCTTGGAGAGCCACAAGTGTGATTTCGGTTCCCCGCCTCGCCTTTGATTCGGTGCTGCACTACGTGAGCACGACTACACAGGTCCACTGATTGTGACTGGTTCCTCCCGGACCAGCAGATCGCGTGGAACTCTCGATCGAGGTTGTGCTTCGCATGATCCTCGAAAAGTTTCTTACTATATCTATTTTCAATCTGTTCAGCGCCCGCATATGCATGGAATGCCCTGCAGGCCGACTTCAGTGTTGGCACTTGCAAATTAAACTTGTTGTGGTTCGATGATCATGCATGCGATGCGAAGCTACCGTGCAGATAAAGCCGTCGTCCTGCCTCTGCTGCAGCCTGCAACTCCCTTTAATTTCTCCGATTTTTTTTTGTTTTTGTTTTTGAGCAACACCGAAATGGTTTTGCTGCACTGATGAGTGGCAGTCAACAAGTGGGCCTCTGTTGTGCAAAAAAAAAAAAACAAGTGGGCCTCGAGTCGCCCGGGCCACTGCGCGGACACCTTCGCAAGCAGCAACCCATAGCTCGTGGGCCGAAGTGGGGAGTAGTAACCGAGGCGGGTCGGCGGCGTGACAGCACTGGGCTGGAGTGGGCCAAAAGGTCGAAAATATGCGGTGTGCGCAAGCGCAACGCGAAAGGCTCCATGAAAGACAGACGGCAGAGAGAGCACTAGCAGTGTGGCCAGTGGCGAGTGGCCGTGCCTGCCTGCCTTGTTCGTCTCCCCGATGCTCTTGGCTGCTACTCCTACAGTGGAAGATCGCTCCCGGAGCCCAAGTGGCGGGAGAAGACGACAACCAAGGGGTGTCATTCTTGCCATGGTTCCGAAACGATGTAGTAGCATCCAAACACGTAGGGCAGATCCCGATTGGACCACCGCGGTTCGTCTCGTGTGGGCGCTGCAAACACTGTACAGGATTCATGGCGACGGCGCGGCACTCTTGAGGTATGTGCTCATGTGGATGTGGACCTTTGAACATTGAACGTGCTGTACAACATTTTCATGTACTCCGGTCTCGTTTTTCTCGGAATCGTGGCATGGAAGATTTCCACATGGAACGATAGGCTAATTTATACAGTGATTGAATAGCCGGAATGAATCCGGAACAACCGAACGAAGCCTTATTCTGTGCACAACTCGCAGCCGTCTCCGATCCGCGACTGAAGAAAACCACCAGCCACGCCGCTGTCTTCTGTTCCCGCAAGCTATCGTTTTGCTTTACTGCCCTATCATGTCCGGTGACGTCGACGGCCCAGGCTTTGTTTAGTTTAATCCATCCAGCTAACTTATCATCAGCCTCACTCAAGAATCGATCAAAATATTACCGACCTGAAACACGTGGTCTGCTCTGGTCTGGCTTCCGCGAAACTGATGGCCAAGCAAATTGCACGCAGTGCAGGTGCAGCTCCTCCTGGCCCGTCATCTTTTGGTGGAATTCGCCGCTCATGGTGTTCCAAAGGGAAAAGAAACGTCGGCAAGTCACCGTCAACATCACGTTGCCATGGACACCACCAACCCACCTGCAATCAACAATCATATCCATATCCTAGTGGCTACTGCCATTGACAATCGCAATGCGTCGCGCTGGTGCGTCGTCCTCTTGCCTTGAGCTCCTCCGTGCCAAGCTGCTAAGTTTGTCTGCACCACTAGTCCAGCTCACACATCCTTCCTCCCTTCGCCCGCGGCCATGCACGGCCGCGTCGCTCGCGTCACTGTCCTGCTAGCAGCAGTGCTGCTCGCGTCGTCGGCCGCCACGCTCCCCCCCCCCCCCCCCCCCCCCCCCCTCCGCTACCGGAAACAGTAGAATTGCCGAGTGCCTGAGGGTTTGCCGAGTGCATTCCATCGGACACTCGGCAAACATCCACTTTACCGAGTGTATTTAATGAAACACTCGGTAAACACATAGCACTCGGCAAAAACAAACTTTGCCGAGTGCCTAATATAAAACACTCGGCAAAATACAAAAAAAACTCTCGGCAACCACGGACACTCGGCAAAATGGAGTCACGTGCGCTGGGCGTGCAGCGGCCATCTGACGACCGTTGGGTGCGCCGCCCTGCCGTTAGAACTTTGCCGAGTGTCCGTTAGACACACTCGGCAAAGACAACGTATGCCGTGTGTTTTTTCTGGACACTCGGCAAATTAATACTTTTGCCGAGTGTTTTTTGTTTACACTCGGCAAAGTAATGTTTTTGCCGAGTGTTTTTTAGTGGCACTCGGCAAAATAATAATAATTTTTCTCTCATGCCCTCCAAACTTCGGCAAAGTAATGTTTTTGCCGAGTGTTTTTAGTGGCACTCGGCAAAATAATAATTTTTTTTCTCTCATGTCCTCCAAACTTTTTCTACTCTCCACATACAACATGTGGTACTACATGTTAAAATTTGATATATTTCTCCATCTGTTTGCTATATTTAAGTAATTTATTGCATTTAGAGGAATTTTTTGGTTTAAGTCAAATTTGAACTGCAAGTGATACAAATAATGGAATAAATTGAGTGGAGAAATCATATTCATGTTATTGAGTCCATTTTGGGGCCTTACTCGGGAAATGAAAAAGAATTTTCGAACATTTTATTCAGGAAACACGTCCACGAACGTGTGGCCAAATGATTTTTAAATTCTAAAAAAAGCAAACGAAGTCTGAAAATGACGAGATTTGTCAAGATCTCCTGATATCATACGTGGAGACCGTGAAAAAAATTTGAGAAGGTTTCGCACAATTTGTCATGTATGACCTTTACAAACAGAACCATCTCCGTACAAGAATCGTAGCGTTTAGAAGGATTCGATAAGATTTGGAGTCAAAGTGATGGTCGAATCGGGTTTTGACTTCAAAACTTTTTGTATAGGTAATAGACAACATAGATGGGTTCACGTCAAATTTTGGTAAATTTTCAGATCCGTTTGATAATTTTAATTTATTAACTGTAATTATAGAATTTTAATTGATATATATTGAATTTGAGCTATAACTGCATGAAATAATGAATTAATATTCGTAGAAAAATTAAATATGCATTGTTGAGTGAATTTGATAAGGTATTTTTAAGTTACATCGTAACAAATTTAGTAGAACACGCTACGAAGAAGGAGGATGGTGGAGCATGAAATATCGATTTATTTTGCCGAGTGTTTTGTACCTGCCACTCGGCGAAAGAACAGTTGCCGAGTGTCATATAGGGGACACTCGGCAAATCCGTCGACTGGCCCCACTGCCCAGTATTTAGCCGTAATGAAACATTTAAAAAAATAATGCCGAGTGCCCCAGATCTTGGCACTCGGCATTCTCCTTCAAAAAAACCCCATCGGTTAACACCCCCGGCCTTCACCCTCGCGCACCGCACACAACCGCACGCCGCCAACCCCAGCCCCACCGCGCCCCGCCGCCTCCCCGCCCCGCCACCGGCGCGGCATCGCTGCCCTGCCCCCGGCGCCTCCCGCCCTGGCGCTTCCCGCCCCCAGCGCCGCCCACCCTTGGCGCCGCCCGCCCCTGGCGCGTCCCGCCCCCAGCGCCGCCCGCCCTCGGTGCCCCGCCCCGCCACCGGCGCCGCTCGCCCCCGGCGCCCCGCGTGCGAAGCTCTCTCTCGTGGCGACGACTGGATGACCGCCGCCGCCGCCCTTCGCCAGGTCTTCTTCGGGCCCTTCGCCGGCGACGAGTACGCCCACCCCTTCCCTTCCCTTCCTGCTACGCGAAACTGAGCATCCAAACCCTAGCTTAACCTATTTGTATTCGGATCTGATATAATTACAGGAGCAGGGGCGGATCCAGCGGTGGGGCGGGGGGGCTCAAGCCCCCCCCCTACCCAAACCGAATCAGTGCAAATTACTGTAGAGTCCCTATGAATTTTTAGGCAGTGTTCTATGGTGTAGGAGGGGCTGAGACTTAAGATCGAGCAGCAGTGTTGTTCAGTCCCCTCTAAAATATTTTCTGGATCCGCCGCTGTACAGGAGTATACATGTTCCTTCATCATGCAAGTATCATTTTCCTTCCTTTTCCCTTTTTTCAAATGCCAGTAGGATACGAGCTCCGTAGTACCGAGAAAGTCAAAGTCTGTTTATTCTAGACGAGGACGGCCAAAGTGGTTTGGCAGTGCGACAGACAGAGAGCAGCAGTTAGTACATGCATGTGTGCTAAGCTACTAGTATCAGGTCACACTACCTTGGTCTTGTTTGCTTTTCTTGATTTGGAAATCCGGACTCGATGTGTTTCTGGTCAACCCAATCAACCACAGAACCACAAACTCTACTACGTCCCTAAGATAGCAATTAGTGGACTACTCCAACAGATAGCAAAGAATGAACAACACTACTCCAGTTCAGAACTGGTAGTGGTAGATGGTTGGCAGGCATAGATGTTCTACGACCATATACATATACTAGTGGATTGGCGCGCGATTCCGCGCGCTCGCGCGGTAGCACGTTAAGAGGTTATACAGGTCTATTGAAATATATTACAGGGATAAGTATTTTATAGTGGGAAAGCTATACACGGTAGCTGATCTCTAAGCCGGTGTACACAAATAGTTGTCTTCGGTGGTAGTAGCGCTGCCGATGTGTGGTGGTGCTGGTGAAGGTCTGGTGATAGGCGATGCATGATGATGCTGATGTACATCATTCTTCTGTTGCATTCATCCAATCCCAGCGGTTGCCTTCTAGGCTCGGCGTTTCTGTCTGCAGTCTGGTTGAGATGTATTTTTGCTGAAGGCATAGGCATCCATTGTTTCTGAATATGTGAGGTAGCGGTAGTAGATGGGACACTTAGCTGGAAGCGTACCTTGTTGGTTTCGTAGTATCCATAGCATAACCCTTTTTTATTGGCATATATATAGTTCACTTCATCTACCTGTAATCGATAACATTGTTCAATTGGCCACATTGTAAACTGAGTTGCATAGATGACATAATATAACACAAACAGCTGCGTCGTACATCAAGATTTTACTCAGTAAAAGAGAAACAAGCAAAGACTGCTCAAAAGAACAGGTAAGAATGCATGGGCATTTGAGATCTATGTTATCTATAGCGACATGAAGGTTCTCTAAATTTTCACGGCCTATTAAGATACTAACAGCAGAACCACAAAAAACTATTCCATGTGATATAAAGTAGCCAAATATGAATACAACATTCATTGCTAACAGTTTCTTGCATACTGTAATGGAAGCTTCATGTAACTAAAGCAGAGTAAAAAATACACCTATTTTATACTGGCAAATGGCTCATTCTTCCGTATGAACCGGTTACAAAAGGTAAAAGCGTATAAAACTGAAACTCAATTGGAGATTTGTTTTCTTTTGCCATCCTAATAAAAGGGGTTACATATACAATATCTACGTATATTAATGGAGAGAAGCACACACCTTCCATTTCAGGATTTTCACATTGGTGCTGTGAAATCCTCCACCAGCATCCTATATATTTTCAAAAGCTAGAACCTGCACGTAGGAATCTTTGTTGCCAAAGTTAATCAAGGCATCATCTCAAGCATGAGCCAATGAAGTTTACGTTATCATACACAGGGACTAATGCTTGTGCATCCCCCATCCTCTCATTAATCCTTGCATTCTCATGTAAGGAAAAAGGGCGTTGAGTGGTTCGAACAACGGGGAAGAACTGCATAAAAGAAATCACAGATAAATTTGGATAAAAACATTATATTAGAGGCGCAATTGGACATAAGTTACATTTAATCACAAGCAGTGCCCAAAAAATACACAGGTCCATCACAAGCAAAGGCAATGCAAAGGGGAGGGCACAAGACAAAGATGTTTTAACTATGTAGCTGCATTTAGCAACCCCTTTACAGAAGTGACAGGAAAATATCCTTTGTTGAGGCCCTTGATTAGTTTTAGAGTAAGGCAGTATGTATCAAGGCTGCATATGACTTCTATGCTATATAAGTTGCTAGATGTAAAACCTATTTGTAAAACGTAATCATGGAATAAAAAACAATTTTGTTGTGCAGAAGGATAAGCCATCTCAGTGCCAAGAATCTTTGAAGGAAAACCAGGAAAAGAAATTATATAAAGCATCAGAAATGAGCAAAGGAAATAGCAAGGAATAAAGCTGAATTCTAGCTTATCTGAAAGACAAATAATGTGATCACATTCTATATCCACTGAGGCTAAATCTAAACCGAGAGCTCGGCAGGCCAGCAGGTGGGCACAAGCACCTTTTTAGTAAAGTCGAGTGTCAATGAACCATAGTGCAGAAAGTAAAAAAAAACTTGGTTTCTAGAATCGGAGGTCTAGGATAGGTTCGTATGAGTTTTGTATGTATCCACTCACCACATACTAATTGCTTTGTCTGCTGCTCTTATTTTATTCATAATTGGAAGCACCTAAACTAAGATTTTAAAAAATAGAAAGCCCTAAGTCCTTTATAGAAGACAAAAGCCAGCAAAAACTATAACTACATTCATGCAGAAAACAAAAGATCCCTCGAGCCATCTGCTTAAGTCTTAATGAAACTATTACATATATGAATGTTCTCATAATCTAGTAGCTAGTGTCCTCAAGTCTTTTGATTCATACATTTTTTTTTCTTTTAGGTTGTACAAACTGAAATGTGTAGCCAGCAAAATGAAAGATGACCCAAAAAAAAGGTAAAGGATTATATACAAAGGATGCATACTCAGTACTTTAGTAGCACATTTTCAATTACTCTACGATTCTATGTGAACACCTTGAACTATAATTAGGTAAAACGAGAACTAACATATAAATGCAAATCAATGGAGAGAAGCGCACACCTTCCATTTCAGGATTTTCACAGTGTTGCTGTCAAATCCTCCACCACCATCCTGTTTTTAAAAGCTAAAACCTGCACGTGCAAATCTTTGTTGTCAAAGTTAACCAAGGCATCATCTGAAGCATGAGCCAAGGAAGTGCACCTATCATATACGGGGACTGATGCCAGTGCATCCCCCATCCTCTCATTAATCCTTTGCACCATCACTTAAGGAAAAAGGGCGCCGAACGGTTAGAAGAACGGGCCAGAACTGCACAAAGGGTCGCTGCTCTAATAATCGGAAAAGGAGATCGTTGGCTTGTTAAGTTAATTATCTGGAAGCATTTATATATAGGCTATATTGTTTTTTAAAAAAGTGGGCGTAGATGCGGAGAACAAAGCAAGATAATTTGCATTTGTGTGGTCTCTATGATCAGGAAACTACAGAAGAAGGATATAGTATAGCATAGTAAAAGTTCTCTAGTGTATTTTCACCTTGTAACTTCGCGCGCCCGTGCAGCGGTATCAGGCAATTACACCCAGATTTTACAGAAAAATAAAACAATAAAGAGTGAATGGATCTAATCAAATATGCGACCTCCTCACGTGTAGCAACAATTCCACCATCAGCTTTACATGTGCAGCAGAGAGAAATTCTTTCAAAAAATAAGTAAATACTCATTCGAATAAAAGAGATACAAATGAAATGAAAGATAGAATAATCAACAGTAATGGAAAATACATTGTTATGGTCACGCTGATGTTCAAGTTCACGTGATGAGCTCCATCTAAATTTGATATCTAAAAAATCATACAGTTACAACTTGCAAAAGCTACCATACTGACAAAACCGAGGTGTCAATTACTAAAATTATTTACTTATGTACACAAAGAATTAGAGATCAAAAGTACTGACAAAACCGTGCTAATATTTTCGTCTTTGGATAAAAATCAAATCAATGTTAAGCGAGATTTACAGAGCATCAACCTACATAGATAGAGAAAGAGAGTTGCTAGAGTGGGGAACATGTACCTGCTCTTCGTCGCTCGCCCATTTTGTGCAACACAATGGATTCTGTGCAAAGAGTGTCAAATGTAGTAAGAGAGGAAATCAATGTGAACCCAATTGTAAATACATCTGAAGAGAAACAGAAAAATCTAGATATTCCAGATAGAAGGGGAATGATGCCGAAATATCTTGGACACGACATTATATTGAACATGTTAGAAGAGTTCTTTCACTGAGATAGGTTTCATCGATTTAAGTGACAGCAACAGAAATATGGTGCCAAACATATCGAACTGAAAGTTATAGGCTGGAACGTGTTGTCTTGTTAGAAAAGGTACTAATTTCCTATAGAGAGAAAACTCACCTACAACCTGACATGAGAGGTCATGTCAGGTAGGAGCTTCCTCTGCAAACAAATGGGCAACACATTGTCTTGCTAGGTCCAGCAATGACCAAAGTGAATAGCAAACCAAAGCAAGTAGCAAAACAGCGTAGGTCTATAGGCAGGAGCCTTTTTTTTTGGAGAAGGCTAAATAACAATTTTTTGTGTCTGGAATTTGTTCAATATGACAAACTTACTGAAACCTGAATCTTTAAATAAGCAATCTTAATACAGTATGCATATTATTGCAAACTATCATAATCAAAACCTCATACGGCATTAGCATGTTTCCCCAAAATTTAGAGCAACAAATCATGCAGATTTGTGATTTTTCTGAGCGGTAAAGGTAAGGCTTTGATGGAGCTTATTTTTTTATTAACTTGTACCATGCAAAATAGACCTAATAAGCATGCAGTGAGAGTCTCACCACATTACTGCACCTGACTTCCAACAGAATTCAAGGTAGAGAATATAGCAACTTAAATCTGAAAGACCTAACAACCGCCATGCCCACATCCACTCTCTGGAATTGCACCTAGAACTCCACTTGCCTCATTACATGACATATCCAAAAAAAAACAATTGGTACAAACAACATTTCACTAACTAAAACCCACCGGTGATGGTCGAACATGCAGTGCAGTACCAGAACGGTATTCTGATATCTGAGAGACTCTGTCAACTATTTTCATTCCAATGACCATCTCCTCTTCATCCATTGCTATACTCAATCCATAGCAAGGAAGCAAGGTCATGGCCTCCTGATGTTATCATAAAAAATAATTAATGATGAGAACTTCGGTAGTATGAACATAGGTACGAAATAGAGGGGAAGGATTACCAGATTCATAGAGAAGAAAAGCACTTGTATGGGGTGGCATTTTTTTTTGTGAAATGTTCTGAGAGTAAGTGAACACACAACAAAGGAAACGCTATCTAAAAAATGTCACCCCACAACAGGTTGTATAGTTCCAGTGATCAAAAGAAGAAAAGGTAGTGCTAAAACTCGCAGCACTCATCATACAGCAAGATGCATAATTCTAGTGATCATAACAAGGAAAGGTAGGGCAAAACTCACAGCAGTATTCATCTGTACAAAACCATAGATCAAAGCACAAGCCTAAAGACTTGTATGGGTTTCTATAAATGTCGGCGTACCTGTGGGGGCGGTTGTTGCTAACAGCCATGGACCCCGCGAAGCCCTCGGCTGGGGCCTCCCGTCCCCGTCCATGGGGCATCGGAGGTGGAGAGCGGCGGCCGACGAGGAGGCTGGAGGACGTGGTGCCGCCGCCGTGGACCGCTGCGCCGGTATCGGCTGTGCCGTGGACTGCCGTGCAGATGGCCGTCCACGCCGCTGCGGCCATGCGTGGCCGCGTACGGATGGGCGGCGGCGGAGAGGCCAAACCCTAGGCAGCCGTTAGCATCAGGAGATGGAGCCATGCCGCCCCGGTCCGCAAGGAGGAGAGGAGCGTGGAGGAGGAGGAGGTTGGGCACCGCGGCGCCGAGGGCCGGCGACCGACGTGGTCGGGCCGCTCCAGGCGTGGCACCGACGGCGTCGGGAGAGAGGGATCGAAGAGGAGGAAGACGTGCGGAAGAGAAGGTTGGTGAGGCCGGATCGGGCAGAAGCCGAGGTGCCGATGTAAATATCTGGGCAGTAAAATGTGGAGCGGAAGCTAGATTCCAACGGAAACTATAGTAGAATTTTTTTTACAGAGGAGGAGTAGAAAGTAAATAAGATTTATGCAAAAAGCTGATTTCGCTGGAAGCTGATTCAGCAAATCGTGGCCACACAGATCGAGATCCAACGGAAGGGCACATTTTGGGTGACGTGGCCATCGGTTCGTTCGGAGGAGCTGGCGGCCATTGTCTTGGTAAATTCAGAGTTTCAGACCCGTTTGCCATAGCTCCAACTCCAAAATCTAGGTTGAATTAGTATTTTGTAGATCTAAATTAAATTAATTTAGGGGTTTACCAAATTTGGTGAATTGTTATGTGTCATTTTGATGCTCTCTTCTCATATCAGTTTACACAGCTACTGCATATTGGGCGTGACACTCGGCAAAATGCGTAAACGTTGCCGAGTGTTTTGGCCTTGACACCGAGTGTTTTGGAGATGACACTCGGCAAACTTGAGAAGCTTTACCGAGTGTTTTTCCGTCGTGCACTCGGCAAAATCGTCGTCATCGTGCCATCCCGTTATCATTTTTGTGCCGGGAGTTTACTTTTGCCGAGTGTTTATTGACACTCGCAAACTATTTGCCGAGTGCGCGATAAATAACACTTGGCAAACTACTGTTTGCCGACAAAATAATGCCGTTTGTTGTATACCGAGTATTACACTCGGCAAAGCGTTTGCCGAGTGTCTTTGGGCCTTTGCTGAGTGCCCCTGGCACTCCACAGAGCTACTGTATCCCGTAGTGTTCGCCGCAGCGCAGCCGTGGCCGAGCTGCGACGGCGCCAGCGGCAACTACGCGGCCTGCAGCGCCTACGGCAACAACACCCAGCAGCTCATCCTGGACCCCAGACGAACGCATCCGCCTCACCCGCCTACTTCGCGTCGGGCTTCATCGGCGCGGGCGCGGGCACCGCCGTCGTCTACGGGCTCATGATCTGCCGCGGCGACGTCAGCACCAACGACTGCTTCGACTGCGGCACCAACGCCGGCCAGGACGTGTACCGCGTCTGCAACCACACCCGGGACGCCGCGCTCGTCTACAACCAGTGCTACGTCCGCATAGCCCCCACGGACTTCCTCGCCTCCACCAACAACACCGGCTTCAAGGGCCTCATCGGCGGCACCGTCCCCGCGGGCGTCGACGTCGCGGCCTACGACGGCGCCGTCACCAGGCACCACCGGAGGTGAGTGCTTAATTGCTTATTCCTCTAGATTAACTCGACTACTTAATTCTCACCAATTTTACATAAGTAACTCCTAATTATCCACCTTTACCATTAGAAAAAATAATTCAAAGCAAACCTCCTTGTCTCAAAAAAAAAAAAATTATACCAAAATTACCTACCTCTTCCATTATGAAAAAAATTGAAATAACTACCTAAATTTGTATCTAAATTACTCACAATATGTCATTATGAAAGATAATTTCCCTGGTATTTTCATAAACTACCCCTGATATCTTTCATAATCACATAAGTGGGTAATAGAATATAAATTTAGGGTGTTTAGATATGGGCAATTTAGATGCAAATTTATGTGCTACTTTATGTATGTAATTTTTAATACAACAAAATAGATTCAATGGCTATCATGAGCATTTCTAGGATGTATTTTTTCCCATGACATTAACTTGGAGGCTCAATTGGAGCATAAAATTAGTAATAGTAAGATTGAACAACATCATCACACTGGTGAGCAAGACAAAAGGAAGTTGACACATCAATTGCTAGACAAACCTAAATTGAAATTTTCTTTTTTTTTGCAAAATCACAGGTAAAAAGAGGACAATTGCCTTCAATTTTGGATAATCATCTGAAAAAACAACTACTCAAACTACATACTCGTATTAGTATACTTGATTGTTGAATTCCTCTTCTGTTGGAGAAAGTACTTTGCTTTTCGTATACTCTGTAATATGAAATTTTGACTTACAACATATATAAAAGTATATTATATTATAAACAAAGAGACATGCATATGTTATTATAACTATATTTTACAATGAAACAAGTAAATATCGACGTTTGTCAATCTATAAATTCAAGATATTTATATACTTATGGTAAAAAGTTTGACTTAAAACCTAGATTGACTTGAGGAAGTAGTTTTTTGGTGTTCTCACTTAAGTGTCCCGATAAAATTGTAGTGCTCTTGATTTTGCCAAAACTCTCCTTTTGATAATTTTCCTGTCTTTTTTTTTAAAAAAAATCCTAGTATTCATCTTGTAAGGGATTGAATGCAAAGTATGTTGATCACTATTGTGGAAACAACTAGTATTAGCTCCATTGTTCTGTCTAGATTCCTTTACACTTTTGGATACAATATCGAGCTCCATTGAACTGAGTTTCTTTTTGGGAAAATCACAGGTAAAAATAATTCAGAGGGCAAGCTTTTTGGAATCATATTGCATATGGCCCTGTTTGGCTTACCCCATATTTGGTTTGTTCGGCTTCTTTTTTTCAGCCGGAACAGTGTTTTTCTCTCACAACAATTCAGCCGGAACAGTGTTTTTCAGCCAGTTTCAGCCAAGTTTCAGACCAGCGAACGGGGCCAGTGTTTGTTGTTGTAGTAACTGCCATAGCCCTGTATGTTTGTAAAAAGAGAAGATCTCGAGGAATAAAGCTACCCATGGAAGTAAGTCCTATATGCTGCTTGGTATGACCGTATAATAACTTTTATTATTTAGCACTGACATTTGAAATGACGCAAATTTACCAGCTCATACGGTTGAGGACTTCGGAAGCATCAAGTCAACATTATTATCATTATCATCACTACAAGTTGCAACAAATAACTTTGATGAAAGCAATAAACTTGGTGAAGGGGGATTCGGTGTAGTTTATAAGGTATGATGACACCCTTTCAATAGTTGCTCATGTGCAAGTTTGTAGCAAGCTTTTATGTAAAAGAATATGCATGATTACTGGACAACATACATCAATTGGTTTATACAAAGGATTGTCAGAGTATGACTATAAAGCATCAACTTAGAACTCAAGTTCATTAAAAAGTAATCATACTCAATTATTGTGAATTGTAATACATGAAGCTTTTAGAACTTTTTAGCATTTATATTGTATCGTTTAATCAACTTCATGGACGATAATAATTTTTTGTAGGGAGATCTTTCCGGACAGGAAGTGGCTGTGAAGAGGATGTCAAAGGGTTCGGGTCAGGGGCTAGAAGAACTAAAAAACGAACTAGTTCTGGTTGCCAAACTTCACCACAAGAACCTCGTTCGCGTAGAAGGTTTCTGCTTAGAAGATGGAGAAAGATTGCTTGTCTATGTGTACATGCCCAACAAAAGCCTCGATACTATTCTTTTTGGTACTAGAAATAATATTTACAAAAGAATTTATAATTTTTAAGCATCTCTACTTATAACATAAAAAAATTGATTGTTTGTTAGACCCCGAGGAAAAAATGCAGCTAGACTGGAGGAAACGGTTCAACATAATAGAAGGAGTTGCTAGAGGATTACAATATCTCCATGAGGAATCTCAAAAGAAGATAATACATAGTGACGTGAAAGCGAGCAATGTTTTGTTGGATGCAGACATGAATCCTAAGATTGGAGACTTTGGCCTGGCTAGGCTCTTTGAGCAAGATCAGACTAGAGATGTCACAAAACACATTGTCGGGACATTGTAATCAATCTTTATTATCTAGTAGCTATTATTTAAGTCTCCCTTTTCTGACACATAATTCTCTCTAACTAACCATGTCGCTAATTCTTCTCGTCGCAGTGGCTACATGTCTCCTGAGTACGTGATGCGTGGGCAGTTTTCCACAAAATTAGATGTGTTCAGTTTCGGGATCCTTGTTATAGAGATCGTAACAGGGCGGAGAAACACAGGGCATTACTTCTATGATGAGCAAAATGAAGATATTATAAGCCTGGTGAGTGCCAACAAACACACTGTATATCGTACATGTAATAGTACTTGTATGTTGCTAGATTATATTGTTTCTCATTGTGAACCCATGAAACTGATGCTAGGTATGGAGGCACTGGACCGAGGGAACAATTGCAGAGATGATAGATGATTCTCTGGGGAGAAATTACTCAGAGACCGAGGTGCTAAAATGCGTTAACATTGGTTTGTTGTGCCTTCAGTACAGTCCCATGGACCGACCTACGATGTCTGATGTCATGGTGATGCTCAGTGGTGATGATACTAGTTCTCTGCCCACCTGCTGCGAGACCCACATTTTTCTTGGATAGAAGCACAGGTTACTCCTATAATTCATGTAATATTACGCATCTGTCTGCCAGATAGCACGAGCTATAGTTGCACATTGTTACTTGTTTGCTTCTTGATGTGTAGTAGTTCAGATCAACTAGTTCAATTCATCACAGTGTGATCTGTAGTTACCAATTGTAATTGTGGTTACTAAAAAGTTTGGCCATTCTAACACCAATCTCACACAGATCTTTCTCAGACATCCAGCCTTTTGAATTTGATGGCTATCTTCCTCTATTGAAGCAAAGTAGAAGGCAGTTGGCATCATCCAAAGGGGGAAATTGTAGCTGATGTGCTTGCAAATATGTGATCACAGATTATTCCCTCTCACGTCTTCTCACAAGTTGCGTTCCGTTCGGTTCTGGGGGACTTCCATCCAAAAGGAAAAACTAAAAAGATTTGGCCGCCCATGCGGGGGAATTAGAGACGCGATTCCGCTGCCAATTAAAGGGGAAGAAACGCTGTAGCCTGTGAGTAGCATCCAATTCCAAACACAAGGCAGTGCAGTGTGCAGTGTGCTGCAGCCTGCCTGTGTGGCGTCAAGTGCGTATCGTGTTCGCAGGTGCTCAGGTTGCGTCGCGTCGCGGGAATGCATGCGCGCCTTGATCCTGTCCGCAGTCCGCATTGACGCCGCCGCGCGCCGTGTTGATCGTCCGCTGCCCCGCCCAACCCAAGGGGCTCGTGTTCAAGGTGACGATTCGAAGATGGCGCGGACACTCTGAACATACTCTACGTGTATACAGACAAGCAGTTGCGACGACTTGACCTCTCTTTGTTTTGTGCGACCAGTAGCAGTCTCCGCGACCGAAGAAACCACCACTCACCAGTCACCAGCCGCGCCGCTGTCTTCTCTTCCGGCAAGCTATACCCTTTTTTTAATGTCCGTACGTGATAGCAGCTTCAAGTGCAGCTCTTCTGGTCACCGGAGACTGGGCCATGTTGCGCTGAAAAGAATTGCTTATTTGTTGAAAAATACCATTTTTTTGGCTGAAAAAGTACGGCTGGACTAGCAAGTTGAAACACGTACGTGCATGCAGCTGCTCTGGTCAGGTTTCTGCGAAACCGGCCAAGCAATTTGCAGCTCCTCTTTCCGTCAGCTTCTGCCTTTTGGAATTCACCATTTGATCGTCCTCAACTTGCAAAGAGAACGCATCGGCAAGTGTCGTCAGAAAGTGCAAGTGGCTGTTATATGGAGACCCACCCAGCTGCCTGCTATCATATACTAGTACCGGCTACCGATGCCATTGCCACGCATGCATCGCTGGTGATGCTGCATCCTCTCTGAGCTCCCCTCTCCGTGCCAAGTTGCCAAGTTTCTCTGCATCCATCGCTCCAGCTCACCGATCCTCCCTCCTGCGCCGCGCTGCGCTGGCTCTGGCTCCTCCCTTCGCGTGCGCCATGCACGGCCGCGCCCTGCTAGCAGCAGCAGCGCTGCTGGCGTCGGCCGTCACGCTCACGCTTCTCCCCTCCGCCGCCGCGCAGCCGTGGGTGGGCCCGTGGCCGACGTGCGACGACACCACGGGCAACTACTCGGCCGGCAGCGCCTACGCCAACAACATCAAGCAGCTCATCCACACCCTCCAGACGAACGCGTCCAACACGCCCGCCCTCTTCGCGACGGGCTCCGTCGGCGTGGGTGGCGCGGACGCCGTCTACGGGCTCATACTCTGCCGCGGCGACCTCAGCCCCACCGACTGTTTCGACTGCGGCACCAACGCCGGCCAGGACGTGTACCGCGTCTGCAACCACACCCGGGACGCCGCGCTCGTCTACAACCAGTGCTACGTCCGCATAGCCCCCACGGACTTCCTCGCCTCCACCAACAACACCGGTTTCGTGGGCCTCATCGGCGACACCGTCCCCGCGGGCGTCGACGTCGCGGCCTACGACGGCGCCGTCACCAGGCTGCTCAACGCCACCCTGCAATACGCGGTGGACAGCGGCTCCGCCCCGTCGTCGTCGTCGTCGTCTCCGAGGAAGTACTTCGCCACGGGGCAGATGGTGGGGCTCGACCCGCAGCTGCAGCTCCCGACGGGCATCTGGTCCATGGCGCAGTGCGCGGGGGACATATCTCCAGCTCAGTGCCGGAGCTGCCTGGACGACCTGTTGGCGCAGTGGTGGGACGTCCAGTTCGACCGCAGGCAGGTGGGCGCCAGGCTCGACGGTTCGCGCTGCAACCTGAGGATCGAAGGAGCAAACTTCTACACCGGCAGCCCGATGGTGAGGCTGCAGATGAACGGCGAGGTGGCCGCTCCAGCGCCGGCGCCTTCCACGGATGTTGTACCGGGCACCATCGGAGGTGAGTGCTTAATTGCTTATTCATCTAGATTAACTCGACTACTTAATTCTCACCAATTTTACATATGTAACTCCTAATTATCCACCTTTACCATTAGGAAAGATAATTCAAAACAAACCTCCTTGTCTAAAAAAAAATTATACCAAAATTACCTACCTCTTCCATTATGATTTTTTTTAAATAACTACCTAAATTTGTATCTAAATTACTCACAATATGTCATTATGAAAGATAATTTCCCTGGTATTTTTATAAACTACCCCTGATATCTTTCATAATCACATAAGTGGGTAATAGAATATAAATTTAGGGTGTTTAGATATGGGCAATTTAGATGCAAATTTAGGTGCTACTTTATGTATTTTTTATAGTGACAGAGATGTGTAATTTTTAATACAACAAAATAGATTCAATGGCTATCATGAGCATTTCTAGGAAGTATTTTTTTCCCATGACATTAACTTGGAGGCTCTATTGGAGCATAAAATTAGTAATAGTAAGATTGAACGACATCATCACACTGGTGAGCAAGACAAAACGAAGTTGACACATCAATTGCTAGACAAACCTAAATTGATTTTTTTTTTGCAAAATCACAGGTAAAAAATTTTCAGTTGGCAAACTTCTCGGAATTATATTGCCAATAGTATTTGTTGCTGTAATAGCCGTCGTAGTCCTCTACATATGGATTGTTTGTAAGAAGAGAACATCTCAAGGAACAAATATTCCCCACCCAAGTAAGTCCTTTGTATAGTTTGGTATCAAGTATAATACATTTTGGTCTTTAAGCACTCAAACTAAATCGGTGCAAATTTAGTAGCTTATATGGCTGAGGACTTTGAAAGCATCAAGTCGATATTGTTATCGCTGTCATCGCTACAAGTAGCAACAAATAAATTTGATGAAAGCAATAAACTAGGTGAAGGGGGATTCGGTGCAGTTTACAAGGTATGATGACACCCTCTCCATTAATAGTTCCTTTGCAAGTTTATAGCAAGATTTCTGTAAAAGAGTCCGTGTGATTGCTGTACAATGTAGATGAGATAGTTGGTTCATACCAGATTGTCCAAATATGAAACAAACAAATATATAAATCATGGGCTTTGTACTCATGTTTTTTTTAAAGTTATATCAAGTATTATGACTTATAATACTTAAAACTTATGGAACATTTTAGCATTTTATATTATGTTCATTAATGAACTCATGGCCATAATAAAATCTACGACGTAGGGACATCTTTCCGGACGGGAAGTGGCTGTGAAGAGGCTACCAAAGGGTTCAGACCAAGGACTAGAAGAACTAAAAAACGAGCTAGTTTTGGTGGCCAAACTTCATCACAAGAACCTTGTTCGATTGGAGGGTTTCTGCTTAGAAGACGGAGAGAGGTTGCTCGTCTATGAGTACATGCCCAACAAAAGCCTCGACAATATTCTTTTTGGTACTAAAAATATTCTTCCCAAAGAATATACACAACATTTCTGTACTTGTAGTAACCTTAAATTTTGGTTGCCATATAGATCATGAGGAGAAAAGACGACTAGATTGGAGGAAACGATTCAACATAATTGAAGGTGTTGCACGTGGATTGCAATATCTTCATGAAGACTCTCAGAAGAAGATAGTCCACCGTGACTTGAAAGCGAGCAACATTTTGTTGGATTCACACATGAACCCTAAGATTGGTGACTTTGGCCTAGCCAGGCTCTTTGGGCAAGATCAGACTCGAGACGTCACAAACAACATCGTCGGGACATTGTAATCAATAATTATCATCTAGTAGTTAATCGTTCAATGTTTGCTTTAAATACATAATGCAATCTAATTGACCATGTTGCTAATTCTTCTTGTTGCAGTGGCTACATGTCTCCCGAGTACGTGATGCGTGGACAATACTCCACAAAATCAGATGTATTTAGTTTCGGCATCCTTGTTATAGAGATTGTAACAGGACAGAAAAATGTTGGGCATTACTTCGACGAGCAAAATGAGGATATTATAAGCATTGTGAGTGTTTGCCCATAAACACACTATCTTGCCTGTAAGACTACTTGCAATATATTATTGTTGCTGATTGTGAACACATGAAATCAATGCTAGGTATGGAAGCACTGGACGGAGGGAACGCTTGTAGAGATTATAGATGATTCTCTAGGGAGAAACTACTCAGAGACTGAGGTGCTAAAATGCGTTAACATTGGCCTGCAGTGCCTTCAACAGAATCCCATGGATCGACCTAAGATGTCGGATGTCATGGTGATGCTCAACGATGTTGATACTAGTTCTCTGCCTGCTGCTGCAAGACCAACTTTTTTCTTAGATGCAAGCTCTGGTTACTCTTACACTTCGGGTACTATTTCACACCCTTCTGCCATGTAGTGTTGGCTGAGGCCTAATGCACACCTATTGCTTGTTGTATATTAGTTGCAAAATAAATATGGAATTCACCACGATGTGTAATGTGCTCACTAATCACTATAGTTTCTTACTAAATTCTCAATTATAAAGTTTCTCTTACTAGAGGCCCCGCAGGCTTTCAAATTTAAAAGTATTTAAATGCTTACTCATTGGAAAATTGGAAAAGGTTGTGCTTACTATATATCATTCTCCCCCAACTATTCCCATTGGTTTCTTGAGTGATTATTTGAGAAATTATGCTCTATGGTGAATGAAAAATGTTGTGAGCAAGATCTCCATCATTGAGCACTCGTTACTTTGTTAATTAAGACACCGAATTTGTTACCCTTAGAGCTTGGCTCCTAGATGGCTAGGCATCGCCCATTAAAGCACCAAAGCTCTATAGAGTGATTAGGAAATTTTGTATTGCTCTGACATCTCTAGCAAAAACCCTCAAACCCGATCTTTGTCAATCACTCGAAGAAGAGATAGGGTTGGACGAAACATAATAATTTATGGTTTTCTCAACAATGAGGATGTAGGTAGGCTAAACCTTGGTAATGAAGCAAAACCATGGAACAAACACTTTTGTGTCTTCATCTTTGTTGTGTTTGAATTTGTTTCGACCTTGTGCTTGTTGACTTTTAGGTTCTAACCCGATCTAATTGTTGGGTGTGAGCTCCGAGTTGCAGGTGACTGGTGGACAAAAGGGTTAGAAACATCCAAGGGTGCCATCTAATGTATAAGTCATCTACATATGCTATTTATTTCATCATCCTATCATTCTATAATGTGATTTAATACTCTATTGGCTTTTCTTCTATTATCTTACCGATTTTTATGAGATCTAATGCAATAAAATAAAATGCAAAGCAAGCTCATACATATACATACCGTAACCAGGGTACCATCTGGTATTTTTCTAGTTCTTTTGTAAAAACAAACCCCACTATTATCTTTCAATCTCTACATGCGATCTATCCACATGTCATACCTCACTAAGTGTCACATCATCACATTAAAAGTGCTACAACATCTTCCACTAAATGCAATTACTATTTTCAGCCTATCAACATATAAGACATGTCCATCACATCTCCTATAAACATTTTATTTGATTCTTCCATTAGCTTACCTTGTTTTGACAACATATCTCTTACATGCAACGATACAATCATTTTATTTATAAGAAAATCCTTCAACAACGCGCGGGTATTTTCTTCTAACTCTTTCTATTTCTTATCTCCTTGTTTCAACATTGTGACCACTTACAACGTGACATACAACTTATTACATGGTTACCAGAACCACTTGTGACTCAATTTATTCAGTGATCACATCACTTTGTATCGTATCTGGACATGCGTGGCTCTAACTAACTAGCTCGAGTATCTTTCTAAATTTTTTGAGAACTTTTAGCATTCATCTCGTTTTTTTCCTAGTACGGCGTCTCATGGGAACTAATGTGGAGGCTCCCTTATGGTCCTCTATTTAGAATTTCTAGGTCTTTTTTTCTTCTAGCGTAATATGTATTTAGTTGAAACCTAGTTATATAAGCACTTGTTTCATCCCTTTATGTTAGATTATGAATTTGTATATTAGCTTTTAACCTTTTCTCTTATTAGTTAGTTGCAATTTTTTATCAACGTATTAAGCTGGAACTCTAGTGCTATTTTATTCATTTTTCCATTTGTGCTTTTATTAAAGGATTCTAGGTACTAGGCTACACTCCTAATTACTACGTACAATAGCATAAAACAACCATTCTAGCTTAGACCTGTGGCACTCAAGATGTTGAATTTGCTATATTGAAGTATGTGTAGTAGTATTGTTTTATAAAACATAAAGCACTTAATTTTTTTTGAAACGAATCAGGCAGGAGAGCTGCCGACTATATTAAAAAGTAGATGAAGCCCAGACTGGGCAAAAGTACTTAAAATTAAATTACTGATGTTTAATAGTGGTAGAAGTGTGTAATTTAGAAATATATTTGACGTATTTTGTGGCTATTGAACTATTTTGCACAATAACTTATGTTAGTATTAATATGTAGATTTAAAAGATATTTTAGTTAGTTTTATATGGCCTATGTGGATAATTTAGAGAGAAATTAAATGCTTCACTTTAAATTATATTTCATGATAACATATGTGTGTAATTTAGATTTTAACATTAGTGGTTTTGCATTACCTTTCATAATGGCATTAGCAGTTTAGATATAAATTTTAAGGGTTATTTTAAATTATGTTTCACAATGATAGATGTGGGTAATTTAGATAGAGGGTTATTTTAAAGTTATCTTTCATAATGGCATAAGTGGGCAATTTAGGTATAAATTTAAGGTGTTATTTTAAATATCTTCCACAATGCCAGATGCGGGTACTTTAGATGCAAATTTAAGGGTTACTTTATGTACTTTTTATAATTACATATGTGGGTATTTTTTAATACAACAAAATACATCCCATGACTATTTTCAGCGATGATGATTAGAGTACAAATTAAATGATGAATGTTTTCCGGTCATTGTGAGAGTTTCTAGGATTTATCTTTTTTTCCTAGCGCAGTGTCATAATGAGTAATGTGGAGGTTCCTCTGGGCACATAATTATTAGTAGTAAGATTGAACAACATCATCACAATGGTGAGCTAAGACAAAAGGAAGTTGACACATCAATTCCAGACAAACTTGAATTGACTTTTATTTTTGGTAAAATCACAGGTCAGTTGGCAGACTTCTTGGAATTATATTGCCAATATTATTTGTTGCTATAGTAGCTGCCATAGCCCTCTGTATATGGATTGGTTGTAAGAAGAGAACATCTCAAGGAATAAATCTTCCCCACGAAAGTAAGTCCTTTGTATAGTTTGGTATCAAGCTATAATATCTTTTGGTAGCACTCGGAACTGAACCGGCTCAAATTTACTAGCTTATATGTCCGAGGACTTTGAAATCAGTCAATATTGTTACCACTATCATCACTATCAAGTTAATATGCGTTAACATTGGTTTCTTGTGCCTCCAACAGAGTCCCATGGACCACTACAGGAAACAGTAGCTTTGCCGTGTGCCCTGGGCACACGGCACGGCAAAGCCTAAAAAACACTCGGCAAAGCCTTTGCCGAGTGTTACACTCGGCCAACCGCACTCGTCAAAAAAAGACTCGGCAAAGTTGTCTTTGCCGAGTGTTTTTTGTCGAGCACTGGGCAAAGACTTTGCTGAGTGCTAAAATCGACACTCGATAAAGACTTTTCGAAAAATATAAAAAAACCACCGCTGCCCGCCCACGGCTCCCCCGCCGCTGCCACCACGCCGCCACCACCACGCCGCCGCCACCACGCCTGTCGCCACCACCACCACGCTGCTGCCGTAGCATTGCAAGGTTTTAGTTGCCGGAACACAACCCCTTCCTCGACTGGAAGGACTCGCTACTCGCTTGTTCCAGCAGGGGGTGGGTGTGGGCAGCAAGAACACAGGACGAATGGCAGATGAAACTGAGCTGAGCAGTAAGAGAAAAGAAAACCCAAACTTTGAATCTGAAACCAAAGCGCACCCAAAAAAACATGACAAGCATCAAACCAAACCATTCAGATAGACAGAGCAAGAAAGAGGGAGAAAATGGGGCAGAGGATAAACAGAAGCAGGCATGGAGAACGAGCGGGCCAGTTCTTGAGCTCCCATCCTAGACTAGATAGCACTCGATGCGGCGAGCGGAGAGGGCAACAACAAACAAGAACAACCTGCATTTTTCCACGAGGAAGGAAGAGGAACGGGATTGAAGGACGCTGCTGAGTGCTCACCTCTGCCTCTGCCTCTGCCTGTCGCTCGCTTCTTCTTGGAAATCTTGGGTCTCCTCCCTCTCTCTTTCTCACCAGCTGTGTGCTGCTGTTGTAGGTACAGTGAGTCTCCTCCCACTCCGAAGTCCGAACTGAGTTCCCGGGCTCGCTTTCGCTTGCTTCTCACTACGTGAAAGACGGTTTGTAGCAACGGGGCAAATTTTTTGTAAGGGCGACTGGTGATGGAGCCGCCCCTATAGTGGCATGCTCGGGAGCCCAGAGACCAGCCGTCCCTATAAATAGAACATCAGGGGCGGCTGGTGATACGAGCCGCCCCTACAAATGGGTCTGATTTGTAGGGGCGGCTCACTCACCAGCTGCCCCGGTGTTGGTATTTGTAGGGACGGCTGGTGATTGAACCGCTCCTACAAATGCTCCGCGTATAAACACCTACTATTTATAGGGGCGGCTCAATCACCAGCCGCCCCTACAAATGACCCACATATAAAAAAATTACAGCACCTTCTTCCTCCTCGGGTCACTCACTCCAACCCGTGAAAGAAAGGTGGGGAGGCCTTGGGCACCTTCCAAAAATTGCTCTACTAATGGGGGGAAGGTTTTGGTCTCAAATCCTTTGGTGGAGAGGTTGTAGAAGGTAAAAAAATGCTATTCCACACTTTTTTTTAAGTTTTAATGGTTGGTTAGTGAGTAATTAGAGTTTTGTTTTTCTCTCTCTTCTATGGTGCTTGAGCTACTTATGAAGCAAATTAGTGAATATGTATTTTAATTATTTATGGATAAATGGACCATTAATTAATTTTCCTCTACCATGGTGTGTTTGTATGCTTCATGTAATTATATTTGATTTATATTTATATATATCTGAAGTATATACAATTATTCTTAAGTAATTATTAATTTGATTTATTTTTATATATATCTGAATAAGTAGCCATTTAATGTTTGTTTTGTTGTTGTTGTAAAAGATGGAGTACAAGAACTCTTGGTTGTATGGTTGTTAAGGTTCAAGGCAGGTTTTCGTGAAGAGGTGGATAAATTTATTGAAGTCGCAAAGAAGCATGCAACGACATTGACAGAGAATAATGATACAATTTTTGTCTCTGTAAAGATTGCAAGAACCGTATGTCATGGACAGATGTGACTATCATCATATCACATTTGATTATGCAAGGATTTGTTAAGGACTACACAATGTAGATTCATCATGGTGAAATGGTTATTGTTAACGACGAGGATGATGAGGAATATGACGACGAAACCATAGAATCCCTATCCTAATATTCAGCAGAGCTTGATGCACGAATGGATTCCGAGTTTGGCAATGACCACGGTGGTGATGCTGGTGGGTGGGATGGTAACGACGAAGATGGTGCCAATAATGATGGTGGAGCACATGTCGGGGATGAAGATAATTTGGAGGATATAATTCGAGCCCTTGGATCAGAGATTTTACTAAATAGCCCAAAAGGATCTAGAAAATTTGTAAAGGGTAACAAAAGCATCGAAGGAGACTGTGTATGGTGTTGAAAAGGGTTGTCCGACACATTGGACATTGCTATGTTTTGTGCTTGAGCTACTAATCCTAAAGGCTAAGTACGGCTGGTCAGACTGTAGTTTCAATGATCAATTACATCTTTGTCATGGGTGCTGCCACAACCAAACTTAGTTCCCGCCAACACATACCAAGCGAAGAAGGTCATAAGTCCATTGACAATGGGGGTTGAAAAAAATCCATGCATGCCCCAACCACTGTATACTTTTTCATGGCAAAACGTTCAAGTCATTGGATAAATATCCTTGGTATGGGGCCAGCCGGTACAAGAACAATGACCTTTACGGTGGGGACAAAGCCTCCACGGGGGAAAAAGAGGAATAAGAAGGGTACAAAAAAGGTAGTTCAAGAATCTCAGCCCCCAGAGGACACTCCATTAGGCAAGGATGCAAAGAAGAGAAGAATTCCTGCCTTGTTAATGTGATACCTGCCAGTGACTGACCGCTTGAGACGTATCTTCCTAAACCCTAAAGAAGCCGCACTCATGACATGGTGGGATGATGAGCGCAAGGTGGATGATGATAAGATTGCACACCCGGCTGATTGTAGTCAGTGGCAAAGGTTCGATGAGAAGCACAAAGAATTCAGCGATGACCCAAGGAATATACGATTTGGCTTGAGCACCAATGGAATGAATCCCTTCAATGAGAGGATGAGCGACCACAACACTTGGCCAGTGATCTTGACCATGTACAACATCCCAACGTGGTTGTGTCAGAAGAGAAAGTACCTTCTCCTCACTATTCTTATTTCTGCCCCTAAACAACTAGGCATTGATATAGACGTGTTCCTCGAGCCTTTGATGTAAGAAATGAAGAGGCTATGGAGGCATGGGGAGCCGATGTATGATGCATTCCGAAAGGACTTCATATGTAGAGCAATAATATTTGTTACTACCAATGATTACCCCGCATTGTTTGCTTTGTCTGAACAGATCAAAGGGAAGACGGGATGCTTGGTTTGCTTGGATGGTACTACATGGGTGTACCTGGATGCATCCAAGAAGATAGTTTACCTAAGGAACCGACGCTTCTTAAAAACAAGTTACAAGTACCACAGCAAATTGTTCTTTATATTTTATGACAACACCCCAGAGATTGAACCTCCTCTGGAGAGACATCATAACGGAGAACACATGTACAGAATGGTGAAAAACATACGCGTCGTCTATGAAAGAAGAATCCAGATGGGACGAACAGAGATAGAAGCACACCTTCCTATCGAAGGCGTACCTTTCAAGAAACAATCGATCTTCTTTTAGTATCTGCCTTATTGGCCAAACTTGGAGGTCCCCCATGCCATTGATGCTATGCACGTACAGAAGAATGTCTTTGAGAGTCTCATTGCTACCTTGATGGACATAGGCAAGTCAAAGTATGGTCTAAAAGCACAGAAAGACATGGTGCCGCTAAACATGATGCCACAGCTTCACCCGATACCTGAGGCTAATGGAAAATACACTCTGCCCACTGGCGTGCTTCAACCTAACACCAGATGAGAAGAGAGCTATATGCACTTTCCTAAGGGGGTCAAAGTCCCTGACTGGGTTTTCAACAAATGTGAAGAAGCTAGTGTCGATGAAGGACTTGTTAATAACACACTGCAAGGCTCACGATTGTCATGTGATGCTGACAGTGTTTCTACCTATTGCAATTAGGGCTATAAAGCTAGAGTTCTTGAAAATAGCCATCACCCGCATGTGCTACTTCTTTTTGAAGATCTCACAGAAGACGATTGGTAAGCAAGAGCTGAGTGACCTACATGAATTTGTGATGGAGACACAAAACCAACTAGAGATGTGTTTACCTCCTGCTTTTTTTGATATAATGCCACATCTCATGATTCACATGGTTCATCAGATACAGGCGTTGGGCCCTTGCTACTTGCATGAAATGTGGTCCTACGAGCGGTTCATGTTGGTTCTAAGTCGATACATGCATAATTGAGCATACCTAGAGGGCTCTATGATAGAGGGTTACAGTACTGAAAAAGTCATCGAGTGCTGTCATGAGTACCTAAAAGTACAGAAAGGGATTGGTAAACCTGATTTTTGTCACAAGGGTAGGCTAGCTAGGAAGGGCACCAGTGGTAGAAAAGTGTTCATCGACCATGATTACAGAGATGTGAGTCGGGTGTATTACAGTGTCTTGCAGAGTACATAACTGATGCAACCGTATATTGATGAACACTTGGCTATCAGTATGGCAGAGAGAAATGGTCAGTTGGATGATTGGGTCATGAAACAACATAAGCAACGACTAACTACATGGTTGGAGGACCAAAACATACCGCCTGGAGAAACCATAGACTCTATTACCATCAGTAGGTTGGCGGAGGGGCCATCGAGACAAGTGACATCTTGGAATGCTTATGACATCAATGGGTATACGTACTATACCCACACAAAGGATAATAAATATGTGAACCAAAACAACGACTTTCAAATAGAGGCTCTCGATGGATTGGGGCGAAAGATCCAATACTCTGGCATCATTGAAGAGATATGAGAACTTGACTATGGAAGAGATATAACGGTGACCCTATTTTGATGCCGCTAGATCAAACAACACCAACTGAACGAGATCAGATTGAGAGTCCTAGACCTCGAGAATCTAGGCTACCAAGAAGATCCTTGGGTGCTCGCTTCACGTGTCGCACAAGTTTTCTATATGTCTAACCCACAAAGTAACCTCCCCCCGAAGAAGAAGACAAAGCACGTCATTGCCTCTGGGAAACAACACATTATCGGAGTTGATGGCGTGGACGATGTTGAAGCTTACAATAACTACGATGAGATGCCGCTATTCACGGACATTTCTAAAAAGATCAGTGTTGTGAAAAAGAACCTACCCAAAGATATATTGCCATGGGAACGAAAATGTGTCAAGGGAAAAATCGTTACAACGGGCTAGCTAGTTGTTGAACATGGAGTGTTTGTGCAAGTGTGTGTTTGTAAGACTTCATTTATGCATGTGTGTGAGACTATATATTTTATGTATGTGTATAAGACTATATATTTATGTATGTGTGTGAGACTGCATTTATGCATATGTGTGAGGCTACCCTTTGCAACATCCAGATGAATCTATTTCAACATCTACTCTATTACTACTAAAACTTTATGAAATTACTTAACACTTTATGAAATGAAGAAATAGCCAAAATAAAAGTATAAGATAGTGATGTGTTCAACAACTTTTATATTCATCACCTTTACAGCTGAAATCATTTAGTGGTTGAAAATCAGGTTTAAAGCTGTCATTTTCTGAAATTCAAAATTTGAACTGTTCAAATTTTGTCAAATAAAAAGATGACTAAAATAAAAGTTGTAGATAGTGATGTGTTCAACAACTTTTATATTCATCACCTTTACAGCTAAAATCATTTAGTGGTTGGAAATCATATTTGAAGCTATCATTTTCTGAAATTCAAAATTTGAATTGTTCAAAATTAGTGACAAAGATAGATGACTATATTAAAATGATAGAGCATGATTTTAGAAAATTTTAGGAAAAAAACCTATCACATTTGGAGTTAGTATGAGGAAGAAAAACTAGTTACAAGTTTCAGCCACAGATTAAAAAGAGAAATCACACTTGTTCATCATTGATCATCATGAACAACTGTGATTTTTCTTTTTAATCCCTGGGTAAAATTTGTAACTAGTCTTTCTCCCTCATACTAGCTCTAAATGTGATGATTTTTTTCCTAAAATTTTCTAAAATCATACCCTATCAAGTTACTGTGTAGATTTGGTCATTCTTTTCATTCGACAAAGTTTGTGCAATTTAAATTTTCAAATTTTAAAAAATAATAAGTTCTAACGAGATTTTCAACCATTAAATGATTTCAGCTGAAAAAGTGATGAATACCAAAATTATATAACTCATCAAGATCTACAACTTTTATTTTGGTCATTTCTTCATCTGATAAAGTGATAGTAAACATTGTTCATAAATCAACATGTCTCTCGTATAGTTTATGAAACTATGAATCATATGTGAATTTATGAACAATGTTTACTAATGCTTTGGCACATGAAGAAGTGACAAAAATAAAAGTTATAGATAGTGATGAGTTCAACAACTTTTATGTTCATGACTTTTATTATTGAAATCATTTAAGGTTTCAAAATCTTGTTTGAAGTTGTCATTTATTGAAATTCAAAATTTCAACTGTTCAAATTTGGTAAAATGAAAAGATGATCAAAATAAAAGTTGTACATATTGATGAGTTCTACAACTTTGGTATTCATGAGTTTTTCAGCTGAAATCATTTTCTCTTTCAAAATATTATTTCAAGTTGAAAATTTTAAATTTTAAATTTTGAATCGTTTAAACAAAGTCACATGACAAGATGACCAAAATAAAAGTTATATATGTTGATGAGTTATACAACTTTTATGTTTACAATATTTTCATTTTAGGTCATTTAATGTCCTAAAATTGTAGTTGAAGTTTTAAAATTCAAATTGTAGTCACATGACAAGATTGAGTTATGTTTACAACTTTTATGACTACAATTATTTTTATATATATATTTGTGCATATATAGAATAATACAAGATAGTATATACATTTACTTTGTGTTTTTATGATTTAAAAAATACAGAATTAATAATTTAATAAAATAGAAAATATTTGTAGGGGCGGCTGGATCAGGAACCGCCCCTACAAATCGTCTAGGGTATATAACCACGGGCGCACGGGTGAAAATGTGTTGGGCACTCTCTTCTTCCTCCCGATGCCGTTAGGCTGCCCAACCTTTTCCTCGGCGCCCATGGTGCTCCCGCTTGGGTTCCTGATCCTCCACGCCTCGCTCCGCGCCCCATCTCCATGGCGGCTAGGGCACCTCCACAATGCCGCCACCCATTCGACCCTCCCATCCTTGGGGCTCCTTGGCCCTCCACCGCCACAAGTTGAGGCAGCCTCGTGGCGTGGCTCCTCCCTCCCTGCAGCGCGCCCCACGACGTGGCTCCTTACTCCCCGCGGTGCGCCCCATGGCTCGAACCTCCCCGTCGCTGTCGTCGGCGCCGTCAAGATCCCCCTCTGCCGCCACTCCTCCCGTCCCCATCGAGTCCCCCCGCGGCGCGGCTCCTTACTCCCCACGGTGCGCCCCGCGGCTCGAACCTCCCTGTCGCTATTGCCATTGCCGTCGCTCCTCCCATCCCCATTGAGTACCCCCCGTAGGTAGGCTCACTTGGCTCCTTCCTCTCATGATTGGAATCTTGGATGGGAGTAGTAAGAGTCTGTGATTTGCTATTGGACACCTTCATGTGAAAAAAGAATTCTTCTAAATCTTGGATGGGAGACACTAGTTTGCGTTGAAAGTTACTGCAATGAAATTCTAGTTTTTTTGACAGAGAGAAATTAATAGACACTGTAGTGGCCTATGTGATGATCAAAACTCAGACCACAGGTTCTATAAAATGGGATTTTAATTTCACACAGCCACTAATTCCTAGCATTTTTTTGGCCAGATGTGCCAACAGAAACAAATTTAGCAACCCATACTTCAAATGTATTAAATCAGAATCTAATTTTGCCTACTCACTATCCACATACATTATGTTTGGGGTACAATACTCTACAAACTTTCATAATAATATTTTGGTTCGACATTTTGAGCGCCACTAGGACCTAGTGAAAGGGTTGTTTCAGCTGGTGAATGACTGGTATGATTTTTTAACTGGGTTCAAAAGAAGGCCTGCACTAGGCCAAACTCAACATAAAATTCTACTTCCCTTTACTATCTTTAGATATTTGAGCAACACAGCCTTCTATTCCCAAGCAAGAAATGGCCAAGGATATTATTAACCTAGCTGTAGCTAGCCTGTAGAAATGTCCAATCCCTGCGCCGCCTATGGGAAAAGCTCACGTGAGGGAGAGAAGAGGCCTTCCGGCCACGTGCTCGGGCGGCTGTGAAGAGAAGGATGGGGATGGAGGGGGTTAGCGGCGGCCCTGTGTCACCCCAAAGGGACTGGCGCGGGTCTTGTATACGGTGCAAAGAATTCTCAAATGAACCATATATATCATACAAGAAAATTGTGCAAAATATCTATTTGTGCATTTAAAAATAAAGATACATATGTTTATCTTTTGCTTGCTTTGCTGTGCAGCTACTACTACCTAACTACTACTACTCTGCTATGTACCTAATTAGGAGACCATACCTAATTAGCATGAACTGTAATTTTTGTAGATTAAACTGTGCAGTTTTCATATATATTCATTATTCCACTTAAATAACTAAATAAATTAAGAAATGCATTAAAAGAAATGAATTGGTGGTGAACACCTTACTTTCTGGTGATCTTATATCATGTGTGAACTTGTGATGCACTTGGTTTGGTCAGAAATTATGTTTGGCACATAAGTAAATATTTAATTTTAGTATTTTTATAATTCTGGACAGTTTCTAGCACTTGGTGAATTAGGCTTTGATAGTGGTGTTTGCTGGGAATCATGTGAATACCAAAGTCGTAGTTAACTTACTAAACTAGCTTGTGTTAAACTTTGGTGGCATTTGACCAAGTAGTTTAGGAGATATGGCCGTTCTCAGTTTGAATCCAATTTTGGCTGCTCTCTGTCTTGTGAAGATATTTTTTTGTTGTTAAATGATTTTGACCTGGTAAAAGTTGAAATCATTCCTTGAGGTCTAAAAATTAATTTTAGGCAATTTCATAAGCTTTTCAAATTGTCTTGTTGCATATCATTTGGATTTGTAAATCTCCAGTTATGGTCAGCTTACTATGCTATTGTTGCTCTCTTACCCATGCTACTGCTCTTTTACTACTGCTACTACTCTGTACTATACTCCATTTCTCTCTTTTGCTTGCTTTGCTGTGCAGCTACTACTACCTAACTACTACTACTCTGCTTTTCTATATTTACAACTCTGCTATGTACTTAATTAGGAGACCATACCTAATTAGTATGAACTGTAATTTTTATAGATTAAACTATGCAGTTTTCATATATGTTCATTATTCCACTTAAATAACTAAATAAATTAAGAAAGGCATTAAAAGAAATGAATTGGTGGTGAACACCTTACTTTCTGGTGATCTTATATCATGTGTGAACTTGTGATGCACTTGGTTTGGTCAGAAATCTTATTTGGCACATAAGTAAATATTTAATTTTAGCATTTTTATAATTCTGGACAATTTCTAGCACTTGGTGAATTAGGCTTTGATAATGGTGTTTACTGGGAATCATTTGAGTACCAAAGTTGTAGTTAACTTACTAAGCTAGTTTGTGTTAAAATTTGGTGGCATTTGGCTAAGTAGTTTAGGAGATATGGCTGTTCTCAGTTTGAGTCCAGTTTTGTTGCTCTCTGTCTTGTGAAGACATATTTCTGTTGTTAAGTGATTTTGACTTGGTAAAAGTTGGAATCAGGCCTTGAGGTCTGAAAATGAATTTTAGCCAATTTCATAAGCTTTCTAAATTGTCTTGTTGCATGTCATTTGGATTTGTAAATCTCCAGTTATGGTCAGTTTACAATGCTGCTGTTGCTCTCTTACTACTGCTACTGCTCTCTTACTATACTCAATTCCTCTCTTTTGCTTGCTTTACTGTGCAGCTACTACTACCTAACTACTACTACTCTACTTTCCTATATTTACTACTCTGCTATGTCTCTATCTCACTCTTTTCTGGCTCAACTGAACTGCTCTTTTCTGGCTACTCTTCTATGCTTCGGGCAGCCCTCCGGGGTCGATTTGAAATAGCCGAAGGACTTACCATAGGGCAAGGCAGGTGCTTGCTATGCTTGCTCGCTCCCTCTCTGCTGCTGTCTGGTGCTTTGTTGTGCCTGCTCTCTCCATCTTTGGTGCTGCTGGTGCTGTCTGGTGCTTGCTGTGCTTCCTCTCTCCCTCTCTAGAGCTGCTGGTGCAAATACCACAGACCACATGTTTGTTTTGGTTCAAAGCAGGTTTTGGTGGGATTATAGAGACGGCATGCAAATACAGACGCACGCTAGTTGCTAACTTGCTACCCTCCTCGGCTCCTCCCCTGTTCTACCCTCCTCTCCTCTATTTTTGCCACATTTCCTATCCTCTATGTTTGAGAAGCAGCAACTGCTTTTTTTACATTTTTTTCTCTCTATGTTTGTTAAGCAGCTGTTGCTTTTTTTGCCAAATCTCCCATCTCCTCTCCTCTCCTTTATTTTGCCGATGATGAAATTGTCCAAGTCCATACATTATATGGAATATGGGCTGATGATCAAGAACTTATGAGAAACTTGGCATCATTAGCAGCCGCTCCTACATTACCTTCTCCTTTCTTCTCTGTTATGATGCCTTGATGCTCCAAGTTTATGATCAAATGATGTTTGACATGTTTCTGAGGCCTCTACTGCTACTACTCATTTTTTTGATATATTGTTGTTTTATAGGACTACTTTGGTTTATGGACCTTTTTTATTTCTTATACATTCTCGTGTACCTAAAACATACTTTCTTGCATCTATTAGAACAAAGCGTGAAATAATGTCGTGGACACCAGACAGTGTAGCCCGATGCCCCGAGCATGATGAGCAGCCAACCTATGAGGAGCAAGCACTAGAGGACCAGCTTACTTAGGAGCAGTTCAATAACGAGTTAGAAAAGGATCTAGAAGTGATGCTTACTCAGGAGCAGTGTGACGAGGAGGAAGGGGGGGCAGAAGGAAAGCAGGAGAGGCTGCTGAAGGCGAAGAAGAAGAGGATGATGCTGATGATGACTCAGAAGAGGGATATGTAAGTCCCGAGGATCCTTTCCCACGTGAAGCCAGAAGGAGGCCAACGGAGGAAGATTTGGACAAGGATTTTGACTCGAATGAGGAGGTAGGGATAAAGCCTTAGCTTGTAAATTTTGCTAAAGCTTTGGCTATGTTACCTCTGCTAACACTTTGACCTATCGTATACACAGGCCCCTCTTGAAACTCAGAAAAGACGACGTCGACATCCGCGACATCTCGCTGGACAAGATGGAGTAGAGGAAAGGAGAGCAGAGGCAACAACCATAGAGACGGACATTGAGGCCTCTGCTCCACAACCTCAAGACACAACCACGACTACCAAGCCTAAGAGGAAACGAGGGGATAGAAAAGCAAATATATATCTAGATAAGGCATGCTATATGATAACGGAGGTCGGGCCAGCAGGGGAGATCCATGAGCCAAAGGAATTAAGAGGACGATTTCGTAATATGATCAGGGCCCTACTAAGAGATAAATTAAACCCAGCAATCCCTAACTGGAAAGAGGTACCAGAGAAGAAAAAGGATGAACTATGGGATAGACAACTGAAGCTCAATTATAAATTTCCGGAGGGTAAGCACGAACTGGTAAAAAAATGCTTTCAGGATGATGGGAGAGTCATTCTGATATTAGAGGTCGGAGCTCAACAAGAAGTATATCCAAAAGGGGTTAACCCCATTCAATGAGTTTGGCAAAATAACTCCTAGTCAATGGGAGGAGCTCGTGGCTCAGAAGACTTCACTAGAGGCATAGGAGCTCAGTGCCTGTAACACCGAGCTGGCGAAGGGGAACAAACACCACCATCATCTAGGCTTTGGTGGCTACTATGCCAAGGAAGAGCAGTTTAGGAAGATGGACGAAGAGGCCGCAGCTGCTGGGAATATCGATGTGACGAATTTGAAGGTACGCTCAAGGAATCGGATATATGCGAGGAGTACAAAATCATCTGGCGGTAATCTTAAGTTTGATAAGCCAGAGACCCAAGAGGCAGTATCAAGGATACTGAAATATGCTGAAGACAAGGAGAATGGCTCATTCAATCCTTCTAGAGAGAGGGACGAGCTTAGCTTTGGCTTGGGAAACAAGGAGCACATAGGCCGCACCAGGGGGCTAGGGAAAAGGATGACCTGGAAGCAAGGATTTGAAGAGGACAGGCACATATACAAGAAACATGGCAGAGACTGGGATACTAATCTTGAGCTCGAAGTAAAGGCTCTAGTTGTGAAGGCGTTGGAGGAGCAAGGACTATCTACGAAGTCACAGACATTAATGACGTCGCCAGGAGAACTGGCATTAGTTGGTAGCCCTCTGAAAGTTCCTAGCAGCCAAGGTTCCACTGCAGCCACAACCCCCATTGATCGCATACGGAAACCAACTAGTTGCACCTTGGTGTTTCTCAGCGGCCAGCAAAACATTGTGATGGAGGTGGCAATGGGTGTGGCACATCCTCCCAGTGGCTTACACCACAATAATAAGATACCACCGGACTACACTAGGGTCGAGGTGTATACCGTGAAGCCCGAGTTCATGCAGTGGAGGATAGACTACGCAACTCCCAAGGGGCTGGTGTTACTCGGAGACGTAATGAGGCAGTTCATCCTCTGGCACAAATGGGACATTATATTGACTGCTTCTTCACCGCCTCCCCTGTCCCAAATTTGGAGCGAGTTGTCGAGGTCGGGGAGATATTTTCACCATCTCGCGACCACCACATTCCTGAGATGCCACATTTTTCCCCGCCTCCTAGCGAGTATGTGCCTTCTCCAGCTCATACCGAGCAAGTGCATGATGAGATGCCACAGTCTTCTCAACAAGCACAACCGATACATGAACAACGAGTGCCTCCTAAAGAAGGTGATGCACAAGAAGATGAGGATGTGCCTAAATGGGAACTTCGAAAGAAGCATCCAATTACCATAAGACCAATTTATGTTCTGATGAAAGACGGCTCGTCGGTGTCCAAGTGGTATTCCCATGACTAGTTCAAGCCTGAGAACCAAGTTAAAAAAAAGTCACATCACGGGGTTCACCAAACAGCAAAGCAGTATCCAAATGTTGATGCCATCAAATGGTCAAAGGATTGCCCAAAAACATATGAAAGAGGCAAGCCCTTCCTACCAAACTGGGACATCCAGCGCCTACCACTTGGAATGAGAAGGTTCCATGATTGGTACTTGCGTGTTCTCCCAACGAGCATAGACCTTATACAAGCATGCTTCCCCACCGGCACATTTGGAAGTCTAGCCGGGAAAATTGTCTTTGACTTCAATGACATGCAGACATGCTTTCATCTTGGAGCAATGGAGATGAATCTAATTCGCACATGGTGCTTGTAAGTCCTTGTCCTCCCGATATGATATAAATGTAATCTTTGAATTTTGTTGTAACTAACCCACGCCGTGATTTGTAGAATGCAAGTGCACATTGTCAAACAAATGCCAAGTGTGAAAGCCGGGTATATAGACCCTCAAGCTATAGCACAAACAAATTTTAATTACCCTAAACAGTGGCTACTGGATGCCAAAGAGCTAGCTGCTGGAAAGACTCTTCGGGAGAAAGAGCACATCCGTACGACAAAACTAAGGGAAGAGTCCCTTAACGTTGCGGCATACATTGCCCTAGCTTTCAAAATTCTCCAACAACACTCTACTATATGGCTACCATACAACTTCGAGTAAGTTTAACTCTATACTTAAAGCTTTGTTCGATATATTTTATTCGATATAAAAGAGCTTATCTAGTTCTATGATTAAATTTATGCAGCAACCACTGGATTTGTATAGGCGTCGATGTTGGGAGGAGCATGGCATGGGTCTTTGATTCAATAGATAGGGACCCGGTGACATACAAAGACTTCATATCGATTCTCAAGACGTATACGTATCGACAATCCTCATTAGCTTATATGTTTGTATACATACTTGTAACGTTCACTTTTGGATACTAACAAGTTGTATTTGCTAAAATAATTCGAACATGGCATTTAGGTTATATGTCACTAAACATCACGGAAGGCATGATCCAGCAAGGAAGGAAAAGTTGGCTATAAAAACACTATGTGCGGTAAGTGTAACTTACTTCTTCAGTACTCCATTACATGGCTGTCAAAAGCATTACTTAACATTTTCATATGCAAAACACACAGTGCCCCAAGCAGAAGCCTGGGAGTGTACATTGTGGATACTATATATGTTCTATGATGAGTAACACCGGTGCCTACAGGAGACACCCCTTAAGGGTAAGTTTAAACCTCTTCACCCGTAGTATAAAAACTTCGTACATGGTATGAAATACTAAACCAAAACTTGTTCTCTTATAGTGGAAACAAGAGAAAGAAAAGAAAAGAGACCCATACAAGGATGACCAACTCTTAGAGCTCGTTGGCAACCTTTGCAACTTCATATTGGACCAGATTGTACACGTCAAAGGCACCTACCATGACCGAGAGTCTGACTTAGGTAGAAATCCTCAGTACCAACACCTTCGTGAGACTGAAATGCTAGCTCTAGGACGTTGATAACAATGTGTATGGAATTTGACATTGGTTTTACCTTGTGAATTATGTCTATTTAATGATGGATTGTATATATTCTTGTGAATTGGACATATAATTGTAGTTTATATAATACTCTTGTCCTTGTAGTATATATAATACTCTTGAGTGAACACGGTTCAGAATGTTGGTCGTGGGGCGTTCGGCGGGATTATCTCACTTTCCTCGCTCACGTTGGTCGCGGGGCGTTCAGCAGAACATTGGTCGTGGGGCATTCGGCAACGCGAGCGCTGGATGGAATACGCGGAAACAAACAATGTTCTAGTCGAAATTGAATTATAAATTTGATTTTTTTGCGGAAAAATGTGCTGTCTGGGAAGACTGAACCGTCCCTACAAATAGGTATTATAGGGGCGGTTGGTACTACAGCCACCCCTACAAATCAAATTATAGGGGCGGTCTGGGAACCGTCCCTACAAATACATGATTTGTAGAGACGGTTTGCTAAGGGCGGCTGGCCAAACCGCCCCTACAAATGGTCTTGAGCCGCCCCTACAAATGATATCTGTAGTAGTGTCTATGGCGGGGTTCGGTGCGGCCACTGCTCTGAGTTTATAAGGTTGCGAGTTTGCCGAGTGCCAGATCGGGACACTCGGCAAAGCCACATCTTTGCCGAGTGCCAGATCGGGGACACTCGGCAAACATATTTCTTTGCCGAGTGCCAGATAATTACACTCCGGCAAACATATTTCTTTGTCGAGTGCCTAGTTTTGCCAAGTGTTTTGTTTCTAGTTTGCCGAGTGTTGAACTTTGCTGAGTGTTTTTTTCCTCATTTGTCGAGTGCAATTATTTTGCCGAGTGTTTTTTTTTGCAGCACTCGGCAAAGAGCTTGTTAGCCGAGTGCCTGATAGATTGCACTCGGCAAACCCTATTGCACTCGGCTTACCTGTTGTTTCGGGTAGTGGACCAACCAATGATGTCTGATGTCATGGTGATGCTCAATGGCAATGATACTAGTTCTCGAGGCCCACATTTTTGGTGGATAGAAGCATATGTTACTCCTATAATTCATGTACTACAGCGCATGTGTCTGCTAGACATCACCGGTATTTGTGGATAATAGCACATTGTTACTTGTTTGCTTCTTGATGTATAGTAGTTTAGATCAACTAGTCCAATTCATCACAAAGTGTGATTATAGTAGATACCAATTGCAATTATGGTTACTAATATGTTTGGCCATTCTAACACCAGTCTCACACAGATCTTTCCCATCCATCTAACCAGTCTAATAGCTATCGTCCTTTATGGAGGCAAAGTAGAAGGCAGTAGGCATGACCCACATGGGGAAATCATCACTACCTGGAAAGAGCAGATTTGCCGAGTGTAAAAATATTTGTCGTGTGCATTCTATCGGGCACTCGACAAACAAGCTCTTTGTCGAGTGCTGAAAAAAATACACTCGACAAAATAATGGCACTCAGCAAACAAACTCTTTGCCGAGTGCTGGAAAAAAACACTCGGCAAACTAAAAAACAACACTCGGCAAAACAGAGACACTCGGTAAAAAAACCGCCACGTGGACATCCTTCAGTTAGTGTGTCGGCCGTTAGGAGTTTGCCGAGTGTCCGTTAGTGGCACTCGGCAAAAAACTAAGTTTGCCGAGTGTTTTTTCTAGCACTCGGCAAAGAAATAAGTTTACCGAGTGTTTTTTTTTGCACTCGGCAAATAAATAAGTTTTTTCCCACTTTTGGCCTGAAAACTTTTTCTACTCTCTACATACAACATGTGGTACTTCATGTTAAGATTTGATATATTTCTGAATCTGTTTGCTATATTTAATTAATTTATTGTATTTCAAGGAATTTTTTTGGTATAAGTCAAATTTGAACTGCAAGTGATTCAAATAATATAATAAAATGAGTAGAAAAATGATATTCATGTTATTGAGTACAGTGTGAGGCCTTATCCGGGAAATGAAATGAAATTTTGAACATCTTGTTCAGGAAACACGACCATGAACGTGTGGCCGAATGGTTTTTAAATTCTAAAAAAAACAAACGAAGTCGGAAAATCATGAGATTTATCTAGATCACATGATATCATACATGGAGGCTGTGGTAAAATATTGAGAAGGTTTCGCACAATTTGTCATGTAGATGTTTACAAACCGAGGTATCTCACAAGAAGAATCGTAGCGTTGAGAAAGATTCGGTAAGATTTGAAGTCAAAGTGACGATCAAATTGGGGTTTGACTTCAAAACTTTTTGTATAGACAATAGAAAACATAGATTGATTTATGTGTAATTTTGATAATTTTTTGGATCTGTTTGATAATTTTAATTTATTAAGTGCAATTATAGAATTTTAATTGATATAAATTGAATTTGAGCTATAACTGTATGAAATAATAATTTTTTTTTCTCTTCTCACCTTGAAACTTTTTCTACTCTCCACATACACCATGTGATACTCCATGTTAAGATTTGGTGTATGCGCTGTGGCAAATTTCTATGCATTATGGGAATAAAATGACTTCTTTGTCGAGTGCCTGTGCTGTGACACTAGGCAAAAAAGGCAATATTTGTACGCTCTGGGCCAGTCTTTGCCGAGTGTCCAGTATTTGACACTCGGCAAAGAAGACAGGTTTGCCGAGTGCCCGAGATTTGACACTCGGCAAAGAAGCCAATATTTGTACGTTCTGGGCCAGTGTTTGCCGAGTGTCAATTATTTAACACTCGGCAAAGAAGGCAGGTTTGCCGAGTGTCAGGTCCGGGACACTCGGCAAACGCGCCATGACCGTCTCCGTGTCGTCGCTCTCGGCAAAGTATTTGCCTAGTGCCCGATAAAAAAACACTCGGCAAAGAGTTGTTTGCCGGCACTGTAGATGCAGTGTGCTGTTTGTCGAGTGTTACACTCGGCAAAATCTTTATTGAGTGTTTTGTGGGCTTTGCCGAGTGTCTATGGCACACGGCAAAGCCACTGTTTCATGTTATGCATAACATTGCTTACAAATATGTGATCGCAGATTATTCTCTCTCACGTCTTCCCACACAAGGCTATTCTTTCTCGATCAATACCTTTCTCCTCGGTCGTCGCACATCTTAATTCCCAACCGCACATTCATATCTTGTAGTTCCTTTCATGTTATTAGATGGATTAAACATGCAAGATGTATACTGCAAGAAATTCATAGTTCATCGTTTTCCTAGCAGTACTAGTTTTCTTTAAATGTGATTAATATGAAACTCAAACAATGGATGCCATCGTTGTAATCAAGGGGAGCAACTTACTGAACTTTGTCTTGTCTAGTTTCTAGAACCGGCCATCCGGGCAAGCAAAAGGAGGGAGATGATTCCTATCCTACAGCCTGTTCGTTTCGGCTGAAACTTAACGATCGTGGATTATTACTGCTGGCTGGTTTGGTGTGAGAGAAAAATACTATTCTGGCTTATAATCCATGATCGTTTACGACCAAACAAACAGGCTAGTGTGTTGGTCATGTGGAAACTTACTGAACTTATTCCTTATGCAAGGGGTCAAGGTCACGGCTATATAATCAAGAAGAGCACATTGTTGTAATAATTGATTTGAAAATAGTAAAGAATAACTCCACAAGTCCACATACATTTTGTGCCACTGTGTTCTCGTGATTAGAGGGAGTCCATTGTGTATTGTTACAGAATATCAGAGATTGAATGGTTTATACTGGAGACCAATTAAGTACAATATAGAGAGGAAGTGGTGTTGAAGTCCACATACATCTTTTCAGTATGATGACCTGTGTTCTTTTATTCCGAAATGGATAGACAAATTTTGTCCAGTTCCCAAAATGTTTGTTGGTCACATGTTTGTACTTTGTATGTACAATGTTTACCATCAATTTGTGAGTTTCTTTTTAGGCAATACTTTACGGTGCTTATTCGGCTACTATTGTTGCTCCATTCGTCATAATTATTTGCATGGTATGGTAATTCTATAAGAAGCTGAACATGTATTGTGAAACTAGATCTTTTGACGGCTATCCATTCTCAGATACTCTAATAAGCTCACTAACTTCATGGTAAGTGTTTGGCTCTGGTAAGACAACGCATCCTTTTGTACGTTGTTCTAATGTCTATATATGTGTTGCAAAATCACATAATGGTACCCAAAAAGAAGAATATGTCTACTTGTCACTCGAGTGTTTTGAGCTCTTCACACACTCGATCTTTTCTATATCTTCTTCCTCCCTCCTGATACGCCGCCGCCGCTCACCTCCCACCGCCCAACCACGACGCGGTACGGTCTCGATGGAGCTCCGTAGCCATGGCCACGGAGCTCCGACGAGACCCTACCGCCTACGGTGACCTTCTTCCTTCTCCCCCCACCGTTGTCGTGGCCATGGCCACCCCCGCCCTAACCTGGCCTGGCCGCCTCCCCCGCTGCCCGCTCCGGCGGCGCCACCGTTGCCTCTGCCTCGCCCGTCTCTCCCGCGCCACCGCCTGGCTAGCCAGCCTTCCAAAAAAATTCTTCTAAGGCCACCGGATTTAGAGAAGAAGAGGGGGGAAAGAGAGGAGATCGAATCAGAGTGTTGGATTGCTCTAAAATACTCGAGTGTTGTATAGGATTTCTGAAAAAAGAAAGAAGAAAAAACACAGGATTTGATTTCGAGCAAATGGCCAAGCAGTTCCCTATTTACTCGTTTTTTTCTTTTTCTCGCTGCAGAGGAGTCGGACTGAAGTCTCAGTCAACGGTGGCCTTGGGGCTCTTTGTGTTGTAGTATTGGTGTGCCTCGGCGGGAAAAAAATTACATGGACCCTGGGTCCATTCGGCGGCCGATGCGCCCCTAGCCTCGATTGCCTACGCGTGGCGGAGGATTAAATCGAACGCTTACGGGAGTGGTGGGTTGGTGGCTCCCTCCGCACGCACATCTCCGGCCTCCTTGTGTCACATTGGGTTGAGTCCAAGTCAGTAGATGTGGGTGAAGGCGACTCCTGTAATAGCTATCGATGATTCGATGAATTGAACTCCTGAGCCCTGAACTTGTCTTCTACCTCTGTTCTCGTCCGAGACCCCCTTGCTGTTCTTGCTCTCTACCTCCGATTCCTTGCTATTCCCTGTCTAAACTCCCTCTGATTCTTCAAATATTGTATCAGTTACTCTTGTAATAGTGATAAGAGACACGATTCCGCTGCCAAACAAATGGGGAAGAAAGAAGAAACGTGAGTAGCATCCATGGCGTCAGGTATACGTATCGTGTTCGCAGGTGCTCGGGTCGCATCGCGTCGCGGGAATGCATGCGCGCCTTTGATCCGGTTCAAGGTGACGATTCGACGGTGGCGCGGATCGGACTTGCATTGACGGTGTGGATGTGGAGCTTCAACTCTGAACATAGTACTCGATCTACTGCAAAGTCCGCCCGCAACGACATTATTTACAAGAATTTCTACGTGCTATACGAGTGCGTACGTGTATACAGACTAGCAGTTGCTACGACTTGACCTCTCTTTGCTTTGTGCCACCTGCAGCAGCCTCCGCGACCAAAGAAACCACCAGCGGCCGCGCCGCTGTCTTCTCTTCCCCGCAAGCTACAGCCACATGCAGCTGCTCTGGTCAGGTTTCTGCGAAACTGGCCAAGCAACTCGCAGCTCCTCTTTCCGTCAGCTTTTGCATTTTGGAATTCGCTTCCATTTCATCGTCGTCCTCCAACTCGCTAAGAGAACGCATCCGCAAGGGTCGCCAGCAATTCGCTATTACAGGGAGACCCACCCAGCTGCCTGCTGCCATTGCCACGCATGCATCGCTGATGATGGTGCATCTTCTCTGAGCTCCTCTCCGTGCTACAGTAAGTTCCTCTGCATCCGTCAATCCAGCTCACCGATCCTCCGCGCTGGCTCTGGCTCCTCCTTTAGCGTGCACCATGCACGGCCGCGCCCTTCGCACCCCCTTCCTGCTAGCAGCAGCAGCATCCGCGCTGCTGGCGGCGGCCGTCACGCTCACGCTTCTTCCCTCCGCCGCCGCGCAGGCGTGGGTGGGCTCGTGGCGGACGTGCGAGGACACCGACGGGCAACTACTCGGCCGGCAGCGCCTACGCCAACAACATCAAGCAGCTCATCCACAAGCTCCAGACGAACGCGTCCAACACGCCCGCCCTCTTCGCGACGGGCTCCGCCGGCGCAGGACCGGACACCGTCTACGGGCTCATACTCTGCCGCGGCGACCTCAGCCCCACCGACTGCTTCGACTGCGGCACCAACGCCGTCCAGGACGTGTACCGGGTGTGCAACGGCACCCGGGACGCCGCGCTCGTGTATAACCAGTGCTACGTCCGCCTCGCCCCCACGGACTTCCTCGCCACCACCAACAACACCGGAATGGTGCCCCTCTTGAACGGCAACAGCGTCCCCGCGGGCATCGACGTCGCGGCCTACGACGGCGCCATCATCAGGCTGCTCAACGCCACCGTGCGGTACGCGGTGGACAGCTCTGCCCCGTCGTCGTCGTCTCCGAGGAAGTACTTCGCTACGGGGCAGATGGTGGGGGTCGACCCGCAGCTCCCGGCCGGCATCTGGTCCATGGCGCAGTGCGCGGGGGGACATATCGCCGGTGTAGTGCCGGAGCTGCCTGGACGACTTGCTGGCGGCCGAAAGTTTGGATGTGCTGCAGATCGACCGCACGGAGATCGGCCTGAGGCTCGACGGTTCGCGATGCAACCTGAGGTTCGAAACGGGGAACTTCTACACCGGCAGCCCGACGGTGAAGCTGCAGATGAACGGCGAGGGGGCCGATCCAGCGCCGGCTCCTTCGACGGATGTTGTACCTGGCACCATCGGAGGTGAGTGCTTAATTGCTTATTCCTCTAGAATAACTCGATTACTTAATTCTCACCGGACGCACACTGGACACTATGTAAACAAGACAACAAATACCAGTAGTTCCCACAATAATTAGAAACACGTGATATTTAATTTGGTATATACTGATCTACTCATCATCGTTCATCGTCATAATAATCATTATATCTATTCTGTTTATAAACCACCTTTGTCTTTATTATAATAAATATATAAGTAACCCTTAATTTTATATTCAAATTATCCACCTTTATCATTATAAAAGATAATTCAAAATAAGCCTCCAAAATTTATATCTAAATTACCTACCTCTTTCATTATCAAAAGATACCTAAATTTGTTTCTAAAAAGATAATTTAAAATAGTCCCTGATATTTTTACAAACTACCCTTGATATCTTTTATAATGACAGAAGTAAGTAATTTAGATACAAATTTAGAGTGTCATTTTAAATATCTTTCATAATGACAGATGTGGATGCAAATTTAAGGGTTACTTTATGTATTTTTTATAGTTGCAGAGATGAATAATTGATAATACAACAAAATAGATCCAATGTCTATTGTTTGTCATGATGATTCGAGTGTACAAATTAAACGTTGGATGTTTGTGATTATTGTGAGTATTTCTATAATGTATCTTTTTCCCTAGAGTGTCTCATGACATTAACATGGAGGTTTTGTTGGGGTATATAATTAGTAATAGTAACATTGAACAACATCATCACAATGGTGAGCAAACAAATTAAATGAAAGCCTACACATCAATTGCTAGACAAACCTGGAGTTGAAATTTTCTTTTTGGCAAAATCACAAGTAAAAAGAATTCAGTTGGCAAACTTCTTAGAATTATATTGCCAATAGTATTTGTTGTTGTAATAGCCCACTGCATATGGATTGTCTGTAAGAAGAGAACATCTCAAGGAACAAATCTTCCCCACCGAAGTAAGTCCTTATTTGTATAGTTTGGTATCAAGCTTCAATAACTTTTGGTCTTTAAGCACTCAAAACTAAATCGGTGCAAATTTACTAGCTTATATGGCCGAGGACATCGAAAGCATCAAGTCGATACTGTTATCATTGTCATCACTACATGTAGTAACAAATAACTTTGATGAAAGCAATAAACTAGGTGATGGGGGATTTGGTGCTGTTTACAAGGTATGATGACACCCTCTCCATTAATAGTTCCTTTGCAACAGTTTATCGCAAGAATTATAAGAGTTTATGTGATTACAACAACGTACATGAGATACTTGGTTCATACCAGATTGTCAAAGTATGAAGTATACATATATATAAATCATGAACTTGTACTCATGTTTTTTTTAAAAGTTTCAACTATTATGACTTATAATACATTGAAGCTTTTGGAACATTCCATCATTTTATATTCTATTCATTTAACTAACTCATGGCGATAATAAAAACTATGTAGGGAGATCTTTCTGGACGGGAAGTGGCCGTGAAGAGGCTACCAAAGGGTTCAGATCAGGATCCTTGATGAAGTCCAATTTTAATCGGGAAGTAATCTATGTTATCATCGTTTGTTCAAACACTAGTCACAACATTGTTGTACATGCCCTTGATGGGGGTCACGTACTTTGATGAGACTTTATGTTTGTCTAAAGACCACAACATAACATTTCTTGGTATCTTGTCATAAGCCTTCTCCAAGTCAATGAAAACCAAGTGGAGGTCCTTCTTCTGCTCTCTAAACCGCTCCATAACCAGTCTTATTTTATAAACATGAAACTGAATAAAGGCAGATGACATACTGGAAGGGCCATAATCCAAGTCCTGGAGCACTGGTCAGGGCCGATGCAAGTAATGTACTCCTCGAGCAGCCAATCCATGGATGTACCAGTTATAGCCAAAATGATTACATAAATCTCCAACATAGTTCATTATTGAACTGATAAAAATATGTTAAGAAGTAAATTTTGAGAAGACAATGCAGAATTACGAGATTCAGATATTAAGGAGTTTCTGCAGCCTCAAAATTGAGAGCCCTGAAAGACTTTATATTAGCAGACAATTGGTGTGTTCCTTTGCTGCTTATCAATCGAACTAATGAAGTCACTAGGTTCCAGTTCTACCAACTGTGCACATAGAAAAACTCAGTCACCATTGAGGTTTACAAAGCACTTGGCTCATCAAATGAAGCAAAGTGCAAAACAGTTATACAATAGAAGCACCAGAAGATCTTCCAGTGAAATAAAAAATTTGATATAAGAGGGATGCAAATTGCTTGGATCAGCAACACACAGATCGGGCAAGCACAAAAGGCCTCAATTACATTAAAGGAATACAGAGGTTTAGAATCTCTATAACCACCTACATTGAATTCCAAAATTTTGATTAGAGGAAATACAGCAGCCAAGACAGATTGCCAGGATACATCACACATAGATCATGCTAGTGACATGCCAGGGCTAACCCAAAAAAGAATGGAGGATACCAAAATAGTATGGCTCAGTTAATTTAAGTGTCAAGACATAGGAAGTCTCAATATACATATCTTGTGTGCACAGCTATAGCTCTATCTCTCTTGATGTCAAGGACTGCTATTTCCTTTCCTATAAAGCTTATGACGGGTGCTGTTATTTGTTACAATAAAACACAGCAAAAGAGTCACCTTAAAGAAAAATGGCAAAGGGCCCAGTTTACACAGTTTATATGCAGAACAAAAATAGTTCCAAGAAGACTTGGGGTACCCTGCTAATTAGGTAGATAGGTAGTTAGGTGCATTACATTTCTTCACATGTATTTTGAAGCCAGAAATAGCGAGTTAAGAAACATATAGAGAAATGTAAAAGGCAATTTACAATGTATTTCCAGGGGTCAATAACGCATCCATGCATTGAACTATGGGATAAGACAAAGGTAACAATTCACAAGACAAAATGTATCACGATAAATTGTTTTTCACCTGAATAAAGAGCTAGCCCCATGCTTGTACCACCCATGTGAATTCTCAGTTATTGTGCAAATCATGCAACATATATCAGTAGCTCAATGCATGTAGAGAAGGCACATCACGGAACCGATTTAACAGGTTATATACCCACATCCTTATCAACAACAAACCAACATGCCTACAAAACAAGAAGCACCTAGTGATCTCGCACAAATATTTATTCAGTTACTAAGCTTAACATAAACTGAAGAGGGGGCCTTCAAAAAAATAAACTGAAGAGGGGCTATTCTCGTTTCAATTGATGACACGCTGGAGACTAATCATCATATGATTGGTGACAGCCCTCAAATTAAGCACTAAGTTTAACAGAGCCAACTGAAATTTTTAAAAAGAACAAGGGTCTGAGTCATCTGCAAGTCAAAAAGTGTCAACACCTGGTAAACAGATGTGCTAACTAACATCTCATGGTTATGCACACAGGAGACACAATCAAACGAGATCGATCGGGAAGCTCACCTGAAAAACCAACCCTGCAAGGAGCAATTGCCACTTCTCAAACAGAAGCTGCAGCTCCGCTGTTGTCTCCGTGCACACCCACCTCCACAGCTGTCCAGACGCAGACACCAGTCCGAAATGGGCTCTGACTCAGCGAGGCCACGGAGGCGCTTGACGGACATCTCCTCGAGGTGGAGGCAGGAGCGGAGGACAACCTCGATTCCCTTGGCTCCGAAGGCACAGGAGCCGACCGAGAGTTTGCGGAGGTTAGCGGCCGCGGCGGCGAGCGCGGCAACCCCATCTTCGGTGACCGCGCACAGGGAGCGGAGTTTGAGGAGCCGAGGCGTTCGGCATCTTGCGCGAGGGCCGGGTTGCCGACGCTCTCAGCGCGGCGGTCGCACTTTAGCGCGAGCTTGGAGACGGCGGGGAAGCGCGCGAGGAGGCGGGGGAGGACAGAGTCGGCGAGCAGCGGCGCCCCGGCGTCGAGCGCGAGGCGGAGGCGGCCTCTACGGCTAGCCAGCGGCGGCACACGAGGGAGCAGCGCTTGCGGTCACCCGAGCCGAGGAGATCGAAGACGAGGGCGAGGAGCTCCTCGGGGAGGTCGGCGATGGAGGAGAGGACCTGCGGCGGCACGGAGAGCGCGGAAGACGGAGGCAGGGGCGGGGGCTTGCGGCGGCGTGGGGCGGAGGGGCACTGGCCGGGGCGGCAGCGGATCTGCCGAGGAAGGGGAGGAGAACGGGAAGAGGGGTCGCGTTCCGTAGAACCTGTTTCGGGGAGGGGGGAAATATTTCTGGTGTCGATCTGTGTACACGGAAAAGGAAAGGACGCGCGTGACGGAAAAGAGAGCACACGGTCGGATCGTTTGCCGCATTTCAATCGGGTGGAATTATGGCCCATCATCTCTCGTGCTTAGCGATGAAAAATGGTACGAATATTTTTCGATCCATATTTAAAACCTGAATTCGTTTAGAGGAGTTGAGATCTGTTCATATTTGAGTTCAGATATCCAATATCTGATACCGTATTCGTATCCGAATACTCAAATCGCATATTTATGATGTTGATATCCAATCGTATCCTATCCGATATAGTTAACACTATCCATATTCGAATTCCGAATTCGGACAAAAATATAAAAACAAATGTAATATCGGTGATATCTATCCTACCTGTTTTCATCCATACTCATGCATGTAGTTGATGTCCATATGTCAGGTAGGTTGCACTTGTAATCCAAAAGCCATCAGGTCGCCTCAAATCTCCAGAAACCATCATCTGCGAGGAAAGAAATAGTGATCAGATGATTTTTTTTAAAAAAAAAAAACATAACTCAGTGCAAAGGGAAAGGACGAATTGTCACATGTGTGTTTCAAAAAACTAATCTACTCTATGCAAACAAACATACACAACAAGAACAAAGATGAACCAGCATGAGCTACCAGGATGACTTAGCAATCTCATTCGCGTGTCCTTAAACTCGGCTTAGATACATTTATTTTTTCATTCGGAATAATATTTTTCTCTCACAAATTCCTCCAGCATTCCTCCAAACCATCCAGATTCCTCCAGATCCCAATGGGCCTGTTCGCTTGTCTGAATTCTGGAGGAATCTGGATGGTTTGGAGGAATGCTGAAGGAATTTGTAAGAGAAAAATACTGTTCCGGATGAAAAAATAAGCAGATCAAATTAGATTTAAGGGCACACGAACGGGATTGCTAAGTCATCCTGGTAGCTCATGCTGGTTCATCTTTGTCGTTGTGTATGATACTTGCACACTAAACCATCGGGTCCAAGTCTTCGCTCCCCAACAAGCATGTATGAGTTTGGTGCGCGGATGACGAACTGACGTTTTGGTACATCACATAGTAATAAGAACATCTCTTTTTTTAATTGCATAGTACAATGTACACGCTCACAACACGTATCCATACTCACTTCTACGAACACATGTATGCAAACTCTACATCTATAAGCACCTTCGAAGGACTGAGCTAGCAGATCTCGAGATTCACGAAGTCACGACTGACGCCTTCACTGTCGACAGAGACGTCGCCTACCACTGAAAGCATAGCGTCGTTAAATCCTAGAATAAATCCAGAAAAATACGATCAGCTCGTGTCAAGTCGAGGACTAATGAATACTCCCTTCGGATTTCCTAAAGGATGTCATTTTGGACAGCGATACGGTCTCAAAAAACAACTTTGACCGTTATTTTTTGCTATAAAATATTTATAAAATATGGTAAATATATACTTTTATGAAACTATATTTCGAGATGAATCTAACTTACATCACTTTTATATTTTTAAACTTAACCCAAAAGAAGTTAGTTAAAGTTTAAACGTTTGACTTACAACCTCAAAACGACATCGTTTAGGAAACCGGAGTAAGTATAGAACAAATGTCACTACAAAATGCTGTACATTAGGTTCGGTTTCTATTTGTAAATTATCATTAGTTGGAATAGGCCATTGATCAGTGCTTTTTTACATGTGAGAATCTTAGAAGACAATAATTAGTTCGATACCTCTAAATAATAATAAAAATTACTTCTATTAAATTGTACTGTGTTTCTCTTCATTCATTTTATAACATTTTTTTTTAGATGCCCGGCTTTACAGAAAGCTTATCAAACCAAAAGATCCGCTGCTAGGACCACCAGCTTACAATAAGGTTCACGCCACTACTGAGAGTGACCACACATAAAGAAAACCAGACCTCTACGAAAGTTCGAATCTACCATCAAAGCCCCAGACACCAACAGTAAGTGTTTTAAAACGCTGACACCCAAACCAACGTTACTTAGAAGCAGCATTAGCTGACACAAGATTAATCATTTCTTCCGCCATGGGCTTCAGCTTTGGCTTCAGCAGAGGGCTCGAAGTCTTCACTAGTGTAATCATGTAACACCTCTTGTTACGAGCTCGCTAAGCACTGAGATTATAGCCAGAGAAATAGATATATTAATATAGTGAGTTAGTTTAATTAAATACGATAATGAAAATCCTAACAAGAAAATAGGAAAAGTAGTTTTAATTGTCTGGCATGAAAACAATTTCTATAAACAATAATAAAACACAACTTGTATTTAGTACTTAAATAAAACTGAAGTACAAATTTAGTAGATGGAAATGTAACATTAACTTTTGAAAAATAGATGTTGTTAACTAGTGCTTTGGGAGCTCAAAGATCAAATTTCGTTAAGACGGCAAACCCTTGAATTTATGTTTAAAATATCATTTTTGGCGAATTATATTGAACGAATTAGTTAAATGGTGCTTATATATTTTGCTCTTACGGGTTAGTATAAGGTATGGACTATGCCATGAAGTATTTGTTGGTTGAGGTTAGCAAGGTTTAGATCTATTAAAAATTGCGATAAAAGAGTTAATGGTTACTTAGTCCTAACTGAAAACTTTAACGTTTCTAAGTATGAAGGGTGGTAGACAATGCTATTTTGGCATTTAATTTTTAACAAAAATGTTTAAATACTAGTTGCATGTTTTGGTATTGTTGATTGCATCAAAGTGAGTGCTTTGTGATGGTATAGGGGTTGGTTTGGTTAGTGCTTGTTTTGGTCACTCGTTAAATAGCTAGAACATGTTGGCCAGCTAGTTCTTGATCTTGGGCACCGGTTGGCAGTCCCAAGTTAGCACGTCTCTATCTTCCTCTCTAGTTCATCTTTGTCTAAGTTTGTTGCTACGACTAGTAGCCATATATACCTTCTTGAGCCTTGTCGAGATGGTTTAGTCTTAACCGAGCTGGGTTGGTTTTGGTCGGAGCTTTAAAATTCGTGCACGCCATTAATAGCAGCCGCTCGGTCGGTGTTCGTGGTCACCATGTGCACGCGCGTGGTGGGCGCCAAGCTTGGCTGTTGTCGGTCGCGGTTTCTGTCCCTGAGTCGTAAGGGTATCGTGGTCACCATGTGCACGCACGTGGTGGTCACCATGTGTAAGGGTATAGGGGTTAATACCCCCTACACGTGTGCTGCTGCCGTGTGCCCACTAACGCCATGGCGCGCCCCTCGCCTCTCTACACCCTCGTGCTATCCTGGACGCACCGTGCCGCTGCGCCGTGCGTAGGGCCAGGCCAATGCCTTGGTGGACACCATCAGATCGATGTGGCGCTTGCTCCGCCCCTCGTTCTACCTACTACGCCCGTCTATGCCTTGGAGCCCTACCGCCGTGTCGCAACGGTGGCCGACCACAGGAGCGATGGCGACATTTCCCTGCCCGCCTTGATCAGTTAGCCGACGTCGGCGCGCCGCTCGGGTCTGGCTGCTTCAAGTCATGCACGCCATGCCAAGCCTGCCCGTCACATCGCCTAGGTGCACGTGTTGGTGTCAGCTAGTGGCCGGGGCCGTCGTCTTAACCCTCTTGCGTTGTTCTCTTGCTCTTTCGCGCAACCACCGCAGCCAGAGCTCCGTGCCGCCGCCGGTAGGCTCTGCTAGCTCGTGGCTCCTCGGCCCGATTGCTTGCGCCAGTGTGCGCCTTAGGGAGTCAGCTAGAGACCCTACCTTCCCCATTCCCAACTGAGTACCTACCTACTGTGAATTTGATGAATTGCTTGTCGCCGGCCATCTCATCTCCGGAACAGAGCACCGCTCAGGGGTAAGTCCCCAACCCGGAGTTAAGGGTTCGATTAGGGGCGTTTCTAGGCTCGCCTTGACCACCTTTAGCCAGTGCTCGCATTGTCTTGGCCAGGACCCTCATCGGTGATGCGGTGACGCGACGGGACCGCCGCGGAGCGTCGTCGCCGTACTTGGGCTCACGTGGCCGGGTCACCTCAACCCTCCCCGGCTTCAACTGCCACCACAATGCGGACCGCGGTAAGCTCCGGATGCTTCTCCACCACCACTACTCCTCCGTTAGCGCATAGGCCCACCGGAGCAGTCGCACCGCCGCGCGAATTCCCCGTCGACGTGGGACGTGAAATTAGTGCACAGTTGGACGTGCTACCGATTTCTACTGCCGTGAGCAGGTCCTGATGTCTCGGTCGGCTTCACAGGCCCTTAGATGGGGGTCTCTGTAGGCCGGCATGGATGTGCAGTGCCGGCCAGAGTCGTGTCGGTGAGTGTGGGCTCAACGGGGACCCGGTCGTTGCGAAGACGGTGTTTCCTAGGGTATGTTGTGCAAAAGTCGAGACTGATGGAACAATGTAGCATGGCGTAGTTGAAATCATGAGAGTCTGAACCCTCTTTTGCAAATGTGTTGGGCACGCGCGGGTTTCCTCCGTGGGCCGTTGGCTGGGCCTACCGGTTGCGCGCGCGGCTACCCCACGCGGGCCGCGTTGGGTTGCTGGGCTGGAATTGCCGTTGCCAGCCCTTTTCGTTTTCTAAGCCTTTTCCAATTTAGTCTCTAGAGTAAATTTGTAAATTCAATATAAATTTATGTAGAGATTCAAAAATAGTGAAACCAATTTTGTTAGAATCCTAAAATCATGATCTATCTGCTAGTATATTTTGTTCACATAGTTTTATAATATTTTTAGAAGCTATATAATTAATTTAAGATACTTAATATTATCAAAATATAAACTTGTAGGAATTATTGTGATAAGTTGGTGATAGTGTTGGCTCTGAAATTTTTACAGTAGATTTTTAACAATATTAGGTGCTCACTATAATTTTTGTAGCTCCATAAGAATTAGTTTGCTGATGTAACTAATGAGCCTTAATTTATATATATAGTAAATAAAAGGAAATAAAGAAACACCTAGGGATTTTATAACTAAAACATTGTGGGAAATTAGCGTCTTGTTCGACAACGTGGATACGTTGTGACATAATCGCCCAATTTATACAAGATCGAGTATGGTTGTCCCCGCTAATACGTTGATACGCGCATACTTTCACTTATATAAACCCGGTAGTCCGTCGAGTGTCACGAAGGACCTCGGTAAATCAACATCATAACCAAAATCGTATGATTAAGCAAATACACATCACATACATAGAGTTATAGTGAAAATAATGTTTATAATGAGTTCACAATTAAGCATACAAGTTTCGGTTTCAAAACCGGTTAAGGGAAAACAACATAGCTTTCAAATTATTACATTAATATAAGTTCCGAATACATTGCTAGCATAAGTGGCATCCTCTGATAAAAGTATATAGATAAGAAATAAATATAAAGTCACCGAGCCCATCGGTGGTTAGCCACCATCTTCAGCAGGCCAAGAACTTCACCTGCAATATGGTGGGATAAACCCTGAGTACTCGAATGTACTCAGCTTGACTTACCCGTCATAAACCAAAAATAAAGTGACACTAAGGATTATGCAAGGCTTTATAAGTGGAGGTAGCTTGACAACATTTTGCATAAAAAGCCACTAATTCAGATATATATTTTATAATTCAATCATCAAGTTAATTATAGCTATTTATCTCTAGATTAGCACTAACCTGTGCCAAACATGTGGTATATCATTTAGTAGCATAGAAATAGTAACCATAGCCGGTGTAGAAATTTCATGTTCATTCGAACCGTCACATTCCATAATACAATTACTACGATGTTGGAGCTAGCCAAGTTTCTCACTGTCCGGGAGAGACGACGATTCAAATCGATTTCAACCAACTAGGAATTTATTTCTAACACAAACCTAGGTCTACCAGCTATGGTAGCCTTAGATCACGTTTGGTACAACTTAGGTCCACATTTCGTGGGTTCGTCTAGCGCCATACAATCAGGGATGACCAGCTACCTGGACGATGAGGACTACCCTGCCATTGGGCTCCTGTCTGGCTCCCCACACATCCTTACTACCATCTAGAGTGCGTACTTTTATAGAATGGGGCCGGCCTGAGTGGAACTACTCGGCTTCGCGATCGGAATGAGTTATCCGGCCAGCTAAGTGATAGGCATGCGTTCAATCTTGTCAGAAGTGCCAACAACGGTACGGTCCTTAATCAACACAGACAAAATCACATGAGTCAACCTACACATAGACTCCGCCCCACCTCTATTTATATTACCCTATGGTTCTTTTCCACGATAGCAAATATAGCCAACCGTGCTTCGATATCCACCTATATCTCACAGGTGATAGGAAATAACCCAACTTCTACCGGTCTAAGCATGGCTAAGCATGTATTCGATCTTGGACCTACATAGGGTTCAAGGTATATTGCTGGACAAGAAAATTATATGCATCAAGTGGCTCCAATCAACTCTTATAACCTAATGCATCAAACATAAAGAACTCAAGTGATATTTATAAAAACGTAGGAGGCTTAGAATGCTCTGGGGCTTGCCTTGGGATCCAACACTAGGTTAGTGTTTGCTAGATGACACTCGCTTGACGAGCATCTCCTATTCAGGCATGTACTCTAGGGGTCCTTCCATCTTCAGGATAGGTCCACCATACACCGTCTTCGGTTTTGGCTCTAATATCACATCCTTCACGTGGTTCATCTAGCGTACCTTAGATGAGATGCAAGATGCAAATGCATGAATATAAAGAATGGTAATATGAGATGCATCATATAATAGCATTCAAGGCAACCATAAGGTCATGCAAGACATAGGCACCTAGAGTTATTTAACTAAACATCACACAACCTATTATAAAGGGATAGCAAGCATATTAGGCATGGCACACAAGTGAACTTAAGTTCATATATTGCACCCATGCATCGATCAAGAACTAACCAATATGTTTAGCCAAACAAGAGCAAGCTAAAGCAATCACCTAGCACATGTATAAAAAATCTAGGACAGCAGCACAACAGTCACTTATTTTATTCATAACTAGGGACATAAGCATCCAACAAGGGCGATCCTAGACTTTTTGGAAAGATAATAAAATTGCCTACAACATTGTTATTATCACCAAAAGCTTATTCCAAAGCTAACCAGGTTAAATATGCCAATGTTTTAGATCTACACAGAACTAGGACATAAAAGTAGTAGTAATTTCAACAATGCATAACTAGAGTTATGGACATCAAACAAGCATGAACCTTAACTTTCTAGAAATCTTATTAAATTATCTAAAACATATTTGTTATCATCACAAGGTGATTCAATAATTAACAAGGTCAATCAAGCACAATTGAGCACCTCTGTCTAGACTTGGACAGATTCTGCCATGCAACTTCACAAGCTTATAACTGGAGCTCTATAACACCAAACTCTTATATTATCACCAATACATGATTTCAAACTTAACTAGGTCAAGCAATAAAATCCTTCAAATCTGCACAGAGCATAGACCAAACATGATAGATCATTTGTCAATTTCATAACTCCTAAACTACCAGGCCTATGGTCATGCAATTTAAACACAAGCAAGATTATGAAATTAGATACAACTTTGGTATTCAATACAACCACAACAAACATCATTTCCACCACGAAAATAATTGCACAAGCAAAACTGCATATGTAGCCCAAACAACAGTGGTACATAAAACTGATAGGAACTTTAGAGACATATAAAGGGAGTTCTAGGCCTCCAACAAACATGAATCATAACTTTTTGAAAATATTATGAAGTTACCTACAACTTTATTATTATCATCAAGTCATGATTCATAACATAACTAAGTCAATTAATACCAACATGCAGGCCTATTCAGAATAGGAGCAAAGCAACATAGGGCATTTGTTATTTTTATAGATCTTAAACTATCAAGCCTAAACTCCTAAAATTTATACCACAGCATACACATAGCATCAGTAGCCTACCATAAAAATTTTACATTTATTTGAGCAAAACAACTGCAGTTATAAAAAAGACAAGACATAACTAGTATTAGAAACCTAACTGCATAAATTGATTTTTACATCAAAACTTTAAACTAAATCATGATATATTATAGATCTGATGCATAGATAATCTCACAAGGATTCCAAAAAGTCCTCATTTGCTCTTTTTGGATTTTTCTACAATTTACTACGATTTTCCAAAGTTCAGCACTGAAATCTACAAAAGAAAGGATTAAACCGAAAAAGGAAAATACTTTTGCATTGAGAACTCTGAAGATCTCAGAAACCAACTAAGCCCATATCTGTAAATATATGTGTCTGGCATTTATGCAAAGTGAGCACTTGAAAAAGCTTTTATTTACGACTAGGTCCTGCTTCTTCAACCTCACGACGCAGGACGCAGCAGGGAAGGGAAGATGCGCAGAGGGGGTGGCCGGGCTGGAGGAGCAGGCCAAGGCCGAGGTGCTCTGGTCGACGAGGCATGCTGGCAGCCGACCGGATGACACCATGGCTAGGCCATGGCTATCCGGGCTTGGCAACTCCCAGCTGCGGCCAGCTAGGCTCAGTGCAGGGGACGACGAGGCACGACGAGGCGAGGCCACGGTGATGGCGCAACATCGAGGTAGGCTGGTGGCCGTTTTAGGTCAAAGTCATGGGGCCTCGGCTCTAGGTTGGTGGCGTAGACATGGTCGAGCATGATGGTGTCGTGAGGCCGAGCAACAGACAGCGGCCGGCTATGGCCCACCGGCCGCGACCGTGGCTGAGAGCGACTGGCTGGAGGACAAGGCAGTGTGGCGAGGAGGTGGCGCTGTGGCTGGTTGTGGCCCTGCTATGGCCAGCAGCGGTGGGCAGAGTGACTGGAGGAAGGAGGAGGAGAGGAGCAGGGTGACGGCGGTGGATGGGGAAGGGAGAGGGAGAGAGTGGAGAGGGCAGGGGAGCTTGGGTCTCTGTATTCAAGCACATGGGGGTGAGGTGGCAAGCGAGGGCAGCATAGAGGAGCCACTCGGCGTCACTCTCCTGCCTGTGGTCGGCCACGACACCATTCCTTTCTCAAACCTAAAGGAAGTAACTAATTCTACCGCAAAAATACACGGAAACATCAATCTTCGTCCCCTCTTAACTCCAAATTTATTTAGTTTTTGCACAAGCAGTAGTAACAAATGTTGTAGAGCTACGCGAGATCTACAACTTTGCTTAAAGTGCCAAAGTCTAATTCGGCATGGTTGGAGAGATACAAGGTTCCAAAGTGGGGTTTACGAAACTTGAAAACTGAAATCAGTTTCAAGCCGACTGAAACCTCCAACTTCTCCACTCAATATCTCCCAAACAATTTGATGATTCAATAAACCAATATCTCCTTGTTCTAGTTCTACGTGAGTACTACAACCTTGATTTCATGAGTTTGGTCAAAATTAATAGGGTTTGCAAACTAAAATTCACCAAAGACAGGTACATGAAAACGGAAACAAGAAAATTCAGTCATCCCAGACAACCAAATTTTGGGATTCTAAAACAACATTTTTTTTATTCTTGTGAGCTCTGTTTGGCTAATCTAGACACTGATTTAGCTCTTGACCATTAAACAAAGGTTGTTCTACATAAGATGGACTACAACTTTTATTTAGGTTACACTACCATGCAAACACTCTAAGCCATTATTCAAACCAAGTTAAAGTAGCATCACGATAAAGCTTAAATTATCCTTTTTGATTTATTGAAGAATTTTCTGGCCACTTGCTCAACATGAACCCTTCATAACTTTTGTTGTAGAGTTCACTTGGAGTCATTTGGGTAAGGTAGCAAGGTTTGGTTGATATCTCATATTCCCATTTACTTAATAAAGCAATCCAAGAAAGATTATAACTTATCATTTCATGTGACTTCTTGATTCTAAACTTCATGAAACTTTTCCACTGGTCTAGATGGATGCATGTTGATGTAATGTACATGGAATGAGCATGTTTAACCACACTCTTGCATAATCTTAACAAGGGTCCACATGTAAATAAGGGTGTGTTGTCCAAGTTTAAGTTAGAGCTCACTCTTGTAGATTTGATCTTTCACCTTCATCACCACTTAACATGTCATATTTGAGCTCAAACCCATTGCTTAACTGGTGACAAACACCTAGGGTGTTACATATGTGGCCTAGTACGTTAGTCATTAGAGCTAGCCCATTAGCCTAGCGGTGTAATCGTATTTTAAGCGTTGTAGTTGCCATTGATTAATTACGTTTTCCACGTTTATCCATGAATGTCATAATAGGAACAACGATGGATCTAGTGTTGACCAGGGTAGCAGAAAAGATGGTTCCTTATTGATCGTGTCGCCATGATGGAATGCTAATATTTGATTATATCTTACCCAGGCAAGCCCCGGTGCATAACCCCTATTATTCTGCACTTTAATTTATGCTTGTGCATTAAGTTTAAGGAATTGAATGAAACCCACTTGCATATATATATATATATCCTTATCCTTATCCTATGAGTCTTACTAGTATGACAGGATCGTGTAGATTGCTATGCTATAGGACTCCGGTAGAAGTCGAGTGATTGCCTGTCACTCACGAGAGATAGGAAATATATTATTGTTGTTATTATATTACTATCATATGGAATATATATGAATGATAATTGGAGATCGGGTAGAATGGTAATTTGGATCTAGACTTGGTTTGGCATTCGAGCAAGGTTCAGGTTGCACTTGTTTCGCCTATATCGGTTAAGGACCAGCTATTGCATTAGATTCTAGTCAGGTCACAGACTTATTATCCTGAGCACATACTTGTTTATGGGAGCATGGAAGGCTCGTTGCTCTCTTGCCGTGGGTTCTGGCTCTTTTCGAACTAACTGATTGGAGGTGGGGATGGTGGAGGTCTAAGCACCACACTGAGTCCGGGACTCAGGTGTGGGGGCTTGGAGTCCAAGTTTGGACGGGGACCTAGAACCCTTGACAGAAGAGTGGTGGGTTGGTCCTGCTTGTGCCTAGGGTACAAGCGGGGCATGTGTTTCGGGGTACCCAACTGGACACATTGATTCACAAATCGTCAGATAATCTGGTACGACTTGTCTACAATCTAGCACCGTAGTAAGAACTGGAATATGAAAGATAGAAAAATGGTTCTGATTGCTTACCACCTGCTTAAAAGTAGCATATATGCTTACATAGAATGGTTAGTTAATGAACTAAGGATGACTGCTAATAAAATGAAATATAAGTACGCACGTTTAATAATGTTTCCTGTAGATGCAATAAATCCATAAGCCAGATAGCCTTGCATATCTTTGGAGTCTTTTCTTTCCTCCTGATGGGTAAGTCTTGTGGGGTACAATTGAATACTCAAGGTTTGTTCTACCCTGTTGCAGGTGACAGGAACATGTGGAGCTAACACTTGTGTGTGGAAACCTCCTGATGGGCTCAGTGATGATTTTCTTAACGTTGCGGACATAGAGTTTAGTTGAAAGTTTCACTCAAAATGTTTTACAATAGAAAAACTTATAATCTGCTATGATGTATATAATGGATCATCATGTTAATGTTTAACTTGTCATTAAATGATTTTATTTCCACTGAAACTCTGATAGCATGGTTATATTCCGTTGTTATAAATAATAAATATTATACTCTGATGTTGCATGAAAAATGATGTAAGAAATGACTTAAGAATTGTGTAAGTTTTATTCGCTCATTTGTGACCCTAATGGAAAAATATGGATTTTCGGGTTCTCCCTTAGGGTGTGCCTGACGGAACTACATAATTTAGTGTCATCCCTTGAGTATTTAGTGTCAATGAAAGACAAGTACTCCTGGGAGGCATTAGATTAGGCGATTCTGCCACAAATCACCTTGTAGATGAGCACCATCGGTGAGGGTAGCATCTTCTCGTTGAACACCAAATCATCCACAGCGCACCTTCACAAAAGAATAGAGTCACCCCTGCTTTCTTCCTCTACATTTTCCACGATATCTCTAAAGGAGTCACAACTAACTGGGGACACATCCCAACCCAAACAATCTCTCAGGAAAGTCTAGGGAGCCTAGCTATGGGGCATCGGAATAGGATATGGTCAGAAGTTTCCAATTTGCCGCACATGAAACATTCTTCAGGCCCTGTCCACTTTTTCTTCTTTAGTTGAACTCCACATTGTATACGGTCATGTACTGCCATCCACAGAAAGATCTTTACCTTCAAAAGAATATTGCATTGCCATACTATCATCATACAACGGTCCACAGCGCCTCCATATGTCATTAATCTATACAACGATCTAGAAGTATATTTCTTGGTTCTTTCCAAGCACGTTGAACACCAAATCATCCACAGCGCACCTTCACAAAAGAATAGAGTCACCCCTGCTTTCTTCCTCTACATCTTTCCACGATATCTCTAAAGGAGTCACAACTAACTGGGGACACATCCCAACCCAAACAATCTCTCAGGAAAGTCCAGGGAACCTAGCTATGGGGCATCGAAATAGGATATGGTCAAAAGTTTCCAATTTGCCACACATGAAACATTCTTCGGGCCCTGTCCACTTTTTCTTCTTCAGTTGAACTCCACATTGTATACGGTCATGTACTGCCATCCACAGAAAGATCTTCACCTTAAAAGGAATATTGCATTGCCATACTATCATCATACAACGGTCAACAGTGCCTCCATATGTCATTAATCTATACAACGATCTAGAAGTATATTTCTTGGTTCTTTCCAGGCACTAGAAAACCTCATCTTTGCCTTCATACAGTTGAATATCATTCAAGAGATCTAGAAAGGAACCCATTCCTCAACCAAGATGTCATTCAGCTGTCACCTGAACTCTATATGCCACTGACCATTCACACAAGCCTTGGCCACCTCTAAATCTAGGATGTGACTGCAATTCTGAAAAGATTAGGAAAACTGACATTTAGAGGGTACTTTCCTAGCTAGCAATCATGCCAGAGACTAGTCTGAAGACCTGACTTGATGTTAACACCCCGGCCTCTCTGATACCACTCCCTTATGTCAAGCAACGATCTCCAGAATTGAGAACCTTTCTAGTTTTTAATCTGAAAGATACTTTTTGTTGCCCAGATATTTATTCTTCAGTAAGGAACAACACAAGCTATTATCATCTCTCTCTAGCTTATCTATCCACTTTGCTAACAGACAGACATTCATAACTCTCACATCTTGAAAACCTAGACCTCCAAATTCTTTTGGCCTACTCAGAGCTTCCCACTTAATCATATGGTATTTTCTTTTCTTGGAAGTCCCTTGCCAGTAAAATCTTGATCTGATTGAATCTAATTTCTAGAAATTCCCCTCATATAGCTGATAAACCCCCATAGTGTACATGGGAATGCTGGATATGCAAGAGTCAATAAGTGTAGATTTCCCACCTGAAGACAAATATTCACACTGCCAGGTTCCAAGTCTTTTCTCAGTTTTCTCACTGACATAACTCAACTAGGCTTTGGAAATTTTGAAGCTACTGACAGGCATGCCCAAGTATTTCATTGGGAAGGACCCAATTTTACATCCAGTGAGTTTACTGCCAAACATTGTTCTTCTTCAGTGAGGCCTACTGTAAAAATTTCACTTTTCTCAAAATTAATCTTCATCCTAGACATAGCTTCATAACAAGTCAGTATCATTCTAACATTTCTCAGATTCTCAGGAGAATATTGAAGGAGTATTATTGTATCATCAGCATATTGAAGATGTGACAGACCCAGTTACCAAATGAGGAACCAAACCCTAAATAACACCCGCATCACATGCTCTAGAAAGCATGGCTGAAAGAGCATCTACCACTAGGTTAAAAAGCAAAGGGAACAGAGGATCCCCTTGCCTCAGTCCTTTGTAGCTTCTAAAAATCACCTCTCTCACCATTTAGGTCAATGCACACCCTGCCTCCTCTGACAGCTTTGCTAATCCATTGGATCCAAGTCTCAGCGAAGCCCTTCCTGTGTAATACTTCCTCCAAAAGTTCCAATTGACCTTATCATAGGCTTTTTCGAAATCTAACTTGATAAGAACTCCAGAAGATTTTTTAGATCTCAACTCATGTAAAACCTCTTGCAAAATCACCACACCTTCTAAGATGTTCCTTCCTGGTATAAATGTTGTTTGGAAAGGACTAATCACTTTGTCAATTACAACAGTCAACCTTAGGGTCAGAGTCTTCGTAATAATTTTGTAGATGACATTCAAGAGACAAAATGGCCTAAATTGTTTGATATTAGTAGCTGGTTTGACTTTGGGCAGCAAGATAATGACCCCATAATTCAACATCCATAATTCTAGATGACCAGTATACAACTTATCTAACATTTCTTTAATGTCCCCTCTAATCAGTGGCCAAAATGCTTTAAAGAACTCTACTGAAAAGTCATCAGGCCTAGGGGCCAGTATTATTCCTCATCTCCTTAATTGTTATATCCAACTCTTCTAGAGTAAAAGGTCTGGTCAAGAACTCATTGTCAGTTTCCAAGATCTGCTGGCTGGTGGGCCATAAATCTGCATCTAGATGCATATCTGCCACCTCAACACTTCCAAACAACATTTTATAATAATCTGTGATGTGGGTTCTCAGACACTAGGGATCCACTGTTTCCTGCCCATCCACTTCTAGCATAGTAATTTGCATCTTCTTTCTTCTGCCATTAGCACATTTGTGAAAGTAACTGGAGTTAGAGTCCCCTGCCAGAATCCATTTCTCACCTCCCCTTCTTTGCCACTGTATCTCCTCATCAGCCAAGATTTGTTGTAATGATTTCTCTAATTCATACCTCTCAGTCCATTCTATTCATGCCAAAATTCTTGAGTTACTCCATTCATCTAATGTAGTTATTCTCTTCATAATATCGTTCTTGAGTTTCTTTTGATAACTGTCATAGTCTTGCCCCCAACCCTTGATAGCTCTTCTAAGTTTGCTTGAGGTAATGTGCCAGTGATCCAATGGATCATACTTGAATCTGGCTGGCCATTTATCCTTAACCCAATCTCTGAATCCTTCTTGGTTTAACTAGTGAGCATTGAATCTAAAGTAATGTTGCTGAAATACCACACCCTCACCAGTGTCAACCAACAGGGGGTTGTTATCAGACCCAAGCCTAGGGGCAGTAGTCACTGTAGTCAAATCAAACTTATCTTCCCATAAATTTGAAACCAGAACTCTATCTAACACACACATTGTGGGAGGAATCTGCTTATTGGTCCAAGTGTATCTTCTACCTGAACGATGTAGTTCTCTTAAGGAAGTTACATTGATCATCTCATTAAAGGCATCCATTAGGTGCACATCCACATTGCCTGATGATTTCTCCTCCACTTTCCTGACCAAATTGAAATCACCACCAAGCATCATTGGTAGATCAGAACTCAAAACCTTGTTTTGGATTTCTTCTAAGAACTCCATTTTCCTATCATCATGCGCAGGGCCATAAATATTTAGTAGCATCCACTGAAAGCCATCAGATTTCATTGTTAGTGTACAGCTCTGATAGAATTCTCCCCTGTCCTCATCTGACACATGGCAAGTGCTTTGTCTATTCCCATCAGCAGATCTCCAGATTGACCAGAACATGGGAGACAAGTCCAGAATATGTCTTTCTATCCAGCAAAACGATCTAACCATCAGATTTCATTTTATAACACAATTGGTATAATAGATATGTGTCCCTATCTAGATATGATAAACTATCAATTACATATCTATATATTTTTTCTATTCACATCACATATAGTTTTGTTCTTTGCATAGCATCTCTGTGATTCTTCATTATGCATTTAGTTGAAACCTTGGCTTAAACTATAGTAGCTCTTCTTGCAGCCATATTTTATAGTAGCCCTGTTCGGTTTACCCTATATTCAGCTTGTTTGGCTTCTTTTTTTAGCCGGAACAGTATTTTACTCTCACAAAAATTTAGCTAGAATGGTGTTTTTCAGTCAGTTTCAGACTAGTGAACGGACCATTAATCTAAGGTTTCGACTTTGATATTTTAATCTTATTAGTTGCTATAATTTTATCCCTAAGTTAAATTGAAAATATTGTGCTTACTATATCTCCATGTTAAACATGTGTGGTACGAAAAAGGCATGAACGCCCAGCGTCGTAAGGACTTTGGCGGTCTCTGCCCCGCATGTAGGAGATGAAAATCGCACTACTCCTAGCCTTGTGCTCGTACAGGTAGGCCTCTGGCGGGGTCCCGCATGGTGCAGGCGCACTCGCTAAGTCGGTATAGATCCCCCGACTGTTGGGGAAGGTTTTAAATCTCTGACTATGGTCGCGATAGCTGAAGATAACTGCTGGAGAAGAGTAAAGCTAAGAGAAACTACTTTTAGCGCTAAGCAACCTTACCGCTAATTTTTAACATGTTATAAAACATGTCGTCAGCGGTTAGGACATTTCTCTCTTCGTTTCTCATGATCAACACAATAGATAAAAGTAGAACACATAGACACAAGAGATATGCAGCCTGTTTGTTTGGCTGTGGCTTGTCGTAAATGATCGTAAATTTCTAGCCGGGACAGTATTTTTCTCTCACACAAATCAGTCAGCAGTACTTCTTCACAAACCAGCAACGATACGAACCAGCCAACCAAACAGGCTGATGGAGACTATTCTTTATTCTTCTCAATATTGATGATTACAATATAGAACTTCCACGTATATATAGTTTTGCCAAGACCTAAGAGTTTGATAAGAGCCCACATACAAAGGAGAATGAGGAATCATAATCCTAGTCCGTTTATATGTGTGCTCTTACCAAACTCTTAGGTCTTGACAGGACTATATATACATGGGAGTTTTATGTTGTAAATTCAGAGGAATAAAGAATAGTCTCCCTATCTTGTGTCTATTTATTTTTCTATATTTTATCTACTGTATTGATCATGAGAGACGAAGAGAGAAAGATCCTAACCACTAGCAATATGTTTTATAACACGTTAGCAAAAAAAAAAAAGGTAACTGCAGATGCCCGATAATTTTTTTGAGAGGAGGAGATGGCCGCTAATTAATGGCCTATTGAGCTTCAGCTAAAAGCTTAAAAAATGGTCACAGCCCACGTAAATGCAACCTGCCATGGTCCAAAATGGTAGCCCACTCTTCAACGTTCCTTTTTTTTTTGCGATTGCCCACTCTTCAACGTTCAGAACCTAGCGCTTCTCTCCATTCTCTTCCACTCGTGTCTCTCTGACTCCTCAGCGAGACGGCGGCGGTGGCACCTGGTCCCTGGAGCCATGAGAGCAGAGGCGACTGTAGCTTTTCCCGGTTCCCAGAGGCATGAAAGCGGCGGTGCTTGCCCTCGCCGCTCCGCCCGGCCTCCGCTCCTACTCCTGCACCCCCACATCTACCCGGTCGACACACGGCCCGTTTACGCCGACTAGCACCGCCTACACTGGCGACTTGCTCGGCCGTGTCGAGGCGTTCCTCTATACCATCACGGATGTCGCTGTCTCCGCGGAGCCCGTGAACGGCGGGAACACGGAGGCCGCGGGGACTAGCTCTCTGGCATCACCGACTACATGGAGACTGTGTTCAAGGTGCGTGCAACCGGTGTGCCTCCCGCCTCGCCTCCTACCGGCCGTCGAGCGCCGCCGCTTCACCAGCGATTATGTGTCCCTGTTCCAGTTGCAATCCATTAAATATCTATTCTTGTTTAATGTATGTTTAGTTTTACTGTCATGAATCTGCTATTATGTTATGTTTGATGGTCCGATGGTACTGATGGTGATATTTGATGGTATATCTAATTGTCTGAAATTGATGTTTGATGGTCTAAACGAATTGGTTTTGGAACTTAGTAATTGTTATGCCAAGGTTCTATACTTTTTTCTGATTTTTCAAGGAAAAAGTCTACTTTTGCTCCCTCATCTTTTGCGCTAGTTCACTTTTGCTCCCTCATCTCTAAAACCAGGCACAAGACCTCCCTCATCTCTCCAAACCACGCACCTGACCTCCCTCGGTGGTTTGGCCTCCGGTATTCGCTGAGTCAGCACTAAATCAAGTAGAAGTGCCCGTGCCCAAGATCTGATCGACTCTGTTCGTTCAAAAAAAATCCCCCAAACTGACGAACCCTAGCTCCGGCATTCGAGTTGCGAGAGGCGGCGGGGCAGTGGGCGTTGGGCGCAGCAAGCGGTGCCGCTAGGCCTGGGCGGGCGCCGGGCGCAGCGCGCATGCAAGAGCGGTGCTACTGGGCCTCGGCGAGCGCATCACTCCAACTCGCGAGCACGGTGCCGCTGACCACGGTGAGCGCTAAGCCGCAAATGGATCCTGTATTTTTGAGTTGTTTTTCTTGGTGATTGTGTAATTTAACAAGTAATGGGTACATCAGTAGTCCTATTTTAAGCACTTGTAGTCCTATTTTAAGCACTAATGTTCTTACCGCACCTATTTTATTAGTACTGAACCTCGTAGCCTGTATCTTCTGCATGTAGGTGTCACGTGATTAGGCATGGATGGTTGCGACTTCCTCCCTGTTCGGTTTCATTTTAATGGGGAGTTCTTGAGGAATAGCAATGGAGTGTTTTATGTTGGAGGTACTCAAGCTATGTCTTACATCGACCGAGACAAGTTGTCGCTGCCTGAAGTTGTTGGCCATCTCCGTGACCATTGCAATGTCAAAGAAGGCACAATTTTGCATTGGCTATTTCTAGGGAGAGACATGAGCATAGGCCTAAGAGCTTTAGTTGGTGACAAAGTGTGCCAGATCATGTCTGACTGCATTGTTGAAGGTGATGTTGCAGATGTGTATGCTGAAAATCATGAGTATGATGCAGCTATTGAAGCAAGTGTCTATGAGGAAGAGATGGAAGAAAATTCCAAGGATAATGAGATAGAAGATGAAGATCTGCAACCTTTGACTATTTGGAAAGGTGAAAGCAAAGAAATAGACAAGCAAGTTGACCTTGTCAGTCAATTTTACTGTACTCCAAATAACATGCCAGGAGACACAAATGGAGATGAGATGTCTAACACTGACGATGAGTACATGCCTGGAGACTCATGTAGTTCTAGTGATGATGAAGAAGCAACCCAAATTCATAAGAAATTTAAGGATTTCAAGAAGAAGATAAAGAAGGGTGAGGCAGCAAGCTTAGATGATGTGATATATGAAGATGTTGATTCTAGGCCTCAAAATGAACAAGAGGATGAGGATGATGGCAACAACACTCCATATTTAGATAGTAGTGATGCAGAATCTATTGATGAGTTAGGAGGTACAGGGCAAGGTAGCCTATATCCAAGATTTAACAAGAAGAAGCCTGTTGTCAAGTTTAAGTTGGGAATGAAATTTAGTTCCAAGAAGCAATTCAAGAAGGCTGCACTTAAGCATGGCTTGGATGAGAGAAAGGTTATTCGGTTTATTAAGAATGACCCAAAGAGGGTGAGGGCAATATGTGACTGGGAAGGTTGTCCATGGGTATGTCTGTTGTCAAATACTTCTAGGTCTGATAGTTGGCAAATATCTACATTTACAAATAATCACATGTGTCCACCTAGAAGAGACAATAAACTAGTGACCTCAGCTGTAATTGCTAGGAAATATGAAAAGTTTATTTTTGCCAACCCATGCTGGAAAATACCTCACATGCAGCAGACAGTTCAAGAAGAAATGTTTGCAACCGTTTCTAAGTCGAAGCTAAAGAGAGCAAAATCACTAGTGATGCAGAAAGCTTTGGATGCAACTAAAAAGCAGTACTCTAGGCTGTATGACTACCAAATGGAGCTTCTCAGAAGCAACCCAGGAAGCAACGTTATTGTGAACAAGGAAGATAATGTAGAGCCTCCTATTTTTAGAAGAATGTACATATGTCTGCATGCTTGCAAAGAAGGGTTCAAAGCTGGCTGTAGGAAAGTTGTTGGGTTAGATGGATGCTTTTTCAAAGGAGCAACTAACGGTAAACTTCTTTGTGCTATTGGGAGGGATGCCAACAACCAGATGTACCCTATTGCCTGGGCAGTTGTGGACAAGGAGAACAACGACAATTGGGATTGGTTCTGTGATATGCTCTTTAGGGATGTTGGTGTGCAGGGAGGACATGGATGGGTTTTCATCTCAGACCAGCAAAAGGTATGCTGCTGTAAAACATTTGTTATGTTAAAATTTGTAACTATGAAGGCAGATGATTTATAATATTTCCAACTTGTTCAGGGAATTCTTAATGCTGTCAGCAAATGGGCACCTGAAGCTAAACACAGGAACTGTGCTAGGCACATTTATGCAAACTAGAAGGAGTTCCGTAGATAATAATATTTGTGAGTCATTCAACAAATGGATCATTGAGGCTAGGTTCTTTCCTATAACCACCATGCTTGAAACTATTAGAAGGAAAGTAATGGTTAGGATCCAAGAACAAAGAACTAAATCACAGAAGTGGACAATGGTTATCTGCCCAAACATCAATAAAAAATTTAATGTCTACATTTCTATGTCTACACACTGCCATGCCATCTGCAATGGGAACGACAAATTTGAAGTTCAGCATTTTGACAATAGATTCACAGTTGATTTGGTGTCAAAGAAATGTTCCTGTAGGTATTGGCAATTGTCTGGACTTCCTTGTTGCCATGCCATTTCATGTATATTATTCAAGACCAACTGCCTAGATGAATATGTGGCTGACTGCTACTCTGTACACCACTTCAACCAAACATATAGTCATTGCTTAAACCCAGTTGAGGGTATGAATAGCTGGCCTGCATCTGATAGGGAACCCCTTAGAGCTCCTGGTTATGTGAAAATGCCTGGCAGGCCAAAGACTGAGAGGAGAAGGGAACCAACAGAAGTGAGAAAGGCCACTAAAATGTCAAAAACTGGAACAATTATCAGATGCAGCAAATGCCGCTTGCCTGGACACAATAAGTCAACATGTACGAACATAAGTGGAGCAGGACCTTCACATGCAGGAGGTTCTCAGAGAGCAGGAGGTAGCTCTCAGTCAGTTCCAGTATCACAGCCAACAGGATATAAGTCAGTTCCAGTATCACAGCCAACAGGATCTCAGTCAGCTGCAGGAGGTAACCCAAATGCTATGGTTGTGCTTTCCAATACACAAAAGAGCACGGCAAGTGGTACAAAAAGGACTGCCACATCTGATGTATCTAGTGCACAGAGCATGAAAAAGGTATGTTTACCAACATCTCCAAGTTTTATGTTATGCAAGTTGTATTTAAAATTAATTCTAGCTTCTTCTGATTGTTGTAGGCAAAGGCAACAAACTCACAAAACGTCATCAAATCAAGTGCACGTGCAAGGGTTTCAACAATTCCTTCTGGGTCAGCTACAATTAACCTGCAAGCTAGAGTGCCCACTTCCAATGTTAACTGCAGTGTTAATGTACAGCTAACTGGTGGGACTGCATCTGCTCATGTGTCTGCTCAAGAGCCAGCAAAGAAGAAGCCTATTCCAAACAAATATGGAACTAATCCACTCTAGATTCTTCCTCCATAGAAATCTGATAAGTTGTGATGTGTTTGTGTGTCTGGTTGTATGCCAAACTTGAATAAATATGCCCTTTATGATGTATGACAATTATGTATGCTACCTGATAAGACTGTTGTTATCTATTTCCTCTTATGTACGCAGTAAACTAGAACTGCCATGTATGACAATTTGTCTTAAGTTATGTGAACCATCTGGGCATGTTCTCTTGCTTACCTGTAGTGATATATGTCCAGTGAGTCCAGTGAACCTGCAAGCCTATTCCATGTATGCAGATGAGTCCAGTGAGGTGAAGAAGTGATATATGCACCACGAACCCAGCAGCAACCAGGGCATGTTCTCTTCTGCAGAACATGTGCCACAATCTTTCTTAGTTGGTAGCTGGTGAGTTCTGAAAGGTGCAATACCCATCTGGGCGGAGACGCGTGACAATGTCATAATCAGGGCCTGGATTCAGCTTACCTGCACTACTCTAGGCGGAGAAGGGCAAGTTAGGTTGCTCGTGATACTCTGCTGTCGTCGACGTTTCGTTACTGGTTCTGACTGACAAGGACGTTTCGTTACTAGTGAAAATCTGTATAATCTGATAAATAAGTTTGTTTGGTTGTCTCCTTCATTCTGATGTCGTCATATTGTCCTGATGAATATGCTAAAAATTAGTTTCACTAGTCATTTTGGCTAGTAGATGCAATATCATGTGCTGGACCATAGGTCATTCTCTAGCAAAGAGCTCCATAGTCATATGCATTGATAACTGAGGAACAAGTCACTGGAACCATTTTACAATGGAAAATTAAACATAAACAGTTGTCATTTATACATTTGCATGACAACCAACACAAGGAGAATGGCCGAATTGAAACCTAACAACACTAGGACAGCAACGCCAACACACATCATCCAATTCCAATGTTTTTGCTTCTTCGTGCCTCCCTTCTTGGCCGAAGCCACAGTCCTCCGAGGATCATACACCCCAACAGGTTCTTTCTTCATCAGTGGTAGCGCCTATTCATACACCTCAGCTTCCACACAATCTGTCGTCTCCAGTGGACGGTAATGGCACATCTCGGATTCTTGAAGCATCCCATAATGAACAAGAAAGTTGGCATATTCTTCTTCGAACATGTAGAAATCACAGCGAGGAAACTAAAAAAAAGGAAAATCAGTTTGCACTGTACAAACCCCAGCTTTCAATTAACACCACAAAATTTCAAAAATCTAACCTGTCTATACTTCCTCGGGCATTTGAAGAACCTTTCCATTGGGTGCTCATCTGTATTCGACATCAGCTCCAAAATCCGCCCCTTCCCGCAGTATGGGCACCAGATTAGCGGCAGCCCGCTCCCTCCTAGCGGCGGCGCTTCTGTGGACGGAGGCTGCGGCAGGAGGACGCGAGATGTGCCAGGGGCCATGGAGGATTTCAGGCTAGCAATGACGACGAACCTAATGGCGGCGTGGCAAGACGGTGGCGGCGGCGCGCATGGAGTGGCGGCGGCGCGCATGGACTCGGGGAAAAAGAGGAGCGTGACCAGCGGGCGCTCGCGTCTTCTATTTTTAGCCTGACTCAGCGAATACCGGAGGCCAAACCACCGAGGGAGGTCAGGTGCGTGGTTTGGAGAGATGAGGGAGGTCTTGTGCCTGGTTTTAGAGATGAGGGAGCAAAAGTGAACTAGCGCAAAAGATGAGGGAGCAAAAGTAGACTTTTTTCATTTTTCAAAGACAACTAAATGTCTATAGCTGCACCTAGCTGTTGAGAGGCTTGGCCGGAGATTTTACTACTGCTATTGGGTCGTGCAACCACGCACTCAATTGGGGTGGCTCTGACTGAGCTATTGGGCCCATCATCCCAAGCACAGAGTCAGCATGCTGGCTCCGTCGATCATGAGTTCTGTTGAGGTGCTCGTGATGGGCCGGGGCCACGGACCGCCTGCCTTGATCGAGCTAGGCTTTTGCCTGAATGTTGCCCGGCCTGTTTGGTACGGTTCACAGTAACTTCATAAGCCGTTGCGAGCTATTTTTTTTATCAAACACTTATTTTTAAAATAGCTTCATGGTTGAAGCTGGTTTTTCCTCCTCTCGCAAAGACATGAGTTAAGATAAAGCTGAAAAAAATAGCTTATCCCAGCTTTCTCCCTTATTTCTCTCTCATCCATGCATGAAGCTGTTGGTGAAGCTATTTTGCCAAACTGTTTTTCCAAAACAGCTCAGCTATATCTAGAAAGTTGCTTATGAAACTGATTTAAAAAAATAGCTTTATAAAGCTAAGTTGTGCCAAACGGAGCCTAATTATTGTGAGAAATACCTGCCTCAAAAAAATTGTGACTTCTTTTCATGGTCTTATTTTTTTTTAACTTACCTGTAAGGCCCGAAAACAAAAATGTCCATTTCAGTTACTTTGCGGTGTTAAGTGAGGAATAAAATAACTATTTTACCCCTTGCGAACAAATATTAAAATACAAAATTTAGTTTGTCTGTTTTACATTTGGAGTAATATTGTGCATGGTTTAAAGTATTCGTAATTGAATGAAATTAAAAGTATATTATCGTCGCCGGCCTAACTACAGTCATGAACACGTACATGCTGACCAGACGTGTGCGTATGGCCCGGCCATATACAAAGACCTTTGCGTGGGGAGGCTCATCGAGGCACTGCAGCAGGCCGGGTACCGCGACGGCGAGACGCTATTTGTTCGACGCGCCGTACGACTTCCAGCAAGCTCCTGCCGCGCCTTCGCGTGGTTCACCGGGCGGCTCAGGGCGCTCGTGGAGCGCGCGACCAGGGAGAACGGGGGCAGCGCACCGTCGTCATCGTGTCACACGGCCAGGGCGGCTACTTCCCGCTCGAGTTCCTGAACCGGAGCCCGCTGCCGTGGCGCAGGAGGTACGTCAGGCACTACGTAATGGCGCCCACGGGCGCCAGCGGGTTCCTGCTCCCGATGCGGAACCTCGCCTCCACGCCCGGCGAAGCGCTTCACCGGAGGTACGGTGTTTGGCCCCGGCACGCCGCCGCTGGTCGTCACGCGAGACAGGAACTACACGGCTGCGCAGCCGCGCCCAGCCTTCGCCGCTGGCCCAGATCCAGCGGGATTCGGCGCCGCAGAGGAGTTCGCCGGCGCCGGGCAGCCTCCATCGGCGCGGCCGTCCTCCGTGCGCCGGCCACCACGCGCCCCTCTCCTTTTTTTCCCGAACGCGAAGACTTCCCGTGCGTAACAGATGGTAAGAAAGAAGAAGGGTAATTTGGACATTTCGCGTAGCTTATAGGAGAGAAGTAACGGGGACTTAACGAAAAGGGCACGGTCCCGTTCGGCTGGCAGAATTTTGGTCGATACTGGCTGAAAAATATTGTTCTGGCTAAATTGTTGTGAGAGAAAAATATTGTTTCGGCTGAAAAAAAAAGACGAACAAATCGAATATGGGGTAAACCGAACGGGGCCGTAATGAAAATCGTTTTGGGCCGGTCAGGTAGATAAGTTCAGGAAAAAAAAAGAACCATAGAAGGAAGACACACTTTTCTAAGGCCATATAAGTAATTCTCTCCTAATTATTAATTAGTAGCTATTACAACCATGTCCTTCTTCGGTATATTGGGATACTCGTGGTATAGGTACAACAGCATTGTGATTAATCTTGTAATATTTATGGTAAAAAGACAATTATCACTATTATAAAAATTATTTTTAGGGATGACTCGTAACCTTTGCAGGGACGGTTTGGACAGTCGCACTACCGAACCGTCTCTAGCCCGCCGCGCTGCGGGTTACCCGTGGTATGTGTGCGGCTCAAGCAGCAACTTCGCGGCTAACAGCACATACCAGGATCATCTCGACTTCGTCACGGCCACCCTTCCCAAGAACGCCTCCTCGTCCCCCGACCTCTTCGCCACCGCCGTCGTCGGAACAATCCCGGAGCAGCTCTGGGCCATGGGGCTCTGCCGCGGCGACGTCAACGCCTCGACATGCTTCAAGTGCCTGACCGAGGGCTTCCAAGTGGTACCCAACGATTGCCCCTACGATAAGGGCGCTAGCATCTACTACGACCCTTGTATGGTGCACTACTCCGACGTCCACACTCTACCCAACGACGACACTGGCCCGATGATGAACACTTACGTCGTAACCAACGACGGAAACGTCACCTCGGCGGACGCGGCCCGGTTCAAGAGCCTCCTGGCCGACCTCATCAACGCCACCGTCGAATACGCCGCGAACAGCTCCCGGCGGTTCGCAACCGGGGAGGCCGACTTCAACCAGGAGACGATCCCCAAGGTGTACAGCGTGGCTCAGTGCACGCCGGACCAGACACCGGCGCAGTGCCACAAGTGCCTCGATAGGATGGTAGAGGCTACCCTGGAGGCGTTCAAGTTCAATGGCAGTATCGGAGGCAGGGTGCTTGGGGTTGATTGCACCTACCGGTACGAGACCGCGCCCTTCTACAACGGACGGGCGATGGTGCGGCTGGCACCACCAAGCTCTAGAGCGCCGGCGCTGGCGCCGGCTCTGCAGCCGACGGCCGCCGGAGAAGGTGAGTGCGTCATGAAAGCCATCCTTTGGTCTTTTTGTTTGACACATAACACACGCCCAAACACTTTGACGCCCAAGTTTAATGGTCGAGTAGCTTGAAAATTAGGCATTAATATTGTCCAACTACTTTTGGCGAAAAATCTAAAAGGGGTTTGGGATGTTTGGGATGATTAACAATTTGAATGTTGACTCCATGTTATCTAGGATATTAATGTTAGTAGAGAATGAACCATAGACGTACTACTCCCTTTGTTTCCAAATTATACTTCACTTTAAGTTTGTCTTAGGTCAATTTTTTTTTCCTTTGACTAGGTTTTAGAAAAGAGTACATTAATATCTATCTATAGGTTTAGATAAATGCACTTTCAAAACATATTTCATTGATAGTTTGAAGAAACTAATTTGACATGGTTAGGGCCCCCTTTGGAATGCAGAAATCTTTCCTATTTTGTGTCATTTTTCCTGTGGAAATAAACTGATTCTTATGAAATTCCTACATTTGAAAGGGCCTAGATGTTGAGAAATCTGACTAAGGAGAAAGCAAGAGTGGACTATAATTTGGAATAGAGGCAACAAATTAGCAAGAAACCACATGTTTTAAATCTCCCGCTATAGCTGCCGCTATCTTTGGATATAGCTGTTTGTAGGGGGTCAAGCAATTTGTTTGTATGTACAATTTAACCGCTATTAGCAGCCATAGCCTAATTTAGCAAGCTATTACTACCTCCGTTCCATTTATCTGGCACACACGTATATCAAGATTCAAACTTTTAAAAATTTAACCAATAATTAAGCTAATAATTTTTAACTATTATAATACAAACTTTATATGATTAGATTTGTCAGAAATTATACTATCCAATGATTATAAGTTTATAAGCATAAATAATATAATATAAAGCAAATGAATGGTCAAAGTATAATATAGGAGACCGTGTCATTCTAACTTGCGCCAGATAAAATGAAACAGAGGGAGTAGCTGTTTGAGGAGGGAGATCGCTAAGTGCCTTAGCCCGCTATCAAGAACAGTAAAAAACCTTTTGGGGAGGGTTCCCCACACGTCTTTACTTAAAAAATTTTGTATGTACAAGGATGCAAAAGCCGCTATACATATACTCCATCGGTCCATTTTTAAGTGTCGTTCTCACATATCGAGGTATCAAACGTATTTAAGATTGAATATATACAGGAGATAACTGATATTTATGGTGCGTAATATGTATCCTATAGATTAATCATTGAACATATTTTTATAATACACTTATTTGAAGATACAAATGTTACTAATATTTTCTATAAATTTAGTCAAACTTAAGAAAGTTTGCCCTGCACAAAAATCTAGATGATACTTAAAAAAGGAAGAGAGAGTAGCAACTAGCGAATGCATTTTTTTTCTTTGGAAAGCTAGTCATGCTTTGGAAGCGCCTATATTATATATAGAACACCTGAGTTTTGGTTTATTTATTTCCATGAACCAACAAATGGAGCTAAATGCCATTCTACATTTCCCCTTGAATTTTCCTTCCAAGAAAGTGCCATTTCTGATGATATCTAAGCTGTGACACACATTTGCCGCCGTGATGTTTGCTAACACATTTGCTAGTTCACAGGGGGACGAAAGCACCGTGTGCCTTGGGTGGTTCTTGCAGTTGTGCTACCAACTCTAGCCGCCTTGAACCTTGTCGCCTGCCTCTGTTTGCGGAGGCGGCGGCGGCTACTAATTGGACAGGCCAAACACCAAAGTATGCTGCTTCAACATTATCTGTTTGCACAGCGTTAAACACGCTTCGAAGGATATGAAAACAAATGACTCATCCAATCCATACTTGAACAGAGCCCATGTATTACACTGAAGCAGAGGACACCGAAATGGTGGACTCCATGATGATGGACGTCTCCACCCTACGGGCCGCCACAGGGGATTTCGATGAGAGCAACAAGCTTGGCGAAGGCGGCTTTGGTGCTGTGTACAAGGTAGCACTGACAAACACGTACCATATGATTCTGAATTGAATTGAAAAGAAAAAAAGAACATGAAACATTGCACCTAATGTATGTTTGCTTTCGAGTTTCGACACGTTTAGGGTGTCCTCCCGGACGGCGACGAGATAGCGGTGAAGCGTCTGTCTAGCAGCTCATCGCAGGGAGTGGAGGAGCTGAAGAACGAGCTCGCGCTGGTGGCCAAGCTGAAGCACAGGAACCTCGTCAGGCTCATCGGCGTGTGCCTGGAGCAGCAAGAACGGCTGCTCGTGTACGAGTTCGTCCCCAACCGGAGTCTCGACCTGATACTCTTCGGTACTGATAAAAGTGAGCAGCAGCTTAGCTGGGGGCAGAGGTACAAGATCATAAACGGCATCGCTCGGGGACTGCAGTACCTCCACGAGGACTCCCAGCTCAAAGTGGTGCACCGTGATCTCAAGGCCAGCAACATCCTGCTCGACGAGAACATGAGCCCCAAGATCTCAGACTTCGGCCTGGCCAGGATCTTTGTCCAAGACCAGACGCAGGCCGTCACCAGCCGCGTCGTCGGCACCTAGTCAGTACTGAAAAACACAACAGCTCCATTAACTGCTTCAAGTTCAGTATTCATCTGAATAACTGCATGAGCTTTTGCTTTGATTTCCTCGTTTATTTCAGTGGGTACATGGCACCCGAGTACATGATGCGGGGGACCTACTCCGTGAAGTCGGACGCGTTTAGCTTTGGTGTCATGCTGCTGGAAATCGTAACGGGTCGGAAGAACAATAACGACGGCTGTAATCTCTTGACCACAGTAAGTACAATATCTACACCGAAGAATACAGCTCCGGTCCGTAAGTTGCATTGCAGCTTGCTGGCTCATCACGCAACAAATCCATCCATGAGCAGGTATGGATACACTGGGAGGCCGGGACGGTGGCGGAGTTGGTCGAACCGAGCATGGGCGGCAGTTTCCCGGAGGGCGACGTGCTGAGGTGCGTACACATCGGCCTGCTGTGCGTCCAGGCAGACCCTGCGGCCCGGCCGGTAATGTCGTCGGTCGTGATGATGCTCGGCAGCGACACGGTCACCCTCCAGGCTCCATCCAAGCCGGGATTCTTCGCCAGGAACAACAACGCCAACACAGCCGTGTCGACAGTGTCATTGAGTGGTTAGCCTGGCCATGGGAGTCCACAATTGGGAACATATATGTACCGTTACCCTATTACCAAAATGTAAGATATGAACTAATAAGCCGCGTAAGCTTTGATTCAACCTGAAATTTTGCATACACCTACTAGAAAATGTGCGAACACATAGTTGATACGTGCCCATGTATAAGTGATGAGTGATTAAGAGTTGATCAGAGCTTTAGTTAAGTGTGCGTGAGACTAACCATGGCGTGAGATGTGTATGCAATATGTCTCTTGGCTTGTAATGCGCAGGTGACAAGGTCAACGGAGGAGTCCGTGCGCGATGGACCGGGAGCGGTGAAGGGCTGACGCGAAGGCTTGGACCGAGGGACCAAGGGCCGGAGAAATGGACCGTGGACGGCTAAGCACTTGGACACGTACGTCAACAAGTTGAGTGTACATGCAAAGATGGTAACGGAGACGGTGTTGACCGAAGTCAACACGACGATCGGACCAAGTCAAGGCCAGTGCGCAAGCACTTGATGATCAGACGGTCGAGGACGAGTGGGACATGCGTCAACATCATGAAGAAGGCATAGCGTCTACGCGACTCCAAGTGGGTTTGGCGGTTTGGGCCTCAAAACCGTGAACGGCATGTTTGCTGGATTTGGGCCTCAAAACCCTAGACAGGATCACGGGATGGCATGTGGCGTCATCGGGGAGCTTGCATTGAGACGAAGGACTTCATGAAGGACCTGTGGCCGTCCGATGCATGGAATCCATTATGGACCATTTTGCCCCTATGGCTAAGTGGTTCGAGGCAAATACCTAGGGACAGTCTTAGAATATGTAATAGCCCTATAAATGCTTTAATCCTTCGCCTGTGGCGAACCAAGAAAAAAACTGAAAGAATCAACACCAACAGAACGGAACAGGCGACGGCAACAGAAATAATTCCTCCTCTACTCCTTTTTGTCCCTGCATACATCAAACATGTACAACATTGAACTTGCTTATATAATTGTGAAGAATTCAGGAGTAGATTTATTGGTGGTGATTTTGACAACATTTAAAAATTGCTGCGGTTGCTACTTAGCTGCACAGTAAAAGTGATGATTGAAAGAAATGTTATGTCTTCACAGATCAACATGAATTTGAGTGCCCTACTCCTACCTGCTCCGGACTCTGAAATAGGAGGCGCGAGCGTGACCTGAGTTGGTGGCTCTGGTGGCGCGGGGAGCTGCAGCATCGCCTGGCCCTCGTAGACCGGCGACACGCTGTACCGAAGCTGGCACCACACCAGTAAGGCGTTGTTCACCAGGGGCCGCCGGCTTATTAGGAACTCGTTCGTCGTCCTTACCAAAAGGCGCTCGAGGCAGCCCCGGCACTGCCCTGGTGTCAGATCCGGCGTGCACTGCGCTAGCCCCGTAGATCTTGGGGTCGAAGTCCATCTCCGCCGTGGCGAAGTACTTCCTCGTCGAATTGCTCGCCACCGCCGCGCGGTCGACCAAGGCGCTCAAGATCCCGGTGACGGCGGCGCTGAACCATGCATCCGGGGCGTTGACGTTCCCCAGGACCATGTCGATCACAGGACTTGTTGCAGTAACAAATTCGTAGTCTGTAAGGCACACGTACCTACAAAAATGCAAGCTTGGGGTTCGTAGTCCATATATATACTTACTTCAATTCCGAGACGAGCCACTGGTCCTGTCTCAGAAAGTCGACGAACCGGGAGCTGGCGAAGCGGAGGACGCAGGCGTCGCGGTAGACGGTGGCGCCCGGTGTCCAGCGGGCAGACCCGCTGCGCGTCCCGGAATGCCTCCGCGACGCAGGCGGCGCAAGCGGAGGCGTTGATGATGTCGCCGCGGCACGCGCTGGTTCACGTGGAACGTGCCGTTGGCCGCGTAGTGATAGCCAACGTCACAGAAATGCGGCAGGGTCGTCGCCGCGGACGGTGGGGGCACCGCGGCGATGCAAACGACGACGGCGGCGGCGAGGGTGACATAGCGACTGCCAAGTAGCGTCGTCCCCTGCACCTGCAGTAGAGGAGGCCAGTACTTTTGCTTTACCATGAAACCACCTCGGTAAGGGGACGACGACACGCCTTTTGCCATTTCGTCATAGTTCGTGTCCAGTGGTGGACTTCAGGACTTGGACGTAGTCAAAAATGCTCCGCGCGCGGATGTGACTTGGACAACGACGCGGGTCTCGGGCACGTTCGATCTTGCGGGCTTGGACGAAGATGCAGCCCATGTTCGGTTGGCTGGTTCATATCGTTGCTAGTTCGTGAAGAAATACTGTTAGGCTGATTTATATGAGAGAAAAAATACTATTTCAACTAAAAATTTACGATCGTTTACGACAAGCCACAGCCAAACAAACTGGCTGCGGACCCTCGGCCACCACCAGGCAGTGGCCACAGCGTCTACGTTGAACCTATGCGTGGAACAAGAGAAAAAGATGGCAGTAACTTGCATATCGCCGAATGGATAGCCCAATTCCAGTTGGGCGATCGTTTGGCTCGCAACCAACGAAATCGGCCGTCCAATATGAGGTGGGCCATCTGCTCGAAACAAGCGCATGCAGTTCTGTAGGGCTCATTTTTCTTTTTTTTTAATCCTTTCGGCATTGTGTTCGCGAACCATCCGCTAGCGTATTAGCGTATTAATTATAGTTTTTTTTTGCTTTTCTATTTTCCCTTTTTATTTTATATTTATATTTTGTTAGTGTTTTTATAGTTGTCTATCAATTTTTGTTGCCTATATTATAAACATATTTTTTAGATTCACGAGACGCGCTTTCACGAGACCTCCATGGTCGGCTGCTTTCACGAGACGCACGCTCACGACGCCGGCCAAGCCGCCGCGCGCCCGCGCCAAGCAGAGCCACGTGCCTGGCTGCGCGCCCACGTCAGGCTAAGCCGCGCGCGCCCGCGCCGCTTCCTTCCGCCTGGCCGCACGCGGCCCGCCCGACGGCCGACGCTACCCTTCCGCCGCCACCGCCGCCACACCCAGCCGTCCGCTGCCTGCTAGCGTTGAGAGGGACGACCCTGAGAGAGACGACCGAGAGATAATGGATAAGTTATCTTTTCACAGGCTTTTGCTTAAATTTTAATTGCTTTGATCCGAATGTAGATAACTGAGTTAAGAATTGGGGTAAACGGAGCCTTTTATTTTGGAAAAGTAGGGTAAAAACAAAAGTGAAAGAAAGTGGGGGTAAACTCATAATTAGGGTTTGAAATAGGGGTAAAAACGTAATCTTCGGAAGGACAACCTTGTCATCTGGTCACTTGTTAACCACGTTAACTGATGTTCACGGAGTAGGGGTAAACTGAACCTTCGTTTTAAAAAAGCAGGGGTAAAAACACAAAGTGAAAGAAAATGGGAGTAAAATCACAATTGAGGTTTAAAATAGGGACAAGAACACAATAGCCCTTTTTTATAGTTGTCTATCAATTTTTGTTGCCTATATTATAAACATATTTTTTTAGATTTACATGTTTGTCTAGAATAAGTTACATAAAAAATGTTAGATAACAAAAGCTTATGCGTACAAGTTATGTTATTTGTGAAATTTATTATATTTAAAAACATATTGAAAAAGTTATTATAAAATTATGGTGACAAGTTTTGTTTCGGAAGAATGTATACAGTTTATGTGTATAATTTTGTAACTTTTTATGAAACTAAGCCCATAAGTTATGTTTTTGCAAAATATTATACATAAAAGTTCTGTGTATAACTTTGCAACTTTTTAAGAAAATATGGTGATAAGTTTTGTCTGCATAAAGTTATACATAAAAGTTATTTATATAACTTAGTAAAAAAAATTTACGAACTAATCATAGATCAGTTGGTTGGATTTCTTGTGGTGGAACCTGTCCACCCGGGTTTAAGTCCTCAACTTGATACGGATGCTCATATTTTCCTGGATTTATTTCAGGATTTAACGGCGCTATACTTTCAGTGATAGACGACGTCCCGTCGACATCGAGACGTCTGTGGTGACTTCGTGAATTTCAAGATCTGTCGTCAAGGTCCTTCGGGGGTGCACATTAGGGTAGGATTTGCGTACGTGTGTTCACAGGGATGAGTATGCGTGCGTGTTGTGGACGTCTACGTTGTACTGTGTAATTATCAAAACTTTGTAATTTTTTTAAAAAAAGTTGTTGAAATAATTTTTTCCACAAAGAAAATTCGCGGGGCCTATATGGAATTGTGGTTCACTGATTTAGGCATATAACTTTGTAATTTTCCTAAAAAAATTGTGAATATATATATATATATTTTAAAGGAAAGTCAGGTGGTCGTGGGATTGACCGCTGATTCTAGACCAGCGGTCGTCCGTTAATTAGCTGGGTCGCACGAATAGGCTATAGTGTATACCCGGCCTTCCAGTCCACCAAGCACGATGTCATATCACCGTTCGTATAGTTGTGTTGTGGTCAGGGCCGGGCCTAGGGGAGTGCAGCCAGTGCGACGGAACTGGGTCTCCAATTTGTAAGGGCCCATATATAATTTCAAGACTTTAGCCAATTATTAGACACACAATTCTTAGTCCAAACCTTCTTTCTGTCGAATCCCCGAATGCCCACCATCCGCACGGTCTCTCCGTATTCGCTTCGATTGCAACTCAGGCGACGTTTAGTTCAAAAAAAATTTTGGTTTTTGCCCGTCACATCAAATTTTTGGACGCATGCATAGAATATTAAATGTAGACGAAAAAAAAACTAATTACACAATTGGGTGAGAAATCGCGAGACGAAACTTTCGAACCTAATTAATCTATGATTAGACACTAATTGACAAATACAAACGAAAGTGCTACAGTTGCAAAACCCAAAAAAATTTGGGAACTAAACGTAGCCTCAGTGACTCCTATATCTGTTCATCTGCCCGATTATCCGAACGGCCTCGTTATCGTCGCTAGACGTGGAGGAGCTGAAGAACGAGCTCGCGTTGGTGGGTAATCATGCTCGGCAGCGACACCTTCAGTCTCCAGTCGCCATCCAAGCCAGGGTTCTTCGCCAGGACCAACAACGCGCCAACACAGCCGCATCGACGGTGTCAGTGAAGGGCTAGCCAACCATGGGAGTCCAGAAAGATTTTCAGTGAGAGGGATCCGCAACGTATCCCTATAGGGTCACTGGGTTTAATTTAAAATTTTCACTGTAGAGGCTTTCTAGCCCGCCGCGCTGCGGGTTACCCGTGGTGTGTGTGCGGCTCAAGCAGCAACTTCGTGGCTAACAGCACATACCACTATACCAGGATCATCTCGACTTCGTCACGGCCACCCTTCCCAAGAACGCCTCCTCGTCCCCCGACCTCTTCGCCACCGCCGTCGTCGGAACAATCCCGGAGCAGCTCTGGGCCATGGGGCTCTGCCGCGGCGACGTCAACGCCTCGACATGCTTCAAGTGCCTGACCCAGGGCTTCCAAGAGGTACCCAACTATTGCACCTACGATAAGGGCGCTAGCATCTACTACGACCCTTGTATGGTGCACTACTCCGACGTCCACACTCTACCCAACGACGACACTGGCCCGATGATGAACACGTACGTCGTAACCAACAACGGAAACGTCACCTCGGCGGACGCGGCCCGCTTCAAGAGCCTCCTGGCCGACCTCATCAACGCCACCGTCGAATACGCCGCGAACAGCTCCCGGCGGTTCGCAACCGGGGAGGCCGACTTCAACCAGGAGACGATCCCCAAGGTGTACAGCGTGGCTCAGTGCACGCCGGACCAGACACCGGCGCAGTGCCACAAGTGCCTCGATAGGATGGTAGAGGCTACCCTGGAGGCGTTCAAGTTCAATGGCAGTATCGGAGGCAGGGTGCTTGGGGTTGATTGCACCTACCGGTACGAGACCGCGCCCTTCTACAACGGACGGGCGATGGTGCGGCTGGCACCACCAAGCTCTAGAGCGCCGGCGCTGGCGCCGGCTCTGCAGCCGACGGCCGCCGGAGAAGGTGAGTGCGTCATGAAAGCCATCCTTTGGTCTTTTTGTTTGACACATAACACACGCCCAAACACTTTGACGCCCAAGTTTAATGGTCGAGTAGCTTGAAAATTAGGCATTAATATTGTCCAACTACTTTTGGCGAAAAATCTAAAAGGGGTTTGGGATGTTTGGGATGATTAACAATTTGAATGTTGACTCCATGTTATCTAGGATATTAATGTTAGTAGAGAATGAACCATAGACGTACTACTCCCTTTGTTTCCAAATTATACTTCACTTTAAGTTTGTCTTAGGTCAATTTTTTTTTTCCTTTGACTAGGTTTTAGAAAAGAGTACATTAATATCTATCTATAGGTTTAGATAAATGCACTTTCAAAACATATTTCATTGATAGTTTGAAGAAACTAATTTGACATGGTTAGGGCCCCCTTTGGAATGCAGAAATCTTTCCTATTTTGTGTCATTTTTCCTGTGGAAATAAACTGATTCTTATGAAATTCCTACATTTGAAAGGGCCTAGATGTTGAGAAATCTGACTAAGGAGAAAGCAAGAGTGGACTATAATTTGGAATAGAGGCAACAAATTAGCAAGAAACCACATGTTTTAAATCTCCCGCTATAGCTGCCGCTATCTTTGGATATAGCTGTTTGTAGGGGGTCAAGCAATTTGTTTGTATGTACAATTTAACCGCTATTAGCAGCCATAGCCTAATTTAGCAAGCTATTACTACCTCCGTTCCATTTATCTGGCACACACGTATATCAAGATTCAAACTTTTAAAAATTTAACCAATAATTAAGCTAATAATTTTTAACTATTATAATACAAACTTTATATGATTAGATTTGTCAGAAATTATACTATCCAATGATTATAAGTTTATAAGCATAAATAATATAATATAAAGCAAATGAATGGTCAAAGTATAATATAGGAGACCGTGTCATTCTAACTTGCGCCAGATAAAATGAAACAGAGGGAGTAGCTGTTTGAGGAGGGAGATCGCTAAGTGCCTTAGCCCGCTATCAAGAACAGTAAAAAACCTTTTGGGGAGGGTTCCCCACACGTCTTTACTTAAAAAATTTTGTATGTACAAGGATGCAAAAGCCGCTATACATATACTCCATCGGTCCATTTTTAAGTGTCGTTCTCACATATCGAGGTATCAAACGTATTTAAGATTGAATATATACAGGAGATAACTGATATTTATGGTGCGTAATATGTATCCTATAGATTAATCATTGAACATATTTTTATAATACACTTATTTGAAGATACAAATGTTACTAATATTTTCTATAAATTTAGTCAAACTTAAGAAAGTTTGCCCTGCACAAAAATCTAGATGATACTTAAAAAAGGAAGAGAGAGTAGCAACTAGCGAATGCATTTTTTTTTCTTTGGAAAGCTAGTCATGCTTTGGAAGCGCCTATATTATATATAGAACACCTGAGTTTTGGTTTATTTATTTCCATGAACCAACAAATGGAGCTAAATGCCATTCTACATTTCCCCTTGAATTTTCCTTCCAAGAAAGTGCCATTTCTGATGATATCTAAGCTGTGACACACATTTGCCGCCGTGATGTTTGCTAACACATTTGCTAGTTCACAGGGGGACGAAAGCACCGTGTGCCTTGGGTGGTTCTTGCAGTTGTGCTACCAACTCTAGCCGCCTTGAACCTTGTCGCCTGCCTCTGTTTGCGGAGGCGGCGGCGGCTACTAATTGGACAGGCCAAACACCAAAGTATGCTGCTTCAACATTATCTGTTTGCACAGCGTTAAACACGCTTCGAAGGATATGAAAACAAATGACTCATCCAATCCATACTTGAACAGAGCCCATGTATTACACTGAAGCAGAGGACACCGAAATGGTGGACTCCATGATGATGGACGTCTCCACCCTACGGGCCGCCACAGGGGATTTCGATGAGAGCAACAAGCTTGGCGAAGGCGGCTTTGGTGCTGTGTACAAGGTAGCACTGACAAACACGTACCATATGATTCTGAATTGAATTGAAAAGAAAAAAAGAACATGAAACATTGCACCTAATGTATGTTTGCTTTCGAGTTTCGACACGTTTAGGGTGTCCTCCCGGACGGCGACGAGATAGCGGTGAAGCGTCTGTCTAGCAGCTCATCGCAGGGAGTGGAGGAGCTGAAGAACGAGCTCGCGCTGGTGGCCAAGCTGAAGCACAGGAACCTCGTCAGGCTCATCGGCGTGTGCCTGGAGCAGCAAGAACGGCTGCTCGTGTACGAGTTCGTCCCCAACCGGAGTCTCGACCTGATACTCTTCGGTACTGATAAAAGTGAGCAGCAGCTTAGCTGGGGGCAGAGGTACAAGATCATAAACGGCATCGCTCGGGGACTGCAGTACCTCCACGAGGACTCCCAGCTCAAAGTGGTGCACCGTGATCTCAAGGCCAGCAACATCCTGCTCGACGAGAACATGAGCCCCAAGATCTCAGACTTCGGCCTGGCCAGGATCTTTGTCCAAGACCAGACGCAGGCCGTCACCAGCCGCGTCGTCGGCACCTAGTCAGTACTGAAAAACACAACAGCTCCATTAACTGCTTCAAGTTCAGTATTCATCTGAATAACTGCATGAGCTTTTGCTTTGATTTCCTCGTTTATTTCAGTGGGTACATGGCACCCGAGTACATGATGCGGGGGACCTACTCCGTGAAGTCGGACGCGTTTAGCTTTGGTGTCATGCTGCTGGAAATCGTAACGGGTCGGAAGAACAATAACGACGGCTGTAATCTCTTGACCACAGTAAGTACAATATCTACACCGAAGAATACAGCTCCGGTCCGTAAGTTGCATTGCAGCTTGCTGGCTCATCACGCAACAAATCCATCCATGAGCAGGTATGGATACACTGGGAGGCCGGGACGGTGGCGGAGTTGGTCGAACCGAGCATGGGCGGCAGTTTCCCGGAGGGCGACGTGCTGAGGTGCGTACACATCGGCCTGCTGTGCGTCCAGGCAGACCCTGCGGCCCGGCCGGTAATGTCGTCGGTCGTGATGATGCTCGGCAGCGACACGGTCACCCTCCAGGCTCCATCCAAGCCGGGATTCTTCGCCAGGAACAACAACGCCAACACAGCCGTGTCGACAGTGTCATTGAGTGGTTAGCCTGGCCATGGGAGTCCACAATTGGGAACATATATGTACCGTTACCCTATTACCAAAATGTAAGATATGAACTAATAAGCCGCGTAAGCTTTGATTCAACCTGAAATTTTGCATACACCTACTAGAAAATGTGCGAACACATAGTTGATACGTGCCCATGTATAAGTGATGAGTGATTAAGAGTTGATCAGAGCTTTAGTTAAGTGTGCGTGAGACTAACCATGGCGTGAGATGTGTATGCAATATGTCTCTTGGCTTGTAATGCGCAGGTGACAAGGTCAACGGAGGAGTCCGTGCGCGATGGACCGGGAGCGGTGAAGGGCTGACGCGAAGGCTTGGACCGAGGGACCAAGGGCCGGAGAATGGACCGTGGACGGCTAAGCACTTGGACACGTACGTCAACAAGTTGAGTGTACATGCAAAGATGGTAACGGAGACGGTGTTGACCGAAGTCAACACGACGATCGGACCAAGTCAAGGCCAGTGCGCAAGCACTTGATGATCAGACGGTCGAGGACGAGTGGGACATGCGTCAACATCATGAAGAAGGCATAGCGTCTACGCGACTCCAAGTGGGTTTGGCGGTTTGGGCCTCAAAACCGTGAACGGCATGTTTGCTGGATTTGGGCCTCAAAACCCTAGACAGGATCACGGGATGGCATGTGGCGTCATCGGGGAGCTTGCATTGAGACGAAGGACTTCATGAAGGACCTGTGGCCGTCCGATGCATGGAATCCATTATGGACCATTTTGCCCCTATGGCTAAGTGGTTCGAGGCAAATACCTAGGGACAGTCTTAGAATATGTAATAGCCCTATAAATGCTTTAATCCTTCGCCTGTGGCGAACCAAGAAAAAAACTGAAAGAATCAACACCAACAGAACGGAACAGGCGACGGCAACAGAAATAATTCCTCCTCTACTCCTTTTTGTCCCTGCATACATCAAACATGTACAACATTGAACTTGCTTATATAATTGTGAAGAATTCAGGAGTAGATTTATTGGTGGTGATTTTGACAACATTTAAAAATTGCTGCGGTTGCTACTTAGCTGCACAGTAAAAGTGATGATTGAAAGAAATGTTATGTGCCTCGTTCGGCTTGCTGAATCTTGGCTGAAACTGACTGAAAAACACTGTTCTGGCTGAATTGTTGTGAGAGAAAAACACTGTTCCGGCTAAAAAAACAAGCCGAACAGCCGAATATGGGGTAAGCCGAACGGAGCCACAGATCAACATGAATTTGAGTGCCCTACTCCTACCTGCTCCGGACTCTGAAATAGGAGGCGCGAGCGTGCCCTGAGTTGGTGGCTCTGGTGGCGCGGGGAGCTGCAGCATCGCCTGGCCCTCGTAGACCGGCGACACGCTGTACCGAAGCTGGCACCACACCAGTAAGGCGTTGTTCACCAGGGGCCGCCGGCTTATTAGGAACTCGTTCGTCGTCCTTACCAAAAGGCGCTCGAGGCAGCCCCGGCACTGCCCTGGTGTCAGATCCGGCGTGCACTGCGCTAGCCCGTAGATCTTGGGGTCGAAGTCCATCTCCGCCGTGGCGAAGTACTTCCTCGTCGAATTGCTCGCCACCGCCGCGCGGTCGACCAAGGCGCTCAAGATCCCGGTGACGGCGGCGCTGAACCATGCATCCGGGGCGTTGACGTTCCCCAGGACCATGTCGATCACAGGACTTGTTGCAGTAACAAATTCGTAAGTCTGTAAGGCACACGTACCTACAAAAATGCAAGCTTGGGGTTCGTAGTCCATATATATACTTACGTCAATTCCGAGACGAGCCACTGGTCCTGTCTCAGAAAGTCGACGAACCGGGAGCTGGCGAAGCGGAGGACGCAGGCGTCGCGGTAGACGGTGGCGCCCGTGTCCAGCGGGCAGACCCGCTGCGCGTCCCGGAATGCCTCCGCGACGCAGGCGGCGCAAGCGGAGGCGTTGATGATGTCGCCGCGGCACGCGCTGGTTCACGTGGAACGTGCCGTTGGCCGCGTAGTGATAGCCAACGTCACAGAAATGCGGCAGGGTCGTCGCCGCGGACGGTGGGGGCACCGCGGCGATGCAAACGACGACGGCGGCGGCGAGGGTGACATAGCGACTGCCAAGTAGCGTCGTCCCCTGCACCTGCAGTAGAGGAGGCCAGTACTTTTGCTTTACCATGAAACCACCTCGGTAAGGGGACGACGACACGCCTTTTGCCATTTCGTCATAGTTCGTGTCCAGTGGTGGACTTCAGGACTTGGACGTGTCAAAAATGCTCCGCGCGCGGATGTGACTTGGACAACGACGCGGGTCTCGGGCACGTTCGATCTTGCGGGCTTGGACGAAGATGAGCCCATTCGGTTGGCTGGTTCATATCGTTGCTAGTTCGTGAAGAAATATTGTTGGCTGGTTTGTATGAGAAAAAAATACTATTTCAACTAAAAATTTACGATCGTTTACGACAAGCGCCACAGCCAAACAAACTGGCTGCGGACCCTCGGCCACCACCAGGCAGTGGCCACAGCGTCTACGTTGAACCATGCGTGGAACAAGAGAAAAAAATGGCAGTAACTTGCATATCGCCGATGGATAGCCCAATTCCAGTTGGGCGATCGTTTGGCTCGCAACCAACGAAATCGGCCGTCCAATATGAGGTGGGCCATCTGCTCGAAACAAGCGCATGCAGTTCTGTAGGGCTCATTTTTCTTTTTTTTTAATCCTTTCGGCATTGTGTTCGCGAACCATCCGCTAGCGTATTAGCGTATTAATTATAGTTTTTTTTTGCTTTTCTATTTTCCCTTTTTATTTTATATTTATATTTTGTTAGTGTTTTTATAGTTGTCTATCAATTTTTGTTGCCTATATTATAAACATATTTTTTAGATTCACGAGACGCGCTTTCACGAGACCCTCCATGGTCGGCTGCTTTCACGAGACGCACGCTCACGACGCTGGCCAAGCCGCCCGCGCCCGCGCCAAGCAGAGCCACGTGCCTGGCTGCGCGCCCACGTCAGGCTAAGCCGCGCGCGCCCGCGCCGCTTCCTCCGCCTGGCCGCACGCGCCCGCCCGACGGCCCGACGCTACCCTTCCGCCGCCACCGCCGCCACACCCAGCCGTCCGCTGCCTGCTAGCGTTGAGAGGGACGACCCTGAGAGAGACGACCGAGAGATAATGGATAAGTTTATCTTTTCACTAGGGCTTTTGTTAAATTTTAATTGCTTTGATCCGAATGTAGATAACTGAGTTAAGAATTGGGGTAAACGGAGCCTTTATTTTGGAAAAGTAGGGGTAAAAACAAAAAGTGAAAGAAAGTGGGGGTAAAATCATAATTAGGGTTTGAAATAGGGGTAAAAACGTAATATTCGGAAGGACAACCTTGTCATCTGTCAACTTTTTTAATACCGTTACCTGCTGTTCACGGAGTAGGGGTAAACTGAACCTTCGTTTTAAAAAAGCAGGGGTAAAAACACAAAGTGAAAGAAAATGGGAGTAAAATCACAATTGAGGTTTAAAATAGGGACAAGAACACAATAGCCCTTTTTTATAGTTGTCTATCAATTTTTGTTGCCTATATTATAAACATATTTTTTTAGATTTACATGTTTGTCTAGAATAAGTTACATAAAAATGTTAGATAACAAAAGCTTATGCGTACAAGTTATGTTATTTGTGAAATTTATTATATTTAAAAACATATTGAAAAAGTTATTATAAAATTATGGTGACAAGTTTTGTTTCGGAAGAATGTATACAGTTTATGTGTATAATTTTGTAACTTTTTATGAAACTAAGCCCATAAGTTATGTTTTTGCAAAAATATTATACATAAAAGTTCTGTGTATAACTTTGCAACTTTTTAAGAAAATATGGTGATAAGTTTTGTCTGCATAAAGTTATACATAAAAGTTATTTGTATAACTTAGTAAAAAAAATTTACGAACTAATCATAGATCAGTTGGTTGGGATTTCTTGTGGTGGAACCTGTCCACCCGGGTTTAAGTCCTCAACTTGATACGGATGCTCAGTATTTTCCTGGATTTATTCAGGATTTAACGGCGCTATACTTTCAGTGATAGACGACGTCCCGTCGACATCGAGACGTCTGTGGTGACTTCGTGAATTTCAAGATCTGTCGTCAAGGTCCTTCGGGGGTGCACATTAGGGTAGGATTTGCGTACGTGTGTTCATAGGGATGAGTATGCGTGCGTGTTGTGGACGTCTACGTTGTACTGTGTAATTATCAAAACTTTGTAATTTTTTTAAAAAAAGTTGTGGAAATAATTTTTTCCACAAAGAAAATTCGCGGGGCCTATATGGAATTGTGGTTCACTGATTTAGGCATATAACTTTGTAATTTTCCTAAAAAAATTGTGAATATATATATATTTTTTAAAGGAAAGTCAGGTGGTCGTGGGATTGACCGCTGATTCTAGACCAGCGGTCGTCCGTTAATTAGCTGGGTCGCACGAATAGGCTGTAGTGTATACCCGGCCTTCCAGTCCACCAAGCACGATGTCTTTAATATCACCGTTCGTATAGTTGTGTTGTGGTCAGGGCCGGGCCTAGGCGAGTGCGGCCAGTGCGACGGAACTATTTTGATGAGCATGCTTCGAATTTCGAGATGATGAAGCATGCTGCATGCTGCATGCTGCATTTTTTTTTGTTAACCCCAAGGGCACGTTTGGTACGGCATTTTTGTTGACTCTTTAGTAAGGCTTTTTTTTTTGTTAACTCTTTACTATAGCGCAGGGGAAGGCCGAGGCCAGTGAAGAAAAAACAAGCGTCGCGGCTTATCGGCCACTTATACAGCGTTTTTCTCTAATAAAATAGCCGTAGCCTGGTTTATCAGCTGCAAAAACCATCAGCCGAACAGGTGTTACAGAATAAAGATAGAACCAGCTTCTTATTAAAGTCTAGCTACAGTGTACGATAAAGCCGGTTCCAAAGCTAGCAGGAGATCCACCTCACCTCAGGAAAATAGGGAACCATGATTCATGAGTATCCGCAAAGCAAAGCAAGCAAATGCATCTGTTATTCTGATGTGCAGATGCCTAGCTTTTACACTTTTCTACTACATTTCTACTAGTGCAATCGAAGGTCAAACTGAACTTTTCTTGAAAGTTACAGTATTGAGCATCAGATTGCAGTGTATCCTTAGGAACCATAATCCAAGCGTTCGACGGTAGGACGCGGTTTCCAATCTCTGAAGGTAAACACAGAACCAAAAAAACAGTGAGATTACAGTTAACTGGATGTCTGGATCCCCCACGTGGGACATGTTTCAGACTTTCAGAAGTGAGGAACAGCTGGAGGCACAGCGAGAAAATAATAATGCGAGCAAAGAAACAAGCGTGGACTCACTTGGTGCGTGGTAGACGACGGAGGCGGCGCCGGCGAAGTCGCACGTCCCGTCGGCACGGCCGTTGCGCTGGTAGTAGCTGTTGAACGCGTACGAGGCGTGGGCGACCACGGTGTCGGGCTCAAAGCACGATCCGCCGGGCTGGATGGCGCTGCAGTCCGCGCCGTTGGCACACGCGTAGTTCAGCGCTTCCAGCAGCCGCGAGTCCCCGACGGCCGCGTTCGCCACGCACCAGCTCGCCAGCGCGCCGCCCCGGAAGTCGAACTCGTACACCTTCGTCTGGTTCGGGTAGAACAGGCCGAAGTGCTGCTCGATGTCGTCCGCTCCGTCGCCCTTCTGGTTCTGTCGCCGGACACCACGCGGTTGATGAGGTAGTTGTTGTACGCTTGCGCGTTGGCTACCGAAGCCGCGTCGTCCCCAGCCCGCTCCAGACGCCTGACGCCGCGTTGCAGTTGGCCGGCGGAAGGCCACGCCGTGGATCCGCGTGGCGGGGTAGTACGCCGCCACGTTTCTCCGCACCCACCGCCGCGCGCTCGACGGGTCCGCGGCCGCGGCGGCGAGGTTGTCGTTGGGTAGCATTACCATCACCGTGATTCCGGTGTTGGCCAGGGCCTTGAGCGCCTTGGAGTTGGCGTCGTAAAGCCTCACCGAGGTGATGCCGCTCTTCTGCAGCAGCTTTAACACCGAAGCCGTGTCCGGCAGGTCATTCCCCAACCGGCCGTAGCTCACGCCCACCACGCCGGCATCTACATTGTATTGTACACAATGAACAACAGTGTTCACTAGCGATTGGACCTGGAAAATAAACAGCAGTCTGAGCCGAACGCGGTTACCTGCAGGGGAGAAGGGGAGCAGAACCAATGCGATGCCGAGGAGGACGACGAAGAGACGAGCCAGGGCCATGCTCCTCAGTCCTCAGTCCTCACTGTTCAGTGGTCTCAGTACTGGCGAGGAGTCGACAGGGCGAGACATGCTGAGCAACTAAAAGGTGCGTGCAATTTAAGAGCTCGTTCATCCCGGATGAAGGCCCTCCAGGCTCTTCCTAGCCCAGCTGACACCGTTCACCCTCCTACAAGGGTGAAGCCACGTTGGCTTTCCTTGATACACGTGCACCACGGTAAAACCAAAAATTACTAATGTCTACCTCATCTTTTCAATGCATTTCCTTTGTAATTGTATAGATTCCTTGATATTTAATAGAGAGTGCACCAGGCTTAGTTTTGAGCTGGCTTCGCCACTGCCCTCCTGTGTTTGGTTGTACTCGAGGCTTACGTACTGGAGGACTTCCTTCTCGTTTGGTTGCCAGCATGGAGCGTTAAGTGGTATGAAGTTGTGCCCCTAGCTTTGTTTGGTTTGCCGAACAGCAACAGGTCTGGGCACCAAGGTATGGTTTTAGTGAGGTTACCACACTTCTCAGGAAAACAAGCAAGACAGAGAATTTGTTTGCCTCAGTTCATTGTGCCTTTTCATCGACAATGATCTTGGAGCATCTAATGATAAATTTGAACCATACAACAGTCCTGGCATATAATAGTTAACAATATTAGGGTCACAATACCTCATAAGGTCTTTGTCATTACAAGTTTGCACGACACTATTTTGAGCATCACAGACAGTTGTAGCAACGAGCAAGAACGAACCACAGGAGCACCAGCAAGAAAAAAGTCTACACCACAGCCACAACAAATAACATCGGTGTGTTCCTGGCCACCTTTGATGGAGGCTTGACAAAAACTTTGTCATCTTCACAACCCATGAACTCCAAGTATGATGCTTCTGCCTCTTCTTTGGTAGGGAAGCTCTTGTAGCTGTTGTTTTTAAAATCAGTTACCTAGGCATTGCATCTAGCCCAGGTTGCATATACCCCAGGAACCTTGCCACGGTACACAACATACCAAGCCATGTGCCCCTTAAAAAACACATAAAAGTAAGTATAAGATGTTGATAAGATAAGGGTTAGTTCAATCGATTTGCCTCAGATTTAATTGTCCTTTTCATTTGACCTTGAACTTGGTGCTTAAGAAACATAGACATCAACAAACCTCAAGCAGATAGTAGAAAACCAAGATCATGACAGGCATGAAACCATGAGAGACGTCCAGCTCAGTCATTAGATCATCACAACCGCCCAGCTGTTGCTTGGGCATGGATGTCTCTCATGGTTTGATGACAGCCATGAGAAGCATAAGTAGAAGATAGAAGAAATAATGCTCCAGTACCTCACAAGTTCAAGGTCATCAGTGTGCATAATTCATTACTCAAACTGGCACGGTTATCTTCATAGGCATAAAAAGGATCTCACAGTTGTATCAGCCTCAGTCAAAAAAATGGTTGACATCATAGGCACAAAAAATGCAGGACTCAGCTAACTATAAACTAACTTATGATCATCTTGCAAGCTAACTGCAATCATCCTAGGTGGCAAATAAGAACACAAATTGCTGAGGCAAGTTCATGGCTGCCATGGAAGCGTGCGACACGTCTATCCTAGCCATCCGGTAGGCATGCCTACAACAGTTGCTTGGGAATTGACGTATCGCACGGTTTGATGACAGATATGAGAAAACACAAGAAGACAATAAAAGCATCAACATAAAGAATACCCACAAGCCACCTCAGATTGATATAGTTTGCATCATCGACTAAATAGGAACTCCAACAATAAGAATAACAAGAACAATAACAGCATCTGAAATGTCTCAGATCAACTAAGTAACAATCCAAGGTATTTTAGGGCTTAGATCAACTAAATGACAATCCAAGGTATTTTAGGGCTCAGATCAACTAAGTGACAATCCATCACCCATTGTTAATGTCTACACCACACATATCAACACAGCCTCACATCCATCACCATGGCTCCTATGCTATACAAAACTAGGTGCAGCCTTGGTCAGGCGGCAAATGGTTCTTTGTAGCACCAGATGAGGTCAGTGCTACACATCAAAATACTTCCTACAGCATAAGACAGATAGCATGGCTATATGCAAAAGTGGAGAGGCCAACTCATATGCATCTAAGCAAAGTAGGTTGTGCTTAGGTAGGTCCTAAGCCACAGGATCATATGAGCCTCTGTCATCTGAACAAAGCAAAGTCCCTCAGCCTTGTTCTTCAGTAGGTAAACCAGGGCAAACATGAGTGCCTCCTGTGAGTACCAAGGGTAGGCCATAACACAACCATAAAGGTCCTAATGCACCTCATTGTGATGCACAATCGGCACCTCCACCTCCCCCGCTTCCTCAGACAGCGGCGTGTCTGCCTCAGCGCCATCACGGTGCGCCCCCGGCACCACGCCAGCCGTCTCCTGGGGAATTGGCCGATGCGGCAGGATCTTCTATGGCGCCAACGTTAGGAAGCTGCTAGGGCCGGTCCGGTGAAAAGCACCAACGTCACACGACGAAATCCGAGAACGCAACGAAAGGGCGAAGAAGTCGCTAACTCACCTTGACGCCATTATCCGAGAATATTTCGAGGGCTGGTCGCTTGACTCTGACTCTGCCACATCGGCAATTGGCCGCTTTGATCCCCCGGTGGGATCAGTCGAAACGGGGCGGACTTGCCCCGCCGATCTTGGAGGCGCATCCTCTTTGGTTTGCGCCGGGGCATGCTACGGAATCGGGGTCAGGTTGGCCTGCCCTGTGTCAGCCTGCTCATCCTCACGCGCAAGCGTGCCACATGGGATGTTGGGGTCGGGCTCGTCCTCCTTCTCTTTCCTCCTCCTCATCGCCGTTGCTCTCCTCCGAGCCTTGTCAGCGCTTTCCACGATGGAGCTTCACTCGCTCTTTCTTCGCCTTCTTCTGCTCCTTCTCCTTCTCCGCCTTCGCAACCCTCAGCCGCGGCATGGTTCGCTGCCCTCCTGCGCTGCGTCCTCTTGGCAGTGGCAGGTCAGACTCTCGGGTGATGAGGCCAGGCTAAAAATCCGGTGCTTAGAATCTAAGAACAGAGGAGGGTCGGCCAAAGAAAGAAACTCTAACAAGGCTTACCAGTTCAAAGAAACCCGCGTCCGACTGCATCGTAGGATGCCCCAGGAATGGGTACACTAGGGCGAGATCCACCGATGGATCCACTGGGCACTCCATTGCCTCCTTGATGCGTTGTGCCATTTTGCCAACGCTGAGGGCCTCACCGGCGACCATCACCATCCCTTTGGGCGAGGAATCCAGCATCATCTTGTACATCAAAAGAGCACGCGCCATCAGCGGCGCTAGCCTCCTGACGTGGTATCCTCCGATGACATCGGTCCTATGAAGACCATGGCTCTTCATAGTCGTGATAGCGTTGAGAAGGTCGTCGAGCCTCTTCTGCTCCTTCCTGATGGGCCCGTATCTCCACACGTCCGGTGCCTCCTCGACCAGGCGACCGGTGAAGATCGACAGGGGGTGTCATCGTCGTTCCTCAAGTAGAACCAGAGTTTATGCCACCCCTTGTTGGACTTCGACAACGGGATGGACATGTACTCCAACGATCGGCTACCCCGAAGACGGATGCTCGTGTATCCCATTGGCACCGCCAGGTCTAGCTTCTTCTTCTCCTTCTTCTTCTGTAGCTCGACGGCGAAGAAGTATTTCCATAGCTCAAAGTGGGGCTCAATCTCCAAATACCCCTCACACAGCGCGACGAAGGCCAAGATGTGTTGAATCCTATTGGGATTCAGATGCTGCAGCTCAAGCCCATAGTAGTGCAGTAGCCCTCGGAAGGAATCAGTGGAGAGGAGTCATGAACCCCCGCTCGTGGAAGGGGACAAAGGAGACGACGTAGCCATCGGGCGGCGATGGCTCATCCTCGCCACCAGGTACGATCCACTCCATTGCCACGGTCCTTGCACAGAGAAGGCCCTTCTTAACTAGACCCTCCATACATGCATGGAGGATGTCAGAGCAAAGCCATGGCTCCATCGAGGAATGGGGATGGCGATGAAAAAGATCTAGCGGTGGCGTAGGGCTAGAGAGCGAGAACTTCTCCGGCGGTGGAGCAGAAATAGGGGAACGAAGGCCAGAACTTGAGAGCAAAAGGTAGAAAAACTAGAGGAGCAAGGATGTGGCTATGCGTACGGAGGCTAGGGAGAAACTGCTCTGTTTATAAGGTAAGGGCAGAACGGGCGAGGGGCGAACCATCTGCCTAAATTAACGTGCCCCATGCCTCGCTAGATCCGCTTTTTTCGGGGCTCGTGCCCTCATTATTCCATGACTGCATCAGTCGTATCACTGCCTTGAGAGACTAATGCATGCCTATCTAAATCTTCCCTATGAAGGATCCACCGGTTGATGGTTCACCTTCAAAGGCTATGGGCCGCTGTAGGTAAGTGGCATACAGAGCTGAAAATGCTCCTATGGCCCATTAACGCCTAGGAGTTCGAAGGCTAGCCCACCAGTGGGTTCACAGCCACTCTAGGGCACCCTAGAGTGAGGAGAGGTTAAGGACGGGCCCACTAGCAGCCAATACCTGAGGCGCACGAAGTGCCACGGGCATCTTGACCCTTGTTTTGAGTCTTGGATGATGCAAGGTCCATGGTTTCCCCCAAAGAAAGGCATCGAGCTCTCGAACTGGTTGAATGGATCCGAGAACTATATGGATCGATCGCTAAGAATCTAGAGTCAGCCACCAGCTGATCTTGAACCAGGCCCCCACGAAGGGGATGCCAGGGCTCCACTTGAACAAGCCCGTTAACAACTCACCGAGCACCGTGCTCCGTCTAGCGAGGAAAGCATGGCATGGCTTAGCCCCTCCGTTCTAGCGAATGAACATGTGAGGGACGATGATCACAAGACGAACTGACCCCCCTGAATGGACCCCTGCTACAAGCGGGGGCTTGGGGGCTCATCATCGCAAAGAGACCGAACATGTGATCGTAGACAAATGACGAGTCACCTCTGGTTGAGCCCTCAAGCAACAAATCACAAAAAGCCTTTTGTAGGAGTGTCTCACTCCTCCAAATCCAACCCCCAAGGAACAGGTGAGGCGGAAATCTCACCCTAGGGGCTAGGTGAGACGGAATACGGTCCTCGAGGGTCGGGCGAGGCAGAGCCCTCCCTGTGGGACCAGACGAGTCGGAGCCCATGCCCTAGGGTCGAAGGAGCCAGAGCCCATGCCTTGGGGTCAGACGAGGTGGAAACCTCATCATCGGGAGTCAGCCGAGGCAGAGCCAACCCTCAGTGGTCCAGTGAGGCAAAGCATGCAGCCTCTGTGTCCTCTGCTACGTGCTTTGCCTCACCAGACCACCGAGGGTTGGCTCCACCTCGGCTAACTCTTGAGGATGAGGTTTCTGCCTCATCCGACCCCAAGGCATGGGCTCTGGCTCCTTCGACCCTAGGGCATGGGCTCCGACTCGTCTGGTCCCACGGGGAGGGCTCTGCCTCGCCTGACCCTCGAGGACCGTATTCCGTCTCACCTAGCCCCTAGGGCGAGATTTCCGCCTCACCTGTTCCTTGGGGGTTGGATTTGCAACTGGACAAAAGCGAGCTACACCCACCGGGTGTGCACTCGCGTGCACCCATTGGCAAGTTGAAAGAACCCCTAGGCGATTCTATCTGAATCACTCGGGAGCTACTGTCAGGGACCAATACTAGGGTACCCGAAAAGGAGGAGCTAATAACCATCAATGTTGATTCATTCGAGCGGTCAAGAGCACGACTACACCTCTTGCTAGGCTCCGCCTTGTCCGACTACCAAGGCCATGGGCTCTGCCTCGTCCAACCTCCGAGGGTTGGCTCCACCTCGGAGGACACAGAGGCTGCGTGCTTCGCCTCACCAGACCACCGAGGGTTGGCTCCGCCTCGGCTGACTCCCGAGGATGAGGTTTCTACCTCGTCTGACCCCAAGGCATGGGCTCTGGCTCCTTCGACCCTAGGGCATGGGCTCCGACTCATCTGGTCCCACAGGGAGGGCTCCGCCTCGCCCAACCCTCGAGGATCGTATTCCGTCTCACCTAGCCCCTAGGGTGAGATTTCTGCCTCACCTGTTCCTTAGGGGTTGGATTTGCTACTGGACAAAAGCAGTGGCCCTAGAGTGGGACCCAAACCGCTTCAACCACTATGGCGTGGAGGTGCACGCCCAGGAGCACATCTCGAGCGCGTCCTGATGCGACTGGCGGTCGCATCAGGCCATGCTGGGAGGCTCACATCACCCACCGCGTCAATAGGCTAGCACTATGCCACCAACTCCCTACCTGACCATAGTCCAATGTTAGTCAACCGATGTCAGTTGACTGGCACTGTATCGCTAGCCCCCCATATGGCCTCTGTCATGGAACCCTTTGACCATTCCGTCCGCTCGAATGGGATGGAAGACAAGAATGACGCACGATGCCCGCACGTATGCTGCAGCGGCCAATAGGATCCTAGTGCGACGCTGCTGCCACCATGATCTATAGGGTCAGTGGGACCCACGCGAAGAGGAGGATGACACTCCCCTAGGAGCCTTATTTCTCTTTCTTTTTTCCCTCTTCCCTTCTCTTAGTCTCTGGTATCCAATTCTCTCCCCTTGGTCAATAAAAGGGAAGGCAGGACACCATTTAGAGAGGGAGATCAATCGACCGACAGATCTAGTAGTAGAAGCATTGAGCAATCGAACCATAGAGACTTAGGAGCTCCTCTCTCTCTCACCAGTTTGTAACCCCCTACTACAAACTTAGTGATGGTAACACGAGCAGCCCAAAACTGGACGTAGGGATATTTGGCCCGAACTAGTATAATCCTTGTGTCCTCTTAGCACACCATCCAGGTCAGACGCGTAATAATACAAATTTACTAGTCGGCTGTTTGAAACACTGACAGACAGTGACGACACCATCTAGGAGGTGATGTGGAAGCTCCTGGAGAGGCTTAGCCGCCATGTGCTACCGGTCCCATCGGCAAGCGCACTAGCTTAGCCTTCTACTGGGGAGCGCCACCGCCGGCAGCGATAATCCGTCATTCTAGTTCCCCTACTTGCAACCCCAGGTGGTGCTTCTAGACCTCCACACACACCAGCCGTAGCTAGCATTGACGCCGCCAGTGTGATGGATGATGGGTTTGAGGTCGCCCTCAGGATCCGGGAGGTCACCAGCGATAGGTTCAGCTAGGCTGCTCATACTTGTCGCGCTTGCAATTGCCACCTGAGAGCAAGCTGCATCGACGCCCGCGACGTGTGCAAGCGGACGGGAGTGAATGGCGTCATCCACAAACCCATCATGCTGCCAGCACTGGCAGCTTAGCTTCATAGAGTTGTCCACAACGACAGCTGAACTAGTGATCCCCACGTACCTACAGCCTGTTTGGACTACTCAACTCCCTTCTTTTCAAACTTAGTTTCTAGCTCTACTCTTAACTTTGTTTGTTAAACAAGATAGATCAATAGATCTTTTTTTCCTAAAACCTTTCATATAGGATATGGAGGGGTAAAAACACTCTGGGGCAGATTGGAAAAATGATTCCCTTTCTTTAAATATTGTTCTCAATTATAACAAAAATCATATCTCAAACCCCTTTTGAAAAGGGAATACAACACCCACCCCATCTCCTTCCCCTTTCAACTTTTAGATGGAATTTGTGTTTATCCTAGCTATCAGGTGCCAATTAATTAGGGCGTTACTAATGTCCAGACGCCTAGACGAATGACCACGGTTGCTTGCGTCGGGTAGGATTTCCTCGCCGAGCTCGAACTTGAAAGGACCTTGATGTCACCTAAGAGGCCTAGAGGGGGGTGAATAGGCCTGTAAAAATTCAACTCGAAACTCTATTAGAACAAAGGGCGGCACTGCTGGCCTTATAGGGCGGCACTGCCGCTCTTCAAAAATAAAGCAGACAGCATTGAGATTTCACAGATAGTAACCTGACCCTCTCAGCTGCTCAATCCTGCAAATTCAACTCAAAACTCTGTTAGAACAGAGGGCGGCACTACCGGCCTTATAGGGCGGCACTGCCGCTCTTCAAAAATAAAGCAGATAGTGTTGAGATTTCACAGATAGTAACCTGACCCTCTCAACTGTTTAATCCTGCAACAGAAAGACAAAATCCAATTCAAAGACTAGATACCACAGAAATCTCACATAAGAGAGGATCGAGCTACCAAACCCTAACAACAGCTAGCAAAGAGCTGAACCAGCAAGAACACAAAGTGAAGCACAGCGAGACACAAAATTTATCCCGTGGTTCAGCTCGCCACCAAGGCTTGCCTAAGTCCACATTGTTGAGGCATCCACAAAAGGATTGGCTCACCACCAAGGCTTGCCTTGCCCTCATTCTCAAATCAAGAGAATGAACTCTTGAAGTGAGGGGTAATTTCTTAGCTGTAGGATGAGGTTACAAACCTCCCAAGGCTGCCACATGAGTTGGCAAGCACAAGGGCGACGCCTAGCTGGCTAGGAGCAAGCTCCAAGAGTAACAAACCCTAGAACCACCGGCCAAACATGAACCAAATGCTCTTAGACTTTGGAAATCAGTGGATCTGCTCTCCAATCGAGTTTTGTTGTCCTTTTCTCTCAAATTTTGATGGTGGAAATCAAGGATTGCTTGGGAGCTCGAAGGAGCAACAATGGAGGAGAGAGAGGTGAGCTTTGGTCTGTTCAGTTTTGAACTGAACCGTTAGAGAAGAAGGTTAACCGTTGTGGGCTGGCCCAAATGGTATTTATACCTCTTGGGTCCCAATGATCGTTTATGGGCGACACTGCCGCCCTAGCTAAAACATGTAGAATCTAGAGATTTTTGGCTGGCTGCTTTGGCTGGGTAAGAGGATATAGATCTATAGTTTTGAGCATCTGGTTGCACAGTTGACCAACTATACTAGAATCTCTCTTTATAGTACGGCTTTTCCTAAACTCAAATTCAAAGCATAAAAGAATGTAAATGCCTTTGAGCTGGTTGCCACTTTATTTGGCAATTGAAAACTTCTATAATCGAATATGTTTCCTTATTCTCATTATACCTTGATTATGTGACTTGAACCATTTCCATACATATGAGTTCACCTTCATGGCTTCAAGTCACTTCCACTAATGATTTGATCCTCAACACAATATGACTCTTTATAGCTTGATTAGTACCTCGACTCAATGCAAGTACTCTCTTCTTCACCTTAGCCATGATACCTCGGTCGCCAAGCCAGTCGCTTGCCCTTCACCTTCGCTTAGTACCTCGAAGCCCTTTCCTTGCTATCTTCACCCTATCAAGCCATACTTAAGTCACATTATATTAAGCATCCTATTGAAAAATATTTCTTTAATATTTTGATTCCTTGCTTGAATACTTTCTAGATATGAATATTGAGATCAATCAATCTTCAGTTTGTCTCACATAGAGACATACATGGATCAACATCAATATAGGTCAAGCTAATTCACTGATTCCTTATTCCCTTCTCATTTTGGCTTGACATTCCAATTGATCTTTCATATATTCATCCATGTAAGCAAACCAATGTAGAGACCGACTTATATCCACTATACTATTGTCATTTATCAAGTATGTTTGCTTTCACATGATGCTATGATATCTCACAACATAGAAGCTATTTCATTGATTCCATTTAGCATTGTTGTCTTTTGCTTGAACTAGATTGCTTCCAAAAACTTTCAATACAACAATACACAGTTTGGCATTCACTTTAACACAATGTGGCATATCATCAAGTTTGCCTACTAGTTAAACCTTGTATATACTTGTTAATACACAACCCATAAGTATATGCAATATACTCAATTTCCTGTTCAACACTTAGCAAACTTATTAGACCTTTAATTGTGTTGTCATTCAATTTACCAAAACCCTACTAAAGGGCTAGATGCACTTACAATCTCCCCCCTTTTGGTGATTGATGACAACACAACTAAAGCTTATAAGAGATTGATAAACTATTAAGATTTTGAAATCCTATTATATAGTGAGCTCCCCCTAAATGTGTGCATTGAAGGAATTCAAATTTTGGCCTCAAATGACAAATGCACATATTTAAGATGAAGTGTGGGAACTCCCCTATATCTTAGCATCCATGGGGTGCAAGGTGTAACATGATAACCATGATGCTCATGACAGTTCATGCACTCAATGATTGCTGACCAGTAGAGGGCAGCACTGCCTGCACCAGAGAGTGGCACTGCCGCACCTGCCTGACCAGCACAGGAGAAAACAAGCATCACTCAAGGCATGAATGCCACACACTAGCATAAATAGTCCTTATCAAGAGCATCAATTTAAACTATCCTTACACACACCACAATATTTTTTTAAACTCTCCTTTACCCCTTTCCATCCTCATATCAATCTCTCTCCCCTTACATTCTCCCCCAATATTTCTCCCCCTTTGGCATTAATCTCCAAAAAGGATCTCTCCACCAAAAGGAAGAAATGATGGTTGACAAGTGAGGGCAAGAGAGGTAAAAGTTTAGCATATGGAATTTCTCACCTATTTTCTACCAAACAAAGTATGCAACTTTTAGGTCAAGATTCTTGAGAGGTTAGCATATTTGGCTCATACCTCACTTAGATGACAGTATAACATGAGACAAACTTATGCCATCACCACAAGAGGTATCAACCAAATATCTAAAGAATTCTCTAATCGCCACCATAAGAACAAACTTATGATGTGACTCAAAAATTGCATACACATGCACACACTAGCATGTAAAGGCCTAGATGCACAAAGGTAACACATGAGTTCATGGAGCGATATACCTTTGTTCTAAGCCTCATAATCTCCACCATGAAGATGATTTCAATACTTGGATTTAGTGCTTTGATGGGGCTAGTACTTCTTTATGCAAGATAATTTCATTTGTGCCCATCTCTCATCATCATCATTTTCAAGGAGATATCATAAACTTGTGCTTGATATCAATTGAAAGTCCATTGCTAGCTCTTGTTGTCATATTGAGATATCAGCTGAAGACATATTTCTTGATATACCAAGTTAAAGATTATCAATCAATACCAATTGAAATATGATCTTCATAATTTTGACACCAATTGAGAGTCTTCACAAGGCTTTGTAATGTTTTGGTCGTCAGTAGCTAGCCCAGGGGCCGTGGGATGAGTATATATACACCCAAAACCAAAACAAGACATTGGAGTTCAAAAACTAGCCATCAAGACCTATACAAGTGCGGCACTGCCGCCCTTATACGTGGCACTGCCGCAGCTCTCAGAAACAGCACAGGTCACCTCACAGAAAACGTCATATCTCTTTAGTCCGAACTCCATTTTTAGTGATCTTGGACTTTCTGGAAAGCTTGTTTTGAGAGCTATCCAGCCCAACCAAGAGAAATCCCAAAGATCAACAAGTGCGAGTGTTGTTCTATTGAAAGGATCTTCACTAGTTGATGCCAATTGGAATGAATGCCCATATCTCATAATGTCACCTAGGAAATGCTCATAAAGACAAGAGATAGCATTAAATTGCACAAGAGAATTTCACAACTATGATCATTTTGGATGTGGAAGGCATGTAGATCACTAATTGCAAAAACTTATAACATAGAGTAAATTCCCTTTTTTTATAGTGCATACATATACATGTGGAAGGCAAGAACATAGGCACTTTTGGTCAATTAAGTCCAAACAAGGGAATTTAAGCTATATTATGGAGAGTAGCTACTTAAGAGATAAAAACACAATCCAAATGAATATGAGAGATAACCAATTTGGATTGAGTCAATGTAGCATACTCATGAGAGACTCATTCTCAACAAGAGACTACACAAATTCACTAGAAGAAAAGGTTAGTCTTAAAAGACACAAGGCATAGGATGGGCTCCCCCTTGATATGTGCATCAAGTGCTTGAATTACTTGTGAAATGCACTAGAATCGGTTTAAGAGTCGAAGGAAGTTCATCCTATATCTTGGTCAAGGCATGATAAATTTGCAACAATTGAAATTATACCAAGGAAACATACCACCACCAAGGTAGATAGATCACGACATAAATTTTCATCGATATGACCATCATAGGTGAGACTTCAATGATTTGGATGACTATAGTTCTCACTTGATGAAATGTGGTAAAACTGAGCTCTTGTGATCATCCAAGATCCATATTAGTTTCTTAGTTCTTTCTTTACCTAGAGCAACTCACACAGAAAGCAAAGGTAAAATTCATGAAATTTGCAAGTTATGAACTAGGAGTTACCACTCTTTATTGATAAGATCCTAGAAGATCAATGGGATGGATCATAGGTACTTGATGAGCACTTAGAGAGGAGAAATAGCAATGAAAGCCCACTCTTCAATTATTTTCTCCATCTCATCCAAATCAAGGTCCATTTAAAGGATTGGGACATTTAACATTTAAACTAGGAGCACTTGGTTTATAAAGACCGAGACCTCCTAGAATAATTGTGAAACACCTAGAGAATCCAAAGGAACTACCCATCCTCCTTTTTCCATGTGTGGGACTGCACATCAAACACTTGAAAGAAACCAATAATCCCACAAGATATAGGCTAAGCTCCCCCTAAATTTGTGTATACAAGAGTACACAAAGTTCACTTAAGCACAATAACAATATGAGGTCAAGGGAGTGACTTGCACTATACTTCAACTGATTTGAACTCCTTGAAACTGCTTGCAATTCAATAGTTTCAGCTGATTACTTCTTGTTCCAACTAGTTGCAATCACTTGCTTCTGCTTGTACTCAGATTGCAACTTATTTGGACCCTTGTGTGAGTTCTTTTCTTTCATTGAAACTCCTTTAGACCAAATTTATATTTCTTATATTTACTGATTCTTCATGACCAACTTGAGAGCTAACTCAATCTTGTTGCCACAATGCAATCCAATTCCATTCAGTCAGTTTTCAGATTCTGTCATCCTTGGAAAGGAAAAAGAAATCCATATCTCTCAGACCACTATCCCAATATGCATGAAATCTGGTAGAGATCGTCATCTATGAGCCCTCTAACTTCTCTAAAAAATTTAGCTCATTTGAACTCCATTTGGTCTGTGAAAATAATTTTCTACCAGAACTGCTCAAATCTGAAACTACACTGTTGAAGCTGACAGAAACCAACTCAAAACTGATTTTCTTCAAAACCAATCTTCATACCAATTGTATAGCAACAAGTACTAGATGTGTATAGCATGCTCACAAAGTTTCAGGTCAATTTATCAGTATTTGAATCTCCAAATCCATGCTTGAAGGCAGTTAACTCAGATTTGTAATTTTCTAGATAGATTTGATGATCGATGATTCTTCTTCTTTTCCTGTCCAATCTGTGAGGTGATTTCAGTTGAGAATACATACAAGATGTTATATCCATTCAGTCCTCTCACCAACACTCATAATCTTGTGAATTCTTCTTGTATAGCTTATTCAAATCAACCTCAACCTTGATTCAAGCGAAACTGAAACTTTTGATCTAAATGGTCTTTAGCAGCAACATCTTTCTTTAGGTGAAGAATAACCTTTAAGCTTGTGAATTAAATTAGCACAACATCTTCTTATTGATTTTCTATGAATAAGCTCAATTGCAAGAAGACATTAGTAACACAAGCACTAGTTTTCCATTTAGTAACCATTTATATGTGGATGACAAGTGGGTTACCAAAATAGAGAAACCTCATAACATGGACTAAATCTCCCTTGATGTCTCATGCATATTCTTTTGAGTGGAATGGAAATGTAAATGTGCATGGTTGGTCATTTAAGTCCAAAGGGCAGATTTAACCTATATTATGGTGAGTGGCTAACATAGATAAATCTAATCCAAATTAGCTAGAGAGAAAATACATCACATGGTTTTGGATTGATAGCCTTCATATAATAGCACACTCTATTTGAGAAACATATTCTCATTTAGTGAGACTACATAAATCACTTAGAGAGAAAGATTAGTCTCACAACTCTAGCCATAGATTAAAGTCTCCTTTTATAAGTGCTCTAAGTATTTGAATTTCTCACATAGCACTTTATTCATTTAAGAACTTGAGATTTTCACTCTATGTCTAGGTCATGGCAACAATAGTGTAATCAATTTGAACTATGCCAAGAGATACTCACAACCATTATAGCATGTAGATGCCCATAAGATGAGAATGAGAATTTGGCAATCTAACATATGACAAGATTCCATCAAGTAGGAAGTTCTTGACTTGTGAGTAATAAGTCCTTTTACTTGACTTGAGCTTGATTCTTTATTCTTGGCCATTTTGAAATCCACTTGTATCCTCCAATGTGTACCAAGATTCCAAATCCATCAAACCAACTCATAATGTGCACGAACATAAACTTGCTTCATCTTGTTTTTCTTGGTTTGAAGTACATAAAGGAAAGTCAAGTCACCTATTTTGCTTGATGTGGATGATCAATTCAATTTTGATCATATTTCTATTCTATGACCAGCAACCAATGAATATCCTCAAGTGCTTCTATTATCCTAAGTGGCTACACAAGACACAAAGGAGTTTAGTTTCAAATAAATTGCACTTGAGATTTAGATGTTATCACCCTTCTTGATTGTAATGGATGAGGTGGTCTTTTCATCTTCATCTTGCACATATGAAGGTTGTAGATTTGTCCACGAACTAGAGTGGAGTCAGCTGCTACTATGTAGGAGGGACGGCACTGCCGCCCTTGGGTGCGGCACTGTCGCCCTGCTGATTTGTAGCAGGGGTGTGCTGCACCTCTGCATCAGAGTTGTCAGCGGAATTTGGTATAGCAGCAACTTGAGGAGCTTCCACTTTTGTAGCATGTACTTCTTGTGGTCTTATATCATCAATGGCTATTTTCTTGATTGCCCCACAAGGTGGTTCCTCATTACCTACAACATGAATAAGATCTTGCTCTACTAGAGAGCCATTAAAAGCATCATATGGCAAATGATTCATTTAGACTTGAAGTACTCTAGCCACTCTTAATAATTCACAAACACACATATATTTGTGAACTATTAGAGACTACACACAGTCAAGTGGCTAGTTAGTAAGGGTTAGGTACTAGTTATCGAGGTGAATATGAAGTTTGAAGTATTTCCATTGATTCATCTTCGGGTCAACCATATAAGAATATGCAATGTGAATTGATTGATAGCTTGAGTGAATATTTTCAATCAACTTGCTCAAGCACCCCAAAGCTTCATATCACCTTCAAGTACCTACAACACTTACTAAGCACAATTTGGTACCCAAACTATGTTGGGTCCATTATGGTTAGTCACAAGAGACTTAGGCACCCAAATGGCCTATGTGCTAGCACATGGTGAACCAATCATCTTTCTAGCACAAGTGTCATTTTTGGGCCTCCTAAGCATATTTAAATCAATTGACAAGTTGAGCTTAGAAGTGTTACCCAAGGGACAATCCTTACTTAAATGTCCCTTTCCTTTGCAAGTGTAGCATAGGCAGTTCTTGTTCTTTCTAGCCTTCTCTTCTTGCACTTTGCTTGCTACCTTGCTAATGAACCTCTTTGTTGATGATGACAAGCTTTCACTTTTCTTATTAGGACATGAGCCAATTTCATGTCCCTTCTCATGACAACCATAACACTTCCTCTTGCTTCTTCTTGTCTTGTTCTTTGGAAGTGTGGCTTAGTCATCGACCTTGTTGGAACACATAGAAGCATTACGTCCCATGTTGGAGAACTTGACATGAGCCATCTTCTTCTTCTCTTGGATCTTGCTCACGCCCTTCTCTTCTTTCTTCAAGGGGCAATCTCTGACATAGTGACCTGTCTTTCTTGCACTTGAAGCAATTGATGAGAGTCTTCTTTGATTGACGTTGCACCTTGATGGTCTTGGGAACTTTCCTGTTCTGTCTAGGTGCGGCACTGCCGTAGTCTGTGCAGCTGGCTGAACTACAGCATTCTTGGCATATTGCACTTCTTTAAGTATCCCCTTCACTTTGCCATTGTTGGACTTGTAACCCTTTTGATAAGGCTTGATACATGCATCGGTTGGTCCCTTCTCAAGCTTCTTCACCATGTCTTCATGGTTATCTTGAGAAGGTTGAGCATTACACTTGCCCTTCCATTGAATCAAGTCCCTTTTTAGCATTTCAACTTCTTCCTTGAACTGTTCATTTTCTTTTGCAATGGAATCATCATAAGTTTCTACAATTACATGCTCAACGGAAGGTTGGCTTGCTTGAGAGCAACACTTGTTAGCACATGATAAAATAGATGAAACTTGTGTATATGTGCATTTATGAGTGTGAGGTTGGTATGATTTTACCTGTTGTTACCACTAACCTCATGAGCAACTTCTAGCATGAGATGAGACTCCATAAGCTTCTCATGAGAGCACAAAAGCCTATCATGACTTTCTTGCAAAGTCTCATTTTTGCTAGTAAGCCTTTCCAACTTGTCTTTGAGCATATAATTCTGATCTTCTAATTGAGCAACACAAGATAGAGAGTTAATAGTATGAGTTTGCTCAATTAACAAGTTTTCATACCTTTGGACCAAGCGAGCATGAGAGCACTTAAGTTTTTCATGCTTTTTGGTCAACTTCTCCAAGCATTTGATCTTTTCAATGAGAAGCTCTTCTTGCTTGTAGAGATCTTCTTCTTGCTCTTGAATCTTCTCTATGAACTTGATCACTATCAACTTTTCTTTCTTGCTGAGACGTGCAAGGTGTTGATTGATCTCATCATCATCACTACAACTATCACTCTCACTCTCACTTGCCACTTTCTTCTCTTTCTTTGCCATGAGACCGATATGCGAAGTGGTATAGAGAGTTGAGCTTCTTGATAAGGTGGATTCATCATTTGGCTTCCACCGATCACAAGCTTCTTCTTCCTTCAAAATGTTAGTCTCACAAGAACTAAAGAAAGTAGAAGTACCACATGTAAAAATATTGTTCTCACCAACTATTTCATTACCATCCAATAAGTCATATGTTGGCGAGGAAGTGGATGTCGCATGATCAAATAGGCCTTTTGAGAGAATCACTTGAGGCTCATCATTTGTTGATGAAGTTGAGCATTCCTCAAGTGGTTTTTCCAATGAGAGGTTGCTCTCTTCACATTTGGAGTTGCCATACATTTCCTTGAGCGTGGTCCAAATGATATGAGCATCACCAAGTGGTTTACCATCTCCAAATATGATAGCATCAAGTACATCTTCACTCAAAGCACTAAATAAGACATTAGCAGCTTGAGCATTGAGTTGTAAGCATTTCACTTCCTCTGTAGATAAGTAGATCAAATCATCATGAGGAGGTGAAATGCTCACATCTACAATCTACTCTATTTGAAGACTCATGGTCCTAAAAACATCAAGCACACTAGCAGACCAAGATGTATAATTTGAGCCATCTAAAAGTAAAAGTTCTAGAGATACCTCCTCACTTGTCGACATCATTCTCTCAAGGCGGTTAAGCCTGAAATTGAGAGCTAGGCTCTGATACCAATTGAAAGGACCTTGATGTTGCCTAGGATGCCTAGAGGAGGGGTGAATAGGCCTATAAAAATTTAACTCGAAACTCTATTATAACAGAGGGCGGCACTGCTGGCCTTATAGGGCAGGCACTGCCGCTCTTCAAGAATAAAGCAGACAGCGTTGAGATTTCACAGATAGTAACCTGACCCTCTCAGCTGCTCAATCCTACAAATTCAACTCGAAACTCTATTAGAACAGAGGGCGGACACTGCCGCTCTTCAACAATAAAGCAGATAGTGTTGAGATTTCACAGATAGTAATCTGACCCTCTCAACTGCTCAATCCTGCAACAGAAAGACAAAATCTAGTTCGAAGACTGGATACCATAGAAATCTCACACAAGAGAGGATCGAGCTACCAAACCCTAACAACAGCTAGCAAAGAGCTGAACCAGCAAGAACACAAAGTGAAGCACGCGAGACACAAAATTTATCCCTGTGGTTCAGCTTGCCACCAAGGCTTGCCTAAGTCCACGTTGTTGAGGCATCCACAAAAGGATTGGCTCACCACCAAGGCTTGCCTTGCCCTTGTTCTCAAATCAAGAGAATGAACTCTTAAAGTGAGGGGTAATTTCTTAGCTATAGGATGAGGTTACAAACCTCCCAAGGCTGCCACACGAGTTGGCAAGCACAAGGACGACGCCTAGCCGGCTAGGAGCAAGCTTCAAGAGTAACAAACCCTAGAACCATCGGCCAAATGTGAACCAATGCTCTTAGACTTTGGGAATCAGTGGATCTACTCTCTAATCGAGTTTTGTTGCCTTTTCTCTCAAATTTTGATGGTGGAAATCAAGGATTGCTTGGGAGCTTGAAGGAGCAACAATGGAGGAGAGAGATGTGAGCTTTGGTCTGTTTAGTTTCGAACTGAACCAGTTGGAGAAGAAGGTTGATCGTTGTGGGCCGGCCCAAATGGTATTTATACCTCTTGGGTCCCAATGGTTGTTTATGGGCTGGCACTGTCCGCCCTAACCAAAACAGGTAGAATCTAGAGATTTTTGGTTGGCTACTTTGGCTAGGTAAGAGGATATAGATCTATAGTTTTGAGCATCTGGTTGCATAGTTGACCAACTGTACTAGAATCCCTCTTTATAGTACGGCTTTTCCTAAACTCAAATTCAAAGCATAAAGTAATGTAAATGCCTTTGAGCTGGTTGCCATTTCATTTGGCAATTGAAAACTTCTATAATCAAATATGTTTTCCTCATTCTCATTATACCTTGATTATGTGACTTGAACCATTTCCATACATATGAGTTCACCTTTATGGCTTCAAGTCACTTCCACTAATGATTTGATCCTCAACACAATATGACTCTTTATAGCTTGATTAGTACCTCAACTCAATGCAAGTACTCTCTTCTTCACCTTAGCCATGATACCTTGGTCGCCAAGTCATCACTTGCCCTTCACCTTCGCTTAGTACCTCGAAGCCCTTTCCTTGCTATCTTCACCCTATCAAGCCATACTTAAGTCACATTATATTAAACATCCATTGAAAAACATTTCTTCAATATTTTGATCCTTGCTTGAATACTTTCTAGATATAAATGTTGAGATCAATCAAGCTTCCATTTGTCTCACATAGAGACATACATGGATCAACATCAATATGGTCAAGCCAATTCATGATTCCTTATTCCCTTCTCATTTTGGCTTGACATTCCAATTGATCTTTCATATATTCATCCATGTAAGCAAACCAATGTAGAGACTGACTTATATTCACTATACATTATCATTTACCAAGTATGTTTGCTTTCATATGATGCTATGATATCCCACAACATAGAAGCCATTTCATTGATTCTATTTGTATTGTTGTCTTTTACTTGAACTAGATTGCTTCCAAAAACTTCTAATACAACAATACACAGTTTGGCATTCACTTTAACACAATGTGGCATATCATCAAGTTTGCCTACTAGTTGAACCTTGTATATACTTGTTAATACACAACCCATAAGTATATGCAATAGACTCAATTTCCTGTTCAACACTTAGCAAACTTATTAGACCTTTAATTCTGTTGTCATTCAATTTAACAAAACCCACTAAAGGGCTAGATGCACTTATAGAACTATCATGGCGAGTGTAAGTGCAATCAAGCCCTATTGTGGGTTTTGGTATTGATGACCACCAAATTAGAGGACTAATGAGGTTTATCGAGATGACAAGCAGGGAATCAAAGAATGAGGATGATATACAGGTTACAAGTGTCCTAATTACGAAAGGTGGCTAGACCCAGCTCAAAAGAGGTTTAAATTCTTTTATATTTTGAATTTGAGTTTAGGGAAAGCCGTACTATTAAGAGGGATTTTAGGACAGTTGGTCAACTGTTGAACCTAGATGCTCAAATTCACTAGATCTACATCATCTCACCTAGTCAAAATAGCTAACCTAAATTTTAGATCATGTTACCTATTTTGGCTAGGGCGGCAGTGCCACCCTAGTTAAGAGCGATAGTGCCACCCTTAACTGACCATTGAACTCGAGGGTATTTAAACCCCTCAGGCCCTAGCCCACAATGGTCATCTTCTCCACTAAGTCATTCTGCTCAAGAAAAACAGAACCAAAGCTCACCCTCTCTTCTCCATTGTTGCTCCTCCATCCCTCAAGCAAATCTTTGATTCCAATCATCAAAACTTGAGAGAAAAGGTAGCAAAACTCGATTGGAGAGTAGATCCACTGATTCCCAAAGTCTAAGAGCATTTGGTTCACGTTTGGCCAGCGGTTCTAGGGTTTGTTACTCTTAGAGCTTGCTCCTAGCTAGCTAGGCATTGCCCTTGTGCTTGCCAACTTATGTGGCAGCCTTGGGAGATTTGTAACCTCATTTGAAAGCTAACAAATCACCCCTCACTTCAAGAGTTCACTCTCTTGATTTGAGAATGAGGGTAAGGCAAGCCTTTGTGGCAAGCTCAAGCCTTTTGTGGCTTCTTCAACAACATGTACTTAGGTAAACCTTAGTGGTGAGCTGAACCACAAGATAAATCTTGTGTCTTATGTGCTTTGTCTTTACTATACTTGCTGATTACTTTGTTGCTAGCTATTGTTAGGGTTTAGTTGCTCGATTTACATTTGTGTGAAGTTTCTGTGGTATCTAGTCTTCGAACTGGATCTTGAAGTTATATTGCAGGATTAAGCAGCTAGTGGGGTCAGGTTCATATCTAGTTAAATCTCAACTATGTTAGATTAATTTTTGTAGAGCGGTAGTGCCGCCCTGTAAGGTCGGCAGTGCCGCCCTCTGTTCTAACAGAGTTTTGAGTTGAATTTTTACAGGCCTATTCACCCCCCTCTAGGCCTTCTTTATCTTCCTATAGATCCTACAAGTGGTATCAGAGCGAGGTTGCTTCGCATACGCTTCACCGCGTGAAGTATGGAAGAAGGAGAAGGTTCGAAGAACGTTCGCGTTGTGGACGCAAGTGGTGTACACATTGAGGATGTCAGCAGCAGCAGCGAGCTGTCCATGTCCACAGCGAGTGATGCCACCATCAAAGAACCCAAGACCACCAATGCCGAAAGAAGAAAGGCAAGAAAAGAAAGAAAAGCTGCAAAGATCTCGACAAGAGAAGCTAGAGAAAAGAAGAAGGAAGAGCAGCGTCTCAAAGACAAGAAGAAGAGAAAAGAAGAAAGAAGAATCACTAAGAGAGGCAAGAGCTAAGAGAAGGGACAGCAAGAACTCAAGAGCAAGAGAAGAATGAGTATGATGCATCATCTAGTGAGCTCTCTAGTAGCTCGGACGATGGAGATGATGATGTGTCATACCATGCTTCAAAAGATAGCAAGGAGGTGAAGAGCAAGGACAAAAAGGATAACAAGGACAAGGGCAGCAACAACAATAAGAACAAATATACCACCGTATCCTTTAATTATTCTTATTTGTCTAACCATAACAAAAGGTCCTTTGTCAATGTACCCACGGGAAAGTTGCCTCATTTTGATGGGACAAACTTTGTCAAGTGGAAGCATTTGATGAGTGCCTATCTTGTAGGTCTTCACCCCGGTCTTTGGGAGATTGTGGTGAATGGATTGCAGCCATCGGAAGATCCCAAAGCACCAACAAATGAAGAGCTAGCTGCTGTCCATCTCAATGGCCAAGCCACAAGTATTCTCCTTAGTGCCTTGGATGGAAATGAGTACAACTGAGTGATGAATGTCAATGTTGCAAAATAGATTTGGGACACTTTGCATCTAGCACATGAAGGTGTAGATAAAGTGAGGAAAGCAAAGATTGATTTGTTGATGGCCAAGCTCAATAGGTTCGTAATTATAGATGGAGAGGGGCCACAAGAGATGTTTGATAGATTAATGACCTTGGTGGGCAAGATTAGAGGCTATGTGTGTGATGAGCTTGATGATCACAAAGTTGTGAAGGTTATGTTGGAGGCCTTCTCACCAAGAAATGAGACCGTAGTCACCTTGATTAGGGATATGAAGAAGTTTGAGCACTTCACACCTAATGATGTGCTTGGAAGATTGTTGACATTTGACATGCAAAGAGAAGAAGCTAATGAGAGGAGAAGACTTGGTGAGTTGCAAGCCAAGCTAGAAGGCATGAAGATCAAGGAAGTAGCTCTCAAGGCCAACAAATCAAGCAATCAAGGCATCTCCAACAAGGTAAAGGGCAGCAAGCAAGCATCAACAAGTCAACCCAAGGAAATCAGTCAACTCCACAAAATGATGATCCAAGTTTATCCTCAAGTGAAGATGAAGATGATGGGGCTGATTATATGAAGATTGATGACATGGCTTTGTTCATGAAGAGCTATCACAAGGGGTTGAAAAAGAATGGGTACAAAATAGTGCAAAGAAGGTTCTCAAACAAGAAGAAGAGGACTTGCTACAATTATGGCAGCACGGAGCACTTCATTGCTAAGTGTCCTTATGACAAGAAAGAGAACAAATATAAGAGAGACAACAATGAGGGCAAGCATGAGCACAAAAAGAGATATAAGCAAATGGGAGAGGCACACATTGGGCATGAGTGGGACTCAACTAAAGAGTCAAGTGAAGAGGATGTGAAGATTGCAACCGTGGCTATTCAAAAGTCATCCTCTATATCAAGGCTCTTCAACAACATGTCCGATGATGATGACCACAGCTCCACTCATGTTTGTCTTATGGCAAAGGGTGAGAAGGTAAATCAAATAGCTAAATCTCCTCCACCTTCTAGTGACATCTCTAGTAGTGAACTTAGTGATTCTAGTGATGATGATACTAGTGATGTTGAGAAATATGTTAAGTTGACTAAAAAGTTAGATTCTAAAACCAAGCTCTTCATCATGAATCTAATGGAGGAACTAGAAAGTGTCAAAGTTGAGCTAGTCGATAGAGATGATTATCTTGAGGAAATCGAAAAGATGTATATTGGCTGTAAGGAAGCTCTTGAGTTAGAGAGAAGTGAGGTGGACTCTTTGAACAAGGCCTTGGCCGAAGAACAAAGAGAACATGCTCTCACAAAGAAGGTAAATATTGCACTCAATGACAAGTATTGTGTCTTAGTTGAAAAGCACAACAAACTTGAGAAGCAATATAACCTTCTATGCAAGAGCACCCCACTTCCCTCCAACACAAATGATATTTCTATTCCCTCCACTAGCCAAGGGTGTGGAAAATGCTATAATCTTGACTTAAAAGTTTATTCCACTAACCTTGCAAACTTGGAGGTCATGAAAAAGGAGATTGCTAGGCTCAATGCTATGTTAGGAAAAAGGGGCATGGAAGGTAAGAAACCTGCTGGTGGTAAAGGCGAAAAACCAAAGAAGCCATAATACAAAGATGGAAGAAATCCACGCATCAAAGATGGGCTTGGGCATACTCATGGAGGTGAAACCAATGGGAGAAAGGTAATAAATGGATATGAGTGTGTTCAGTTCGTGAGCAAAGGGCAGGAAGGTATAGATAGGTCTACACAGAAGGTGGCACAAGGCCAGCCCAGAGCAGCACCATGGCCTATGGGTGGCAGTGCCGCTGTGAAGGGTGGCAGTGCCGCTCCCCATAGAAAAGGGAAGACCACCTCCTACTCCTCTGCTCATGTCAAGCCCAAGAAGAAGGTGTCACTTCTAGAGCAGGTTGTTCAGAAACCAAAGAAATCTATCTGGGTCACTCCAAATAGATATGCTTATCAACCAAAGGCAAAGACACCTCCTCAATATTTGGATTCTAACTTTGTTTTGCAGCACAACAGCAAGGGAGAGGTGTTTGCCAAGTTTGTTGGCAATGGTCAAAATGTTTATCATAATGCTTCTATTTGGGCTCCTAAAGTTCTTGTGACTAACATGCAAGGCCCCAAGAATATTTAGGGGACCTAAGACTAGGAACTAAACTTGTGTCACATGGAATACTCCTCCGGTGGGTTAAGTTGGGTGCTTGATAGTGGCTGTACAAATCATATGACCGGAGAAAAGAGTATGTTCTCATCATATTCCCCAACTACAAATTCAGATGAGAATATCATATTTGGTGATAATTCAAAAGGGGGTGTGATTGGACTTGGTAAAGTAGCTATTACACTTGATCATTCAATTACAAATGTCTTACATGTTGATTCCTTGAAGTATAATTTGCTGTCCGTCTCTTAATTATGTGAGATGGGCTATAATTGTATCTTCACGGATAAGGGTGTGGAAGTCTCTAAGAGGGAGGATTCCTCAATTTTCTTTACGGGTCACCTCAAGAACAAGCTTTACTTAGTTGATTTCAGTAAAAGTAAAGCTAAGCTTGAGACCTGTTTAGTGGCAAAATCTAGCATGGGTTGGCTATGGCATCGCCGACTGGCTCATGTCAGGATGAGGAACTTGGCCAAACTCCTAAAAGACAACCACATTCTTGGACTAACCAATATTCAATTTGAGAAAGACAGGATTTGTAGTGCTTGCCAAGCCGGAAAGCAAGTAGGTGTACCACACCCACCAAAGAGCATCATGACTACCACACAACCATTAGAGTTGATTCACATGGATCTCTTTAGACCGGTCGCCTACATAAGCATCGGGGGTAACAAATATGGTCTAGTTATTAGTTGATGATTATTCCCATTTCACTTGGGTGTTCTTTGTTTATGATAAGTCCCAGGTGCAAGAGAAAGTCAAAATATTTGTGAGAAGGTCACAAAGGGAGTTCGGTCTTCCTATCAAGAAGATAAGAAGTGACAATGGGACTGAATTCAAGAACACTCTAGTTGAAGAGTTTCTTGATGATGAGGGCATCAAGCATGAGTTTTCAACTCCTTACACCCCTCAACAAAATGGTGTAGTAGAGAGGAAGAACTGTACACTTCTTGATATGGCAAGGACTAATGCTAGATGAATACAAGATGTCGGACCTCTTTTGGAGTGACGCCGTCAACACCGCTTGCCATGCCATTAACCGTCTCTACTTACACAAGAAACTCAAGAAGACTTCATATGAGCTTCTAACCGGTAACAAACCAAAGGTGTCATACTTTAGAGTGTTTGGGTGCAAGTGTTTTATACTTAACAAAAGACCCAAAACCTCTAAATTTGTACCTAAAGTTGATGAAGGAATTCTTCTTGGCTATGGATCAAATGAGCATGACTATCGTGTCTTCAACAAAACCATGGAAAGAGTTGAAGTCACGATAGATGTGACATTTGATGAATCTAATGGCTCTCAAGTGGAGCAAGTTGATTCAAGTGTTGTAGGAAAGGAGGATCCACCATGTGAGGCAATCAAGCAAATGGCTATAGGTGACATTAGGCCACAAGAAGATCGAGCCACTGATGATGAGCATCCCTAGGCTATTGCTGCACAAATTTCCGCTGACATACTTCATCGACAAGGGCAGCACTCACCTACTGAACATTAACAGGGTGGTAGTGCTGCCCCATCCACCTCAGCAACAGCTGCTTCAACTCCTACTCCACCACTTCAAGGGCTCAACCTGGAACCTATTTTTGGACAAGAAGAGACTGAAGGTCTAGAAGAAGAACAAGGAGGTGTTGAGTATCCAAGGCTACGTCAAACTATACAACAGGATCATCCCATTGACAACATTCTTGGGAGCATTCAAAAGGAGGGTAACAACTCGCTCACATTTAGCAAATTTTTGTCAATATTACTCAGTTTATTTCCTCTTTGGAACCTCTCAAGGTAGAACAAGCACTTGGAGATCCGGATTGGGTCATGGCTATGCAAGAAGAGCTCAACAACTTCGAGAGAAACCAAGTGTGGAACTTGGTGGAAAGGCCCAATACCAATGTCATTGGTACCAAGTGGGTCTTCCACAACAAGCAAGATGAAAAATGGCATGGTGACAAGGAACAAGACAAGATTGGTGGCCCAAGGCTTCACTCAAGTAGAGGGCTTGGACTATGATGAAACATATACACCGGTGGTAAGACTTGAAGCAATTCGAATGCTTCTAGCCTTTGCTGCCCATCATGACTTCAAGCTGTACCAAATGGATGTCAAGAGTGCATTCCTCAACTGGCCCAGTAGAAGAGTTGGTGTATGTAGAGCAGCCACCAGGGTTTGAAGATCCCAAGTTCCCAAACCATGTCTATAAACTCCAAAAGTCGCTCTATGGGCTTAAGCAAGCACCAAGAGCATGGTATGAATGCCTTAAGGAATTCTTGCTCAAACAAGGCTTTGAAATAGGCAAAGCCGACCCTACACTCTTTACTCACAAAGTTGGAAATAGCATATTTGTGTGCCAAATATATGTCGATAACATAATATTTGGTAGTACTAATCATGCGTATTGGGATGAGTTTAGTAGGACTATGACTAAGAGATTTGAGATGTCCATGATGGGTGAGCTGAAGTTCTTCCTTGGATTTCAAATCAAGCAAATGAAGGAAGGAACATTCATTAGCCAAACCAAGTACACCCATGATATGCTTAACAAGTTCAACATGGTGAATGCTAAGCCTATCAAAACTCCCATGCCAACTAATGGACATTTTTGATCTAAATGAAGAAGGGAAAGCCATCGACATCAAGGTACATCGTTCTATGATTGGCTCTTTACTTTACTTATGTGCATCTAGGCCGGATATAATGCTTAGTGTGTGCATGTGTGCTATATTTCAAGCTAACCCGAAAGAGTGCCATTTAGTGGCTGTTAAGAGAATCTTGAGATATTTAGTACACACTCCTAACCTTGGCTTGTGGTATCCCAAAGGCTCCAAGTTTAATCTACTTGGCTATTCGGATTCCGATTATGCCGGTTGCAAGGTAGATAGAAAAAGCACTTCAGGGACATGTCAATTCCTTAGACGGTCCCTAGTGTCTTGGAGTTCTAAGAAGCAAAATTGTGTAGCCCTTTCCACCGCTGAGGCCGAGTATGTTGCAGCCGATGCATGTTGTGCTCAACTACTTTGGATGAAGCAAACCCTTCTTGATTTCGAATGTAAATTTACCAAAATTCCACTCTTGTGTGACAATGAAAGTGCCATAAAGCTTGCAAACAATCCCGTAAGCCACTCAAGAACCAAACATATAGACATCCGACATCATTTCTTGAGAGACCACAAAACTAAAGGAGATATCAAAATTTGTCATGTGAGCACCGAAAGACAACTAGCCGATATCTTCACTAAGCCTCTCGATGAGTCAAGGTTTTGTGCTTTGCATAGTGAGCTAAATATACTTGATTCTCGTAACATGGTTTGAAATATGGCACATCTCTGTTTGACAAACTAGCAATATAGGAAAATGATTTAAAAAGATATTACATTGTATCTCAAAACCTTTTTTAAAAGGCCAACTAAGTGTCATGACCATTATTTGTATTGTTGATTGCTTACTGGTCATGATATTTAAAGAATATATATCCATATCTAAGGTTAAGGAGGTCATAAAGTTACAGCGTAATTCCTACAAAATTGGCAGGGCAACAGTGTCACCCATTATGGCCGGCAGTGCCGCTCCCTAAAAACTAAGCCGTTTTTAGCCAATTTTGGCTGGGTCGCGGGGCCCATTTTCTTCTACTTATTCCTTCGCTGGCCTCTGACACAACTCTCTCCTTCTCTCCCAGCCGACGCCGACGCCTGTGCTTCTCTCTTCCTCTCTCACAAGCGCACGCCGCCACCATTCTTCGCGGACTGCCACCTCGGCAGTGCCGCCCCTATAGCCGGCCGAGACTCTTCTTCGCTGGTCACTAGCAGGAGGCTCCTGGCTGAGCTGTTTCTTCTCTTCTCCCTCCACTCCAATGGTTTGGAAGCAAGGTGAAACCCTAACCCCTACTTGATCTATGCAATGTGAAGCTTTTGGTCATGGATTTCTGTTTCTAGGGGGAGTGTGAAGGATTTAGAAAGGTTTTTGATGGTTGAATCGAGTTGATTTTGGATTTCACCAGTTGGATGATTTTGGGGAGAGCAGCAATGCCGCCCTTAGGACCATTGATGGCACCCCTTGCAGATTCTAACTGCTATACTCAATTTTATATAGCTGATGAAGTTTAGAATGGATTGAATTCACTTATCAAAAATTGTTTTAAAGATTTTCATACTCAATCTTTTAAATCCATGGCTAGGGTTTCATGTGTTCTCTGTTTAGACTGTGATTCTGAAATTATGATGATGAATAGACACTATTGGAAATAGGATTTAACCAGAATGAGAAAATTGAAGATGAAATAGTGAAGCTACTAAGGGCGGCAGTGTCGGTCTCAGGGGGCAGCAGTGCTACCCTACCATGCTGATTTCAAATCCAGCATAGTTTCCTATGTCATCTTCAAAGTTCTTTTTCTTGTTAAAACCTGCTTGCAGCTATGTCTAACTCATTATCTTATACAGTTTCTTATCAAGTCTCATTTATATTGCATAGATGGACCAAGGTAAAAGGAAGGTGTTGACAACCAAGCAAAAGGTCAAGAGAGGCAGGGGCAAGTGAGCTATGCTCCTAGAGACAGAGATCTTGATGAAGACCTTGCTGAAGAGGAAAACATTCAGAGGATGGGAAGAACTATTCGTGTGTGGCCTAATTCTCCTTTGCATATTTCAGAGTTTGATAGCAGCTACATGAGAAATAACATCGATAGGTTCGATCTCATTCCTCCCCAAAACAGTGATGATCATAGAGTTGTTGATTATTCCATGAGTTGGAAGAAGATAGGTGAAGCCAGAGAGATTGATCCCTACTCTTCTGATAGATCAAATGGTATTGATTATAGATTTTGGAATGCTTTCCAATCTGATTTTTATGCTACATCCATTCTGTCTAAGTCCAAGGGCAAGATTAGCAAGATGCAGTACATTGACTTTGGTGACTTGGAGAGCAGGGATGATCATCAGTTTGCTACAGCAATCAAGACCTGTGATCGCTTTGAGATGACAGACATCATGAGTTTCAGGTATGAGTGGAACAGGGAGATTCTTGCTCAATTCCATGCTACTTACTATTGGAATAGGGAAGTGGATGAGCTTCATTGGATGACTGATGGGCGGACATTATCAGCATTGATTTTGTCACCTTCTATCGAATTCTTGGTTTTGGACACATCCACAGGGCATATGAGAGGATACATAATGAGCATCGTTTTGAACCAATGGAAGTAAGCTTCATGTGGGAGGATCAAAATCTTGCAGTTCCTGATTGGTCAAGAACAAAGCTCAAGAGTTTTTATTACATCATGAACAATCTCTTCAGGATCACTCTCAACCCTAAAGACAATGCAACATATTTGAATGGCTATATCACTAATGTGTTGTCTAGGTTTCCCAACAGTGAGAAATTTAATGTTCCAAGGTTTATTTGGGTTGAGCTTGCATATGCCATGGATGATGGGAGGAGATCTTTGCCCTATACTCCTTACCTCATGTTTATGATTAAGAGAGTAACTGACATGTGGTTCCCTAAGGATTGTGAGCACACTGTTTATAAGATCAAAAAGATCCATGGTGGTTTAGGGGGGCTTGGCTCAGCTACTTAGCACACTAGTACTGGAGGACTTGGAGATAGTGGGGCAGCAGGCGTTCATCCTTCTGGAGCTGAACACAGAGATATTCCTGAGACAGTCCAGGGCTAGGGAACAAAAGAAGAAGTCAAAGTGGGGAAAGATGAGTGCATGAATGAAAGCAATTTTTGCTCAGTGTACATATGCTTCATAGACTGCCTATGAGGATCGAATGGAGAACAAAGAAGCAGTGAGACATGCTAGGGAGATGGAGGGCTGCCACCACTTCCACCAGTGCAGCCACCACCTCAGTTTCCTAACTTGCCTCGCCTTTCTTCTTCTAATGAGAAGCAGGATCAGGCAGATGAGCACCATGATGAGCAGCCAGAAGATCAGCAGTTTAGGCACTCATATGAGCCATTCAGTCAGTACTATAGGTACCCACAGGGGTAGCATTTTGAGGAGCCCCCAAGGCAGGAGGACCTTGGTGTAGAGATTCACCCTACAGAGGTTGATCCACAGGTTCATGTAGCTTTGCTTCGCACATATTCCAGGAGACCGCGTCCTTCGATGGATTAGCTAGGGCCTTCTACATCAGCTGGGGTAGTACCTCCACGACATTCAGCACGCTTCACTTCACACACCCACGTCGCCAGGACATGCCCGTGTCGACTCCGACAGTGATGAGTGATCTCTCTTCTTTTTTTCTTCTCTTTTTGGTACTTGATGCCAAAGGGGGAGAAAATTAGAGGGGTCAATAGTTTTTTGAGTTTTTCGACGCCATATGATTCTTTGCTGCTGCGCTTATGTTCAGATCCAATGAGTAGTTGTCAGGTTGTGAGTTTGAGAGTCGCTCAAAACTCTATTTTATGAAATTATGCTACTTTGTGAGTTTATTTGCTTCGGATATGGACATGTATTCATGGTTACTTTTTAGCTTGTCATATTCTGAGCTTAAGTTGTTTTATATTCATATGATCTGCTGTAGAAATTTGTTTGCTACCTAACTGACATAGTCAGGGCGGCAGTGCTGCCCTCTACTGTATCAGCCAGAATCTTGTGTGCTTGAACTGATATAACCTGTCATATGCATCATGTTTATTCCTATGACACTTTGTTCAGCACCCCACAATAGGCATGGATGTAGGGGGAGGCTCCCATCACACCTAAAATGTGAATCATGGCCTTTTAGGCTAGTTTGAGAATTCAAATCTCTATTCACAGATTTAGGGGGAGGCTCCTACATCCATGATTCGAAAATCTCAGTTTAGATTTCATATCATATGTAAGCTCTAATTGGGTTATCATCAATTACCAAAAAGGGGGAGATTGTAAGTGCAATCAAGCCCTATTGTGGGTTTTGGTATTGATGACCACCAAATTAGAGGACTAATGAGGTTTATCGAGATGACAAGCAGGGAATCAAAGAATGAGGATGATGTATAGGTTACAGGTGTCCTAATTACGAAAGGTGGCTAGACCCAGCTCAAAAGAGGTTTAAATTCTTTTATGTTTTGAATTTTAGTTTAGGGAAAGTCGTACTATTAAGAGGGATTTTAGGACAGTTGGTCAACTGTTGAACCAGATGCTCAAATTCACAGATCTACATTATCTCACCTAGTCAAAATAGCCAACCAAATTTTAGATCATATTACCTGTTTTGGCTAGGGCGGCAGTGTCGCCCTGTTAAGAGCGACAGTGCCTGCCCTTAACTGACCATTGGACTCAGGGGGTATTTATACCCTTCAGGCCCGGCCCATAACAGTCATCTTCTCTACTGAGTCATTCTGCTCGAGAAAACAGAACCAAAGCTCACCCTCTCTTCTCCATTGTTGCTCCTCCATCCCTCAAGCAAATCCTTGATTCCAACCATCAAAACTTGAGAGAAAAGGCAGCAAAACTCGATTGGAGAGTAGATCCACTGATTCCCAAAGTCTAAGAGCATTTGGTTCATGTTTGGTCAGCGGTTCTAGGGTTTGTTACTCTTGGAGCTTGCTTCTAGCTGGCTAGGCATTGCCCTTGTGCTTGCCAACTTGTGTGGTAGCCTTGGGAGGTTTGTAACCTCATTCGAAAGCTAACAAATCACCCCTCACTTCAAGAGTTCACTCTCTTGATTTGAGAACGAGGGTAAGGCAAGCATTTGTGGCAAGCTCAAGCCTTTTGTGGCTTCCTCAACAATATGGACTTAGGCAAACCTTAGTGGTGAGCTGAACCACAGGATAAATCTTGTGTCTTACATGCTTCGTCTTTACTATACTTGTTGTTTACTTTGTTGCTAGCTATTGTTAGGGTTTAGTTGCTCGATTTATATTTGTGTGAAGTTTCTATGATATCTAGTCTTCGAACTGAATCTTGAAGTTATATTGCAGGATTAAGCAGCTAGTGGGGTCAAGTTCATATCTGTTAAATCTCAACTGTGTTAGATTAATTTTTGTAGAGCGATAGTGCCGCCCTGTAAGGCCGGTAGTGCCGCCCCCTATTCTAACAGAGTTCTGAGTTGAATTTTTATAGGCCTATTCACCCCCTCTCTAGGCCTTCTTTATCTTCCTATAGATCCTACAGCAAAATAGAGGGAAGGGAAGGGAGGGGAGAGAGAGAGGAGAGAAGAGGGCGAGGTGCGCCACACGAGGAAGGAGCGAGGTAGGAGCCAAAGCCCTACAGTAGGCCGCTATCTGCCAACCACTAGCGCCATTGCAACATGTGCAACACCGATCTACTTTTGAAACATTCAGATTAAACATTTGTAACATATGTATGAAGACAGATAAAATATATGAAACATGCATCTGAAACACTTACAAAAACACCTAAAAACACTTGAAAAGTCATTGCAAAACATATGGAACATTCAGATAAAACACTTGCAACATATGCGTAAAACATATGCAGCATCCAAATAAACACACTTGCAATATATGTCTACAACATTTGGAACAGACGCTTGCAACATATAGGTATAGCCATTATAACCTGTGCAACATCTTGATCTAGTACGAACACTTGCAGTATACCTTTGAAACATTTGAAATGATTAAAATATGCAATTGCAACATGCGCTAGTTAGGGGGACATCAATGACCCAGCGTATACCCAGGCGCATGCCTTTCCTTCTTGTCGATAAGCAAGGTTGATGGGGGCGCACGCGTAGGCCTCCCTAGGCGCAGGAGCATGCCTCCCCTTTCGCGATGGGCGAGGTGGATGGGGACATGGCATGGGCTGGTGGCACGGACCACAGAGCAGCCAGGGATGAGGCATAGGGGCAGCGCCTCCACGCTGGAGAAGGCCACAATGGGTGGGTGCATCGCCTGCGCACTACTACTGTGCGACTGTTCCACCACGATGTGCCACCGCATGGCTCGGCTGCACGTGGCCAGCCTTCCTCTAGTCACCTTCTGCCCCAACTGTCACCTCGGCCTGGTCCATGGTAGCCTCATGATGCCCATGCACCAACCGATTAGGTCTGTAGCTACCCTAGCTCACTAGAATAGTGGCGTCGCCATTGCAGATGGTCGCACGCCGCCGCAGCCTTTCCCAGTGAGTTTCGTCACCCCTCACCGCCGCTTAGCGTAGCCGCTCGGGTCAGGAGATGGTGATCAACCCGTTAGGTGGGCCCACGTAGGTCCCAGGTGGCTGGCGTAAGCGCTCAGTGCCGCCGCTCACCGTGCCACCATGCGCTGGGTCGTCGGGGGTACGCGCGGGCGAATTAGGGAAAGGCCAGGGGGTTAAGTGAGAAGTTCTGAGAGAGGGGAAAATAGCGCCAGGACTTAGTTGAAATTCAAGAGAAGTGCGAGGTCTCTTTTGCAAAATCATCGATGCGCACGGGATTCCCCTGCCGCGGGCTGCCTCATGTGTGTGGGCCGTGCGGGCGAATTTGTTTTTCTTTTTCATAAGGAATTGGAAATAGCTTTCTAATTTAATTTTTGAGGTGATCTTTGGTAAATCGTATAAAATCATATAGGTGTCCAAAAATTGTGAAATAAATTTTGTTAGGTTCCTAAAATTGTGCTCTATCGGTTAGTGTATTTAGTTCATATATATATATGTTGATACTAGGGGCTATTAAATCATTTGAGAGTGATTAATATTATTAGGTTAAATATTGTAGGAATTTTTATGGTAAATTGGTGTTAGTTTTTGTTCTAAAATTTTTATGATAGCTTCATTGTATTATTATGTGCTCACTGTAATTTTTATAGCTTTAGAATAGATTAAGCATTAGGGTAGTTAAATGCTCTTTGTTTCAATATACATTAAATCATTAGTAGAAATAAAATTATATTCTTCATTTGTAAAGCTAGGTGTTTGTCAGTTGAACCCAACACTTTGCTTGGTAAAGATGATAGTTAGCTTAGTACCTCAGTTATTAGAGCTAGCTTAGTAGCTTATTATGCGTATTGTTATTTTAAGAGTTGATGTTACATAAATGTTAAGTGTTGCATCATCATCGCATGCATGTAGAGAACGAGTTGGCGGAGATCGTGACCATCGGTGATCATGAGTTTGAGGAGATCGTCGAGGAGTACGAGGAGGAGATCCTTGTGTAGGAGAAGGTCCCGGAGCCGCCACTAACCGACTCAGCTGACACCACACCTGTCCAAGACAAGCCCTAGTGCATAACCCTTATTTTTTTATAATCATTGTTTATACATGTTGTGTGCATTTATGTTACAGGAATTTTATGAAAACCACATGCATTGATATAACTGTCCTATGAGTCCTACTATTACAGGTTCAAGTAGCTGCTATGCTTAGGTTTTCGGTAGCGTGAGTAACCTACCGTTACTCATAATAGGTGATTATTATAATTACTCTCATGATAAAATGATGAAAGGAAAAATGGAGACTAGGGCAGGGATATAGGTATGGATATTGGTGGGTGTAACAGGTTATGTCCCACGGCCAATGGGGCTTAGCTTCGTTATACTGTTTTCCCTAGTTCGTGTCGATTAAGGACTGTCCGTTGTTGTGGATGGTAGTCAGGTCACAGACTTATTATCCTAAGCACATACTTATTTATGGAAGCGGGAAGGCTCGTTACACTCTTGTCGTGGGTTCTGGCTCTTTTCGAACCGACTGATTGGAGGCGGAGAAAGGTGGAGGTATAAGCACCATACTGAGACTAGGTCTCAAGTGTGGGGGCTTGGAGTCCAAGTTTGGACGGTGATCTGGACTCTGTGATAGGAGTGGAATGAGTTGGTCTTGTTTGTGCCTAGGGTACAAACGGGGCGTGTGTTTTGGGGTACCCAGCTGGGATACATTGGTTCGCGAATCACTATTTCTGTGAGACGGTACGACTTGGCTATGGTCTAGCACCGTAGTAAGAACTAGAAGATGAAAGATGGAAAAAATGATTATGATGGCTCAACCCTTGCTTGAAAGTAGAATAGGTGCTTACCTAGAATGGTTAGCTAATGAAGTAATTATAACTGCTAATAAAACTTGACTGTAAGGATAAACTATTAGTAATGCTTTTCGTAAATAAAAAGAAAACAGCAAACCCATATTGTCTATCATATTCCTTAGAGTCGGAAAACTATTTCCACTAATCAGGTAAGTCTTTCCAGTATATTGTGTACTCAAGGTTTTTTATCCCTGTTGCAGGTGCAACTTGAGGAGTAGCTCTTGTGTGGAGGATTCTTCTGGTGGGCACAGATGGATCCTTGTATCGTATCCACTAGATGCTTATTTTCATTCCGCTATTTAATTCTCGCACTCTGAACTCTGGTATTGTAATAAATAATTTCTAATAACTCTTGTTGTATGAAATGGACTAAGTATTGTAAGCTCATACTGATTATTAGATTTTGGATGTAAACCGTGGATTGTTTCGAGTTCTCCCTTGGTGTGTGCTCGATAAAACTGTCCGATGTAGCCAACTTTGAGGTGCTTAGTGTCTAGTGGAAGACGAGCGTCTCCGAAGTGTGCTATTTCGGGTGGTTTTGCCACACCTTCTCCTAGCGACGGTGCGACCGCCGAAGAGCGCCGTGGACCATGGTGCACGGGCTGAATCGCCACTCTCGCACTCACTCTAAGGCTAGAGGATTTGGGGGAAGGAAGGAGGAGTGAGACTCACTGGCCTCCCTACCCTCTGCTTAAATAAGCGCCCCTAAGACGGTAGTGGGGGATTTGGTGGTTGTCATTAAAGGCCGACTCAGGCATCGAGAGAGTTCCACAAGGTAAAAGCATGGGGAACGGAACGGTTCGAGTCCCCAGGCACCCCCATCCTTATCTTTCACAGGATTCAATGATGCGCAAACGATGCGTTCAAATGGGCGGGAGACTTCCGCCCACACGATTTTCGAGACTCGGGAAGGCATTACTGCTGGTAAGTGCGAAGCTCATAGTCGTCCCGATACTCGGGGCCACCCTGGTTGTATTCAAACATCTCGGCACCCGAGAGATGCTCATCGGGACCTATGGTACCTGAAGGCTATAGGGACCTTCAGTACCTGACGGATTGTGAAGCTCTACGAGCTCGTTATTAAATCCTGCGGGGGCTGCTGTCAAAGATATAGGCCTAGGGTACCCTCACCGGCCATGTGTCTGACCCATCGAGGATGACTAAGGAGGAAGCCCGTGAGGACTAGGCGCAACTACCAACTTGGGGATCACGACGTATCGAAGATATCTGCCGCCATCGTAGCCATGGTAGGATAGAATTGATCTGTTGTAATAAACTAGGAATCCAATCTGTAGCGCCGATCGCCCTCAGCTGTAACCCTACCCCTCTACCTATATAAAGAGGGGTAAGGACTCCGCGATCGTCACGTCCACCATGACACCATCCGCCGTTCCAATATACCTCGTAGCTAGGAGCAACAACCCCTGTAACCGAGCATTGCCGGAGCTAAATAAGAGTAGTCGCACCACTAGAGTAGTGATTAGCACGCTACCGTGCCCCCGAACCAGTATAAACCCTTGTGTCTCGTGTGCTACCATCTGAATCTATCTACGCGATCACGTTGCTAGGCATTGCTGGAGCTAAATAATCCGACATTGACCCTCTTATAAATCTAAATCTTGGATTATCTTGTACCTTCTCTTATGTATTGCATCACTTCTCTAACATCGCTGTGTTCACCACAATGTTGCTCATTTCTATTGTAGCCATTGGTATCTCAAGTAGCCATCGGCCCTATCATTGTGTCAACATCCATCGGTGCCTCAAGCCTTTCGAACACACTGTGGAACCATCACTAATGTCAGTAAAATACTGACCTCCAGGCTACCTCCCTATGTCATTATATCGCACGATTAACATGTTCTGATCAGGTTGGAGGAGGGGACGATGAGGTAGAGGAAGGGAGGGGCATCGCGACGAGGAAGAGGAGAGGCGTCGCAACATGGAAGAAGACGGGGCATCAAGGTAGGGGAGGAGTCAGGGAGAGGAACGGTACCTAGCTGATACCATGTAAGAGTAACTGGCTTGAGTTTCCATTCATTGAACAAGAATATAGAGTACAAGATACAAGACTATCCATATACGTATACAAGGTTTCCATTCATTGAACAAGAATAATTTCAAACTAATCTACGGCTTCTTGATCCGTTTTCCTCTATATCAGATCACATTTTCAATCTTAGCATTTAAATTTTTTTTTTTAGGAGGGGGGGGGGGGGGGGGGGTCCCCACCTGGAAAGCTTTATTACCAGAGAATAAACAGTTTGATCACACTGTCTAAAACATTAAAGACGTGACCTTAGATAGTACTCCCTCTGTACAGATGTAAAAGAACTTTTCTAGTCTAATTCACATGAATAGCCAGGATCTAATCTAACACTTTGCATCGGTTACCAATAGCCAGGATCTAACTGCATCACTGTGATTAAGGTGTTTGATTGAGGGATACTGAGTTTTTTCACTACCTCCATAAGTTGTCGTAAAACTGTAAAAGTCCCATAAGTCCTTGCATTTGTGGAAACATAAGTAACGATAATTCAAATAACCATCTACAGATAAATTCACAATTGACTCAGATTTGCTAATTGAAATATACGACTTATGATTAGAGGGGCCAGTGGAAACATAACTGAAAAGTCAATAACACAGACGCTAGAGCATTGCCCCATGTTCAGTTTATTCGTACAATAATAATCCAATTGCTCTGGCAAGTGGCAACATGTGCTTTTCAAGGCTCATCTTGGTTCCAGTTCTGTGACTGACACTTCATTTGGTGATATCGCCCCTGAGGTAACGTTAGCGGTGGATTGGGAAGCTGTAGGATATGATTCTGAATAAACAGCTGAGTTTGGAATGAAAAATACTGGCTTCAGTGGAGCCTGGAGAGAGAAAGTGTTTCCACTGAGCATGACGTTTACTGTTGACATCATCGGTCTATCGACCGGGTTATCCTGAACACACAGTAGACCGATATGGACACATTTCATCATCTGTTGCGTAGGAGCTTTGCCTCTCAGAGATGGGTCCATAACCTCCACAATTGTTCCCATGGTCCAGTGCTCCCAAACCTGTATCGATTATCAAATGCAAATTTTGTTAGTGTTTTTGAAGCAAATTACTTGTGTAGAGAGTTTTGGGATAACAGAATGTCTTACAAGACTTAAGAGATCAACGGACTTCTCGATGTTAAAGGAACCACTGCTTCTTCTTCCGGTTAAGATTTCAAGAATCAAGATGCCAAAGCTGAAAACATCAGACTTTATAGAATAGTGGCCACGCATGGCGTACTCGGGTGCCATATACCCACTGCAACATGAAGGGAAATTCATTCTAGTCAAGAATAGAGGCATGGGGCTAGAAAGAGCAAAAGCTTAACAATTAATTGTGCTAAAAAGTGTTTTATCTTTGCATGCAAATTTTAGGTAAGTGGGTGGGAGGCATGGTGGCCCCCTAGTTTGGAAGTAGACGTACTATGTTCCAACGACGCGACTTGTGACCTCCCGCGATTGATCCCCTCCAAATAGCCTAGCCAGGCCAAAATCGGAAATCTTAGGAGTATAATCTGAGTCTAAAAGGACATTGCTCGCTTTAAGGTCCCGGTGAATAATCTTCAACTGAGAATCTTCATGGAGATACTGTAATCCTCTGGCAATTCCATTTATTATCTTGACTCTCTTCCCCCAATCTAGTTCCTTGTTTTTTTCAGGATCTGGCAGTTGAACAAGAAACCTCATGTCAGAATGTTAAATTCTGATACTATTTGTGCTGTCGGAAACAGATTATTACAAAAAAATAGTACCGAAAAGGATGGTGTCGATGCTTCTATTGGGCATGTATTCATACACAAGCAGTTTCTCATGTTCTTGCAAGCAAACACCAACAAGCCTAACAAGATTCTTGTGTTGAAGCTTGGCAACCAAAACAAGCTCATTTTTCAGCTCTTGTATTCCTTGCCCTGAACTCTGTGAGAGCCTCTTCACTGCAATTTCTTGACCATCAGGAAGGACGCCCTGCGTAAGTGTGAACCTTCAGTTGCTGAAAATGAAAATGCTTTATGAATTGAGCTAGTATGAGTAGCACCTTATAGACAGCGCCAAAACCTCCTTCACCAAGCCTATTGCTCTCAGCAAAGTTACCAGTCGCAGCTCTTAAAGTTGATATATCAAGAAGAAGTGACTCGATGCTCTCCATGTCTCCATCATTAGTTGAATCTATCAGAATATATATAACGAAAACACATATATATAATGCCCTTTATAATCAATAAAAAAATACTCCATCCATTACGAATTGAAAGTCATTTTAGCTTTTCCGGATACATGCTTTTGCTACATACCTAGATATACATTATGTCTAGATACATGGCTCTAAAAGCTATGTATCTAGAAAAGCCGAAACGACTTACAATTTGGAAAGAGTGAGTAATATACTAATATATAATCAAATATGTATTGTTCTTTAAAGGTCAAGTATATATTGGTTCCTCTTGCAAACCCGTTCACAGTTCCAAATTGTCAAGAAAACTTACAAGATGGTGTCTGCTCCCTTGCTTGTTTTCTCCTCCTCCAGAAGAAACAGAGACAAACAGTACTGATAGCTAGCACCGCAGCAATCATAGGCAGCACAATTGCCAAAGCAAGTCCTGTTTTGTTTCTGGTTCTTCCTGTAAACAAAGGCCACAAACTTCAGCAAAAAGCATGCTGCAAATCTTAGAAAAGCTATAATATGAACCACTTCGTACAAAACATATTTTACTGCAATCAAGGTTCTTTTTAAGGTGCATATATAGACTCAAGCACTTGTAGTTGTAGGGGACTTGAGTCCAAGCACTAAGAACCTTAGTGGTACTAGGCCCAAACATTATGGAAATCGACTACTAGTTGACTAGCAGCATGGTCCTTTGCAATATGTTATTTGCAAAAAGTTCTAACAGAAAAATAAAATAAAGATAACTTTACGACAAGTTTTCTTCTTTTTCTGTCCCTTTCCTAATTGGCATATCATGCAGTGCACCATGAGATAATTTAAAACACTTAACATTGATTAGTGCCTTATCCCCATTGGAAGTGGAACTAACCAATTGCTTTGTAGACTGACAGACATCACTATGCTAAATGAAAACACAATGGAACGGGCAAAGGCAAATTGTTCTCGTACATGATTTACACAAGAGTTATGTTGCTTGTGGCATACATGGTTGTTTTTATTTAATGGATAACAAGGCTGTGGTTTTTTATGCTTACTTGTATGTATTGATGCCTTGATGCATAGTATGTGTTTCTTCTTTGGAAATAACCAACTAAGAAGTCTTGTTGTATTAAAAAGAAAAACTAAGTCTTCTGCATACTGTAATCGCTGTTTCCGGTCAACAAAGTAGTAAAGGATAGCGACGGGACTGCATAGATGTCAAGATGATCAAAGAAAACCGGTGTACACGGTTGTGTCCGCGACCAAAATCTGTTCACAATATTGTAAGTAGTTCCCAAATAATTCAAACAGAAGATCCACAGTTTCAGTCGTTTGTTTGGAATGGCCGATTCAACAGCCGTCCGAAACTAGTATAGTGGGCAACAAATAGAGAGAATTTGTGTTGTTTGACCGTGCGCATGTGTTTCTCTTTTTCGTGTAATCGTGTTCTTGAGACATCTAGCGCTAAAACCGAACAAAAACTAAAAACGAGAAATCTGTTGCTGACATCTCACCTGGTGGGGTTGCCGTTGGCGTCACGTTAAATGGCGCAGGAGATGGCGCCGGTGGCGGCGCCAGCGCTGGCAGACGTAGCGAGGGGGCTCCGGAGAAGAAAGAATACACCTCGTACCTGAAATTGCAGCGCATCCCTACAATCCTTCCGCCCTGCCTTCCGCTGAGGTACTGCGGCATCATCGCCGAGATTATGTTCCCAAGGCAGCTCCGGCAGTCGGCGGACGACATGTCCGGCGTGCACTGCGTGAGCCCGTAGATGGTGGGGTCGCTTCTTGCGTCGAAACCCTCTTCCCCCGTGCCAAAACGTGACGCGTTCGCCGCCGCGTGGTCGCCGGTGGCGTTGAGGAGCACGGCGACGGCGGCGTCGAACGCCCGCACCGGCGAGCTCACGTTCTGCGAGTTCATGAGGATGATGGGATCGCCGTTGTTGGTGGTGCTGGCGATGAAGTTCAAGTTGGAGAAGCGGAGGTAGCAGGCGTCGTAGAACACGGCCGCGTCCCTGTCGTAGGCGCAGAGCTGCTGAGCGTCCTGGAACCCCGTGGCGACGCAGGAGCCGCAGGCCGTGGCGTTGGTGTCCCCGCGGCAGAGCGCGAGCGCGTAGACGACGTCCGGGACGGCGCCGACGCTGCCCGCCGCGAAGAGGTTCCCCGAGCGGGACGCGTTCGCGGGGAGCGCCTTGGCGAGGCTTTCGAGGTTGGACTGGTAGGGGCTCTTGGCCGTGTAGTTGCCGGTGTTCCCGCAGACCTGCCACGGTTGCGCGGCGGCCCGCGGCGAGAAGAGGAGGAGGAGGAGGAGGGAAGCGACGGCGAGGAAAAGGAGGTGGCCCGTGGCGAGGCGCGGGGAGGCGCCGCGAACCAACGTGGCCGTGGCCGCGGCCATGGCGCTGCGGCTGCCCGTGCGTGGCGAGAAGTGATCGAGGAGGGTAGTGCTGTGCCTGTGCGTCGCAGTCGTTACTCGTTAGGGAGGTTCGGAACATGGAATTATGGAAATGTGCTTTATCCTGCTGCACAACTGATAAGGAGAATGTTTTTTTTTTTTGAAAGACCATGAGGACAATCGTTTGACTAGAATGGTAGGCAAGACCATTCGAGTTCGTTGGGGCCCGCAGGGGGGAAACGATGTGGATGACGTGCGGGGCCCACGGGCTCACCGTGTCAATCCCAGGCACTTGCTGGGGCGGTGGTGCCGGGTGCGGTATCAGCATCACACTATCAGTAGGGGCATTCAGGATTTCAGGGTGCGAACGCTGCACCTACACTAGTCTAGTAAGAGGAGAAAACAGGGCACTTGAAGGAAAATTCGTGGATGTCATGTCCCGAAGGAACTTGATCCGGTGGACCAACGGTTCAACGGAGACCCGTAGTTCTCTTTCCAACAATGTTCTAAACCTTTTCGAAAGGTAGGAAAATTTGTAGAAGTAATTTGGACACTGTTAACGTGCGACTGGTCCCGTTTTCAAGCTCGCGAGGTTCCCTCCCCACGCTTTCTTCTCCCGCAGCGAAGTCCTCACCCTCGCCCTCGCCCCGCCTCTGCCCTAGGCTTCCACCACCAGCGGCGAGCAGCTCTCTCTGCCTCGTTTCGCCACCCGCAACCCGCCCTACCCCTCGAACCTACCCACCCTAATCACAGACGCCACCGCCAATCCTGCCCAACCGCCATCTCTTGCCGCCAACCCCGCCCAACTGCCATCTCCCGCCACGGCAGCGGTGTCCCGGCCGCAACTTCTAAGCCTACCGGTGAGAAGATGAATTTACCTCAAAACCCTAACTCCGGCCTCCAATGCCAGCGAGCTTGTCGTCTCTGGCGTCGGCGAGGTCCTTGCCGAAACCCTAGCAGTGGGAGGGTGAGCACGTGTCGCGCGCTCCGCGCAGAGCACGGTAGAGTTTGCGAATTAGTTTTGGATGAGACTTTGCGGTCTCCGAGCGTGTTTTGTTCTCTCTTGGCCTGAGCTATCTAGCCAGGCAACACTATTAGGTGTCCAATTTGATCCATGAAATGTAATAGATTAGTTGGTTAAAATTAAGGGCAAAACTTTATATCAGTTTTAACTTATTTTTATGCTCTAATGAACTAATATAATGAACTTTTTATCACATTGGCTAAACCTCAAGAGCTAAACTGGTCTAAAGTTTAGTGTTTAAACTTTAGACTATGAGATTCAAATAGAGCCTAAGCCTGTCTGCTTCACTCGGTCAATCGCCCTCTATAAGTGTATTTGGTTCCTGTTTTAGACTTGGCTAGCTAGTCAAGGTATATTGTTTGTATCTTATGGTCTAAAATCAGTTGGCCGTTAAATTTTACATCACTTTAGCATGGGTCGCAGATATGGCGCGACCTGTCGCGCTACCTGTGAGCGCACAACACCACTCCATGCATTTGACCTAATTTTTTATAATTTGGTCATTTTTTTAAAGAAAATTTATGTTTGCCCCCTGAGAGACTTAAACTCATCTTTGGACCCTGTGGGTCGGCGCCATGAATCATGGCGCCGAGGTAACATGTCTCGGTGCCACAGATCTTGACGCCGAGGTGCCTGGCCGAGCACAGCAAGCCAACCTAGGTGGCGTTCACGTGGCCGACACCTCGGCGCCACAGATCTTGGCGCCGAGCATTGATTCAAAACCCGCGGCCGCAGTTCTCTCTCTCTCTCTCGCGTGCGCGCTCTGTCTCTGCCTCCTGCGCCGCCGTCGACCGTAGCTCTCCTTCTCCACGCCATCGTCAACCGCGCCTCCTGCGCCGGCAGCAGGCCACCAGTGACCGTCCGGTCCCTGCGCCCCTCCCTTTCCCGGCTCCTGCACCCCCGCGCAAGCGCCCGCAGCAGGACGCCGCCGTGCCCCCATCACCGTGCGAAGCTCGGCCGCCCTCGTCGCCCCTTCCCTCCTCATCTCTGTCCGGCGGCGAGGGCAGTCCGCCACCGCTAGCCGGAGCTCCTGCCGGCCGGCTGGGCTCCGGGCCTGCGCATCCCTACCCCTTCGGGCCGTGCGCGAGCAGGCCATCCAGGTAACTTAGATTAGTTAGTATTTTTTTAGTTAACTTAAATTAGTTAATGTACTTTAGATAATTTAGTTAGTATTTTTTTAGAATATTTAGCAAATTTAGTTAGCAAATTTAATTACATAGGTTGAAAGTTAGATGCTTATTTATTTAGTTATATTATATACTTAGGAATATATGTATGTAGCTTATTTAGTTAGATTAGATTATTAGAGACATAATTAGGGAGTTAGTTACCTATTGATTTAGTTAGCTAGTAAGCAAGTGTAGTTACCAAATCTCTTATCTTGTTATAGAGATAGTTAGACACTTAGATACTTATTTGTTTAGGTCGATAGTTAGGTAATTTAGTTAACAAATATAGTTAGATATTATGGTTAGTTATCTTATAATAATATACCTGTAATAACTTGGTTGATGTGTATACCAACTAGATGGACAACGTAGTCACCCTGTATCATAGAGGAACTATGGAGGAAGATGAGTTTGGTAATGTCAGTTTTGTTGGAATGCAAAGGGTGCCAGTGATATTCGATGATCGGCCATTATTTTGTGAGTTGTTTGGTAGGGCTCGTGATGAGCTTAAATGCAATTCAAATGAAGATGCCATCTTAGTTGAGGGGGTACTTCACCATGGCAGGTCAGGGACAATTTTGAGGCGGTTGGTCCCAATTGCATCAGAGGCTCAATGGGACAAATATGTTAAAACTGTCATGAAGAATGAGTTTCAATGTTTGGATTTGGTTGTGCAGAAGTTGTCCAACGATCCCACCCCTCACGGGTATTCACCCCCTCATGGGTTGTCGCCAGCACCAGAGAATCTGGCACCCTATGAGCCTCTGTTACCCAACCATGAGGTGGATGTGGAAGATGCGGTTGTGGTGCCCGATGCTCAATCCGCCCCAATGAGGTTGGTGTATGTCCTGGTGTCCGTGTAGAATGTGGGACTGATGATATTGTAGGTGCCCCTCAGGAGATCCCTTTGACCTAGAATCATCCTTGTAAGTGATTTAGTAACACTTTGGCTCTCATTATTCTTTGTTTATTCCATTCCTTTGTCTCAGTGGTATCCATATTTGTGCTTTAAATGCAAGAGACAATCCTGATAATGATGGTTGTGCTCCTGTTCCTCCATCAACCAACGTGGATCCAGGGTTTACGGCCTCTAATAGTGTAGATGTTGATATTTCGGATGATGAGGAGCCCTATGGCACAGCAAGGGCCGTTGATTCTGATGATGACCACCTAGTTGCAGCTTTGAGCGAACAAGAAATGGAGCTCATCAGACGCTTGTGTCCTGATCGTGATCCACTGGTTCATGAATTCAGCGACCTTAGTCATTCTCAACATGCTTATGGAGAAGGAAGAGATGACGAGCTGCTAGAGGCTCCTGAGGCCGATGGTAGCGTGGAAATTCAGTTGGGCATGGTCTTCAAGGACTTTCTCACCTTAAGAAGGTGGCTATAGGAATATTCTGTGAGACGTAAGAGACCATTCAAGGTGAGGCACTCCCATGTGGAGCGCCGTTACACGGCGGTGTGCGAGATGGCAGATTGCAATTGGAGGGTCTGTGCTCGCAAACAGAAGGCCACAGGGAAATTCAAGATCACCAAAATTGTAGGTCCACACACTTGTGCCCAGACAGATTTAAAACAAGAGCATAGACAGTTGACCTCTACCCTCATTGCTAGAAAGTTATACACAACTTTGAAGGGTCAGCCCAACTTGAAGGTCAGGACAATTATAGAGATGAGTAAGGAGATATTTAAGTATGACATAAAGTATGGGAAAGCATGGAGGGTAAAGCAATGGGCATGGAAGATGATATATGGGGACTGGGAGGAGGGGTACGAGTAGTTGCCTGTAATGTTCAATGCAATGAAAGCAGCAAATCCAGGCATGCATTACGAGTATATCCTGAAGCCGAATGAATGGAAGGACAAGAGGTAGATATTCTTTTGTGCATTCTGGTGCTTTCCCCAGTGCGTCGAGGCCTTCAGGCATTGTCGTCCAGTGTTATCCATTGATGATACTTTTCTGCTTGACAAGTACATTGGCACACTTTTGGTAGCCATTTCCTATGACGCAGACAACGTATTGGTTCATTTGGCTTTCGCTTTGGTGGAGAGGGAGAACAAAGATAGCTAGGGATGGTTCTTGCGGCCTGTTAGGATCCATGTCGTTGGCCCTCATAGGGAGGTAGGTGTCATATCTGATAGACACCAAGGCATAATCAGTGCCGTACAGGAGCAGATTCCAGGGTATGCACCTTTGCACCACTGTTGGTGCACTCGACACCTTGCCGAGAATTTACTTCGGAAGGATGGTACGAAGGATAACTTTCCTCTATTCGAGGAGGTTGCTCGCATGCTTGAGGTGTCATTCTTTGAGGAGAAGTTGGAGCAGCTAAAAACAGCAACAAACGCAGAAGGTAAGCAGTGGCTGAGAGGATTGATGAGAGAACCTGAGAAATGGATAAGAGCCTATAAAGATGGTGGATGGAGGTATGAGTTTTAGACTAGCAACATGGTAGAGTCATTTAATAGTGTACTCAAGGGTATACGTGCCATGCCCGTCAATGCCATTGTATCATTCACCTTTTATAGGCTAGTTGCATGGTTTAACGATAAACACGTTCAAGCAATGACACTATAGAGTAATAATCAGAAATGGGCACCTAAACATAATAAGCATCTCGACAAGGCAAAGAAAAGGGCTGTCACACATGACAAACTAAAAGTGCATTACATGACAACACAATGCAAAGTTCAAGATTAGACAACATTGTTCGTGAATATACTATAGAAATAGCAAGTTATGAAGACTACTGAGTGCAACGAGGCCACTCTCTCTTCCTCTAGGCATCGGGATTCTCCTCCATCGCTGCCTTCGCTCGCTGCGCACACTCAAGCTTTCTCTCCCTCTCCTCCCTGTGCAAAGCAACATGCCTCCTTTCCTCCTCTTCCTTGTGCTCCTTTTCTAGAGCCTTCTCTCTGCGTCTCTTCTCTATCATCTTCTTGTCCTCTGCCTCCCACCGTAACAGTTCTGCATTTACTCCTTGTCTTCTAGCTTGATCTCAGTGTCGATCCACTGCTCAAAATCATAGAGTGGTGGAGGGGTCTGCAACAAATGCAATTGTTACAAAACAAATAAATCATGCAAGACTTCATTTGACACAATAAATATTAAACAACATTAATTTCTCACCATCTTGTTAATACGGCACTGACGAAGTGTAGGCTCAAACACAAAATTGGCACACATCCAATACCTCTGCCTATACGTGTCCTCTTCATCGGACTTAGCTACCTTGCAAGGATCGCCGCAAAAGCACATGGGCACTGGAACACCACTCGGCAGAGGCAACGGGTCGAAGGCATTTTCGGTCATCCGGCCATAACTACAATTGAACATAAATACAAAAAAATAAAACATAATACAAAAAATAAAAACATAATATAACACGATGATAAGAGATTACCTTGGCTTACTAGCTTTACCACGCCTTGGCATCCTACCGTCACTTAATACAAAAAATAAAAAAAAATCACTTCAAACATTAGGTACTAACATATCTAGGGTTGCAAAATAGACGTAATATATACCAAATCAATGCATAAAAATTGATAAGGGGAGAGAGGATACTTTGCTCGCGAAGATGTATGGATCAAATCCAAGTATCCAAGGTCAAATCCGTCAATTCAAGAGATTGGGCGGGGTAGGGAGAGGAAGAAACCGAGAGGGGATGAAGAAATGAGAGCAGCGTCGGCAAGGGAAACTTGGTTTTGGATTTTAAATCAATGCTCGGCGCTAGAATACATGGCGTCGAGCTCGGCGCCAAGATCTATGGCACCGAGGTTGGCGCCAAGATCTATGGCCCCGAGCTCGGCACCAAGATCTGTGGCGCTAAGGTGCCAGCCACGTGAACGCCATCTAGGATGGCTTGCTGTGCTCGGCCAGGCACCTCGGCGCCAAGATCTATGGCGCCGAGACATGTTACCTCGGCGCCATGATTCCTAGCGTTGACCCTAGGGTCGAAAGATGAGTTTAAGTCTTCTAGGGGGCCAAACGTAAATTTTCTTCAAACAAAAAGGGCTTATATATTATGCCAAAACTTGAAAACACAAAAATCATGAAACATAACTTATATACAAAAGTTATTAAACACAACTAATATACATAAGTTATTCTATACAACCATATTAGTCTGCCAGCCCACTGTAATAGAATGGGGACATAGGTCGCACTAGTGTTAGTCAGCCAATCCACAGCCACGCACATGGACGAGGGAGTCGCGCGCTGCCTCACGACTAGGACCAAGCGCGTCTTAGGCCCTGTTTGGGTGTTGCTATTTTCTAAGATTGTAGTATTGCGAAACCACGGTTTTAAATCCCGTAGGCATGTAATACCATAGTATTTAGAAACCGCAGTGTTTCTCTGTTTAAGAAAAGCCATAACGTGTTTGGGTACACATCAATACGTTGCCTTTGGGATTAGTTGGTTGTGTCTTTGCTGCTATAAATAGCATGTATGTCTCAAAATAGAAGTGAAAATGAGACACCATCACAGGTGGGCGCGCGCGCCGAGCTCTATCAAAAATAAAGAGGGTTGGGACAGAGTTTTTTAGACTCAAAAAAACTATAGTTTTATTAATACCGTAGTTTCTAAAACTCCAAATTAATTGCATCTAAACAACTTCTTTCTTTCAGATACCTAGGTATTTTTAAAAAAGCATGGTATTGATCTAAAACTCTAAAAAAAAAACTTTGTAGCTTTTGCGTTTAGCATCGGCTGCTTTGCCTACTGCCGATGGGCTTTTCTGTACAGCCACGGCCCAAACAACTGCAAATAGCAAAGCGAGCAGGCCCAATGTTACGGCTATTTGCTCTATCAATATCACACCCGAGCTGCTGTCATCCGTCGAATGAGTGCATGCACGATGGACGACGTGTCACGCCGACGTAACCACGGCCGCCCTCGGCGGCCGCCGGGGATGAGCTAGACACCGGAACCTGGACCTGGCACCGACCGCGTACTGCGCGCCCTACACACGCTCCAGTGTTACTTTGTGCTTGCACTTCACTCTACATCTGCGCAGCAACCCAGCACGCTTCAGCAGCCTTTCCCTTTTGTTTCTTCCTGTGCACAGCAAAGAAGGGTGCTGTTGTTGATGTCGGCCACATACTGCATGCGGTGCATCGCAGCAGGCATATGGAATGGGTATGGTTGTCTCTGAAGTCTGACGGAATCCCGAGCATCTAGAGGCAGGGCCACGGCAGACCTGCAGCCAAGCTATTGAAATGGCTAGCTCTGAATGCAGTGCAGCGCCAGCGTCCACCTTGGCTCGGCCTCGATCCTACACTCTAGCTACAACGGTGTTGCTCCTGCCTCCTTCCTTGTTCATCCCCCGCTTCTCTTCTCCTTGCAATGCATGATATGCCGTGGTTCATCTTCTCCGTCTCTTCTTCCTCTTCCCTACTCTTCTCTTCAGAGTTGAGAGTGATAGACACGGAGAGAGACGGATCAGTGGTCTCTTCATCTGTTATATCCCACCAGTGACTCGCTTGGTGAGTCATCAACAGGTGATCTGTCTAGCTGCATGAGCAGTGTTTGATATGGTGTCTCAATTTGAGTAGCTGTGTGCGCCCAAGGAATGCAGAGAACGGGATCAATGGGTGCGCGGTGCAGCGGCGGCTGCGACGGGCGTGAGGACGGCGCCGTGGAGGCGCTGGTGCAGTGGCAGAAGGTGAGCGACTTCCTGATCGGGGCGTCCTACATGTCCATCCCGCTGGAGCTGCTGCACTTCGCCACCTGCGCCGACCTCAAGCCGCTCCGGTGGGTGCTCCTCCAGTTCGGCGCCTTCATCGTGCTCTGCGGCCTCGTCCACCTCGTCGCCGTCTTCACCTACGCCCGCCCGGACTCGCGCCGACCCCTCGTTGCCATCACCGCCGCCAAGGCGCTGGCCGCCGTCGCCGTCTCCCTCCCCACCTTCATCCAGCAGCTGCTCCGCCTCAAGACCCGCGAGGCGCTCCTCCGGGACAAGGTGCGCCAGCAGGACCGCGACATCACCCTCGTCAGGCGCCGCGAGGAGATCGCCGCGCGCGTCGTCCGCGCCATCACGCAGCACATCCGCCGCGACGGTGGAGCCTGAGCCGGAGGTGCTCTCCAGCCAGACACGCACGCCGTCCTGCGCACCGCCGTGTTCCACCTCTCCGACGCCCTCAGCCTCAGCCACTGCGCTGTCTGGATGCCCGCGGCGTCCAGTGATGATGGCCACAGCTTGCTCCACCTCGTATATCAGCTGCCTGAAGATGAGCACCAAGCCCCGACGATGACGACGAGGAAGGCCATTCGCATCACTGACCCGGACGTGGCCGCCGTCATGGCCAGCAAGGACGCAAAGGTGCTGAGGCCGGGCTCGGCGCTCGGGACGACGTCTGGTCATGGACGTGCGGCTGCCATACGGATGCCTATGCTGACGGTGTCCAACTTCCTCGACGCATCATCCTCAGGATCAGATGGGCAGGGAGCTGCTGTGAGCTACGACGTCGAGGATCCCGAGACGCGCGCCCGAACCCGCTCGGCGCTGACGACCGCGGCGCCGCCCTTCTCCGCCGCGACTTCATCGCGCATCGTCTGTATGCGTGCACACCTTCCTGCATCACGTGTCCTGCCGCCGCTCCGCGTCAAGCCCACCGGTAAGCTATCACGTGCATGCCCAAGCCTCCATACCTTTCTGTCGCCACCAGCGTGCAAAGCCCTCAGCTTGGCGATGTGTCCATGGCCGTGGTTGCCCATAGCATGCAGCAGCACGCGCACGCCGTACGCCGGCACACGGACACAGCACACACAGGAGCACGCCGAAGCCAAAATCCGGGGCCTTGCAGGTGGACTCGCGGAGCGGCGCCGGCAGAGTGGCCAGTTCTATCTCTCTTTTCCTATTTCTTCTCCTCCTTTGACACTGATCCTCACGATCGAGCTCGCTATGCCGCGCTCACCACTGCACCGCCACACACATGCCTGGCCTGGGCATGCAGCCGTCGTGAACAATCCGCCGCCCCCGGCAAAACGCATGCCCCCGCACGCACCTGGCGACGCGGCGCTGCGCATCATGGCGCGCGCCCGCCTCGCCTGCACACGGTGTCCGAGCGCACGTGGGAACTGCGCACACTCGTAGCGAGCCCGCGACCACGGCACCCAAGTGCGCGGCCTCAAGGACAAACCTTGTCGACTGGAGCCCTTGAAAACCCCTCGTGCCTAGCCTAGCCAAACCCCGAGCAGCACAGGTGCACGCCGGCGCACGCAGCAGTCGCCGCGCCGTGTGCCCCTGCGGCGTTCAGCCCAACGGGTGGCTGGCACCTTTCCTTCCCCTCTCCTCCCTACGAACCAGGCCGAAACCCATCCGAAGCCCAACAAAAGCCGAGATGCCAGCCTGCCAAGACAGCCCCGGCAGCCTTTCCTCACCGTTTGGCTCATCCCAAAACCTGGTCCGCCATGAACCAAGCCTACCAAGCCTGTAGACCTCGTGGATTCGATTCACCGTGGCCTCCTCAGGCATCCACCATGAGCCACACGGCCATATCACCGTGAACCAAGCCTAGACCGAACCGACAACCCCGCCCCACCACCCCCCCAAAAGATGTCAAGTGTGGCCTCTCTTTTTTCTATTTTTCTAAAATTATTAAACATGTTTTAGTCTTTGAAAATTCATAACCAATTCAGCTTAGCACAGAAAAATATGAAACTACTTTCTATTTTTTCCTAAAATCATGAACTATCTTGTTGGGAACATTTGGATACTCTAATTAGTGTTCATTGGATCTTATTGCTCGTAGTAGCATATATTTATTTTCCGTGTAATCCGAGGAAGCTCTCAAAAAATATCGATATTCATATGAGGATTAAAATTCCGTAAAAGGTGATATCCGGATCCGATTCCATGTGAATCCAATCCATTTCCATCCCAACATCACATGCCTATGTCACTTTCAAATAACCATAAGTCGAAGACAATACCTCGGTATGCATATATACAAACCATGGTCATACATGTGTGTGTGACAGCATTGTGTCAATTCCTAGGCAATCCAAGTATATATGGACGCTGTCCCAAATGATCCATAGGAATCAAAGGGATTGAACCCACCACCTGGGAGGGGATTGGGTGGTGGGAGGGGATCAACCCAATCCACGCTTGGATGATACTACCTCCATCCCGGTAAGAATGTAACTATGGGTTGCGTGTCACAAAAAAATGATTCATGTTTCACTAAGTTTTTAGTGAATATTATTCATATTTAAGGCCTTAAATTAATTTATTATGAAAATACATTTTCGTAATTAATCTAATGGTATTAATTTGATATTGTAAATATTTATAATTTTTCATCTATAATTGTTCAAACTTGATATACTAAAACACAATATTGTTCTAAAATTGGATTCGTTTGTGGATGGGGTAGTATCTCACATGGGTTATGCCCCCTTTGCTCCAATCGAAGCCTTAGGATCACTGGATCAACACCCACACGGACGCCATGTCACCAAACTGTGCTGCCACGCAATGCCAGCCCAGGCGTGCATGGTGGCCACCATGCCACTGTGATTTTTTTTTAATTTTAACACTTTTTATAAAATAATTTTAAATCTAACACTATTTTTTAACTAATACTTTTGGCCGCGTCTATTGTCATGGCGCGGCGAAATGCCTGTGTCGCGTCATGTATGGTGCCGCGGCATGAGGGTGACGTGGCGAAGACAGAGGCCGCTGACCGGTGACGTGGTAGGATCTTCCGCGCCACCGTTCTTGGCGCGGCAGAACCTGGGCACAGACAGAAGATCGGCTGCTTTTGGTTGAGGATCGACAGCGACGCGATCATGGACCATGGACCCCGGCTTCGTCGACCCCTTCCTGGTGGGCTCCGACCAGGTGCTCTAGTCCGACATGGGGTCGCGCAACAGGGTCGACTACTGCGCGTCTAACTAGGGTGCCTTCTTCGGCGATTTCGTGGCGACGATGACCAAGCTCGGGAGGATCGGGGTCAAAACGCCAGCCACCGTCGTCGAGATACACCGGGACTGCCGGTTCCCGAACTAGTTGCTACTTAATCTCGCCGACAGTGCTGCCGCGACGCACTGTAACGAATATAAAGCAAATAAATGGAGTCCGTGTGCAAGTTGACAAGCAGCCACATAAAATTTTCATTGGTTTGACATAAGTTCGACATAACATAACCAATTAAGCCTGCAAGTTTCGGATGTCAATATTCGTTCGACCTAACAAACTAAGATTCAGGAGTGTAAGGATCCCTCGGACGCCTCTGTCTCTTCAGATTTGTTGGCAACACATTGGGAGTGTAGCCAACGTCGGTGTGGTCGCGTCGCCGTTGTGTACGGCTCGTACCCTGCAAGTATATGATATGCACGATTACTTATAATATTTATGATCGTTAGTTCATGGAGTCTACGTATTTAAAGAAACTACCTTTGTTAGTACCTGTGAGACTCCTTGGGTATCAAGCGGGGCACCACCTAGCTGACACATGCTGATCTCGTCCTACGGCCAATCGTCCCACTGGCCGTGCTGTTTGCGGAAGCCCGGGGGTCGTCGTCATCAGCGTCCTTGGTTGCAGGGTCCTTCCCAGCGCTATGATATGGTGGTGTACGCACTGCGAAAGTGGCACCTGTCACTGGCTGAGAAGAGTCGGCTGGTGTCCTCAAAGAGGCTGAAGACGTGCCATCCGACCGCGCCGGGAGTGGTGGTTCCACATAAGGAATATCCATGTAGCTTAGCTTCTGAGCTAGCTTCCTGTAGCTCTTCTTCACCTTCTGCATAAATAGAGGTTAAAGTTAGTGCATTTCCTAAATGCATATACAATAAAGAAATATTTTCAGAACGGACAAGTTTATGTTTATCTCCACAAAAGCCTCGAGAACGCCTGACCCCTGCCCTCTAGACTCGTGAAGCCAAAACGCTGCTTCGTTGGACATCCTTGATAATTGTGTCGCCTGGGTACAGAGACACAGTTGGACAGTTTTAGTACACATACTTAATACCAAAAGGATAATAAATTGTACCATTCAAGTATCTTACCACATATCTTTGAAACGGGGCTCTCTATAGCTATGTGTCCTTCCTAGTGACAACGTCGTACACATCTTCGATCATATCTTCTTCCGAGTCATTGTCAATCGCCTCCTCAGTGTACTGGGGCTTGATATGTGTCCTCGTAGACCTGTGAAGCCACCGCAGGTACTCGTCGAAGATGTGCTGGTCGTGTGGAGGACCCGCTTGGACCGGCTGCCGTTCCCTGGTCTCCCACAAGTGGATGTGCGCGTTGTGTGTCACACGCCAATCCTTGGTCTTGTACCTCTTCCTGTGGTCATACCTGCAACAAAACGATGTTAGTTGTACCACACAAACCTCTGAATTATAGCTTTATTATTAATCGATAACGCATCCATGCAATCCTTGGTTGGCGGAGTAAAGCGGTGGTGGGCAGCCTGTTATTCTTTCAAATTGTCTGTAGACCCTGATGGGCAAGTGAATCTCGACCACGTAGAAGAAAATAAGAGGGACGTTGCAGCGATACTCGTCTGACTCATCCCTAATGACAGGACTCAGATAGTACTCGAGCTCCAGAGCATCCCAAGGACACCAATGCACCTGAACATTTTGTAATTGAGTTAGGTTGTGATATAGTGTATATCGAACAAGACACATATATGATAGTAAAGAGAGCGTAACCTGGTGCTGTGTCAGGACGTCGAGACCGTCTGTGTACTCCCTGTACTTGCGCCTCGCATTTCCTCTAACTAACTCTGCTTCCATCCAGATATATAGAGCTGTAGGGAGTGTATCCTGACCGTTCCATTGTTGCATTGAACATGATAATAAATTAGCCATTAATAATTTCATTATATGTAACTGCCTCGAAGAATATAGTGAACCGAAGTACTTACCGGTAAACCAGTATTAAGGGGCCTCCCAACGGGCCATCGTTCCCAACACCAAACCTGGAGTAGGTAGGAGCAACCCCCAAGGTTCGCATACCTTGTGGTGCGACGGCAGGCAACGCATAGCTATCGATACGTCCATGCCAGGACTGCGCTGCCCTAGCTATACGTCGCTATGTTCTCCCACGGCTGGCGTAGTATGTTAAGGAAGATCCAGCTGATGGTGTTGCCCGAGGCGTCTGGGAAGAGGAAAGCACTAAGGAAGTGCTAGAGCCACACTTTCGCGAACATGTCGATCTGAGCCTCCTCAGCCTGTGGGTCCAAGTATTCAAAGCGCTCTGTGATCCAGGACGACGAAACACCGGAACTTTTCCTAAAATTGACCAAAGAAAATGATACCCGATGACTGCAGGAAAGCAATGCAAGTATTAAATAGGCTTGAATTGCTCACTTATTTTTCTTGGAAGCCTCGTCTTCCAGTGGAAGAAAGCCAGTGAACTGAGCCACCAGTTCCCTCCAGTGATCATTGTCAACTATCCCTGTCACTGAAAGTCCCCCCAACCGAAGGCCAAAGATAGCCTTCACGTCATGCATGGTCAAGGTCATCTCGCCGCAAGGTAGGTGAAACGTGTGGGTCTCAGGCCTCCACCTGTTATAAGAATAGAATGACTGTTAGTTGTCTCAAATTTGTTATAAGAATGTTTATGTACAAAGAAGGCACTCGCACCTATCTACAGCTGTAGTAAGTAGTGCTAGGTCAAGGGGTGGAAGACCGTAGTTGACAACACGAACAAGCTCGAGAAAGCCGACACGCCGTATATACGGCGCGTAACGCTCGTCCCACTAGTGTGCCCTGGTGTGCGTGCGGGGCCTCAAAGTAGGCAAGGCCACCTGTGCATCGGTGTCACTCAAGATGTGTGCTCGGTGCTGGTCGTCGTACTCCACCTCAAGAATGGGATACAACGGGTGCTGCGTGGGAGGAGCCATCATGTTACAAATTAATAAACAAAGGGTTAGAATATTCAAATTAACAATATTCAAATTAACATTATGTAGCATTGCAAAATTTGAACTACTTGTTATGCAATACGAACATAATATGAAAGCACATGGATATATTCAAAGTAACATTAACAAACATATTAAACAACTTCACTAGAAAAATAAGCATTTGACGAAACTTCATTAAGTCATCCAAATTGCCGTATCACGTACTACTAAGTACCGGCAATCAATCCTAAACCCAAAATCCTAACTAACAGTAACCTAAACCCTAACTATCTAACCAAAACTACCTAACCTAAACCCAAAATCAATCCCTAAACCCTAACTACCTAATCAAACCTTAACTATCCTAAATCACTAACAAATTCTAAATCACTATCCTAACAAATTCTAAATCACCATCCTAAATCACTAACAAATCCTAACAAATTCACTAACCTAACTATCCTAAATCACTAACCCTAACTAAAATAACAATCATAATAACATGAAATCGAGAGAGCCTACCTTGATATGAGCGGGCGGGCGGGCAGGCGCGGTGGTCGGCGTGCAGGCACGGCGGCGGCAGGCGCTGCGGGCGCGGCGGCGACGGCGCTTCGGGCAGGGGCGGTAGGCAGAGGCAGGGCGGGCGGCTCGCGGGCAATATTTATCTGATCCTGCCGCGTCATGCTCTATGGCGCGTCAGTGCCGCGCCAAGATCGGTGGCGCGGCAGACCCTGCCACGTTACCGGTCAGCGGCCCCGGTCTTCGCCACGTCACCCGCTTGCAGCGCCCCGCGCCATGACAATACGCGCGGCCAAAAGTGTTAGTTAAAAAAAATAGTGTTAGATTTAAAATTATTTTTAAAAAAGTGTTAAAATTAAAAAAAAAATCGCCACTGTCCTAGGCCGCTGGTTCAAGCTGCCTCCGTGGCTGCGGGCCTTGGCCGTATGCGGCTCTGATGTGCAGCTACACTCGTGCTACTTGTAGATGATTTAAATAAATAATGAACATGGCTACGAGAAATAAAACACTAAAATTGGAAAAATTAAAATACCAATAACTCCTAATAGAGAACCAATATGTCGATAAAATTTTAGAAACTAAACCAAATTTTGTTATTTTTAGAAAATTCAAATACACCATTGAAACCTGGTAGATGGCCAAATTTTTTCTTTACTGATGGTTCGGTGATCAAAATTTTTGATGTTATGTGGACAAAAAACAAACTTTAACAATAGTTGGGTGGCTAAAAATTGGAGTTCTCCCTCTATTTATTGTTTTACTGAATGACCTGCTTCACTTTAAAACAACTGCCTACCTTATCAGTGGCAAGGCCAGTCTCAGTGGGAATTTATCAGAGTTTCATTTGTAATTAATGAGCTACCACATAAGCGTTTTTTTTATGATGTGACATGGTTTTTAAGGAGAGAGAAGAAATTAGTTTCATGGGGATGAAACACTTTTGACACGAATACCAACTCGCTATGAGTCATAAAATTAAATGTCCATGAAATTATAGAATGAAGCTCTCCATTGAGATTGAGGGTTTCATCCATATTTTATTTTATTCTATATAACATGACAATCTTGAAAACAATATCATGAAACTCTCCACTAAGACTGATGTTGGTCATCTTTTAAGTACTCAAGTTGTCCTTGCTCCACGAACTTTAGCCATATCCTTATTTCGCACCATTGAAGTGACGACTTTGCGTTAAATTTAACGGCTGACAACTTTAACCAATACAGGAACGACATTTTCAGGAACCACCGATACATTCTGTTATCCACGTTCTTATTTCTACTCACCTCTACATTGACAGTTTATAGGAGAATCATATTGGTAGTTTACTATAGTTTTGTATACCGATCACACTTACGTGCTCGGCCCAGGTAAAACACAACACTCAATAAGGACGTATTTCGCCCTCAATACCTATTGGTCCGCCACTTCTTCGAGGAGAATCATCATCATCTGGGCTCAAGCTCAGTGATTGAAACGTCATTCAGCGACATAGGTGATCTGCTTGCAGATTGTGAAGCTCCTGGGTACACTTCTGAGTTCATCTCTGAGTTGAAGCCACTCTTTGGGATGCAAAACGCCGGCCTAGATGGAGCTTGGAGGGTCACCGTACTACTACTAAGCATGACATTCACTGTAGACATCATCGGCCTATCTCCGGGGTCGCCTTGAACACAAAGGAGCCCGATGTGGATACACTTCAACATCTGGTCTCGCGGAGCAAGGCTGCTCAAGGATGAATCCATGATCTCCATCAATGTTCCCGTCGTCCAGTGCTCCCACACCTGCATTAGATAACCGAATTACTTCAATGTTGTTGCTCTAAACCTGTAACTGTAAACTGTAACTGGGGCATAAAGTTTTGTATTGGTTATGCACTCACCAAACTAAGGAGATCAGCAGATTCATCAGAGCTATAGGAGCCACCATTTCTTCTTCCGGTGACGATTTCTAGGATCAAAACACCGAAGCTGAACACGTCGGACTTGATAGAGTAATGCCCACGCATGGCGTACTCAGGGGCCATGTATCCACTATGACAAGAATATTGTGTTGCACATTAGTGTACACATATATATAGGTCATACAAGGGCAATGAATGTTAACAACACTTACTAGGTTCCGACGACGCGATTGGTGACATCTTGTGATTGGTCAATTCCAAATAGCCTTGCTAAGCCAAAATCTGAGATCTTAGGATTGAAGTCATAGTCTAATAGAACATTGCTTGCTTTAAGATCCCGGTGGATTATCTTCACTTGAGAATCTTCATGAAGATACTGCAATCCACGGGCAATCCCATTAACTATCTTAAACCTCTTCCCCCAATCCAGCTCACCGCATCTCTCATGATCTGTCAGATGTAGACAAAAAACTCATAAATGCATGCTGTAAAATTCCAGTTGTTTCACTGTTGCTCAAATATGCTGAGTGAGTAACCATACTGAATAGAATAGTGTCGAGGCTTTTGTTGGGCATGTATTCATAGACAAGCAATTTTTCATGGTCCTCCAAGCAAACCCCAACAAGCCTCACTAAATTCTTGTGTTGCAGCTTAGCAACCAATACAAGCTCATTTTTCAGCTCCTCCATCCCTTGTCTAGAAGTCTGTGAGAGCCTTTTCACTGCTATTTCCTGGTCATCAGGGAGGATTCCCTGTACAAATGAACATATTTGAGTACCAAAACTGCAAAATATAGAACAAAAAAGGTCTATATAATATTTGAGTCGTACCTTATATACTGAACCAAAACCTCCTTCACCGAGCTTATTGGCTTCATCAAAGTTTTCTGTTGCAGCTCGCAAAGTTGATATATCAATAATGAGAGAATCAATACTTTGTATGTCCTCTGGATTAGTTGTATCTGTCATAAGAGAACGTGTAATTAATAATGATGTCTAAAACATCAGTGTATTTCCTACTTTCATAAGAGGATTATGTCTAGACATGACAAAAAAAAGTCTGCACAAGGGACTTACCTAGAAGTGTTGACTTCCCTGGTGTTTTCCTCTTCCTCCTCCAGAGGCATGAACAAAGTACTATAGTAGCTAGTATTGCAGCAACTATAGGCAGTGCAATGGCTAAAACTCTACCAGTTTTGTTTCCTGTTGTTCCTGTAAATGGAAAGCATCAATTAGTAATTTGATCAATGTTAAAGTAATATAACAGGAATCCAAAAAGGTTAATGCATCCGGCACATCATATACATGTACTAACAGGGGTGGGTCAAAAAGAAGGAAGAGAAGAGGAATGAAGGGAGCCCTCCTAGATGGTAGGGATGCCTCCATCCCTGCATATTAACAATATTAATCTTATTGTTCAAAAATCAATAAGCTACACAAAAGGAGAAAACTATTTGATGTTCATAGTTCTACAGCCTTTATGTATTGCTGCATTATCATAAGTCTTGAGCAAGACAAGAGCAACTAAGCTTAACTTGCCATATAAAACGACTAGCAAATTAAAGTAACTGATACCTGTCTGTACACGTTTATGTTTCAGGTCAAAGAAAGAACTCTAGGAACCAGCTTAGCTTATACTCCTCCCTTAATCTGAAATTCATCTAGGAGTAAATGACAGATAATGATATTTCCGATTTTGCTTTATGGTTAACAGTCATACAATCTTGCCTGAACTGACTAGTCTAGAAAATGCACTGTGTATATGACCAATGTTAATTAACCTCAGACGGTCAGACCAATTGATAAAGGAGTTTCTTTTATCACTTTTCCCTTACTTCTAACACCTGACTCTTGACTAGAACTTCCGATTCAGCCAAGATGTTGAACTGGTCAGAACTCAGGAGTCGGGTCATGTACTAATGTGTGAACTTCTATTGTTCCATGTTCGCAGTGACTAGTGAGGCAACTGATAGCTACGGGACTGCATTTTAATGTCAAGATCAGACCAACAAACATAGAAAAACTAGCAGACACGTGCACGGGATTTGTTCTTCGCTTACTTGATTCCTCGATTTTAATGTAAATTATTGAACAAACTAATCGGAAGAAAACAAACAACAAACAGCCCTTCAGGGTTTAGTGATCTTGACACTCGTCGGTTACTTATTTTATTGGAATCGAAGCAACTTCGTCGGTTCTTAGCAACATTAGCCTTGTTGCTAAATTCCCCTGTTGCAGATAGTGAACCATGCGCGTGGATGCAAAAGATGGCACCTTTAATCCAATCCCCCCAATTCTCACCTCGTGCTCCTCCGGTCGTCGGTGTTGTTGGCGTTCCGTTCACCACCGCTGGCGCGGGCGCCGGCGCCGGGGCCGCCACGGTAGGCTCCGGCAGCTGAAGCAGCGGGGTGCTTGTGAAGAACGAGTACTGCTCATACCTGTAATTGCACCGCAGACCAAGAATCCTGCCACCCTGCTTCCCGCTGAAATAGTTGGGGGCCATCTGAATAATACCCGAGAGGCAGCTCCGGCAGTCGGCCGGCGACATATCCGGCGTGCACTGCGCCAGACCGTAAATGGTCGGGTTCTTGCTGTCGAAGGTCTGGAACCGCTCCACCCCGGTGCCAAACCGCTTGGACGAATTGGCGGCCGCGTAGGTGGCGGTGGCGTTGAGGAGCACGGCGACGGCGGCGTCGAACACCTTGAAAGGCGCGGTGACGTTCTGCGTGTTCATGAGGATGAGGAACTTGTCGTCGCTGTTGGTGGCGGAGGCGAGGAAGTTAAGGTTGGAGTAGCGGAGGAGGCAGGGGTCGTAGAACACGGTGGCGTCCTGGTTGTAGGCGCACAGCTGCTGCGCGTCCTGGAACGCGGTGGCGACGCAGTCGCTGCAGGCGGAGGCGTTGGTGTCGCCGCGGCAGAGCGCGAGCGCGTAGACGATGTCCGGGACGGCGCCGACGGTGTCCCTGGTGAAGAGCGTCGGGGAGGCGGAGGTGTTCCTGGGCAGCGTGGCGGCGAGGCGCTGGATGTTGCCCTGGTAGGTGCTGTTGCGCGTGTAGTTGCCGCTGGTACCGCAGAACTGGCCCAAGGGGTCCCCGGCGGCGAGAGACGCCAAGGTGAATGCGAGGAAGAGCGCGGTGGCGGTGGCGAGGGAGGGTTGCAGGTGGTGATGGTGCGCAACCATGGCCATGGTGCCCGCGGCGCAATGGCAGTGGCAGGAGCCGTGGCGTGGTGCCGGACCGGGTCTGGCAGAGCCGTGCGAAGCGAAATGATTGAAGAGGGGACGGCGGACGGGTGTGTTTGTGTCATCACTGTAATAGGCCCCATGTGTTGACTTGTGTGGGGCTTGTATGACTTGACGACTCACTGTACACGACTGTTGAGAAATAGGGGTCGAGAATGACGGTGTTAGGCTAAGTAGCGATGAAAACGGGAAATTCCCGTCCCGACCGACATTGTATACCGCATTAACCAATCGCATACCGTTTTTTAAGAAAAAACGGAAAATGAGAGAAAAATATGGGAATTTACGGCGGGAACCGGAACGGAATCAGGGAAGGGGTTTTCCCGACCGTATTCACGGTTCCCGTATTCGGTCGGGACTATTACATGCGGTATTCTCGTATTTTATACACCTATACCTCATATTCAGCCCACATCAACATGTAGCCCAGGAAACTCCCACGCAGCCGCGCCACTGGCCCAGCCCAGTAGGCACTCCTCGTCCGTCCCCACACGGTCGAACAAAACCGGCGCCACCGTGGCATCGCCAAACCCTAACCGTCCGTCCGTCCCCGACTCGTTCACGCGAATCACGCCGCATCCAGGCTCCAAGCGCCGGTGCGCCGCCTCCAGGGTCCACCTCCAGGCGCAGGCTCCGCCTCGGCTCGGCCTCCAGGCTCCCGTGGCCACGTTCCCAAACGGCCAGACCCCTGGTGCCCCACCTCCACCTCGCCCCGTCGAGCGCCCTCCGGCCTCCGCCCCGCCAGCCATCCTCCTCCTCCCCCTCCGCCGGCCCCTGCCGCCCCAGCCGGCCAAACCCCCGGCGGACCAATGACGTCGCCGACTGGGGGTCCTGCCGCCTCTGCTGCTGGCTCGTCAGGATCCAAGCGCTGGCTCATCCTGGAGCCGCTAGGACCGGTGGTGGTGCATAGCACCATGCTTCCTACTCCAACTCCAACCCCAGGTAAACTAAATCACCCTAACACAGTTCAGGAGATCTTATGTGATTTGAGAAGATGGGTGTTTCTGCCGATGGAACGGGAGGAATCTGAAGGGGAGTGGGTTGTAGTCGTTTGCCGTTTGCTGCCATCTTAGATGCCCCTTCAATAAAACTGACACAAGGTGGGAGTTATATTTTTAGGTTTCTGGTGAGACAAACATGGAGAATTTTGTTGCTCAGTTTCTCTATTGCGTTCCAGCTGTTTTAACGCACATTTGGGTAACAGCGGGAGCAGAGTGCTTATTTAAAACGTACACGGTTACAGTATTCATCATTACTGCGGTCCCCATACAGGCTGAATTCTTACTGTAATTTTTTCTCTTGACAGGATCTAAGATGCCAAGGTCAACAAGTGGTTTGTGTCTGTCTAGTGCAACTCCTGCATCTAGTCCAGCAACAGCAACTGATGATGGGGTTTCTTTGCCAAGTGGAGGTGGCAGTGGTGCTGGCGCCGCTGATGTAGGCGGCAGTGGTAGTGGCAGTGGTGGTGGCTGTGGTGCTGCTGGTGGTGGAAATGGTGGTGCTGCTGATGGTGGCAAGGGTGGACAGCAAGGAATAGATACAACAAATGCCATCATTATTGAGGGTGATGAGCTTGTGCCTGATGAAGATGATCAGCCTTGTGGAAAGAGGCAGAAGATGATCAGCTATGTACTATGAGACTATGAATCTATGATCTTAATATCTTATGAACTTATCTGTGTATTGTTCATTTGTTTGAATATGGATTATGCATGGTTGCAATTGTTGCGTCGAGCTAACTATTTTAAGTGGTTACATATATCGATGTTCCCGTTTTGTGTTATCGATTTCCGATCGTAATCCACATGTTCCCGATCGAAATTTTCCGTTCCCGATATCCTGTAATATCAAATTCGTTTTCCTGTCCGGCTTTCCCGTTCCCGCTACCGTTCCCGGCCAAAAAATACAGGAGCGGGAATGGTTAAAGTGTTTTCCCGATCGTTCCCGACTGCTTTCATCCCTATCTAGGAGAGGTCTCATGCGGAGATCCCGAGACATAGGTTTCGGACGAAGACCAATTGAACGAGGTACCAAGATAGAGGTTCTGGATAGAAGGTCCAGGGCGAAGGTCCCAGGGCAAAGGCCTGAGGAGGAAACTCATTAGGGTTTTCTAAGTGAGAGTGGGAGAGAGGGGCGAGCTTGCTGCAGCTTGACACTAGGGGGCGTAGGCTCCGCTCTGGGGCGGAGGCCTTCGACTAGCAGAGGCACCGATATAAAAATGGAGTTCACACAATTACTGAGGCAATAGTTAGGGTTTTGAATTACACGCCATCCTCCCCTATGAGATGACTCACTTCCCCCTATGGGATCAAACTGAAGACCTTGGAGCTACTGGAAAATCAGTATCCTTCGTTCCATTATTCGCCAATAAGAATATTCACAACCATTGTTCATCAAACTTGTGGCCAAGCGGCTCAACTATTTATCTCCAGATAGAAGAGGGGTGTGACGCCTGCATTATATGTCAGAGGAAATGAGGAATTTATATAGTTCCATGCTACTCTGTATTAGAAAGGAAGATAAAACTTTAAGAGTATGACAATTGGAAGCACAAAGACTAAATTCATTTGAAAAATAATTCTGAGAGGTTGAAATCACTAGCTATCATGTTTTGTACTGTTAGCACAAGACTCCTAACATGTTTGGTGGTAGTTTAACATAACTTTTTTATGATTTTGACAGGAAAACAGTTTAACCTCAGGTAAATGTTTGGGACAATTAAGGGGGTCCTTACGTCATGGTGCCTTTTTTACTGTCATGCCGCCAAGCCTGTATAAACAAGAAGAAAAGACATGCTAGACCGACTGCTTGAAATATGATCCCCATAGCAAAGGCTTCAAACATTGGGTTTCTTCCTGGAATGTGATGCAGAAAAATAACCTGATGTTAAGTATAACTGAACAATATTTCTTGATTACATCAGTTAAATAAAACTGTTTAAACATGAATAAACTGTTTAAATATGAATACCAATGGAATATAGGTAATGGAAAGAAAGGAGCAGAACCATATCATGATATGTTTGAATACAAATTTCGCATATGTCTTGAATTACTTTTACATATTTGCCCTGTTTTTGTAGGAGTTGAGAAAGTTTACCTATTCTGTTTGGGCGAAGAGAAATTATGTGTTAGTATAACTCACTTGCATCGGAACAAATGCTACGCTTTGAGTTTTGTGTGTTCGACAAATGTTGAAGTGCGAAACAAACTATGTCAATCTTTAGTACTGGAGAAAAAAAATCATGATTCAAAGCAGCACCGGTCATAAAACTAGTTTTCACGAACTCGGAGCACTTTGATCTTTCAAAAAAACTCAGAGAACTATGTTACCATGTAAGTCATCCATAATTTAAAGCACTGTAATTGTGAACTATCCAGTAGCCATTAATCTGACAAGTACGAAACGGCGAGCTGCTTGTTTGTATCTGACTGAAAATTTTGCATGGCTAGTTGTCAGGCAAAACTGCTTATTTGCATTGTGAATCGATTGCTCTTGTGTCTGATGCGACTCTGCTGGGTGATTGCCACCGTTAAGTTTTGGCACAGGGACTGTTTCATGCGGCGTTTCTTTTCAGGAAATCTTGGCCACAGCACACAAGCAGTAATAGTATCTCGCAGCGAGACAAAAGAGACGAGTCTCAGTATGTAATCGCAGAACTTACGGAAGACATCGATGCTGAAGATACGGAACTCGGCAAGACGGAGATTGCAGTCGTCACCGGAGAAGGTGGCCTCTCTGCGGAACGGGCAGACGCGCTCTAACTCCTTGAAGGCCTCGGCGATGCAGGTGGCGCAGTCACCGTCGTCGTCGGTCCAGGTCCAGCAGCTCGCGCTGGTCTCCACCCGGTTAGGCCAGTACCCGATGGCACGGTCCACGCTGTGACGGTGCGAGGCAGAGGTCTCGGCCGGGAGGACGGCCGCAAGGTGGCGGAGGTTGGCTTCGTAGGTGCTGTTAGCCCCGTAGCTACTACCGCTCCTCCCACCGCATGCGACGCCCGACTCCGACCATGCGGCGGCGGCGAGGGGCGAGGTGGCCAGGAGGACGACGACTGAGGGAGAGATTCTCCGTGATGGTGGGTGGTGACCGGGGTGATGGCGATTGGCGAGGACTACAGTTGTTTATATAGAGAGAGAGAGAGAGAGGAGAGGAGTTGGCCGTTGGGTGTAGCTGTAGCAAGTGGCCCCCGTGTGGACGACGACCGTAAACCATGGCGCTGATTCGTTACCAGAGAAAAATACTATTCTTTAATTAAAAAGTATGGTTTATAAGATCTACTGTTTGTTGTGACTGTTGACGTCTGCATGTGACGTAGTACCACGCAGTTTCGTAGGTGCTGTTTAGCCGCGTAGGTACCGTCACCAGCAGGCTTCTGGTGGACGACTTTGACTACTAATAACCTCAGGACAGGATATAGTGGAGCCGGCCGGCACCGACATTGACCACATAACTCGATCGTCTTTTGGCACACACTCATGATTCAAGCACTGAGGTATGTTTTTCTAGAACTCCATAATGTTTCAAGGATAAAACAAAGATGTAATTCTGTTTTGATCTTTGCAAGTGAGAATGAGTAGTTGACCCAGTTGATCACATTCTTACTTATATGATGTATATATGGTACTAATGATTCATGAGTACTGCTCAATCGTAGCAAGTTTGGGGTTTTGTATCACATACATATTTCGATATATTGACAAGTGGGGAATGAAATTCCAATGAAAACATCAGAGTAGGTGAAATGAACATTTGAACTAGCTTGAAACGATCAAATTGAAGTCCTCAATGTTGAGAGGAAGTATTCATTCTTTATTCCCCTGAGAAAAAAAAAATCCGATCCCTTCATGCATCCATTTTACTGTTACATATGCCTTTGTACACAATGCAGCTCAAAATTGTGTTGCCAACATTTTAATCTCCAGATGAAAGAGGGGTGGAATCCCTGCATGACGTAAGAAAGCAAAGTAAATAAATATTTATCCAGGTACTCCAAATTCAGAGAAATGTTTAAAGGTGTGGCATTTTGATAAAAAAAATTCAAATCATTTGCTTCTAGAAGAAAAAAATTCAAATCATATAGGGAGGCATAGTTCGATTTAGAACGACATAAGGGATCGATCAGCTCTTATTATGTTTTAAGTGGGGTCTTACATAGAAGTGCCTCTTTTCCGGCTGCGCCATTCTTGAAATAGCAAGAAGAAAAGGCAACCAAATCCAATTGCTTGAAATACCAATCCCGCAGCCATGACTTGTTTCAGTATGTTCCCTTCTGAAATGAAACACACAAGAACCTCAGTTAATGCATATGTAAGTGAACATTAGTTCCTAAATTGTTTTAAGTTAAAACATTTTTTTTAGATGAAGGAACAACACTCTGGCCTCTGCATCCACGAATGAATGTATATAGCCATTGAGTTAAAACACTTGAATGTAGGCAATGATAAATTTGAGGTGCTGGGTAAGAAAGAAAGCAAACTCATATATTCATTTAAACAATGGAATATGAATTCTGACCGTTGCATTCGAGAATGCACACAGGTTAGCACGACAAAGCTAAAAGAAATTTAACACATGCCAAAACAAGCCTGAACACAATGCTTAGCCTGCTCCTGAAACTCCTGTGCTTCTAATCTGTATAGCTGCTACATTCCACTGCTAACTTAGGCTATTGTGTGACAATATAAGTCTCCAAATTAAATCTCAATCCTGAGCCAGTCGATCAGTTGCCACAAATCTATAGGTGACATGGCAAAGCTAAGGCTGTGTTCCCTAGAAGCAAAGCTTGTTAAAATTGAAAAAACCGGCAAGACTTTTTGTATACAAACTTACGAAGCATGGCAGAAGGCCAGAAGAAGAACTCACGCAAGATGCCACCAGTCCCGAAGATGCGGATCTCGGCAAGTTCGAGAGTGCAGTTGCGATCGGAAAACAAGGCCTCCCTGCGGTACGGGCACGCTCTCTCCACCTCCAGGAAGGCCCCGGCGATGCAGTCGGCGCAGCGGTAGCCGGGCCAGCAAAGGGAGCTGGCCACCAACCGGTTCGGCCAGTACCCGACGGCACGGGTGGCGTAAGAGTGGCCGGGCGTGGCGGATACCTCGGCTAGGAGGAGGGCGGCGACGCGACGGAGGTTGGCTTGGTAGGTGCTGTTAGCAGCGTAGACGCCGTCGCCGACGCACTCGACAGGCGACTGCCCTGCGGCAGGGAAACGCAGCGGCCGCCACACGGCGGCGGTTAGAGGCAGCGACGAGGACACGGCTAGCAGGAGGGGGACGAGGCATAGGAGCCAAGGATTCTTCATGGTGGTGTTGACTGGTGGCGGCGGTGATGGAGTCACGGAGCTGTGGATTATAAAGCCTAGTAGCAAGCAACTCCCAAGTGGCTCGCGTGGACCGCGACTTTGACCACAGCATCTGGGTCGCCTTTGGCGGCTGCCTGCTCCGCTGTCCAATATAATAAGGCATGTTTACGAGAAAATTCCTTATTTTAGCATTGGAGAAAGATGCGATGCCTTATTAGCATCGTAATAAGATTAAAGTTTCCCAATATAGTATTTGGCTTTAGTTTTGGTTCTCTAAGGGCGCGTTGCGTGTTTGGCCAGGCTCCCGCCAGCTCTGGCTTCCACACTGTAGCGCAACTGTAGCGCGCAGGAGCTGAAATCGGAGGAGAAAAAAAACAAGTTTCTCTGGCTCCGGCGCTGTCAGTGAGAGATGGAGGAGGAGAGAGAAAAACGACTCCGGTAAACAGTGTCGCTACAGGAGATGAACAGAGGAGGAGTTAGAGGAGTCGGAGCCGCTCGTAGCCCGGCCAAACGGGCTCTAAATAGCACTACCGTTAGATCTGACATCTAACACAGTTAACTTGGAGGAAAAAAAGATTGTTTTGCCCCTGTTTTTCATGTGTGGTACATTGTCAAAAAAATATGCTGTCATAATTCATAAATAATTTGTGCAAAGAAATGGTACTGCAAGAAATTGTTCAATGTAAAAAAATGTACCGGCAAAATATGTTCAATGTCAAAAAATGGTACTGTTAAAAAACTGTTAAGAAAATCACATTAATGTGTTGGTGTTACACATGAAAAAAAATAGGGGCAAAATGGTCTTTTCCCCCATCAAATTAAAGGCATTAGAGAATCAAAAATTAAGTCAGTGCTATTTTGGGGAACTTTTATATTTCGGTGCTAAATAAGGAGTTGCGTCATTTTGTGATGCTAAATAAGGAAGTTTCTCCATGTTTATACTCCAGGGGTTTTTTAAGTTGATCCACGGTAAAGTTTGCGATGTAGACTATAGAGTTGGTGGAGTAGTCCCAAAACATATTCTCTTAGTTTATCGTAGCCGCATTGTATTGAGCATTCTCCTTAATTAATATATGCTATATGTTTGTACTTCATCTGTTTCTAAATAAATTATTCTTGTCTTAAATCAACGTTTTTTATATGTTTGACAGAATTTATAAAAAGAACATGAATATTTATGATATCGATTAAACATATTATAAAAATATATTTTATGTTATATCTAATTATAAGTTCTTTTCTATACATTCATAAATATTTATGAATTAGTTTTTTTATAACATGCTATATATAGGAGGCAGACGAAGAAAGCCAGCGCTGTCCAGAGGCATATCAATTAGCACAGGGGCAGTTTCACCCTTTCAGGTGGAAGATTTTAGGAGAAATAAAGAGAAAGGAGGAAAAATGGTAAAGAAAACAAAAAGCAATTGTTTTGGCTGCTATTTTTACGAAAGCATCGTGGTACGGTTGACTTCAAAGCCCAGTAAAGTTCTTCAATTCTAACTTTTCATGCTCGGACATATAGCGTGTCAGTTCTTTGATATCTTGGCAAAAATTAAGGAATGATACATGATCCCCATCCTGCCGCAGCACTGAAAATTCTGAGAACATATAACATTTTCTTAGTTTCCATTTCTTGTTCACCATGGGACAGACAATGAAGGGCATAGATTGGAGCAGGACCTATATTAATGTCTAATGGGGTTCATATAGAGAGGGAGAAAGATGAGTACGGGCACAGGGGCTAATGAAGGGCATAGATTTCTTGTTCACCATGGGACCTATATTAATGTCTAATGAAGGGCATAGATTTCTTGTTCACCATGGGACTTACGCCCGGGGCTGCCGAGGCCCATGCTCTGCTCCATCTGCTGAACGCCATGGAAGCTGACGCTGCACTCGCCGCCGTCCACCACGACCATGGCCTGCCTGTGGTACGGGCACAGCCGCTGCGCCTCGCCGAATTGAAGGCGCGCGTGATGCAGGCGCCGCAGTCAGGCGACCAGCCCGCCTCCGGGCGCCAGTAGCAGTACACCGAAGCGGCGACCATGTCGGGGCGTTCGCCGGCATGGTTGCCGGGCGAACACTTGCAGGAGGACGCGTTCGCCTGCGCGGGCACCGTGGCGGCAAGCGCCCGCAGGTTGGTTTCGTAGGTGCTGTTGGGAGCGTACGTGCCCTGCACGCCGCACTCGTGACCGGGCGAGGGGGCCACGCGGCGGTAGACGGTGGTGGCTGCCGCCGCGGCCGCGGCCAGCGCCGGGAGGAGCGCGAGCGCCAGGACGACGGTCGCCGTGCAGGCGCGAGGCATGGCGCGGTCTCGTGGAGAAAGACAAGCCGAACCCTTCTTTTTGACCAAGGGCAAATAATGTTGCTACTGAACAACGCGTTGTGGGGAGCCAGGAATCAAAGATATGATCGTAGCGGTTGGGACTGTTGACTAAGGTTCATAAATTGAGGAGAGTCAACATCTACCAACGGCAAAATATTCTCAGCCACTGAGCATTTCAGCATATTCACTACTAGTCAGCACTAATTCATGTTGAACTTGACCATTGGTTGTGGATGTGACGATATTGTTGATTAGGGTAGAATGCATGCATGGGCTATGATTTGTCCTACGGGCTTGCTAGCGCTCAGATGGATGGGGCGTCCGTGCCTGTAGCCGTTTTCCGCGCCGTTTCACGTGTCCACGCAGGGCCCACGCCGTCCCGAACCTCACCAGCATCGAGAAAGAGGGAGAGGGGGCGGCAGATGCCCAACTAGCGCCAGAAGAGGTGGAAACACCGAGGCGAGGCAGCGAAAAGTAAGGAGGGAGATGCAACATCCGATCTACTTTTAAAATATCCAAATACAACAAGTGCAACATGCGTCTGGAGGCAGATGAAACACTTAAAATAAGCGTCTGAAACACTTGTGGAAAACGCCTGAAAAGCACTTGAAAACCATTACAAATATATACAACATCCATCCAGATGAAACACTTGCAAACATGCGTATCAAAACACCCGGAACACTTGAAACATATGCTTGCAACATGCATGTATATGCAACATCCAGATCTACTTTTGCAACATCCAGATAAAACACTTGCAATATACGTCTGGAACAGATGAAACATTTCGAACATACACTTGAAACATACGTGTATAGCCATTATAACATGTGCAACATCCCGATCTACTTTTGCAACATCAATATACAATACTTACAACATACCTCTAAAACATATGAAACACTTAGAAACATACTCTTACTACATGCGTTTTTAGCGTAGCATCTGCTTGCTGCTTGGATGAATGGAGGCTCATCGACTCAGAGCTTGATGCCGCGGAGTGAAGGGAGATAAGCGGGAAGGCGGCTGCGCGGCCATGGGGACCATTCTCGTGCTACTTCCCGCGACCATCCGCGCAGGTGCAGCCGGTGCGTCGTCGAGAAGCTCCGGGAGCAGGAGTCCCGCCTCCGCACTGAGCTGCTAGAGCACAAGATCCTCAAGGAGACCGTCGCTATCATGTCGTTCCTCGAGAGCAACGTCGTGGCTCTAGGCCGAGAACGCGCGTCTCCGCACCGAGCTCGATGCCGCCAGGAACAACGGGTGGTTGAGTTGAAGAAAGTGGCGGAATCATTTTCTTTTTTCTTTTTGGAGAAGCCAGGAGCAGACCTCGTATTAGGCTCCGTAGGCCCACAAAGGGCACGTCCGGAGCATCGGACGCTCTAAGGAGAGCATTACCGTTTGTCATAGCAAGTAGCAGCTCGCAATCACACGGTAGTAGGCAGGAAGAACAAAACTCTTACTCTAGCCGCGCTATTTGCAGGGGCAACCTTGTTAATTTTAATGGTGTAAAATAATTCCAATATTCTCTTACTTAGCAATTAGCATTCCATCAATTTTTCGATGAGTAACATATTTGTATCTCTAAATAAGTTTATTATCAAAATATACGTCATAATTAATCTAATAATACATAATACACATCATAAATATTAGTATATTTTTATATATATTTGATCAAACTTGAAAGAAAATTGACTCCTCGAAAATAAGATGTACGGTTATTTTGAAACTCGAGTATAGGTTATTTGCTCGGCTTAGTTCAGCTCAAGTGCATCGTAGAAAACTCCCGAGTTTAAATAATGCATCATTATTAACTTAACATCTTTTAGTAAAAGAAAAACAAACTGACGACAAGACATGGTTTACATCCTTGGCAAAAGGAAAATGAACCGAGTTGAATTTAATAAAATAAGGGTCGATGAAATCAGCCGAAAAACTTAAGTTGTTATAAATATAAGAGCATAAAATAAGTCATTCACATTTAATGCATATCAACTATTTCCATGGAATTCTCTGGAAAACAATCTTAAGTTACACAAAAAAAACAACTATATTGATTGTGATTTTACAGTGCCGGCACTCTGCTGTACATACTTCTCGCTCCCTCAAACTGCAACTCATCTCAAAAACCAAAAAAAAAAAGAACACAGCAAGGCAGAGTTGATACAGAAAAATTTCAAGCCTCGGAATCAAACCTGTGTGACCCTTGAATCAATGTAGAGCACTTGACAAAAAGGAAAAAGGGAAAAAAGCACACCTATGAATTGGAAGAATAAGAAACCTAGCAAAACAAATCAGAGCTAGGAAAAAGGAGACCAATCCAGGACAATGTGAAAATTGATGTGTCATTGCAGATGGTGATTGCGTTCTGCAAAATGACGGCAGTTGCCATGGGCTAATCAGATATAGAACAGATCACCAAATGGCCATTTGACCCCAAGGATTAAATGAGACATTGGAAGTGTTGATGATCAGGCTAAAAAAGTTGAAGAGCAATTTTTAGCCTGTTCTGCTTCCACTTCGGAAGCTTGCAAAATGCTTCCTTTGTCATCCCAAACTTCTCTTTGAATTCAGTCGAAGATAAGTAGGTCTGCACACCAAATTGAAAATAATGTGACCATTACACTTTTTTTTAGAACAAGAGAGTATTGTGAGATCAGGAAATCACCTCTCGCCTCGTGACATCAATTTCAGTAACAGGATCACCAGCTGTGGTCTTCAGACGTTCATACGGGTAAATAGGAAGGCCCTCGTCATCTTCTGGCTCGTTTTCTTTTACATCTTCATTTATAGTCAGAGATTCAACTCTAGTGGCCACAGTATCAACACCTTTACCATCTCCCTCCTGTTTTGGCTTCTCTGACTCAGAGCCATCTAATTTGCACAGAATTTTTTACAGAGAAAAAGTAAGCTACAATAAGTTTTATATTTCTATTTACAAGAATTTCCACCAGCACAGTGGTATCACATACCTTTCACGAATTCTGAAGCAGGAGTTTGAGAAGGGCGATCCAAAGAACCAGCCAGAGCAGCAATTGCAGATGACTTAGAAGAAGTATTTGACGAATCAGGTGTAACAGATTTCGGGTACAGTTTCTTAACTACAGGTGGAGTGGAAAGATTTCTATTGCTTGAACTTTCAAAATTAGCAGACAACGCAGTGAATGCTGGAGATCTTCCCCTAACACGGACGCGCTCAGGGCTGAAGGACATGCTTCTGGAGCGTTGGGATTTATCTTGTGTAGTACTCCTTCCTGAATAGACGGTTGTTCGTCGTTTCGGTTTCTGAAAACGCATGAGAATCAGCACGAGTTCTATCATTTATGTAAATATATGTTCAGCACGAGTTCTATCATTTATGTAAATATGGTCAGTCATATAACTACAGGGAAAAGGACATATGCAAACATACAAAAAAAGGGTGGCAGTGTAGAAATATATGTTGCATTGCAAAACATGACTGAAGAAATAACAGGCAATTCTGAGAAAAAAAAAGGCTTGGTGTTTGCCTGTTTGGTTAATATGAGAAGCAACTACGAACAGTAAAACTTACATATACAGGGAAAGAAACATAAGCGTGTGCGTCAAAGAACATGGAAAACTACTGGAAATCACACAAAGAAAGGAGAAACTTTATTGTACTGTAGAAAAATGTTTGCAAGAAATGGAGTTAACAGATATATCGGCATGGACAACTATCGTGATTCATGAAATCATTAGGTATCAGGCATCTTACATCCAATGCTGGAGCACCTCCACCTTTTACAATGGCAAGCTTCCTCTCGTACGAATTGCCATGCATCTGAAAACATAACGGAGAGAATGTGGAGTCCAATACTATATCAAAGCATCGATCATGCTGTTCTCTACTGTATGGACTTCAAACTGCTCAGATGTTCAAGAATAAACAATTTCAGTGGCTAAACCAATGACTAATCTACTTACCAGTGATTTCGCGGAGTCCCAGGTGAAGAATCTAGTGAAAAAGGGAGGCTCACTCCCCTCCATAATGGTGAAAATTGGTGTTTCACGGGCAAAGTTTTCCATAAGGAAATCAAGCACAATAAATTTCTGGTGAAAACGTGAAGTAATGAGAGAAGAAAACAAAAAATGGATTATAAAGCAGATGCGTAGAAATATAAATTGTTACCTCCCCAACATCCAGAGCTTGTAACCTGACTTTAACATCCACCTGCTGACCAACCCAAACAAATATGCTCGTGTGACAGTCCAGAATGAAAACATCTTCTGTCATTAGATCATCTTGAGTAAAGTGGTATATTTCTTTGACCTGCTCAATAGATTTCGAATACAGATTTTAAATGTAAAAACAGGTAGCATACAGCATAAGATACTAAATTACAGGTCTACTGTGCTTACCTTCAAATTGCCTTCATGGACCCAACAGGTTAGGAACATTAATTGGGAAAACAGCAGAATGAGATCAGTATGTATTTGAACTATTAACATGGATAACTTTCCCAACAAAACTACTCAATCTACATTCTTGATTACCTTTCGACAGGATGCATGAGAAAAGATGGGGATCACTTTCAAGTTCTCGCACCATTTTTTGGCCTGAGTACTCAGATTTGCCTCCCAGTAAGCTCCAAAACTGGTCCGTTTCTGACCCTTCCTTTTGTGACCTAGACTGTGTATTTGGCTGTACATGGTAGAAAGGAAAAATGAGAAGAAAAACTTATAGACCAATAAAAGGGCATAGCAAAGTATAACAAATACAATAAAAATCTTCTTATAATGACTTGAAAGTATGAACAGTGGAAGTCCAGCCTATGTCAAGCTGAATATTCCTGATGAAATACAAGAAAAGTGCTAGGAAGCAACAGCTAGTAGCTCCCATGTATCCCAGCGGGTCTGGGATTTAACTGACTGACGCCAGAGTCCTCTTTACTGAATTAGTCCATGTCCCATATAAAACCAGCCACTTCAAAACTACAACATTTCTGTAATTTGACTAAGAATAAATAAGACACGAAAATTAGCACTCCCTCCATTCCAAATTATAGTTCACTTTAGATTTGTCCTAAGTCAAACTTCTCTAACTTTGACCAAGTTTATAGAAATACAAACGGACTTCTGCAACATCAAATTTGTTTCGTAAAATTCTTCATGAAATATGTCTTGATAGTGCATTTATTTGGTATTGTAGATAACATATATTTTTTCAAAAAACTTGGTCAAAGTTAGAGAACTTTGCCTTATGACAAAACTAAGAAGTTCTATAATTTGGAATGAAGTGATATTTGTGATGGTTTTACAGAAGCAGGCTGGTGATTTGTGATATCAAAGATATTTCCAGCTGGAGGCTGGACCAATTTCCATAACCACCAGAAGCCAAGCTAGTATGTCAGGGCCAATACAAGCCAGGTAAGGACTAAAGGGCCTGCTAGATACCATTTTATCCTCCTATCAGGCTCAGATTTTACAGCGCACATTTGTGCAGAGTCCATGTAAATCATCAAATGAGATTATGATTAAATTTACAGAAAAAAAATCTACAGACTTTGAATAGTTACATCTCTGCAACAAGATAATCAAATATCTAACTAGGGACGATAGTTCCACACCTTAATAACATCAAGCTGCCTCTCCATTAACTCTTGGTCCAATGCAGTGGTCAGATTTCCAGCCCAAGTGAACACAGTTTGTTCATCATGTAGAATGTAACAATATGATGAATTCAATGATGAGGCCACCTAACAATAGATACAGTACAGTATATGACTGGTAAGGAAGATGGTATAATAATATAATATTAATCTGCAGTCACATAAACCTTCGGGAATAAAAATGCCACTTCCACATGAGGGGGTTAGGTTTTTTATCCCCTTTATCTAGGTCGAGGTCGTTCTAATTTTCAATCAAGGACAAGCTATGTAATTTTTTACTGACTGTCTTGGTGTGTGTTAAAAGGGTTCTTACTCCTTGTTTCTTCATAATATAATGATGCATAAGTCTCCTGCATATTCAAGGGGAAAAAACTTACAGGTTCAACTTGAATAGCTTGCATGTTCTCTGGTCCTGAACCTTGAATACGAAAGAGTGCAAGCCCATCTTCAGAATAACTTTCATCATCAATACCATTTTCAGCGATGAATCTCTTGTATCCAGAACTAAGACCACCCTACAATTACAATTTGGGATGGTAAAACTGCTGTGTTAACTAGTAACACCAATACAACTGAAGACCATTAAATGCATGTACACCTTAAACACTTGCAAGCTTTGAAATATCACAAAGAACTGAATCGGTTCTTTCCCCTCATAAAAGCGCGCCTGATTACAAAGCAAGGATACATTAAAGAAGACAAAAGGGTTTATATCAAGTTTAACAATTCCACATAAAGAAAATCAGTGAGTTACCTGGACAGCCTGAAACTTAGCAGATTCAACCATCTTGCTTGCAAGTGAAACTGCTATTACCCTATCCTCCTGGATAAGAATTGAAAAAATCCTTTATTGTTCAAGTTGATTTAAAAAGATAACTGAAGACTACATAATCAATGAGCATAAGGTTATCCATCTCACTAATATGCACAAACAGCATAGGTAACCTTTTGTTTTTAGTTCACAAACCAAGAACATGAAATCAATGTCAGCTGATACTTCAAACCTTTTCAGTTCTTATTTATGAACTTCAAAGATGACTTAACTAAAATTAGGCAACTACAGTCTAGAAAGTCACAGAGATTGGTACAAGCATCAGCAGGAAACACAAAAATTTCACAACAAAATTCAATTTATGGAAAACACTGTTACCTCAATACTCTTTTTCCCAAACCAGGTTCCAACAAGATATTCCTCCTTATCATCTCCAGGATAAGTATACTGAAATATGTAGCAATCGCCAGTGTAAAATTTGGATTGGTCAGAGGATGAGAGTTGAACCTTGTCTTTATCATTTACACGCCAAACCTATCAAATCGAGGGGGAAAAGTAAGTCAGAACACTGTTAGTTTGCATATGGAAGCTAAAAAAATAAAATGAACCACATGGATCAAAAAAAAATGAATTAAACATTTAGCCTTGCGCACAACTTGGAAGCACACTCCAACTTCTTGTCTCAAAGTGAATTTGTAGCTAGTTAGCTCCCATGGATTTGTACACCCATGCCAGCTACATATGCCCTTTCTGAAACCACTATTTGCAACAATGCTTGTCCAAAAATATTTTTAAACGTACAGAATCTTGTAAGGCAACTAAGATAAGAATGTTTGCAGCCTAACATTGAGAAGGGGGGAAGCCAAAAAATGATGACATACAAAATATGAAGCTAATATAAAAAGTGCAGAAATACCTGCAAGTTGCCAGTGCAATCAATATAGGATTGAGGTTCTTCTTTTGCAGGGACAGCTTTCATCAAACCCTTAACATTTAAGCCCTGGCGTTTGAGAAGAGCTTCACAAAGAAACACAATTGATCAAATTGTGAAGGGTGTAAAGCATTTCAAAAAATTTAAAAGCGGAAAACTGAAGCTAGTAAATTTGTAAATAATAACCTGCAACTTTGCCTCTTCCATCCTCCGATGACAACTTCAACTCAGGCGTCTGCGGCCACTCTTTAAATTTTGACTTGAACGTAACAGTCTCAAACCCTTCAATCACTTTGATTATATGTGTTCTTGTTCGGTTTGAATCAGAGAGCAATTTCTACATAGGCAATTAGGCAAATCAATAGTAAACATCACAACAACATAGTCAACACAAAGAAGTCATTCTGAAAATATGCAATATTTCTAATTAGCATGAACAAGTAACCAAGCCTCTAAAAAATAGAGGAATATAGATTCAAAAGACAACCTTAAAGGTAAAAACTGAAGGAGCCTATGCCATATTACAAAATCAATGAGCCCATCAGCAAGTGTCAGCAAGACTCGTCAGCATTTTCAATAGTGTAGCACTAAGAATACGATGAAATAGCATAAGTAACTAGCTGAACAAATGTTACCTCAGCAGCTTCACTAGCACCCTTTCTCTCCTGCAGGGATGTAATTCTGCCCATCCAAACATACAATTCAGCACCACAGTCTAAGAAGTAACACTTGTTTGTCTCAAGTAATTCATGTGCTAAAGATTGGCAGTCGATAGGCTCCAGCTTTCCTTGGTCAAAACTGAAAAGTAAACATTTCATAGATTACTAATAGATTTCAAGTAGAAACTGTTTTAGTTGGCAATCAAATCAAACAAAAGGAGTTCCCGTATACAGAATAAAAACTCAGTTGATTACCATAGCAATTTGAAAGCAGTTTCCTCATGTTTCTCATTGCCTTCTGCAGGTGCCCTCCTAGGAAGAGGGGCGAAGCCACCAAAAAAACCCCAGAATTCACCAGCTTCAGCATCAGCCATCATTCTACCATCCTCTAAGAAAAGTGAAAAAAGTCATATCTAGAAATTATAATTTCCAATACCACACAAGGTCAATAGATGCTCACCAACAGATGCAATTTCACACTTGCCCTCATGAAATGTATCTTTGATGTACTGCACAACTTCAAGAGCTTTTGCTCGCTCTTGGATGGATGAGTTTGAGCCACTGAACTGGAAAATTTTGAACTTCGTATCCAAAATAAATATGTCATCATGATTAAGGGATGATCGAGCAAAGGGAACCTGGTTGTAAAATGGCAAGTCTTATTATACGACATGAATATCCATATTTGAATAAAAAAGACAGTCACGCAGATAACTTGCCTCTTTAACATGAACGACATGCTTCCCATGGCAGACATATAAGCGGGTCTTGTGATCCTGCTCATTGACCTCAACATGGTTGAATCCAGATGCCGCTCCTCCTTGCTGTGGCATGATGCATGGTCTAAAATAGGACAGGAATTTTTCTGTTTCATTGCCTTGTATTTCTCGGTACTGAACAGCACGCCCGCCAAGAGCAGCATCAAGCTCTACCGTTAAAATCGCAGCAGTTCCAGCTTCGTCCTACCATGGACAAAATTGGATTCAATTACCTTTCGAAACAGTATCACCAAATGACATGAGAAAATTACCTGACTAGTATCTTTACCAATCCAGTAATGGATATCATGGTGAAGAGAACCATTTTTCAAGGCTGTTGTCTGTAAGAAGGGAAAAGATACGGAATAAGTTACATGCCCGTGAGCATAATCCAATTGAATCCCCAAGCATAGTAAGTCAAATAAAAATAGTGATACCATACGTATGGCAAGAAAAGAGACTAAAATGTTGATTAAGGTCTATGAATCATGTGACACACTACCCAAAAACAAAGTAGGATTACAGACTTTACAATAACATGGAACTTTACTGATTGAATTAATCATTTTATAAGAAAATATTTAACTATGCATAGCTCACAACCTCAATAAACCCAGTTTCATGAACTGCAGCTTACTAAACTAATCCTTCTTTAATATGTATCTACCATATCTACTAACAAAAATCTTCAATTTTAGTGAAGTTTTACAGTAACAATATAATATTACTTGCTGTATTTAATCCCTCTGTCAATGGAAATAACAAATAAGGCCAAGTGTAAAATACAATTGAATCTAGTATATAATTTAAAATTTACAAACAGTAGTTTGCATGCAAGGAATGACTCAGATTATTTTAGCTGGTCCTCCTTGATCTTGTTAATAACATTATATAGCATATATACAATTCCTCTATCATACATTTTCATCTGTAGTCCACAGAATGTATTACATGTTTACGAAAACACTCAGAATGCATAAAATATCAGAACTCTACAGCGAAGTCCCCATCCATATTTAAATATTCGCAAACTACTTTTATCCCATAGAATAAACTCCAATGTTTACAAGTAGTCCGATTAATTGCGATTAATCACGATTAGTCGTCCTAATCGACCTGGTGACCGATTTGGGCTACCGACGCGATTAGCTCGATCAGAAAGCTGGTCGTCCGATTAGTCGACGACTAGGACAGGGACGACCAGTTTGGCCTGTTCTTCCTCTCCTTTCCTTCCTCTGTTCACAAATCTGAACTATATTGCTTATGCTTGCTTGGATCTTGGACTTGGATATACTCCTTTGATGTGGTATGCTGCTTGTGCTTGGATAATTGGATAGGGTATAAACTGCTCTGGGTAGTGTGGGTGGTGGCTGCTTGTGCATAGGCTCTAAAATTGGCAGCAAAAAGGAGGGGACTACAGGGTCGACTAGGCTCGACTAATCGGCCTGGTCGACGACTAATCACGATTAATCGCCTGGTCGGTCCCATGACGACTAGGTTCGACTAGACGACTTGTAAACATTAAACTGTGAACACTTTTCTAGCAAATCAAGTCCACAAGTTATTGTAATTTTGTAAGTTCTATTATGGCTATGGTGAGATCTAGGCTGTGGCATAAGAGGAGCTAAAACAACTTTTTCATTCTTTTTAAACCAAAAAATCACAGGGTCAAAGTCATATAGAATGAACCTAGCATTGTGCAATATAAGGATTGAACTGCCAAGATGTTTGGCAAAATGCTAAAGAATTTTGACAAATAACAATTGAAGAACAGATGTAAATTCTAGAAATATACTCCCTCCGTTCCTTAATATAAGCCATATAGTTTTTAGCACCAATATTAACGCACGGCTTGAGGAAGGATATGAGACCGAGAAAAAAAAAAGAAAATCAGATCATCTTCTCTCTTCCAATCAGATTGCTTCCTAAATCTAAGGGATTGGTTGAGGCATGTGCTATGTACAGTGGGAAGGTTTCCAAACTAATCGGCGTGGGAGCTGATACGTATCTATATTTTGGAATTTTCTTTAGAAATCTATATGGCTTATAGTAAGAAACGGAGGGAGTATCAACTAAGTGCCTGGGTACCAGTAAAATTTTTTTGGCTGGACATAGTTTTTCCTAAATCTAGGAAGCAAACTGATAACAGGAAGATATCATGCCCTTTGATACCTTCAAGATAATGTAAGAATCACCCATGAAGAACTTTCCATATGAAGATGCAGGGACAGGAACCGGCTTGAAATTCTCAATACGCCATATTTCCAAGCCGCTGCAAGGTATTAAGGATAACAATAGCCATTCATGGACCTAGACCAAAAGCATAATGGAGTTGTAGAGTAATTTTCAATAGTAAATTTTAGATCAAGTGCATGCTCCATAAATATTTGATGAACTCAACTTTGACAAGCTTTAGTTATTATAATCTCATCCTTCACTGTAATTGCTCAATCTTTACATTAGCTCATTGATATTGCTATTTAGTTATCCAAAAATGCATACACCTTTTCCAGGAAATGAGCACCAATTTCTACTGTGTTAGACTTATAGAACATGCCAAGAGGGCATATCCCAGGAGAGTTCATTTATGTACATGACTACATTACAAATTAGTAATTAATAAATCTATGTCAAACAGGTACAGGATTTTTTTCCTCTACAGCTCCCGTGTGTGATATAAAAATGGCTATCTCGTGCTACACCAAAAATGATTTCTTAATTTTCTTGTATGATACCTCACGTCATTGCCAAAAATCACTACCAAAAACTAGGGGAGAGGTTAGAGATTTGGCCAGCATGAAGATGACAAAACGCTAAAAACATAGTCATAACATACTAATGGAACGAAATAAATGAAATCCTGAAAAGGATACTCCTTTTGTCCAGAACCACGGAAAGCTGGGTCCAGGTCCTTCATAGAAACTGACATCCTCAATTCGTAAAGAAGTGTTGCCTAATTCTTCTTTCAAACGAGACCCAAAAGGATGCTGCGAACAAGAAACGCATGGATAGTAAGCAAATAAACAAACAGATAATCTCCCATCCTGAGAAAACTAAAATAGCCAATTTTGCCGATGTGGAGTAACACTATCATTACATATAACAATCTATCTGAGCATCCAGGTTTTACAAGAATAGCTTCGAATGATATTACTGATATGAAAGTAACAAAATAGGCACACCATCCATCATATCCTTAATTGTAACAACAAAAAAAACTGAGCACTGACTGTACAAGTTCTCGCTGAATATCTTCTCCTATAGGATCTGCTAGATAACTTGACTCTGCAGCAAAATGTATCAGACCAGCACATATGGCGCCTAACTCAGTCAGGGTCCTATACTAGCAAGTCAGCTTACAATGCATATTTCCTCGGTGCCATCATGTTTACACGATGGAAACATGTCTGGAAATCATGGGGCTCTGCTCCGCTGCAAGTTCTTTATTTGGATAGCAATCAAGAATAGGTTCTGGACTTCAGATCGTTTGGCTAAAAGAGGGCTGCCACATCCCACTGCTTGTCCCCTTTGTGATGTCTCATAAAACAGATTTGGCTGTACATCCTCGAAAAATTGGGTTTGGCTGCCCCTGATCCTCAGCCTGCTGCCACTCGTTTCTACAAGTGGTGGCATGGCGTGGTCAGAGGTGTTCTAAAGGACAGAAAGAAAGGGCAGAATTCCCTTCATCATCCTTGCAGCTTGGGAAATAGGTAAACATCGCAATGCTTGTGTGTTTGAGGGTGCAGGCCTTGTATTTCGGTAGTGTTAGATGCAGTGGAAAATTAGAGTACTTTGTCTTGTGCGTCAGCTCTCCATGAACTACTCATGAGGTCGTTTGTGTCTGTAACTACTAACTAGACATCCGCGGGAGTTGGCCGCTGGCCTCTCCTTTAATGAAATAACATGCAGCTCTCCTGCGTTGCTCTTCGAGAAAAGAAAAACATATCTACCAATCAAGAAACGCATGTCAATGCACAATAACATGTGACTACATATATTTACATTCAGTAAAGATTGCAGGTGAAGTTAGGAGCAAGAACTACAATACTGTTTTTTTCTCTCTCTCGAATATGCAAGAGAGCTGCATATCATTGCATTGAGAAGAAAAAAGGAGAGTACAGCACCCTGTGATATGGCTCTGTTTCAGTAACGAGGTCAAACAACAGAATAGACATACTATGGAATAATGTTGTTGCCGACAACTTATAATCACTTATAACAGATAACACAGAATCCAAATAAGATGCAAGATGATATATGTTTCCATGTCAGGAAATGCAAGGCAATGTAAATCCATTAGTGGCCCAAGGCTCGTGTGCAATGCTGGTCTCGAGTGAGCAAAGGGCTAATCTGCTAGATCGCATGCAGGGTTGGTCCAAGTGAACGGCAGGACTAATCTGCTATAGCCCAACACAGACAGCCATTCCTCCTCCTGACTCCTATCCCGTCAGTTCGAATTCCAGCCAAGCTCTGAGGAGCTAAAGTAGTACGGTAAGCATTGCAAACAAGTAAATATGCTCCCAATCGACTTCAGGGCAAGCTAACTGGGCAAGCAGGGGCGGAGCCAGTAAAGGACATGGGCGTCCACAAGTATGTATGTACACCCAATAATTTTTGCAAAAAATCGAAGTTAATAGGCACTTGTAATTAGATCAGATCCGAATACAAATAGCCAACTAGCTTAAGTTAGGGTTCGGGTGCTCAGTTTCGCACGGCAGGAAGGGAGGAGAAGGGGTGCGCATACCTGGTGGGTGATGGGTGATCGTCGCCGGCGAAGGACCCCGACGAAGACGGAGCGAAGAGACCGACGAAGACCTGGGCGCCTGGCGCAGGGAGGCGGGCGGCAGGCCGTCGGCGGTCGCCCGGTTGGCGCAGGAGATAGAGAGAGAGAGAGAGAGAGAGGGAGGGAGGAGAGCGAGAGAGCGCAAGCGGGGGTGAAAGGAAGCAGAAAAGCAGCGCAGCGGTGAAGGCGGTCCAGTGTTTTCTTCTCTACTACTACTACTACTCGTACAAACGAAGAAGGCTAAAAAAAAGGTGGCTTATATGAAAATCTTGCTAACTAAGGGTGGTATAAGGAAATAAAATCTAAAATTCTACAGGCAAGCTGTGGGTTGGCAAATGATGGACTGAAGCGTGCGTGCCACTAAGCAACACCAGCAATTCAGAAGCTGTCTTTTTTTGGATTCTCTTTTTTTTTATCATGAGTTCATCGCAAACTAATACTCCGTCTGCGTCTCTCACGCCGCACACGCCATTACGTGAGTCAAAACCGAAGGCACGGTTGTGGTAGCCAAGATTAAATCTGACTTAGAGCATACTATATTAATTATATAAGTTTGGAGATTTTTTTTTTATTTTTGTGTGTTTTGGTATTTGTCTGGAGCAGCGGCGGATCCAAGAAATATTTCAGGGGCTGAACAACACTGTTGCTCGATCTTAAGTCTCAGTCCTCCTACATTATAGAACTTTGTCTAAAAATTCATGGGGCTCCACAGAGGGTTCCACTGCTCCGCTTTAGGTAGGGGGGCTTAAGCCCCCGCCCCACCGCTGTGTCCGCCCCTGGTCTGGAGCAGAATATTTTGGGCAGTGTCCCGTGTGTCTCTTCATTAACACCTTTGACCTCAGTTCATACCAGGGAACAGCACTTAAGTCGTTGTCAATTTTGTCATGTGCTACAACTCAAGCGGCTGTTAAGTACTCTCATCTGGTTCATTTGGGAGGAATAATTAAAGGGATAAATGCATTGTGCCAGTACTTAGTTCCATCAGAAAAGCTAGTAGGGCAATGTGTTTTGATTCATTGATCATTTGCTCATTCATCACAAAGACAGCTGGGGACCATAAGACAACCTATCATGTGTGTACTCTACCATGGGATTATGGGCTGGCAAATCTTTTGTGCCTTGGGACCTACCTCCACACATCTGATGCTCTATTTGTCAAGAAAAAACTAGTAAACAGATCTTCAGCTTAAAGAAAGAACAGCTAAGAAAAGCCTTAGTGGATCTTTTGAAGGAAAAGGCGTTATATTACATTCATTAAGGTTAGTTGGAAAAAAAAAACTATACTCGCAATGGGTTGTACGTTCACATTAAATAGGTGCCACATATAATTTTGTTTTTTTTTTTGGTTTACAACAACAAAATAATGAGTATAGAAGGAAACTTGTATGTTCGTAGACATACTTATTAGGAACAAAATCAAGCCACTACTTCATAACACCTCACTGCCGGTTTTTAAGCCCATACAGGTTCGTAGAGGAATATCCTCTGCCAAACTTTTTAATAAAATAACACGGATAATATTTGTGCCGGTTTTGAATAACATTGGCACGGATAATTTTACTATCACCGGCAACATTTAATAAAAGTTAGCAACAAAAGTATATGTCCTAAATAATTAATGTTGATACGTGACGGCAAGTGTTGATGCTAAATCTTTGACCGGCACGGGTGGATTTTTCCACTAGGGGGCTGGTAACGCTTCATGAAAACTAAGATCTTTAAAACAACCATCCTTTATATATTCCGCCAATTTTTTAAGTCTCGGGCTTTATTTGTTGCGCAATCAACCAACAGCTTGTTCGTTTCGTCGTAAACGGTCGTGGATTATTTACTGCTGGTTGGTTTGGTGTGAGAGAAAAATACTATTCCAACTTATAATCCACGATCGTATACGAGCGAGCAAACAGGCTGCAAATAGAGAGCTTGCCGGACAGACAACCCATAAAAAGCAATAGAATCCTCTTTCTAGAGATGGTTACACCTTCGTCCATAAAGAAACAATTGTAATCCCATTTTCAAAAAGTTGTGACATGGATAGCGAATTGTAATTCAACGGATGTACCAAATACAATGTTATAAATTGAATTGTCATTTAAGATAACAATTTTACCTAACCAAAGTACCTACTGCTTTCAATTGTTACCAGACACAATGTTTTTCACTTGAGTCATGCTTTAGTCAAAAGGAGGTGAACATATTTCTCTCTTCGCTCATGTGATTTGTGCAACCACTATCCAATATCCAACTTGTTCCACTCGAGTAGTCCTATAGAATAAATCATTTCCTTGATATTGATTCAGGTCATTTGAGGTTAGCCACATAATCTTTGAAAACACATGTGCTACTTTTGATTATACTTGTCTTCGTGTAGGCCCAAACGTACTTGATGCCACTTTTACCACTTGAATATGGACGCTCGTGGCATAGTTGTTTCATGTTCTTGGCCTTGTTGGATTCTTCATTTGACTTGACCATGATGACATGTTGTGAGGTCTTGCTCTTGAGTCTTGAGCATGACTTCACTAAGGGTGGCGCCCTTGTCGAATTTGACACAAGAAATGCCATTGATGATATCTCTTCCTTTGATCCTTCCTTTTTTTGAGGGGTCCTTTGATCCTTCCTTCATATTAACTCTATATATGCTTTCAATTTAATCATAGATGTTCTTGTTTCAAGAAAAATCCTTCATTCATATTTGTCGAAACCAACACCAGCCATGATGAATGGGTGTCTCAACATCCTAATCTCAATCCTCTTAGCTCTGCCTCACAGTTGCATCCGTTCTTGACAAGCATTTTCATCCTTTGGATCTCCTTGTCCTTCTTTTCTAGCTCATCAAGGTTAGCAACACAATGATATATGTCCACCATTGGTTCCTAATTTGTAGTCTTAGAGTGGCATCGGATATAATAATATTCAAAAACATGTATTTTGTTTGACAGAAGCCCAGACCAAGCCCAGTGTTGATTTGAGCTCAGAACTGGCTAGGCCCAACAGACGAAATGGGCCTACTGGACCGTAAAACTCAATTTTCCTCTCCTCAACATCGCCGGCCACCCACTGACGGACTGACCCACCATCCGCTCGATCATATGGATCACACTCACACTGCCGAGCATCTCGACCCCACCGCCCCGACGGCTGCCTCCTCCGCCTCCGCCGTCGCCGGGGTAAATGCGTGGTTGGCCTCCCTCGTCGCGGAGTCCGGGAACGCGGGCGGGGCGGGAGGGCGAGGCGGCAGTGGAGATGCGGCCTCGGAGCTTTCGCTGGGAACCGACTGCACACCGCGCGGGGTGGCCTACCTCCGCACGGTAGCCGCGGCGTCGCAGGTACGGTCCCACGCCGCCGGAATGGCGGCTGCGGGGCTGCGCGCGCAGGCGGTAGAGTATCGCGCCGAGGCGGCGCGGTTGCGGAAGGCTCTAGAGTGGGCGGGGCAGAGTCGGAAGCGATGTTTTGGCCAGGCCTTCCGGTCGGAGAGGCCGTCCTGAGGCGGGCTGGAGATCGAAGTGAGTGCTCCGGTCGGCAAGGTGGGCCGGAGTCGGAAATGGACGCCGTTCCTCCTCGGCCAGGCCTTCCGGTCGGTGATTGGATCGCCCTTCTGACCTGTCGTTTAGGTACTTGGGCCGGCCCATGAGTTGCGCGTTGTTTGCAACGTTGCCTGCTGGGCCGAGCCTCTGTTGGGAAGCCAGTCCACGAGGGACCCCGGATTTATGAACCCGACAGGCAGTATATCCTCCAAGTCTCAAATTATAAGGTGAGTAGCATTTATGATTCAATTTTTTTAAAACGAATTTTATGATTCAAATATGGAGTTGGCTTCAGCCTGTGCTTCCGGTTCTTGATTTTTGACCTGCTAGGTGTGGACAACGATCCCTAAACTAACTTGTGCTGATACATTTCATCGCTAGACTAGAGAATCATATGCCTTTTAGCTATAAACTGTCAACTATTGCAAGAATCTAGTAAATTCCATGTAGTAGTTAATTGGGTATGATAATACTGATATATGATTGTTAGGTTGAATGTGCAACATCTGAATCATCTTAGTCAGGCTGTTTCTGTATTTGAAGAAGCTCTTGATAGACTTTACATCAGCTGTTATGCAATTATGTAGCTAGCTTTTCTGATTGAACTTTGCATTCAATAAGTGGTTTTAGGTCAGGTCTGCTTTCACTGGATTTCTTTCCTTATTAGTAGGATGGAACCTCTCATAAGTTTTCTGTGAGCTGAAGCACTATGTAACGATAGCTCAATAATTCCTGGCACTATGAGCAACTGAGCATATCCTCGAACACATATATATATTCTAAGCTACCTTCAGTCTTTTCATGTTGATATGAGAATCTTGAGATGTATATCTTTGACTGGATTGCTGGACATGGGAATGAATATAAATGTGTATCATGTGAAGCTTTGAACCGATGATGCACACTTATGTTCCTCCATTACCTGTTTTAATACTGTGATGATAGCTAGCGATGAATGTAGTAATCTGATCGTGAAGTGAAATAATCTGACATCAAGGTCTGATACTGTTACTCCAAAAAGGTGTTACTGCAATTTCCAGCTGTTTTGGTATTCTCTTTTCATTGTTTCCACAATGGTTCAAGATATTTGTCCCTTTGAAGGTCAAGTTTGTGTGCTATTTCATTACACGTTTTTGTCTGATTATTAGGAAATCTACTTCTATGCCTTTTAGACTTGTTGTCTTGTCTTGTATCAGGCAATGCTTAACTGAGTGGCTTATACACCAGAGATCAATCATGGTGTGTTAATGGAAATGGCTGAGCATAAGAAGGATCTTGAGAGGAGGACAAAACCCATAGCTGATACATTAAGAAGCTACCAGGATTTACCTCCCGTATGCCTTTTGTCTTTTGTTCTGTTCTTTGTTTTCTGATGGAATCCGTTGCTAATTCTTGGGTACTCTGTTGTACTCAGGATAAAGCTCTGGCTGCACTAGCTATAGAGGACAAAAGGAGGCAGTATGCAGCTGCAGAGAAGTACCTAGAAGACGTACTGCAATCTGCTTTAACCACAACTGGCCTATAATGTGCATAGTCTTGTGTTTTGTGTATCTTACATGTTGGTACTGATTGAAGGTGTAATGGTAAGTCGGGATTTTCATTTCGTGGTTTACAAAGAGTGTCACGTTATCTAGAGGGGTTTGGGCTGATAAAAAGGAACAATTTCATTTCATGGTTTTATAGGGAAGCCACAATATTTAATTGCGACGTACGGGATTAGATGAAATGAAACCCTCTAGCGGTCTAGCCTCCAATGCCAGTTTGAACATGTTTCATAGCTTGTGTTATTAACTTATGTGCACCACGAGTTAATATAAAGCTGTCTCTTTCGGTAAGAAAAATAGAAAAATATCATGCTGAAAAGTTGTCAACACGAATTTGTCTATAAAATTATGACGAAAAATGTATTGAAAAAGTTATGATAAGAAGTATGATGATAACTTTTGTCAAGCAAAATGTTACACATAAAAATTGTGAGTAACTGAGTATTGTAGTTTTCTAAAATGAAAACTGAAAAAGTAAAAAAATGAATATTTTCAGAATAGATAAAGTCGCGGGATGATCAGATTGTTCGTTGGTTTCTTATCCAGCCAACGTTTGCGGATTAGTAGGTCCGCTAGTTACCTGCGACATTGCGTGGCCAGTTCAGTGCAAGCCAGCTGAAGCTGAAGAAGCCCGGTACGGAAAGGCAAGAGACCTCTTCGAATTTCACATGAATCAGTTTAATTTTATAGAAAAAAATGAAGGAACAGGAATTTTTTCATGCAATCCAAACATGCCCTTGAGTTTTGAATGAACCCTGCCGCCCATATCACAAACCTTTCGCCGTCAAAGCAGCACAGTGCGCACTTGTCCCTAATCAATAATTCCAGCATTTATCTATATAGCGGAGCACCATCCACACGTAAACGATCGTCGTGTGACCCGTCACGGTCTCAAAGCAACAGACGCAAGAGAGTGCTGTGAGTCACTTTTATTAGTTATCGACCGCTCTCTTAGAAGACACTCCTTCGAAAATATCCTTTCACATACATACATACATACACGTACATACATACATACATACACGTACATACATACATACATATATATAACCATGGATCAATGAATTAACAAGAGTTTTCACTCTTATTTGTCTCTCGAATCTTTTGCTTTACATCAAAGACACTCTACGCTAAACACGTTATCAGCACCCATTGCCTTCTCTGCCATCTCTCGAAAGTGAAGAAGCAGAGGCCACGGGCAACAACGCACGTGCTCTCCGCTGAGAAGTTCGAAGCCTGGAGCACTCCGCTGGAGATTTGCCAAGAACGAATATACGGCCATGGTTTATTGCCTCGTGATCTTCCATTACTGAATCATCTTCCGCCATCAGATTGCAGCAGGGAAGACGAAGAATAACATCGGCCTGCACTAGTGGAGATCAACGGTGACATAAGTCATATATCGAGGCAAATTTGCTTGCCTCTACATTAAATTGATGATCTCCGCATACAGAAGGTACGAAACGAACCTGTTAACTGTGTTCGTCATGTTTTCTTCGCTTCTGGGCATCGTGGTTGCGGCCGTGGATGCTATGACATTTGTGCCTGGATCAGTCGGCGCCTGCCTTGTGCGGCCCGACTCTGGCCGATGGCAAGGCCTTCACGCCCACCTCACGGTGGTGACTGCATCTGACCGGAGACGGCGGTTTCGTCTGCACCCTCGGCAACCACAGCGAGCCCGCGTGCCAGGCCAGACTCCGGCGTCTGGTGGTTGGCGGCAGCCAGGATCGAGGCGGCTAGCGGCCCCTCCCGAGCCCACGGAGGTGGCCCCGTGCCGGCATCTCGCGCGCGGTGGCCGGGGGCTCCTGCACCCTCCGCGTGGCGTCCTCGCCCCGGCGCTCGTACACGCGCGGCACCCATGTCCGTGGCCTCGTCCTCGCCAATGGCGGCGACCGAGCCACTCTCGCGCTTGCGCTCGGTGGCCCCGCGGCCTCCCGTGCCCATGGGAAGCGGCCCTGCTGCTCTGTGCGATGGCCCAGGCACGCGCGCGTGTGGCTTCTTGCCCCGCGCCTGCGCCCCGACGCGCGGCCGCCTACGCCGCAGCTCAGCGCGGCCTTGTGGCCGGCGGCCTCTGCGCCCGCTGCGTCCAGCGGTCTCGTGCCGCTGCTGGCTCCGCGTGCCGCTGCTGGCTCCGTGCCCGCGGCCAGCGGCCTTGCGCCGCGGCCTGCTCCTCGCCGTAACCGGCGGCCTCATGCCGCGGCCTCGCGCCCAGCGACCGGGCCCTCACGCGGCCCCAACCCACGCGGCTGAGGTCCCGGCCTACGACGGCGGTGGCAGCTGGCTGCACCCCGGCGGTGGCTGGTGGCACCTGACGGCGGCCAGCGACGAACTGGACGGCGGCGGAACCGCGCGGCCAAGCGACGGTTTTTCCTCCTGAGGAACCGTCCGTGGGAGGATTGGATAAGTTTGTGCATTTCTGCACAAACACCTTTGTATTCTGTGAATTACATGATAGTCCAAATGGATTATTAATATATTTCAGAATTATGTTTCAAGGAAAAAGTCTACTTAACCTCCCACCTTTCATACTTGGTCTACTTCACCCCCAACTATGAAACTATCTGTTTTACCCCCATGAACTTTCTAAAACCGTCTATTTTACCCCCTGGGCGGTTTTCAGCGGCGGTTTTGCTACAGTAACAGTGGATTTGCTACAGCGCAGGTGGTTTTGAATTTTCTTTTTTTATTTATTTATTTTCGGTGAATTTTTAAAAAATCATAGTAAATCATAAAATAAAAAATCTAATTTTATTGGACTCCACATGAGTAGATCTACACAGTGAATATATAATACGGTATGTTTTAGTACAATTTTTTTTGTAGCTTTAGATTAATTGAAAAATCTAATTTTGTCTATAATTAATTAGAATTTATCTATAACTAAGTTATACATAGTCCAATGAGTACGAAATTTTTACTATAGTTCAAGCATACAATAATTAGCGTACCATAAAATTTTTACCACAATTGGATCATAGAAGCTGTAGCTATGAATTATTCTAATTAATTACAGACAAAATTAGATTTTCCAATTAATCTAAGGCTATAGTAAAAATTTTGTACTAAAGCATACCGTATTATATATTCACTGTGTAGATCTACTCATATGGAGTCCAATAAAATTAGATTTTTCATTTTATGATTTTTCTATGATTTACTATAATTTTTCAAAAATTCACCAAAAATAAATAAAAAAATTCAAAACCATTGGCACTATAGCAAATCCACCGTTATTGTAGCAAAACCGCCGCTGAAAACCGTCCAGGGGGTAAAATAGACAGTTTTAAAAAGTTCAGGGGTTCAACAGACAATTTCATAGTTAAGAGGGTGAAGTAGACCAAGCATGAAAGGTGAGGAGTTAAGTAGACTTTTTTCTATGTTTCAACCATCACCAGGTTTTAACGTAACTGCAGCGTACTATATATTTACCTCATGTAAATATTCATTTTAAATGAATTATGATGCACAATATTTACCTCATGTAAATAAATATTTTGAGATCATACGTCATCAAAAATTGCATCATAATAGGAAAAAGTCTACTTAAGCCCCACACCTTTCATACTTGGTCTACTTCACCCCCCAAACTATGAAACCGTCTGTTTTACCCCCTGAACTTTTAAAACCGTCTATTTTACCCCCTGGGCGGTTTTCAGTGACGGTTTTGCTACAGTAACAACGGTTCTGCTACAACGACGGTGGGTTGCTACAGTGCCGGTGTTTTGAGTTTTCTTTTTTTCGGTGAATTTTTTAAAAATCATAGTAAATTATAGAAAAATCATAAAATGAAAAATCTAATTTTATTGGACTCTACATGAGTAGATCTATACAGTGAATATATAATACGGTATGCTTTAGTACAAATTTTTTTGTACCTTTAGATTAATTGGAAAATCTAATTTTGTCTGTAATTAATTAGAATTTATCTATAACTAAGTTATACATAGTCCAATGAGTACGAAATTTTTACTATAGTTCAAGCATACAATAATTAGCGTACCATAAAAATTTCACCACAATTGGACCATAGAAGCTGCAGCTATGAATTATTTCAATTAATTACAGACAAAATTAGATTTTCTAATTAATCTAAGGCTACAGTAAAAATTTTATACTAAAACATACCGTATTATATATTCACTATATAGATCTACTCATGTGGAGTCCAACAAAATTAGATTTTTTATTTTATGATTTTTCTATGATTTACTGTGATTTTTCAAATATTAACCGAAAACAAAAATTCAAACCCATCATTACTGTAGCAAACACGTTGTTACTGTAGAAAAACCGCTGTCAAAAACCGCCCGGGGGGTAAAATAGACGGTTTTGGAAAGTTCATGGGGTAAAACAGACGGTTTCATAGTTAGAGGGGTGAAGTAGACCAAGTATGAAAGGTGGGGGGTTAAGTAGACTTTTTCCCATCATAATATGTACAACAGTAAATTCATACATTCCTGTTCCTTTATTTGCTGGAAATTTCTGGTAGTGTTCAAAGAGTTTGTCCAATAACATTCCCAATAACACATACTCCCTCCATACCTACAAAGAAAGTCATCCTGGCTCACACCACCGATTTCGCAAAGTTTGTCGTCTTGGCCGCGCGGTCGTGGTTATGGACGCGTTTGCCCCTGCATTAATCACAGAGTCTGTCGTTCCGTGAGCGTGCATAGCGGCAGTAATCGTGGCCGCTTCGTTTCACTTGACGCCCGTTCGCACACCTCCCTTAAACGCCGTGCCCCTTCATCTACCGCAGCCTCGCCGCGCGCCTTCATCTACAGCATCGTCTCGCCGCTCTTCGTCGAGGACTCCATCGAGCCATGGACGACGTTGAGGCGCTGCTCTCCGTCAAGGACTCCATCGATTCGCTGCTCTCCGTAGAGGACTCTGTCGAGGCGCTGCCGGCTTCCATCTACGTGCCGGACTCCATCATGGAGGTGCAGCCTGACGTCGAGGACTCCATCTACATAGAGGTGTCGGCTTCTGACGAGGCACCGCAGGAGGTGCCGGTCTCCGTCGTCAAGGTGTTGGACTCCGTCGAGGGCAGGCAATGTGCTCGCTGTGGCACATTGCACGTCGGCAGCGTCTTCTCAGAAGCTTGCTTCCATGCACGACGCAATGCTCGTAGGTGTGCACGTTGTGGACTCATGCATGAAGACTATGACCTATTAGCACAGATATTGCATGACCAGGTGAAGTTTGAGTGTGAGATCTACATTCCTAACGTGCACAAACTTCAAATGGATGGTGAGACCATTATTTTGCCAGAGGAAGTTATCAAGAAGTTGGATGAGCACATTCACTCAGTGGCAAACAAAGATCATTAAGGTACAATGATTTAACCTAAGATACATGCATCTCCATACTTGAATGTTCTAATCTGCATAAACTAACTTGATCATTCTAAGTTTCAGGGACAGTAGCAATGGCTTTAGCAAGCAATGAAAGTTCACATCCAATTTGTAGTGGCAGCCTATCTTCCCTCTCTAGTTTGTCCTTGTGCATGTGAGGTATCTTGAATTTGTTGCACCCTTTAACCTTCATGGCTTCCTTCAAAACACTTTGAAGTGTTACAAATATCTTGTTTGCTTTCCATGGGGAGTACTCCATGAATGCCTATGTAACATGTGTTGAAGAAAATCAATGAATGAGTACATTTTCATGTTAAATAAACATTGCAACATGTGAACAATTGATCTTTTTACCCGTTGGACGGCTGGAACTAGATTTTCTATTGTTTTTGCATCTTTCTTGTATTGAATTGCTTGAATAGCCCAAAAAAACTCAAGTTAAAAATGTTAAAATCCAGAGAATTGGGTGGTTGACAAATGAGTCTTATGTCGTAGCCTTCTTGCTTAGCAGCCTCACAAAACTCAGGATCATCCAATTTTAAATGTGAAGGGGCATTATCTTGTTGAATGAATATCAGCTTGCTCACATCTTCTCTAGGCCATTTGGCTCTAATGGCGGGCAGCACTTTGTTTAACATGAAATCCCTAATCACATCTCTTATGATTGAAGTAATTGGCTTGATCACTAGTTCTCCACGAAGACGGTTTTGACTTCTTCTAACGCCGGTTCATAAGTTACCAAGGGAAAACAACCTATTTTGCCATCAAAAACACACTCTCCATTCCTAAACCTTGGCCGAGCACAAACACACAAGAACATGAGCCTAGAGATGTAGTTCTTGTTCTTACAAGTGCGATGAGGGTCATCTTCCTCGGGTAGCAAATAATATTTCTTGGATTTTTGAGATAAGTAGAACCATTTTTCATCAATGAACACATAGTCAAAAAAATCCTTAAACCTTGGATCACCAACCAAACCTTGCTCAACCATATCAACACACCTCTTCAACCTAGTCATCTTGTTTGTATCAGTGAGGTACGGTTTGATGCTACTAGAGTGGTGCCTAAGCAACCCTTTTTTTAAATACCTTTGAATCCTAGACTTGCTTATACCAAGTTTGCTAGACACATCTTCTACAGTCATTCTTTGTTTGAGTGGAATGCTACGCAATTATTCCAAGTCTAGAGGGATTGCCTTGCAACCACATCTACCCCTCTTTTGACTAGCAACCACAACCGGAATGTCATTGGCAAGTTGGTCTTTACCTCGCTTCCATAAGCGCTGTACAGTTCGAATATGGAGTCCAAAATGATCAGCAACAATGCTTGTATCTTTCTTGCCAAGTTTCCCATTTTTACTCCTAGCTAACAATGCTTGGTACACTTGTTTTGTTTGTTGTTCGGCCATGTCCTTCAATCGGTACCTCAACAACATGTTCTAGTAAAACAAAAAAATGAATAACATTCATCTACTTAGCCGAGAGCATAATGAAAGGAAAAACAACCCGAGAGCATTACCAGCAACATTTGCAACGTAACCTAAGTCAACAGCGCCAAATTCATCCAATGGAAGGTTCAAATCAAATCCTAAAGATAAGGAAACAACAAAATGAGAAATTTGCATGCTACGAACATCATAAAAGGAAAATCCAAATTGAGTAACAATAGGCACAATACCAGCATTGCCGTCACCTTCTTCTATGCGGACATTGAGATCAAAGGCAGCATTCCTTGGATCAACCATTTCATTTGATAGATGGAAACAAAAGCTAAGAAGAACACCGGACAGTCGTAACATGAAGCTAAGAAGGAAAGCAACATTTCTTGCCTTTAAATAGATGGCGTAGACAGACAGTCCAAACGTTTCGCAGTGATGAAATCGGGTCGTCGTGCGCGCCAGCAAAAAAAAGCACGCCACGCGAACGTTTCATAGCGAAGAACAAAAATTTGGAAACGAAATGCGCGCGCTTCAAAAAAATTTGGCAACGAACGCATGCAGCGCGCGCCATGCAGCAACAGCACTCCACAGCGAGCAGCGCGTGAGCCAACAGTGCCATGCAAAAAAGATTCGGCAGCAGCAGCCACATGCAAAAAAGTTCGAGTCCGCGGGGTTTCAAACACAGCACCACCAGACTCAGGACTAACTGCGCTTGCCAGTAAAACTCAGGAACTTTCTCCTATGGAATGCAGCCATAGGCGTATTTATTAGGGACAAATAGGTAAAACTCTACTATAACTCTACCCTAATTAATCACTCCTTGGTAAACATAATCATGTCCTAAACGACTTTCTTTGTAGGTATGGAGGGAGTACCACCATAGTTACATTGTTCAAAGTGTTTGCCCATGGCAATTCTCAATAACATGTAGCCGATGTGTTGAATATATTGTTCAAAGTGTTGTCATATGACATTCCCAATAACAATATATTCCACTTTATTCTTCTATGCAATTTATTTTATATATGCAATTTATTTTGCCCTTTTAATTAAGCCCAATAGCTTATATCCTAAGCTCCAGGTGCTTAATTCATTTTCATGCAAATATTTTATGTGATTATCTCATCATTTGTGTATAATGTTCTAAAACTTTGCATATTGGCTATACACAAGGTAGTACCATAGTACTACTGCGGGATCTATACTGTGTTATACATAGTGATTATCATCAACGTACGTACTCAATATCAAGTTTTAGAACAAATGACCTTCACCTTCACGGTGACTACTTTTGTTCATTTTTCAAAATTGGCCATATACAAGGTAGAACCATAGTGCTATTGTGGGATTTGATCCTCAGTGTGCGTACCCAATTTTGAATATGAACCGCAAAGGGGCCTACACCTACAGATGATTGTCATAATTCATCTTTTGGATTGGCCAGACACAAGCTAGTATCTCAATACTACTGCAGGATCTACACTATGTCCAACACATAGAGACTATCCTCGTGTGCTTGCTCAATCTAAATATGAATTACACACAGTTTACACTATTTTGGTGTTTACTTCCAAAGTGATAGTCTCATAGTTTGAGGTCTATACTATGTTTCTATAAACATAGTGACTACCTCCAAGTTAAATCACCCAATAAGGTCTTTGTCATATTCCTAACATATGACTACCTTCAAAGTGTGATCAACCTATACTATTAGCATAAACACAAGGTAGTGGGATAACATCTACTGCACATATTTATAGATTATGCTCCCCTACTACAAGGTCACCAATTTGGTTTGCACCTTCCATGTGTTAATTTGCTAATATATAATTATTGAGACTATATCTTGGCAATGATTATCGTTCACAGTGATAGTAGTGATTTTCTATCGCCTATCCAATATGAGGTAAACACTATATGTGATTTGAGATTCATCTTAACTTCACAATATTTTGCATATGCCAATTCAAGACTCATATTAAATCTAAAATTATTTAAGTAACCATTTGCTTAAATAAATAGCAATCTATAGTGCATAATTTGGGGACTCCTTTCTATAATATACAGAGCCTATGTTTTGGCAATGATTTTACATCATCTCATATATTCCCACAGGAATGGATCCCAAAACATTAGCAGCGACTTTGTCGCCTGTCCTTTATAGAATGGCTAGTCTATAATCAAGTATTACCTTGAACCTCAAAATTTTGTCTTTCTTGCTATATAATTTACTGTTCAAGTAAATTCATACATGATCAACTCATGGTGTCGGTGCGAAAAGTGACCAACAAGTAAATATTTGTAGTTTTGTTGTGCGTTATGATCGGATGTGGCCTAGCACTCAATGATACAATATTTATACTGGTTCAGGCAACGTGTCCTACATCCAGTTTCAGTCGGTCGATGACTTTATTCTTGAGCCTAGGTGCTCAAAGTTTGCTGTGGCCTATGGGGTTACAAACAAATAGGAATGAGAAGGGGGTGTTAGAGGCCCAGTCAGACTCTGAACCGAGTGGCCAAGAGTGACGGGGGCTCTACGTATGCTAAGTATTAGAGCATATGCTCTTTGTGTCTCTAAAGCTTGTTGAGCTGTTGTGTTCTCGAGTCGCCGTGAGAGTCTTCGAGAGAGAGAGACAACATCGTTTTTTAGGAGAGAGCGCATCCCCTTTTATAGTTGAAAGGAATGGCCTTACAAGTCAGAGAGAAAGAGAGAAAGTGTATACGTATGTTGTCTAGTCTTGTTGCTCACACCATCAAGTACAAGATGACTGCAAGCACCCATAATACTATTTATGCCTAGACACGTCTGGCAGGCTCTACTGTGTTTGCTTGGTACGGCATATGTCGGCGCCCATAATACCATTTGTGGTCTAACGCGTCTGGAAGGTTGTATAGTGTCCGTCTATCATGACCTGGAGGCACCATCTTGCAGGTGCATAGGGTTTGGCAAGGTACGGTCTTCAGTATTGTGGTTGACTTGAACGCCTTACCTTATCTGCTCCGCCTGCTCCCTAGACCCACACTGAGCGGGCGTCCATGGTCGGTCGGTCCTAGTCGTCCCCGACCGTGTCGGTCGGGAAAGAGCAGCGAGCAGAGGTCCGACGTATCCTTGGTCGGAGAAAGGGGTTGAGCCAGGTTGAGCCTATGACCTAGAGGTCGGGCGAGGCGGAGCCTGTGACCTAGAGGTCAGGGCTTCGACTAGATCTCCTGGCCGGAGGGGTCGGTCGAGGACTAGATTATGGTCTTGGCCTGTCATTGTGTATCTGGGCTGGCCTAGGCATGTGCTGTCATTGCACCGCCTGCTGGGCTGAGTTTTGTAGAGAAGCAGGTCCATTGGGGACTCCAGGTTTATGAACCCGACAGGAGCCCACGAGCCCCTTTGGGACTTCTGTGAATTCATGAAGGGGCTGTTATTGAAACTTTGGTATTTTCCCCCTTAGTTTGTTGTACCATGTAGGGTAACCAAGTAGGATTTAGGCACCCAGCCTCCATGTGGAGGACTGGCAAAGGTCGTGGAGGCACGCAAAGTGGATACGAGTGCCTAGCCTCCGTGGGGAGGACTGGTGAAGGGCGCGGAGGCATGCCGGAGGGATATTGGCACCCAACCCCTGAGGAAGGGACTAGCGAAGATGTGCCATGCAGACATAGGTGCTAAGCCCCTGAGGAGGAGACTCGCTGGTAATCTGTTTTCCACCGGGTATGCGCGAGCGAACCTGGTGGGTGTAGCCTCTAAGCCTGTGGCCGATTGGGGAGTCGGTCGGAGGCTGAGCACCTTGGTACTCTTTTTTGGGGCTGTGGACTCTTGTGTCTCTTCCGATTAGGGTGTTCGCCCATGTCTATTCTGACCACAACCTGTGCGGTCGGCTGGACTCTTGAGTCGGGGTCGAGTGGCCTAAGCCCTCAAGCCCCGTTGGGCTCAGTAGGGGTTGGTCGAGTTTCGTGCATCACTCCATCCATGGTTTCCACAACTGGAAGGGTTGAGCTAACGTCACTTGCCTCAATAGCTCGGGTGACGCGCTCGGTGAGCTCACTAACGGGTATGACCGAGTGGAATCCAGATCTGTCGTTCATAATGGGGGCGGCATAGCCCTCATGTGGCATTCCACTACTCCTTAACCCACCTCCCGGTAGATGTCCAAGCCATTCAGGAGACCAACTCAGGTGGCCCGCTGGCCTTCCCTTGATGGAGATTCTGTGGGCATGGCTCGAGATCAAGATCAAACGAGAAGGTCGAGGTGACGCTGTCCGCTTCTGAGCAGATTAGGCAATGGCCGCTGGGGCTCATCTACATTTTCTCCCCTGGCTCTATTTGATGCGAGGCAGCCTCGAGCCCATCATGGGCAAGCCTTCGAACCTTGGTCGGTCACCGCTCATATCGAATGAGACGACTACTGCTTCATAACGCGATGCAAAGCGTTATGATGCAACAATTGCATGTGCAATGCTTGGATATATGGGATGAATGTATGGATGAGTGTATGAATACATGCATGAGAATGGATGAATGTATGAATGCATGCATGGGAATGGATGAATGAATGATCATGCACTGGAAAAGTAGAACGGGTGTTGGTAAAGTTACCTTGACGGCTCGAGTGACGGGTTCGGGGAGCTCCTATTGGATATGTTCGAGTGGAATCCGAGCCCATCGTTCGTGATAGAGTTGGCATAACTCTCATGGGGCATCCCACTGCTCCTTACCTATCTCTCGACAGTCGCCTAAGTTGTTCGATCGACTTGGGTGACCAGTTGGCCTCTCCTCGATGGAGATTCCGTCGGTGGGCCCCTCCAAACCCTGCCTGGGAAGGCGGAGGGTCGTTCGCGTGTGGTTATGCCTCATTTCCCATGCCTAGGTTGTAGTAGTGGTGAGCCCTGCCTAGGTAACATTTCGTTGGGCAGGCTATGTCCCGTCAGCCAGGGCCATAAACCCAAGAGGTTAGGTGAGGCAAAGCACGAACCTAAGAGGTCGAGCGAGGTAGAGCCCGTGACCAAGAGGTTGGGTGAGGCGGAGTCCATGACCCAGAGGTCGAGCGAGGCGGAGCCCGTGACCTAGAGGTCGGGGCTTCGACCAAATCTCCTGCCCGGAGGTGCCAGTCGAGGACCGGATCGTGGTTTTGGCCTATCATTGTGTATCTGGGCTAGCCTAGGCGTGTGCTATCGTTGGGCCGCCTGTTGGGTCGAGTTTTGTTAGGAAGCGAGTCCATTAGGGACCTCGGGTTTATGAACTCAACACACGAATAGGGCTAATATTTTCAATTTTGACTTTTTGCATACTCGCATTGGATGGAATTTATTTTCCTAATATGAGCGTTAAGATATCAATGATATCATTGGGGGCATATGGCATCACTGCTATTATTGCTCAACCCCAACCAAAAGCTCATTTCATTTCTGGATATTGCCACACTTGTGCTTTTTTATGCAAGTCCCACACGTGGATTTTTACCAATCTAAAGTATTCAGAAAGTGACATCCATCTACCTTTTGCAACTTCCTCATTGGGATTTCAACAAAGGATGCAAGATTACCGAAATCATAAACAAGTGTTCAATTATTTGTTTATCAGGGATCTTTGGTTCATGGCAATTTACAACATAATGGATGCTCATGAATGCGGTCATCATTTTTCATTTAGAAAAGTGATCATGTGTGACAAATCTCACATTCTTTTCACAAAAATGTGATTATACAATCCATGTACATAGAAATGCCAAATCAAATATTTGGCTCAATTATACCTCCAACTCATTGGAGGCAAGCGAGTTCTTTGGAACAGTTTTGAAGTTCACTTCAACAAGCAAACGCTTGCAAAAGTCTCCATATTTTCATTAGAGATATTATTAGCCTAATGTCGTACTACCACATGTAGTATGTTGTCAATTACCAAATAATATCATGTACCTCATACATGGTATACATATTCTATATGAGTGCAAATTCTTTTGGATTTTGCCTCGCTCTATGTAGAATCATTTTGGATTCAACCAGATGGAAAGGAATCTTGTTTAAGTGGACAATACCGCTAACACAATTTTGAGAGATTACGCTCTCTCCATGGGTATTCAATTAATTATGGATATGTCTATGTATCCCAATTCTACAAATACCCTATGATGTTTTCATGTATTGAATTGCATAGTTTCCAAATGAGGACTCAATACTAAGAAGCGATGATGAAAATCTTCACTCAACTTAGTGCACCATATATGAAAACTATATAATTATGCAAATTTCTTCCATATCATCTGGGGGGTATTATACATACATCAATCCCATAATATGTATTGCGTACAAAATAATTTTCTCTTGATCCCATCAAGATTAGGCACATTTGCCTTGATCATTCTACATTCAGGATGATGAGAAAATTATTATCAATTCTATTGGTCATAACATCAATATGAGCCACCAAATTTCTTAAAGAAATTCAAGAACATACATGTGACTCCATTTGCCATTTTATGGACCATAACGATACTATGTAATGCACATTTATGCATCTACAATGTTATCCTAAGTGTGTGCCTTACTCATAAGGTACCACAAAATTTGCCAAACTCATTGCTCAAATTCTTCAATTTAGAGCAAATGATCCTGGACGCGGGGTCTAATCCATTTATATGGAAGTGTTTGATTTTTAGAGACTACATCATTAAGTATCTTATGTTCATACACATAATGGCCCAACTGAATCTTTCACTAAGAGAATCCAGTTTGTTGTTTAATGACCTACAATAGAATTGCAATTTACCAACATCTAGTTGGTGGCATGTAGATTTACACAACGCGTCATAAATCCAAATACATCAGCTGCAATCATACGGCTCCCTCAATTGCAGTTAGTATGTGGAAATTTGGCCCTATAACCAAAACATTTTCCATCTACGAATCGGTAATGTTTTGCACTGTACTGATATCACCACCTCAGCATACATCAATAGGCATTGGAGGTCTACACGAGGTATCATTATCCGTCACTCAATAATACCTCAGATTTCTACTTGGGGATTCATTCATTGCCCATATGCTGAATATATCTTTGAGGAAGATTCTAGGCATTAGGGGAGATACTTATCACACATAGAATACCAGGAATCAGAAAGAGAATGTCATTATTGATATTTGATCCTCATATCCACGTACCAAATAATCTAAACCAATAGTTTAGAATAACTTATATTTGTAACACATTACAAATTATCTGCCAAATGCATTTACTTGTCATAAAAGTGTCACCAAATATGATTCCCGCTTAGTGTGCCAAAAAGAGTGGAGGTACCTAACAAAACCACTCGTCTCCCAAATCTGAATAAGAGGGGAGAAGTATGGCCACATGGGATGTAGCTTCTTGCAAGCATTCTCGGATTAGGGGGAGAGAATCCTCCAAGACATTACATGCAAATCAACATCAAGTTGATAGACACTGTATGTATATTTACTATCAAAGTCTATGGATGTTTAACATCCAAAACCCAGCACAACTTGTGTATAAATTCAGGCGCTGGGTCATTGGAACGCCCTAACTCTATTATTATGGAAAATGACATGGAGTTTAAAGGGTATACATTTCCACATGCTTAATTGGTTCCATGGAATCAATCATACAAAAGACTACAAATTATCGACGTACTCCTCAAAATTACCATACACCTTATCTGGATCCAGACCATAAGTCCTAGGCAGAGTGTTCAAACACTCATATTGGGTCAACTAAAGGTGGCAATTAAGGAGAATTGCTTTCACTCAATAGTGAGAAGTCATTACCTTTGAAATGACTTCTCCTCACAATGCATTCCCTGGAAGCATTATGGATTTTTTAAATCCATAAGGTGGTGAAATAGTGAGAGCTTGTAGCACATGGTTTCATGTAGAGATCTAGCATAACATACCCATTGGTATGTGTGGAAATTATGTTCCTATATCGATAATTGGCAAATCAAATTTGATTTGGATGGATTCGGATTTTAAGTCCTAAATGAACTTTGTATTCTGAATCAAACACAAACCGCAACATACATTTGTGTACAAATCAAGTCACTCTATAACTTGAGATAGTCAAGTTGATTGTGGTGCAACTGACTAGGTGAGTCCCTTCCATAGATGGATGTCTCCCATCTCAATGATTTCACCTGTGTGGCCATAGTAAAATCCCATTGGATTTTATACATCTCATATGGCACATATTAAAATAGGCAGTCATCATATAAGATGGAATTTGAGATGACACATTTGGGTAAAACCAAATTACACTTAAGTCTATAGCTTAAGCATGTACATCAGCCGTCCAATATTCAACTGATATCGTCTACCAATATCCAAATAATATGGGACAATTGTACTTCCAACACTAATGGTCATTCATTCCCTAAATATGGATCAATACCCATTCAGACCCTAGGATGACAACCTTAGTGCCATAAAGCGCTTATGTATCTTGCATATCGCAACAGGCCTGATGTTGCATCTGCAGATACTTGCTATAGCTTGAAATAGCACAACTTCTATAACACCGAAAGGTGGGAGTCAAAATAGATATCCATAGATATCTATATGGCACGAAGGATCTTGATTTATTATTATATGAATTAAGATATGATCAAAGTGGATTATCGAGGTACTGTCTATCTAATCGTCATAATGCTAGACCATATACTGATGTTGTAATGGTAAAGTTCTCATGGGAGTCATCATCTTGACTCTAGTGGCTACTTCCAATTCTCATTCTGAAGTATTACATGAACATGTATAACTTTATTCAATGGTCACTTTTGATTCTATAGAATCACTAGCCATTTTCTTAAAAGATAATGCAACTTGTGTTGCTTGAATGTAAACAGGTTATATATGAGCAATATTGCTATGTCGCCTTATATAAATGTGTTATTCTCCCGAAAAGTGAGGAGATAAACACCTTACAAACTAAATCAAGTGATAACTTCACGAGATTTATTCATAAAGTTCCTACCAATTTCCACATTTCACAATGTGTTATTGAGACTGGTATGCGATGACTTTGAGAGTTGCAAGGTTCAGGGAGAGACTCCTCTTGATACTATAACCTGTTCAAAATATCATATTGTACTCTTTTCCTCTATGAGTTTTTCCTTACACAAGTTTTTCATAGAAGGTTTTAATGAGGTAATATCAATACAAGTTTATATGTCATATCTCTTATTTTCCCCACCGGGATTTTTATATGGAGGTATCTTAGACATATACATGTCATATCTTCTGTTTTCCCCCACAGGGGTTTTTGAGAAGGTATCAAAGATATATAATTACAATTATGATCCTCAGGATCATATTTATTGTTGGTTATGGGTTTTTTTCTTCCGAAGTTTCCCATATAAGTTTACAATAAGACAATAATCAACATACTGCCATATTATTTTCTCCTTATTTTTCTCACTTGGGTTTTAAGGAGTTTTAATGTCATATCAACACATATTTCTCCGTATTTTTTCCACGGGGGTTTTTGGAGAAATTATCCAATACATTGATCTAAGTGATGGATGACACTATTAATAAGGGGGAGTGTTGTGAATCACTTTTATTAGTGATCAACTACTCTCTTAGAAGACACCCCTTCGGAAATGCCCTTTCACATGTATATATATGTACAACCATTGATTAATGAATTAACAAGAGTTTTCACTCTCATTTGTCTCTTGAGTCTCTTGCTTACATCAAAGACAGTATACGCTAAACAGAGAGAACACAGCTCGTCTCGCCTCAGGCTCTCAGCCGACAACGGCCAACCGATCAGCTCATTCACACAGCATGTACACAGCTTGAGGGAGCCCCATCGACCATCAAAAAACGTCTCCGCGAATTAAATCACCTGCCCTCGTGGAGGGAGGTGATGGTGAGGTCGTTGGTGCTGCACGACGTGGTGCACTGCGTCCGCGTCCGCAGCCCCGACCCGCCGTCGTCGTCGCTGCTGCTGGTCGCCGCCGTCGCCACCCTGAGCGAGAAGTGCGGCGGCTGCTTCGGGTCCGGGAGAGGTCCGGTGGCCTGCAGCATCGCCGTGACGTCCGCCATGGTCGGCCGGTCCGCGGCGCTGTCCTGCACGCACAGCAGCGCCACCTTGACGCACCGCATGATGGTCGCCACGTCGCCGCACTCGCCCAGCGTCGGGTCGATCAGCTCGAACACCCTCCCTTCCCTCCACAGCTGCCATGCCTGTGACAGTTCGTCAATTTGCAATTAAGCACGGCACTGCAGTTCTTATGACACATGGCTATACATTGCAAGTTGCAGCCTTGCTGCTGTCGATGTGAATGAGTTGACCAAATAGCAGGTAACGGATTGTATATGGTCGCTGCGAACGTCAGGTTGTTGTTGTTTGGTCACTGTTTTGTTTTATAGTAGCAGCAGTGACTGACAACTCACATATCCGAGCAGGTTGACGAAGTCGCCGTAGTGGTGGTGGTGGCCGCTGTTCCGCTTCCCGCTGACGATCTCCAGCAGCAGCACGCCGAAGCTGTACACGTCGGACTTCACCGAGAAGATGCCCTCTGAAGCATACTCAGGAGCCATGTAACCACTAATCAAGAAACGCCATTAGCGACTGCAAAGCTTTCCAGCAGCAACACAAAATAGCAACAACGGATGTCAGTTAAAACTTACTATGTTCCGACGACCCTGTTGGTGTTAGCTTCGGTCATGTTGGAGCCGAAGATCCTGGCCATGCCGAAGTCGGAGATCTTGGGGTTCAGGTCCTTGTCCAGCAGGATGTTGCTGGCCTTCAGGTCCCGGTGGATGATCCGCACGCGGGAGTGCTTGTGCAGGTAGAGCAGCCCCTGCGCGATGCCGTCGATGATACGGCGCCGTTTCTCCCAGTCCAGCAACGGCCCCCGCTGCTGGTCGAAGATGAAGAAGTTGAGGCTCCGGTTGGGCATGTACTCGTAGGCGAGCAGCTTCTCCTCCTCCTGCACGCAGCAGCCGACGAGCCGCACCAGGTTGGTGTGCTGCAGCTTGGCGATCAACTGGATCTCGTTCTTGAACTCCTCCAGCCCCTGCCCGGAGTGCGCCGCCAGCCGCTTCACCGCGACCTCGGCGCCGTCCGCCATCTTCCCCTGCAGAGGAATCAGAGTCAGCCATGACTGCCTACCTGTCAAGCATTATAGAACCTGGAATAATCAGGCATCGGCTCGCCTTGTAGACGGGGCCGAAGCCGCCCCTGCCGAGCAGGTTCTCGTCGGAGAAACCGCCCGTCGCGGCCGCCAGCTCGGGGAAGTCGTACAGCGTGAACTCGGAGCTGCTCTCCTCGATCCGCCACAGCTTCAGCGCGTCCTCTGTCGCGGAGCTGTTCCGGGATCGCACCTCCAGCTGGAGCTTCCTCTTCTTCTCTGCATTGGAGGGTTTTTTTCTCTGCCAGTTAGTCATGGAGTTCTCTGATTTCGTCCCCCCAAATCCCCAATGCGACGATTTGGCAGCGGTCGGTCTCTGCTTACCGGTTCTTTTTCGTCGTGCTCTGATCATCACAAGGCCGGCAGCAACCATAGCAGAGAACACCGTGATTGATACGACGAGAGCGACAATTAAGACCACCCTGTGATTGCTTTCTACGTCGTTTACATAAAAAAAAAAGAACAATAGTAACAGACCATGATTTTCCTATGTTCCAAAAGATCAAATCAAAAGTGGGGAAAATGCGTGCGTGTTTACCATGGCTATCCGGAGGAGTTAGTGAAGACGGGTCGCTCTTCAGGCCGATCCTGACCTCCGGCATGCCGTCGAAGAAATGGTACGCCTCGTACCGGAAGCTGCAGCGGACGCCGAGGATGCGTCCGCCCTCGCGTCCGTCGTACCAGCGGCGGTTCTGGTCCTGGAGCACCTGGAAGCAGTCCCAGCACTGCGCCCGCGAGAGGTCCGGCGTGCACTGCACGAACCCGTACACCGTGGGCAGCTGCGGGTTCACGTACATGGCGGCGCTGGCGAACATGCGCGCCGCCGAGGAGTTGTAGGCGGCGTACATGGCCATCTCCGAGAACAGCGTGCCCACCAGCGACAGGAACAGCGTCCGGCTCGTCGCGTTCCGGGCGTCCCACCCATAGTAGGTCGACCCGTTCACGTCCAGCGCGTTGATCACGGGGGAGTTGTCGTCGGGACGCGCCAGGAAGTCCCCGCCGGAGTACCGCGCCGTGCACAGGTCGGCGTAGAGCGTGGCGTCGCGGTCACCGCCGCAGAGGCGGCGCAGCCGGGCGAACGCGTCGGCGAGGCACGCCGAGCAGACCCGCGGGTCCGTGACGTCGCCGCGGCAGAGCGCCAGGCCGTACGCCGTGTCCGGGGCCGCGCCGACGGACGCCGAGGCGAAGAGCGACGCGGAGGAGGAGGCGTTGCCCGGCAGCGCCGCGACGAGGCGGGCCAAGTTGGTGGCGAACGCGCTGCCCGCCGTGAAGTTGCCCGTGGTACCGTTGCACGAGTACTCCGAGTACGCGGCGGCGCGGGGCACGAGCGCGAGCGACAGGGAGGAGGACAGGAGGGCAAGGAAGAGGCAGGGGAGAGCGCCCATGTCGAGCTCGCTCGTCCTGCACGGCTGCGAACGAACGAACGCAAGACAAGAGCTGATCGATGAGTGGCAGTGTCCATTTGATGCTTTACATCAGGTGCCAAGTCATAAGGTGGTTGGGTTGACGGCTCGAGCCAGCACGACATAATAGAATTTGTGCTCCCCTCTTTGATTCGCAGCCGAGGTGGATTCATAATTGCCTCGTGCCCTTGTCGCGTTGACAAATTTGGTTTCTCTGTCCGAGGTGGAAAACGAAAGATTAGATGTCTGTTTTGCGATTTAATATTTTAATAATATAAACCGCTAAATCACCACAAATTTAAATGTTTCTTTCGATTAATGTGGTAGTTTTAGGCCCCGTTTGTTTCCGTTTATAAGCGGCTTGTCGGTGGAAATAAGCGAGAATCCCGCCAAACGCTTTGCTTATTTCCACCGATTCTCGCTTATGTGGTAAGCCGCTTCAGAGATTTGAACTACGAGAAGCGAAAAGCGAGAAGCGAGAAAATCTTCGCTTAGATTATAATCCAAGCGTAGCCAAAAGAAGTGGAAACAAACAGGCCCTTACTTACTTGTGGTAGATTTTTAGATTTTCTCCGTGAATGTTGTCCTTTTAGCATTATTGTCGGAATAAATAAGATAACAGATAGAAGATTTGGTTGTCTGATCGGATGGACAGAACAGACGAAATGGAAATAATTAAACCTCCCATTCTGAACATAACTTTGTGAGTACACTCGTCACTCGTGTCGCAGTGGTCATTCGCGGTTTGCTCTGACCACCGGTTGAAACGTTGAACGGTTCAAAGTGTTGAACCCTGCTGCCTGCTGGGCGCAACCGCGCAACGATGTTTCAGATGGCCCTTCCAGAGGTAGGCAGGTAGCTCCTCAGGTGCTTATGTTATTTATTAATTCTTTCTATTTCTATAGCAATGTATACTGGACATAGATTTGTGGGATGCTTTAGTTTAATGTTTTATAACGGTAGATGTGGACAGTTTAGATGTAAATTAAAGTGGCTACAATATATTATCTTTGATAATGCTATAGTTGAGTAATTTCAATTCAGAGTTAATTTAAAGGCGAAATTGACAATGGGACATTGGAAGTGAAATCGAATTGCTTGCTGACACCAAAAACTGGACACTTTGATTTATGATAAAATTCTAAGAAGACACCACACCCAACTAAAAATTATTTTTGGCTCAAGAGGAAAGTCAACAACGGTAAAAAAAAAACCTAGTAGTCCCCCCACGTGCAAAGGTAGAGAAGAAGAAAGAGCCATGGAAAAAAGACATTTCACCATTGTTCTATCTCCTCTGAGTGGGAAATGAATATTTTAATAGGAGTGGTGTCTTTCAGTAAATTTATCACAAACTAGAGTATCCACCAGCCAATTGGACTTTTTTTTAGTATCCGCTAGCAATGTGATTTCACTTTTAGTATTATGTAACAAATGTTGCCTATAACGTTTATCTCTTCATGCAAGCTAGCCAAGTCAACGTGCCACGTAATCCACTACCATGTATTTAGTTGTGCACCTCAGCATGCCACACCATCTACTAAGTTCATCCATTCATACATGTAAATATAAGTCATCTAGTTTTATTACAAATCATCCGTGATCGCCGTGCACAATCTGGTTGCACCCATCGTGAATGTTAGATGACTTGGGCATTGAAAAAATGGTTTCTTCCGTGTAAATTTCATATGCCGTGTTCTGGTCAGTGATGGTATGGTATTAAGGTCACGCAGGAAATCAAAATTACCTTAAAATTAAGCTTTTTTATGGTTCTTAAAAAGAGAGAGTCACACTTACCAAATATAATCTTGCTAGAAAGAATTGTAGTTGTAGTAAATTATATTGTTTTACAGTAAATTAAAAATCATTCAACACCTCTCTTTTTTATGTTATTATGCTATATCCCTATGCGGTGTTTTACATATTGTTTTCGATGTTATGCCTCTATTAGGTGTGGAACATCTATTCAGTGGTGACATAAATTAACCAGAAGGCTATTACTAAGTAATTTATATTTATTAATTAGGGAAGTTGCTTTTTGTCGGTCCATATGACTAACAAGAAATGCCATTGTTTTTAATAAATCTCAGCTTGCAACGTATTTGTAGGTTATATTCAGGGAGGCACACTCACTATGCTTCTGGGCCCAATTTTTATAGTTTCGTGGTGAGAAAAAGAATAGTATCCTAGAGGAATACCACAAGTTGGAGTGTGTGGTGACGGCATTCTTCACTTTTCAGGTATGGCCTCTTTCAGGTTTGAGTTTTAACGGAACGTTCTTGTGAGTCGTGTCACGTGTGAGACCCTATATGATGAACCTTGCAATAAGTATAATCCAAATTCCTCTCTTGACGGGAGAAAAAAGTCAGATGATACTTTCCATCATTCAGTATAAAAAAATCCTTTTACATATGTAATGTATGGACTAAGGACAAAAATGTATATATCGGGGTAGCACGCTCGGTGCTTTGACCAAGTGCATATATTTTTGAATGCGGGAGTGTCCAGTCGAAATGCTTAATGCGACCATGTTAAACTTGATCGTTCACGGTTCACATACGTAAGTAAAAGCCCGTAGACAGAACCAAAAAAAAAAAGTTGCAAGAACGCCATTGTTTTGATCCGTTAATTAAGCTGACAGCTGACAGGGTTGTAAATTCATGGCATCATGGCATGAGATTGTGAAACAGAGCGTGAGCAGCGGGTATCAGTTAGCTGTAGGTATCAGCAATGAAAGCTGCACATGCCGGTAATCACGTAACACTCTGGTGCTGTCATCTTCTACGAGCTGCGAACTGCCACGCAGGTTTCTTCCGATCCGGGCAAAGGCCGGACGTCTGAACGCCGACGAGCATTGCATGCGAATTTGGCAGCTCAGTCTGTGAGGTGAGGTCCCTATCTCCTCGGCTGGTTACCAATAGCAGCCTGGACCGTGCGGTAGTCATTAGACGTTAGACAAAGAACATGAAAACTCATCGGGTTGTAGGAGGATGGCGCCATATGACGGTCCCTGTGGGCCAATTTAGACTCAGTGACTCGTACTAGTAGTATAATAGTATTCAAATAACTACGGACTACGGTACTCTCTGGCTGTCTGATACATGCGGATCTATAGAAATAAAAGTTTGGAGGAACTTTTCTCGTTAATCGTTATCTTTCATATCTAGCTTCTCCTTTCAAGTGTCCGTGACCATGAGTACCAATTTGTAGGAACAAACTTAGGAGAGGAAGCTTCTCCATTCAAGTTTGAAAATATTCAATTTCAATCAACTTCACGAGCCAATTAGCATGTTTCTAAAAAAAATGGAAAGTATCATCTGGAAATTTAGTTTCCAAATGTGAAATGTTTCCAAATGGATGGAGCATGTTCTTTCAGTGATATAAACGTGATGTTTCCTATAAATTTAGTTAACTTTTTTTCAAAAAAAACTGACTAATTGTGTCCTAAACACCAAAAATTGCCAAAAAAAAAATTTGGCACAGAGTAGTATAATTGATATAGTAGATTTAGATAATTTCCCGTGCGCCATGGAATGCTATAGAAATTCATGGCAAGCCACTAGAAAACTTCGTCCCACGCTGTATATGCCAACGCAATGTTTTCTTCTTCTCTCAGCACCAATGCCGTTAGAAGTTGTTGAAACAGCCTGGAAGTTTAGTTTCCATATCCATAGGAGATATATATTAATATGAACAATCCATCTTGGTTCACAAAGGCCATATAAAAGCGTCACTTTGATGGGTTAGTTCGCCTTTGTCAATTTAGTTCCAACTATTTTCCTTATTGCCCTTCTAAATGAATCATTTAATGGGTTAAAAACTGATAGCCAACATAATTTTAATTTGAATGTAATAAAGATATACTCCATCCATTCCAAATTATAAGTCATTCCAACTTTCTTTTAGAGTTGGTTTCCAAGAAAAACTTTTTTTTGAGAGTCAAAGCATCTCAAATTTGACTAAATTTATATGATTAGATAATAACATTAATGACCAAATTAGATTCTTCATTAATTATGTTTTCATAGTATACATATTTGATGTCATAAATCTTTGTAATTATCTCTATTGATCAGACTTGAGATATTTTAACTCGCCGAGAAAATTGGAATAACTTATACTTTGGAATAGAGGCAGCATGTAGTCGTGGCTTGTACTATCTATTATGAGCCCTTTCTACTACTCATCGGACGATGAGCTACCAAAATAACAGCTCCACTCGGTTGTGATCGTTGTAGCTGCGGCTGCAGCCACTTGCAGCAATGGGTACCAATCAGGCTGAACACTAACTCATTTTTTGGTGCTTAAGCATCACAAAATTGGTACCACAGTCCACAAGACCGGGGGGGGGGGGGGGGGGGGGGGGGGGGGGGGGGGTTTACATGGAGTACCACTCAGCGTTGCACTATTAACTAAGTTATAGATATATTTTAAGTGTATGTTGTTAAAAGTATTATAAATCTATAATAGTTATACATGATTCATGTTAAAATTTTTTATACGTCAATATACAATAATAAGCCCACCATAAAAATCCACACAATTGGACATAACTAGCTATGATTATACATGATCTAATCAATGAAATGTAAAAAAGAGCATACATATATATGTTTGTACATCTACCCACAAGTCCATGAATAGATTTCTATTTATGATTTTCTGTGAAGGTATAAATAATTAGCCCACCATTCAAAAATTTTTTGCACTCACAAGTATGGACCATAGACAACTAGCAGATAGGAATTAATTAACAGAAAACTCACCCGTTGTTTTTTGTTATGTTCACACTGTATACATTGTGATGTTCTAACTGTAATTTACGTGATGTTCAACGAATATATATGCACATATTCTATAATATCATTTAGTGATGTTTTATGGTGTATTTAGTGATGCTCACTTAAGTTATACATGTGTTTGTTCTATATATGATGTATTTAGTGATGTTTACTTCAGTACACATGTGGTGTTCTATGATGCATTTAATGATGTTAACGTAATATATATAAGATGTTCTATAATGTATTCAGTGATGCTCTATGGTGTATTTAATAATATTCACTTAGTACACATGTGATGTTCTATAATATATTTTATGATGTTTTGAAAAGTATACGTATGATGTTCTTTTAAATTTTTTTCTATTACGTGTTTTTATTTTTTTCCTTATGCATTGCTCTAGATTTTATTATTATTATTTATTTATGTTAAGTATTTATTTTTCTATATATTATAATACCAATTTCATGAATAAAAAACTAGAATATTGAATATTTTTATTGTAAAGGTGGAACATTATTTTTTGAAACTAGAACATCGCCTTTGTTCAATAATAAGAAAATGTTCTATCTTTATAGAATAAATATTTCATTAAATTTTTTTTATCTAAATATATTTATATGAGGTATTGTTTTGAAGGATTTATTGTAAGAAATATAGTGGTGCGATCGGAATTCAATTTGGATACCAGGTTTAGTAGTTCTAACTTTTTTTAGTTTGTAAAAAATATAACGTCACTGCATGCAAAAAGTGGAGGGCAAATCAAGCGAATGGAAAAAAATTGCCTCGCTGGCGGTTTGCTTCAGCAGAATTCGGCGCGTTCAGTCCTCCGTCCGTCCGAGCATGGAAATTAATTAGCGCGTAATTTAATTGGCGAAAAAGCTGCTGCCGGACGGAGCTCACCGTCCGAACAGGCGGACCCTATGACGCCCTGGGGCAGGCGAGAACGACAGCATGATCAGGACATGTCTGGCCGTTTGGGTCAAATTCCATTTAAATTTACTTAAATTTTAATGACCAGTCAACATAAGTGGGCATCGGTATGAATTTCTCCAATTTCGTCTATTTCGGTGAGCTCCGATTTCAAAAAATTGCGGTGAACTTCTAACTTTTTGCACAAAAGACTCCCTAAACTTTTTTTTTTCCAAACAGACTCCCAAAACATTGACTAACACGCATTCCAAAACCCACACACGTTGGCCGTCGGCCCGTCTCATCTTCGACTTCGATTGGGACGGTAGAGCCACTAAACAGCGAACGTTTGCTACATTTAAATCAAGTGAACGATCAGACAGCACTCGTAGCTTTCCATTTTTGAAAAAAAAAATTCTGTAACTTTCCTTTTTTGAAAAGTTTTTCATTTTTGACAAAAAAAAATTCCACAACTTTTCTTTTTGAAAATTACAAAGATAAACTCACAGCTTTTACGTATAACTTGTGCAACAAACTTCAACGTATAACTTATACATATAATTTATACACATGACTTCGATATATACCTTCAACGTAACGTACATAACTTATACATATAACTTACTATGTGACAAAGTTATACGCATAACTTTTATGTATAATATTTTGCGGAACAAACTTATCAATATAATTTCATAGAAAACTACAAAATTTATACATAAAACTTTTATGTATAACTTAGATATATCTCTTGATGAATGACTTATATGTAAAGCTGAACGTATAAGCTATATCAAGAACTTAGATATACAAATTCATATCATAACATATTAGTGGAAATATGAAAACTATGTACGAAAATAACTATGTAGTATAACTTATAAATATACAACAAAAAAAGAGGAAAAATGATAGGAAAAAAACAAAAAAGAAAGAAAAAGGAACGTGCAGGTGTAGCTGTGCCACCGAACGAATCCGACCAGTAAAAAGTTATTCAATACAACTTGTGTACGTAAATTATAAGTTATAAGTTATATGTCATAAGTTAATATACATAAATTGTTACTAGAAAAAAAATGAAACATATGCAAGTGGGGTCTGGTTTTATTCGTCTCGTCGCGTAGAACACATCGGTATATTCGGAATTTAAAATGGAAACACTGTTAAGAAGTTATAGCAATTTAAAATAAATATTTTCTTTTCTTTTAAGATGACATCAGCATAGAAAAAAGGAGTGGGTGAGAGGAGCGTGCGGTGGGTCTGATCGTTCGCTCGGTCTCAAACTGGCGATCGACCGTCCAAATGGAATTGCGGGTATGCACACCTGAAACCTATGTATATACACCAATTGCACGGACATGCATGCTGTCACCCTGTGACGGTCTCACAGCACAGGCAAGTGCAAAAGTTTCCTTTGCCCAGCCGCCTATCATCATCTACTCACTCATCATTCGCGATTCGAGAAGGCCGGTCGGGCCCATACCAGGATCACGATCGACGTCGTTGATACGGCGGCAGGGTCATCGATCATCTGGATGGTGGTGATGGTGAGGTCGTTCGCGCTGCACGACGCGGACGCGGTGCCGTGCGAGCGCGTCCGCACCTCCGACGACCCGTCGTCGCTGCTGCTGACCCTGAGCGAGAAGTGAGGTGGCCGCCGCGGGTCCGGCAGCGACGCCGCCGCCGCACCACTATCCCTGCTCGTCCCCAGCATCGCCGTCACGTCGGACATGGTGGGCCGGTCCGTGGCGCTGTCCTGCACGCACAGCAGCGCCACCTTGACGCACCGCATGATGGCCGCCGCGTCGCTGCACTCGCCCAGCGTCGGGTCGATCAGCTCGAACGATCGCCCTTCCCTCCATAGCTGCCAGGCCTGTGCACGCAGCGCAAACCAACCGGACACATCGTCGCACGTCATACGTAGTTCAGCGTCAAGTTCTTGCGTGCTGTTGTGTATCCGAGCAGGTTGATGAAGTCGCTGAATTGGTGGTGGCCGCTGTTCCTCTTGCCGCTAACAATCTCCAGCAGCAGCGCGCCGACGCTGTACACGTCGGACTTCAGTACTTCACCGAGAAGATGCCCTCGGAAGCGTACTCGGGAGCCATATAGCCACTGTGATGATATGATATAGGCGTCAAAAAGGAACGTCAGTTGTCGCAAAAACAGAACACCACACTAGAGAAATGTACATTAGTGAATTGGAAAGTTGCACATAAAGGTGTGGTTGCTCTCGACTCTTACTATGTGCCGACGACCCTGTTGGTGTTAGCTTCCGTCATGTTGGAGCCGAAGATCCTGGCCATGCCGAAGTCAGAGATCTTGGGGTTCAGGTCCTTGCCCAGCAAAATGCTGCTGGCCTTCAGGTCCCGGTGAATGATCCGCACCCGGGAGTGCTTGTGCAGGTAGAGCAATCCCTGCGCGATGCCCTCGATGATGCGCAGCCGCTTCTCCCAGTCCAGCAACGGTCCCCGCTGCTGGTCTGAACCCACGCACAAACAAATAACACCAGGATCGTCGTCGTCAGACAAAACGTGCATGCTTGGACTTTAAATGTATGTAGCGTACCGCGTAGTACGTACCAAAGACGAAGCAGTCGAGGCTGCGGTTGGGCATGTACTCGTACACGAGCATCTTCTCCTCGTCCTGGACGCAGCAGCCGACGAGGCGCACCAGGTTGGTGTGCTGCAGCTTGGCGATCAGCTGGATCTCGTTCTTGAACTCCTCCAACCCCTGCCCCGAATGCGCCGCCAGCCGCTTCACCGCGATCTCCGCGCCGTCCGCCAGCTTCCCCTGCAGCCGAATCAGACTCGATCAGTCAATATGGCTGATTATTTGTCATCTCATTTGTCAAGCACTATAGAACCTGGAATGAAACGAAGCTGCCTTTGCCGAGCAGGTTCTCGTCGGAGAAATCGCCCGTCGCAGCCGCCAGCTCGGCGAAGTCGTACAGCGTACGTGAACTTCGTTTTCTTTGTGTTCTGATGAGAAGGCCAGCAACCAGCAAGCCACAGACAACAGCAATTGATACGACGAGAGCGATGACGAAGACCTTTTTTTGTGGTTGCTTGCTTCATCGTCATTTTCACAAGTAAAATAGAAAAAACAATAAGAAGCGATAATAATGCGATCCTGACGTCCTGGGTGCCCTGGTAGAACTGGTACCCTTCGTACCGGAATCCGCACCGGACGCCGGAGATGCGGCCGCCCTCTCGCCCGTCGTACCACTGGCGGTTGAGCTCCCCGAGGCCCTGGTAGCAGTGCCAGCACTGCGCGGGCGCGGGGCCGTACACGGTGGGCAGCGCCGCGTTGATGAACATGACGCCCGTGGCGAGGCGGCGCGACGAGTTGTAGGCGCCGTACATGGACATCTCGCCGAACAGCGTGCTCACCAGGGACAGGAAGAAGCTCCGGCTCGTGGCGTTGCCCGCGTCCCACCCCGGGTACGTCGACGCGTTCGCGTCCATGCCGTTCACGATGGAGGAGCTGTCGACGCCGTCGGCGGTGAGCCACAGGAAGTCGCCGCCGGAGTAGCGCGCCGTGCACAGGTCCGCGTAGAACGTGGCGTCGAGGTCAGCGCCGCAGAGGCGGCGCAGCTGGGCGAAGGCGTCGGCGAGGCAGGCGGAGTATGCGCACGCGTCCTTCATGTCACCGTGGCACAGCGGGCCGTACGCGGTGGAAGTGGCGGCGGCGGACCCGGCGACGGATGCTGACGCGAAGAGCGACGGGGAGGCGGAGGCGTTGCCTGGCAGCTCGGCGATGAGGCGGTCCAGGTTGGCGGCGAACGCGCTGCCGGAGGTGAAGTTGCCCGTGGTGCCATTGCACGTGTACTCCGCGTACTCGGCGGCGGCGGATAGTAGCTGGGGGAGGAGGAAGAGGAGGCAGGGGGAGAGGACGGCCATGCCGAGCGAGCCCCGGCTCTCGCCTTTTGCAATGGGAAAGCGCGCGCGAGGGAGAGAGACGACTAAAGCCCCTCTAGCACAGCTCGTTCAAAATGGCTTCACCGATGAAGCCAAAGCCGGTGAAGCCAGAAAAACTGATTTTTTTTTCTTCTAGTTCATTTTAACCTCGGTTTACAAAACGGCTTCACGCTACAGTGTCCCGATTTACGCAAAATAGATGAAGCCGAAGTCGACATAAGCCGTGCCAAAGAGACCATAATACTTCTTGAGTTCTCGTAGTTTTGATGAGACTAGAAAATTTTGCGCGCTTCGCGGCGCCCTACTAGGCTACTCGGCAGATTGTGAAGCACCAGTATAAAGTAGGAATTATGGAGGAAACTTCCCAAATGAAGGAGAGCAGTGACAACAGAATCATTCAGAAAATTGTGATGGTAGTGATGTGTTAGTATGAGTGATTACCTCTGTAATGGAGTAGATTCGGGGTAGACCTCTTTAGGGTTCCTCTAGTTCGCCCTGGTTGTGCTGCAGCCTCGCAGACGCCGGTGTCGAAGAAGCTTGGCGCGGTGGTGGCGAGAAGTCGAGGTCCAGTGGCGACGGTGGTGACCCTGCAGGGGCGACGGCGGAGTCGGTGGGCTTTCCGTTGCTGGCAGCACTCCTTTGATCGGATTAGGTTTACTGTAGTGGATTATGACGGCTCAGACCAACCTCGTAGTTAGAGCCGTGATCCCCACCTCTCTTTTATATGTGATGTGCGATAGGAGCTCATCAACCGTATTAGGGTTGGGCGCCCCTGATCAGGGCACAGAGACAAGGGCCCAATGGGCCTATTGGAGGAGATCAATTAATATTCTCCCCTTTGATCTCATTACTATCTTTTAATTTCATATCATTTACTTTTGTTCATTCTATTACAGATTAGCGCATAGAGCATGTCTCATCGTCACGGTCCATTGCCGATAGATTTAACAGCTACAACACGCTACTCTGTTCTGAAATAGATACTTATCTTTGGGTCTTCTTTTGTCTAGGAATTTTAGGCTTTCTCTTAAACCCATGCTAGCTACACGTTGGGTGGTAAGCCTTTTGTAAGCGGATCCACGAGCATCTTTTCTGTACTTATACGCTCAAGACATATGACATGATCCCTAGACTTTATCTTTCACAATATAATACTTTATGTCAATGTGTTTGGCAGCAGCACTTGACTTATTGTTGTGAGCATACTGTACTGCCAGATTATTATCAGCAGTATAACTTAAGTGGTCTATAGATGTCATCAACCACCTTCAAACCGGGTATGAACTTCTTTAGCCAGTTCACCTGCCCCGTTGCCTCATAACACGCTACAAACCCGGCATATATTGTGGACGATGTAGTAACGGTTTGCTTTGAGCTTTTCCATGAAATAGCCCCCCCCCTACGAGAGTGAATTCATATCTAGACATGAATTTTCTATCATCTCCCTTATAATCAGAATATGAATATCCCACTATAGGGAGTGAATCAGATCTTCTATACATCATCATGAGGCCTTTCGTTCCTTGTAAATAACGCAAGACTTTCTTTACTAATTTCCAGTGTTCTGTTCTAGAATTGCTCTGGAATCTGCCAAGTAACCCGGTAACAAATGCCAAGTCAGGGCGCGTATATACTTGAGCATATTGCAAGCTTTCGACAACTGAAGCACATAAAACCGTTTTTATTTGATCGATCTCATATTGGTTCCTGTGGCATTGAAAATCCCCATAGACTACACCACAACACTAATATAGAGTCATACGTGTGTTGTTATAAGTTCACTAATACCGTTGAATTGTTGGTCGGTATAGCTGGCCCACAGATCAAGTGTCGGTAAATCTACCTTTTGCGTTGAACTATCTGTCGGTATAAATATTTGGCTGCATAGTTGAACCGTCAGTCGGAATAGATAAACAAAAAGGACGAACCTTCGATCGGTATAGAGTGGTGCGTGCTTTGAAAAAGAAAAAAAGGCCCGTTCGTGGGAAGATAAAGATGGGCATTCACGCCAGCAGCCCAACTTACACCCAACTCCCTCAACCCTAACCCCCACGTCCAGACTCCCCCTCTCTCTCCCAATCTTCCAAAGCCGCCGCCCTACACTTCTCCTCTCCGTCTCTTCTCTCACCTCAACACCATCGCCGCCACCGCCGCCATTGCCTGTAGATCGAGATTCGCCCAGCGCCACCGTGAAGGATCGAGATTGATCTAGTGCTGCCGCATAGACCTTGAGATCTTACCGGTGCCATCTACCACTTCTCCCTTCCGAAGGCAACGACTGCTGGATCCTATAGCCGGGCGGGATTCAAGGATGAACCGATGGATCCAGGGTGGGCGTCCAGAACCGCGACTTGCCATCTGCTCCTGCTGCTTTGGAGGTACGTGAATCATTCGCGTTCTGCTCCGTCGTGGCCTCTTCTTGTAGGATTGGACCATGGAGACGACATGATTCTTTGGGGCTCAGGTGGGTCCGCCGCCATCACGATGGAAGCGCCTGTGGAGCAGTAGCAGTAAGCAGATCTTGGTGCCCTGGCGTTGCGGCTGCAGGCGCGAGTCTACAGGCACGGGTGGCCGGCATACGGAGCCTGGATCTAGCACGCATGGGACTCGCCTGGCTGTCTCCTCTTCGGCGTGGTCGGCGCTCTCAAGCTTTGCCGGCTATGATGAATTGTTGGCGTGCTGCTCTGTGGTGAGGCTGAGCGGAAGCTCTATTTAATTCCTACAGTAGTTGTTTTATATACACGTAATACAGTTAGTGCATGTGCATAGTTGTTTTTTAATACATGTAATACAGTTAGCTCTGTTCCTTTAATTCCTACAGCCGAGCCAATGGAAACTATTTTGTTTTCCAATTCTAGGTCTCAACTTACTTGCACTACTTTACTGTGTTTCTGAGTTTTCATTACCTTTTGATAGAGTATTGCATATTTGCATCTATGAGTTGGTGTTGAATTGTACAGAATTGTGATAGGTTCGGATTTGTGTGGGAACTTTTCTTCGAAGACTTTGAAAGGCCCAATTCCTGCAGAGATTGGTAAACTGGCAGCTAAATAAAATGTATGTTTCACTATCTGCTTTCATGTGAATTCATTCTTTTCATTTGCCATCAGGTGTTGACATGATTTTCTTACTTCTGCGGGTGCAGCTATGATATATACTATCTGCGGATTTCTTTACTAGATGTATTCATGCATCTTTTTCTACCCTCAGACACCTGGAAAAAAAATTGTATACAAACTGTATGCACCGTGGAGCCATGCATACCAACCATCATTATGTGATGCGTGTCTCTGCACAGCTAGCCCCACGAAAGAAGAATAAACCTCCTCATGTTTCACCTGCTGACCTTGTAATTTTCTTAATATAACCTTACTTTCAGTTCTTGCAGTTCTATACATTTGTTCAATTTTTGCTAACAAGTGCATAAACCATTTCAGGTTGGAAAGGAGGTCACATTATATGCCTTGTTTTGGCCAGAAGCTGTGGCTAAGGCAACAGTCATTTCAACAAATCCAACCAATGTACTAGGAGGCCAGCCTCTTGGAAAGCAGTATTATGAAGTTGTTGTGAAGGTTGTGATTAAAAGGGATACAATGCTACCTCGCCCTTATGGTGACATTGAGACTTTGGCTGATGCTAAGTCAATGCCAATTCAGTGACCATACAACAGAGTAATAAACTAAACTTTCCTTTGTTTCTTTTATTCATATATGTGATAAGTGAACAAAGTTTCTAATTAATGATATTTGTAATAGTTGAACGTCAGCAAGGCATCACATTCATCCAAGTCTACTACAGGTATGTATTTTTCCTAAATTTTACTTATACCAAGCTGCAATTTATGATGCTGAACACACCCTGCTATGCATACAACACACTATCAAAAGAATTTGATACTATTTGTTCTTATTTATTGCCATCTAAATGTATTTGTTGGGCTATTTTTTTCTGAATTTTACATTCATCAAACTGCTATTTGTGATGCTTCAGTAACCATAAACGTTACCTGTGTCCTAGCCCTGTCTCGAAGGCTGACTCCCCCTTGCTGTTCTCCTCTTTCACCCACTGAACTAAGTTAATAACCCTGAATCATCAGAATGAGGAAAAAGGAAACCCATGCCAGTAACCGTGAATCCCTAAAAAGTTTCCTGCTTGTTTTTGTACGCGATATAAAGCCATGAAGAGTACAACTATTGCATATAAAAGCAATGTAATAAATTACATTATTTACATATATCGGTGATGCCTGCTTTTGTTAAGTTTTAGACGCGTCTCCGGCTTGCAAGGCTGTATGGTAGTTTTACTTACTGCAAAAAATAGCAGTTAGTGCAAGCCTATTTTAATCAGCATGAGAATGATATTATGTTTCTTTCTTTAATCTAAGATTAATTGTTTCATAAATGAGAAATAGGTCTTGCATATATTCTTCAAAACCATGACATGGTGGCGTTGGCCCAATGAGTTCTCCTTGTCCACAGATTGAAAAAAATCCAGTGTTTTTCACTAACATTATGCTTCTTTTTAAATGTCCTTATGTATTTGATTGATTAAAATAGCAATTTGACCACATCACCATAGGCATGTACACTGTTAGATAATGAAAAGTGGATTTGCCAAGTCCATCTTAGTGACAGGTAGAAAACTGCTTATGGCTACTCTTAGTAACTTTATCTTGCCTTTTATGATAGACAAAGCAATAGCTCAAAAAATGGTTTTGATTATGCAAAATTTATCTTTGGCTGAACTAACTATCAGCTTCAACTAACTACCATCAATGTCTCTATTAGTTAGAAACGCCTTGGTGAGATTAACAATTTACTAGAAGCACAATTGGAATGCTGCATCTGACAGAACAAAGTACTACAGTACAAGTTGGAACTAAAAATATGATTTGATTTTTCAGGTGGAAGGCGCTAGATGTAATGTGATTATTTTGTGTCAGCAAGCAGATCAAATATTTTGTAAGATGAAGATGAAACATCGATGGATGCTAGTTGCTTTGGATGATATAGCATTTTGTAAAGAACTGCTTGGGGATGGATGCTAGTTGTTTTGGATGATGTAACATTTTGTAAAGAACTCCTTGGGCATGTTAGCTGTGAGGTGTGCAAGCCAGACTTGTGTTGTGAAAAATACTGTAATTTGGTGTCTCATATTACTGTGAGGTGTGCAACCCAGCATGACTATTACATGTACCAATTGGCATGAATGAAATCTAAGCTATGTCATTGTGACTCGATTTTGTGTCTCATGTTGAATGTGACCTTGTATGTTTCATGTCTAAAAGAATACTGTAATTTGGTTAATGTGAGATTAATAATGTATTTTTGCGTCATGTGATCTATGCGTTGGATTGTTGGTTGGTATAAATCCCTTTAGCCTTGAACTGTTGGACGGTAAAACTACTATATGCCATCAGCCTGTTGGTTGGTATTGCTTCAGCATTTCGTCACACTATCGGTCGCTAAAAGTATGTCGGTCGCTATAACCCTATCCCGACGCCACTTTCAGCGGCAGCAGTTAAGTGTCGGCATAGATCTATACCGACCGATAGTGCGTCATTGTATCCACCTATAGCGACCAATGGTGCATCACCATTCTAGGGTTGTGGTGTAGTGATATCTGTCACCCTTGACTATAGGAGTAGGTGAGGGACTGCATTTGTGCATATAGAATTTCTTTAAGATCTTTTCTATGTATGCCTTTTTGTGACAGTCCTTATACCCCTTTACTTATATCTTGGTGAATCTCGATCCCTAGAACAAATAAAGCTTTACCAAGATCTTTCATATCAAATTTTGAGGATAAAAACTTCTTTATCTCCAGCAGTAGACTGACATCACTACTAGCAAGTAAGATATCATCCACATACAGGACAAGGAAGATAAACTTCCCATTCTTAAACTTGTATAGACACAATTGTCCTCTACATTCTCTTTAAAACCCAAAATTCCTTATTGTTTGATCAAACTTCAAGTACCACTGTCTTGAAGCTTGTTTTAATCCATAAATGGATTTTTTAGGCGGCATCCCATTCGTTCTTTTCTTCCATGACAAAACCTTTCGGTTGTGCCATGTAAATATTTTCCTCCAAGTCTCCGTTGAGAAATATCGTCTTTACATCCATCTAATGTAATTCTAGATCATAATGTGCCACTAATGCCATTATGATTCTGAAGGAATTCTTATATGAGACTGGAGAAAAGGTCTCATTGTAACCAATCCCTTATCTTTGCATAAAGCCTTTTGCCACAAGTCGTACTTTATATCTCTCTATATTCTCTTTAGAGTCAAGTTTTATTTTGTAGACCCATTTACAAGCCTACTGTTTTGGCTCCTTTAGGAATTATTTCTAAATCCCAAACTCTATTGGCATTCATAGATTTTATTTCATCTTCCATGACCTCAAGCCACTTTGATGAATGATCACTTCTCATGGCTTTTTCAAATAAGGTGGGATCATCCTCCATTTAAAATTCCTCAGTGTTGTATACTTCATTATCAGTAGAAATAACTGATTTTCTAACTCTTTGAGACCTTTTAGGGGGCCTTCATAATTGGTACATCTTCTGTTTGAGGCTGTTGTTGCCCCCCCCTCATGTGTGGCAATAGGTTCTATAGGATTCTAAAGAACAGGTTCTTCATGGTCATTTATTGTTGTTACAGGTGGAATAACAATAGGTGCTGACACCATAGTATCTTACACTGTCGGTGCAGCGACAACAGGTAGTGAGAAAATTGGCCCATGAATCATTGAAGTGGATGCACACACCTGCTTCTCTTTAAGGTTAATTTCTCGAGCTACCATGCTCCCCCTCATCAATTCATTCCTCTAGGAAGACAACGTGTCTCGTTTTCATAAACTTTGTATGTCTCTCTAGACAGTAGAAACGAAAATTTTTTGACTTTTCTAGGTAGCCAATGAAATAACAACTTACTGTTTTGGGATCTTGCTTTCCAATGTTTGGGTTAAATCCTTTAGCCTCAGCAGAGCTCCCCCACACACGTAAGTGTTTAGTGAGGGTACTCTTCCTGTCCACAACTCATACGGTGTTTTTAGCACCGACTTACTTGGTACTCTATTGAGAATATGAATGACGGTTTTTAACACCTTCATCCACAGGCTCATCTGTAAGGTGGAGTAACTTATCATACTGTGCACCATATCTATCAGGGTACGATTACGCTTTTAGCTACTCCATTCCGCTGAGGTTCGCTCAGTGTAGAATACTGGACTACTTTGCCATTCTCCTGTAAGAACCTTGCAAAAGGTCCAAGAATTTGGCCATATGGGGTATGCCGACCGTAGTACTCCCCTATGGTCGGACCTGACTATCTTAATCTTTAAATTATATTGGATTTCGGCTTTTGCCTTAAATATCTACATTTATCCAATGCTTCTGTTCTTTCTTTGATTAGATAAATGTAGATATAACGGGAGTAATCATCTGTGAATGTTATGAATGAATCATTACTATCCATACTCTTTACAGGAAACTAACCACAGATGTATGTGTGAATAATCTATAAAATTCCTACGCTTCGTTTGGCATCTTTATTAATTTTCTTTATATACTATTCCTTTAATGCATTCTCTATATTGTTCTAAATCTGAGAGCTCTAATGGAGGAAGAATATATTATTCTTAACTAGTCTTTTTATTCTCCCCCTCGAAATATGGCCTAAACAACAGTGCCATAATTTCAACGACGCATCGTGAGCTCTCTTATGCCACCATTTTCAGAGTAACTCTCTGTCACCATCTGCTTTATCAGCTAGGTAGCATATGTCTTTGAAGAGCCAGTGAACCGACTCTTTATTCTATCGAGGTATTCAGTGACCATGTCACACTCTGGAATTGAACCCATAATTGGAGGCTCAATCATGTTCTTTATCATAGCCAAACATTTCTTGTTGGCAGTGACCCACTTCCTATGTTCAAGGGCATATGATATTTTTCGGGATTCAAAATCCCTCTCTTTAGTTACCTAAGCGGCATCAGTCTCATTTGTCTCCCTCACTGGTGCCACAGAATCAGTGGAACATGGTGAGGTGACTACGCAGTCCACCTCAGCCAAGATAAAGACTAGGTCAATCTTTTTCTTCACATAAAATAACAACAATTGTATGCCTTGATTCCAACATTGGTCAAAATTAAGACATACAACTATTCTTATACACTAATTCTACATCACCGTTGAGCAGAAATAGAATTAATGCATAAATCATTAAAATTTACATTTGTTCTTATACACTAATTCTATATCACCGTTGGGCAGAAATAGAATTAATGCATAAATCATTAAAATTACGATATTATTATTAACAACGTTGGTCAAAAAATAACAACATCATAATCATGTTAAAATCTCATTTTCTCCTAATTAAATATCACGTTGGTTCAAAATAACTAGAGAATAAACAATTTCTTTAGCAGCGAAAAAACTCTCTTTTTTCCAATTAAATATCATGTTGGTTCAAAATAACTGAAGAATAAACAATTTCTTTAGCAGCAGAAAAACTCTCTTTTTCTCTAATTAAATATCACATTGGTTCAAAATAACTGGAGAATAAATAATTTCTTTAGCAGCGGAAAACATATACTCATTTCTTGAATTTTACCCACAGGGAAAAATTACTTTTTCTATTTTCTTTAAGCCATTAATCAATTTACAGAAAATAAACATTTACTAGAAAAAGAAAAATGAAAAATTGATTCATTTCATCACTGTGCATTCAGCCCAGCCGGCAAAACGGCCCGGCCCATCTCCCTTGACGCGCACTGTTCCGCACTCTCCCCCGCGCCCAGGCCGCAACCTGGGCCTAGACCAGGAAACTGGCCTGGTGCTCACACCCGCCTAGGCTGAAAATTGGCCTGGTGAAATCTCGTCGTCAGATCTCATTCGACGGTCGAGCACAGGCTTCGCGGGGTCAAAAACCCACTCGGCCACGACGGCTAGAAATCATAGCCTCATTCGCTTCCCATCCTTTCTCTCTCTTCGCTCTCTCTCTTCTCTCCTCACACAGCAGCAAGGCGAGCGGCGACCGAGCGAATGAGCGAGCGAGCGGGTAGCCATGGCGCCGTCACCGGCCCCCTCGCCAGGTGCGCGCGCTCCCCAGCGGGTGAGCGCAGTCGCCATCGAGCGGCCTGGCCATGACTGCCCCTTTGGCCGGAGCCCGGCGAGCAGCGCCCTGACTTGGCCTTCTTCTCCTCGCGCGTCGGTGAGGCCAATAGCGCTACGCAGCGGCAAGGTAGGCCACCTCTTCCCCTTCTTCCCCCTTCCCCTTCTTCTTTTTGGATTAACCCGATTTGGGGATGGGGTTAAAAATTAGGGTTAGGGTTTTGACATTTGCACTATTCTTCTTCCCTAGAGGATCTACGTGGGTTTAGGGTTCGGCTTTGACTCTTTTCTAGGCTGAATCCCTCTTCTTTTCTTTTGGATCTTGTTTCTCTTTTCGGTTGAGTCCGATTGGGATGGGGATTCATTCTAGGGTTAGGGTTTCACTTTTCTTTTGATTTCTTTCTTTTCAGAGTTCATCCGAATCAAGATCTAGGGATTTGGATTCACTGTTGTTCTTCCCCACGGTTGGTTCTTCTTCCTCACGGTGCTTCGTGGGTTAGGGTTCAGCTTCAGTGAGCTGAGGGCCCTTCCTCTTCACCCAGTTAGGGTTAGGGTTGGGGAACCACTGTTCTTCTTTCTTTTTACTCATTTCCTCAGATCTAAACTGGATCTATTCTTTTCTTGCCATGCGCCTATGAGGACGACGATGCGGCACTTTTCCCCACGCTGTGGCGGTGGTGACCGGGGTTCCAGTAACGTCCGCCACCCTAGTCTCTTTTTAATTTGCTTTTACCCGGTTAGGGTTAGGGTTACACACTGACAACCTGGCTCTGATACCATTGTTAGTATGACTGATTACCTCTGTAATAGAGTAGATTCAGGGTAGACCTCTTTAAGGGTTCCTCTAGTTCGCCCTGGTTGCGCTGCAGCCTCGTGGACGCCGGTGTCGAGGAAGCTCAGGTGCGGTGGTGGCGAGAAGTCAAGGTCTAGTGGTAACGGTCGCTGGCAGCACTCCTTTTATTGGATTAGGTTTACTGTGGTGGATCATGGCGGCTCAGACCAACCTCAGTAGTTAGAGCCGTGATCCCCACCTCTCTTTTATATGTGCTATGCGATAGGGGCCTATCAACCATATTAGGGTTGGGCACCCCCTGATCAGGACACAAAGACAAGGGCCCAAGGCCTATTGGTGGAGATCAACTAATATTATGTTCTCAAGTTCTTTTCCTTTCACTAAATATAGTTGCGCACTGCTTCAAGGGCTCCCAAGTCAATAAGATCTCAACTGCTAGCAAAAAATCACAAATTGTATTAGCATGAATGTTCTAGTGGCAATATAATATGTGATTGTTCTAGAAGTTTGCCATTACAAAAGAAACTAGGGATTGGGATCTTGATTGAGATCCGCAAGGTTTTAGAAAAAGAAAACGTGACTCTTGAATGAACCACTGACATACTAAACCGGCCAGAATAGGTGACACATAAGAAGAGGTAACGTTTTCACAGCATGTGAATGAATTGACTTGGGAGGATCTACAAGGTAAGTGCACGTTTGTGATTAATACCCCCATCAAAATAAAGTCATTTTCAAGCATATCAGATAATCCAATTGTAACTGGTGTTGGGATAAAAGGGCAAATACAATGCATAATTAATCCCTCATCTTGTGATGAATCATGAGAACATCTACCATTAGATCAGCAGCGGAAATAAACAATAGACACAGCGATTTACGTGGAAAACCTCCTCAAGGTGAGGAGTAAAAACCATGGGACCAACTGGTCCACTTCAAGCTTTCAAGCTTCCACTATAATGAATAATGGGTACAAGGAGTCTTCTCTAGAGCATCTAGAGGATTACACCAGCAGCAACACATTAACCAAGTTACAAACTTGGCATCAACTACAACCACAACCTTCTAACAAAGAGAAATAACAGCAACCAAATAGAGAAGTCACAGATTATGTTCCCTTTGGTAATCAGTTCATATCTCACAAACTACAGCTTCACTATGCACTAATTTTGGTAGGCAAGTAGATCCACGAGTCCCCTAACCACTGACCAAATTTCAACTCAATCAGGACACCGTTTGACCACTCAAACAAATCATCTACCAAAACTGCTCTGTCCTAAAACTGCTATGACTCGAAACTGACAAAACCCCTCTCAAATCTGGTGCTCTACTCAACCAATCCATAAACCACCTTAACATATCGAAGTACTCTATGTGAGGAACGAGCTCACCAAGTTTGGTGCCAATCAAACCATATTTGAGCCTCCAATCACCAGCTCGAAGATGATCGGTTCAGAGCCACCAAATCTGGACAGATTTCCCTTCTCCTTCTTCTTCCTCTCTTCTCACGTTGTGGTGTTTGTGTTCTGCTCTCTCCCTTCTCACAACAGCTGCTCTCTTTGTCTGAGAATGGAGGCTAAGGTTTTCACTTTTATGCTTTCTAAGAAGCAATTTCAACCATTGATTCAGAGACTAGATCAACAGTGCACAAGCACTGGGCTTGTGGGTTGTTTTTGCTGGGCTCAATTTCATCCTCCATGTGGGGGGCCAGCCCAACTGAAACTACAAAATGTAAGGTAAGTAGGGTGTATCTTAAATCCCACTGCTAATATTACTTTTTCGAGATATTAAAAGGCGCATAAGAAAATGCTTACAAAAAACATATGTTTTAATGTGAAAGAAACACCATAGGATCCATAATTTTTACCAATACTAGAAATTTTGCCCGTACGTTGCAACGGGAAAAAATAAAAAATAATAATTATATCAACCATAAAATTATAAATTATCAAAAATGTTTTATTAACAGCATAAAGGCTATAATCCCAAATAAATCTATCGTGGATCCATAAGATAGTTTTTTGAGAGACCAATACTAACCGGGGCGGATGTAGCATTGGGTCAGCCAAGGCTTGAGCCTCTGCCACTAGATGTATAGAGGCCCTCCTAATTCCTCGCTACAAATTTATAGTGACTAAAGCTTAGGTTAAATGTAGAAAATAAGAAAGATGTGCCTCTCCTAGCATATGTTTATAGATCCACCACTAAGCGCTAACTTAAATTGAAGCTTGATCCTAATATGACTATTCAAATAATGCTTCGTTTTAAAAAAAACAAACTCTAAAAGTTTTATTGTGCTAGGGCATCGGAGCCTTGTCCAACACTCAAAAAGTCTTGATTCGGTTCTCTGATCTCTCCTAGTCTTTCTTCCTGGGACCGTATTGTACTCTAATCGTAATGTCTTGATTCGGTTCTCTCATCTCTCCTAGTCTTTCCTTTGGGGGACCGGAGGAAATCCAGTTTTTTAGAGTGGAGATTATTACGGAAGTAGGGAGAGGCTAGATGAAAAATTTGTCCAAACAAAAAATTTGGCTGAAATTTTGCCGTTTAAGTATTAGGTATATATATAGATATAGATATGCCTGTGCAACTAATTGAAAAAAGACCAGCACACAACAAAACAGACCAAGACAGCTTCCTGACCAACAAAAATAACATAGTGCTGAGTTGCATAAACGCAACTTTATGCAGTCTTCTAATTTTTAAACAATTCCATTCAGTATTATTGATATACACCCAGGATCACAAGAAATATTGAAGGAGACACAAGTGCAAAGTTCGGAGGTACTCTTGTTACAAAGAAGGCTAAAGAAAGTGTTCCTCCATTTAAACATGCAAGACATATATTTATTTTAAAATAAATACACTACCAATGACTTATGAGAGTCAGGAAAATATTCACAAAGGTAGGATTGCTTAGTATTATGTAACTAACACTACCAGAATGCACAGGTTTGTCGTATGCCCACGGCACACGGCGAAGGCAAAAAAAAAACACTCGGCAAAGCATTTCCCGAGTGTTGTACTCGGCAAACGGCACTCGACAAACATAGACTCAACAAAGCTATCTTTGCTGAGTGTTTTTGTCGAGCACTCGGCAAAGACATTGCCGAATGCTAAACCCGACACTCGGCAAAAAATATTTCAAAAAATATAAACAAAACCCACCACGCCCGCCCGCAACTCGCCCCATCGCCGCCGCCACCAGGCCACCACCAGTCTATAGATTATAGAGTATACCAGCACAAGCCTCTAGTCTAGGATATAAAAAAACAAATCCTTACGGATATACCCAAAATAACAAATCCTAGGGACATTGCACCAGGCAAGACATCCACTTCTGATAGAATGAACCATTCAACATTACCAAAATTAACAAGCACAATCAATCCACCATCTACCAAGTACCAACTGAGGGGATCACTTTTAACGTGCAGTTTACAGATGCCATCAGAATTATCGTGTCATAGGAAACCCAAACCAAGCCCAATCTGATTAGACCCCAATCCAACAACGCCCAGCATGATGATGAATCCACCCGCCCTAAATCAACAAGATAGAAAGGAAATGCCCCATGAGGAGATCGCAACCATACCATCCAAAGGGTTGCTGAAGTTGATGTAGGCGTATCCGAGCGAGCGGCGCGAGGTGACATCCCTACAAACACGCACCGACACCACCTGCCCAGCCTGGCTAAAGAGCTCGTACATCTGCGAGTCTGAGACGGAGCCCTCCAGGTCACCCACGTAGAGCGATGTGGTCGGGAGCGGCTACGCCACGCCGACCGCTCCCGGCGACACCACCGCGGGGACAGCGCCCGGGCTCCCATTCGGCACCGCCACCGCCGCCGTCGCAATCGGATTGGTAAGTCGCTCAATACTGATAGATCTCACAGATTTGGGTATTTCTAATTTTTTTGGTAGTTTTTGGTTGCGGGATACAGAGGTCACTGGTGGAGAGCACGCAAGGGGGGAGGGAAGGGAGGGAGGGGTGCCGCCACCGGCCGAATCTGGGAGGGAGGGGTGCCGTGCTTAGGGAGGGAGGGGAGAGAGGGAGGGGCAATGCTGGGGTAGAGAGGGAGAGAGGGAGGGGCGGCACGAGGGAGAGTGGGAGGGAGGGGGCGGCGGCCGTGCGAGTTTAAAAGATGCCAACTTTGCCGAGTGTCGAATCTAGGACACTCGACAAAGCTAAGTTTGCTGAGTGTCAGATCATGGCACTCGGCAAAATTATCTGTGCCAAATGTCTGCACTTGGCAAACTTATCTCTGCCGAGTGCCTATCTTTTGCCGAGTGTTTTCTTTCTCATTTGCCGAGTGCCAAACTTTGTCGAGTGTTTTTTGCCTCTTTTGCTAAGTGCAATTATTACAAAATCTGCCAGAAAAGTGACATCTATTGGATTGATCAAGAGTCACTTTAATTGAAAGGTCCTCAAATTAGAAACATGTTTATAAGTGTTTGAGGACCTAAGTTTGGTTTTGGATTTATCTAGAAGCATGACAAGCAAAGAGTATAAGGCCATTTGATTGTGTAGTGTATTTGGCACATATTTGGTACTCAAATTGAAGATCAAGATCAAACTTAAGATGAAGATGAAGTTTAAGTTCTAGAGATTATTGGAGATCATTTGGTAGAAAGAAAATAACTTAAACAAGTAGAAAGAAAAGGACTTAAAGAAGGTTTCATGGTTACTCATCAAGTTAAGTCCATCACTTGGATCAATCAAACAAAGTTAATTCAAGAGAGTATCAAGAATGATTCTTAGAGAGAGATCACTTCTACCTAGTGTAGGGTTTTGTCGCCTATATATAGGTAAACCAAATGTGGTACTTGGAAGACTAACATAGAAGTGGTGATCCGAAGAACATTTAAGATGATTAGTTGAAGCAATCAAAAGGGTTGATCAAGAAAAGCAAGCAACAACCAAAAGAGAGCTAGTTATGGCAATTCAAATGATATTCCAAATAGTTTTCTCATGCAAGCAACAATAAATGATGAAGCAAGCCAACCACAACAAGAAAGTGCACTTCATCATAAGTGGTTCTCATTTCAAATGGGTGAAGAATGGATTTCAAATAGTGATATTGGTCTTCATCAAGCTTAGAATTGAACTTCATATTGCTATTGGAGAAATGTATAGGAATCTATGTGACTATCCTCTTCTCCAACATAGCAAAGGTATCATTGTAGTGTGAATGATCATTTCATCCCTTACTAGTATGTGGTTAGTGCATATAGTACATCCTTATTAGGATCATGCATGACAAATAAAAATCTTTAAAATTCATAGCCTACCATTATTGCTTTAATGATTAATTGATCTAGTGGTTAGTATGTGAATTTGGTTACCCAAGTACTTGAGTTAATTTGGATTGCTAACAAGTGACAAGTACAACATTGGCAAGATAACCCTTACAAGAGGTGTGAAGAAGCTTGTCATTGTTTCAAACTGGACTTGAAAACTTAGGCAAATCAATTTAGTTCAAGTCAACTTAGAAGCTCATAATAGCAACAAGAGTATAAGCATAAGACAACAATGCAAATGGATATCTTTTTTTAAGTGGTATCTAGACTCAATTGGTCTATCAAGCAGTATTCACAAGTGGTGTATAGATCAACAAACAAATGATATCCAACAAGTGATACTCATGAAGATAGCGAATGTTCAAGAAATGGTTTTTATTGATAAATACATCAAGTGCTTCCATGCTAGTAAATTCTTTCATGTGGCATCACATTTCTACACATGGTATCAGCCATACAAGATGGTGGTTCCATAAGTGATCCTCAACTTTAAGTGATCATCAAATGAAGAATGCATCCCTCACATACAAGAGCTCAAGTTTAGCAAATAGATGACCCATGCAATGACTTAGGAGGAGGTGTCCCACCGATTGGTATCAAGGTCAAAGATCCTATGTGTGTGTCGATGTTTTACCACCGATAGCCTGCCACGGGGGTACCCGGGGCAGTATGTTCGGGCTTCGGCGTATGCCGAACTCGATGGTTAACGCAAGACACAGTCGATTTATCCTGGTTCAGGCCCTCGATCGTAGATCGAGTAATAACCTTACGTCCAGTCGGCGTTAGCCTTTGCGTTGGATTGATTGTCAAGTGTTGTGTTGTACAATGGTCGTGTCTGCTGTCTCAGGAGTCCTGACCTCCTTTATATAGTCAGAAGGCCAGAGTCCTAGTCCGTTTATAATGAGATTTCCTAGTAGGATTACTTAATAGCTATACTACTAAGATTATATGGGGAGAGTCCTGGTTGGACTAGATATTCTCTCTCCCTTGCGGGGTATCCTGTGGGTCCCACATCGACAAGCCCCCGAGCACTTCATGGTTGAGCTCTGAAAGTCTCGCTTTGCTTCTTCAAGTCTTGTTGAGTAGGAACAAAATGTCATCCGAGTACTTTCTGGAGTGAATCCTTGTAGCGCTTCTTGGGATCTTCGAGTGGTGAGTGCTTTTTGAAGAAAAAGTACATCCACCTGGTTGTAGCCCCCGAGCCTCTCGCTATTTGGAACAAGGAGCTGGAGGATCTTGTCTTGAAGTTGCTCTGATTGTTTTGTTGAAGTTTTATGAAAAAAGAACTCGAATATGGCTCGTTCCGGGTTCTTTTTGTCGTAGTGTCTTGAAGTGATCTGTGTTGAGGAAGTCTTTTGGTGACGTGCGCTTTTTTGAAGAAAAAGTGCACTCACTGAGTGTAGCCCCCGAGCCTCTTGCTATTTGGAACAAAAAGTTGGAGGGTCTTGATTCTTGTCTTCAAAAAATTCTATGGCTATGTATCCTGCTTTCTCCGAGTTCTTCTCTTTTAGAAAAGAAGTCGGATGAAGAGTCTTGATGTGTTGTCGTCATTGTAGTCTTGAGCTTCTTATATTCTTGGTCCTTTGTCTTTGGTTCCGAGCTTCCGGGGGGTAGTCGAAATGAAAGGCCAAGCTCCCTAGCTTAGTGTTGATTAAGCTATGATGTTGGTCGAGGCCCCGAGCGTATATCCGTGTTGTTTTGTTCGTGAAGAACTCGGATGCGAGGTCTTGGCATATTCTTTGATAGTCTGCTATTGTCAGATGTAGTTGTATGGTGGTGGTTGAGTGTAAATGCATTTTGTTCACGGGTTGTACTATGCTAGTATATTCTTCCGAATATGCCCGTCTTCGAGTACTGCCTCTTCTCGCCTGAGTCGTCCATTATTGTGTCCTGTCTTTTCACTGTGTCCTTTGTTAGGCTTATTTCGTTGGTACTCCTAGTCCATGTGCGCCAATCCTTTGGTCTATAAATACTGTCTTGGAGTGCTTGTTTTCATTCATTGGATACTCTGTTGAAGCCTTGGTGGTCATGAACATGGTAGTTTGTGAAGTAGAGCAGCCCCCGGGCATGTTTTGTAGCTTCTGTGTGTTTTGCCGTAGTAGGAGGAAGTCTTGTGATAGGGATTAGAGGTAGGCTAATCCCGCGACAGCATTGTGCCAGGATGTACGTGGTGGTAGTTAGAGGAAGTCTTGTGATGTGGGCTTCGTTCCTTCATCCGGCAGTTCTGGGTTGATCCTCGTCGCCTGTCTTGAGACCGTCCGGTGCAGATCAACACCATATCCAGCATCACATCGGTCTTGGGTAGACAGATGCCCGCCGGCCTTCTCTGCTCCATGTTGCCTTGCTGTGCTGCCGATTTCCGCCTTGGATGCACTGCGTTCGTCCTTTGAAGAAAACAGTGTAGCTGATGGCGGTCTGTCCTTCCGAGTAGCAATTTGGGACACGTAGTCGTTCTAGAGCCTAATCGTGTCCGTGTTCCTCTTTGCTACTTTGCTTTTCATGGTGCCGAGTTCGTTGGGTCTTGTATGATTTGTAATCTTCTATTTTTGAAGTCACTTGTAATGTAACGAATCTTGTCTTCTGAGTTGTCTTTGACTTTTCTGTTGTGATCCCTGTTGTTCATGAGACTACCGAGTTTTTTCTTACATAACCGGGTTCTTTTGTTCCTTGTGAGGTAGCCCTTTTTTTTCTTGGTTCAACGAGTTGTTCTTGTGGCTATCTGATAACCCTGTTGTGGTGCTACGCGGATAAGTCTGAAATCTGCCCGTTGGTTTGTACCGTTGTGTGGATTCGTGCCCTCCGTCGTTTTAGCTGCGTCGGTAAATGGACCGTTGCATTCCCACGCTATGCTTTAATGGGCCTTATGGGCTGTTTGTATCGCTGAGAAATCTATTTAAAGACCTTTTATCTTCCTTTCCCTTGTCACCCAGCTCTTGCCTTTATACCCTAGTTCTCAGAAAACCGCCGCCGTCATTGTCGTTATCGCCCGAGCACCATCATTCTAGCTTCATCCTCCTTAGCGCCTTTGTTGCTTCCGCCAGTTCATGGGAAAGAAGAAGACCGTAAGCAAATCTCAGGCGACCTTCGTGGACGAGGAGTCATCGCTGTCTTTGATTGAAAACCAGGAGTTCGTGGCCATGAGGGCAGCTCAGAAGGTTTGGCCGGCTCCAACAACCAGCGAAGACCAGCTGCGCGAGCTCGTTAGTGATGGCTTGATCCAAAGCAAAGTCATCGCTGAATGGAGAGTTCCAGGCGAGCATCGGGTTCTGGCTCCGGGTCCTGGTGAGATTGTCCTTTTTGTTTCTTTTGTCCGCGCTGGTCTTTGTCTTCCTGCTTCCGTCTTCCTTCATCAGTTTCTTGGGTATTTTGGGGTTAGTTTGAACCATCTAACCCCTAATGCCGTTCTCCATCTTTCTGTTTTTGTTCACCTTTACGAAGCCTTCCTTGGGATCCCTCCTTCTCTATCTCTTTTTCGTTTTTTCTTTCGCCTGAAACCTCAACCTCGCCGCGAGGAAACCAGTGCCCTCGGCGGTTGCGGGATTCAGTTTCGCCAGGGTCTCAAAATCAAGTTTTTTGATTATGACCTGGTCGATTCTGTCAAGGATTGGCGCGCCAAGTGGTTTTACGCTGCCAATTTGATCCCTTCTCTTGTTGTTCACTCCGAATCCGGTCCTGTGGCGAATGACCGGTGGGACAAGAAGCTTGAGTCTCCTGCTGAGATTCAAGCGATCCAGCCACTCCTTGATAGGATTAGCACGCTGAAACAGCAGGGCTTGACCGGCTTTGGTATTGTCTCAAGTTTTCTTCGTCGCCGGGTTCAGCCCTTGAAAGAGCGGGAACATCTCGGCTTTGAGTATTCTGGGGCCGAGGATCCTTCACGCATGGTCCCAGCTCTTGAGCTGACCGGTGAGGAGGTACTCGAGCGTCTCCAGAAGATGCTGAAAGGAGTGAGCGTCATTCCTCCTGCCGTCCCTGAGTACTCGGCCAACAACCCGCCCCTAGCTGTGAGTTGTCTATCCTTTTTTTTATTTGAGTTCTTTATGTACTCTTGCTACGTCCGTTCTTGCTTAGCTTTTCCTTGTCTTGGTGTTTTGTCTTTTTTCGCAGGAGCTTGGGCGGAACTTTGTTGATCCGATCCCCCTTGATGTTCTCCCTGCTATGGCGGAGACTGGGGATCGTCTAGCCGGTACTTCTGCAATTAGTAAGTCTCAAACTTTTACGGCCCTTCCTGGGGTTTCTTTCAGATTTGATGATGTATATGAAGAGTATGTTCCTCGTCTAGTCCCTCGCGGTCCTCGCAGTGTCCCGAAGAGGGGGCGGATGGACGGGTCTTCATCTGGCTTGCCTGTCTCCAAGAAGCCTCGCAAACCAAGTACTCCCTCAGGTACTCCAGTTGTTGCTAGCATGCTCTTAGGTGAGCACATTTAGTACTCTTTGTTCTTTTATTTTCATGTTTCTCTCTTGAACCGAGTACTTTTCATCTCTTTTTCAGCAGGTGCTCTGGTTTCGCTGGCTGAGGAAGAAGAGGATGATGAAGTTCCCCGCATCATGCGGCGGTGAGTTGTTTTTCATACTCTTGTCGCATTGAATTTTTCCTCTTTGTTTTTAATTTTAGTCTTGAACTTTTTTAAAGTAATCGGAGGTCGGGTGTGAGTTCTTCCAAGGCTCTTGCGCCGACTTCTTCTGAAGCTCCGGGGTCGAGTTCTTTGGTTGCCTCTGCCTCGAGCTGTACTGCTCCTCCGATGCGGAGTTCTTCCACGGCTCTAGCTCCGGCTTCTTCCACGGCTCCGTTGTCGACTGTCCCGCTCCCGTCGCTGGGTGGCGGGGACGTCTTCGCCGTCGTGGTTCCCCCTGCGAGGCCTTCTCTTGGCTTCGCAAAGAAAAAAGTAGTCGGGTGAGTAGATTCTTGCTTCATCTTTTTGGCTTTTATCTTCCTTCCTCTGGTTCTTATTGGTGCTTCCTTTTATCACTTTTCAGTGTTTCGTCTTCTCTAATTTCTTCATCAACTTCTTCTCTGCCTCTCGCCGTGCCAACGAGTTCTGAGCCTCGAGACTCACAACATTCTGTTGATGAAGTCGCGGCGGGGGCTTCAGAGCTACCTGGCGGAGTCGCGGACTTGGTCGCTCTGGAGGTAACTGTGGCCGTCGCGCCGGGTTCTTCTAGGGGTTTGGCTCCGGCTTCCCTGGAGGTTGCTCTGGTCGCTCCTGCTTCGCCCCAGCCGGCTTCTCTTTCCCCTTCTTTTGCCTCCGGCGGCCCCTCCCTGTCCGATGACGTGGTGCAACAGTTCGATGCCACTCATCGGTTATCGGAGCTGACCGCAGCCTGGGGGAGCTTGTCGACCCTCACGACTTCTTTTGGTGAAAAGCTCCAGGTAAGTTTTACTGCCACTTCTCTTTTGCATGCTTGTTTTTCTTCTATCCTTACGCCTTGTTTCTCTTTGCCTCTTTCTGCTCAGTCTTTTTCTCGTGATCATTCTGGCTTCTTTTTCTCATCTAAAAATGAGAGGAAGTTGTCTTCGGAGGTGGACGCTCTGAAAGCCGATCTTGACCTTCTCTGGGTTGAGTTGGAGACGGAGCGTCAATTGCACCAAAAGGAGGAGAAAGCCCTTCGCGCCCGGGTAGTGGAGACGGAGAAACAGAGAGATGCTGCAGTGGAGTCTGCGAAGAATGAATGCAAAGGTGCCGCGGGTTCTGCCTGTTTCTTCTTGTATTTTGACTTCTTTTTCCGCTGACTTATTCTTTGGTGTTCTGTCTAGCTCTCCGAGTTGAGAAACAAAAGCTCTCAGAGAGTATTGATGAAATGAAGGCCCTTGTCCGTTCTAGTCATAATAGAGCTGAGGAGGTAAATACTCATGCTGAGAAAGAACTCGCCCTTGCTAGGCTGATTAGGTGTGGAGCTGATAGAGATCTTGTGCAGGCCCAAAAAACCATTGAAGGCTTGTCCGGGAAGCTGGCGACGGCTACCGAGAATTGGAATGCCTTGTGGAAATCTTTTCGCTCGGTGGCCGATGTCCTTTGGACTCCAGCGGATGACGGGCAATCTTGGGCGCAGTTCATTCCCCGGATTCCGACTTGTTTCCAAGAGTATGCGAAGAGGTGTGCCCAAGTATGTACCAAGAATGTGCTGGCCCAGGTCCGGGTCCTTGCTCCAGAAGCGCCTCTCTCCAAAATAGCAGAAGAAGCTAAAAGCCAAGAATATCTTGACGCCGTTGAAAGGATGGAACCCGAGGTTGAAGATCTAGCCAGTAGGGTTGTAGATAGTCTAAATATTGATATTTCCCTTTCTGATGACAACGCCTGACTTGGTTGAGCGTCCTCTTGTAATATTACACTTCTTTTTAAATGAAGATTCTTTATCTTTGTTGATGTATTCTTTGCATGGGTGCGGTTGAAGTTACTTGACTTGCTGAGTACCTTGTCTTGTTCTTGTCTCTGCTCCGTAAGACAACTCTGTGTGTTATTCTGACGAGGCCCCTCGATTTGTCGAGTACTTTTATTTTCTTCTTTCCTTTGTGATACGTCGAGTGCTTTGTCTGTGCTATGACTTGTTAGATGTAGATTTTTGTGTTAACAACCTTTCGCCTGCGCTATGTAAAACGACTCGGTATAGAATGTTGCCTCGACAAACTTCGGTGTCCGAGTGCTTTCTTGAGTGGTGCTTGTGCTTTTGTGAGGAAAAAGTATTCCTATATGGATGTAGCCCCCGAGCCTCTTGCTTTTCGGAACGAAGTGCTGGAGGATCTTTTGAAGTTAAATTTCGGTCGACTCAGCTAATTTGCTTTTTGTTAGCTTTTAGCTACCCTCATTGGCGAGTTCAAGCGTTTTTTCAGCTATTTTGCTCTTGGCTGGGATGCTCAGGCATGTTTTCAGCCATTTTGCTTTTTTGTTTTGGGTGTTAGCTTTTTAGCTACCCTCATTGGCGGGCTCAAGCGTTTTTTCAGCTATTTTGCTCTCGGCCGGAATGCTCAAGCATGTTTTCAGCCATTTTGCTTTTTGTTTCGGGTGTTAGCTTTTAGCTACCCTCATCGGCGGGCTCAAGCATCTTTTCAGCTATTTTGCTCTCGGCCGAAATGCTCAGGCATGTTTTCAGCCATTTTGCTTTTTGTTTCGGGTGTTAGCTTTTAGCTACCCTCATTGGCGGGCTCAAGCGTCTTTTCAGCTATTTTGCTCTCGACCGGAATGCACAGGCATGTTTTCAGCTATTTTGCTTTTTGTTTCGGGTGTTAGCTTTTAGCTACCCTCATCGGTGGGCTCAAGCATCTTTTCAGCTATTTTGCTCTCGGCCGGAATGCTCAGGCATGTTTTCAGCCATTTTGCTTTTTGTTTCGGGTGTTAGCTTTTTAGCTACCCTCATCGGCGGGCTCAAGCGTTTTTTCAGCTATTTTGCTCTCGGCCGGAATGCTCAGGCATGTTTTCAGCCATTTTGCTTTTTGTTTCGGGTGTTAGCTTTTAGCTACCCTCATCGACGGGCTCAAGCATCTTTTCAGCTATTTTGCTCTCGGCCGGAATGCTTAGGCATGTTTTCAGCCATTTTGCTTTTTGTTTCGGGTGTTAGCTTTTAGCTACCCTCATCGGCGGGCTCAAGCATCTTTTCAGCTATTTTGCTCTCGGCCAGAATGCTCAGGCATGTTTTTAGCCATTTTGCTTTTTCGTGAAAACAACTCGTTGGAGTTCATGACAAGACATGCTGTGGATGAATATCATCTTTATTGATCATGAGTATAAACTAATACATATGTTGTTGAAGAGTATTGTCTTTCGTTGATTGTAGGTCCCTTGTGGCTTGCATATCTGTTTTTTCTTGAGTTGTTTTTACGCGTAGAATCTTCTTAGCTGGCTGATGTGCCATGTATTGCTGACTTCTTTTTCATCTTCGGTCATCAACTTGTATGTGCCTAGTCTGGTGACTTTTGTGACAATGAACGGGCCTTCCCATGGACTGAGTAGCTTATGTCGTCCATCAGTCTTTTGTATCCTTCTTAGTACTAAGTCTCCAACTTGTAGTGATCGCGGTTGGGTACTCTTGTTGTAGTGCCGTCTTAAACCTTGTAGGTATCTGGCTGATTGGAGGGTAGCGTTTATTCTGACTTCTTCTGAGCTGTCGAGTTCTAATCTTCTTGTGTGTTCTGCTTCTCCTTCATCATATTGTTCTATTTTTGGGGAAGTCCAGATCAAGTCGGCGGGTAGTACGGCCTCTGACCCATAAACTAGGAAGAAGGGTGAGTGGCCTGTTGCTCTGCTTATTTGAGTTCGTAGCCCCCATACTACTTTCGGTAATTCTTCAATCCATTTGGACCCATAGTCCACTAGTTCTTCGTATAACCTTGGTTTTAATCCGGCTAGTATGAGTCCGTTAGCCCTTTCTACTTGTCCATTGGCTTCTGGATGTGCAACGGACGCATAGTCTATACTGAAACCACAGTCTTGTGCCCAGCTCTTGAATTCCGTAGCCGTGAAGAGGGAGCCTAGATCTGTGATGATTCGATTGGGCATGCCGAAGCGGTGCATAATGTCTTGGATGAACTCAACTGCTTTGGTTGCGCTGTACTTCGCGAGTGGTTTGTATTCAATCCACTTGGTGAATTTGTCGATTGCTACGAAGATGTACTCGAAACCGCCTTTTGCTTTTTTCAAGGGTCCTACTTGATCTAGCCCCCAGCAGGAAAAAGGCCAAGCGGGTGGGATGCAGATAAGATTGTGAGCTGGTATATGGGCTTGTCTTGCAAACATTTGGTAACCTTTGCATTTTCTGACAAGCTCTTCGGCGTCTTTCAAAGCGGTTGGCCAGTAGAATCTGGTGCAAAATGCTTTGCCAACCAGTGTCCTTGAGGCGGCATGATTTCCACAGCAACCTGAGTGTATTTCATTTAGGATTTCTTTGCCTTCTTCAAATGAGACACATTTTAGTAATACTCCTGATGATGCTGCTCTTCTGTAGAGTTTATTCCCTACTAAAACGTAGTTTTTGCTTCTGCGAACGACTTGTGTGGCCTCTGCTTTATCTGCTGGCAGTTTATTTTCTTTGATATATTCAATGAAATCTTGGGTCCATGAAGTGTTGATTGTCAAGATCTGAACGCTTTTAGCCTGAATTTCATGTGTTGTTTCACCGGGTTGTTTGATAGAGGGAACTGATAGCTCTTCTATGAATACGCCGGGTGGAACCTTTGCTCTGTCTGATTCGAGCTTGGCAAGGACATCTGCTACAATGTTAGAATCGCGTAGGACGTGTAAAATTTCTAATCCTTGGAAGTGTTTTTCAAGTTTCCATATTTCAGCACAATAAGCACCCATGTTTTCTTTGGTGCAGTCCCAATCTTTGTTGACTTGGTTGATGACCACTGTTGAATCGCCGTATACGAGTAATCTTTTTATTCCGAGGGTAATTGCGACTCGTAGCCCGTGGATGAGGGCTTCGTATTCTGCTTCGTTATTTGTAGCTTGCCATAATATCTGAAGGACGTACTTGAGTTATTTTCCTTCTGGAGAAATGAGGAGAACGCCTGCACCGGCCCCGCCTAGTTTGAGTGATCCATCAAAGTACATTTTCCAGTGGTCGAGGATTGTATCTGATAAAGGCTGTTGAATCTCTGTCCATTCGGCCACAAAATCGGCGAGGGCTTGAGATTTGATTGCTTTCCGTGGGGTGAAATTGATATCAAGAGCTCCAATTTCAACTGCCCATTTGGATATGCGCCCTGTGGCGTCTTTATTGTGTAGGATGTCTCCGAGTGGAAAATCTGTCACTACGGTAATCTTGTGGCTTTCGAAATAGTGGCGAAGCTTCCGTGAGGTAATGAGTAGAGCATAGAGTAGTTTTTGTACGTGTGGGTACCGGATTTTGGATTCTGACAGTACTTCGCTGATGTAGTATACTGGACGTTGCACTTTATACACGCGCCCTTGTTCTTCTCTTTCTATGACTATTGCTGTACTGATTACGGTGGGAGTTGCCGCAATATATAGCATCATATCTTCATCTTTCTTTGGAGGTGTCAGGATGGGCGATGAAGTGAGGTATTCTTTAAGTTTTTTGAAAGCTTCGTTGGCTTCTATTGTCCACTCAAACTTGTCTGTCTTCTTTAGTAGTTTAAAGAAAGGTAACCCCTTTTCGCCGAGTCTTGATATGAAACGGTTGAGGGCCGCCATGCATCCTGTTAGTTTCTGCACATCTTTGACACTCCTAGGTGGGCCCATTTCTGTTATAGCTCGAATTTGCTTGGTGCTGGCTTCGATCCTGCGCTGACTAACCCAAAATCCGAGTAGTTGTCCTGAGGGAACTCCAAATACACATTTATTTGGGTTCAATTTCCATCTCCATTTCTTCAAGTTTTCGAAGGTTTGCTTTAAATCTTCAATTAGAGTGTCTGGGTTCTTTGTTTTCACCACCACATCGTCCACGTATGCTTCCACATTTTCACCTATTTGATTCCCAAGGTAAGTCTGGATAGCTCTTTGGTACGTGGCGCCGGCGTTCTTTAGTCCAAACGACATGGTCTTGTAGCAGTAGGCGCCAAACGGGGTGATGAAAGATGTCTTGCTCTGGTCTTCTTCTTTTAGTGCGATTTGGTGATACCCTAAATAGCAATCGAGAAAAGATAATAACGCAGATCCTGCTGTTGAGTCAACTATCTGGTCAATGCGTGGTAGCCCGAACGGATCTTTTGGGCAATGTTTATTGAGATCTATGTAATCGACGCACATACGCCACTCGTCCGTGTTTTTCTTCTATACAAGGACTAGGTTGGCTAGCCAATCTGGATGAAGGATTTCCTTGATGAATCCGGCTGCCATCAGTTTTGTTATTTCCTTTTTAATTGCTGCCTTCTTGTCGGGTGAGAATCATCGTAACCGTTGTTTTACAGGTTTGGAGCCTTCGTTAACATCAATTCTGTGCTCAGCCAACTCCCTTGGGACTCCTGGCATGTCGGCTGGCTTCCAGGCGAAGATATCTTTGTTGTCCCGAAGAAAGTTGGTGAGCGCGAGTTCCTATTTTGCCGAGAGGTGGGCACTGATAGTTGCTGTCTTGGAGGTGTCGCCTGTGCCTAAGTCGATTTGCTTGACGTCGGCTTCTTTTGGTGGTGCGATGATACTGGGTTTTTTAGCCGGTATTTCTAATTCTTCTTGGCTTGTTTCTGCAGCGATTGCGGCTATTTCTTTTCTTCCATTGTCAGCTTGTGCTTTAGCTGCAATTTGGATCGCCTAAACGTCGCAGTCAAAAGCGCGCTTTAAATCGCTTCAAAGAGAAAGGATACCGTGGGGTCCTGGCATCTTAAGCAGTAAGTATGGATAATGTGGTATTGCCATGAATTTGGCCAGTGCTGGACATCCTAGGATTGCATGATATGATGAATCGAAGTCGGCGACTTCGAATTTGATAAACTCTGTTCGGTAGTTTGAAGGAGTTCCAAAGGTAACAGGTAAAGTAATTTGTCCGAGTGGCATGGCTGCTTTGCCGGGTACTATTCCGTAAAAAGGTGTGCTTGTTGGTGTAATCATCTCGGCGAGTTGTAGTCCCATTTTCCTTAGAGTTTCTGAAAAGATGATGTTAAGCCCAGCTCCTCCATCGATTAGTACTTTGGTGACGGTCATACCAGCTATAGTCGGATCCAGAACCAATGGATAATGGCCCGCGTTTTCCACGCTAGTCCATTGGTCTTCTCTGATGAATTGGATAGGATACTGTGACCAATTGAGGTATCTTGGTGTAGCCGGTTCTGCGGTCATAATGGTCCGCAGTGCTAGTTTTTCTTGATGTTTGCTTCTGCAATCCGGAGCTCCTGAGAAAATCACTACTACCGTTCCCCTAGGTTTTTGGAATCCTTTGTCCTCGTGGTTGTCTTCTTCTCTTTTCTGATTGTCCTCTTTAGTGTCTTCCTTACTATCTTTTCTTGTGTATCGATCTTTCAAAGTATAGCAATTTCTGATGGTGTGCCTCCCACTAGGGTGTAATGGGCAACGTATGTTTTCAATGTCATCATATCTTCTGGGTTTGGTAAACTTCTTTGATTTGTCGGCCATTGCCACAGTATTGTCTGGTCTACGTTTTCTTTCTTGATGTCTGCTGTTTCGATGATTTTGCTTGTCCAAGTTGTCCTGGTTGTTTCTGTCCGGGAACCTTTCTCGTGTTTTTTCTTCTGCAGTAATCATCTTTTCTACTGTTCGTCTAAATTCTTCATTGTTTCTCGGATTTTCTTTGCAAAAGTCTTGAAATTGCCACCTAGCCATGATTCCATGAGAGAAAGCTTCAATTACTTCTCGTTCGGTTATGTCATGCACTTGAGCTCGTAGTTCGCCGAATCGTCGATAGTAATTTTTGAGACTTTCACCTCCCTTTTGCTTGAGTCCTTTTAATTCTGCATGGGTGATTGGATGTGTAATGATTCCTGCAAAATTCTCACAAAAAGCTCTTTGCAAATCCTCCCAATTTTTGATAGATCCTGGGTTCAGTTTGTCGAACCATTGGAGAGGCATGGCTTCCAGTGCCATGGGAAAGAATAGGGTTTTGATATCATCGTCTCCTCCGGCTAGTTCAATTGATTGTGAATATATTCTGAGCCATTGCCTTGGTTCAGTTTTGCCATCATACTTGGAGTGGTTAGACGGTTTGAATTTGTGAGGTAATCGTACCAATGCAAGCCTGTTCGCGAAACAGGGGAATCTGTCATGCGTCTTGGTTTCTTTGAATTCGGATTCGGCACCTTCTTCTGGCCAACTGTCATTCTGACGGGAATAATCTTGCGAGATTGTCTAGGTAGGTACCCTACTCCTAGTCTTCTTTGGTTGTTCAAATCGGTGGCCTTGATTATGTTCCTTCCTACTTCCTTTGTCATGGCTTCCACCCGGCCTAAGTCTTTCGAAAGCGGATTTCCTTTGATTTTGATCTTCTTGCCTGTGGGTTGTTGATCTGGCGGGTAGTCTTGATTGAGCTCTCTCTTCATGCATTTTCGGGATCGTCGGTCGGAGCAAGTCCTGGAGCTGTTCATACTTCTCACTGGGATGTGAAGTTTTTCCGAGTTCTTCTAATGCTTCTCGAATCTTATCATAAGGTGTATTCGCCGTGCGTCTCTCCTCGACTTCTCGTTGCAATTTTCTTTTGTCGTACTCTGCCAATTCTGACTCGTATCTGATCCAAGCTTCCCTGCGCTGCCTAGCACGGTGTTGACGCCCTTGCTTCAACTTGTTTTTTCTTTCTCTAGCTTGTTTCTGACTATCTGTTTCTCCGTCGTAGCCTTGGGCAAAAGGTGATATGTTGGATTCTGATTCATCTGATGATCTGACATCGGGTACTTCTGGGGGATTTAATGGTGACCGCGGTCGTCGAACCATGAGCACTTCTTGCGCATGAGTCGTTCTGTTATTGGCGTTAGTTTTCATGCTGTCGGAGTTGCTAATAACTTTAGTGGATGCCTCGGTGTCATAGATCGAGTCTCCTTCTTGGTAGGGTAGAATTGCTGTCGTCGTCGTGCCAACTAGTTGGGTACCGCTGTCCTCAGGAACAGAACCTGGCCAGTGGATGATGCAGTCTTGGGATGTTATTGTTAGCACGAGACCCTCTTGAGCTCCTGTCAGTGGTATCCCGCATCTTGGATTGAAAGATCTTTCGAACCGTCCCTGATAGGATTGTGCCATGTTGTCGAGCCCAAATGGAAAAGAACTCGACTTCTTGGAAGAACTCTGAGGGTAATCCGAGTTGTTTTGGGTTGTGCTCTGGAATCTTGCCAAAAAAGAACTCAGTTTTTTGAAAGCACTCGGATAAAACTTCGCCTTGATGTTTGAATTCGAATCGGATATGAGTGGTCGTGAGATCTGATTTGAATCGGATACTGTGAGCTGTGCGAATCTTCTGGTGAGCTGATCCATTGTAGTTGGTGAAATATGAAATTCTTTATGATGATCTGGATCTTTGAGGAGATGGCCCTGAAGCTTGCCATTGTTGTCCGCCTCGCAGATCCACGAGCCGAAGATGAAAGTTGATCTCGTCAGGAAGATTATGTTGTCGAGGTCCATCGAGTTCTCGGATGCAAAGTCGCCGAAATCCCCTACCTGGCGCGCCAGCTATCGATGTTTTACCACCGATAGCCTGCCACGGGGGTACCCGGGGCAGTATGTTTGGGCTTCGGCGTATGCCGAACTCGATGGTTAACGCAAGACACAGTCGATTTATCCTGGTTCAGGCCCTCGATCGTAGATCGAGTAATAACCTTACGTCCAGTCGGCGTTAGCCTTTGCGTTGGATTGATTGTCAAGTGTTGTGTTGTACAATGGTCGTGTCTGCTGTCTCAGGAGTCCTGACCTCCTTTATATAGTCAGGAGGCCAGAGTCCTAGTCCGTTTACAATGAGATTTCCTAGTAGGATTACTTAATAGCTATACTACTAAGATTACATGGGGAGAGTCCTGGTTGGACTAGATATTCTCTCTCCCTTGCAGGGTATCCTGTGGGTCCCGCATCGACAGTGTGGTATCTCAAGAACTATACAAGTGGTGTCATTCCAACACATGTAGTGGTATCCATAAAAATGCAAGATTCAAGTGCCAACCATCTACCTCAATGCAACACTTTGTATCAAGAGATGCACACTTTTTATGGAAATTGATGACAAAGGGGGAGAGATTAGTACAAAGATATCATGGAAAGTTGGGTTTGGACATGGATATGGATAGAGAAGAGGGAGCAACATTGAGAAATTAAGAAGGATCAAAATTCTTGGACAAGAAAAGCACACAAATAGGGGGAGCAAGCTCATAAATTTTTGATTGATTGCATTTGATATGTGCATATTCATGTGCTTGCTTGCATTGCATAAGTTTTTACATTTAATATGCATGCTTGTGTGGTGTATGCTAGTTGTAGAACTTGATTAATGTTATGATAACTAGCATGCATAGCATGGTAACTAGACTTATATTTCCACATGTAGTACTAGAACCTTGCTTATAACGTTGATCTCACGGGGTTTCTAGTATTTTTGTTGTCTAGCTACTCATGGTGCTAAGGATGGTGTTAAAAGTACAACTTCGATTGGTATCATGCTTCAAAGGTTAATTCTTTAAACCTTAGCATCATTTGGTAGTAATTACTCTCCCACAATTCAAATCTATGCATATGTGCAAGCTTAGAACCAAACACTATAGCACATATGTAGGGGGAGCTAATACTACCAACTTGGGTTTGTGGTACTTATTCAAAATCATTTACACATGGTAAAATTGCTTGGGCAAGCAACATGAATCCAAAAGAGCTTAATCTCCATATTTTTATAGAGTTGTCATCAATTACCAAAAAGGGAAGATTGAAAGGTCCTTGTTAGGTTTTGGTAACTGAGTGACAACCTTAGATGGACTAATATGTGTTTGAGTAAGATACATAGGTGATTAGTCTATAGATATATGTGTGTGAGCAACATATGCTATGGAGGTGAAAATTGCTTGGAGATGTTGCAAAGTTCACACGTGTGATGATGAAGGAGCTCATTGCACATGAGACATGGCATTGAGTCATGTGATCAAGGTGGAGAAAGATCAAGATATGACTTGGCTCGACGAACCGGTTGCAAGTGTGAAGGGCAAGTTGAGTGATGACTTGGCTCCGATGGACCGAAGCAACGGTGAAGAACAAGTGAAGTCAAGATCGATGAACCAATACAATCACGTGATAATATGAAGTGGATCATATCATTGTTGATCATGTTGGTGCATGTGTTGCATTGACATTGGAGCAGATGGAATAGAATGCGTAAGGCAAAGGTATAACCTATGGCATTTTATTTCACCGGTCATAGGCGTGTAGAGAAGTTGATGACCGGGTTTAGGATAGATGGTCATACTATTAAGAGGGGCAAACTTATTTGCATATTAGTTATCTAGTGCCACTTGAGCAATCTAACTTTGCATACGTGTTCGGATCAAGTGGCGTGGTGAATTGAGTGCTAATCCTTTGAAAAAATATTTGTGAAAAGCTAACACACGTGCACAAGGTGGTGATCACTTGGTGGTGTTAGCATATTTGCAAAGGTGAAGAAGTTGATGAAGAAAAGGAGGCAAAACCAAGCTCGGAGTGGTGCCCTAGGGGCACCGCCACCCCCTGTCCGGTGCACCGCCCCCCCTATGGTGGTGCCTAGCTGGCCGAGGCCGAGAGTAGAGTGTTGGGGGCTAGCACCGCCATGCCTTGTCTGGTGGCACCGCCACCCCTAGGGTAGTGCCCACCTAGACTTGGCAGAGCACAACTAGAGTCAGGGTGGTCACCGCATGTGACTGTGTACACCGCCATGGCATGGACGGTGCACCATCGGGTGCTGTCCGGTGCCACCATCGTGTTTTTCTTGAGGCTGGCATTTTTGGTGCTGAGCTAAGGGGGTCACCGCCATGGGCACCGCCGCCCTATGTCCGGTGCACCACCCTATTAATCTAGAGAGGGAGGAAAATGGACACAAGCACCCTCAGGGGCACCGCCACCCCTGGGCGGTGCACCGCTCCTGCCTGTCCGGTGCCAGGTCTACAATGACTAGTTGAAATAGCCATTGGAATTCAACCATTGGGGACACCGCCACCCCATGTCCGACGACCGCACCGTCGTGTCCAGTGCCCTCGTAGAAAGTACAACTTTGCTTCAACGGCTCTATTTGGTTTGGGGGCTATAATAGAGGTGGAGCTCGGGCATTTGGCTGGTTGAGCACCTTGGCGATGTGTTGCCCTTGTGTGTGCTTGGTTTGATAAGCCTTTAACTCACTTGTGCTTGCGAGAAGTGTGAATCCATTGCGAGTGAGCGATTCTAGTGCGTTGCATTGTGAGATTGCATCGAGTGGCACTAGGTGATCGAGTTGCAAGCCGGTGGTGCTTATTACTCTTGGAGGTTGCCACCTCTTAGATGACTTGGCGTTGGTCTCCGTCGAAGCATGCAAAAAAGATTGTGCGATGCTCCGAAGAAGTGATTGTGAGGGGGTTGTGCTCACCCCGCGGGAGCCGTGAAGAGCAACTCTAGTAGAGCGAGATACGAAGAGCGACAAGTGGTCTGGCCGGGTCAAGTGCTAGAGCTCGTGGTAAGCACTCCACGTGGGAGAGTGTGACTTGCGGGTCACCACTAGCAAGAGGACCGGCGGTAACCTTGGAGCTTGTCTCAACAGGGACTAGCTTGGTGGCAACCAAGTAAACCTCGGGATTAAATCATCGTGTCATCCTTGTCTTTCTGTTGGTTTGCAATTCCGTTACACAAGCTTGTAATCATTTTCACATTCATTGTGTTTGTGTAGTTGCTCTTGTAATTAGTTAGCTTATATAGCTTGCTAATTATATTCTTGCTTGTGTAGCATAGAAGTAGCCCCCTTGAGTGGCTAATTTAGTTTTAGTAACCTTGTTAGTCACATTGCTTAGTTTATGTATCTAAGTATTTTGCGCTCTCTAATTTGGATTGTGTAGCCTTATTATATGAGCATTGCTAATAAGCTTAGGCGGCTTTGTGTTTTTGTTTATTAGATTGTGTAGGAGCTCACTCGATTATGTGAAGTACTAGTTGTATAGGTTTATGTGACCTTGCAAGCTAGATTGGTTAGGTGAGCTTTAGCTAGCCCGACACCTTGGTTGCTTGTTTAGGATCTTTTCAAGGTGCTTGATAACTTTGATATAGGGGTATAGTCTTGGATACACCGGTAGTTTTAATTCCGCACTTGTATCGGTTAGCCGGTGTAATTAAGTTTTAGAAAGGACTATTCACCTTCTCTAGTCCGTCATCTCGACTCTACAGCGCCGGCGATGGTTGTCGCTAGGGCCAAGTCTGAAAGAGAGTCACGAGGCTGAGCAGAGAGTCCTACATAAATTATGGCCCGGTAGTCTTGGGCCATATATTTATTGTTTGTTTGAGGAAGCAAATTACTCGTTGACTCAAGATAGTGATCGATTGTACAGTATGTGACTGATCCACTATTTGAAGAAATTAAAAACCGATTTCCACCTGAAACCATTACGTTTTGTACCATGTTTTAGTGGAGTTGGTCCCTTTGTTGCAATGCCAGTCTATACGAATTCTAATATTTTTACCGTGTTCTACTGTTCTCGTTAATACACTTATATATGTTATAGCTCGCTGGCCCGCGCAACTGCACGAGGGCTCCTTCTAGTTATATTAATTATGAACCCTAAACATTAATATTTTATATATATATTTGATCAAAAGCAAGTATGTTTAATTTTTCGGGAGATAAGAACAACCCTTAAAAAAGGGACCGTAGGGAGTAAATATAGATGACCACATGACCTGTTATTTTTGGCCTGGCCCAACCTGATGGAAGGGCCATGCTTGGGTTATCATCAGCCCGGTACCTATCTATATATAAGTGCTGACTCTAAACCTTAACATCCTTCACCTGGTTGTCTTGCCTTCGTGTATCACCCCTTTAAACGGCCTAGAGTCCAAACGAATCAGATCCAGTCTACACGTTGAGTGAATGACACATACCACTATCCTACTTACGCTTTTATTCTCGTTTTGCGTAAAAGGATTAATTCAGGGATGGTGGGATGGACTCTAGAAGCCCTATATATTGATCTAACACACACTTAACAACCAAGGTGAGATTAAACCCTCCACAAAATGTCAAACATGCACATGGGCCTTCAAACTGGGCGGGTGTGACACCCCTCCCACTCCTCTTCCCTTCCTCAATGCAGATTCCGAGCAGCTGAGGAGCCTACGTCCCCCGGCTAGCACGCAGGTACGGCGGCGCAACCCCCTCGGCAGCACGAGAGGTGACGTGTGTCCCCTCGGCCAGTGCGCAGACACGATGTCGTATGGCCTAAGCATGTGCGCGAATGCGATGATGCTTCCCACATGGACAGAGCACGCGACACTTCTCCAACGTGTGCTCAGATGTGGCAGTGACGCGGCCGCCGTCCTGCTTGCCAGGGCATTGGGTAAGTATAGCCCGTTAGGCTAATCGGCCTGGGATGACATGGCCTGACCCTTAAAGGGTAGTGCTTGGGCCGTAGGTGTAATCCATGGGCTGGCACGACACGATGCGAAGGGTTGAGTGGGTCGTGCCGGCCCGACCCCTATCAAACTGTGCTTCGGCCGGGACAGGCCAAGCCGGGTGGCCCATTTGGCCATATATATAGAAGTAAGTGGAAAACACAACACATATTAGAAAGTAGAAACGACAAAACATAATGGCTAATAGTGGAATTACTGCATAAGTTGGTTTCAACTGTTGTCGCGTTATTTTTTAGACATAGGTCTGTTCGGCTGGTATTAAAGCCAGTTGATAAGTCGTCTGAAGCTGTTTTGTTATGAGAGAAAAATACTATAGATTCTAACTGATAAGCTAACTGATAAGTTCAAGCGAACATGCCCTCACATTTGAAAGTTCTAGTATTCGTATGCACAATTAGAAAACCACAGTTTACAAGAGATTTTCGAAATTGTACTGAGATAGTGTCGATATAGAGCCATATTGGGCCTGAATTTTTACTGTGGAAAGTTTGGTGGCCCATTTGCACAGACGCAAGGGCCAGCCCAAAATCGATTTTCACAAATGCACATGCCACGGTCTCCGCTCACTGTCCACATCCATACTCCACAGCGCTCCTGTCGTTCTCTAGGGTTCAGAAATTTCCCCAATTCCTCACTCGATTTTGGCTTCCTCCACACCGCCCCGCGTCGGCGCCGTCGGTCCTGGCCATCTCCGGCGGCTGGTAAAGCTCCCTTCTCCTCTCCGTTGCCGCTGTTCTCTCTCTCACGCGCGCATTCACTGACATTTCCATCTCGATCCCCACTCCGCAGATCACTCTCGGTGGCATGGACTGCTCCAAGAACGAGGGCGCGGTGGCCGCCCTCCCCGACGACCCCCTGGAGGAGATCCTCTCCCGCGTCCCTGCCAAGTCCGTCTGCCGGTTCAAGTGCGTCTCCAAGGCCTGGCGCGACCTCATTGCCAACCCTCACCACCGGAAGAAGCTGCCCCAAGCTATGCAAGGACTCATCTTCATGGCGCCAGTGGACCGTTTCAATGTCAGTTTCAGTTTCATCGATCTGACAGCGAGATCCGTGCCTCTAGGCATCGACCCTGCCTTCTCCTTCATGACAGAACTGCCTGAGTTCCAGAACCTCGGCATAAAGGATTCCTGCAACGGTCTTATCCTCTTCAAGAACCACCAGGAGCCGCCGTCCTCTGACACATTGGGCTATGTCGTGTGCAACCCGACCACAAAGAGATGGCAAGCCGTGCCCACTTGTGGCTCCCTGGATCTGACAACCTGAGTTTATTTGGCTTTCGATCAGGCTATATCCTCTCACTTCCACTTGGTCCAGTTCCAGATATCTGTGCCGGATGAGATATTGGTGTTGCTGCATGTTTACTCATCTGAAACTGGGACCTGGAGTCACAACCAAATTGACTCTCAAGAAAATCAAGGACAATTGGCAGAATGGCATCATCGGGGCATAGTATTGCGTAGAGACCCTGAGTGTGCCTTTGTTAATGGCTTCCCGCATTTCATAGTTGGGGACTCAGATCAACATCAGATAGTTGCTGTAGATGTACAAGGAAAAGCAAGAAGGGTGATCACAGTGCCAGGTGTGGCTGATGGGAGGCACCGGTATTCATCGATCCGGCGCTAGCAGAAGATGTGCCAAGGACGTCGCAGCTGGGATTGATCGAGAGATGCCAAAGGGCATGGGGATGGTTTCAGGAGTTCGTGAAGGAGGCGGGAGAGTACGTAGGCGCACATGTGCTAAGCATGGTACGTGCTCACTACCCCCTGATCGACCTCAAGCGCCTGAAGGTTGGATACCCGAAGGAGGTAGATCTAGACAAGGCTGAGGAGCTACGGATGATCCAGCTGGACTTGTCGGCGAAAATAATTGGCGATATTAACCTGTGTGGAGGTGCGACACCACCCGTACAAGGAACGCCGTCATCTTCAAGCCAACCGGTGAAGCCTGCGGTCTCGACCAGCCAGGCATCGGCGGGGCCATCTTCTTCAGCTCGATCAATGCCAGAGTCCTCGAGACCCGAGCACGAAGTCAGGCCCAGCGAGCAGCAGGCTCCGCGTGCCCCGACCAGCCAATAGTGTAGGCTATAGCTATAGAAGAAGATCTAGTTGGGTTATTGTAAACTTGGACCTTTTCAGGCAAGCTTGTAATAACGTAACTGTATATCAACATAAGCTTGTTTGTTTTGTAGAAAACGTGTTTAAGCTCGGATATCATGTTGGTGTAACTAAGTTAGAACGTGTTGGCGTTCTGTTTAGTTGTACCAGTTTAGTCGACATGTCATCCTAAAAGGTTTGTATGGCCCTGGTTTGTCTTGTGGTCGGAGTGTGAGGTGCGTAGCTTGTGCACACGTAGAAACACACAAGTCAAACTAGAGAGCACCTATCGATCACCCGTAGCGTAGAGAGCGGATTCTATGCACGCGTTGGGAGGAACCGGAGACAGGGCCTGCTCCGAGAACCCGAGAAGGAATGGTGGTCGGTTTTAACTGGTAGAGTTAAAATAACAATAGACTTCCGAAGTGACACATTAGAGTGGTCGAAGAAATCATAATAGCTTTATTGAAATAAATCAAAAGTACAAGAGGGGTACATATCTTAGTAGCTAAGCATAGAAACGCCTAAGCTTGTCGATGTGCCTGGAATTGGGTACGTCTGTGCCGTCTAAGCGAGCTAACCTGTAAGATGTAGGGCGTGTAACCTCCTTGATCATGAAGGGTCCTTCCCATAGAGTTGCGAGTTTGTGGACACCAGCCTGATTCGTCTTCCACTTTAGGATCAGGTCCCGGACCACGAAGAACCACTCCTTGACGTTCTTGTTGTAATACCTGCGCAAAACAGCAAGGTATTTGGCTGTACGTACGCAAGAATCGAGCCGCTTCTCTTCTGCACTATTCACTTCTAAGCTCCCGCACTCATTAGCCTTGCTGCGGCGAAGTTCTCTATCCGTGCTGATCTGAAGGTATATTGTTGGGAGCTGCTCAATAACTAAAGTATGGGATACCCGTATACGATGGGCGGGTCTAGAGACACGGTGGTCTCCATCTCTAGGAGCTTGTTCTTGTACTCTTTCTTAGTGCTCAGGATCATACTTGCCCGTGACCTGTCCTTAGCTCTAGGGTGTGCCCGACGTATTTTACACTCTCTTCTCGGAAGTCTCAAAAAGTCCCGTGATGAGTACCCAGATAGTGTGATGTTTGGGTATGCCGAGTGGTGAACCTGGTCGAGTAACGCGACGCCGTTTCTTTCAAGATGCTGACCAGGGGCATGTACTCTAATTCCACTTGAGAATTTGTCGATCATACAAAGACGTCATGTAATTTTTCAGGGGTCGGTTTGAAAGGCCCGATCTATCCAGTCGCTCAGCATGCGAAGGGCAAGAGGCCTGTATAGTCTGAATCTTCTGTGCTTGTAACTTTTGAGGATTCTCTTGGTAAAAACTTGAAACCTTCACAATGGCGAACTAGCTCTCTACACGCTACGCGCCGGCCAATAGAACCTGCTCGAAAGCCTTACCGACCAGCGTTCTGATGCCGGTGGTTGCGTAGAGCCAGGTGGTTTGTCATAGGAGATGTTCACTATCGCTCCTGGGTTATACACTTCTTCAATATTTCTCCTTCGCGTTCTTGCGCCACAATTTGACATCGCGATCAGATACTGCTCTGCGAACATCAAGGCGTCGTTCTCTGTTCGATCGTTGTAACCGTCTACATTGTCAGGTCTTGATGAAAGGTACTTCCTCCAGTCAGGCTTCTTGGTGGTCGGAGGTGGTTTGGTGGTGTTTGACGCCGGAAACCGTAGCCACCAATGGCTGGTCTGGAGGCTTGTCGACCGCGGGATCTTCTTTGATGGAGGGCGTGAGCAGGTCTTGAACAAATACGTCATGTGGGACTTTGGCTCGGGATGATCCTAACTTTGACAGCGCATCTGCTGCTTGATTTTTGTCCTAGACCACATGTGTGTACTCGATGCCATAGAACTTGTCTTCCAGCTTTCTGATCGCTTTGCAGTATGCGTCCATCTTTTCGCTGGTCGTATCCTAGTCCTTGTTGGCTGGTTGATGACCGGTGCCAAGTCTCCGTAGACATAGAGACGCTTGACACCGAGCTCGACCGCAATGCGCAGACCATGTAGGCATGCTTCGTACTCGGCGGCGTTATTAGACGCCGGGAAATAAATCCTGAGGACGTATCGGAGCTGCTCCTTGGATGGTGATATGAAAAGGACTCCTGCTCCTGCGTCGTCGATGTTGAGAGAGCCGTCGAAGTACATCTTCCAATACTCGGCGGGCCCCTGAGAGGCAGGTGTGCTTAAGTCTGTCCACTCGACGATGAAATCGACAAGTGCCTGAGACTTGATTGTAGTACGGCTTGTAAATTCCAAGGAGAAAGGGCATAGCTCTATTGCCCATTTGACGATGCGCCGTTTGCATCCTTGTTGCGAATGATGTCTCCCAGAGGGTACTCGGTCATGACCACCACACGATATCCGTCGAAGTAGTGTTTCAACTTTTGGGATGTAATTAGTATAGCGTAGATCAGTTTCTGAATCTGTGGGTACCTGGTCTTGGATTCGCTGAGCACCTCACTGATGAAATAAATTGGTCACTGAACCTTATAGACGTGGTCGGGCACGTCGCGCTCGACCACCACGGCAGTGGAGACCACTCGATTAGTTGCCGCAATGTAAAGCAGGAGGGTTTCGTCTTCTATGGGAGCAGTGAGGACCGGAGGTGATGTAAGGAATTGTTTCAGCTGTGTAAAGGCAGCGTCTGCTTCCTCCGATCACTCAAACTTCTCAGATGCTTTGAGCAGCTGGAAAAACGGTAGTCCTTTTTCGCCTAATCTGGATATGAAACGACTGAGGGTAGCCATGCATCCGGTAAGCTTCTGAACATCCTTCACCTTTTTGGGCGGCTTCATGTCCAAGACAGCTTTTACTTTCTCTGGGCTAGGGCGTATGCCGTCGTGACTGACGACGTTGCCGAGCAGTATACCAGATGGAACACAAAAAATACACTTTGGGTTTAATTTTCATTGGAATGTGTTAAGGGCTGCAAAGGTACGTTCTAAGTTGTCGACAAGGGTGTATGCTTCCTTGGTTTTAACAACTACATCATCAACATAAGCATCGACGAGGTCGTCTTTTATCTTGTCTTTGAGGCAGGCCTGTATGGCGCGTTGGTAGGTAGCCCCAGCGTTCTTGAGCCCGAACGACATGGTCGTGTAGCAGTAGGCGCCGAAGGGCGTGATGAAGGATGTCTTGATCTGGTCGTCCTTTTTGAGAGCGATCTGGTGATAACCAGAGTAGCAATCGAGAAAGGAAAACAGCTCGCAACCGGCAGTTGAATCTACGACCTCGTCTATGCGAGGTAAGTCGAAGGGGTCTTTAGGGCAGTGTTTGTTGAGATCAGTGTAATCAACGCACATTCTTCATTCCTTATTCTTTTTGCGTACAAGAACCGGGTTGGCTAACCACTCCGGATGATACATTTCTTTGATAAACCTGGCTGCTAAAAGCCGTGTAACTTCTCCCCTAATAGCCTCCTTTTTGTCACGAGCGAACCGCCGTAGCTTCTGCTTGATGGGTTTGGCCTTGCCATTGACATTTAAGGAGTGCTCGATCAAGTTCCGAGGTACACCGGGCATGTCAGCGGGTTTCCATGCGAACACACTCACGTTGCTCCTCAAGAACCTGACGAGCGCGTCTTCCTATTTAGGATCCAGGTTGGCCCCCGATAAGGGCCGTTTTGCTGGGATCACCGTCGACCAGCTGGATCTCTTTGTGCTCTTTGGACTTGATGTTCTTGCGTGGGGCCTCGAGCTCTGGGATCTCTAGGTGGTCGGCTGGGGTCTGCTTGGCGTCGAGCATGGTCTTGGCCATGCGAATAGAGAGGTCGTGAGCCTCTGCTATTTTGAAGCTGTCATCCTCGCAGGTGTAAGCTGTGTATACGTTGCCCCTGAGAGTTAGAACCCCCTTCTCGGTAGGCATCTTGAGCACCAAATACCTGTAGTGAGGTATGGCCATGAACTTGGTGAGCGCTGGTTGGCCAAGGATAGCATGGTAGGTGCCTTCGAAGTCGGTGACCATGAAGTTGACGTAGTCGGTGCGGAAGTGGTCCGGGGTACCAAATTACATAGGTAGCGTGATCTGCCCGAGAGGTGTGGAGCTTTGTCCGGTGAGAACACCCCAAAACTGTGCCTCATATGGCTTGAGATCAGCCTGGGTTATCTTCAAGGCTGGCAAACTGTTTTTGAACAGTATATCGATGGAACTGCCGTCATCAATCAGCACTCTATCGAACTGAACCTTGTTGATACAAGGATCGAGAACCAGAGGAAAACGCCCTGGCTCAGGTATTGTAGCCCATTGGTCCTTTCTGCTGAAGGAGATCTCGTGGTGAGACCAAGGAGGGAGCCGCGGATCGACGATGAGGTTGTCGGCATTGGGCACGTTCAAGCAAGCGCGGGCGAGCAGCTTGCGCTCTCGTTTGGTCTCGATGGACACTTTGCCCCCAATGATGGTGTGGGCGCGGTCGGTTGGCTTGACGTACTTGTGACGGGGATCTGTGTCTTCATCATCGTTGTCCTCGTTACGTTGCTCCCCTGCATCGTTAGAATTGTCGGATTTATCCGGAGCCTGTTGGCGCGTATAGATGGATTTGAGAACACGACAATTCTCCTTGGTATGATTTGACTTGGGATGGAGCTGGCAGGGTCCTTTCAATGCTTTGGCGTAGTCTTCTTCGTAATTGCGACGTCCGCCACCTTTTCTAACGATGTTGACTTTGCTGTCATCTTCCCGAGCACGCTTACCCCTGTAATCGTCACGGCGATTACGCCGCTAATTACGCTGGTCGTGGTGGTCGCGAAAATCGTTGAGCTGGTTGCGACGATCAAAATTGTCGTTCCGACCACGGTTGCCGCGGTAGTCGTCGCGGTGTGGGGGTGGTCGGAGCGTGGAACCCTTGCTGCTTCTTCGATGATTATCTTTTTAGCATCATCGGCGTCCGCATATTTTTTAGCAATAGCTAGGAGCGTTGTGACCAATTTAGGTCTTTTGCGGAGGAGCTTGTCCCTTAGGGCATCGTGGAAGCGGAGACCAGTGATGGAAAGCTTCGATTGCCTCGTTGTCGGAGATTGATGGGACCTTGATGCGCATCTCCGAGAAGCGTCGGACGTACTCGCGTAGTGGCTCATCTTTGTGATCTCGAATCCGCTGTAGATCATATTTATTGCTGGGTTGTTCGCAAGTAGCAATGAAGTTGTCGATGAATGCTTGCTTGAGCTCTTGCCAAGAATCAAAGTAGTTTGCTGGTAAGCTGACCAGCCATTGGTGGCCTGCATGGCCGACGGCGACTGGGAAGTAATTAGACATGACGTGATCGTCAGCCATGTCTGGTCTGCACGCGGTTTTGTAGAGCATGACCCATAACTCGGGGTTCTCTTTGCCGTCGTACTTCTGGAGTTTTTCGAGCGAAGTTTTTTGGCCACACGACTTGGCGAAGGTGAGGAGTAAACTGCTTCAAACCCGGAGGGCCGTGGATAGTATCATATTCCATACGGCGATAGCTTTCGTGGGATGCACGATCGTTGGCTCTTTGGTTAATGCGATCACGCAGATCGCGTTCTTCGAGGGAATGGCGGAGATCGTTATTGCCGTCACGGCGATCCCGATTGCCACCCTGGTTGACCCCGCAACCGCGGTTATCATGGTTCTTGCGGCGGTTGTCGTGCCGACCACTGTCATGACCACTGTTTCCGCCTTGAAGGTTGTCTGATGGGTCGTTGTTGCGTGAGCCACGTTGGTTGGGTGGCTGTGGGCGACTTGAGTGCTGGCGACTGCGGCTTGATTCGACTGAGACGGACGGAGCTCGGGCTTGGTTTGCAATCTCTGCGGTCTGGGCTATAGCAGCCGTCAGGTAGGCTTGTACATCATCACGAATTGCCTGGATTTTCGGGATATTGGATAGTCGTTGCATTGTCGCCATAGCAACGGCTACGTTGGCGCTTGGAGTCCTGAAGACCTGCTTTTCCCCTACCCTATCAAAGGCATTGTTGAGATTGTGTGGCTGGAACCTTATGCGTCGTGCCTCCTCTTCTGCCTCGGCTTCGGCTTGTCTGCGATTAAACCGGTCAATATTGCGTGTTTCGCGTGCTAGCCTTCCTTGTTCTGTTTCGCCAACTGCCGGTGGTTCGTCATTACTGACGACATTGATCAAGTCTCCTCGCCTGGGAAGGATGGGAATCGTGGGAACCCCGGGGAGTGGTCTGGGATATCCAGATCGTATTCAACTTCTTCATTGTCACGATGCTGAAGCCCAGTGTGGACGGAGCCATTAGATGCGATGCTGGACGGGGAGCTTGAGCCGCCCTCTTGAACTGTGTGGACCGATCCTTCTTGATACTCCTCAATTCGAACCATGTTGATGAAGTTGCGTGGCTTTGGCCGAGGTCGATGTATAAAACATAGATCCGAGCAGCGTTGTATATTGTACGCGTAGTTGGAAGCAGTGTTTGGCAGGCCGTAGGGCTGAGCCTGGTAATTCTCCATCAAGGCTTCGCACTCGGAGAGCCGGAGACCCATTGCGGGGGCTGGTCGGCGACGAACGGAGCGCCCTTCAGGAATAGACGTGACCACGAGATCCGTACCGAGTCGTGCAGGACGACTGGCCCGAGCTGGTCGGGTAGATCTGTTGTGGGTAGTGGTTACCTGCTCGGTAGGTTGATTTTGAATCGAATCTATCAGAGCTAGGGTTTCAGCAAGCTTGGTGCCGACCTGATCGATGGAGTCCAGCAGGTCGGTGTTGTCGATCTGCCTCCCTTTGTAGCGAGGAAGCGAACGACGGGTTGTCGACGTGGCTGAAGACGATGCTGGTGTGGCCGGAGCCAGATCTAACGTGGTCGGAGCCGTAGCTGATGCTGGTGAAGCAGTGGTCGACGTAGATTGGATCTGCGCCTCCTCCGTGGTCATGGCGATGAAGTTGTCGGAGCCAGTGGTCCAGGTGATCTGGCCGATGGTGAACGTGAGGTCGTTCGGCGTAGCCATGGAACCAGGGATGATGACCATCTTGTTCGTCTGGGGAGCAGTACGCACACCCCCTACCTGGCGCGCCACTGTCGACAAAATATGATCGGCAGTCTACCTAGGGGTATGCCCAAGGTAGTAGATTATCGGCAGACAAGTGCGCAAGCTACGAACGAGATGGTGACGCAAGACAGACACGAGGTTTTATCTAGGTTCGGCCGCCGTGAGGGCGTAATACCTACGTCATGCGTCTGATTTTATTGCTGTATGTAAATGAGATGATTTTTGAGAGGGGTCCCCTGTCCGTCTTATATAGTCTGGGGGGCAGGGTTACGGATCTTGAAACTAATCCCAACCAGTTACAATTGCCATAGGTGGCCGGATAAGGATTCCTATTCTAACCGACCAGAATCTTGCTTGATCTCCAAGTCTGCCTTGATTCCATGCGCGGGACTCCGAGCAGATCGGTTGGGCCGCGCGTCGTCTTCTGGTGGGCCGGACCCCCTGGTCCGGGCCGGCCCAAACCTAGCCGTAAGGGTATAGGGGTTAATACCCCCACAGTATGCTTTTCATATTAGTTGGATATATTGTGACTGTTTTTGTTTAAACACAAGCATATTATCACTTATATACTGTAATGTTTGCGTCATTTCTCTGGTTAGCTTATTGTCACTTCTGGTGTTTTGTTTCACTTAAATGGTATCACTTATGACTGTTTTTGTTTAAACACAAGCATATTATCACTTAAAATTGTATTGTAGCAGGGTTTTCCGGTGTCAATAGGCAATATTTTGCACAGTAAGTTATATCATGGCATTAATTTAGATCATTTGGTCAGTGCAGGTCTCACTGGATTGACACACCTTGACCTATTTGGAGCTCTCATAGTTGATTCTGGCATGAACTGCTTCAGATGTAAGTATGCATTACTCAAAAGACTATCCTATCCAAGAAGACTACCATGTTAGCTCTAAAAAAATGCAGCAGCTTCTCTTGGTGCATACTACCTTGATGTAGGAGCATTGCCTTATTTATGTCCGTGGATTTCTTTCCATTTGTAAATAAGGAATCTCACTGCATTTTAAACATTGCACCGCTGTTTCAGTTTTCAAGAATCTTCAGTCCCTGGAGGCAAAGTTATTAGTTCCAGACCGGAGATTGAACCGGCGAGGCCATCGGTTCACTGGTCCAACCGTTTAGAACCGGTTGAACCGCCGGTTCAATTGTTTTGGATCGAACAAATTGAACCGGCCACAGTTACTTTGAACCGGTGTATATATATATATATATATATATATATATATATATATATATATATATATATATATATATATATATATATATATATATATATATATATATAGAACTACTATCATGTAGCTGGCTACAGAATAACTTATTCTATAGCCACTTTGAGTTATGATAATTACTATGTTAATTTACGAGATTATAGTAACTCCTTACTAAGTGGTTTAATATAACGTTATGGTAAATATCCTCATGTATTATAGTAACCCAACTATCGTAAATATGTATTGACATTATGATAAATTAGTATATAAAATTATAGTAAATGGAGGTGGCTACAGAATAACTTATTTTGTAGCCGGCTACTGAATAGCCTCTCCCTATATATATATATATATATATATATATATATATATATATATATATATATATATATATAACTACTATCCTATAGCTGGCTGCAGAATAACTTATTCTGTAGCCACTTTGAGTTACGATAATTACTATGTTAATTTACGAGATTTACAGTAACTCCTTACTAAGTAGTTTACTATAACGTTATGGTAAATATTCCCATGTGTTATAGTAACCCAACTATCGTAAATATGTATTGACATTATGGTAAATTAGTATATAAAATTATGGTAAATAGAGGTGGCTACAGAATAACTTATTTTGTAGCCGGCTGCTGAATAGCCTCTCCCTATATATATATATATATATATATATATATATATATATATATATATATATATATATATATATATATATATATATATATATATATATAATAATTGACAGATGATAAATAAACAACACAAATTTAATTGCACAAGTTTTTAGATTCAAAACAAAAGTGCATGATAACTGATAAGAAATGCAGCTCATCTGTTACTACTTTCATCCCTACTAATAACTAATATACTCTAACACGAACACGAGCTTCATATATTTATGAATCTTCACATTGACAAATCATAGATGCCTAATTTAATCTTAACCCAGGCTCACCATTAGCCATGTCGCGAAGTTCAGGCATGGTCGTCTGGAACTGGAAAACAGCAGGGAAGCGCCTGGAGACCTGGAGCGGTGTAGCCTAGAGCAGAGTAGCAGACAGCAAGGCTGCAGCCGCACGCCGCTGCCGGTTGCGGACGACGTGAGCTCGACCCGCCGCGGCCGGCCCGTTGCCCGCCGCGGCCACTGCGACCACCCGTTTCCTGCCGCCAGCCGCACGCCGACTCGCCCGTAGCTGCTTGCTGATGCTCTTGCTGCCGCCTGTTAGACGCTGCACGGAGTAGAAAGCGCCGCGCTGCCGCCTAGAACACGAAAAAGCAATTTTTCCCTCCCACTCGGCCACTCCCAGGGCAAAACAACCCTAAAGAGGCATTTGGAGCCAATTTCCAATAATACCCCTAACTAGATAAGGTCGTCCGGTGTGCACAGAGGGGTAATTTTGAAAAAACTCAAAAACTCGCCGGTTCGTATGGAAATGGACGGTTCACCGGTTCTGTAAAAAATCGGCCGGTTCAATTGGTTTTTAATGGTTCGATTGCACAAACAGTCTTTTAAGTGAATCGGACCGATCTAGGCTCTGGTTCGGTCTTTTAGCGATTGAACCGCTGGTCCGGTCCGATCCTAATAACTAGGCCTGGAGGTCTGCGGTGGGTTGATTACAGATGCCGGTGTGAAGAACATCAAGGACTTTGAAAGCCCTGACGTTACTCAACCCATCTCAAAATGGAAACCTCACGGACAAAACCCTAGAGCTGATCTTGGGACTCGGGTACAATTTCGTTGTTCTCTCCATGTGCATTTATCAGGACATTGTTCTCGTTTCAATAGTTGCATCTGTTGACAGGCCTGACCACGCTGGTGTCGTTGAAAGTGTCCAACTCCCGGGTGTCCAACTCGGGCCTCCACCACCTGAAACCACTGCAGGACCTGCGCTCCGTATCCTGAAGTCCTGCAGGGTGACGGCGGCAAGCGAGATGCCGAGATCGATAAGCTCCCGCTGTTCGCTCTCCCCAACCTGATCAGTGTGCGGCCGGAGTGATACGACCAGAACTCCACAGCGACCTGTAACTGTAAAGCAAGTGGTGCCTGACTAGAGCAGGTCGCCTTGTTCAGAATATTACTAGTAGTTCCATACTAAAATATATAAAACCGTAAGCACATACATGTGTACAACTACAGTCGCTCGCATATTAAAGTGCGCACATACAAATATACAGAAGTTTACAGATCAGCAGACGGCCAGTGAAGTCAACTATATGGACCAAAAATTGCTGGAGCTAATCTAGAAGAAACTAAAAGCGTTCGTTCATGGGCATGGGCATATCTTGCACCATGTTAACCTGTCCTGATCCTTTCTGTCTCTCTTTCCGTGTCTCTGTATTCTGATCATATGACGACCATCCTGTCCTGTACGGTTACCGACCTACAGTAGCCGCCACTAGCTAGCTACCTGCCTTCCTCGTGATCCGTGAGGGTGATGCTGGTGATCCTGCAGGAGGACTCGCCGAACGAGTCGGACGACACGGCGAGGCTGGTGATCCGGACGTTGTAGTATGCCGGCTGGCGGGGCTCCGGCATGGTGACCCCCTCGCTCCCCAGCATGGCCACCACCTCCGACATGTTGGGCCGGTCGTCGGCGCTGTCCTGCACGCACAGCAGCGCCACCTGCACGCACCTCGTCACCTCGCTCAACGGCAGGTCGTCGCCCAGCGCCGGGTCCACCAGCTCGTGCCATTTCCCGTCCTGCCACAGCTGGTACGCCTGTATTGTAAGTGCTCTGTCAGGCTAATCGCGCAACTCTGAATTTCACGCATTGCAGGTAATCTGGATAGCCGTACTTACATATCCTGTGAGATTGAAGAACTTGCCGTACTGGTAGAAGCCGGCGGTCCTCTTCCCGCTTATCATCTCGAGGAGCAAGACCCCGAAGCTGAAAACGTCGGATTTGATGGAGAAGAGACCCTCGGAAGCGTATTCCGGAGCGATGTAGCCACTAAATGAGCAGGACGAACAAATTAATTAAAGACCATTCCTAAATTTGATCAGTGGCCAGTAGTGATTATTCAGCAGCCTGCTGCTGCTACTGCAAATGGTCAGTAGAGAACTCACTGCGTGCCGACGACCCTGGTGGTGTTGGCCTCGGTGACGTTGGAGCAGAAGATCCTGGCCATGCCGAAGTCGGAGATCTTGGGGTTCATGTCGCGGTCCAGGAGGATGTTGCTGGCCTTGAGGTCCCGGTGGATGACCCGCAGCCGCGAGTGCTTGTGCAGGTAGAGCAAGCCCTGCGCGACGCCGTCGATGATCCGGAACCGCCGCTCCCAGGTCAGGGCCTTCCCTTTCTCGCTGTCTGCACGCACAAGCCGGTGGTAGCATTACGTACATCGATCAGCAAACAAGCTAATAAATACTGACAGAAACGAACGGAATGGATCGAGCAGTAAGTAGAGCGTTAATTATCGAGGAGACGAGTTGCCTACCGAAGATGAAGAAGTCGAGGCTCTTGTTGTGCATATACTCGTAGACGAGCATCTTCTCGTCGGCCTGCACGCAGCACCCCAGCAGGCGCACCAGGTTGGTGTGCTGCAGCTTGGCGATCAGCTGGATCTCCGTCTTGAACTCCATCAGACCCTGCACCGACACCGACGACAGCCGCTTGATCGCGATCTCCAGGCCGCCGGGCAGCTCACCCTGGATGATATAATGATGATGATGAATACGGACACAATGCATGTATACGTGGCACAAAAGATGCATGAGTATGCCAATTGATTGATGGTCATTCTGCATGATGAAATAAGAAACAGGACATTTCTGACAGTACTCCTAGTACCTTGTACACGGGTCCGAAGCCGCCCTGGCCTAGCTTGTGGTCGTCGGAGAAGTTGCCGGTGGCGTCGGCGATCTGGTCGAAGTCGAAGATGGAGAACTCGGAGTCGGCGACCTGCTCCATCTCCATGGACATGGTGGGCACGCTCACCCTCCCTGACATTTCGATCACTGACACATTAAGCAATGCACGCGCGCCGTTAGTGACGACAGTAGTTTGGAGTTTTGATTACGCTAGCTAATAACAACTCAAGTACTTGTAATAATAAGCACAAGTAACTTGATTACCTCTCCTCCTCCGCTTTCGGATCCACAGGAAGCATGCGAGGAAGCAGGCCAGGAGCACGGACACGGGGACGACGACGGCGACCATCCATAGCGTCGTGCTGCTACCTGACGATGATGAACACATGGCGCGGGGGGTTAATTAGCGCAGTAAGCAGCAGGCAGCATCAGCATGATTGATATAAGGTGGTGCAAGAAAATTAGGCACTGCAGTAGAAGTAGTTAGGCGCGCTACAGTGGTGTTAACATCTGAAGCATCGATCTGTTCTATGTTAACATTGAACACGTTGTATAGTGTCTCAATCTCTCTTGAAAGCAACAGCATGGAAGTGGAATTGGCAATTTGGCATGCATGGTTGGGCAGCACCAGCAGGCCATGCCTTTGCAACGGCCCCGATCTCCCAAGTCAAGGTCGACTATGGAGCTAGCACTAGGCAGATGTGAATATCTGCACGATCTGTTACTGTTCCGAAGCTATTTGGCATCAGGGCCCTTTGGCACCGCTCCCAGCTCCACCTTCACGCTCTACTTCAGCGTGGAGCCCTACCAAACGGGCAAAATCACCGAGCTTCACATAGGAATCCAAAGGAGCGATTCTCGTTTTTTTTATTATAGGAGACGTGTAGCAGAAAAAACCATGCTTTTTCACGGAATCCTATTGCTTCCCTTCAGAATTGATTCTCACCACCTTGTTCTCCCATGAGAATCATTTTTTGGGGGGAATCAGGAAGTAAAGCTCAACCTAAGTGAACCTAAGGTAGGCTCATGTATTGCTCTACCAAAGTGGCCCTAAGATAGGGGCTAAAGTTTAGTCTCTGTCACATCTAATGTTTTGTGTCGGTTAGGAGGACTAAACATGAGATAAATTTAAAACTAATTGCATAAGCTAGCCGTGACGAATTTATTAAGCCTAATCAAGCCATGATTAGCATATGTTTACTGTAGCACCACATTCACTAATCATGAACTAATTAGAATTAATAGATTCGTCTCTAGAATTAGTCATGACTTATGAAATTAGTGTATATTTACTGCTCCTAATTAGTATCAAACATTTGATGTGCTGATGAGGAAAGTTTAGTCACGCACGCCGTGCGCATAGTCTGCACTGCACCGCAGTGAGAAGGGAAGAAGAATGGTATGGGCCCTGTTCGTTTGGGCTGGTTTGGCTTATAAGCCATGATTGAAAGTACTGTTGACTAATTTGGTGTGAGAAAAAAATATTGTTCATTGACTGATAAACCCTGACTTATAATAAGACAGATTCGCGAACATGCTGATGGGCAGCGACGGATTCTGGTGAGTACGTGATGAGGCATATGCCAACACCATGGCCCACGGGGTTGCCATAGCATGAGGTTTGAGGGATCTACCAAATTCGATCGCACGATGGAACGGAACGGAACGTCAGTCCTCAAGCCTGCTGTCTGGACTCTGGAGGTCAGGCAGGCCCGTGTGCATCTCTCGCTACCGGCCAGACCCCCAGAGCCACCAAGGATGACCGGAGAGACCGGAAGGGAAACCGAGGCCCGGAGAGTAGCAGGTCGCCGTGGGTGGGGAGAGTCTACTAGCAGGGGCCTATCGGCAGCTAGCAAGCTAGTTAGTGCTGCGTGCTACTCGTGCTACTCGTGCCAGCGGCCGCCTATCCAGTCAAAACCAAAGTCACCGTCACACATGATGGTCCAGATGGGGACGGATGAGATCACCAATTTTTCTACCACTATCTCTGTTGGTTGATTCCTTCACATGGTGAGCTTGGCAGCAGATTATTAACATTTGTCCACAGCGATCGGAGGGCCCTTACCTATGTAGTATCCTTTTTCGTAATCCCGAAACACGAGTAATAAAGGAGTTTGGATTGGGGGAAATGTGTGTGGATCAGCTGACTTGGTCGCGGATTCGAAACGCAAAAAACATCAACAAAAGACCTCGCTCGGCACACACCAAGCCAAGCCGGCCGGACCGATCGATAAAAGTCACGCTCCGGTCCTGTTCCTGGCGCACGGCGAATCATATCATTCGCTGCCCGAGCATTTTCCTTAGCTAGCAGGCTGACGTGCTCTCTCGGTTCTACAGGGGCCCAAAGCTGTGGAGTGTGTATTTTTCATTTACATAGATGCACATATGTGTAAGCTACAGCCCACAGCTACAAAAGTTGTAGCATTCGTAAGCAAGTTTTGTACAGCATATTTTTCCTTGTTGGGATCTTGGGTTTTGACTAACATTATCTGAATATGTAGCTAGACCATGCATTGAAAAACTAGACTTGTTTTGTTGCCACTTCTCTAGTTACTATATCTCACAGCCTGCTTGGAAGTTTCCTTAACTAACCATGTATCTCGTAACTTCTAGCTTTAAAAAACCACTGCAGCATTGTAAAAATATCGATTATACCTTCTGAATGAGTATCTATTTTTGCTCTGTGTGTCTTTTATCAAGTTATTGTTGTTGTTGTTGTTGTTATTGTTGTTAATATAGACTAGTAGAGGACTAGATCACCCAACTAAAATTTTATTTTATTTTAAATGTATCAGAAAAAAACCTATGCCAAACTCCATTATCCTAGTTGTCGATTATTCAAATGAAATTTTCATCCGGTGACTTGTGAAGATTTATCAACATTTGAGGTAGCTTATTCGGAACCAAAACATGCAAAAATAGAATTGGGACATGATTTGGTTTAGGAACAAAAAAAGACGGGTACTTTTACATAGTCCCATTCCCAATGTGCAGATTAGTTAGTAAATCCCAGGGATAAATTGGTAGTCTGAAACTTTCGAATCACATATATAGCAAGTTCGAAAAATAAGTCTTCAAACATATAAAAATATGTATATATACTTCAGTCGTCCCAAACACCAAACACCAAAAGTTGGTGTTCTAGAAATTTGAGGATAGATAGATTGTGCTCGAAATTACTCATGTACCTCTATTTATTGAAAGTGAATCATGCTAATTAAGGATTATGCCCCTCATTAAAATGAATGCTTGGAGGTATGTAGACCGCAATCTCAAACGGATATGGGCTCAATCTATTGTCCAAGAACTATATAAAACGCCAAGTTTTCTAACATAGTTTCTGAATCCTAGAACATCAAATTTTTCTGGAATGGTTGAGTAGAAATAATAAAATATGGGATGCAAATAAACCATGGAATGCCAGGGGAAAGGCTGAAGTTATTCAATAAAATCAGCTACTACATCTAGTTAACAAGAATGGGTATGGAAAGGTGATATATGGCATGCATTTTAGCAATCAAACAGTTGTGACGACCCAGTAATAAAATTATTTATCATCACGTCGTCGTCCCTATGGGCACTCCCAAGACTAACTATTTAGGGGAAAACAAAACACACTAATATAATTCTACTGATTAAGGTGAGAGAGAGTGAGAACTATGAATGAATTCCTCAGTGTGAATTTTGCATCGAATTTGTAAAACGGGATTCTAGTTTTCTACAAAATTAATGAGAGGACAAAAAAAATCATGAACTGGGACTAACCTTTGGTCGAACCTAGCAGCGGCGTGAGCGTCAGCATATCTTGGGTCTGCGCGAAGAAGACATCCTTCTCGTACCTGATGTGGCAGCGCACGCCGAGAATCCTCCCACCCACTTTCCCGGCGAACAAACTGGCCATCTGGTCTCTGAGGCCGGTCAGACACTCCCGGCACTGCCCCGTCGTCAGATCCTGCGTGCACTGCACGAGCGCGTACACGTTCATGTTCTCCGGCGGGAACCCGGCCTGGCCCGTGGCGTAGCGGGCGCTCCTGTTGCTGGCGGCGTCGGACACCGCGTCCACGAGCCGCGTGACCAGGGCGTCGAACGCGGCGGTGTTCCCGGCGGACACCTTGTTCATGTTCGAGGCGGCGCTCTCCGGCATGTTGGCGGCGCCCGCTCCGGCTCCGGCGAGGAAGTCCTGGTCGGAGAACCGGAGCTGGCACTGGTCGTAGTACATGGTCGCGTCCACGCTGCTGGGGCACCTGCTGGCCGCCTGCACGAACCCCTCGGCGAGGCAGTCCACGCACTGCTGGCCGAGGTAGTCGCCGCGGCAGAGCACGATCCCGTACGCCGCGCCAGGGCCCGCGGCGCCGAACCTCCCCGCCGAGAAGCCCGACGCCGAGGCGTTCCTCGGGAGCTCGGCGACGAGCTTCTGTAGGTTGGCCGCGAACGTGCTGTTGGGCTGGTACGTCTGCAGGACGCTCGAGTTGGTGGGGCTGCAGAAGGAGGACAAGACGGTAGTCCCCACTGGAACGGCAGCGCCGCCGTCGCCCGACGCCGTCGCCGGAGAAGAGGCCACGGCGAGGAGGAGGAGGAGCAAGAGGACAAGCATGGTAGCTAGCTAGGTGCCGAGAGAGGACACGCTGGGGGATCGCGCTGCTGGTGTCGTGTGAGAGTGGCACAAAAACTAGGTGCACCTTGTCTATACTAATAGGCATCGGCCGGGGCCGGTAGTTTATTAAGTGCCAAAGCTATACTTATTAACTGTAGTACTTAACTCACTGGATTGACACACCTTGACCTATTTGGAGCTCTCATAGTTGATTCTGGCATGAACTGCTTCAGATGTAAGTATGCATACTCAAAAGACTATCCTATCCAAGAAGACTACCATGTTAGCTCTAAAAAAAATGCAGCAGCTTCTCTTGGTGCATACTACCTTGATGTAGGAGCATTGCCTTATTTATGTCAGTGGATTTCTTTCCATTTGTAAACAAGGAATCTCACTGCATTTTAAACATTGCACCGCTGTTTCAGTTTTCAAGAATCTTCAGTCCCTGGAGGTCTGCGGTGGGTTGATTACAGATGCCGGTGTGAAGAACATCAGGGACTTTGAAAGCCCTGACGTTACTCAACCTATCTCAAAATGGAAACCTCACGGACAAAACCCTAGAGCTGATCTCGGGTACAATTTCGTTGTTCTCTCCATGTGCATTTATGGGCCGTGGATAGTATCATATTCCATACGGCGATAGCTTTCGTGGGATGCACGATCGTTGGCTCTTTGGTTAATGCGATCACGCAGATCGCGTTCTTCGAGGGAATGGCGGAGATCGTTATTGCCGTCACGGCGATCCCGATTGCCACCCTGGTTGACCCCGCAACCGCGGTTATCATGGTTCTTGCGGCGGTTGTCGTGCCGACCACTGTCATGACCACTGTTTCCGCCTTGAAGGTTGTCTGATGGGTCGTTGTTGCGTGAGCCACGTTGGTTGGGTGGCTGTGGGCGACTTGAGTGCTGGCGACTGCGGCTTGATTCGACTGAGACGGACGGAGCTCGGGCTTGGTTTGCAATCTCTGCGGTCTGGGCTATAGCAGCCGTCAGGTAGGCTTGTACATCATCACGAATTGCCTGGATTTTCGGGATATTGGATAGTCGTTGCATTGTCGCCATAGCAACGGCTACGTTGGCGCTTGGAGTCCTGAAGACCTGCTTTTCCCCTACCCTATCAAAGGCATTGTTGAGATTGTGTGGCTGGAACCTTATGCGTCGTGCCTCCTCTTCTGCCTCGGCTTCGGCTTGTCTGCGATTAAACCGGTCAATATTGCGTGTTTCGCGTGCTAGCCTTCCTTGTTCTGTTTCGCCAACTGCCGGTGGTTCGTCATTACTGACGACATTGATCAAGTCTCCTCGCCTGGGAAGGATGGGAATCGTGGGAACCCCGGGGAGTGGTCTGGGATATCCAGATCGTATTCAACTTCTTCATTGTCACGATGCTGAAGCCCAGTGTGGACGGAGCCATTAGATGCGATGCTGGACGGGGAGCTTGAGCCGCCCTCTTGAACTGTGTGGACCGATCCTTCTTGATACTCCTCAATTCGAACCATGTTGATGAAGTTGCGTGGCTTTGGCCGAGGTCGATGTATAAAACATAGATCCGAGCAGCGTTGTATATTGTACGCGTAGTTGGAAGCAGTGTTTGGCAGGCCGTAGGGCTGAGCCTGGTAATTCTCCATCAAGGCTTCGCACTCGGAGAGCCGGAGACCCATTGCGGGGGCTGGTCGGCGACGAACGGAGCGCCCTTCAGGAATAGACGTGACCACGAGATCCGTACCGAGTCGTGCAGGACGACTGGCCCGAGCTGGTCGGGTAGATCTGTTGTGGGTAGTGGTTACCTGCTCGGTAGGTTGATTTTGAATCGAATCTATCAGAGCTAGGGTTTCAGCAAGCTTGGTGCCGACCTGATCGATGGAGTCCAGCAGGTCGGTGTTGTCGATCTGCCTCCCTTTGTAGCGAGGAAGCGAACGACGGGTTGTCGACGTGGCTGAAGACGATGCTGGTGTGGCCGGAGCCAGATCTAACGTGGTCGGAGCCGTAGCTGATGCTGGTGAAGCAGTGGTCGACGTAGATTGGATCTGCGCCTCCTCCGTGGTCATGGCGATGAAGTTGTCGGAGCCAGTGGTCCAGGTGATCTGGCCGATGGTGAACGTGAGGTCGTTCGGCGTAGCCATGGAACCAGGGATGATGACCATCTTGTTCGTCTGGGGAGCAGTACGCACACCCCCTACCTGGCGCGCCACTGTCGACAAAATATGATCGGCAGTCTACCTAGGGGTATGCCCAAGGTAGTAGATTATCGGCAGACAAGTGCGCAAGCTACGAACGAGATGGTGACGCAAGACAGACACGAGGTTTTATCTAGGTTCGGCCGCCGTGAGGGCGTAATACCTACGTCATGCGTCTGATTTTATTGCTGTATGTAAATGAGATGATTTTTGAGAGGGGTCCCCTGTCCGTCTTATATAGTCTGGGGGGCAGGGTTACGGATCTTGAAACTAATCCCAACCAGTTACAATTGCCATAGGTGGCCGGATAAGGATTCCTATTCTAACCGACCAGAATCTTGCTTGATCTCCAAGTCTGCCTTGATTCCATGCGCGGGACTCCGAGCAGATCGGTTGGGCCGCGCGTCGTCTTCTGGTGGGCCGGACCCCCTGGTCCGGGCCGGCCCAAACCTAGCCGTAAGGGTATAGGGGTTAATACCCCCACAGTATGCTTTTCATATTAGTTGGATATATTGTGACTGTTTTTGTTTAAACACAAGCATATTATCACTTATATACTGTAATGTTTGCGTCATTTCTCTGGTTAGCTTATTGTCACTTCTGGTGTTTTGTTTCACTTAAATGGTATCACTTATGACTGTTTTTGTTTAAACACAAGCATATTATCACTTAAAATTGTATTGTAGCAGGGTTTTCCGGTGTCAATAGGCAATATTTTGCACAGTAAGTTATATCATGGCATTAATTTAGATCATTTGGTCAGTGCAGGTCTCACTGGATTGACACACCTTGACCTATTTGGAGCTCTCATAGTTGATTCTGGCATGAACTGCTTCAGATGTAAGTATGCATTACTCAAAAGACTATCCTATCCAAGAAGACTACCATGTTAGCTCTAAAAAAATGCAGCAGCTTCTCTTGGTGCATACTACCTTGATGTAGGAGCATTGCCTTATTTATGTCCGTGGATTTCTTTCCATTTGTAAATAAGGAATCTCACTGCATTTTAAACATTGCACCGCTGTTTCAGTTTTCAAGAATCTTCAGTCCCTGGAGGCAAAGTTATTAGTTCCAGACCGGAGATTGAACCGGCGAGGCCATCGGTTCACTGGTCCAACCGTTTAGAACCGGTTGAACCGCCGGTTCAATTGTTTTGGATCGAACAAATTGAACCGGCCACAGTTACTTTGAACCGGTGTATATATATATATATATATATATATATATATATATATATATATATATATATATATATATATATATATATATATATATATATATATATATAGAACTACTATCATGTAGCTGGCTACAGAATAACTTATTCTATAGCCACTTTGAGTTATGATAATTACTATGTTAATTTACGAGATTATAGTAACTCCTTACTAAGTGGTTTAATATAACGTTATGGTAAATATCCTCATGTATTATAGTAACCCAACTATCGTAAATATGTATTGACATTATGATAAATTAGTATATAAAATTATAGTAAATGGAGGTGGCTACAGAATAACTTATTTTGTAGCCGGCTACTGAATAGCCTCTCCCTATATATATATATATATATATATATATATATATATATATATATATATATATATATATAACTACTATCCTATAGCTGGCTGCAGAATAACTTATTCTGTAGCCACTTTGAGTTACGATAATTACTATGTTAATTTACGAGATTTACAGTAACTCCTTACTAAGTAGTTTACTATAACGTTATGGTAAATATTCCCATGTGTTATAGTAACCCAACTATCGTAAATATGTATTGACATTATGGTAAATTAGTATATAAAATTATGGTAAATAGAGGTGGCTACAGAATAACTTATTTTGTAGCCGGCTGCTGAATAGCCTCTCCCTATATATATATATATATATATATATATATATATATATATATATATATATATATATATATATATATATATATATATATATATATATAATAATTGACAGATGATAAATAAACAACACAAATTTAATTGCACAAGTTTTTAGATTCAAAACAAAAGTGCATGATAACTGATAAGAAATGCAGCTCATCTGTTACTACTTTCATCCCTACTAATAACTAATATACTCTAACACGAACACGAGCTTCATATATTTATGAATCTTCACATTGACAAATCATAGATGCCTAATTTAATCTTAACCCAGGCTCACCATTAGCCATGTCGCGAAGTTCAGGCATGGTCGTCTGGAACTGGAAAACAGCAGGGAAGCGCCTGGAGACCTGGAGCGGTGTAGCCTAGAGCAGAGTAGCAGACAGCAAGGCTGCAGCCGCACGCCGCTGCCGGTTGCGGACGACGTGAGCTCGACCCGCCGCGGCCGGCCCGTTGCCCGCCGCGGCCACTGCGACCACCCGTTTCCTGCCGCCAGCCGCACGCCGACTCGCCCGTAGCTGCTTGCTGATGCTCTTGCTGCCGCCTGTTAGACGCTGCACGGAGTAGAAAGCGCCGCGCTGCCGCCTAGAACACGAAAAAGCAATTTTTCCCTCCCACTCGGCCACTCCCAGGGCAAAACAACCCTAAAGAGGCATTTGGAGCCAATTTCCAATAATACCCCTAACTAGATAAGGTCGTCCGGTGTGCACAGAGGGGTAATTTTGAAAAAACTCAAAAACTCGCCGGTTCGTATGGAAATGGACGGTTCACCGGTTCTGTAAAAAATCGGCCGGTTCAATTGGTTTTTAATGGTTCGATTGCACAAACAGTCTTTTAAGTGAATCGGACCGATCTAGGCTCTGGTTCGGTCTTTTAGCGATTGAACCGCTGGTCCGGTCCGATCCTAATAACTAGGCCTGGAGGTCTGCGGTGGGTTGATTACAGATGCCGGTGTGAAGAACATCAAGGACTTTGAAAGCCCTGACGTTACTCAACCCATCTCAAAATGGAAACCTCACGGACAAAACCCTAGAGCTGATCTTGGGACTCGGGTACAATTTCGTTGTTCTCTCCATGTGCATTTATCAGGACATTGTTCTCGTTTCAATAGTTGCATCTGTTGACAGGCCTGACCACGCTGGTGTCGTTGAAAGTGTCCAACTCCCGGGTGTCCAACTCGGGCCTCCACCACCTGAAACCACTGCAGGACCTGCGCTCCGTATCCTGAAGTCCTGCAGGGTGACGGCGGCAAGCGAGATGCCGAGATCGATAAGCTCCCGCTGTTCGCTCTCCCCAACCTGATCAGTGTGCGGCCGGAGTGATACGACCAGAACTCCACAGCGACCTGTAACTGTAAAGCAAGTGGTGCCTGACTAGAGCAGGTCGCCTTGTTCAGAATATTACTAGTAGTTCCATACTAAAATATATAAAACCGTAAGCACATACATGTGTACAACTACAGTCGCTCGCATATTAAAGTGCGCACATACAAATATACAGAAGTTTACAGATCAGCAGACGGCCAGTGAAGTCAACTATATGGACCAAAAATTGCTGGAGCTAATCTAGAAGAAACTAAAAGCGTTCGTTCATGGGCATGGGCATATCTTGCACCATGTTAACCTGTCCTGATCCTTTCTGTCTCTCTTTCCGTGTCTCTGTATTCTGATCATATGACGACCATCCTGTCCTGTACGGTTACCGACCTACAGTAGCCGCCACTAGCTAGCTACCTGCCTTCCTCGTGATCCGTGAGGGTGATGCTGGTGATCCTGCAGGAGGACTCGCCGAACGAGTCGGACGACACGGCGAGGCTGGTGATCCGGACGTTGTAGTATGCCGGCTGGCGGGGCTCCGGCATGGTGACCCCCTCGCTCCCCAGCATGGCCACCACCTCCGACATGTTGGGCCGGTCGTCGGCGCTGTCCTGCACGCACAGCAGCGCCACCTGCACGCACCTCGTCACCTCGCTCAACGGCAGGTCGTCGCCCAGCGCCGGGTCCACCAGCTCGTGCCATTTCCCGTCCTGCCACAGCTGGTACGCCTGTATTGTAAGTGCTCTGTCAGGCTAATCGCGCAACTCTGAATTTCACGCATTGCAGGTAATCTGGATAGCCGTACTTACATATCCTGTGAGATTGAAGAACTTGCCGTACTGGTAGAAGCCGGCGGTCCTCTTCCCGCTTATCATCTCGAGGAGCAAGACCCCGAAGCTGAAAACGTCGGATTTGATGGAGAAGAGACCCTCGGAAGCGTATTCCGGAGCGATGTAGCCACTAAATGAGCAGGACGAACAAATTAATTAAAGACCATTCCTAAATTTGATCAGTGGCCAGTAGTGATTATTCAGCAGCCTGCTGCTGCTACTGCAAATGGTCAGTAGAGAACTCACTGCGTGCCGACGACCCTGGTGGTGTTGGCCTCGGTGACGTTGGAGCAGAAGATCCTGGCCATGCCGAAGTCGGAGATCTTGGGGTTCATGTCGCGGTCCAGGAGGATGTTGCTGGCCTTGAGGTCCCGGTGGATGACCCGCAGCCGCGAGTGCTTGTGCAGGTAGAGCAAGCCCTGCGCGACGCCGTCGATGATCCGGAACCGCCGCTCCCAGGTCAGGGCCTTCCCTTTCTCGCTGTCTGCACGCACAAGCCGGTGGTAGCATTACGTACATCGATCAGCAAACAAGCTAATAAATACTGACAGAAACGAACGGAATGGATCGAGCAGTAAGTAGAGCGTTAATTATCGAGGAGACGAGTTGCCTACCGAAGATGAAGAAGTCGAGGCTCTTGTTGTGCATATACTCGTAGACGAGCATCTTCTCGTCGGCCTGCACGCAGCACCCCAGCAGGCGCACCAGGTTGGTGTGCTGCAGCTTGGCGATCAGCTGGATCTCCGTCTTGAACTCCATCAGACCCTGCACCGACACCGACGACAGCCGCTTGATCGCGATCTCCAGGCCGCCGGGCAGCTCACCCTGGATGATATAATGATGATGATGAATACGGACACAATGCATGTATACGTGGCACAAAAGATGCATGAGTATGCCAATTGATTGATGGTCATTCTGCATGATGAAATAAGAAACAGGACATTTCTGACAGTACTCCTAGTACCTTGTACACGGGTCCGAAGCCGCCCTGGCCTAGCTTGTGGTCGTCGGAGAAGTTGCCGGTGGCGTCGGCGATCTGGTCGAAGTCGAAGATGGAGAACTCGGAGTCGGCGACCTGCTCCATCTCCATGGACATGGTGGGCACGCTCACCCTCCCTGACATTTCGATCACTGACACATTAAGCAATGCACGCGCGCCGTTAGTGACGACAGTAGTTTGGAGTTTTGATTACGCTAGCTAATAACAACTCAAGTACTTGTAATAATAAGCACAAGTAACTTGATTACCTCTCCTCCTCCGCTTTCGGATCCACAGGAAGCATGCGAGGAAGCAGGCCAGGAGCACGGACACGGGGACGACGACGGCGACCATCCATAGCGTCGTGCTGCTACCTGACGATGATGAACACATGGCGCGGGGGGTTAATTAGCGCAGTAAGCAGCAGGCAGCATCAGCATGATTGATATAAGGTGGTGCAAGAAAATTAGGCACTGCAGTAGAAGTAGTTAGGCGCGCTACAGTGGTGTTAACATCTGAAGCATCGATCTGTTCTATGTTAACATTGAACACGTTGTATAGTGTCTCAATCTCTCTTGAAAGCAACAGCATGGAAGTGGAATTGGCAATTTGGCATGCATGGTTGGGCAGCACCAGCAGGCCATGCCTTTGCAACGGCCCCGATCTCCCAAGTCAAGGTCGACTATGGAGCTAGCACTAGGCAGATGTGAATATCTGCACGATCTGTTACTGTTCCGAAGCTATTTGGCATCAGGGCCCTTTGGCACCGCTCCCAGCTCCACCTTCACGCTCTACTTCAGCGTGGAGCCCTACCAAACGGGCAAAATCACCGAGCTTCACATAGGAATCCAAAGGAGCGATTCTCGTTTTTTTTATTATAGGAGACGTGTAGCAGAAAAAACCATGCTTTTTCACGGAATCCTATTGCTTCCCTTCAGAATTGATTCTCACCACCTTGTTCTCCCATGAGAATCATTTTTTGGGGGGAATCAGGAAGTAAAGCTCAACCTAAGTGAACCTAAGGTAGGCTCATGTATTGCTCTACCAAAGTGGCCCTAAGATAGGGGCTAAAGTTTAGTCTCTGTCACATCTAATGTTTTGTGTCGGTTAGGAGGACTAAACATGAGATAAATTTAAAACTAATTGCATAAGCTAGCCGTGACGAATTTATTAAGCCTAATCAAGCCATGATTAGCATATGTTTACTGTAGCACCACATTCACTAATCATGAACTAATTAGAATTAATAGATTCGTCTCTAGAATTAGTCATGACTTATGAAATTAGTGTATATTTACTGCTCCTAATTAGTATCAAACATTTGATGTGCTGATGAGGAAAGTTTAGTCACGCACGCCGTGCGCATAGTCTGCACTGCACCGCAGTGAGAAGGGAAGAAGAATGGTATGGGCCCTGTTCGTTTGGGCTGGTTTGGCTTATAAGCCATGATTGAAAGTACTGTTGACTAATTTGGTGTGAGAAAAAAATATTGTTCATTGACTGATAAACCCTGACTTATAATAAGACAGATTCGCGAACATGCTGATGGGCAGCGACGGATTCTGGTGAGTACGTGATGAGGCATATGCCAACACCATGGCCCACGGGGTTGCCATAGCATGAGGTTTGAGGGATCTACCAAATTCGATCGCACGATGGAACGGAACGGAACGTCAGTCCTCAAGCCTGCTGTCTGGACTCTGGAGGTCAGGCAGGCCCGTGTGCATCTCTCGCTACCGGCCAGACCCCCAGAGCCACCAAGGATGACCGGAGAGACCGGAAGGGAAACCGAGGCCCGGAGAGTAGCAGGTCGCCGTGGGTGGGGAGAGTCTACTAGCAGGGGCCTATCGGCAGCTAGCAAGCTAGTTAGTGCTGCGTGCTACTCGTGCTACTCGTGCCAGCGGCCGCCTATCCAGTCAAAACCAAAGTCACCGTCACACATGATGGTCCAGATGGGGACGGATGAGATCACCAATTTTTCTACCACTATCTCTGTTGGTTGATTCCTTCACATGGTGAGCTTGGCAGCAGATTATTAACATTTGTCCACAGCGATCGGAGGGCCCTTACCTATGTAGTATCCTTTTTCGTAATCCCGAAACACGAGTAATAAAGGAGTTTGGATTGGGGGAAATGTGTGTGGATCAGCTGACTTGGTCGCGGATTCGAAACGCAAAAAACATCAACAAAAGACCTCGCTCGGCACACACCAAGCCAAGCCGGCCGGACCGATCGATAAAAGTCACGCTCCGGTCCTGTTCCTGGCGCACGGCGAATCATATCATTCGCTGCCCGAGCATTTTCCTTAGCTAGCAGGCTGACGTGCTCTCTCGGTTCTACAGGGGCCCAAAGCTGTGGAGTGTGTATTTTTCATTTACATAGATGCACATATGTGTAAGCTACAGCCCACAGCTACAAAAGTTGTAGCATTCGTAAGCAAGTTTTGTACAGCATATTTTTCCTTGTTGGGATCTTGGGTTTTGACTAACATTATCTGAATATGTAGCTAGACCATGCATTGAAAAACTAGACTTGTTTTGTTGCCACTTCTCTAGTTACTATATCTCACAGCCTGCTTGGAAGTTTCCTTAACTAACCATGTATCTCGTAACTTCTAGCTTTAAAAAACCACTGCAGCATTGTAAAAATATCGATTATACCTTCTGAATGAGTATCTATTTTTGCTCTGTGTGTCTTTTATCAAGTTATTGTTGTTGTTGTTGTTGTTATTGTTGTTAATATAGACTAGTAGAGGACTAGATCACCCAACTAAAATTTTATTTTATTTTAAATGTATCAGAAAAAAACCTATGCCAAACTCCATTATCCTAGTTGTCGATTATTCAAATGAAATTTTCATCCGGTGACTTGTGAAGATTTATCAACATTTGAGGTAGCTTATTCGGAACCAAAACATGCAAAAATAGAATTGGGACATGATTTGGTTTAGGAACAAAAAAAGACGGGTACTTTTACATAGTCCCATTCCCAATGTGCAGATTAGTTAGTAAATCCCAGGGATAAATTGGTAGTCTGAAACTTTCGAATCACATATATAGCAAGTTCGAAAAATAAGTCTTCAAACATATAAAAATATGTATATATACTTCAGTCGTCCCAAACACCAAACACCAAAAGTTGGTGTTCTAGAAATTTGAGGATAGATAGATTGTGCTCGAAATTACTCATGTACCTCTATTTATTGAAAGTGAATCATGCTAATTAAGGATTATGCCCCTCATTAAAATGAATGCTTGGAGGTATGTAGACCGCAATCTCAAACGGATATGGGCTCAATCTATTGTCCAAGAACTATATAAAACGCCAAGTTTTCTAACATAGTTTCTGAATCCTAGAACATCAAATTTTTCTGGAATGGTTGAGTAGAAATAATAAAATATGGGATGCAAATAAACCATGGAATGCCAGGGGAAAGGCTGAAGTTATTCAATAAAATCAGCTACTACATCTAGTTAACAAGAATGGGTATGGAAAGGTGATATATGGCATGCATTTTAGCAATCAAACAGTTGTGACGACCCAGTAATAAAATTATTTATCATCACGTCGTCGTCCCTATGGGCACTCCCAAGACTAACTATTTAGGGGAAAACAAAACACACTAATATAATTCTACTGATTAAGGTGAGAGAGAGTGAGAACTATGAATGAATTCCTCAGTGTGAATTTTGCATCGAATTTGTAAAACGGGATTCTAGTTTTCTACAAAATTAATGAGAGGACAAAAAAAATCATGAACTGGGACTAACCTTTGGTCGAACCTAGCAGCGGCGTGAGCGTCAGCATATCTTGGGTCTGCGCGAAGAAGACATCCTTCTCGTACCTGATGTGGCAGCGCACGCCGAGAATCCTCCCACCCACTTTCCCGGCGAACAAACTGGCCATCTGGTCTCTGAGGCCGGTCAGACACTCCCGGCACTGCCCCGTCGTCAGATCCTGCGTGCACTGCACGAGCGCGTACACGTTCATGTTCTCCGGCGGGAACCCGGCCTGGCCCGTGGCGTAGCGGGCGCTCCTGTTGCTGGCGGCGTCGGACACCGCGTCCACGAGCCGCGTGACCAGGGCGTCGAACGCGGCGGTGTTCCCGGCGGACACCTTGTTCATGTTCGAGGCGGCGCTCTCCGGCATGTTGGCGGCGCCCGCTCCGGCTCCGGCGAGGAAGTCCTGGTCGGAGAACCGGAGCTGGCACTGGTCGTAGTACATGGTCGCGTCCACGCTGCTGGGGCACCTGCTGGCCGCCTGCACGAACCCCTCGGCGAGGCAGTCCACGCACTGCTGGCCGAGGTAGTCGCCGCGGCAGAGCACGATCCCGTACGCCGCGCCAGGGCCCGCGGCGCCGAACCTCCCCGCCGAGAAGCCCGACGCCGAGGCGTTCCTCGGGAGCTCGGCGACGAGCTTCTGTAGGTTGGCCGCGAACGTGCTGTTGGGCTGGTACGTCTGCAGGACGCTCGAGTTGGTGGGGCTGCAGAAGGAGGACAAGACGGTAGTCCCCACTGGAACGGCAGCGCCGCCGTCGCCCGACGCCGTCGCCGGAGAAGAGGCCACGGCGAGGAGGAGGAGGAGCAAGAGGACAAGCATGGTAGCTAGCTAGGTGCCGAGAGAGGACACGCTGGGGGATCGCGCTGCTGGTGTCGTGTGAGAGTGGCACAAAAACTAGGTGCACCTTGTCTATACTAATAGGCATCGGCCGGGGCCGGTAGTTTATTAAGTGCCAAAGCTATACTTATTAACTGTAGTACTTAACTCACTGGATTGACACACCTTGACCTATTTGGAGCTCTCATAGTTGATTCTGGCATGAACTGCTTCAGATGTAAGTATGCATACTCAAAAGACTATCCTATCCAAGAAGACTACCATGTTAGCTCTAAAAAAAATGCAGCAGCTTCTCTTGGTGCATACTACCTTGATGTAGGAGCATTGCCTTATTTATGTCAGTGGATTTCTTTCCATTTGTAAACAAGGAATCTCACTGCATTTTAAACATTGCACCGCTGTTTCAGTTTTCAAGAATCTTCAGTCCCTGGAGGTCTGCGGTGGGTTGATTACAGATGCCGGTGTGAAGAACATCAGGGACTTTGAAAGCCCTGACGTTACTCAACCTATCTCAAAATGGAAACCTCACGGACAAAACCCTAGAGCTGATCTCGGGTACAATTTCGTTGTTCTCTCCATGTGCATTTATCAGGACATTATTCTCGTTTCAATAGTTGCATCTGTTGACAGGCCTGACCACGCTGGTGTCGTTGAAAGTGTCCAACTCCCGGGTGTCCAACTCGGGCCTCCACCACCTGAAACCACTGCAGGACCTGCGCTCCGTATCCTGGAGTCCTGCAGGGTGACGGCGGCAAGCGAGATGCCGAGATCGATAAGCTCCCGCTGTTCGCTCTCCCCAACCTGATCAGTGTGCGGCCGGAGTGATACGACCAGAACTCCACAGCGACCTGTAACTGTAAAGCAAGTGGTGCCTGACTAGAGCAGGTCGCCTTGTTCAGAATATTACTAGTAGTTCCATACTAAAATATATAACACCGTAAGCACATACATATGTGTACAACTACAGTCGCTCGCATACTAAAGTGCTCACATACAAATATACCAGAAGTTTACAGATCAGCAGACCAGTGAAGTCAACTATATGGACCAAAAATTGCTGGAGCTAATCAAGAAGAAACTAAAAGCGTTCGTTCATGGGCATGGGCATATCTTGCACCATGTTAACCTATCCTGATCCTTTCTGTCTCTTTCCGTGTCTCTGTATTCTGATCATATGACGACCATCCTGTCCTGTACAGTTACCGACCTACAGTAGCCGCCAGTCCGCCACTAGCTAGCTACCTGCCTTCCTCGTGATCCGTGAGGGTGATGCTGGTGATCCTGCAGGAGGACTCGCCGAACGAGTCGGACAACACGGCGAGGCTGGTGATCCGGACGTTGTAGTATGCCGGCTGGCGGGGCTCCGGCATGGTGACCCCCTCGCTCCCCAGCATGGCCACCACCTCCGACATGTTGGGCCGGTCGTCGGCGCTGTCCTGCACGCACAGCAGCGCCACCTGCACGCACCTCGTCACCTCGCTCAACGGCAGGTCGTCGCCCAGCGCCGGGTCCACCAGCTCGTGCCATTTCCCGTCCTGCCACAGCTGGTACGCCTGTATTGTATGTTCATTCAAGTGCTCTGTCAGTCTAATCGGTCAACTCTGAATTCTCATGCATTGAAGGTCGATCGTAAGCTGCTGAACCGTACTTACATATCCTGTGAGATTGAAGAATTTGCCGTACTGGTAGAAGCCGGCGGTCCTCTTCCCGCTTATGATCTCGAGGAGCAAGACCCGGAAGCTGAAAACGTCGGATTTGATGGAGAAGAGACCCTCGGAAGCGTATTCGGGAGCGATGTAGCCACTGATCGATCACAAGGAACAAACAAGCTATATATGAGCTAGCGAGACTTGAAACAAAGACCTTGCTAGCACGTACTCAGTAGTAGTCCGTGTTAGTTGATCTCCACCAATAGGTCCAACGGTCTATTGAGCCCTTGCCTCTGCGCTCTGATCGGGGGCGCCCAACCCTAATAGGTTGGTGGGCCCCTGTCACACAACACATATAAAAATAGGTGGGGATCACGGCTTGAGTCACGAGGTTGGTCTGAGCCACAATGATCCCACCGATAGAAACCCTAATCCGATCTACAGTGTGCTGCCAGCGACGGGATGCCCCACCACACCGCCGTTGCCTCTGCAGGGTCTCCACCGGTCCACTGGATCACCACCTCGCCTCCTCACCACCGTGCCGAGCACCGGCGTCCGCGAGGCGGCATCTAGGGAGAACTTGGCGTCTACGTTGCTGCGGCCCAATTACGCTAAGGCGAGGAGCCTTACCCGGATCCACGGTTACACAGAAAGATACACCTCGATACTAACAATGGTACCAGAGCAAGTTTGCCAGTGTGTAACCCTGACCCTAACCGGGTAAAAGCAAAGAGAAAAGGGACCGGGGGTGGCGGACGTCTCTGGAACCCCGGTCACCACCGCCACCACGTGGGAAAAAGATGCCGCACCGCCGTTCTTACCGGTGCATGGCAAGAACAGAACAGATCCAGTTCGGATCTGAGAAAAGGAGTAGAAGGAAAGAAGAACAGTGGTTCCCCAACCCTAACCCTAACTGGGTGAAGGGAAAGAACAACAGTGAACCCGATTCGGATGAACTAGCCTATCCTCATCCCAATCGGAATCAAAACCGTGAAAAGAAATCAAAAGAAAAGGTTCAACCGAACCCTAACCCTAACTCGCATGAAGAAGGGGAAGGGAAGCGATTCGGATGAACTCCAAAAACAAAAGAAATCAAAAGAAAAGTGCAAATCCCGAAACCCTAACCCTAGTACCCCAATCGGTTGAATCCGTAGAAAGAAGCAGATTCAAAAGAAAAGAAGGGGAAGAGGGGAAGGGGATAATCTCGTAGATCTCGAATCAAACCAAAAGAAAACCCGAATCGGTGATCTCGAATCAAACCAAAAGAAAACACGAATAGGGTTCAACCGAACCCTAACCCTAGATCCCGATTCGGATGAACTCCGAAAAGAAAAGAAATCAAAAGAAGAGAAAACCGAATCGGTCGAATCGAATCAGAAATGAAACCCTAACCCTAGAGCTAAACCCTAATCCCCAACACTGGTTCGGATAAGAGAAAAGCAGATCCAGATCGGAGAAGGGGAAAGGGGGAACGAACCTACCTCGCCGTGCGTCGGGATGGCCCTTCGCCGGCGCGGGAGAAGAATGGCCGAGCCGGGGGGCAGCTGCTCGCCGGGCTTGGACAAGGGGGCGCCGCGACCTAGGCAGCTCGACGACGGCGTGCTCACCCGTTGGGGAGCACGTGCGCCGGCGAGGGGGCCGGCGACGGCGCCATAGCTGCCTCGCTCCACTGCCTTCGCTCGCTCTTGGTTGCTGCTGGTTGCGGTTGAGAGAGAAAGGAAGACAAGAGACGCGAAGAGAGAGCGGCGAAGAGAGAGAGCAAAGGGGCGAATGAACTAGGGTTTTCCTGGGCACCGGCCGCGACGCTGTTTTTGACCGGCCCAAACGGCCGCTCGGCCGTCCGATTCGATCCGACATCGAGATTTCGTCGGGCTGGCTTTCAGCCCTAGGCGGGTGCGAGCGGGAGGCCGCTTTGCTGGCCCAGGCCCAGGTTGCGGCCTAGGGTGCGGGCAGCGTGCGAGCGTGGGCTGCTGTAGCAGGCTAGGCCATACACTATTGTTGATCGGCCGATTACTGTTCCTACAGACCGGGCCAAAATGAATAGAAGAGTATAGAAAGGTTTTATTTAATTTCAGAAGCTGATTTGAATGAATTTTGATGAATTTCAATGGTTTAAAATTTCTGGTGGGATTACACCAACGTGTTATTTTTCCAGAAAGTAGATATGAACCAGAAAAGCTTCTGAAAAATAGATAATGAATTTTTCCATGCTTTTCCTTTTTCTAGTAAATGTTTATTTCCTAAAAATTGATTAATGGCTTAAAGAAAATAGAAAAGAGATTTGTCCTGTGGGAAAAATTCATTGAATTGAATTATTTTCCGCTGCTAAAGAAATTATTTATTCTCCAGTTATTTTGAACTAATATGGTATTTAATTGAAGAAAAAGAGATTTGACATGATTATGATGTTGTTATTTTCTGATCAACGTTGTTAATAACAATATCATAATTTTAAAGATTTATGCATTAATTTTACTTCTGCCTAATGGTGATGTAGAATTAGTGTATAAGAATAGTTATAAAAGTTAATGATTTATGCATTAATTATATTTCTGCCCAACGGTGATGTAGAATTAGTGTATACGAACAGTTGTATGTTTCGATTTTGACCAACGTTGGAATCAAGGCATGCAAATGGTATTATTTTTATGTTAAGAAAAGGTTTATCCTGGTTTTCATATTGTCTAAGGTGAACTGGGTAGTCATCTCACCATGTTCCACTGAGTCTGTGGCACCGGTGAGGGAGACAAACGAGATTGATGCCGTTTGGACAACTAAAGAGAGGGAATTTTGAATCCTGAAAGATATAATATACCCTTGAGCATAGGAAGTGTGTCACTGCCAACAAAAAATATTTAGCTGTGATAAAGAATAGGATTGAGTCTATAATTGTGGGCTCAATCACAGAGTGTGATACGGTCACCGAGTACCTCGATAGAATAAAGAGTCAGTTCACTGGCTCTTCAAAGACATATGCTACCTAGCTGATAAAACAGCTGGTGGCAGAGTGTTACTCTGATAATGATGGCATAAGAGAGCTCACGATGCAGTCATCGAAATTATGGCACTGTTGTTTAGGCCATATTTCGAGGAGGAGAATAGAAAGACTAGTTAAGAATAATATTCTTCCTCCATTAGAGCTCTCAGAATGCATAAAAGGAAAGTATGTAAAGAAAGAAGACAAATGAAGCAGCATGAATTTTATAGATTATTCACACAGACATCCGTGGTCATTTTTCTGTAAAGAGTGTGGATGGTTATGATTCGTTCATAACATTCACAAATGATTACTCCCATTATGGCTACATTTATCCAATCAAAGAAAGAACAGAAGCATTGGATAAATTTAAGATATTAAAGATTAAGATAGTCAGATCTGACCGTGGGGGAGTACTACGGTCGACATACCCTAAAAGAATGACATAGTAGCCTAGTATTCTACACCAGGAGAATCTCAGCAGAATAGAGTAGCTAAAAGAATCAATCGTACCCTGATGGATATGATGGGCAGTATAATAAGTTACTCCACCTTACAGTTGAGCCTGTGGATGGAGGCATTTAAAACCGCCATTCATATTCTCAATAGAGTATCAAGAAAGTCGATGCCGAAAATGCCATATGAGTTGTGGATAGGAAGTGTACCCTCACTAAAGACTTATGTGTGCGGGGGAGCCCTGCTGAGGCTAAAGGATTTAACCTAAACATTGGGAAGCTAGATCCCTAAAACAGTAAGTTGTCATTTCATTGGCTACCCAGAAAAGTCAAAAGTTTTTCGTTTCTACTGTCTAAAGAGACATACAAAGTTTATGGAAACGAGACACACTGTCTTCCTAGAGGATGAATTGATGAGGGGGAGCATGGTAGCTCGAGAAATTGACATTAAAGAGAAGCGGGTGCATGCGCCCACTTCAATGATTCATGGGCCTAATTTTCTCACTACCTGCTGTCGCTGCACCGACAGTGCAAGATACTATGGTGCCCGCACCTTGTTGTTATCCCACCTGTGGCAACAATGAATGACAATGAGGAACATGTTCTTCAAGATACTATAGAACCTATTGCCACACATGAGGGGAGAAACAACAAGCCTCAAACAGAAGATGTGCCAAATGTAAAGGCCCCTAGAAGGTCTCAAAGAGTTAGAAAATCAGCTATTCCTACTGATTATGAAGTGTACAACACTGAGAAATTTCAAATGGAGGATGATCCCACCTCATTTGAAGAAGCCATGAGAAGTGATCATTCATCAAAGTGGCTTGAGGCCATGGAAGATGAAATGAAATCAATGAATGCCAATAAAGTTTGGGACTTTGAAATAATTTCTAAAGGAGCCAAAATAGTAGGTTGTAAATGGGTCGACAGAACAAAAACTTGACTCTCAAGGGAATATAGAGAGATATAAAGCACGACTTGTGGCAAAAGGCTTTATGCAAAGAGAAGGAATTGATTATAATAAGACCTTTTCTCCAGTCTCATATAAAGTTTCCTTCAGAATCATAATGGCATTAATGGCACATTACGATTTAGAATTACATCAGATGAATGTAAAGACGATATTTCTCAATGGAAACTTAGAGGAAAATGTTTACGTGGCACAACCGAAAGATTTTGTCATGGAAGGAAAAGGACGAATGGCATGCCGCCTAAAGAAATTCATTTATGGATTAAAACAAGCTTCAAGACAGTGGTACTTGAAGTTTGATCAGACAATAAAGGATTTTGGGTTTTAAAGAGAATGTAGAGGACAATTGTGTCTATGCAAAGTTTAAGAATGGGAAGTTTATCTTCCTTGTCCTGTATGTGGATGATATCTTACTTGCTAGTAGTGATGTCAGTCTACTACAGGAGACAAAGAAGTTTTGTCCTCAAAACTTGATATGAAAGATTTTGGTGAAGTCTCGTTCGTTCTAGGGATCGAGATTCACCGAGATAGAAAAAAAGAGGTATTAGGACTATCACAAAAGACATACATAGAAAGAATCTTAAAGAAATTCAGTATGCACAAATATAGTCCCTCACCTGCTCCTATAGTCAAGGGTAACAAATATGGGGATTTTCAATGCCCTAGGAACCAATATGAGCTCAATCAAATGAAAGTGGTTCCATATGCTTCAGCTATCGGAAGCTTACAATATGCTTAAGTATGTACGCACCCTGACTTAGCATTTGTTACTGGGTTACTTGGCAGATTCTAGAGTAATTTTGGAATAGAACAATAAAATTAGTAAAGAAAGTCTTGAATTGTTTGCAAGGAATGAAAGGCCTCATGGTGACGTATAGAAGATCTGATTCACTCCACATAGTAGGAAATTCAGATTCTGATTATACGAGAGATGATAGAAAATCCACGACGGGATAGTATTCACTCTCGAAAAGGGAAGCTATTTTATGAAAAAGCTCAAATGCAAACCATCACTACATCGTCCACAATGTATGACAGTTTGTAGCGTAATATGAGGCAACGGGGTAGGTGAACTGACTAAAGAAGTTTATACCCGGTTTAAAGGTGGTTGACGATATCTATAGACCACTTAAGTTATACTGCGATTATAATCTGGCAGTACAGTATGCTCACAACATAAGTCAAGTGGTGCTGCCAAACACATTGACATAGAGTATTATGTTGTGATAGATAAAGTCCGGTATCAAGTCATAAGTCTTGAGCATATAAGTACAGAAAAGATGCTCGCAGATCCGCTTACAAAAGGCTTACCATCCAACGTGTTCAGAGAACATGGTGTTCAAAGAACATGTAGCTAGCATGGGTTTAAGGAAAAGGCTAAAATTCCTAGACAAAAGAAGGCCCAAAGATAAGTATCTATTTCAGAATAGAGTAGTGTGTTGTAGCTGTTAAATCTATCGGCAATGGACCGTGACGATGAGACATGCTCTATGCGCTAATCTGTAATGGAATGAACAAAAGTAAATGATATGAAATTGAAAGATAGAATGAGACCAAGGGGGAGAATGTTAGTTGATCTTCACCAATAGGCCCAACAGCCTATTGGGCCCTTGCCTCTGTGCCCTGATCGGGGGCGCCCAACCCTCGAGGGCGCCCAACCCTAATAGGTTTGTGGCCCCCTGTCGCACAACACATATAAAGATAGTTGGGGATCACGGCTCGAGTCACGAGGTTGGTTTGAGCCGCAATGATCCCACCGATAGAAACCCTAATCCGATCTACAGTGTGCTGCCAGCAACGGGATGCCCCACCACACCGCCGTCGCCTCTGCAGGGTCTCCACCGGTCCACTGGATCGCCACCTCTCCTCCTTACCACCGTGCCAAGCACCGGCGTCCACAAGGCGGCATCTAGGGCGAACTTGGCGTCTATGTTGCTGCGGCCCAACTACGCTAAGGCGAGGAGCCTTACCCGGATCCACGGTTACACAGAAAGGTACACCTCGATACTAACAGTTAGAACTCACTGCGTGCCAATGACCCTTGTGGTGCTTGCCTCGGTGACGTTGGAGCAGAAGATCCTGGCCATGCCGAAGTCGGAGATCTTGGGGTTCATGTCGCGGTCCAGGAGGATGTTGCTGGCCTTGAGGTCCCGGTGGATGACCCGCAGCCGCGAGTGCTTGTGCAGGTAGAGCAAGCCCTGCGCGACGCCGTCGATGATCCGGAACCGCTGCTCCCAGGTCAGGGCCTTCCCTTTGTCGCCGTCGAAGATGAAGAAGTCGAGGCTCTTGTTGTGCATGTACTCGTAGACGAGCATCTTCTCGTCGGCCTGCACGCAGCACCCCTGCAGGCGCACCAGGTTGGTGTGCTGCAGCTTGGCGATCAGCTGGATCTCCGTCTTGAACTCCATCAGACCCTGCACCGACACCGACGACAGCCGCTTGATGGCGATCTCCAGGCCGCCCGGCAGCTCACCCTGGATGATGATGCACAGACAATGACAATGTAAGTACGTGGCACAAAAGATGAGTATGCGTGCCAATCGATTGCTGGATGGTCTGCATGATGAGATGAGAAACAGGCAAACAGGGGATTTCTGACAGTATAGTACTATATAGTACTCCCAGTACCTTGTAGACGGGTCCGAAGCCGCCCTGGCCGAGCTTGTGGTCGTCGGAGAAGTTGTCGGTGGCGTCGGCGATCTGGTCGAAGTCGAAGATGGAGAACCCCGAAGCTGAAAACGTCGGATTTGATGGAGAAGAGACCCTCGGAAGCGTATTCCGGAGCGATGTAGCCACTAAATGAGCAGGACGAACAAATTAATTAAAGACCATTCCTAAATTTGATCAGTGGCCAGTAGTGATTATTCAGCAGCCTGCTGCTGCTACTGCAAATGGTCAGTAGAGAACTCACTGCGTGCCGACGACCCTGGTGGTGTTGGCCTCGGTGACGTTGGAGCAGAAGATCCTGGCCATGCCGAAGTCGGAGATCTTGGGGTTCATGTCGCGGTCCAGGAGGACGTTGCTGGCCTTGAGGTCCCGGTGGATGACCCGCAGCCGTGAGTGCTTGTGCAAGTAGAGCAAGCCCTACGCGACGCCGTCGATGATCCAGAACCGCCGCTCCCAGGTCAAGGCCTTCCCTTTCTCGCTGTCTGCACGCATAAGCCGGTGGTAGCATTACGTACATCGATCAGCAAACTAGCTAATAAATACTGACAGAAACGAACGGAATGGATCGAGCAGTAAGTAGAGCGTTAATTATCGAGGAGATGAGTTGCCTTACCGAAGATGAAGAAGTCGAGGCTCTTGTTGTGCATATACTCGTAGACGAGCATCTTCTCATCGGCGTGCATGCAGCACCCCAGCAGGCGCACCAGGTTGGTGTGCTGCAGCTTGGCGATCAGCTGGATCTCCGTCTTGAACTCCATCAGACCCTGCACCGACTTCGACAATAGCCGCTTGATCGCGATCTCTAGGTCGCCGGGCAGCTCACCCTGGATGATATAATGATGATGATGCATACGGACACAATGCATGTATACGTCGCACAAAAGATGCATGAGTATGCCAATTGATTGATTGTCATTCTGCATGATGAGATGATAAACTAGACATTTCTGACAGTACTCCAAGTACCTTGTACATGGGTTCGAAGCCACCCTGGCCTAGCTTGTGGTCGTCGGAGAAGTTGTCGGTGGCGTCGGCGATCTGGTCGAAGTCGAAAATGGAGAAGATTTTTTTTTAATTTTAACACTTTTCGAAACTAATTTTAATTCTAATACGGTCATTTTTTTAAAACTAACACTTTTAGCCGCACCTATTGCCCTGGCATGGCCAAATGCCTATGCCGCGGCAGCGAGCCGGTGTGGCTGCGACCGAAATTGCTGACCGGTGACGTGGCAAGGGGTCTGTCGTGCCACCGATCTTGACGTGGCACTGCCACGCCCTGATCTGTGGCGCGGCAGAGCCGAATAAAATCCCTGCCGCGTCCCGTGTTCGCTAGTGGTCGAGCAGCCGCCGTTGCCCGAGCAGCGCAGCAAGGCCGCCTGGCCACCACACCCGCGTCCGCCCGCGCCAGCCAGCCCGCCGTCGAGCACGGCACGGCCACCGTGCCCGCACGCCGGTGCGCCACCCCCTCCGGCCATGCACAGTGGCTGCCTGCCGAGGCCTGCGCCCGCGCCTCCTGGCCCGATCTAGCGCGCTGCAGCGAGGTACTCCCCTGATATAGTTAGTATAGTTAATAAAGTTAGTAAAATTATGAAAGTATAGTTAGTATAGTTAGTAAAGATAGTTAGTTTAGTTAGTATAGGTAATATAGTAAGTTAGTATAGGTAGTAAAGTTAGGTAGTTTAGTTAGTACAGTTATTGAGTCTAGTTATACATTGGATTTAGTCTAATTAGTCGTTGTAGTTTGCCTTGTATAGATGTTAATATTAGATTAGTTAGTATAGATATAGTTAGAATATGTATTAATATTACTATGGACATTACTTTTGCAGATGGATTGTTGTGTTAGAGTTTTGTATGGAGAAAGTGTTAGGAGAGAAGATGGTATGTTTGAGGATATGGAAGAAGAATTGGAATGGTTTGATGAACCTCCTAGCTTCAATGACCTTTGTGTCCGTTTGAATGCAAAGTTTGACGGTGATTTCACACTGAATGGGAGATTTGATACTGGGAAAACTATGGCACATATGTCCTCATGCCCTTACGCGACCCTGCTCACTAGTCCCGCTACACTAGGGTTCTTCAAGATTTCAATGTGCCCATGGCTGAGGTGGTGGTGAAGAATGGGTATAGTATATAGGGTGTTTAGGACGGCCCGTCCATTGATGGTTTTGGAGGCAATGACCAAGAATTAGGGGTCGAAGGGGAAGCAACTCAGGATAACATGAATTTGGACGGTCAGTTGATGCAGGAGCAGTTTCATTCAACCGTAGTAGGTTGTATAAGAAATGACTTCGATGTGAATGATTTCGAATGGGAAGAGGAGGAGCAGGAGGAGGAGGACAGAATCGGTGATGTAGTTAGCAGTGATTTAGACGATTCTAATGATGACCAAGGAGGTACAGATGATATGCCAACACCAGCTGATGCCATGCCAGTACCGGTTCATACTATGCCATTACCAGTACCAACTGAGGTTTTGCATGGTGTCCAGGCTCAGGGTAGACTAGTCACAGACTTGGCTGTAGATGATACCCCCTATGATTCATGGGCCAGAATTAGCGAAGCGCAGAAGTATGTTCCACCACCACCTTACACAACGACTGAGCTTGAGCAACTAAGGTCTAAGAACGTACCTTTCAGGGGCGTTCCGAACTATAGGGATGTCAGCATGATGGATATGACAGTTTGTGACACCGGTCTCCAGATGTGTAGGAATTTATTGTACAACCATGAGAAAGAAACCCTTAGGAAGGGGATGATATTCAACATAATGTCAGAGATAAAACTCTTCCTTCAGGACTATGCTTGTGTACCACCATAGGCCATACACCATCACTCATTCGGACCAGGAGTTGAGGTACCACAGTGATATGCAAAAACGGTTGTATATGGAGGTTAAATGCACGAAAGAGATAGAGTGATGGCAAGTGGAGGATAACTAAAGTTGTCGAACGCCACACTTGCCTAGACAATAGGGGAAAGGAAAATCATTAGCAACTCACTGCACGTTACCTTGCCCGTCGTATATTTGGGCTCGTTGATGACAATAACGACATCTCGGTGTCTTCTTTACAACAGTCCATATCTAGGATTCATTAAGTACGATGTGATGTACGAAAAGGCTTGGCATGCTAAGCCTATTGCTCAGGCGATTCGATGGGGTACTTGGGAGGAAGCATACAACAGGGTACCCCACATCTTATGTGCAATGCATTACTACAACCCTGGCTTGAAATGGTTTGTGGACACCGAAGGGATGTTTTTTTGGGACCCATTGAGGCATGTCCTCTATCGTATGTTATGGTCGTTCGCGTAAATGGAACATGCATTCCAGTTTTGTCGGCCAGTCGTACTTGTTGATGGAACTTTCCTAACAGGAAAGTACAGGGGCACCTCAATGATGGTTGTTGCTATTGATCCCGAGGACCAGATAGTACCCATGGCTTTTGCTTTGGCAGAGGGAGAGAACAATGAATCATGGTCATGGTTCATGCGGCTTCTACGTGTGCAAGTGCTTGGCCCAACTCGCACTATATGTTTGATCTCGGACCGTCACGCAGGGCTTCTTAATACTGTAGCTGAGCATATAGATGGGTTCCCGCCTCTAGTACATAGATGGTGTATGAGACACTTTGCCGTTAATTTTTGGCAGCGTCAGCGGAAGCAGGAGGTATGTGACAAGGTAAAGGCTCTATGTTGTGTATATATAGAGCACTAGTTCAATGAGACAAAGAGAGAGCTAGACAAGATAGTAAATGCAGCGGGAAAGGTCTGGTTAGAGGCACAGATGGAACAGAAGGCTCAGTGGGCGTTAGCATATAACGAGGGGGGTTTTAGGTATGGCATCATGACCACTAACTCCTCAGAGTCCTTCAACCGTGTATTCATAAGTGCAACGAATATTTTGTGAAGAGGTGGAAACTTGCGTAGAGGAATATAGCTGAGCAGGGGCGTTTTGGAAAGGCCGGAGCTGAACATTTGAAAGAGGTCAAGGAATTGGCCAAGCAGCACACCATCGAGCCATATGGACCCCACCGCCATATCTTTAGTGTACGGGGCAAGGGTGGCACAAGCTTGGGCAGCGAACGTTATGGTGGACGAAACTACCGAGTTGATCTTGAAAAGGTAGAGTGCAGTTGCAACATCCCTCAGATCATGCATGCCCCTTGCTCTTATATGATCACGACCTGCAGGGTTCGCGGGTACAACTATGAGGATCTACCATATATGTCACCCTTGTATCTCCGTTCGAACACCGTTAGTATTTGGGAGATGAGCTTCGAGCCATATCTTGACCTGACACAGTGGCCACCTTATAATGGTTATGACTACGTGCCGCATCTAGATTTAATAAAGGTAGGGAAGGGTAGGAGGAAAAAGAAGCGACTCAAGGGGGACATGGACGCTATGAGAGGGTACGGCAAAGACATGTACAATAGGGGAGACTTCAATGAGACCCGTGGCAGGAATCTTTGCTCCGTTTGCAAACAATCTAGTCACAAGGCTAGCCGACATAGAAGACGAGGGCAACAGGTGATTTCATATTGTGTTCGTATTGCATAACAAGTAGTTCAAATTTTGCAATGCTACATAATGTTAATCTAATATTATTAATTTGAATACTCAAACCCTTTGTTTATCAATTTGTAACAGGATGGCCTCTCCCATGCCGCACCAGCTGTACCCCCTTCTTGAGGTGGAGTACGACGACCCCCTTCTTCCACCGGACGACGAGGTTTCCAAGAGGCGTTCGAGGGATCCTTACATTCCTGGGACTTAGTTCATTATGTCGAACTTATGTCGAACGAATATTGTTATCGAAAACTTACAGACTCATAAACCAATGAAAATGTTATGTGGCAACTTATCGTCTATTTATTTGCTTCATGTTCAGTTTCAACTTGCGCACGATCGTGGCAGCACTTGTACAACACCGACAATAACTCAATTGAAGCTGGATGTTGCCTGGCCGTGGCGCGTCACTAACAGCACCGTGGACTCTAGCGCGGATAGAACCTGGGCTATGGCGCGGTAGAACCAGTGGGCTAAGGCGTTGTATTCGAGATAATTTCACCCGATTACATTCGTTTTAGAAATTTTGAACGCATGATATAGACAGATGTGATCACTTAAGATCGATCATAGGTAATCCGAGTACATGATACATGGATACAATACATCAGTAGTTCAAATGGAATATAAGACAACGCAATGGAATTTCTACTACATAGCTACTTTGATCATTAATAAAGCATGGAACTAACAGACGGCGCAATCAAAAACCCTCAGTCAGAAACATATTGAGTAAGCAACTCGTCGTTCGAGTACCAATCCTCAACCACAACTCTGTTGCTATGGCTAGGCTCACCTGCATTGCCCTGATCTTCCTTTTCGCCTGTAGTAAGCGGCCTCCGCTTCATCTGTGGCCTTTGCGGCCTGAGTGAAGAACGCGTCATCATCCTCCTCTACCTACAAGCCCACCTCTGCTAGAGTGATGAGCTTGATCAGTCTACTAGTGTCGTCCTCAGCCTCCTCCGCCTGCAAGCCTGCCTCTACTAGAGCGATGAGCTCGCTGAGTCTAGCAGTGTTGTCCCCATCCTCGTCCCCCTCATCAGACAACACAATCGGTGATTCAACAGTGTGACCAGCTCGCTTTCTGTGCTCATCTAACTTCTTTTCCTCGTACCCTACATGAGCCACCTCTGCAACATGGTCCTCGCTGTATCCAATCCATTCATGTATAAAATACAATCAGTTAGCAACACGACTATATTATATTTAAAATCAGGCAATGAAAAAAGGTTTACAAGCACTCACTGGCATATAATGAAACAACATGCTCGTTCAAGACCTGCATCTGTACTCTTGTCTCCTCCCTTACCTCCTTCCCTGCCCTCTCCTCCTCTAATGTCATTCGTGTCTCCGATCCCCATTTGACAAGCCCAACTGTCGATCGGGTTATAAATACCGCGCTGTCTAGCAAACTCACGTATCTTGTCTTTGTGATGTTTAACGAAAAGGGTGACGTAGTCAGGTCCATATCCCCTCTTTCATGCAATTACTTGCTTCCCCTTCAAGCCAAGAACTTATCTTGACCATCATAACATTTCCACCTGCATTTCCTAATGCTCTGTTCAAACGATAAATTATATCATATATGTCTTAGCAAAAGAAATAAAATACGATTTCAAGGTTACCACAAAAATAACCTAACCTCATCATAGACAATCATATGGCCACAATAATGGCCTATTCCAAGCTCCTGAATGGACTAGACCGTAGTTGGATTTAACACCATATTCGCACTTGACTGACGGTGCTTTGTAAATTAACCTTTTATCTTCTTTTGCTTTGTTTTTGGAGGTTCTTCGGGCTATTTGTTCTTAGGACCATACAACCACTCCTTGAAATGACACTTCTCCATTGAATACACCTAAATAATGTCATATTAGTACATGACACATAGCTCAACATTTCAACACATACACTTTGCACTTACTTCATGCTTGTTTGGACACACAAACTTCAACATATTGTCAGGGTTTATCACGGCTCGATCTCCACAATGGCATAGAGGAGGTTCCTCGAGTCGTCTAACTGTGGCTAAGTGCTTCTCCTTAGCCGTCATTGGAGGGGGTTAGGGGGAGGTAGAACCCACCGCTCAAAGTGCTCTCGTGGATGTCGTCCTCTCCACCAAACGTTGAAAAGGAGGTACCTAGGGTCAAACTTATCTGCACCGTCGATCCACTGAAAAAAGCACCTCTCATGGGCCTACACAATAAAATTCCAACAAAATATTAGTAACCTAGTAATACAAATGAAGAAAAAAATATACAGGAAATAATTACTTACATTAAAATGGCTGCATGTGTAGAAGCAACGAGCCGTTGTATTTGGATGTCTCGATTGAAACACGTCGGCCGGACGACCACAGTCACAGTTAGGGACAGGAAGTTCAGGAGGGACAGGGGCATCTTTGCTAGACTCGTCGGGGTACAATTCTCTAGGACGACCTCGTTTTCGCCATAACTGCTCCCGAAACATGTCTTCCATCTAATAAAACGGTTTAAATTAAACATCAATCAAAACAACGCAAATTAATGTAAAATATAATCATTTGCAATGCAACTAAAATAATATAACCGACAATTATAGCAACAAAAAAACATGGTAAACATACTTCTAACTAAATAATTAACCTTAACATTGACAAAATCAAACTAATATCTTCCTTTAAACCGTAGACCATAATTCCCAAACATAATTTTCCTTCTAACCTTAACTCTCATTCATAATATCATATCCACCATTCAAACGAAAATAAAATATGCGTCATTACCTTAAACGAAGACGAGGAGGGAGGGAGGCGGCCGGGGAATGGAAAGGGAAGGGAGGGAGGACGGCAATGGAGGGCCATGCGGGGGGTGGGCTGGCGCAGGGCAGACGCGGGCACGGCGACCAGGCGGCCTTGCTGCTCGGGCAGCGGGACTGGCCGCGGGGGTTTTATTCGGCTCTGCCGCGCCACGGATCAGGGCACGACAGTACCACGCCAAGATCGGTGGCGCGGCACTGCCCTGCCACGTCAGCCCGCTGCCGCGCCACCATGCATAGCGCGGCACAGGTATTTGACCGCGCCAGTACAATAGGCGTGGCCAAAAGTGTTAGTTAAAAAAACGACTATGTTAAATTTAAAATTGGTTTAAAAAAGTGTTAAAATTAAAAAAAAATAGGAGAACTCAGAGTCGCTCTCCTCGACCCACCAGAGCTTGAGCACCTGCTTCATCTCCATGGACATGGTGGGAACGCTCACCCTCCCTGACATTTTGATCACTGACACATTAAGCAATGCACGCGCGCCGTTAGTGACGACAGTAGTTTGGAGTTTTGATTATGCTAGCTAATAACAACTCAAGTACTTGTAATAATAAGCACAAGTAACTTGATTACCTCTCCTCCTCCGCTTTCGGATCCACAGGAAGCACGCGAGGAAGCAGGCTAGGAGCACGGACACGGGGACGACGACGGCGACCATCACTACGTAGAAAACGATTTGTAGCAACGGTTCAATTTTTTTGTAGGAGCGGCTGATGATGGAGCCGCCCCTATAGTGGCGTGCTCGGGTGCCCAGACACCAGCCGCCCCTACAAATGGAACAGCAGGGGCGGCTGGTGATACGAGCCGCCCCTACAAATGGAGTATGATTTTTAGGGGACGGCTCAATCACCAGCCGCCTCTAGAAATAGTATTTGTAGAGGCGGCTGGTGATTGAGCCGCCCCTAAAAATAGCCCATATTTATAGCTTCTATTTATAGGGGCGGCTCAATCATCAGCCGCCCCTACAAATGACCCCCATATAAAACTGAAGCAACACCTTCTTCCTCCTCGGGTCATTCACTCCAACCCGTGAAAGAAAGTTGGGGAGGGCTTGGGCACCTCCCAAAAATTGCTCTACTAAGGGGGGAAGGTTTTGGTCTCAAATCCTTTGGTGGAGAGATTGTAGAAGGTAAGAAAATGCTATTCCACACTTTTTTTTGAAATTTTAATGGTTGATTAGTGAATAATTAGAGTTTTGTTTTTCTCTCTATTTATGAGCAAATTAGACCCAACTTTTAAATGTACTAGGGTAAATTAGGGAGGGGAACAAGATCATACCCTTATTTGGTCCATGTTTCTTGATTTTAGTGAACCATTAGTTACTTTTATGGATGTTTCATGTGTATGTGATCTAGATCTAGGGTTTGGTTTTTTTATTAATTTTGTTTTTGTAAATTTATGTTTGATAAAATTGAACTAGGGTTTTACGAAAGATATTGTGTAAAGTATAATTATTGCTAATTGTTATCTTTGAAATTATTTATTGTAATCAATAAATATGTATTTTAATTATTTATGGATAAATGGGCCATTAATTAATTTTCCTCTACCATGGTGTGTTTGTATGCTTCATGTAATTATATTAGATTTATATTCATATATATCTGAGGTATATACAATTATTCTCAAATAATTATTACTTTGATTAATTTTTTTATATATATCTGAATAAGTAGTTCTTTAATGTTTATTTTGTTGTTGTTGTAAAAGATGGAGTACAGGAACTCTTGGATGTATGGTTCGTTAAGGTTCAAGGCAGGTTTTCGTGAAGAGGTGGATAAATTTATTGAAGCCGCAACGAAGCATGCAACGACATTGAAAGAGAATAAGGATACAATTATTTGCCCCTGTAAAGATTGCAAGAACCGTATGGTATGGACAGATGTGACTATCATCAGATCACATTTGATTATACGAGTATTTGTTGAGGACTACACAGTGTGGATTCATCATGGTGAAACTGGTTATTGTTAACGACGAGGATGAGGAAGGAATACGACGATGAAACCTATAGAATCCCTAGTCCCAATATTCAGCCGAGCTTGATGCACAAATGGATTTCGAGTTTAGCAATGAACAAGGTGGTGATGCCGGTGGTTAGGATGGTAACGATGAAGGTGGTGCCAATAATGATGGTGGAGCACGTGTCAGAGTTGAAGATAATTTAGATGACATGATTCGAACCCTTGGACCAGAGATTTTACTAAATAGCCCGAAAGGTCTAGAAAATTTGGAAAGAGTGACAAAAGCATCGAAGGAGACTGTGTATGGTGTTGAAAAGGGTTGTCCGACACATTGGACATTGCTACGTTTCGTGCTTGAGCTGCTCATCCTAAGGCTAAGTACGGCTAGGTCAGACTGTAGTTTCAATGATCTATTGCATCTCCTATCATGGGTGCTGCCACAACCAAACTCAGTTCCCGCCAACACATACCAAGCGAAGAAGATCATAAGTCCATTGACAATGGGGGATTGAAAAAATACATGCATGTCCCAACCACTGTATACTTTTTCGTGGTGAAACGTTCAAGTCATTGGATAAATGTCCCTGGTGTAGGGCCAGCCGGTACAAGAACAATGACCTTTACGGTGGGGACGAACCATCTACGGGGAAAAAGAGGAATAAGAAGGGTACAAAAAAGGTGGTACAAGAATCTCAGCCCCTAGAGGACACTCCATTAGGCAACGATGCAAAGCAGAGAAGAATTCCTACCCTGGTAATGTGGTACCTGCCAGTGACCGACCGCTTGAGACGTATGTTCCTAAACCCTAAAGAAGCCGCACTCATGACATGGTGGGATGATGAGCGCAAGGTGGATGATGATAAGATTGCACACCCGGCTGATTGTAGTCAGTGGCAAAGGTTTGATGAGAAGCACAAAGAATTCAGCGATGACCCAAAGAATGTACGGTTTGGCCTGAGCACCGATGGAATGAATCCCTTCAATGAGAGGATGAGCAACCACAGCACATGGCCAGTGATCTTGACCATGTACAACATCCCAACATGGTTGTGTCAGAAGAGAAAGTACCTTCTCCTCACTATTCTTATTTCTGGCCCTAAACAACCAGGCATTGATATAGACAGTGTTCCTCGAGCCCTTGATGCAAGAAATGGAGAGACTATAGGAGGCATGGGGAGCAGATGTACGATGCAGTTCCGAAAGGAGGACTTCATATAGTAGAGCAATAATATTTGTTACTACCAATGATTACCCCTGCGTTGTTTGCTTTGTCTAGACAAATCAAAGGGAAGATAGGATGCTTGGTTTGCTTGGATGGTACTACATGGGTGTACCTGGATGCATCCAAGAAGATAGTTTACCTAAGGAACCGACGCTTCTTAAAGACAAGTCACAAGTACCGCAGCAAATTGTTCTTTAGATTTTATGACAACGCCCTGGAGATTGAACCCCCTCCGGAGAGACGTCATAACGGAGAACATGTGTACTGAATGGTGAAAATATATGCGTCGTCTATGGAAAGAAGAATCCAGATGGGACAAACAGAGATAGAAGCACACCTCCTATCGAAGGCGTACCTTTCAAGAAACAATTGATCTTCTTTCAGTATCTGCCTTATTGGCCTAGACTTGGAGGTCCCCCATGCCATTGATGCTATGCACGTACAGAAGAATGTCTTTAAGAGTCTCATTGCTACCTTGATGGACATAGGCAAGTCAAAGGATGGTCTGAAAGCACGGAAAGACATGGTGCAGCTAAACATGATGCCACAGCTTCACCCGGTACCTGAGGCTAATGGAAAATACACTCTGCCCGCGGCGTGCTTCAACCTAACACTAGACGAGAAGAGAGCTATATGCACTTTCCTGAGGGGGATCAAAGTCCCGACTGGGTTTTCAGCAAATGTGAAGAAGCTAGTGTCGATGAAGGACTTGTCAATAACACACTGCAAGGCTCACGATTGCCATGTGATGCTGACAGTGTTTCTACCTATTGCAATCAGGGCTATAAAGCCAGAGTTCTTGAAAATGGCCATCACCCGCATGTGCTACTTCTTTTCGAAGATCTCACAGAAGAAGATTGGTAAGGAAGAGCTGAGTGACCTACATGAATTTATGGTGGAGACACAAAACCAACTGGAGATGTGTTTATCTCCTGCTTTTTTTTATATAATGCCACATCTCATAATTCACATGGTTCATTAGATACAGGCGCTTGGCCCTTGCTACTTGCATGAAATGTGGTCCTATGAGCGGTTCATGTCGGTTTTAAGTCGATACGTGTATAATCGAGCATACCCAGAGGGCTCCATGATAGAGGGTTACAGTACTGAAGAAGTCGTCGAGTGCTGTCAAGAGTACCTAAAAGTACAGAAAGGGATTGGTAAACCCGATTCTTGTCACAAGGGTAGGCTGGCTGGGAAGGGCACCAGTGGTAGAAAAGTGTTCATCGACCATGATTACAAAGAGGTGAGTCGGGCGCATTACAGTGTCTTGTAGAGTACACAACTGATGCAACCGTATATTGATGAACACTTGGCTATCATTATGGCGGAGAGAAATGGCCGTTCGGATGATTGGGTCATGAAACAGCACAAGCAACGACTAACTATATGGTTGAAGGACCAAAACATACCGCTTGGAGAAACCATAGACTCTATTACCATCAGTAGGTTGGCAGAGGGGCCATCGAGACAAGTTACATCTTGGAATACTTATGATATCAATGGGTACACGTACTATACCCACGCAAAGGATATTAAATATATAAACCAAAATAGTGGCGTTCGAATAGAGGCTCTCGATGGATTAGGGCGAAAGATCCAATACTTTGGCATCATTGAAGAGATATGGGAACTTGACTATGGAAGGGATATAATGGTGGCCCTGTTTCGATGTCGCTGGATCAAACAACACCAACTGAACGAGATCGGATTGAGAGTCCTGGACCTCGAGAATCTAGGCTACCAAGATGACCCTTGGGTGCTCACTTCACGTGTCGCACAAGTTTTCTATATGTCTGACCCACAAAGTAACCTCCCCCCGAAGAAGAAGACAAAGCACGTGGTTGCCTCCGGGAAACAACACATTATTGGAGTTGATGGCGTGGACGATGTTGAAGCTTACAATAACTATGATGAGATGCCGTTATTCATAGACTTTTCTAAGAAGATCAGTGTTGTGGAAAAGAACATCCCCAAAGATATAATGCCATGGGAACGAAAAGGTGTCAATGGGAAAGTCGTTACAGCGGGCTAGCTAGTTGTGTGTGTTTGTAAGGCTTCATTTATGCATGCGTGTGAGACTATATATTTGTGTACGTGTGTAAGACTATATATTTTTGTATGTGTATGATACTACATTTTATGCATGTGTGTGAGACTACCCTTTGCAACATCCAGATGACTCTATTTGAACATCCACTCTATTGCAACATCCAGAAGTCATTTAGAGTTCATAATGAGACACTAATTTGACCAAATTTGACTTGGTCAAACTTGCTCAAATGAGACACTAAATGACCTCAGATGAAAAAACTCTGAATAACAAGGTTGTTCATCTCATCAAGATCTACAATCCTTACATAGCTTATTTTCCCATTTGAGAAAGTTTTATCAAACACTAGTCACAAATTCTTGAATCTCATAGACTTTCTGAAACTATATCACACACTTGTGAAATTTGATGTACATTTTGTTCAAACTTTCTCAAATGAAAAAATGGACTATATAAGGATTGTAGATATTTATGAGATGAACAAACTTGGTATTCAAAACTTTTCAATTTGAGATAACCTAGGGTTTCGAAAACTAGTTTGTAGGCGTCGAAATTTAAAAATCACAAATTTGAACCGTCCAAACTTTCTCAAATGGAAAGTTGACCAAAACAACAATTGTAGATCTTGCTGAGATGATCAAACTTGGTATTCAAAACTTTTCAATTTGAAGTTATTTAGAGTTCATAATACTAGAGTCAAAGTGTTGTTTTTTTATTTGACCAAATTTGACTTGGTCAAACTTGCTCAAATGAGACACTAAATGACCTCAGATGAAAAAACTCCGAATAACAAGGTTGTTCATATCAACAAGATCTACAATACTTACATATCTTATTTCCCATTTGAGAAAGTTTTATCAAACACTAGTCACAAATTCTTGAATCTCATATAGACTTTCTGAAACTATGTCACACACTTGTGAAATTTGATCTACATTTTGTTCAAACTTTCTCAAATGAAAAAATGGACTATATAAGGATTGTAGATATTTATGAGATGAACAAACTTGGTATTCAAAACTTTTCAATTTGAGATAACTTAGGGTTCCAAAAACTAGTTTGTAGGCGTCGAACTTTAAAAATCACAAATTTGAACCGTCCAAACTTTCTCAAATGGAAAGTTGACCAAAACAACAATTGTAGATCTTGCTGAGATGATCAAACTTGGTATTCAAAACTTTTCAATTTGAAGTTATTTAGAGTTCATAATACTAGAGTCAAAGTGTTGTTTTTTCATTTGACCAAATTTGACTTGGTCAAACTTGCTCAAATGAGACACTAAATGACCTCAGATGAAAAAACTCCGAATAACAAGGTTGTTCATCTCATCAAGATCTACAATACTTATATAGTCCATTTTTCATTTGAGAAAGTTTGAACAAAATGTAGAATTTATAATTGTGTTTTTATGATATAAAAAATATCGAATTTATAATTTTAAAAAAATATTTGTAGGGGCGGTTGGATCAGGAACCGCCCCTAAAAATGTATTTGTAGGGGCGGCTGGATCAGGAACCGCCCCTACAAATGGTACCTAGTATAAATTGGAGGGTAGCGCACGGGAGTCATCGTCTGGGCGGTCTTCTTCCTCCGACGCCGTCAGGCTGCCTAGGGTTTCCACCGCTGCCCACGCTGCCGCCCCCGCTGCCGGTCCCGCGCCCGCCCACACCAGCCCTCGGCGCTCGGCGTCTCGCCCCTAGCCCCTGGCGCCCGCCCCCGCGCGCCGACGACGCAGGCTCCCGGCACCCCGCCCCCGGCCCCCGACGTCCTGCCCTCGCACGCCGACGACGCAGGCTCTCGGCGCCCCGCGCCTGGCCCCCGCACGCCGACGATGCCGGCTCCGATGCCCGCCTCCCGCACCGCCCTTGGGCCCCACGCACCGCACGGATCAGCGGCAGTGAAGGTCGCCCACCTCCTTCCCCTCCCGCTTCCCCTTCCCGGCGCTGAGGAAGACGGGCTGGCACCATCCCCTACTGTTGTCTTCGGCGTGACTTCCTCCTTCTCTTACTCTACTACTACCACTCTACTGCTACACTTACTCTACTCTACTACTTTCTACTTACTACTACTACTTGCTACTCCTAAGTGGCTGCTGCTCTTACTCTACTACTACCACTCCTCTGTTTTTTTGCTTATATACTGCTGGTGTGTAGTGGCTGCTGCTGCTGCTACTACTACTACTACTCCTCCTCCTCCTCCTCCTACTCCTCTTACTCCTCCTACTCCTCCTCCTCTTACTACTACCACTCCTTCTCTATTTTTTTTTGCTTATGCTGGTGTGTAGTGGCTGTTGCTACTACTACTACTACTCCTACCACTACTCCTACTAGTACTCCTCCTGCTCCTACTCCTCCTCCTCCTTCTACTCCTCCTCCTCTTACTACTCCTCCCTCTACTTGCTACTCCTACTGCTGCTCTTCTTTCATTGATGCTCCTACTACTACTCCTAAGTGGCTGCTTCTCTTACTCTACTACTACCACTCTACTGCTACACTTACTCTACTCTACTACTACTACTTGCTACTCCTAAGTGGCTGCTGCTCTTACTCTACTACTACCACTCCTCTATTTTTTGCTTATATACTACTGGTGTGTAGTGGCTGCTGCTGCTGCTACTGCTACTACTACTCCTACCACTACTCCTACTACTAATCCTCTTACTACTTTCTACTTACTACTACTACTTGCTACTTCTAGCTACTAACTGTTGGCTGCTGTTGTTTTTTTTGCCAAATCTCCTAGGACTCGCCCAGGACTTGTTGTCATGTATTTTTCCATCAGCTGCTGCACTATGTTTGTTAAGCAGCAATTGCTTTTTTTTGCCAAATCTCCCCTCTCCTCTCCTCTCCTTTGTTTTGCCGATGATGAAATTGTCCAAGTCCATACATTATATGGAATATGAGCTGATGATCAAGAACTTGTGAGGAACTTGGCATCATTAGCAGCCGCCCCTACATTACCTTCTCCTCTCTTCTCTGTTATGATGCCTTGATGCTCCAAGTTCAAGATCAGATGATGATTGACATGTTTCTGAGGCCTCTACCACTGCTACTTCTCATTTTTTTATATTGTTGTTTTATAGGACTACTTTGGTTTATAGACCTTTTTGATTTCTTATACCTTCTCGCGTACCTAAAGCACACTTTCTTGCATCTTTTAGAACAAAGCGCGAAATAATGTCGCGGACAACAGACCGTGCAACTCGATGCCCTGAGCATGATGAGCAGCCAACCCTTGAGGAGCAAGCACTAGAGGACCAGCTTACTCAGGAACAGTTCGATAACGAGGTAGAAAAAGATCTAGAAGTGATGCTTACTCAGGAGGAGTGTGACGAGGAGGAAGGCCCTGAAGGAGAGGCTGCTGAAGGCGAAGAAGAAGAGGATGATGAGTCAGAAGAGGGATATGAAAGTCCTAAGGATCCTTTCCCACCTGAAGCAAGAAGGAGGCCAATGGAGGAAGATTTGGACAAGGATTTTGACCCGAACGAGGAGGTAGGGAAGAAGCCTTAGCTTGTAAATTTTGCTAAAGCTTTGGCTGTGTTACCTCTGCTAACACTTTGACCTATCCTATATATAGGTCCCTCCTAAAACTCAGAAAAGACAACGTCGACGTCCGCGACATCTCGCTGGACAAGACGGAGTAGAGGAAAGGAGAGCAGAGGCAACAACCACAGAGACGGATCACGATGCCTCTGCTCCACAAACTCAAGACACAACCACGACTACCAAGCCTAAGAGGAAACGAGGGGATAGAAAAGGAAATCTATATCCAGATAAGGCTTGCTATGTGATAACGGAGGTTGGGCCAGCAGGGGAGATTCCTTGAGCCGAAGGAATTAAGAGGACAATTCCGTAATGCGATCGGGGCCCTAGTAAGAGATAAATTGAACCCAGCAATCCCTAACTGGAAAGAGGTACCAGAGAACATAAAGAATGCACTATGGGATAGGCAGCTGAAGGTCAATTTTAGATTTCTGGAGGGTAAGCACGAATTGGTAAAAAAAATGCTATCAGGATGATGGGAGAGTCATTGCGACGTTGGAGGTTGGAGCTTAACACGAAGTATATCCAAAAGGGGTTAACTCCCTTCAATGAGTTCGGCAAAATAACTCCTAGTCAATGGGAGGAGCTCGTGGCTCAGAAGACTTCAGCGGAGGCATTGGAGCTCAGTGCTCGTAACACCGAGCTAGCGAAGAGGAACAAACACCACCATCATCTAGGCCCCGGTGGCTACTATGCCAAGGAAGAGCAGTTTAGAAAGATGGATGAAGAGGCCACAGCTGCTGGGAATATCGATGTGACGAAGTTGAAGGTACGCTCAAGGAACTGGATATATGCGAGGAGTACAGAACCATCCGGTAGTAATCTTAAGTTTGATAAGCCAGAGACCCAAGAGGCGGTATCAATGATACTAAAATATGCTGAAGACAAAGAGAAGGGCTCATTCAATCCTTCCAGAGAGAGGGACGAGCTTAGCCTTGGCTTGGGAAACAAGGAGCACACAGGCCGCACTAGGGGGCTAGGGAAAAGGATGACTTGGAAGCAAGGATTCGAAGAGGACAGGCACATGTACAAGAAACATGGCCGAGACCGGGAGACTAGTCTTGAGCTCCAAGTGAAGGCTCTAGTTGCGAAGGCGCTGGAGGAGCAAGGAATGTCTATGGAGCCACATATATTAGTGATGCCACTGAGAGAACTGGCATTAGTTGGCAGCCCTCCGAAAGTTCCTAGCAGCCAAGGTTCCACTGCAGCCACAACCTCAGTTGATCTCATACGGGAACCTACTAGTTGCACCTTGGTGTTTCTCAGCGGCCGGCAGAACACTGTGATGGAGGTGGCAACGGGTGTTGCACATCCTCCCAGTGGCTTACACCACAATAATAACATACCGCCGGACTACACTAGGGTCGAGGTGCATACAGTGAAGCCCGAGTTCATGCAGTGGAGGATAGACTACGCAACTCTCGAGGGGCTGGTGTTACTCGGAGACGTTATGGGGCAGTTCATCCTCTGGCACAAACGGGACATTATATTGACTGCTTCTTCGCCGCCTCCCCCTCTCCCAAATTTGGAGCGAGTTGTTGAGGTCGGGGAGATATTTTCACCGTCTCGTGACCCCCACATTCCTGAGATGCCACATTCTTCCCCGCCTCCTATCGAGCATGTGCCTGATGAGATGTCACAACCTTCTCCAGCTTGTACCGGGCAAGTGCATCATGAGATGCCACAGTCTTCTCAACAAGCACAACCGATACATGAACAACGAGTGCCTCCTGAAGAAGGTGATGCACAAGAAGATGAGGACGTGCCTGAATGGGAACTCCGAAAGAAGATTCCAATCCACATAAGGCCAGTTTATGTTCCGATCAAAGACGTCTCGTCGGTGTCCAAGTGGTATTCCCATGATCAGTTCAAGCCTGAAAACCAAGTTAAAAAAGTCCCATCACGGGGTTCTGAGGAGGCCGTCAGTAGCAAACTTTACCAAATTACAAAGCAGTATCCAAATGTTGATGCCATCGAATGGTCAAAGGATTGCCCAAAAAAATATGAAAGAGGCAAACCCTTCCTACCAAACCGAGACATCCAGCGCCTACCACTTGGAATGAGAAGGTTCCATGATTGGTACTTGCGTGTTCTCCCAACGAGCATAGATATCATACAAGCATGCTTTCCCACTGGCACATTTGGAAGCCCAGCCGGGAAAATTGTCTTTGATTTCAATGACATGCACACATGCTTTCACCTAGGAGAAATGGAGATGAATCTAATTCGCACGTGGTGCCTGTAAGTCCTTGTCCTCCCGATATGATATGAATGTAATCTTTGAATTTTGTTGTAACTAACCCACGCCGTGATTTGTAGAATGCAAGTGCACATTGTCAAACAAATGCCAAGTATGAAAGCCGGGTACGTAGACCCTCAAGCTATAGCCCAAACAAATTTTAATTACCCTAAACGGTGGACACTGGATGCCAAAGAGCTAGCAGCTGCAAAGACTCTTCGGGAGAAAGAGCGCATCCGTAGTGTGAAGCTAAGGGAAGAGTCCCTTAAGGTTGCGGCATACATTGCTCTGGCTTTCAAAAATCTCCAACAACACTCTACTATATGGCTACCATACAACTTCGAGTAAGTTCAACTATAACTTAAAGCTATGTTCGATATATTTTATTCGATGTAAAAGAGCTTATCTAGTTCTATGATTAAATCCATGCAGCAACCACTGGATTTGTATAGCCGTCGATGTCGGGAAGAGCATGGCATGGGTCTTTGATTCAATAGATAAGGACCCGGCGACATACAAAGACTTTATATCGATTCTCAAGACGTATACATATCGACAATCCTCATTAGCTTATATGTCTGTATACATACTTGTAACGTTCACTTATGCATACTAACAAGTTGTATTTGCTAAAATAATTCGAACAGGGCATTTAGGTTCTATGTCTCTCATCATCACGGAAGGCATGATCCAGCGAGGAAGGAAAAGCTGGCTATAAAAACACTATGTGCGGTAAGTGTAACTTACTTCTTCAGTACTCCGTTACATGGCTGTCAAAAGCATTACCTAATATTTTCATATGCAAAACACACAGTGCCCCAAGTAGAGGCCTGGGAGTGTACATTGTGGATACTATATATGTTCTATGATGAGTAACACCGGTGCCTACAGGAGACACCCCTTAAGGGTAAGTTTGAACATCTTCACCCGTAGTATAAAAACTTCATAAATGGTATGAAATACTAAACTGAAACTTGTTTTCTTGTAGTGGAGAGAAGAGAAAGGAATGAAAAGAGACCCATACAAGGATGACCAACTCTTAGAGCTCGTCGGCGACCTTTGCAACTTCATATTGGACTAGATTGTACACGTCAGAGGCGCCTACCATGATCGAGAGTCTGACTTAGGTACAAATCCTCAGTACCAACACCTTTGTGAGACTGAAAGGCTAGCTCTAGGACGTTGATAACAATGTGTATGAAATTTGTATATTTAATGATGGATTGTATATATATATCATTACGAATTGGACTTGTAATTGTACTTTATATAATACTATTGTGCTTGTAGTCGCGTTCGGAACGTTGGTCGCGTGGCGTTCGGCAACGCGAACGCGGTTCGGAACGTTGGTCGAGGGGCGTTCGGCAACGCGGATGCTGGATAGAATACGCAGAAACAAACAGTTCTGGTCGAATTTGAATTGTAAATTTGAATTTTTTTTTGGCGGAAAAACGTACTGTAGGGGCGGTTCTAGATTGAACCGCCCCTACAAATAGGTATTATAGAGGCGGCTGGCACTACAGCCGCCCCTACAAATAGATTTGTAGGGGTGGTTGGTTCTTGAGCCGCCCCTACAAATATATTTGTAGGGGCGGTTCGTAATACCAGCCGCCCCTACAAATCTATTTGTAGGGGCGGCTCAATCACCAACCGCCCCTATAAATCGATTTGTAGGGGCGGCCTGGGAACCGCCCCTACAAATGCATGATTTGTAGAGACGGTTCGGTAGGGGCGGCTGGCCAAACCGCCCCTACAAAGGGTTACCAGCCGCCCCTAAAAATGCTTTTTGTAGTAGTGCATCCATAGCGTCGTGCTGCTACCTGACGATGATGAACACATGGCGCGGGGGGTTAATTAGCGCAGTAAGCAGCAGGCAGCATCAGCATGATTGATATATGGTGGTGCAAGAAAATTAGGCACTGCAGTAGAAGTAGAGTTAGGCGCGCTACAGTGGTGTTAACATCTGAAGCATCGATCTGTGCTATGTTAACATTGAACACGTTGTATAGTGTCTCAATCTCTCTTGAAAGCAACAGCATGGAAGTGGAATTGGCAATTTGGCATGCATGGTTGGGCAGCACCAGCAGGCCATGCCTTTGCAACGGCCCCGATCTCCCAAGTCAAGGTCGACTATGGAGCTAGCACTAGGCAGATGTGAATATCTGCACGATCTGTTACTGCTCCGAAGCTATTTGGCATCAGGGCCCTTTGGCACCGCTCCCAGCTCCACCTTCACGCTCAACTTCAGTGCGGAGCCCTACCAAACGGGCAAAATCACCCAGCTTCACGCAGGAATCCAAGGGAGCGATTCTCGTTTTTTATTATAGGAGGCGTGTAGCAGAAAAAACCATACTTTTCACGGATTCCTATTGCTCACCTTCAGAATTGATTCTCACCAGCTCCCCACCTTGTTCTCCCATGAGAATCATTTTTTTGGGGGAATCAGGAAGTAAAGCTCAACCTAAGTGACCTTAAGGTAGGCTCATGTATTGCTCTACCAAAGTGGCCTTAAGATAAGGGCTAAAGTTTAGTCCCTATCACATCTAATGTTTTGTGTCTGTTAGGAGGACTAAACATGAGATAAATTTAAAACTAATTGCATAAGCTAGCCGTGAAGAATTTATTAAGCCTAATCAAGTCATGATTAACATATGTTTACTGTAGCATCACATTCACTAATCATGAACTAATTAGAATTAATAGATTCGTCTCTAGAATTAGTCATGACTTATGAATTCGTTGGCCTTGTTGAATCTAAGTTGGTGTGGCATATGCGATGAAGGCTGTGAGAACTTGCAAGGTAAACATGATGCAGATTACTGACCTTGTTGAATCTAAGTCTGTTATAGGAGATTGGTTCCTTGTTTTTCTTGTCTAGATTAATGGTCAGACATAATTGCTGCAAGCTGGCTGGCTGCCACTAAATTCCATATCCTTCATGACTACAAATTTTGTTTTGTTCATTTTACTGGCACTGCCTTGCAGGTCTTATAAAATTGAAGGCTCTAAATTTAGGATTCAGCCACATTACAGATGCATGTTTAATTCATTTTAAAGGTAAGTTTTATCAATTCATTATCTTTATATTGGTTCACCATGGGATTTATTATCTAAGAAACAACTATGTTGCATATTTCGTTGAAAAACATTTTGATTTAGTCTTCCGTAGAACCTAATCACTATGTCTAAGAAAAATAATCAGACCTTTTCCCAGTGGCTCATCTCCTTATACTTCCTCCAGCGCCCTGGCCCCTCCTCCTCCCTCCCCTCCCATCTTGCTCTCCATGGTGCTCCAGCAGGTGGGGTGGGGACTTGGGCCTCCCTGCTGGATCAGCCCATATCTTTTCCTAACAAATTGGTACTGTTTCTTTCATGATGCAAGCCTGGAATGGCGTCTTCAAGGAGGATATTGCACTCTTTGTCCTAAAATTATGTGCAGCGCTATAGCCTATAAGCACAACATTTACTGGAACCGTGGAAACCCACACTTCTTGTATTGATCCTTCTAGAAGTGCATCATAATTATGGTGTCTCTTAGTATTGATTCGTGCGTAATGAGAAACTGCTTTTTAGTTCTTTTCTGATGCCCTATGTTCCTTTCAGATTTGATCAGCTTGGAGTGCTTGAACTTGGACTCATGTAAGATTGGTGATGAGGGTCTATTTCACCTGAAAGGTGAGTGTTCAATGCATTGGTAAATTCTAGATTACAGTGGCAGTTATCATTTTCTCCTTGTTTGCCTGGTGCTTTGTTAAGAAAAAGGTTAAGACAAAAACCACTGAATAAACTGTTGCCGTTTAACTCTCTTTTGTGCTTATTAACCATCTCTCTCTGCTGAATCCTAAATGTGTTCTCTTTTTCACTATTAGATACTATAATCTTTTTGTTTTGTTTGGCTGCCTCAAAGCATCTTTTAATCTATCTTTGCATCTTGATGTGCTATAGGCCTCATGCAGCTAAAAGTCCTGGAGCTTTCAGACACTGAAGTTGGGAGCAATGGACTTCGTCATCTCTCAGGTTTGTTTAAAATGCCTGCACAAATGCTAGTATTATTGGCAATTGATTTGTTTTCTTGTTAATCCATACCGTTGGACCAGTTCAGATTGTGTAACCGCTTGTTAATTTAGTGTGTGTTTGGTTTGAGGAATGGATGGGTCTGTCATTTTTCCCTCACTTTTTTGTTTGGTTTCTAGAATATAATGGGTTGATTCTCCACCATCTCATCCCTCATACTAATAGTTTGTATAAGCTTGAGGAATGGGTGATTCCACTAAAATTCATGGGATGAACTCATGATGCGCCACCTCATATATGGCTGCCAAACTAAACACCTCCCTGGCATTGTTGCTACAGCCTTCGATGAAATCAACATGTGCTCTCAATAGATGTTCCTTATTCAAACACTTATTGTCGATTCCCTATTTTAAATTGTTATTACACTAGGGTGGACCATAATACTAGGATGATTTTAAATTGTTACAAATATATCGTAAATCACATTGTCTTAAAGAAAGTTCTTAATTTTTCTATTTCTGCCGCTCTACGTAATTTGCAGAGCATCAATTTCTTTTTTACATTGGTTACTGACATTGGTTTGAAGAAGATCTCTGGCTTGAGCTCAATGAAGCCTCTTAATCTTGACAATCGCCAAATCACAGATACTGGTTTAGCATCTCTTGCAAGTATGCTTCTCATATCAGTTGGATATATTGTGACTGTTTTTGTTTAAACACAAGCATATTATCACTTATATACTGTAATGTTTGCGTCATTTCTCTGGTTAGCTTATTGTCACTTCTGGTGTTTTGTTTCACTTAAATGGTATCACTTATGACTGTTTTTGTTTAAACACAAGCATATTATCACTTAAAATTGTATTGTAGCAGGGTTTTCCAGTGTCAATAGGCAATATTTTGCACAGTAAGTTATATCATGGCATTAATTTAGATCATTTGGTCAGTGCAGGTCTCACTGGATTGACACACCTTGACCTATTTGGAGCTCTCATAGTTGATTCTGGAATGAACTGCTTCAGATGTAAGTATGCATTACTCAAAAGACTATCCTATCCAAGAAGACTACCATGTTAGCTCTAAAAAAATGCAGCAGCTTCTCTTGGTGCATACTACCTTGATGTAGGAGCATTGCCTTATTTATGTCAGTGGATTTCTTTCCATTTGTAAATAAGGAATCTCACTGCATTTTAAACATTGCACCGCTGTTTCAGTTTTCAAGAATTTCTTTCAAGAATCTTCAGTCCCTGGAGGCAAAGTTATTAGGACCGGATCGGAGATTGAACCGGCGAGGCCATCGGTTCACTGGTCCAACCATTTAGAACCGGTTGAACCGCCGGTTCAATTGTTTTGGACCCAACAAATTGAACCGGCCAGTTACTTTGAACCAGTATGTATATATATATATATATATATATATATATATATATATATATATATATATATATATATATATATATATATATATATATATATAGGGAGAGACTATTCAGTAGCCGGCTACAGAATAAGTTATTCTGTAGCCACCTCCATTTACCATAATTTTATATACTAATTTACCGTAATGTCAATACATATTTACGATAGTTGGGTTACTATAACACACGGGGATATTTACCATAACGTTATATTAAACCACTTAGTAAGGAGTTACTATAATCTCGTAAATTAACATAGTAATTATCGTAACTCAAAGTGGCTACAGAATAAGTTATTCTGTAGCCAGCTACAGGATAGTAGTTCTATATATATATATATATATATATTGCTATAATTAATAATTGACATATGATAAATAAACAGCACAAATTTAATTGCACAAGTTTGTAGATTCAAAACAAAAGTGCATGATAACTGATAAGAAATGCAGCTCATGTGTTGCTACTTTAGCCATGTGGTGGAAAACTTAGAAATCAATCCTAAATTAATCAAATCTGGAGAAAAGAGATGCCTAATAACTAATATACTCTAACACGAACATGAGCTTCATATATTTATGAATCTTCACATTGACAGATCATAGATGCCTAATTTAATCTTAACCCAGGCTCACCATTAGCCATGTCGCGAAGTTCAGGCATGGTCGTCTGGAACTGGAGAACAGCAGGGAAGCGCTCGGAGGCATGGAGCGGTGGAGCCTAGAGCAGAGTAGCAGACAGCAAGGCTTGTTCAGAATATTACTAGTAGTTCCATACTAAAATATATAACACCGTAAGCACATTCAAATGTGTACAACTACAGTCGCTCTTATACTAAAGTGCGCACATACAAATATACCAGAAGTTTACAGATCAGAAGACCAGTGAAGTCAACTATATGGACCAAAAATTACTGGAGCTAATCAAGAAGAAACTAAAAGCGTTCGTTCATGGGCATGGGCATGGGCATATCTTGCACCATGTTAACCTATCCTGATCCTTTCTGTCTCTCTTTCCGTGTCTCTGTATTCTGATCATATGACGACCATCCTGTCCTGTACAGTTACCGACCTACAGCAGCCGCCACTAGCTATCTACCTGCCTTCCTCGTGATCCGTGAGGGTGATGCTGGTGATCCTGCATGAGGACTCGCCGAACGAGTCGGACGACACGGCGAGGCTGGTGATCCGGACGTTGTAGTATGCCGGCTGGCGGGGCTCCGGCATGGTGACCCCCTCGCTCCCCAGCATGGCCACCACCTCCGACATGTTGGGCCGGTCGTCGGCGCTGTCCTGCACGCACAGCAGCGCCACCTGCACGCACCTCGTCACCTCGCTCACCGGCAGGTCGTCGCCCAGCGCCGGGTCCACCAGCTCGTGCCATTTCCCGTCCTGCCACAGCTGGTACGCCTGTATTGTCCATTCAAGTGCTCTGTCAGGCTAATCGCGCAACTCTGAATTTCACGCATTGCAGGTAATCTGGATAGCCGTACTTACATATCCTGTGAGATTGAAGAACTTGCCGTACTGGTAGAACCCGGCGGTCCTCTTCCCGCTTATGATCTCGAGGAGCAAGACCCCGAAGCTGAAAACGTCGGATTTGATGGAGAAGAGACCCTCGGAAGCGTATTCCGGAGCGATGTAGCCACTGAACGAGCAGGACGAACAAATTAATTAAAGACCATTCCTAAATTTGATTAGTGGCCAGTAGTGATTATTCAGCAGCCTGCTGCTGGTCCTGCAAATGGTTAGTAGAGAACTCACTGCGTGCCGACGACCCTGGTGGTGTTGGCCTCGGTGACGTTGGAGCAGAAGATCCTGGCCATGCCGAAGTCGGAGATCTTGGGGTTCATGTCGCGGTCCAGGAGGATGTTGCTGGCCTTGAGGTCCCGGTGGATGACCCGCAGCCGCGAGTGCTTGTGCAGGTAGAGCAAGCCCTGCGCGACGCCGTCGATGATCCGGAACCGCCGCTCCCAGGTCAGGGCCTTCCCTTTGTCGCCGTCGAAGATGAAGAAGTCGAGGCTCTTGTTGTGCATGTACTCGTAGACGAGCATCTTCTCGTCGGCCTGCACGCAGCACCCCTGCAGGCGCACCAGGTTGGTGTGCTGCAGCTTGGCGATCAGCTGGATCTCCGTCTTGAACTCCATCAGACCCTGCACCGACACCGACGACAGCCGCTTGATGGCGATCTCCAGGCCGCCCGGCAGCTCACCCTGGATGATGATGCACAGACAATGACAATGTAAGTACGTGGCACAAAAGATGAGTATGGATGCCAATCGATTGCTGGATGGTCTGCATGATGAGATGAGAAACAGGCAAACAGGGGATTTCTGACAGTATAGTACTATATAGTACTCCCAGTACCTTGTAGACGGGTCCGAAGCCGCCCTGGCCGAGCTTGTGGTCGTCGGAGAAGTTGTCGGTGGCGTCGGCGATCTGGTCGAAGTCGAAGATGGAGAACTCGGAGTCGCTCTCCTCGACCCGCCAGAGCTTGAGCACCTGCTCCATCTCCATGGACATGGTGGGCACGCTCACCCTCCCTGACATATTGATCACTGACACATTAAGCCACGCACGCGCGCCGTTAGTGACGACAGTAGTTTGGAGTACTGATATTACGCTAGCTAATAGCAACTCAAGAGTATTGTAATGAGAGGTACATGCATCGTAGGCCCTTAGAACTTATCGCGTGGTGCCACTTAGATCCACAAATTCTCAAATCGTACTTCTGGCACTCTAATGTTGTTTAAGCATGCCACTTAGGTCCATAACTCATCAGATCAAGGTTTTTGCCGACGTGGCGTCCACAGAGCGCACGTGAGCTGCGCGTGAGCCTGGTTTGGGGCGTGCAAATAAGCAAAGAGGCCCCCAGTTCTTTTCTGCACGCAGCTCGGGTAGCCATCCATGCCGGCGCAGCCGCACGCCGAGACCAGCTGCAGGGCCGCGACCAGCAGCTCACCGAAGAGGCGCTCCACCTGCGCCGCCAGGCCGATGCCGCCAGGGTGCTTGTCGTACAGCAGCAGGACCCCGGGCGCCCTGTCACCACCATCACCCGGAGCTCCGCTCCCGCTCCAGCTCCCGCGCGCCGCGGCGGCGGCGCACCGCGTCCCGAGGTTGCAGGCAGCGCACATCATGCGTAGCGGCAGGACGCTGAGCAGTGCGTGCGACGCCACGTGCCCGCCGCCATCGAACCCCAGCCTAGGCGATGATGATGATGCAGTTTCATCACCGGCAGTTCCATCGCCATGGTCGTCGTCTTGGAGGATGTTGATCTCGGTGACGTCATGAACTCTGGTGTAGTACTTGAGATCAGCTGCTGCTCGGCAGCACGCCGTCCTCGTCGACAGATCCAGCTACTCGACCAAGTAGATGACGCCCTGGTGCATGTACACGACGCCTTCGTGCACCTGGAAGAAAGCCTTGCTCTCCTCGATCTCCTCCAGCACTCGGTAGCCCTGCTTGTCCACCACCTTGTACCTATCGTGCTCGATCGCTCGTATGCTCACCGCGCGAGCAGGGTTCTTGTCAGGCCCGACGTACTTCCACACGTCTGACTGATCGGAACTGTTCGTGTTCATCAGGTGACCCTGATCTCTCAGGGTCACCATGGCACCGTCCATGCCGGGACCAAAGTGCCTAGCGTCGTGCTTCGGGCACAGCGGCTTCTCGAAAGCGGCGCAGGCGAGGTGCTGCCCTAGGACCTTGCGGTTGCGAGAGTCGACGTGGAAGTGCTCCACCGGCTTGCCGAACAGCTTGTGCGGGAAGCTCATGAAGTACTGGTCCAGCGCGTCGTCGAGGCCGACATAGATGGCGATGGACGGCTTCGACCTCCGCCCGGAACACCCCGCATGTTGCCACAGGCTCGCCATGCTGCCAGGGAACCCGAGGTGTAGCGTCGCGTCGATGCCGCCGACGTCGATCCCGAGCTCGAGAGTGTTTGTCGCCGCCATGCCGCGGAGCGTCCCGCCGAAGAGGCCGGCCTCAATCCTCCTCCGGTCCTCGGCGACATACCCGCCGCGGTACACGCAGATGGTGTCCGCGAGCTCCACCGAGGTCTCCTCGAGGATCTCTCGCGCGCGCGCCAGCACGGCCTCGTAGAGCTTCCTCGTCTTGTAGAAGGCGATGCACCGGAGCCTGTGCTGGACCATCTCGGCGAAGATGTGGGAGACCTCCTGCGCTGCGCTCAGGCACCTCCCTTGCCTTGACACCGACGGGTTGCACAGGAGGAAGTGCTTGGGCCCGCAAGGGCTGCCGTCGTTCTGCACGAGCTCAACGTCGTCAGCGTCCAGGCCGGCGAGCTCCGTGATGTGCTCCTGGGGGTTCGCCAGTGTCGCCGTGCAGGATATGAAGGTCGGGTGGCTCCCGTAGACGTCCGCGCACACGCGCTTCAGCCACCGGAGGATGAGCGCAGTGTGGCAGCCGAAGGCGCCCCTGTAGGAGTGAGCCTCGTCGATGACGACGTACTAGAGGTTGGCGAGCTTGGCGTCCAGGAGGAGCTTGGCGGTGAAGGGGATGAGGGAGACGAACTCGCCCCGGGCGAGTGAGAGGTTGGCGAGCTTGGCGTCCAGGAGGAGCTTGCCGCCGAGGAGGAAGAGGTGGAAGGCCGGGGCAGCCTACGCGGGCGGGAAGCAGACACGCAGCGCTGCCTTGAGGTCCCACACGGAGGCCGTGGCGGTCAGGCGCACAGACGTAGCGCGGCCGTCGAGCGCGCGCACGGGGAGGACCACCGAGCGTTGCTGCGCCGCCATTACTGACGCCTACGTACGTCTGACGACGAATCGAGAGGAAAATAGAGGATATGAAAAGAACTGGGGGGCCTCTCTGCTTATTTGCACGTCCCAAACTAGGCTCACGCGCAGCTCACGTGCGCTCTGTGGACGCCACGTCGGCAAAAACCTTGATCTGATGAGTTATGGACCTAAGTGGCATACTTAAACAATATTAGGGTGTTAGAAGTACGATTTGAGAGTTTGTAGACCTAAGTGGCACCACGCGACAAGTTCAAAGGCCTACGATGCATATACCTCCTGTAATAATAAGCACAAGTAACTTAACTTCCTCTCCTCCTCCGCTTTCTGATCCAGAGGAAGCACGCCAGGAAGCAGGCCAGGAGCACGGACACGGGGACGACGACGGCGACGATCCATAGCGTCGTGCTGCTACCTGACGACGATGAACACATGCATGGCGCGGGGGGTTAATTAGCGCAGTAAGCAGGCATGCAGGCATCAATATACAGTGGCAAGTGACAACAACTACTCGAGACCGCAATGTACTATAGTCTGCAGTGCAGTGAGAAGGGACAAGAAGAATGATATGGATGAAGCTAGCCATCGGTTTTTGTGGGGTCGCCGGCCGGCAGCGACGGATCGGGCCAGGTGAGTGATGATGCATGGGTTGCCATCGTATGAGGTTTGAGGGATGTGTCAAATTCGATGGCACGATGTATGGAATAGAACGTCGTCAATCCTCAATCCTGCTGTCTGGACTCTAGAGGTCAGGCAGGCCCCTGTGCATTTCGCTACCGGCCATAGCCACCAAGGATGACCCGAGATCGGAAGGGGACCGAGGCCCGGAGCGTCAAATAAACACCGGTGCTCGGCGTGGTCTCTCCGGTCCGGCGGCTAAAGAAGATCGCCGTGGGTGGGGACGAAGCCATCGATAGATGTCACCTCACCATCGTCTCATCCGCCGTCGACGCAAAGTAGGTCAAAGGAGGTTTGGATACCAGGCCTAAACTTTAGCCCTGTCATGTCGCATGTTTGATACCAATTAAAAGTATTAAATACAGGTTAATTACAAAACTAATTCCACATATGGAGGTTAATCCACGAGACGAATCTATTAAGCCTAATTAGTCTACGATTTGATAATGTTATGCTACAGTGAACGTGTGCTAACCATGGATTAATTAGGCTTAATAGATTCATCTCGCGAATTAGCCCAGGGTTTCTGTAATTAGTTTTATAATTAGCTTATGAGCTTAGTCTTCCTAATTAACGTGCAAATATTCGATGTGACGAAGGAGCGCGGAGGGCAAAGCGAAACATAGTATAGTAGTACTCGTATTCTGTTCTGTTTCCCCCCTTTCCTTTTTTTCTATAACCAAAGGAGATGAACCGAAGCACGACTACGGGCTACGGTCGGCAGCGGCAGCCTGCAGCTGTCTCGGGAAATGCACTCGCAGACCTGGCGACTCGTGACGCACGTGCCGAGTGTCGCCGCGGCTCCGTTCTGTCCGTGTTCATCAGCCTTTTTCACTTTTCATATATGATCGTACATTATATATTAAAATAGTATTTTTCTATCGTACTAAATTAACCGACAACCAGCAGTACATAATCTACTTTCGTTTACGACGAAACCAACAGCGAGATCAACCGTGTCCCGTGTGAATGAATGAAGAGAATAAAAACTGTCCAAAAGTGCAATGCCCTGTACACTAGTCTAACCATGCATTTCGTCCGGCACACGGTCGCCTACTTGTGTCGGCCACACGGGCCGGGGGTCAGTCACAACAGTACCGTACTATTTTTAACAAAATCGAGACTTGTGGCCGTGAAATGATCCATCTTGGTACCGGCAATTGGAAAACACTGTTCATGCATATGCATGTACTTCTTCTAGCCAATTGGAAATACTCCTAGCAGGGAGGTACCGGCAGCTAGCAAGCTGGAGCACTAGCTAGTAGTCCTGCTACTCATGCAGCGGCCGATCCACCAGTCAAACACAAAAGTCGCCGTCGGTCCAGATGGGGACGGATGAGATCCATGTGCCTCAGCTTTTGTTTTCATCGATCTCCGATCCATTCCCCGAAACCGAAACCAATGCAATTTTTCTACCACTATCTTTGCTATCCCACAGCGATCGGAGGGCCCTACCTAACCCAGCGCTGTCATCGTTTTTGTATTCCCGAAAAGGCCAAGTAGTAAAGGAGTTTGGATGGATCACGGCTGATCGATTTGGTCGCCGATTCCAAACGCAAAAACACCAACAAAAGACCTCGCGCTCGGCAGTCGTCACACCCGGCCCCGGACCGATCGATAAAAAGTCACGAATCATATCATTCGCTGCCCGAGCATTTTCCTTAGCTAGCAGGCTGGCGTGCTCTCTGGGTTCTACAGGGGCCCAACGTCTCAAGCGGGGCCTACTCCAAGATAAGCACCTAGTACATGTTGATGCGAACACATATATTTTAACTCCAACACGTCACACATGGGGAAGAAATGTTGTGGAGTGTGTATTTTTCATTCAGATGCACGTATGTGTAAGCTACAGCCCACAGCTACAAAAGTCGTAGCATTCGTAAGAAAAATTTGTATATTTTTCCTTGTTGGATCTTGGGTTTTGACTAGCATTGTAAACATTGGATGTCTGACCTATTGTAGCTAGACCATTGCATTGAAAAACTAGACTTGTTTTGTTGCCACCTCTCTAATTACTATATCTCACAGCTTGCTTGGAAGTTTCATTAACTAATCATCTATCTCATAACTTCTAGCTTTAAAAAACCACTGGAGCATTGTATATCATCGATTACCTTCTGAATGTGTGTTCAACTGAAATTTTCATCCGGTGACTTGTGAAAATAACTATACGTATGTTAAAGCTTGTAGACATTTTATAAATAATTGGATGTATCATATCCACATTTGAGGTAGCTTATTCGGAACCAAAACAAGCAAAAATATAATTGGGACATGATTTGGTTTAGGAACCAAAAAACAAAAAAACTGGTACTTTTACATAGTCCCATTCCCATGTGCGGAATAATTAGTAAACCCCAGGGATAAATTGGTAGTTTAAAACATTCCAATCGCATATGTAGCAAGTTTCAAAATAAGTCTTCAACATCGTCTAATAAAATTACGGCAAAACTCTTGCCGCCTTTCTAAAAAAACTAAGTCTCCAAATATAGAAAATGTATATACTTCATTTGTCCAAAAATTCCTTGGTGTTGTAGGATTTTTAGGATAGATTGTGCTCAACCGAAATTACCCACCCCTCATTAAAAGGAATGCGTAAAGGCATGCAGACCACAATCTCAAACTGATATGAGAGCTCAATCTATTGTCCAAGAACTAAAACACCAAGTTTTCTGACATAGTTTTTGAATCCTAGAACATCAAATTTTCTGGAATGGTTGAGTAGAAAATAATAAAATATGGGATGCAAATAAACCATGGAGTGCCAGGGGAAAGGTTCAAGTTATTCAATAAAATCAGCTACTACATCTTGTTAACAAGAAAGGGTATGCAAAGGTGGCATGCATTTTAACAATCAAACAGTTGGGACCTTGTAAAATTAGTTATCATCACATCGTCGTCCCTACGGGGACTCCCAAGACTAAGCTATTTAGGGGAAATTAAAACACACTAATTCTACTGATTAAGGTGTGTGTGAGAGAGAGAGTGAGTGAGTGAGAACTAATGAATGAATTGCTCTGTGAACTCTGCATCGAATTTGTAAAACGGGATTCTCGTTTTCTACAAAATCAAAGGAGAAAAACTTACTATGAACTGGGACTAACCTTTGGTCGAACCTAGCAGCGGCGTGAGCGTCAGCATATCTTGGGTCTGCGCGAAGAAGACATCCTTCTCGTACCTGATGTGGCAGCGCACGCCGAGAATCCTCCCACCCACTTTCCCGGCGAACAAACTGGCCATCTGGTCTCTGAGGCCGGTCAGACACTCCCGGCACTGCCCCGTCGTCAGATCCTGCGTGCACTGCACGAGCGCGTACACGTTCATGTTCTCCGGCGGGAACCCGGCCTGGCCCGTGGCGTAGCGGGCGCTCCTGTTGCTGGCGGCGTCGGACACCGCGTCCACGAGCCGCGTGACCAGGGCGTCGAACGCGGCGGTGTTCCCGGCGGACACCTTGTTCATGTTCGAGGCGGCGCTCTCCGGCATGTTGGCGGCGCCCGCTCCGGCTCCGGCGAGGAAGTCCTGGTCGGAGAACCGGAGCTGGCACTGGTCGTAGTACATGGTCGCGTCCACGCTGCTGGGGCACCTGCTGGCCGCCTGCACGAACCCCTCGGCGAGGCAGTCCACGCACTGCTGGCCGAGGTAGTCGCCGCGGCAGAGCACGATCCCGTACGCCGCGCCAGGGCCCGCGGCGCCGAACCTCCCCGCCGAGAAGCCCGACGCCGAGGCGTTCCTCGGGAGCTCGGCCACGAGCTTCTGGAGGTTGGCTGCGAACGTGCTGTTGGGCTGGTACGTCCGCTGGACGCTCGAGCTGGTGGGGTTGCAGAAGGACGACAAGACGGTAGTCCCCACTGGAACGGCCGCGCCGCCGTCGCCCGACGCCGTCGCCGGAGAAGAGGCCACGGCGAGGAGGAGCAAGAGGACACGCATGGTAGCTAGCTAGGTGTGGAGAGAGGATCGGACACACTGGGGGATCGCGCTGGTGTCGTGTGAGAGTGGCACAGAAGCTAGATGTACTTGTCTATACTAATAGGCATCGGCCGGGGCAGGTAGTTTATTAAGTGCAAAAGCTAGACTTAATTCTAGTACTTAACTCCCTCCGTCTGAGAGTAACGGCAATTTTTTTTTGAAATTTGATATATATATATATATATATATATATATATATATATATATATATATATATATATTAATATTTATGATGCATAACAAGTGAAAGTGATATTTGATTGATTAAGAATATATTTATAATGAACTTATTTTTAGATATAAATGCTAATACTATTTTTCATATGCTTAGTTAAGTTTTAAAAAAAATGACTCTCAAGAAACAAGATGCATGTATAATTATTTTGGAACAGAGGGAGTATAATAAGATATACTAATACCCAAACCCAATGAAATACATTCTCGGAGTTTTTCATTTGAGCCGCTGTGAGTCAGTGACAGTGCAAGTATATTTAGTTTATAAGCTGGAGAGGGTTGACTTCGATCAAGGAACGGCGCCAACTATAAATCAGTGACAGAGATTGGAGGCCAGGAAATATGAGATAATTTCGTGTATCGTTCTCGACTGGACATGTTGCTTATTATTAGCTGTGCTAGCTGATGGCTTTGCTCCCCAAAGCGCGTAGTTTTCAGTTTTACAATGGATGATGCTCTGGCTCTGACACACGAGTGAGTCTCTGACGTGTCAATGTTTTTTTTAAGGATTTGGTGGGCCTGAACGTAGCTTATTAGATCTGGTATCAGCAAGACGGACGGTTAATTTGTTGTTTGGACAGGCTACTGCTGGCCAATTTTGTAATGCGTTTGCAGTTTAGCTGCATGCACTTGGCCTTGTTTAGCATAGTCTGTTTACCAGATAATTAAGGAGTAGAGAATAAGACTGTCATGTGTATGTCTCACTGACGACTCCACTGGTGCTTGGGGGAATCGATGTAATCATGCATACTATGCAGTAGACCATCGTCAGGCATTATTATTATCTCATCTCCACCGGTGGCGTACATCCCCGGGTGACAAATTATATAGATCTGCATTCTGTGCAATAGTCCCACTGAAGAGTCTCTGATCCACCGATTCCTTGAATGCCCATTTGCCACTCAATGCTGGGCGTGGATCAGTGTTCAAGTAGATCAAAGTGTTGACCCTTTTCAGAATTTACAAAACTTCAAGGATCAACTCCAAGTTCCTTTTTTCATGGAGATAATCATCCTGATGTGTTGGACAATCTGGAAGATAAGAAATGACATGATTTTTCGCCAAGAGAATCCAAGTTTTCAGTCGGCTAAAGAGTGTTTCAAGACAGAGCGAAAGTATCTCCCAAGGTTTAATCAATGGATAACAAGTTTAGCTTAGCCAGGATGCTTTCAGTGTTAGCTTTTATCTTTTTCTCCTCCTTTTTTGTTTCCTGAATTCCTTGACCTCAGCTGCCAGCTGCTTGTAACTGTTTTTCGGTACTCTTTTTAATTTAATAAAACTCTGTAAGGGTGCAAACCCCTCCAGTTTCATAAAAAAAAAACAAATTATACAGATCTTGAGATTTGGAAGCTATCTTGCAGCCTCCAACGTGGGGATGCTGGCCCTGTGCAAGACCACCTCCATTTTGCATTTTGGTTTATAGTAACGTGTGTAGTAAATTGATGAATTAGAAAAAAAAAATCTTTACATGTTCGTACCTATGGATTTTGTTTATTTATTTTGGACTTCGTTATTCCATTACCTCATTATTATTAATAGAATCTTATAGCCTGTTTAATCATTTAAAAAAAGGATAGGCTTACTTCTTAGATTGTTGTTGTTTTCTTTTACATCTTGCGAGCTTTCTGAAGATGGCAATGGCCTCGTTCGGCTGGTATGATATTTGGCTTGTTCGGCTTCTTTTTTCAGCCGGAACAATATTTTTCTCTCACAATATTTTAGCCAGAACAGTGTTTTCAGCCAGTTTCAGATCAGCGAACGGGGCCAATGATAGGGTTAGAGCTTAGGTGGGTGGATTATTGGTTACTCGCGTCTGGCTTAGAGGGAGGATGGCACAAATTGAGGTGGTGGCGCCGGCGAGACCATTGGCCATATGTAGGCTTTGTTGGCATGGATACTGGACAACATTGTACTCACATATTCATATTGGGTTGGATATCTGTGTGTAATAAAATCATAGAAATATATAGAATTAGTCTAATCAATTTAGACCATAGATGTAGAATTGCAAGATAGAATAGAAATTCTAAGAACCATGATAGTAGCTAGGCAAGAGCTAGCACCTTGTTTGGCTAGACCACCAGATGATAGGGGTGTTGTTATTATCTATTCCTAGCAAAAAAAACCATTTTATATGATTACATGGCCAATTTTGTTTTGAAATATTTATAAATTGTTCATACACACCCTTCATCTAGTGTTAAATTTCCTACCAACCAAGATTTATGTTTTTTTTCTCGAATACGCACAAGCCATGTGTATCATTGTATTAAGGTAGAAAGGAGTTGAGTTACACGACTCGCGATTCTAAACATGCGCACTAGACTGCTTAAAGATACAACTCTGAAGGTCGAGCAGCCTAGCTAAGATGCAGTCAGTCTATGATGGTATTATTACAAATGCCCTTAGTTGAGACAGCTAGGCTACTGGGAAGCTGCGGTGTGTGCGCTAGGATCTCGGTGGACAAGGTAGGCTTGGTGTGCGCCTGAGGTAGCTCCTCTTGTGTCAGTTTGGTAGCTTGCAGCGACCTTCGGCGGGTAGCCCTATTTTGTAGTGGCTACTCCAGTGTGGGACAACGTCTTCAGAGATGGAGATGGCTGAAAGTGCATCTAGCCCTTTAGTGAGTTTTGGATGATTGAATGACAACGTGATTAAATGTCTAACCCATTTGCTAAGTGTGGACAGGTAATGGGTTATCTCACAGATACTTATTGAAAGCCAAAATGATGTGGTGTTGTATAAACAATCTAGTTCAAGCACAAGACAACAATGCAAATAGAATTCATGCAAATGCTTATTTATTGTGGGATTTTCATGTACTATGTGAAAGCAAACTCGTAAGAATTAATTAATGAGACATGAGGGATTGCATATGGAATGGTCTCATATTTGAAGCTTGCTAAATTGAAATGAAAAAGATAATAATTCAAATGAATGGATGATTCAACACAAGATGTGACTTGATGGCTTGAGTTGGTGAAGATAGCAAGGAAATGCTTCGAGGTACTAAGCAAGGGTGAAGGCAAGCGACGGCTTGGCAGCCGAAGAACCTAGCTAGGGTGAAGAAGGAAGTACTTGCATTTAGTTGAGGTACTAATCAAGCTATGATGGTCATGTCAATGTGGAGAATCAAATCACTATTGGAGTGTTTGATGGAAGTGACTTGATACATTTGGGATTATTCAAATTTTATGAATAGAATCAAGTCACGTGCTCAAGATGGCTATGCTCAAGTAAAAAGATCAATATCAACATGATTGGCACCCTCACTTTGTAAAGAGTGGAATACACGGCTTCGGTTGAAAGAGATCAACTCAAAAGGTTTAAATTTGTTATACTCTTTATAATTGAGTTAATAAGAATGTTGTACTATTAAGAGGGATGCATCATGTTGATAGATAATGTTTCATAAGTGCTCAAGCCAACCTATGTGAGTTTTGAGTGTTTGAGAGACAAAAGAGCTAACCTGTATTTTGCTGGTCTAGCAATACCGGACGTGTCCGGTATTTGTCCAGCAATGATAAAGTTGTTGTTCTCGGGTTGGTTCGTCAGGAGTTCCAATGTAAGTCGGGAGTTCCGACAGTCGGGAGTTCCGGCAATGGTCGGGAGTTTCGACGTCTCACGCTTAACTGACTTGGAGAGTTCACTGTAGTGGTCATATCGGACGTGTCCGGTATTCATACCAGACATGTCCGGTATGAACGGCCAGAGGCCAACGGCTAGTTTTCAAATGCCCTGAGGGTCGGGAGTTCCGGCATGAGTCGGGAGTTCCAACGGTCGAAAGTTTCGACATTCATCGAGAGTTCTGACACCTCACAAACGTTACTATAACTCAGTTACCGTTGGCGCAGTGTAAGTCATACCGGACGTGTCTGGTATCGCAACGGCTATAAAACGACTAGTTTTTCCAAGGGGGCTATAAATACCCCCAATCCTCCACCTTTGGAGGCTGCTGATACACATACACATTTTTGAGCCTTGCCAACTCTTATAAACCCTCTCTTAGTGAGTGTGTGATCCAAATCATAAAATCCATTTGTGGGTTAAGAGAGAATTTGAAAAAGAGAGCAAGCCACCACTTCAGCACTTGTGTATATTGTCAATCTTGTGATTTGCATTTGTTACTCTTGGACTCTTCGGTCCTAGATGGCTAGGCGTCGCCGGAGAGCATTCAAGAGATTGTGGTGTGCCTTGGAAAGTTTATAACAGTTGATTCTGCCACCTTAGAATCAACTAATAGGAGGAAAAGGAGTTGAAAAAGACTCTGGCTAGAGTGACCTTCATGGTACCCTCTAGAGCTAACCTTCACTGGGTCGCCCGCAGCCCCCTCAACGGAGAGTAGGACTCAAACGAGTCCGAACTTCGGTAAAACAAACATCGTGTCTCAATTTGCATTTCATTTTATATTTGTATTGCTCCAGCTCTTGTGCAGGTTCTCTGTGTTTATTTTCATCTCTAGTAGGTACCTGCAGTTTGGTTTGAAGATAGAAATCGAAAGGAGCAAGTTTGGGGCTGCTCTATAGAAATCGTGTATACCGGACACATCCAGTATTCATACTGGACACGTCCGGTATTTTCTACCTGTGCTGAAAAATATTTATTCTCTGTTCTAACTTTGTGTTGCAGGGTTGTAGCTTCTAGATATATTCTTTATACCTTGTTTACTCTATGGCTAACTTGTGAGGGGTGGTATTACTCTTAATTTGGAGTTTCCATTTTGAAAACTCCCTTTTGTAATTATTTCCGCATTTAAAGGTGTTAATTTTTAGAAACGTCTATTCACCCCTCTCTAGGCGGCATCCTAGGTTCTTTCAATTGGTATCAGAGCGAGGTTCTCACCTAAAGCTTCACTGCCATGAGAAAACAATGTCGACGCCTATCGAGTTGGAGCCGGTGCTTTTCCAAAATGATGGTTCAAACTTTCTACCTTGGTCAATTCATGTACTCAATGCTTTTAGAGATATTAGTCCTCTTATTGAGCATATTGTGGATGTAAGCATACCTCTTTCTATAGTTGATTGGAGAAACTACAAAACTTTGTCAAAAGAGGAAGAGATATGCGTGCAACTCAATGCTCAAGCTATTAATATTATTTTGAGTACATTGAGTGTAGAGGTTCAAGATGAGGCAATCTTTAATGGACACTCACCTCCGAAGAGTGCTCATCTCATTTGGACTAGACTTGTTGAGTTATATGGAAAATCCAAATGTGATGATGCACTTGAGATCGAGTCAATGGAAAGTATGTCCATTTTGTCTTCATGTAGTGAAGAAGCCTCACAAGACCTCAAGAGCGCCGAGCTGGAGCAAGAAGTGCAAGCAGCGCATGACCTGCTGTCTGCCTGCACATACCAGACATGTTTGGTATGCCTACCGAACGTGTCCGGTATGGCCGAGGTAGTAGAGCAGCAAGCCGTTGTTTGCAATGATGCTCAAGCTCGATGGCGGCCAAGTGATGAGTCAACCTCAGTATCTCATGATACTCATCACTTGTGTCTCATGGCCAAGAAAAGCAAGAAGAAGAGTAACAAGAAAGATCAAGAAAAGGAGAAAGCACAAGTTGATGATCAAGATGAGAGTGATGTTGAAGTTGAAGACAACTACAACCTTGATCATCTCAACCGCAAAGACAAGTTCATCATCATGAAGATAGTTGAAAAGCATGATGAGCTTGAAGAAGAGATTGAGAAGCAAGAGCAATCACTTCAAAATCAAGAATTATTTCTCATCTCCAAGATGGAAGAACTAAAGGCTCTAAGTGAAAGGTATGAAAAATTGTCAATTAAGCATGCTTTAGTTACTAACTTCTCTTCTAGTTTTTCACAACTAGAGAAGAAAAACCTTGAGCTCCAGACAAGGCTAGATGAACTATCAAGCAAGTATAATGTGCTACAAGCAAACTATGTTCATCTAAAATGCTCTCATGATGAAGTAGTAGAATCAAGCATCATGCTTGAGGTGGCTCATGAGGTTGTGATCACATCGATAAAATTTTCTCAACCTCTCACACATTCACTCACTAGTACACCATCTCAATTAAATATTTCTTGTACTAATGAATGTGCTCCTCAAGCAAGTCAATCTTCGATTGAGCTAAATCTCATAGAAAACATAGAGCTTAAAGAAGAGGTGAAAAGATTAAAGAAAAATGTGATTCAGTTAAAGGGTAAGGAGAAAGCACAACCTTCTCAAGATAACCATGATAACATGGTGAAGAAGCTTGAGAAGGGTTCAAACTTTGTTTCCTCCAAAACCCAACAAAAGAATCACATTTCAAGTAAGGCCAACACAACCAAGAGCAAGAAACATGAAAAAAAGGTTATGCTATGGTTGTGGATTATATGGACATGAGTGGGCCATGTGTCCACATAAGAGTTGGGTCAACAAGTGTGAAGTGGCCGAACAAAAGGCCTCAAACAAGTTGGCCAACCAAAAGAAAAGTGATAGACAAAGCGCTTGTCTCATGAGCAAGAAATTAGGGTATCCTACCAAGAAATGCCCAATGTACAAAGAGGCAAGAAAGGAAGCCTAAGATGCAATAAGAAGATGCTACAAATGCAATGAGATGGGCCACAAGATTGATAGATGTCCATAAAAGCAAAACAAGCATAGAGCAAACAAAGGCCGCATATGCTATGCTTGTAGAAGAAAGGGGCATCTAAGCTATGAATGCCCAAATGGTAACACTCCTAAACTGAACATATTTGTTTATAATGATATGCTTAGGAAGACCACAAATAGAGTTGGCACTAGCAAGGTGATGTGTTCACCACAAACTAGTGCTAAAGTCATTTGGGTGCCTAAGCACTTGTTGACTAACTCAAAAGGACCCAACAAGAGTTGGGTACCAAAGTGTTCTTAGGTTAATGATGTAGGTACTTGGTGATGAGATGAAGGCTTCGGGGTGGTTGAACGAGCAAATTGATAATATTCACTCAATCTATTAACCAATTCTTATCATAATCTCCTATATGGTTGACCGAAAGATAATTTAATAAATGTATCATCTACTTTATCCTCACCATTGGTAACAAGTACCTAAACCTTATATGATAGCCACTATGTATATTTTGTGCTTAATGGCTCACAAATAGGTCTATTTGTGAAATATTTAAAGTGGCTAATAAGATTTAATTGAAAAGTATTTTATTTTGCCATATGATGCTTTTAATGGCTCTTTAGTAGAGCAATTTATTTATTGAGATGCAGGGCATAAAATAAATACTATAGCTAAAACAAAGAATCACAAGCAGCAAGTTATTTGTTTCTGTCCTGCACCTATCGGACATATTCGGTATTTCTATTGGACATGTCCGGTATGGCCGGAGACAGAAAGAAAGTGTTTTTGTTCTGTGTATTCCGGATGTGTCCAGTATACCTACCGGACGTGTCCGGTATTGCAGAAACCAGAACACTAATATGATTGCAACTGAGTCCTTGATTCATATATTTTCATATATCCTCAATTTACTCAGAAGCTTATGGTTTACCAAATCTAAGTGGATTGTGAGCATATCTTGAACTCAAATTTAAATATGGCAAATTATTTGGTTGTGGTTCAAAATAGAAAATTGACTCTCAAATTCTTAATAGAATAAAGTGCAAGATAAAAGTCATTCAAATTACTTAAAACACTTATTTAGGGGGAGCTCAGTTTCTATTTTGTACCTTTATGGACTAACAAATTTATCTAGCATTCTTTGTAGTCCTTTGGATGAAAAATTGATTTCGTATCTAGCATGATTATTTGGCAATCAAGGTCAACATAAAGATTAGCATGCTATGTATCTTCTTAGTGGTATTCTTGTGGGCTCAAGGCAAAGGTATGTTTTTACATACATGCATTGTAAGTGTATCTAAGGCCCTTTATATGTTAGAATGTGCATTTGTGTGACATAGGAGAGATGTTTTTTAAAACTCATTACTAGCAAGTGTAGGTGGTGTGAATTTGAAAAACTATTTGAATCTTGGTCTCTGTGACCTAGCCTTGTCATGTGATAATTATAGCTCTCCTTAATTGTTTGATTGACTAATTACACATGACATGGCTTTCATAAGTCCACAATCTACTATGTCTCACAATCTCTCTCTCAAGTAATCAAAATCTATATATGCTAAATATTTGGAAAAGAGAAGTGATACTCATGGCATTTGGATAAGAAAAGTAATTACACCTTATTTGAATCAAGGACATACATGTTTTTGGATCAAGAAATGATATAGAAGGGGATTGGAATTAAGTGAATGAAATTTGGAACAAGAACAGCCAGCCCGCAAATACCGGACGTGTCCGATATGTCCGGTATGAGCGGGGTTATAAAATGGCCGGTACCCCTTCGGCCCTGATCCTTTATCTCTCTTTTCTCTTCTCCAAGCCGACGTCGCCACTGCTGTTCCACCGCATTGGTGATCGAGTGATTCCACTGAGAAAAAGAAGAGAGGGAGATTGGATCGGAGGAGATTTGCATCAAGATCGAAGGCTCCGGGACTTGGATTTTCAATCACATCTTCATTCTCTCTCTCAAGGTACCCTAATCCCGGACCTCATCTGATCTAAGTGGTTTGGGCATGTTTTTGGAATTCCTTCGATAGAGATGCTACATTACCTATCTAGAAGTAATGCCCAGAGTTTGGATTGAATTGGTTAAAGATTGAGCGAAGGACCTTGGTTAGGGTTGCTGTCCGCTCATACCGGACGTGTCCGGTATGGGACAACAGAGTAGGTTTTGCTCCCTTGTTTCAATATTCTTAGTGGTTGATTCATAGGAATAAGTTTAATTGTCTATTGTGTTTTGTGAACCTTGTGACCTAGTTTGGTTGAGGTGATTGCAAAGCATAGGATAATTATTCTTGTTTCTATATTTTGACTAAAATAAGCAATCGTTTGGGCCTATATCTAAAAGTTCTTACATATCTTTGGATACAGGACAATAGCCATGAGCGGAACATAGGAGCCTAGGTCCAAGCATAGGCATGATCTAGCTTTGGAGAAATACAAGAAGGCAAGATAGGAAATGCATCCTAGATACAGTCAACAGGAGTAGGGCAGCAGCTAGGGACTCTCTAGGGCTACTAGGGGTGATCCATAGTATAAAGAAGGAGACAATAGTTTTTCCTCTGGTATAGATACAGAGGAGTATAGAGTGGAGCCCAGTACCAAAAAGAGGAAGAGCACTGATAGAGGTTCGGATGGTGGCAGCTTAGATGATGAGCAAGAGATTGAGGAGGAGCAGGCAGTACCTCTAGCTCAGCACCAGCCAGGTCAGGGTATGCACTATGGTTTACTTGAGCCACATCCACCTAGTGTACCCTCTTATGTTTCCAGTGTTGACTATCGAGGGAAAGGCATGACCAAAAGAGCCAGAGATGAGAGGAGAATTGATCCAAGGGGCTTGTCTAGGATTCAGTTTGATGATCGATTTTAGATAGCCTTTCATATGGATTTCTACACCTGTGTGATTCTCACTAGAAACCTAGTGATTGCCAGGTCTCAATGGATTGACTGGCAGTACGTTAGAGATTTGCAGAAGTCCTCCATTGATCATGCTATTGCTATTTGTGAGCATGCAAGGGTATATGAGATCATGGAGTTCCAGCATGACTAGAACACAGAGATGATTGCCTAATTTTATGCCACTTTGTATGTTGAGAAGGATGAGAGGTGTATGCACTGGATGCTTGAGGGCTAGTGGTATAGTGTTGATTATGATGCTTTTACAGCTCTACTTGGCTTCTCAGATGATGATCTTTAGAAAGACAGGATCCACACACAGCAGGTGTTGCCTCCAAAGCAGCTCGCCTACATGTATCCACCAGGAGATGAGAGAGGAGCTGTGGGAAAGGTTCTAGGTCTTCACCTTACTTATAGATATCTGGACAGGATGCTCAGGAAGACTATTAACTGCAAGGGTGGAGACAAGGGCAACATAATAGACTATTCTAGGAACCTACTCCATAGGATGGCACTTGATGCACGACCTTTCAGCGTCTTTGACTTCATTTGGTGTGAAATCAGGAGTGTTAGAGAGAGGCCCCTCAAGGGCTGTGGTTTTACTCCCAACATCATGAACATGGTTGAGTAGGTCATAGGGCATACCTTTGAGTATGACAAGGTACATAAGGCCCTGAAGATTGTTGTAGATCTACCTAAGATTGGTGTACCTCTAGCAGGACCAAGAGGAGTAGCAGCACCACCAGAGGCAGATGCACCTGCAGGTGGTACAGCAGCAGGATGAGTTTCCCCTCTACCACATGCTCCTTCACGTTCTTCTTCATGTCGCCACAGTCCTCCTTCTCCTATTCGCACGATGTTCAGTGCTATCTTTGGGATGTGCAAGGACATACGGACCTGTCAGCAGAAGGAGAGGGAGGCTAGGAGGAAGGACACTCAGATTCTGAAGTAGATTGTTGCTAGACTTGAGTTTGATCCTCCTAGATCTCCACTATCAGATGAGTCAGCTAGTGAGCCTGAGACTGAGGAGCAGCAGTAGGGCAGGTACGACATAGAGTTTGCTGAGTTCCTTCAGCGACAGCAGCAGGCACCAGAGCACCCTAACACTTTACCACTATAGGCTCATGTGCCTACTCACTCTCAGCCACCTCCCAATGCAGCAGACGAGTATGCTTTAGACTGGTGGAGTGACCTCACAGGTAGTTTCGGCTACTACGGGTCTGGTGGCTATGACCTATCTGGTGCAGGTGGTTCTTGTCCAGCTGGTGCTACATGCTCAGATGATGAGGATGTTGGTAGAGATGAAGATGATGATGAATGATCACAGCTTTTAGGACATCTTGCAACCCCTTTGTCCTTAGTATGTCATTGATGGACTTTTGTGGTGATAGATGACAAAGGGGAAGAGAGACTGATTAAAGCTTCAAAATATTTGTTTCATTTGCTTATCTTTGTACCTGAAGATATGTACTGCAGATTGTAGTTTCTTGAGCTTCATTTCAGTTTTTGAGCTTCATTGATATATATCTTGAGTTTGAGATAGATTGTATCATGTGAGAGATGAGACTTACTTACGCTTTATCTATGTATCTCTTGAGACATGATCTTTATTTATATATTAGCGGCTTGAGGACTTGAGAAAATGTGTAATGAGTGCTATGTGTGACATACATGTGTTATATTTATTTTCATAAGGACTATGCATGCTAGAATGAAAATATTTGATGTGATGCCTTTATATTTATTCTTGTAAGATATATCTTGTCATATGCATCACGGTTTTACTTTGTCACACACACATACACCCCACAGATGTAATAATTTAGGGGGAGTCTCCTATATGTTTTAGTATGTGCAATTGACATTTGAGGTCATTTTGTGAATTCAAATCATAAGCACATATTAAGGGGGAGCCTCTCATAAATCATTGAACCCAAAAGCTTAAATGTTTATATTCTTTTGTAAGCTTTAATCAAGTTGTCATCAATCACCAAAAAGGGGGAGATTGAAAGTGCATCTAGCCTTTTAGTGGGTTTTGAATGATTGAATGACAACATGATTAAAGGTCTAACCCGTTTGCTAAGTGTGGACAGGTAATGGGTTATCTCATAGGTACTTAATGAAAGCCAAAATGATGTGTTGTTGTATAAACAATCTAGTTCAAGCACAAGACAACAATACAAATGGAATTCATGCAAAGGCTTATTTATTGTGGGATTTTCATGTACTATGTGAAAGCAAGCTCGTAAGAATTAATTAATGAGACATGAGAGATTGCATATAGAATGGTCTCATATTTGAAGCTTGCTAAATTGAAATGAAAAAGATAAAAATACAAATGAATGGATGATTCAACATAAGATGTGACTTGATGGCTTGAGACGGTGAAGATAGCAAGGAAAGGCTTTGAGGTACTAAGCAAGGGTGAAGGGTAAGCGATGGCTTGGCGGCCGAAGAACCTAGCTAGGGTGAAGAAGGAAGTACTTACATTTAGTTGAGATACTAATCAAGCTATGATGGTCATGTCAATGTGGAGGATCAAATCATTATTGGAGTGTTTGATGGAAGTGACTTGATATATTTGGGATTATTCAAATTTGATGAATGGAATCAAGTCACGTGCTCAAGATGGCTATGCTCAAGTGAAAAGATCAATATCAACATGATTGACACCCTCACTTTGTGAAGAGTGGAATACACGGCTTCGGTTGAAAGAGATCAACTCAAAAGGTTTAAATTCGTTATACTCTTTATAATTGAGTTAATAGGAATGTCGTACTATTAAGAGGGATGCATCATGTTGATAGATAATGTTTCATAAGTGCTCAAGCCAACCCATGTGAGTTTTGAGTGTTTGAGAGACAAAAGAGCTAACCTGTTTTTTGCTGGTCTAGTCCGGTATTGATACCAGACATGTCAGGTATTTGTCCAGCAATGGTAAAGTTGTTGTTCTTGGGTTGGTTCGTTAGGAGTTCTGATGTAAGTCGGGAGTTTCGACAGTCAAGAGTTCCGGCAATGACCGGGAGTTCCGACGTCTCGCGCTTAACTGACTTGGAGAGTTCACTGTAGTGGTCATATTGGACGTGTCCGGTATATGGACGACCACAGGCCAACGGCTAGTTTTCAAATGCCTTAAGGGTTGGGAGTTCTGGCATGCATCGAGAGTTCCGACACCTAACATGCTTTAACTCAGTTACCATGGTTTTCCAATGTTTTGAGGGTCGGGAGTTTCGACGATCGGAAGTTTCGGCATTCATCGAGAGTTTCGACGTCTCACAAACGTTACTGTAACTCAGTTACCGTGGGAGCAGTGTAAGTCGTGTCCGGTATGGCAACGGCTAGTTTTTCCAAGGGGGCTATAAATACCCCCAAGCCTCTATCTTTGGAGGATGCTGATTCTGCTGATACACATACACGTTTTTGAGCCTTGCCAACTCTCCTAAACCCTCTCTTAGTGAGTGTGTGATCCAAATCGCACAATCCATTTGTGGGTTAAGAGAGAATTTGAAAAAGAGAGCAAGCCACCACTTGAGCACTTGTGCATATTGTCAGTCTTGTGATTTGCATTTGTTACTCTTGACTCTTCGGTCCTAGATGGCTAGGCGTCGCCGGAGAGCACCCAAGAGATTGTGGTGTGCCTCGGAAAGTTTGTAATGGTCGATTCCGCCGTCTCGGAATCAACTAGTGGAAGGAGGAAAAGGAGTTGGAAAAGACTCCGGTTAGAGTGACCTTCGTGGTACCCTCTAGGGCTGACCTTCGCTGGGTCGCCCGCAGCCCCCTCAACGAAGAGTAGGACTCAAACGAGTCTGAACTTTGGTAAAACAAATATCGTGTCTCAATTTGTATTTCATTTGATATTTGTATTGCTCTAGCTCTTGTGTAGGTTCTCTGTGTTTATTTTCATCTCTAGTAGGCACCTGCAGTTTGGTTTGAAGATAGAAATCGAAAGGAGCAAGTTTGGGGCTGCTCTGCAGAAATCGTGTATACCGGACACGTCCAGTATTTCCTACCCGTGCTAAAAAATATTTATTCTCTGTTCCAACTTTATGTTGCAGGGTTGTAGCTTCTAGATATATTCTTTATACCTTGTTTACTCTATGGCTAACTTGTGAGGGGTGGTATTACTCTTAATTTGAAGTTTCTATTTTGAAAACTCTCTTTTCTAATTGTTTCCGCATTTAAAGGTGCTAATTTTTAGAAATGCCTATTCACCCCCCTCTAGGCGGCATCCTAGGCCCTATCAATAGCGCAAGTGGATCTGATTGTGGAAGGGCTACATGGCTTGCAGCAAATTGCAGTGGCTAGCCCTGCTTAGCAGTGGGCTACTCGGTGCGGGACATCGTCGGCAATGACGACGCAAGCGGTGACGAAGGGCATTTTCATATTGACGACTTTGTCTTTGGGGGGGGGGGGGGGTGGCGGTGCAGTGTAGTGACCAGTTCATGGTGGTTTGGTGGCGGTAAAGGTGTGTTTTTTGTTGAGTTGTGGCTCGTGTTGATGTCCCGTTCCGATCGGCTAGAGTTATTTTTTCTTCTTCTTTGAGTTTCTGGTTTTGGTGTGTGTTGATGTCCCCAATCCAATCGACCGGAGTTGTATCTATTTACTTTTGCCCAGTCTGGGCTTGATCTGCTTTTTAATATAATCGACAGCTCTCCTGCATGATTTTTTTAAAATGATGGTATTACTCGACAAGGACAGAACAAGATTTATGATTATTCGATCATTGTACTATTTGAGCTCTGGTTTGCCTGTTTATTTCTTGACAATGCAAGGACTACTTGCTTCCCGTCTCTTTCGATTGAAAGAAACAGTGTATATTTATCTCTGAAGTTTGACAAATTCTCCTCGTGTAAAGATAAAAACTTGAAAAAATGGTTGTCGTGTGGATTCCATTCTCTACAGTTATATACTCCTTGATTGCCAATGCCACCGGTCGGTGTGACCGACCACGACGAAAGAAAGCAGCAGGATTAGTTGACTGCTGCCTGATCTTGCTTCAAGTTCAAGCTCATCATCTTAAACAGTTTTACAATATTTTTCATTGATCATGTGCTTCACTTTTTATCTATTTCCTTCTTTGACATCTTCAACATCTTAGTACATAACTGCTACATAAAGCTAGACGGTCTTAGCTAGTTTCCACGCATCGTATTCTGTGCTCCTATATAGAAAAATTAACCAAACGTTAGTTAACTCTTGAGAAATACTCCTACTTTAGCGCCGAAGTAGCCTATTTCACATGGGGAGCCAATAATTTTGTTTGAGCTCGAACTGCATGGGGGCATCAAAAAACAATTTACAATGACTCTACTTACCCCATAAACTAAAGCTCTGTCACATAGACGTTTCTCACGAATAAACTCTCTTACTTCTTACTTCTAGTGCTACCTAACCAGGTTTTAGCTTAGCTTTGGAACTTTATTCATGGCAGCTGAAAAAAAGTTGGTAGCAAAGATTTCATCGAAGTTAGTGGGAAAAAAGCTAGGGTTGAAAAGAGAAAAGCTAGGAGACATTGTTGAATTCCATGCTTATTATTAGAGCTTAGTTTATATAACTATTATAGAGTTGCGAAACGAGAAGCTAGGGAAAAATGCTTCATCAATTTTTAGATTTTAATTAAACCGGTTTTCATTAAGAAGACAGTGAATATTAAGTTTAACTCCATTTGTTGGCTATAAAACTGGAAATCCTATATAATAATGCCATGTAACAACATGTCAAATTGGCTACTGCCTATAAACTAGCTTGTATCTCAAAAAATGGTTTATTTAAAAATGTAGGTTAACTAATTAATTCTAATGATATAATACTAAAATAATGTTTTGACTATTTATTATACACGTCACGTATCGACTTTTAGATTTCACTCATCATGTATGCTCTATATGTAAGTTGTTCTTTATTCATATATTCTCTCTCCTGTCAACTGTCAAGAGGGAGATAGAAGAGTTACATCTCCCATACATTGGGCATGCTTTCTCCCCTCCATATGGCATCTAATACTAGCATAGAACTAGCCATTGGAGGTGCCCTAAGCACACAAGCATGCATGGGTTTATTAAGTATTATTCACTTTTACAAGTGGAGCCCACGATGAAGTTTATAGAAGTTATGTCTCCCATACATTGTGACATACCTCTCTCCCCTTCATATGGCATCTAATACTAACATAGAACAAGTCATTGTGGCGAATCTAGGATTTTACCTCAGGGTATGCAGCCCCAAAAAAATTCTATACAATTCGGCAAATCATTTAGAAATTTGGTAACGGTAGTAAAATTGGTAACGTACTTCGGTAATAATAGTAAAATTTGCAACATAATTTGGTAATAGTAATTCAGTAGTAGTGGTAAAGTTTGCAACGTAGGGATGACTCAATATTGTTAGCAATGAAAGTAGACAAGATTTTTCTACATGAAAAAGAAGAGAAAAGAGCAAAGACTGAATCACGTCTTGGTGTCTTAGACAATCGGCTTTGCTTGTTACTTGTTAGCCATGCATGCGTAGATAGTAGGCAACAACCGAGCTCCCTAGCTCCAAACTTGCGATAGATGAATGGATGAGGGCAGATGGTGCGTAAGTGCGTTGGATCCTAGAATCCAAGGCGTCACCGCATCAGGACATGGAGTCCTGGATCTTCCATCCGTGTGACTATGGGCGCATGGGCCTGGACCATGGAGAAAAACAGCAAAGCTGCAGAGACCATGTCGGCAAAGCTAGGCTGCTAGCGTTGCGTTCGTTTTCAGTTCTCCAGGCTACAAGTAAGTGTTCTTTTGTTATTGTTTTTTTCATATAGTATATATACTCTAATACATGCTGAATTTGCAGGGTATGCCAGTGCATACCTAGCATACCCTGTAGCTTCGCCCCTAGTCATCGGAGGTGCCATAAGCACACAAGCATGTGTTTACTAACTATTATTCACTTTTACAAGTGGATTCCACATAGAGGAAGTTTGGTTTGCACCCTCGTAAGCAAAGCGAGGCTGCCAGATAGCAATTCTAGCATGAGGCATCCGAAATTGGATGTCCAGGGCGACGCTAACGCTAGGAAGGTTTGCCTAGGGGCAAATTGAAAGTCCCATAAACAAGGGGAATAGTCTTTATGTTGTAACTTGTAACCTCAATTGATTATGAGAGAAAAAAAAAGGAAAATGCAGACTTTCTTGAGCCAATTTTGGTACTATAAGTGTGTCTTTAGTCCTAATAAATATTATCGCTACTTTACATGTTGTAAGTACAAGATGGTCCAATAAACTGATCTCCTTTTTTCTGTGCATTGTCTCATTTGCATGGATTTTGCTAATACAACAATTTTAGTCAAGTGACCAGCATAATCTCAGTGGATTAAGATGGTCTGTTTGGTTCGTGACCAGAATATGCCATGCCTCAGGTTAGTCATGCCATAGTTTTTCTGGCAGCTGTTTTGTTCACTGCCACAATTACGGCTGCCACACTTTCTTAGCACACTGTCCCACACGTTATAGACTCATATTTTTGCTAAACTTTGCCACAAGTGTGGCTTCAATTTTCCTCATCGAATTTTCTCTGGCAGCCACAGTTTATCAAAAGTTTGACGTGGCAAGCTACGGCACCAACCAAACAGGTCCTTAGGATAGAGCTATTAGTATTAAACAAAACGCGTGGGTTCACTAGAACATAAACAAAGAACACATCAGAAGGTGGTTAGAATATGTTTATCCCGGCCGGAAGATAATCTCAGTACACACTTTATAGATGTTTGATGATTGAGTGGCCTCGTGTGTAGCGAAAATTACGAACGAACTAGGAGTACTTGTTATAATACTAGTATAACCGATTGCCTCATTGCCATCATGTCAAAAAAGACTTCCCAGCTGCGGCATATATGGCCGCGTTTAGTTCGCTGCCGAATCAGTGTTTGTACAGTGTTCCATGTGAAGATTTGATCTGTCACGTAGGCAGACACAGATAGATATGCATGAGAGGTAGTCAGGCAGAGCGCGTGGCAGCATTCTATATATGCTAAAAACTATGAGTTCATATGGAAAGTTTGACTTTGGGTTCGAAGCAGCTCAAGCATCTGCTGCTCTGCATTGCATAGTATAATCTTAGCTCACTGTAGAAAACTGCTGCATGAGCGAGTTTGTCGTGACTTTCAGTGCTTGGACTTAATTCTTACCATATCAGCCATGCAGCATACTCCTTCGTTACAAAATAAATAATTTTTTGTTATTCAAGTTTAATATTAAAAGGACAAACGGTAGGATGGACCGTCTCTCTCCTCGCGACAGGGGCGACCCGGGCGACACGAGCGACCCTAACCACTATGACGAGGGTGGCGCGGCGAGCACGCCAGGCGAGCAGGGAGGGGCCACGCCACGAGCCCAAGCAATAGGAGCGTGCGTACGGGTAGGGCCTGAGTCAGCTACGCTTGGCACGGATGCGGTCCAGGTCTCGACTCCTTCGCAGTCGCTGACCTCTGGGCCATGGTGGATCCCAAGAGGCGAGGGGGCGATCTAGTCTCCTTTTGAGACCTCGGGTTCCCGTTCCTCTCCCATTCCGCCTCTTCCTCTTCAGTCTCCCATCTCGACTGGTAAGGGCGAAAACCCTAGTGTGGGGGGTACGACCCCAGATACCTACGGCAGACCACATGGGTTGCGCCCCTAGGGGTGGCCCAGCCCACAAGACGAAGCCTTGCGGGGCACGACTCTGCTCGGCGCCTCCCGCAAGACTCAAGGAAGATATCCTGAAGATACTATGAGATCTGTTAGGATATGTATGATCCCTAGATTCCTGTAATCAGTTATTACCTTCCGGTTATCTCTCAGATCTAACCGACTTGTAACCCTGCTCCCCGGACTATATAAGGCGGGCAAGGACCCCCTCCAAACGCACGCAATATCATACGATAGCTAATACAAACCAACAGACCACAGGAGTAGGGTATTACGTCATACTGACGACCTGAACCTGTCTAACTCGTGTGTCTCTGTTGCCTTCTTGTTCTTGATCTTACGCTCCTCTGCCGATCAATCTACCTTCGTGGGATACCCCTCGGAGGACTGCCGATGATATTCTGTCGACAGTTGGCACGCTAGGTAGGGGTGTGCGTGCTGTTTCCTTGTCGAACAAGATGGCTTTGTCCGCAGGCTCTTCGTCCCTCCCGCAGCCCGACCAGATCTTCACAGCCGGATCGATCTCGTGGATCATCAACGCTGACGAAGTCGGAGAGCTCCTTGAGCCGGTGAAGGTAGTTTCTGCTCCGATCATCCTCGCACCTGCGATTGCAAATCCGATCTTAGAGTCGATTCCGAGGTCTCCTTCAGCAACAACTCGTCGTCCGCTTCCTCGCTACCAGAGGAGGCAGATCAACAATGATGATCTAATCGAGTCCATCGATCGGGTCGGACTGAAGCTCGCCGATTGTCTCTCCATCGCCGAATCGACTCTGGACACTCTAGTTCAGCGCCGACCACCCTCCAATCTAGATCTATCGAAGGCTGCTCGGGAAACTATAGGGGTTACGGCCCTACCCTTTGGGTTCACCAACGCCGCCACCGCTTACCAATACGCCCTGAGGGGCAAATTCATCGACCAGGTGGAATGCGCCCATCTACTCGCCTACCAGGTCACCGTCCAGCTTCCGCCAGCCGTCAACATGCTACACTTAGGCCGGTGCCTCGGGGTGCCCCTCCAGACCATCCTAGAGTAAACTTCGGGCTTCGAGTCTCAGGGCTCTACGGAGACCATCGCCGAAACCTTCTCCGAGCAACTCCTCCTTCCACCCTTTCGGGGTGGTGCGATCTTCAACGTCAGCGTCGACAGCCCTCCTCGGAATGGCGAAACCAAGGAGGAGCGCATTGCTCAGGAGAACTGGAACGTCAACCACACGCAGCGCCGAGAAAACAAGGCATCCATTGCGAGAGCCGAGGCCGCTCAGAATAATTGGCTCGATTCATAGGGAAGACCGCTCCCGCTCCACCGCGACCTCGACGAAGAATTTCTCCGCATTGATGGCCACGACGTCTTCAAGACTCCAAGCGCCAATCTGGCAGTAGCCGCCAATGAGCTCGCTTGTCTCCCTCAAACGCCCAAGCTCGCCAAGGTCGCCGCAATGCTTAAAGCGGCTCACTGTTAGGTCAATGAGATCCACGAGGATTAGAGACCTTCATGCTTATGAGCACAATTCGCCGATCAGCTACGCTGAGATCTAATCACCGCCCCAGTCAAAGTCATTTCGCCGACTAGTCGCTACCTCTCTAGGGGGGAGCCAAGGGCCATCGCGCTGAGCACCATCGCCAACATGACCAGGAGGTCGAACAGGACGCTCGAGTGCACCTCAGCAACCTCCAGGATGAGCGACGGCGTATCGAGCAACTAAAAGCTCTAGTTTGGTTTTGGTGAATTGATGAAACCCTAAGTGCTAATCTAGTTTATCAAGTGATCATGAGATAGGTAGCACACTCCAAGTGGTGAAGCAAATGAAGATCATAACATGATGATGATGCCATGATGATGATCAAGTGCTTGGACTTAGAAAGAACAAAGAGAAAAACAAAAAGCTCAAGGCAAAGGTATAAACCATATGAGCTATTTTGTTTTGGTGATCAAGACACTTAGAGAGTATGATCACATTTAGGATTGATAGCCGTACTATTAAGAGGGGTGAAACTCGTATTGGAATGCGGTTATCAAAGTGCCACTAGATGCTCTAACTCATTGCATATGCATTTAGGATCTAGTGGAGTGCTGACACCCTTGAAAATATTTGTGAAAATATGCTAACACATGTGCACAAGGTGATACACTTGGTGGTTGGCACATTTGATCAAGGGCGGTGAAGTTTGGGTGCAAGGGTAAGAAACTCCACCGGCGGAGTGTCCACCTGTAGAGTGTGGACAGTCCGACGATGCCACCGGCGCCCTAGACAGAAAAGACGGAGCTCACTGGAAGTGACCGGATGCTGGTCATGGTTGGACCGGCGTGTCCAGCCAGATGTATCAGCGAAGACGCTGGCGTCGGTCAAACGACTAGACGCTGGGTCACTCTACGACCGAACACTGGCAGGGTGCATCCGGTCAGTGCTGACGTACGTTGACGTGAGGTGCACAGAGGAGACGTCATCTGACCGGACGCTGGCAGAGTCCGGTCAAGCATGACCGGACGAGTCTGATCGACAAAATACGTTTCTAGAACCTTACTAGAAATGACCGGACGCTGGAGGCTCAGAGTCCAGTCAGTTGTAGTGGAGCGTCCGGTCAACAGATGACCATTGAGATCAGACGACTCTTGTTGAACGTAGTGTGACACATGGCTGACATCGAGCGACCGGACGCTGGGTTCTGAGTCCAGTCGATCGGACCAAAGCGTCCGGTCACCCCACGCTGTACCTAGTGAAGGGGTACAACGACTCTATTTTGTGGGGGCTTCTATTTAAGCCCCATGGCCGGTTGAAGCTCATACCTTTGGCCATTTTCATTGACATAGCAACCTTGTGAGCTTAGCCAAAGCCCTCCCACTTATCTTCATCATTTATTCATCATCTTTGTGAGATTGCGAGAGAATCCAAGTGCATTGCTTGAGTGTTTGCATCTAGAGGCACTTGTTCGTGTTTTGCTGTGGGTTTCGCTTGTTACTCTTGGTGGTTGCCGCCACCTAGATGGCTTGGAGCAATGAGGATCGTTGAGTGGAGAGTGGTGATTGTCTCCAGCTCCGATCATGATGATTGTGAGGGGTTCTTGACCTTTCCCCGATAGAGAGCCAAAAGATACTCTAGTGGATTGCTCGTGGCTTGTGTGATCCTCATCTTGTGTTGGTTGTGCGGCACCCTATTGAGGGTTTGGCATGTGAAGCCAATTAGTGCGTGAACCTCCAAGTGAGTGAATCGCCACAACGAGGACTAGCTTACCGGCAAGCAAGTGAACCTCGGTAAAAAATCATTGTGTTCATCATTGATACTGAGATAATTGGTCTTCATTGTTATTCATCCTTGTGATTGATTGGTTTCTTCATCTACACGGCGGTATAACCTTCTTGATCACTCTCTTTACTTTACCGCAAACTAGTTGACAAGCTCTTTAGTGTAGTTAGTTGTGAGAGCTTGCTTGCTTGGTTGGTGTGGCTCTTTAGTTAGCCTTTGAGAGCACACTAACATAGGGTAGTGTCATAGCTATTGTGTGAATAGATACTATCTAAACTAGAATTGTGGTAGGTGGCTTGCATTTTGAGTAGGCTAGCGCAACACTTGCTTCGCCTCATAATTATCTAACCATTTTGTTAAGTATTGCTGTAGAAATTTTTATTAGGCTATTCACCCCCCCTCTAGCCATTAGGACCTTTCAGCAACGTCGCTTCGGTCACCATGAAGACGAAGTGCATCGCCGCTAGGAGTATGAGTAGGAGTATGGCAACCCGGACTCAGCCCTCAAGCCTATCCCTAACTGCAACGCTGCAAACGATGGTGTCGATAACCCTGAGGGGCCTCCAGCTTTCACAAGGGCACTCTGAACACTTCGGTGGCCCCGTGGGTTTAAGATCACTAGAGTCAAGCCCTACGAAGGAAGGATGAACCCGACACAGTGGCTGTAGGCTTATGCCACTGCTGTCCGTGTCGCCGAAGGAGACACCAGCGTCATGGTGAATTATCTCTCCATCATGCTCATGCCACCCGCCATGAGCTGGTTTACCAGCCTTGCGCCGGACTCCATCAGATCCTAGGAAGAGTTGAAGAAAGTCTTCACTGACAACTATATGGCCACGTGTACTTGACCCGACACCAAGCATGATCTCAGCCGCATCAACCAAAAGCTGTCCAAGCTCCTCCGTAGCTACATCCGATGTTTCTCTGAGATGAGGAACTCTATTCCCAACATCACAGAAGTGGAGGTCATCACCGCCTTTATCCAAGGACTCCACCATCGTGAGCTTCGCTCCAAATTCAACCGCAAGCCGCCCATCGGCATCGGCGAGATGATCACTATGGCCAATCAGTACGGTGATGCCGAGGAAGCCGAGGTGTGCTTCAACGAGGATGCGGGCACTCATTGCCCACCTCACCGCTACGACGACCGCCTTGACGACCGATGCCACAGCGACCGCCGCCCCGACAACTGTAGCCACCATCGCGACAGCGGCTATGATCGGATAGGAGGACCCAGGCCTGGCCAAAATCGCCGCCGCCGGCCAGACCACATCGTCGCCGCCGTCAGTCAACCTCACGCCAAGCACAACTATGATGAATAGTACCAAAAGATCCTCGATAGCCCATGCCCTCTTCACAAGAACACCAAACACAAGATGAAGGACTGCATCGGATTGGCTAAGGAGCTCCAGGATAAGAAGCTGGACGACGATGCCAATGATGGAGCTAGAGGTCGTCGACCACCTAGGGGCAACAACAATGCCTTTCAGGACCATGACAAGGTGGTCACCACCATCTTCGGGGCCTCGCCTCCACTGAGAGTAGAAGAGAGCGGAAGCTCACCGCATGGCGGGTACTCTCTGTCACTACAGAAGACGCCACCGCCAACCCCATTTATCGCCCATGGTCCAAGGTCCCCATCACCTTCAGCAGGGCCAACCAGTGGGCGGATATTCCCTACACAGGGCGTTGTCCCCTCGTCCTCGACGCAACTGTACAGAAGGTGCTCTTTCAGAAAAGTGCTCGTTGACGGCGGGAGCGCTCTAAATCTCCTCTTCGCTAGAGCCCTAATAGAGCTAGGCCTCGGTTTGTCAGATCTCATACCTTCTAACTCCACCTTTTGGGGTGTGGTGCCAGACAGGGCCTCCTAACCGTTTAGAGAGATTACCCTACCAGTTCAGTTTGGCACGGCAAGCAACTACCATGTTGAACATATCAACTTCTATGTCACCGACTTCGACACGGCCTACCACACCATAATTGGTCAGCCAGCTCTAGCCAAGTTCATAGTCATATCGCACTACACCTATTTGGTGTTGAAGAGGCCTTCGCCTGCTGGAGTATTGGCCCTGTGGGCCAACCTCACCATCGCCTATGCCTACAAGACAGAGAGTCTCGCTCTCGCCGAAGCTATCGACCGCTCCATCTAGATGGCTAATGTGGTCACTGAAGCCAAGATGGTGCCTGCCAAAGACATGGAGATCCTAGAGCTGGAGCCTCCCCGAGCCTCCGCCAAGTCAAAGGAAGTCAAGGAGGTTGGCCTCGGCCTCGACGATCCCTCCAAGACCATGAAGATTGGGGCTCACCTTGACCCCAAATAGGAAAGCACGCTCATCTCCTTCCTATGTGCCAACGCCGATGTGTTTGCTTGGAAACCTGCAGACATGCCGAGGGTACCATGAGAGAAGATCGAGCACTCCTTGAATGTCTCGCCGACCGCCAAACCGATCAAGCAAAAACTCTACCGATTCACACTAGACAAGAAGGAGACTATCAGGGTAGAAATAAAATGACTCTTAGCTGCCAGATTCATAAAAGAAGTGTACCATCTAGATTGGTTAGCAAACCCTATTCTCATTCAAAAAAGAATAAAGAATGGAGAATGTGTGTTGATTATACTGAACTTAACAAATACTAGCCTAAAGACCCCTTCGGCCTGCCTCAGATAGACGAGGTTGTAGACTCCACCGCTGGCTGTGAATTGCTCTCCTTCCTTGACTGATACTCCGGCTATCATCAGATTTCCCTAAAGGAAGAAGATCAGATTAAGACATCGGTCATCATGCCCTTTGCTGCTTACTGCTACACAACCATGTCCTTCAGACTCAAAAATGCTGGAGCAACCTATCAAAGGGCCATCTAGACGTGCCTTGACCAATAGATCGGCCACAACATTGAAGCCTACATCGATGATGTGGTCGTCAAGACCAAGGCCGCCAACAATCTTATCATCGACCTTGAGGAAACTTTCGCCAACTTAAACAAGTACCGATGGAAGTTGAACCCTTCAAAGTGCATCTTTGGAGTTCCATCCGCTATACTGCTGGGCTACATTATCAGTGCTCGAGGCATCGAACCTAACCCTAATAAGGTCTCCACCATCACCAACATGAAATGACCGACATGTGTTAAGGATATACAGAAGCTTACAGGCTGCATGGCCGCCTTAAGCCGCTTCATATCATGCCTCGATGAAAAAGGGCTACCTTTCTCTAAGCTCCTCAAGGCCTCTGAGCGCTTCTTCTGGTTGGAGAAGGCAGACATAGCTTTCGAGCAACTCAAGTTGTTCTTAACAAAGCCTCTGATCATGACAGCGTCGTGACTAGATGAAGCTCTATTGATCTACATCGCCACCACTTCCCACGTCGTCAGCACAGCTATTGTCATCGAATGCGAGGAAGCCGAGCACGCCTACAAGGTGCAACGTTCGGTGTACTTCATAAGTGAGGTACTTAATGATCCCAAAACTCGTTATCCTTAGGTACAAAAGTTGTTATATGCAATTCTGATTACGTCGCGTAAGCTCCGACACTACTTCAACTACTACAAGGTCACCGTGGTCACTGAGTTCCCTCTGGGGGACATTCTCCGCAACAAGGAGGCCAACGGCTACATCATCAAGTAGGCTGTTGAGCTTGATACTTACTCCATCGAATTCAGAAGCAGGCTTACCATCAAGTCACAAGCGCTCGCCGATTTCATCGCTGAGTGGACCAAGATCCAAGATCCTATTGCTGCCGCCTACCCCAAGCACTAGGTGATGTACTTCGATCGTGCCCTTAACATCAACGGTGCTGGTGTGGGCATTCTATTCATGATGCCGATCAAGGATAAGCTCCGATAAGTTCTCTAGATACACTTTCCGCCCTCTAACAACGCCACTGAATATGAAGCATGTCTCCACGGACTCCATATAGCCATCAAGCTTGGCGTCAAATGCCTCATGGTGTATGGGGATTCTACTCTGGTCATAAACTAGCTTAACAAAGACTGGTCTTGCTCCAGTGAGAAGATGGACGCATATTGCGCCGAAATCAGGAAGCTTGAAGGAAAATTCTACGGCATCGAGTACCACCTTGTGGTACGCGACCAAAATTAGCTCGCCGATCACTTATCCAAGTTGGGCTCTTCTCGCACCGCGATCCTACTGGGGGTCTTTGTTCAGGATCTCCTGGTGCCATCCATCAAAGAAGATAAGGAAGTTCAGGAAGTTCCCCCCACCGAGCAACTGGTACTTACAGTACCTTCGCCGGCTGCCGACTAGAGGGAGCAATTCATCAAGTACCTCACTAGCGCCGATGTACCCACCAACAAGACTGAAATCGAATGCCTAATTTATCGAAGCAAGCATTACGTGCTGGTGGACGACAACTTGATGAGGAAAAGTGCCAAGGAAGGGATACTACAGAAATGCATCACCCAAGTGGAGGGAGTAAAGCTACTTCTCAAAATTCACTCTGATTCCTGCGGCAACCACGTGACCTTGAGAACACTGGTCGGCAAGGCTTTTCAAGCTAGTTTCTATTGGCCCACAGCCGTCACCGATGCAGAAGACCTCGTTCGACGTTGTGAAGGATGCCAATTCTTCACTAAGCAAATACACATGCCGGCGCAAGAGCTGCAAACCATCCTAGCTTCCTAGCCCTTTGTATGCTGGGGACTAGACATGATCGAGCCTTTCAAACTAGCACCAGGTAGTTTCCGATACGTATATGTCACCATCGACAAGTTCTCCAAGTGGATTGAATATAAACCGCTCGTCTCGACTACTGCAAAGAAAGCAGTCGAGCTCTTTGAAGATATCATCCACAGATTTGGTCTCCCGAACAACATCATCACCGACCTCGAAACTACATTTACTGGCCATCAATTCTGGGACTTCTATGAAGACCATTGCATCTCCATCAAATATGTATCCGTTGCCCATCCAAGAGCCAATGGCCAGGTCGAGCGGGCGAATGACATGATCCTTGATGCCCTAAAAAAGTGACTATATTAGAAAGAAGAAAAGCACCTGGGTAGATGGCTCAAGGAGCTTCTAGCTATAGTCTGGGGACTGCGTACTCAAGCTAGTCATAGCACCGGCATGACTCCATACTTCTTGGTCTATGGCTCAAAAGCCATACTACCAGCGGATATTGCCTTCTGAGCACCAAGGGTGGAAAACTACGATGAAGAGCAGTCCATAGTTGTTCGGTCAGAGGACGTCGATAGGGCTGAGGAAGAACGCCTAATCACCTACGTCCACACAGCTAAATATCTAGAAGGCTTGCAGAGGTATTACAACCAAAACGTCAAGGGTCGTTCATTTGCTGTCGGCGATCTCATTCTTCGTAGAAAACAAAAAACTAAAGGGATGCACAAGCTCTCTTCCCCTTAGGAAGGGCCTTATGTCGTCAAAGAGGTTACCTGACCAGGGTCTTATCGCCTAAGTGACTTAGAAGGAGTCGATGTTCCCAACTCGTGGCACATCGAACACCTTATACGTTTATATCCTTGAAACGCTCCAGATATGTACTATCCACTTTTATGTTGAATAAAGTTGTCTCCATTTTATCTCCATTGTGGTTTAACATCCACTTGCAGTCGCCGAGCTATATGCTACTTCATAACGAACTCCAATACAAAATTGCCATAATTACGCCGACCACGTTTCTCCAAATCTCCAACGTTATCGCCGAACTGTTGTCTCCAAAATTGCCGAAAGATTTCTCCAAGTCACCGACACATTTTTCACCAAAAAACGCCGAACACGTTTTCTCCAAAATCGTCGAACACGTTTTCTCCTAAATCGCCGAACACGTTTTCTTCAAAATCACCGAACACGTCTCCTCTAAATCGCCAATGAATTTCGCCATGTTTTTTCTCCAAATCGCCGAACACTTTTCTCCAAATCTCCAAGATATTTCACCGATCGGCGAGCAACATACTTTCTTTTCTGTTCTCTTCAGAGAAGACCCAGTCTCCGATCTCTCCTACATGTGCTACAGGCTCCACGCTCTGCGTTATGGGTGGTCGACTGTGGTTCCTTGGTCACACCTATTCATCCTACATGTCTACGGGCTCCGCGCTCGATGTTATGGACTATGGGTCAGCCAAGGCTGAGAGTTTAGCATAAAATAAATTGCTTGGACACCGTTTATATTACCTATATCTCCAAGTTATCTTGATAATCGCCGTGCAGCACACGTCCCATTATTTTCTCTATGGAGAAGACATAGTTTCTGATCTCTCCCTACATGTGCTACGGGCTCCGTGCCCTGCGTTATGGATGGTCGGCTGCGGTTCCTTGGTCACGCCTGTTCCTCCTACACGTGCATGGGCTCTGCGCTCGACGCTATGGACTATGGGCTAGCCGAACCCATATGGGTCAATAGCGAATCACCTGTTCAGAATCTATTTACAATCTAACCACATACACATGCACCTTATAATATTTATCATATACATAAGTGTTTTTTGTGCCTTTGTGCGTTCTAACTACACTATCCAGAAATTACAAATGATATCCGCTAAGCGGATCATCGTGCCTCGCCATTGCCGTCCATTTCACCAAATAGGTCTATATCGCTTGCCAACTTCTTCGCTGCTTCCTCCACCTCATCCTCAAGTTGCTGGGTCTCCGCTTCATTTAGTCCTTTGGTGAACCCACCCCCTATCGCCTGAAGGTCAGTGGCTGGATAGTGGGACCGAACAACAGCAAGGGCGTGGGTAGCGGCGGTAACAACAGCGTCGCGGTTGAAGCCCTTGAAGCTCTCCCACACTGTCTTGCACCTTTCAATGACGATGTCCAGGTGCGACGGCCTACCGTCGGGCTGAGGAGCCATTTCTGGTTCAATGCAGTCGAGCACTGGTCTGATTCCGGCAACCATGGTGTCAAACTTGTCCCTTTGGGCTCGGGCATCCTGCTCTAGCACATCAAATTGTGCCTTGACCCTCTGACGGTAGTCTATGAGCATTACAAAGTTCCATCAAGCGAGAAAGTTACTTCAGCGGTAACCCCGACCAGGGAATACTCATCGTTCAGTTCCTCGGCTAACTTGCTCGCTCACCCTGTCTCCTTCGCCTTCTCCTCTCGAAGTTGTTCGAGGGCATAGCGCAGCTGGTCAAGCTCTACATCTTGTTCTACAAGTACAACAGTCAGCACCAAACGTAAGCATATCCAACTATGCAGAGCACTTTCGTCGTTCACAAGTACCTTTCTTCTGCTCGGAGACTTTCTACAACAATTCCAAATGCTCGAAAGCATCCTTCAGTTGTGTGGAGGTAGTAGCTAGCTGCTCGGACTTGCTCTGTAGCTGTTCTTTTGCAATCGCTAGCTGTTCAGACAGGACTCCCTTCTGGTGCTCTAGGTCCCGCGCGTTGGATTCAGCGAGGTCTCGCTCGTGCGGAGCCCTCTAAGTGTCTCTCCGAGAGGTTTATCGCCTCCTTGAGTTTTTGGTTCTCCTCGGCAAGGGGCTCTATCCTCTTTATTAATTGATGCCACTGCTCAGCAGTCTGATTTATTCCCTAAAATTAACAAGGATAATAATGGTATTCGATCTCCAATGTCAAAAACGAATGCTCCAGATTCAGTACTAACCTCGATTTGTTTTATTACTCTGGCGAGGGTGGATTTCAGTCTCCTTATCTCCTTGGGGGTGTCCTCTTCTTCCACAACTACCACCTCATCGCCATGCCTATAGAGGATTCGGACGGATTGGGTTTGAGGTTCATCATGAACGATCTCCTCCACCTCGTCCTCTTCTTCCGCAGCTGTGGGAGAAACCGTCGAGGGGCTCTGCGGTCGGACAAAGGGTCCGACCACGCCCTGTGACACATTTGGGGGCACCTTTAGCTCTAAGGTGGCCATAGGTTCGGTCGACCTGGACTCTGTTGCTTCGCTGTCAATTCCAGCCTCAGCTCCCGAAGGCCCGGTGGCAACCACCATCGCTTTAGGTATTGTCGCCGACTCGTTCCCCACCGACACTGACCTCTCACCATGTCCAAGTCCACCCATAGTGGTGGTTGAGTCTTTCGCTGACTGTCGAGCACCTAGGGACCCCGACATGGGAGCTAACGACGTTACCTCCACTCTGGGATCAGCCCGAGGTTGCTCGGACGGGTCCATATCCTCCGTCTACCTTGCACTGCATTAGATCATCTGGTCAAGCGGCAAAAAGCTAAGACAAGATAGCAAAGTAACTACAACATGAGAACACTAACTGTTTGGTCTGCTGGTGCAATTTTTTGAATCGGCGATGCCTGCCCGAGCCCCCAGGCGCGGCTGTGAGGTCGACTCCCTTATCCCAAGGTAAAGGTCTTGCCTCCTCCACAGTTGGCCTTTGCTCCGCCTGCTGCTCGAGGACTCTCATCGCCTACCCAGCGGGAACCTCTGTCGCCTGGTGCTCAAGGACTTTTTCGCTTTCCCTTGGTTGCTCCTCCATGCGTGTATAGCTTGGAGGTGCTTGGGTGCTCGGAGGAGGAGCAACTGGATCTTCGTCGTCATCAGACCACTCGAGCACCGTGGTCCTTCATGGTCGAGTGGTCTGGTCGCCACCAAGCGAGATGCCGCCCCATTTGAGGGGAGTGACAGCCGCCATTTTTCTCTTCTTCTGAGCCGGCTTGTCTACCGTTGCCCTCTTTCCATGAACTTTCTCCATCACTAGAGGCAAAGTCTCCATTCGACCAGCGTTGGTGCTTCTAGATTCTGATGAGGTGCTAGCCGCATCTTCTTCAAAACAAGCTGATCACCGGGCATCTACTCCCCTCGGCCAATCACCCCTCGGGACACCGGAGAAATACACCGCTCTCTCCTATGAATGGATCTTTGCACAAGTGAATCAGTTCACTGCTCATCAATGCTTCAGGATTAAAAGTATCAGGAAAAAATCGAGATGTTCACCTCTGGGGCGGATATGTGCAATTGTAGGCCCTTGTTTGCTTTGGCCATGTGAATGAAATATTGGGAGCGAATAGCTCTGTGGCCCACTCCAGGACATTCTTCTTTGTCAATTGTTCTATCCTCTTGGGTCCCATCATCATCACCTCTGAAATCAAAGCCTGGGTGGGCTCTCTCCTTACAGGGCTGGACACGGCGCACTTTGAAGCTTGTTGCCACCAGTTTGCCTCTAATTTCGATGCTTCGAATCAGGTTGAGGAGCTCCATCACTTGTTCCATTTTAGCATTGTTTGGTTTCTCCGACCAGCTCCTTTGGTTCTCTGGGATATGGTGGACGTCGTAGCGGATTGCAGGGTGGCTCTATTTCATGTAGAACCATTTGGAATTCCACCCTTTCAGAGAAGTGTTTAGCGGTACGTTGATATACTCGTTGGCCATTCCATCCTGGAACCACAAATAGGCGCTGCCGACCACCTTGGAGCCACCACCGTCTTTCTTCTTCAACCAAAATAAGTGTCTGAAGAGGTTAAAATACGGCAGAACCTTTAGAAATGACTCACAAAAATGGAAAAAGATTGAGATGTGCAATATGGTATTTGGGTGGAGATTGCACAAACTGACCACCCAAAGCTCCATCAAATCCCTAAGGAATTGGTGAACAGGAAATCCCAACCCATGCTAGAAATAATCTTCAAAGACCACCACTTCATCGGTGTTAGGCATTGGGAAGGGCTCGCCATGGGCCGGCCGCCATCTGGCGGTTACGCGATTAGGGAGAACATCAGCTTCCACCAATCTGTTCAACTCTGCTTCTCCTATACACGACAGCATCCACTCTGCATCACGCCAGGCTTTGGTTCCCACTTTCTTCGAGCTCATCTTCTTTGATTTGGCATTTCCCTTCTTCGGCGCCATCCCTCGGGATCGATTAGGGTTTGGCGGTGGAGGCTACAGTGGATGCAAATCTGGAAATGCGAGAGATTTGGAGGAAGACGAAGTGGCAAAGGTGGGAGCGTGAGGTGCGGTGGCGCTGTTATAAAAGCATTTTCCCCACCTCCTCGTAGTCGAGGGTTTTTGGGAAACCGTTCCCACGATTTGCGTCTCTCCGAATCCTCCACTACAGCAAGGTGGGTCATAATGTGGCAACTTGCCGGATAATCGCCGACTTCTCCGCCATTTATTGAGGCTCAGTAATCGACACTGTACAACCATTACTCTGGTTTCTTCTCCATGGTTTGATTTCTCCGATATCTCCGCTGGTAGCTCGGGGACTGGCTACCTGCTCGGCTGGTTTTTGACTATTTTTTTGTTTTTGACCCTGGCACCACGTGACTGCGTCACCTACTATTAGGCTCGAGGACTAAGTGGGCACACTTCACCTTGCGGTGAATGTGCTTTGTCTCTTTTTGGGTCACGCCCGGGGACTGGCTGCCTGTTCGGCTGGTTTTCTATGTTTCTTCTACTTTCTGACCCGGACACCACATGACTACATCATCTACTGTTAGGCTCGGGGACTAAGTGGGCACACTTCACCTCGCGGTGAATGTGTGGGATTTTTTCTCGAATACTACATGACTATAGAAGAAGATTGACTCCTACTACCATGGTCGGACTCTAAGTGGGCACACTTGGTCCATTGTGAAGGAATTTTTGATTCAGAACTTAAGCTCCTTACACCCTTATGGCAAGCCATACTTGGTTCACATGGCTCAGCGATAGGTCACGCTGCTCGGCGATGGTTCACACTGCTCGGCGACAGGTCACGCTGCTCGGCGATGGTTCACAATGTTCGGCGATGGTTCATGCTGCTCGGTGATGATTCACGCTGCTAAAAGGTCCTAATGGCTAGAGGGGGGTGAATAGCCTAATAAAAATTTCTACAACAACACTTAACAAAAGGTTAGACAATTATGAGGTGAAGCAAGTGTTGCGCTAGCCTACTCAAAATGCAAGCCACCTACCACAATTCTAGTTTAGATAGTGTCGATTCACACAAGAGGTATGACACTACCCTATGTTAATGTGCTCTCAAAGGCTAACTAAAGAGCCACACCAACCAAGCAAGCAAACTCTCACAACTAGTTACACTAAAGAGCTTGTCAACTAGTTTGCGATAATGTAAAGAGAGTAATCAAGATAGTTATACCGCCGTGTAGAGGAGTGAACCAATCAATCATAAGGATGAATAACAATAAAGACCAATTACCTCGGAATCAAAGTATGAACACAATGATTTTTACCGAGGTTCACTTGCTTACCGGCAAGCTACTCCTCGTTGTGGCGATTCACTCATTTGGAGGTTCATGCACTAATTGGCTTCACACGCCAAACCCTCGATAGGGTGCCGCACAACCAACACAAGATGAGGATCACACAAGCCACGAGCAATCCACTAGAGTACCTTTTGGCGCTCCACCGAGAAAAGGTCAAGAACCCCTCACAATCACCACGATCAGAGCCGGAGACAATCACCACCCTCCGCTTAATGATCCTTGCTGCTCCAAGCTATCTAGGTGGTGGCAACCACCAAGAGTAACAAGCAAAATCCGCAGCGAAACACGAACACCAAGTGCCTCTAGATGCAATCACTCAAGCAATGCACTTGGATCACTCCCAATCTCACTATGATGATGAATCAATGATGGAGATGAGTGGGAGGACTTTGGCTAGGCTCACAAGGTTGCTATGTCAATGAAAATGGCCAAAAGATATGAGCCATAGCCGGCCATGGGGCTTAAATAGAAGCCCCCACGAAATAGAGTCGTTATGCCCCTTCACTGGGCATGACACGGGACAAACGGACGCTCCGGTCAAACTGACCGGTCCGGCAAAACTGACTGGACGTTGAAGCCCCAGCGTTCGATCGAGTACAGTAAGGGTCCAACACCAGTTTTCCTCGACCGAACATAGCCTAGCGTCCGGTGGTAAACCCTAGCCACTATACTGCCAAGTCAGCGCGACCAGACGTAGGCAGTCAGCGTCCGGTGCATTTGGATCCAACGTCCGATCACTTGACCAACGCTGGCATCTCCTCCGTTCTCTTCACCCTTGCTCAAGTGTGCTAACCACTAAGTGTATCACCTTGTGCACATGTGTTAGCATATTTTCACAAACATTTTCAAGGGTGTTAGCACTCCACTAAATCCTAAATGCATATGCAATGAGTTAGAGCATCTAGTGGCACTTTGATAACCGCATTCCGATACGAGTTTCACTCCTCTTAATAGTACGGCTATCAATCCTAAATGTGATCACACTCTCTAAGTGTCTTGATCACCAAAACAAAATAGCTCCTACAAATTATACCTTTGCCTTGAGCTTTTTGTTTTTCTCTTTCTTCTTTTCAAGTTTAAGCCCTTGATCAACGCCATGCCATCACCATAGTCATGCTATGATCTTCATTAGCTTCTCTACTTGAAGTGTGCTACCTATCTCATGATCACTTGATAAACTTGGTTAACACTTAGGGTTTCATCAATTCACCAAAATCAAACTAGAGCTTTTAATCTCCCCCTTTTTGGTAATTGATGACAACCCTTATACAAAGATATGAATTAAAATTCAATTGAATCCATGTTGCTTGCCCAAGCATATTTACCAATTGTAAAAGGATATGGACAAGTTCCATGAACCCAAATGGTAGCAATTGCTCCCCCTACATATGTGCTAAGAGTTTGGATTGAAGCTTGCACATATGCTTAGATAGGAAATATAGGAGTCAATGTCTACCACATAATGCTAAGGTATAAAAGATGGACCTTTGAAGCGTGATACCAATCGGAGTGCATCATAATACCATCCTTAGCACCATGGTTAGCTCAATACCATTTGGAAACATACTTTAGAAAGATACCACTTGTAAAGGCTTACTTGAAAAATGAAAATTATCTAGTGATGTTATTTCATCATTCAATCTTACAACTAACATTCATCACACAAGCATGGATATGTAAATTTAATACTTGTGCCATACAAGCAAACATATGAAATACACATACAAATGCACCATACAAGTTCATGAGCTTGCTCCCCCTACTTATGTGCTTAAACTTTTAGTTGATCCCTCTCCTTTGTTCATTTCTCTCATATAGTTTCTCTCCCTTTATGATATTTCTCCTCCTTTTTCACTATTTTTACTACTATCTTTGTTTCTCTCCTCTTTGTCATCAATGACCACAAAGGTTCTAAATATAGATAGTATTACTTGTAGGGTTGAGATTATCAATGTCAATCAATGGGGTGAGGATCATTTTCCAAATTTGGTCTAATCTAGATCATTTGCCAAAGATATTTAACTCGGTTTGATCCAAGGACAAGCTTCTTCACACCTCCAAATAAGGGTTATCTTGTACCATGTTGAGTTAAACACTTATAGCTTATTTTCTAGATTAAACACTAGGTTTACAAGTCCATAAACATGTCATATGCTATCACTAGATCAAATCAAGCATAGAAACAAAAGTGATACCATATAAACATCAAATTCATTTGATTTTCATGAATGAGCTTAATAAAATAGAACCATTTGAAGGGTCCTAATTAGATTGAAAATATGACTAGATGCACTAAACATGTCCATAGCAAGGATGTATGTCATACCAATCAACTTTTACCTTGGTTTGCTCGAAGGAGAGGCATGTCATATGAGTGGGGGTGCATCAACACATATTTGAGAAATCCAATATATTCAACTCATTCCTTAGCTTGCAAAACATTTTCTCATCCAATGGCTTGGTGAATATGTCGGCAAGTTGATCTTCGGTGCCTACACTCTCAATTCAAATATCCCCTTTTTGTTGGTGATCTCTGATGAAATGATGGCGAACATCAATGTGCTTTGTTCTTGCATGTTGAACCGGATTGTTGGTTAGCTTGATTGCACTTTCATTGTCACATAGAAATGGCACTTTCTTGAACTTGATTCCAAAGTCACTCAAAGTGGCCTTCATCCAAAGTACTTGTGCACAACAACTACCGGTGGATATGTATTCGGCTTCGGCGGTTGATAATGCAATACTATTTTGCTTCTTTGATGACCATGAAACAAGTGATCTTCCCAACAATTAACATGTGCCCGAGGTGCTCTTCCTTTCAACCTTGCATCCCGCATAATTCGAGTCAAAGTAACCCACTAGCTCAAACTTTGCTCCTTTGGGATACCACAAACCAACATTTGGTGTATGCTTCAAGTACCTCAATATTCTCTTTGTAGCCTTCAAATAACTTTCTCTTGGTGAGGCTTGAAATCTTGCACACATGCATACACTAAACATGACATCCGGCCTTGATGCGGTCACATAGAGTAGGCTTCCAATCATAGACCGATACAACTTTTGATCCACCATGTTTCCACTTGCATCACTATCCAAGTTACCATTGGTTTCCATTGGTGTGCTAATGACTTTGCTATCAATCATTTCAAACTTTTTGATCATGTCCTTGATATACTTGCCTTGACTCACAAATGTACCATTCTTTAATTGCTTGATTTGAAGACTAAGAAAGTAACTCAACTCTCCAATTATGGACATCTCAAACTCATTAGCCATCATCTTTCCAAATTCATCACAAAAATCTTGATTTGTTGATCCAAATATGATGTCATCTATATAGATTTACAATATAAATAGATCTTTTCTAATCTTCTTAATAAAAAGAGTGGTGTCAACTTTGCCCATTGTGAAACCTTTAGAGAGGAGGAAGTCTCTCAATCTCTCATACCATGCTCTAGGTGCTTGCTTCAAGCCATACAATGCATTCTTCAACTTATACACATGGTTGGGCTTCTTATCATTTTCAAAACCGGGAGGTTGCTCAACATATACTTCTTTATTGATATAACCATTGAGAAATGCACTCTTAACATCCATTTGATAGAGCTTGATGTTGTGGGCACAAGCATAGGCTAGCAAGATTCTAATTGCTTCCAATCTAGCAACCGGGGCATATGTTTCTCTAAAGTTAAGACCTTCAACTTGTGTATAGCCTTGTGCTACCAATCTTGCTTTGTTCCTTACTACTATCCCATCTTGATCTTGCTTGTTTCTAAAGACCCATTTAGTTCCAATCATATTGTGTCCCTTTGGTCTTTCTACCAACTCTCATACTTGATTTCTTATGAAGTTATTCAATTCTTCATGTATAGCATTCACCCAATCAACATCTATCAAAGATTCATCTATCTTCTTTGGTTCAATGGATGACACAAATGAGAAGTGTTCACAAAATGATGCTAATCTTGATCTTATTTGTACACCTCTAGAAATATCACCAATGATTGTATCCAAAGGATGATCTCTTGCAATACTTGTTGGTTGGAGTATTGAAACTTGATTGCTTGCACTTGTTTGATCATTGGGGTGAGATGATGTACTAGCCACTTGATCTTATTCATTGTCATGAAAGTCACTTGCACTAACTTGATTTGTATCATCTTGCACATTTGAGTTGGAGAGCACTTGCACTTGATCATCTTTATCATCAATCACTTGCCTAGGCCTCAATTCACCAATATCCATGTTCTTCATGGCATTTGAAAGTTGATTGCCTCTAACATCTTCCAAGTTTTCATTCTCTTCTTGTGAACCCTTGGTTTCATCAAATTCAACATCATGAACTTCCTCAAGAGTATCACAATCCAAATTCCAAACTCTATATGCTTTGCTTGTAGTGGAGTAACCAAGTAGGAATCCTTCATCATATTTCTTGTCAAACTTGCCCAATCTTGTGCCTTTCTTCAAGATATAGCATTTGCAACCAAAGACCCAAAAATATGCAGTGTTGGGCTTTCTACCATTCAAGAGCTCATATGGTGTCTTCTCTTTCAATCGGTGACAATAGAGGCGGTTGCTACAATAGCAAGCCGTGTTGATAGCTTCGGCCCAAAAAGATTGACTCACATTGTACTCACTAAGCATAGACCTTGCCATATCAATAAGTGTTCTATTCTTTCTCTCAACAAGGCCATTTGATTGGGGTGTGTACTTGGTCGAGAATTGATGCCTAATTCCAAATTCATCACATAACTCATCAATTCTAGTATTCTTGAACTCACTACCATTGTCACTTCTAACTTTCTTGATGGTTGTTTCAAACTCATTGTGAATGCCCTTGACAAATGATTTGAATGTTGCAAATACATCACTTTTGTCCACTAGAAAGAATACCTATGTGTATTATGTTGGCCCAAACAAATCCATGTACAATAACTCAAATGCTTTATTAGTGCTCATCATGCTTTTCTTAGGATGGGTGTTTCCAACTTGTTTGCCGGCTTGACAAGAGCTACAAAGCATATCCTTTTCAAACACAACATCTTTCAAGCCTTTAACTAAGTCATGCTTAATCAATCTATTCAACTATTTCATTCCAACATGATCAAGTCTTCTATGCCATAACCAACCCATATTAGACTTAGTGAACAAGCATATGGACAATCTAGCTTCACTAGCATTGAAATCAACCAAGTATAGATTCTTATATCTAAAGCCTTTGAAGATCAAATTAGAGCCATCTACACTTATGATTTCTATATCATCTACTCTAAATATGCATTTGAATCCAAGATCACACAATTGAGACATGGATAGCAAATTGAAGTTCAAGCTCTCTACTAGCAACACATTGAATATGCTCAAGTCATTGGATATTGCAATCTTACCAAGCCCTTTGACCTTGCCTTTGCCATTGTCACCAAATGTGATACTATCATAACCATCATTGCTATTGGTGTTGATTGAGTTGAACATTCTTACATCAACGATCATGTGTTGAGTGCACCCACTATCAAGAACCCAATGCCTTCCTCTGACTTTGTAATTGACCTACAAAAGAAGATCAATTCTTTTTAGATACCCAAACTTGCTTGGGTCCTTAAAGGTTAGTTACTAAGCTCTTTGGAACCCAAATGGTTTTCTTCTTTGAGCCCATTCATGGTTTACCAATGAACTTAGCCTTCACACCATTTATACCCTTAGTAAGCATATAGCATGAATCAAGCTTAATGGAGGATACATTAGCATTTTTGCTCTTGTTTTTGCATTCTTGCTCTTTATGACCAACTTGCTTGCAACTAATGCAAAACCGATCATTGTTCTTCACAAAACTAGTCTTACGAGGAGCAAAGGCCGCCTTGCCTTTCTTGGGGGTATAGCCCAATCCCTCTTTATAGAGAGAAGCTCTTTGGCTACCCAAGCACATAAGCAAGCGGTCCTCACCACCATAAGCCTTAGCTAAGGTGTGAGTGAGCTTAGTGACCTTCTTCTTGAGGTTCTCATTCTCAACCACTAGTGAGGTGTCATAAGTAAGACCATCACTACTAGATGAGGTGGAAGTGGAAGTGCTATAAGAAGGGTTAGTAGTAGAAACAATGATGGGCATAGATAGTGATTCATCAATTATGTCACAAGTTAAACCTACATTGCAAGTTTCAACATGCTTCCTTTTATTTTACTCATCAAGTAAAGTGGAATGAGCCTTTTCAAGCTTTTTGTGAGCTTTGTCAAGCTTCTCATAGGCTTCCTCTAGCCTCTCATGAGATGCATTGAGCTCATCAAAGGCTTGCTTAAGGGCTTTTAGTTCCTTATGCAAGCTTTTGCATTCCCTTCTCTTGATATCAAAGTGTTCTCTAGCATCTTCTAGCATGTCAATTAATTCATCCTTAGTAGGTTCATCATCATCACTATCACTATCATTTTCATTTTCATGTTTATTATCATCAACATGTTCTTCATCACTTTCATCATGACAAGATTGTACCTTAGTGGCCTTAGCCATGAAGCATGATGAAGATTCGAAGAGAGAAGGCTTCTCATTGATGGCAATGCTTACAAGAACCTTCTTCTTGGTGGTCTTGTGATCATCACTATCATCATCATCATCACTTGAGGAGTCATCACTATCCCAAGTGACTACATATGAACCACCCTCCTTCTTCTTGAAGGCCATCTTGTCCTTCTTCTCTTTCTTTTCCTTCTTGTCCTTCTTCTTGTTCTTCTTGTTGTCATCATCATTGTCACTATTGTATGGGCATTAAGCAACAAGATGATCTTTGCTTCCACACTTGAAGCACCTTCTTGACTCTTCTTTGTTCTTGGATGAAGACTTCTTTCTTCTAGCACGGTAGCCCTTCTTCATCATGAACTTGCCAAATCTCTTGACAAATAGAGCCATCTTCTCATCATCATCATCATCCCAAGATTCATCTTCTTCACTTGAAGTTTCTTGCTTTGCTTTGCCCATGGATGATGTGGCTTTGAATGCCACACTTTTCTTCTTCTGATCCTTCTTCTCATCCTTCTTCTCCTTATTTTCTTCATTCTCATCATCATCTCTATAAGTATCATCAGTCATTATATCTCCCAACACTTGGTTTGGTGTCATGGTGTCCAAACCACTCCTCACTAGAATAGTAACCAATGTACCAAATCTTGAGGGTAAGCATCTCAAAAACTTGTGGGAGAAGTCCTTATCCTTCACTTCTTCTCCAAGTGCTTTGAGATCATTGATAAGCACTTGAAGCCTATGAAACATCTTCAGCACACTCTCATCCTCCTTCATCTTGAAGCTTGTAAACTTTTCTTTGAGGATATATGCCTTTGCACCCTTCACGGCTTGAGTGCCCTCAAATGATTCTTCCAACTTCTTCCAAGCTTCATATGCCATCTCAATATTCTTGATTTGCTCAAATGTTCTTTCATCAATTGCATCATGAATGGCACTTAGAGCAATGTCATTGTTTTGGAGAAGCACTTCTTCAGCGGCGGTGGGATTCTCCAGATCACTAATCTCAATTTTGGTTTCTACCACCTTCCACACCTTTCTATTGATTGACTTGATGTGTGTTGTCATCTTTGACTTCCAATAAGGATAATTTATGCCATCAAATTGGGGTGACTTCTTGGTGTTGTTGATTTGAGCCATTTTAACATCGAAGGTTGTTAAGTCTCAAATAACGGTGACCTTGGCTCTGATACCACTTAAAAGGTCCTAATGGCCAGAGGGGGGTGAATAGCCTAATAAAAATTTCTACAACAACACTTAACAAAAGGTTAGACAATTATGAGGCGAAGCAAGTGTTGCGCTAGCCTACTCAAAATGCAAGCCACCTACCACAATTCTAGTTTAGATAGTATCGATTCACACAAGAGGTATGACACTACCCTATGTTAGTGTGCTCTCAAAGGCTAACTAAAGAGCCACACCAAGCAAGCAAGCAAGCTCTCACAACTAGTTACACTAAAGAGCTTGTCAACAAGTTTGTGATAATGTAAAGAGAGTGATCAAGATAGTTATACCGCCATGTAGAGGAGTAAACCAATCAATCACAAGGATGAATAACAATGAAGACCAATCACCTCGGAATCAAAGTATGAACACAATGATTTTTACCGAGGTTCACTTGCTTGCCGGCAAGCTACTCCTCATTGTGGCGATTCACTCACTTGGAGGTTCATGCGCTAATTGGCTTTACACGCCAAACCCTTGATAGGGTGCCGCACAACCAACACAAGATGAGGATCACACAAGCCACAAGCAATTCACTAGAGTACCTTTTGGCGCTCCGCTGGGGAAAGGTCAAGAACCCCTCACAATCACCATGATCGGAGCCGGAGGCAATCACCACCCTCCGCTCAATGATCCTTGCTGCTCCAAGCCATCTAGGTGGTGGCAACCACCAAGAGTAACAAGTGAAATCCACAGCGAAACACGAACAGCAAGTGCCTCTAGATGCAATCACTCAAGCAATGTACTTGGATCACTCCTAATCTCACTATGATGATGAATCAATGATGGAGATAAGTGGGAGGACTTTGGCTAGGCTCGCAAGGTTGCTATGTCAATGAAAATGGCCAAAAGATATGAGCCATAGCCGGCCATGGGGCTTAAATAGAAGCCCCCACGAAATAGAGCCGTTATGCCCCTTCACTGGGCATGACACGGGATGACCGGACGCTCCGGTCGAACTGACCGGACGCTCCGGTAAAACTGACCGGACGCTAAAGCCCCAACATCCAGTCGAGTACAGTAAGGGTCCAAAACTAGTTTTCCTCAACCAGACACGTCCGGTCCACCTCGACCGGACACAGCCTAGCGTCCGGTGGTAAACCCTAGCCACTATATCGCCAAGTCAGCGTGACCGGACGCAGGCAGTCAGCGTCTGATACATTTGGATCCAGCGTCCGGTCACTTGACCGACGCTGGCATCTCCTCCGTTCTCTTCACCCTTGCTCAAGTGTGCTAACCACCAAGTGTATCACCTTGTGCACATGTGTTAGCATATTTTCACAAACATTTTCAAGGGTGTTAGCACTCCACTAGATCCTAAATGCATATGCAATGAGTTAGAGCATCTAGTGGCACTTTGATAACCGCATTCCGATACGAGTTTCACTCCTCTTAATAGTATGGCTATCAATCCTAAATGTGATCACACTCTCTAAGTGTCTTGATCACCAAAACAAAATAGCTCCTACAAATTATACCTTTGTCTTGAGCTTTTTGTTTTTCTCTTTCTTCTTTTCAAGTTTAAGCCATTGATCAACGCCATGCCATCACCATAGTCATGCTATGATCTTCATTAGCTTCTCTACTTGAAGTGTGCTACCTATCTCATGATTACTTGATAAACTTGGTTAGCACTTAGGGTTTTATCAATTCACCAAAATCAAACTAGAGCTTTCAGCTGCTTGGCAACTCATCATGGTGGTTGGACCATGAGTTTGACTGCTCGGCTTTATATGCACCTACTTGGACAAGCTTAAGACGGCATTGCACAATGGGTACAAGGCGCTTGGGGACTAGCTGTGGGGGGACGAGCTCAAAGGTGGGTCTTCCCTTGGAAGTTGATAGAGATAGCCTGAACAAAAATGATTATGTCAGGGTCAAAATTGGATGTAGGGACATCACTAAGGTACCTGCTTCTGTTGATGGGGTGCTAGACTTCCATTTCTATGACTATTTTTTCAGACAGAAGTGCCACAAGATGAATATACTGATCCTTCTGGTACAAAGTGGATAAGGAATGAAAGAGATCAACCAAAGGATGATGTACCATCTCCTAAGAAGCAGAAGATGGATCAGAGTAAGCAAACTGGATAGCCCTCTGAAGCTGGTCCCAGAAACAACTATAATGCTAGCAAAGTGAAACATGTCACTAATGATTACTCTAGAAAAGAAAATCAGCAACAAGCTTGCTCTGACGAAGACAGTGAAGATGAGAGTCTGCTTATGGGAGATCTTATTGCTCCTGGCTCTGAGCAACTGAGTGTCGGTGTTTCAAGTCACCAACTAGTAAATTTCTAGATTGCGTGTCTGGCTTAGATGGTGTGCTCAAAGGACATAAGGGTTTATACTTGTTCGGGTAGAATGTCCCTATGTCCTGTTTGTTGCTGCTCATGTTATCGGTACTAGTTTGTAGTAGGGGTTACAAACGGGTGAGAGAGGGAGAAGTTTCGAAGTCTCTGGTGAGAAGAACGAATGGAGTTGAGTCTTGCTGAGCTCGTTCAGCTATGTGTTCATCGTGTGTTCGCTGTGTGTTTGCTATGTGTTCGCTATCAGTCTGTTCATCAGCCCCCTCTTGTGGGGTGTCCTGCTTCTCCTTTTATAGGTGAAGGGGAAGGCGCCAGTTACAGAGAGAAAGAAAGAGAAAAGCCAGGGAGAAGAAGGCCTCCAGGACCGCCGGGTCCTTCTTCTCCTTTATGTGGATCCCACCGACGCTGTAGATGGTGACAGGGATGGATCCACGTGGGGCTCCTGTTCACCACTGGTGCCATGCCCCGGTGTCATCAGCTGGTCACAGCGTCCCATCCCGTCCCGGCGGACGACGCGACGAACCATCATGCCAGTCAATAGTCGTATGGGGAGTAGGCGACACAGTGACCACACACCCATCACTGTTGGCAATGTGAACCCCCAGGAGTGGCCTATCATGGCCATGGGTCACGTCAAGACATGCCTGCTTCTTGCCCGATGTCAGAAGTTTAACCTTGGGGTCGTACCTTCTGATCCGTAGTGGTTGGAGGCGGTATGGGCCCTTGTTGGGCGAGATGAAGCCCGCGCCCCAGGGATCAGACGAAACAGAGCCCGTGCCCTCAGGGTCGGGCGAGATGGCTCCCGCACCCTTGGGGTCGGGCGACGTGGGGCCCATGCCTAAGGGGTCGGGCGAGACGGAGCCCGCACCCCTGGGGTCGAGCGACGCGGGGCCTGTGCCCTCTGGATCAGGCGAGATGGCTCCTGTACCCTTTGGGTCAGGCGACGTGGGGCCCGTGCCCAAGGGGTCGGGTGAGACGTAGCCCGCACCCTTGGGGTCGGGCGACGCGGGGCCCGTGCCCTCAGGATCGGGCGAGATAGCTCTCGTACCCCAGCAGTCGGGTGAGGCGGAGCCCACACTCTAGCGATCGGGCGAGGTGGAGCTTGCACCCTAGGGATCGGTCGAGGCGAGACCTGTGCTTTAGCTGTCGGACGAGGCAGGGCCTGAGCGCCTGGTTAAAGCCATAGTCGCGCACTTGATTGCTCGGTCTAATCAGTGTTCATGACTATTAGCTCCTCCTCTTCGGGTACCCTAATATTGGTTCCTGACAGTAGCCCCGAGCCCCCGGGCGATTCAGGTAGGGTTTTTCGCCTCCGCATCCTTGCCACCGTTGAGCTCGCGTCCATCCACCCCCCACTTTCAATGGATTCGTGGTGCCGCTCCGATATCACCTTCCAGCGCATGGAGGTCCTCATCTGAAGCGGTCTTTTTCGCGCGTGAACCGTGGCCAAAGAGTGGGTGCTGCCCGACGATGAGGAGTCGCCGTCTCCGCCGGATGGCTATGTCGTGTCGTTTGCGCACTTCCATGAGCACGGGCTCGCGACCCCCACCCATCGATTCCTCCGGGGCTGCTGTCCTATTATAAGATCGAGCTGCAGCACCTCAACCCCAATGGGATCTAGCACATGGCGGCTTTCGTCGCGCTGTGTGAATGATTCTTAGAGATCAGTCCCCACTTTGACTTGTGGAGATATTTCTTCGCCGTCAACCTCCAGAAGAAGAGGGAGGGGGGCCGAGCGAAGCTGCACATACCAATGGGGTGCGCCAGCATCCAATTTCGGAACAATTGGGCCAGAGAGTACACGTCTATGCGGCTGTCGATGTCAACAAGGGGTGACACTAGCAGTGGTTCTACTTGAAGAACGACACTGTCGCCCCTCTAGCGGAGTTCTCCGGGTGCTTGATTGAAGAGGCTCCGGATTAATGGAGGAAGTGGGACGTTCTGAAGAAAGACAAGAAGAAGATCTAAGATCACGTCGCCACCATCAGGATCCTAAGGGAGCGCGGCCTAAAAAGGATCTGACATCATCGAGATATACCACGCGAGGAGGATGGCGTTGTTAATGACGCGCGTGCTCCCACTACACCTGATGGTGCCTGGCGCATCGCTCGAGGGAACGACGCTCGCCGAGGCCAACTCCGAGATTGCGTAACACATCAAGACGATGGAGCCCCCGTAGCACGACACGGGCGCCATACTCGACTTTATCTACCCAATGCCGAGGCATCATCCGATGCGGCCGGAACCGGACTTTGTGCAGTTCGTAAGTCTCCCTCTCTCCAACCTCTTCTCCTCCGATTGATTTCCCGACCCTGTTAATCTGATTTTGAGAGGGGACGGGGCCAGCCGAGGGATCTCACCCTCATCCGCTGAAAAAAAAAACCCAACCAAAGGGCCATCTCCACAACTCGAAGGTCGCGGCCCGGCAGGCGCCAGGCGCCAGCACGGGCTGCCCGCCGGCGAACGGGGCGAAGGAAAGCTACCCAATGGCGTGGCCGCGCGGACAAGCACGGTAGCCACTGGCTCAGTCCTCAGTGGCTGGTTGCGCGCATCTCCCTGGCTCTCCGCCGGCCTCGCAGGTTAATGTCCTCCTGTTACTTCACCACGCTCCCCACCCCCACAAACCTAATTTTCAGGTCCACTTTTCACAGCTCGCGAAGATGCTGATTTGCTCTATCTCTAGAATGCAATCTTAATTCTACTCAGGGTAGGGGTTTATTTCGACATTTTGATTGGATTTAGGATGAAGTCGAAATCGACTTCGAAATATAGATCGTGTTACGTTTTAGTGGAGTGTTTGCCAGGGATAAATTGATGGTCATGTGCTTTTGCATTATCAAAGATTTAATAGAACAATTCCTTGGAAAAAAATATTTAGCAAAATCAAAACCACGCAAGTGGTGTTCGCATGATGGCCCTGTTATTATGGTTCATTGGTTCTCCTGCTACACGCCAGTGCTGAGTGGAGAGACTCAAGTTTTTCATACTTGTTTATGTAAGCCTTTAGTTATCCCAATTTGAAATTTGGTACTGATATAGCACCTGCAACTTTTGTCAGTACTAGGATTTTGTAAATACAGACGTGCTTGATGCTCTGATTCATGCACAACTGATTAGGACAACTTTGCACACTTTACTGTCTTACTCTTACAGAATGTTTGAAGAGGAGCAGCAAAGAGTTAAAGCACTTGAAGCTTATTTGTGTTGTCATGTTACAATCAGTACTCCTTACCGCACCCAGAAAGCCATTTTAGCATGTTACTGTGACTACAGCAAACATTATATATATTAACAAAGAAGGTTAGAGTTATATAATACTGATTTGTACTTTCAAGTAGAAAACTGGAAACAATGTTTGGCTAAACAATGACAATGTCATTATCGTACATATAGACAAACCACTTGTTAGGCTTGGACCATTCCTACTTCCTTGTGTCATAGGAAGTCAGAAAACATGGTTCACAATTCCATGGATTGACAGTCTACCTTTCTAATGTAATACTTATATTGAAGTTGCTTGATTGGGCTTCTGACTCGTTAGAACGTACAAAGAAATAACCTGGTTGCCTTGGCTTAGGCAAACTCACATTGTCACCATTTAGCATGGTAACCACATGGTCCATAGTAGGTCTGTCCTCTGCACTCTCTTGGACACATAACAGTGCCACCTGAATGCACCTTTCTATCACTTCATGATCATTTCCTATAGGACAGCAGACCAGCTGGTACCAGTCTCCTGCTCTCCAGAGTTTCCAAGCCTGTTAGAAATCAGTGTTCTGTTGTCAAGCAAATGATACTCCTAAGGCTATAACATTGTACAAGCAAGTTGACATCAAATCTAAAAATAATTAACACTTACATAAGAAATGAGATTGTACAATTTTCCATCATACTGGTAGAAACCAGTAGTCCTCTTTCCACTTATTATTTCCAAGACCAAGACGCCAAAGCTAAACACATCTGATTTGATTGAGCAAATCCCATCAAAGGCATACTCTGGAGATATGTAGCCACTGTTTGGAACAAGAGAAATGGTTATATATAATATTACCATCTATAGACCCACAAGAAGTATATAAATTAAAATTAACTTTGTCTATGCTTTCTGAAAGAAAAGCCCAAATTTGGTAATACATTTAATTATGGAGATTAGTCTGTGTAATGGGACTGCTATAAAGTTTGCATTATTCTCATTAGAAAAGTGTAGAATTGCTTTTTTTAGATATAAACTTAAAATCCACATGCCTTTTATACTTACTGTGTGCCGACTATTCTGGTGGTATTTGATTCTATCATATTTGAGCTGAATATTCTAGCAATTCCAAAATCAGAAATTTTTGGAGTCATGTCCCTATCCAAGAGAATGTTACTTGCTTTCAAATCCCTATGAACAATACATAACCGTGAATGCTTGTGAAGGTACAAGATCCCCTGTGCTATCCCATCAATTATATGTAGACGCATGTACCAGTTTAAGTGTACTCTTTTCTTTGGATCTGCAAAATAGGAACAAAATTATTGAATATTTAGATTTCAAAAAAATTAAAAAACTCACAAGTTACAGAATATATGAAAAGATGAAATCTTATGGATGGCTTGCCAAATATGAATAAGTCCAAGCTTTTGTTTTGCATATATTCATAGACAAGTATCTTTTCTTGATCTCCTTCGATACAACAGCCAAGCAACCTAACGAGATTTTTGTGTTGAAGCTTTGCTATCAGCTGAATTTCATTTTTGAACTCTAGTAAACCTTGTACAGAACATGCTGCAAGCCTTTTGACTGCTACTTCAACACCACCAGGCAATAGGCCCTAAAATTAGTAAACATTACAAAAAGAGTAGTACACTTTTTATTCATCACTTTATAGCTGGTGCTACAACAAACATGCATCATTTCCTCTCTTTTTTTTCCTTTTTTGAAAGAGATTCAGAAAAAAAAGCACACGTTTAGTAGAAGATATTAGGTTTTATTTTTCTTGTGAAATGTATGGGCATGGTTGTTTCTCAGAAATGGAAATGTTATTTATAAAATACAACATGAAGTTATACAATAACAAAAATAGTTGAATTTGAATGCTAATATGCTAGCACATTTACCTTATAAACAGGTCCAAAGCCACCCTGTCCAAGTTTGTTTTCACTTGAGAAGTTGCCGGTGGCTTTTTTTATCTGAGAGAAATCGTACAGTGAAAATCCTGAGTTTCCTTCTTCAATCCTCCAAAGATTTATAACATTTTGTATTGCCATTGAGAGCAATTGCAGTTCATATCTTGCTCGTTCTGGAAGCCATTGTGAAGGTATTTTGTTGGTACTCATTATTTACCATTAAAATCAAAGCAGAAACAAGGTTAGTGCCATGAGACTAATACTTTACCTCTTTTTCTCTCTGTTCTGATCCATATATGAACAAGCAACCAAGAAACAGAAACCACTATGGAGAATGACCCAATAGTGATCCAGATCCAAAATTTGTTTGCTGCAAATCCATGTATATGAGTTATAACCAATGAAAATTCTAGTCAGTAGTCAATGCTGGATTTCGAGAAATCTTAATAAGAGGGTCACATGGTAGATTGATACCTATAGCAAGTAAATTTTAATGGAAGCAGGCAAACATTTTCTATGCTTTCAAAATCATTTTGGTAGATTTAACACAATGTTATAATGTAGTATGTGCACCCCAATTTTGACCACCTAAAAAAAAGAGGCACTTTGTCTTTTTGGTGGGGGCGGGGAATCTAATTTTGCATTCACCTGAGTTTAGTTTCTTTTTTTTGAACGTAAACCTGAGTTTAGTTTCAATCAGATGGTTAGAGGAGATGAAGATGAAAACTTGAAACAAGTCAACCAACTCAGGATTGAAGATGTACTTACGTGGGGGGTCTACGGGCATATCTACTGACAACGTCGGGTTACCAGCAAAGAACTTAACTTCAGTCTGGTACCACAAGCTGCAGTACATCCCTAGGATTGCACCTCCCATCTGGCCACTACCAACCATCTGCTTCCTGTTGTTTATAATGCCCTTCAGGCAACCTCGGCAATCCTCCCATGCAATATCATCTGTGCACTGCACAAGGCCATATACTGTCTGATTTGTTTGAGGGAGCCAGCCCTGGCCTGTCTCGTACCTGCTGACTGATTTACTCACCATGTCATCAGCAAGCTGGTTCATCAGTTTGGAAACAGGCACATCGAACTCTGAGTCATCACCATCACTAATTGGCGGAGGGTTCAGATTAGCGCTCACTACGCATTCCTGAGAGTTGCTGGAGCTGGAGTTGAAGTCCTGATCAGAGAATATTAGCTGGGTCCGGTTTCTGTCGTAAAAAAGGTTTATGTTCTTCTGGGAGGAGCAAGGGCTACTGCTGTTGCTGATGGCTGCATAAATGGCCTCAAGGCGCTGTGCACAATCGTGGCCTGGGGTTGTGTCTCCTCTGCATAGAACCGCTCCATAGACCCTGCCAGCACCTGTTCCGGCTGCGCCATGAGCTGAGTGTGAGTTTGAGCTTGTGATGATGCCAATCAGGTCTTCAGCAAGGGATTTCAGGCTCGACATGTAGGTACTGCTTGGCATGCATGCGGTGTTAGCATTGCTGCAGAAGGGACCTTCAGCTAACAGCTTTGGGGAAGAAAGAAGTAGGAGGAGGGAAACAAGTAGCATCGTGCGTTATCCTTGTGTTTGAGTATGGGACTAGTGGCTTTGGACACATGGAGTACATATGAATGCGTATTAAATAATGTATGCATTGTTTTTTTTTTGCAAGAAGAAAGTTACTTCCAGCAGGAAGAAAAAAAAAACACACAGTGACTGGCTTGTAATATTCTTGTGAGGGAACTTCCTAGTCCTTGCTCACGTCACATGCTTGAATGCTGTAAGAAATAACAAATTGACCTGATGTCGACTGGCAGTGTGACATGGGAAGCAAGGAAGGTAGAAATTCTTGAGAGTGTTTAATTATAAAATGACCCAACTGGCTATTGGATTTAAGCATTTTCTTATATGAATTCCTTTTGAGAGGCCTTATGATTTACATGCTGATATATTGTTTTGGTAAACTTTTCTTGAGGACTTATTTGGATAAATGATGTAATACATGGTACTACTACACAATTGTTTTAGTTTTTTTTTTTCTTTGAAAAGGGAGTGGAAATATCCGAGAACTATGTTGTGTAGTTCCAGATTAAGACCTGGAAATATCAGCGGGTCACGCTGTCGTTTGTTTTCCTGGAAAGGTATGTCACTATTAGGTTGCAGCTCCCATATCACAGGCAGCTCCGAAGTCCGAAGAATGACTTGTCTACTGGAACCTAAACTGAAAAATCCCTACGAACAGGTCACGTATGTCCATTCTTCACCGCATGCAGAGTGTTTGGTTGGAACTTGGAAGCTCTGAAACTGATGGCGAGATCTCCTGTCTGAACTGAACACCGCTTGTTCCAGCCGCCAGCAGTCGGTCGGTCAGTCAGTCAGTCAACCATGATTATTTTCTTCAGTGTTCAGTCAGTCCTCCCCGGTCGGCCAACAAGGTTACAATGCGAGTGGTCGACTAGTGGTAAATGGTAATACCAGCGGGAGCAGCAAACTAGCAGCAGCAGGCAGTCCGCATCGAGCATCAAGCAAAAGGTGCGTGAACCTAAATGCACAGATTAAGACGAATTTGTGAGACGAATTTTTTAAGCCTAACTAGTCCATGATTTGACAATGTGGCGCTACAGTAAACATGTTCTAATGACGGATTAATTAGGCTTAATAAATTTGTCTCGTGGATTACTGAGAACTTATGTAATTTGTTTTATTATTACTATCCGAACACTCGATGTGACCTCATGTGACACTCCTAACTTAGCAGGTTGTCGATCCCCGATGGGTGTGTTGGCGTGTGTTGTACTGGTTTGCGGTTTCCATCCCGTTGGAAGCGATTGCTTGGAAATTGTTACCGTGCATCGTCATACGGTCACGTTTTTGAATTAGGGCTCATTCGATTGTTCCAAAATAAGGCCAAGATTCGTTCCGGTTATTCAATTGCTATATAAATTATCTTGTGGTTCTAGATGGAAATCTTCCAGGGCACAATTCCGAGAGAAACGAACGGACCCCTAAGCATTGCGTTGCAACTAATACTAGTCTCTCAGCCTGTTCAGCTGGTCTATAGGCCGCTTGTGCTGGTTTGTACGGCTGATTTGTTAGGAGAGAAAAACACTGTACCATGACTGATAAGCCCCGGCTGAAACGAACAAGCGAACAGGCTGATATCTCTATCTCTTCTCTTCTTCTCTACATCGGCATATATCGTATTTATAAAATTGTATAGAAATTTTATCATGATTATTTTTTAATGTAATCTTGTGTTGTGAATCTATATAGCTTGAGAAAACTAATTTAGGACAAACCAAGATGAACTTGTATTGATGATTAAGATTAGAGGAAGGATATTATACGTGGCCTAAAAAATAGTACACCCCTAGTCCTACTCGTACATTGTGTGATCCGGCCCAATCAAGACTCACAAGAGAACATGCTGGGCCCTTATTACGTTTGGTTCAACTCGATTAGCCCACGGCCCAGGCGGCCCTGAATGGGACTGGCGAGTGGCGACGACGGGCTCGAAGTGGAACTGGTGAGTGGTGACGAACAGCGACGGCGGGCACCCTTGCGCTGCCTGCGACGGGTACGGCGGCGGACTACCGCCGCGACCTTCTCCGGGTTCAGGTTCGCGTGGGTGTTGACACAGACATTGCGCCACATGAACCGAGGTTCGGCCCTACGAGTCCCCTCTTTTTCGCTTTTGCTTTTCGATTTGAGTCAGGGATTCATAGGAATTAACCTCGTGCGGAGTGCCGTCTGCTGCCCAAGTTGAGAGCACCCTACGGTAGCGGTTACTGTACCCCCATTATGTGTGTCCCAATTGCAGTTTGCCAGTTCGTTCTCATGAATTTATCTGATTGGTAGTGGACATCAATGTCATGTACTATCTGCTGTGAAGTTTACTCTAGGAATAAAGCAACTCAAGATCAGAGTAGTGTTGTTGCTGTTTTTACTTGAAACTGTGTTGCAACTGCTGCTACTGTGGTTTTCAAAATGCCTTTGTTTTAGGATCAGACACCCCATTTTGTTGTTTAAGACACGAGGTTGAAATTTCAAAGGTTCAGGTTCAGGTTCATCCCAACAAGTGTTTTGCATATCCAAGCAAAAATGTAAAAATGTGTGTTGTGTTAATAAATTTGCATAACAATCAAACTTACTCGTATGACTATATTGGTGCAAACATTTTCCTCTTGATGCAGATAATTACAAGCATTTTTCTCAGAAATTATGACAATGCGCTTCTACCTTTCTAGCGTGATACTCATAGTCATAGTAACGCTCCGTGATGAAACTTCTTCCTCACTAGGATTTACATTGAAGTAAGCTGGCTGCATAGGCTTGGGTAAGCTCACATCTTTATTGTTTAGCATTGTGACAACTCGCTCCATATCAGGTCGATGCTCTGCGCTTTCTTGAACACATAAGAGTGCCACATGAATGTGCCTTTCTATCTCTTTACGTACATTGCCTGGAGGAGAATAAATCAGCTCACCTAATTTTTCGTCCGTCCAAAGTTGCCAAGCCTGCCAAAGTAACATGTTTTTTGTGAAACAAGTAAGATAGGTTACGCATTTATAAGGAAATGGGCATGCACAGATAAAGTTCTGGGTTCGTTAAGGTTAATGACACTCACATATGAGATGAGATTATATAGCTTTCCATTGTACTCATAGAATTGGGCCGTCCTCTTTGAGCTTACTATTTCCAATGTCAATACCCCGTAGCTAAAAACATCTGATTTGATGGAGCAAACCCCATGAAAAGCATATTCAGGAGGTATGTAGCCACTGAGGATGGAAGTTAAATAGTGTCAATGTAATGCAAAAAAGTGGATTTTTTAAATTAAGTTGATGACATGCTACAATGCTCTTTTTTCATAGAAGCACCTCTATGAATTTTAAATGTACTCAAAGTGCACAGATCCATATGTTCTTACTGTGTGCCCACTATTCTGGTAGTATTTGATTCTTTCTCATTTGAACAGAATATTCTGGCCATCCCAAAATCTGATATTTTTGGATTCATTTCACTATCCAAGAGAATGTTACTTGCTTTCAAATCCCTATGAACAACACATAACCGCGAATAATTGTGAAGGTAAAGAAGCCCTTGAGCTGCCCCATTAATTATGTGCAGACGTTTTGACCAGTTTAGGTGTTGCCCCTTCACGTTATCTGCAAAAGATGTACAATTTATCAAAACCGTTGATATACTGTAAGCAACATTACACATGTAGAAGAGATGGTCCTTGCCAAATATGAAGTAATCTAGACTTTTATTTTCCATGTATTCATATATAAGCAACTTTTCTTGATCTCCTCTAGTGCAGCAACCCAGCAGCTTAACGAGATTTTTGTGTTGAAGCTTTGCTATAAGTTGAATTTCATTTTGGAATTCCAATAATCCTTGTAAAGAACACGCTTCTAGTTTCTTGACTGCTATTTTAATTCCACTTCTCAATTTGCCCTGCGATTGATCAAAATAAAATAAACAAGTTACTGTTTTCAATAACTTGTTCTCGTGGAAACTTATATGCATTCTATTTAGTCACAAAAATATCAATTAAATTATGCATCATTGCAGAATGTATCTCTACAATATAATATAGAGAAGGCATCATATCTGTATGAACAACATAATGTTTAATTCACTTCAGGACTTCATTTGTGGTGTAAGGACATAATACCTTGTATACAGGACCGAAGCCACCTTCTCCCAGTTTATTATCAACTGAAAAGTTATTTGTAGCTTCTTTTATATGAGAGTAATCGTACTGTAAAAATCCCAAGTTGCCACCTTCCATGCTCCATAGGTTTATCACACTTTGTATTGCCGAAGACATTCGTCGTAACTTTAATATTGCTTGTTCTGAAAAATAATATTGAAGTTATACATATAAGAGAGCACTAATTAATGGCACACATTTTGATCTGTTGTTATGTTAGTGCAGACCTCTCTGTTGCTGTGTTTTGATCCATACATGGATAGCCAAGCAAGAAACGGATATTACCACTAGGAAACCTCCAATTGCCACGAAGACATCAATTGTTTTGTCTGTAAATCCATGCATAGGATCATTGAGTTGTAGTTTGAGAAAAGTTCTATTGATGCGTTTGTTGAAACAATTAATGTTAACCAAAAGAGAAGTTTTGGCATCTGATGTATGCCATCAGTGCTCCAAGAGCTGCTCCTACGATTGCTTACCCTTACCCTGGGCTGCATTAGTCTATATTTAGACTTGTGCAGCGTAACTTACCCTTGTTTGGTTGCTCACACAGGCCTTTATGCAAGTTTGCACATTGCTCAAAGAAGGCCCAATGCTGCATTACCTAGCATGCTAGATTTGGTTGCTTGCACAAGCCGATGGAATAGGGGTGGATAACGAGCCAACTAGACTTTTTTTAGCTTTCTCCGGACGGTACTATGCAAACTCGATTGAGGTAAATTCACCACCATGATCAGTTTGCAACACACGCAACCTCTTCCTCATCTCCGCCTCCACTGGGCCATAAAGTGCTCGATCGCCATTGCCGCCTTGTCCTTGCTCGACAATAGTGTCATCCACATGTATCGGCTGCTGCCGTCCATGGGGAGGAAGTAGCGCCTCCCTCTGTGCGTGGCCGGCATGATTGTCCCACATAGGTCCCCATGCACCAGCTCGAGCAGTTCGTCGACATGGTAGCTTGCCTTCTTCAGGAAGAGAGTCTCCTCTGCTTCTGGTGAGGCAGTTGTTGGCTATTGCAGAGCTTGCTGGTGTGCTCGAGCATCGGGAGGCCATGGACCAAGCCGTGGTGCGCCATGTTGGCAGTGCGAAGACCTCGCACTACCTTGCCATCAAGGAAAGCGATAGACTCGTGCTCCTGTGGGCGCTGCTACGCCCTTGCCTTCCTCACACGGTCAGAGCCGATGCACATCGACTTGAGGCTGTCCCAAGCCAGCTTTGCAATGGCCTTGCTCCCAAGCGCCAAGACATACTCCGTTGGGACCGCTTGTTGGATGCCATGATGGGCTCGCCATCTGGTCCTCCACCTAATCTGTGGTGTGGGTATCCACCGCATGCCACAGTTCCTGAGCCTAGTGCATGAGCTTCATTAACACCACCCAGTTGCTGTAGTTGGTACAGGTGAGAACTAGGTAGGCCGTGCCTCCAACCTCACCATCTTCTGCACCACGAGCGGATGACACTCTAGTGACAGGGAGTCAGGGATGGTTGGCATCCACACCGATCCAGGGAGAGAGAAAGGCCGCCTAAGCCTAACATCTCTATCAATCTCCCAACCTCAGGCTTTGATGCCAATTGTTGGCCAGCTCCCATGCCTTCCCTCAACTCACATAGAAGAAGAGAGAATAGAGAGCACAAAAAAACTTGGTGATGCTGAACTAAAGGGTGCAGCCTGCCTCTCTTTACTTCATATAGCAAGTTAAGATGTAGTAAAGATTCTACCAACTACTCCTATTGCAAGGCCATGCTGGCCATACCATCTACAGCTACTGCTAGGCCATACAAGCATGCTCCTGTCACTAGACAGGGGAGACATGGCCAAAAGAACATAGCACTATCTGCTCATAACGCATGGAGGGCAAAGCAGCAAGAGCTAGCCAGATTAACAACACCATTCCTGTAGCTGAGTGCACCTTTACTGCACGGGTGAACTGTGTTCTAGTGAGGGAGATTAGGTTAGATTTGTAGGTGTTGTTTGGCGTGTACCTGGCACCATTATAATCACTGCAGAAGGTCTGGCCAACGAATGGTGCTGAGCAGGAGAGGAAGACAAATAGGAGAGAGAACAGTTTTATAATGACTGGTAACTAGAGCGCCATGGCCTTTGGTCACAGATGAGTGCCAAATGCAGTATTGGTTTCGTCTTCAGAGAGGTAAACTGGTAAAGGAATTCAATGGCCAAGCTTAGATTCCATTCAATCTGTTAGTGGAAAATGATTGGTAAGACTCGTTCTTTGAACATAAATTGAAAGATGGTGACATGACCATATTTTCCATGGAAGACTGGTCCAGAGAGCTGCCTCTTGTGGATTCTTCCACCTGATGTGAAGTTTACTTTGTTCACTTGTGAGCAGTGGACTTGTCTACATTCCACATGCTGTTGTACTTCTTAAATACGTATTACGTCTTCTAAATTCTCATGCTGATGTCTTAGACTGTGAAAAAATAAAGAAAGACTAAAAACAGCCATGATTAGATTTATGATATTTCCAAACAAATGATATCTATTGTGGGGGTGTATATCTAACGAATGCTGTCTATTATTGGGGGGAATGTGATTCACTATCACACCAGAACATGTCTTCTAAATTCTCATGCTGATGTTTTAACGAATGCCCAGCGGTAGACACTTTGGGACTGAAATATAAATTAGTGCTGTCTCAGTTTATATAGAATAATAAGGAAAATCTTGTTAAATATGTAAAACCAATAGTCAAAGCAGCCTAACACAGGTTTACTGGTGAGAAACCGCAGAACACAATGACTTACAATTAATTAACACAAGAAGGATGACCAAGACCTGTAGCTCACACTTTATTAACAGTATATTCACATTCTATTATCTGCCATTTGTAGTAGTGATGGTTACATCATTTCTGCTACTCAATACAGCGACATTTACTGACACATCTAATTTTGCATAGGAGTAAGCTGGCTGCTTTGGTTCTGGCAAAGTGATGCCATCACTGCTAAGAATTGCAACAACATCAGGCATTGTGGGACGATCTATTGTTTTTTCTTGAACACACAGCAATGCCACAGCAAGGTATTTCATCAGCTCTTCCATTTCATAGTCATCACCAAATGATTGATCAATGAACTCATTCGATCTCCTATCTTTCCACAGTTCCCAGGCCTGAAAAGAAAAAAATGATTTTTTTACATGTGTATGATGGTATATCTTTAGCTGTTAGATGTAGCTACAAATGCTAGACAATAGCAATAAAACATGGAGGAGGTAAAGGAAACCGCCCTGTACTTTGAGCCCTATACTTCGTGGAAAGAAATAATGTAGAAGACCATAAAAATACACCATTAATAGTAACTGATCTGTTAGTATAATGCAATCTTGTTATAAGGGAAAGCATATCTGTTCCACCAATTTTACAGATTGTTAGTCCTTAGTTGCTTACGTATTCAAGAAGGTTGTAAAACTCTCCATTGTGCTGAAAACCTGAGCTCCTCTTTCCACTTATAATCTCAAGAAGCAGGACCCCGAAACTGAAAACATCTGACTTGATCGAGAGAAGGCCATCAGATACATATTCAGGAGCCATGTATCCACTAGAAAAGGAGAGAATGTGGGTAGTCAGAATGCAAATGCCTTGATAGAAATATTAGTAAGTAACAGAACTAGTATAATAACTCCGCCTATGGTGGGGCGCCTTTGGTGTCCCAGCATAGCAGGTCCCAAGCCCTGGTAAAGGAGGAGGGTTGTGTTAGGCGTGGCGAGCCAATGTAAAAACTTAGCCACTTAAATGGAGATGAAACCCGAAAGAAAATCGTTGGGGCGTAACCCTCTTAGCGACGCGCCATATCGGAACCCGGGTATGGTGTTAAATGGGCAAGGGCCGGGTCGTCACCCCCGTGACGCGCCGTGTCGTGATCTGGGCATGGTGTCAAGTAACCAAGGATCGGGTCGTCGCTTCCTTAGTGGCGCGCTACATCGGCGCCCGGGTGTAGTGAAAAATGAGCAAGGGTCTTCGCATCAGAGTCGACGGGTGCGAAGGGTAAGGAAGCTAGTCGAACCAACTAGGATCCGTTTAGGTAGTTGGAATGTAGGGTCACTTACAGGTAAGTTAAGAGAATTAGTTGATACCGCGACTAGGAGGCGTGTAAATATATTATGCGTTCAAGAGACTAAATGGAAGGGTCAGAAGACGAAGGAGGTGGACAATACAGGTTTCAAGCTTTGGTACACAGGGACAGTCGCGAATAGAAATGGAGTAGGAGTTTTGATTGATAAGAGCTTCAAGAATGGTGTGGTGGGAGTGAGAAGGCAAGGAGATAGGATTATCTTAGTCAAGCTTGTCGTTGGTGATATGGTCTTGAACGTAATTAGTGCGTATGCCCCCCAAGTAGGCTTCGACGAGAGTGCTAAGAGACAGTTCTGGGAAGACTTAGATGGCCTGGTTAGAGCTATACCTAGTAGTGAGAAGCTTTTTATAGGAGGAGATCTTAATGGGCATGTAGGTACTACAAGCGCAGGTTTCGAGGCAGTTCATGGAGGTTTTGGGTATGGTAGTAGGAATCAGGAGGGGGAGGAAGTTCTGGACTTCGCGGTAGCTTTTGACCTGATGATAGCCAACACTTTCTTTAGAAAGAGAGAATCTCATCTAGTGACCTTCAGTAGCGGACAACACTGTAGTCAGATTGACTTTGTCCTCGCAAGAAGAAAGGACAAACGAGCATGCTTGGATTGCAAGGTGATACCAGGGGAGTGTGTTGTTTCTCAACATAAGCTTTTGGTGGCAGATTTTCGTTTTCAGGTGCGTGCCCGTAGGGATAAACAAGCTAAGATTGAAAGAACAAAGTGGTGGAAACTGAAAGGGGAGACGTCAGAGGTATTTAGGGAAAGGGTTATCAAAGAGGGCTCTTGGAAGGAAGAAGACGACATAAACAATATGTGGGACAAGATGGCAACCAACATTCGGAAGGTAGCCTCAGAGATGTGTGGAGTAACCAAAGGAAGGGGACGCGAGGCTAAAGATACTTGGTGGTGGAACGAGGAAGTCCAAATGGCTATTAAGGAGAAGAAAGAATGTTATAGACGCTTGTATCATGACAGGAGTGTGGACAACATAGAGAAATACAAGGTGGCAAAGAAGACTGCAAAGCGAGCTGTAAGTGTGGCAAAGGGTAGAGCATACGAGGATCTTTACCAACATTTGAGTACGAAGGAAGGAGAGAAGGACATTTATAGGATGGCTAGGGTTCGTGAGAGAAAGACACGGGACTTCAACCAAGTTAAGTGCATTAAGGATGAAAGGGAGCATCTCTTGGTAAAGGAGGATGAGATCCGACATCGATGGCAAGAGTATTTTGACAAATTGTTCAATGGTGAAAATATGGACACAACCTTTCAGTTGGATAACTCTTTTGATGACACCAATAGGCGCTTTGTGCGGAGAATCCAAGAATCTGAGATCAGAGAGGCGTTGAAAAGGATGAAAGGAGGTAAGGCGATGGGACCGGATGGTATCCCAATCGAGGTGTGGAGATGCCTCGGGGACATAGCTGTAGTATGGTTGACCAAGTTGTTCAACCATATTTTTCGATCGAACAAGATGCCTGATGAGTGGAGGAGAAGTATATTGGTACCGATCTACAAGAATAAAGGAGATATTCAAAGTTGTACAAATTACCGGGGAATTAAGTTGATGAGCCATACTATGAAGCTATGGGAGAGAGTTATCGAGCATCGCTTGAGAGCAATAACGCGGGTCTCTATGAACCAATTTGGTTTCATGCCCGGAAGGTCAACCATGGAGGCAATTTTCTTAATAAGACAAGTTATGGAGCGGTATAGGGAGAAGAAGAAGGACCTACACATGGTTTTTATTGACTTGGAGAAGGCTTATGATAAAATACCAAGGAATGTTATGTGGTGGGCTTTGGACAAACATAAAGTCCCAACGAAGTACGTCGGGCTCATTAAGGACATGTACAACAATGTTGTGACTAGAGTTCGAACAAGTGATGGAGACACAAATGACTTTCCGATTAGGATAGGACTACATCAAGGGTCAGCTTTGAGCCCTTATTTGTTTGCTTTAGTGATGGATGAGGTCACAAGGGACATACAAGGGGACATCCCTTGGTGTATGCTTTTCGCGGACGATGTAGTGCTAGTTGATGAAAGCCGGACATGAGTGAATCAGAAACTGGAGTTATGGCGGGAGACTTTGGAGTCCAAAGGTTTTAGACTTAGTAGAACTAAAACTGAGTATATGAGATGTGACTTCGGCACTACTACTCGGGAGGAGGAAGATGTTAGTTTGGAAGGTCAAGTAGTGCCTAGGATGGATACCTTTCGATATTTAGGATCAATGCTACAGAGGGACGGGGATATTGATGAAGATGTTAGCCATAGAATCAAAGCAGGGTGGATGAAGTGGCGGCAAGCGTCTGGTGTCCTATGTGACAAAAGGGTACCACAGAAGCTAAAAGGCAAGTTTTATAGGACGGCGATTAGACCTGCTATGTTGTATGGTGCAGAATGTTGGCCTACGAAAAGACGACATATTCAACAGCTAAGTGTCGCGGAAATGCGTATGTTGCGTTGGATTTGCGGGCATACAAGAAGGGATCGAGTTCGGAACGATGATATACGTGAGAGATTAGGGGTAGCGCCAATTGAAGAAAAGCTTGTCCAACACCGGTTGAGATGGTTTGGACATGTGCAACGGAGACCTCCAGATGCACCGGTGCGTAGTGGAATCCTAAGTCAGGATAGTAACGTGAAGAGAGGCAGAGGAAGACCGAAGTTGACTTGGGTAGAGGCAATAAAAGGAGACTTGAAAGGATGGAATATACCCAAAGACTTAGCCTTAGATAGGAGTGCTTGGAAGACAGCTATTCACGTGCCTGAACCTTGATTGTTTCTGTTGGGTTTCAACTCTAGCCTACCCCAACTTGTTTGGGACTTAAAGGCTTTGTTGTTGTTGTTGTTGTTGTAACAGAACTAGTATAATAATACCCTTACTATGTTCCCACAAGTCTGCTGGCTGTTGCTTGAGTGGCATCCGATGGAAATATCCTTGCCATCCCAAAATCAGAAATCTTAGGGTTTAGATCAGAGTCTAACAGGATATTACTTGCTTTCAAGTCCCTATGGATGATGCGTATTCGTGAGAGATTGTGAAGGTACAGGAGTCCCTGGGCTATACCATCAACTATTTTAATTCGTCTCTTCCATTTAAGCGATGCCTGTCTGATTGGATCTACAAGCAATGTAACACAAGACTAAGTGTTAGTTCTGCATACGAGAATGAATACAATTATGAAATAATGAGCATTTTATAGTAAGGGCATGCCAAAAATGAAGTGGTCCAAGCTTTTGTTCGTCAGGTATTCATAGATCAACATCTTCTCTTCTTCATGGATGCAATAACCAAGCAGTCTAACAAGGTTTTTGTGCTGAAGTTTTGCTATAATCTGGATCTCATTCTTGAACTCTATTAGACCTTGCCGTGACCGAGCAGACAGTCTTTTTATTGCTACCTCTTGTCCATCAGGAAATACTCCCTGCAAAATTCATCATATATGAAGTTTTTTTCATAAATTGATGCATGACATACTAATAGCATTATAGCAAGGAAATACCTTGTAAACTGGGCCAAATCCACCCTCTCCTAGTATATTTTTGGGTGAGAAGTTGTCTGTAGCATCAGCAATCTGAGAGAAATCATAAAACGAGAACTCTAAACTAGCATCTTCAATCCTCCATAACCTCAGTATTTCATCCATATTCTGGGGCTCCTCCGTCAAGTCCATTTTCCCTAAATGTGCATCTCTCCATTAGTTTTACATGAAATTAGAATAAAGCATTTGATTTCTCTTTTCTTCTTTTTTTGGCTATAAAAATAATAAGCTTACTTTTTTGTTTCCTCCAGACGCTTAGCAGCCAGAAAAACAAGCGTGTACAGAGGACTGCCGAAGTGTAAGCTGTTGCAATGATGAAGAACGCACGGTCTTTCTTCTTCCCTGGACATGGTACACGAAATGATCAGTGATGGGGTTTAACAACTTCTCAAGAACTTTGGAGTGCCGATACTTCAGATTGATTAACTCTACTTCGGGGAGCCAGCTGAATTCTTGGAGGTTTCAGAAATAACTCATCTTGGTAACAAGCATGACGACCTTCAGGTTTGTAATGCATAATAGTAGAAGAAAACAATTTTTTCTTTCAGATTTTTCATGCTGAATACCGGACATGCTTAGGCAGGAACTTACGTAGGGACACCATCTTGCTGTTGCCAGTGACGTTGAAGAACTGCAGGTCCATCTCATACCGCAAGGTGCACCGCGCCCCGAAGACCGCCGTGCCCATCTTGCCGCTGCCGATCTTGCGTCGCCTCTCCGCCATGACGCCATCAAGGCAGGCCCGGCAGTGGTCCGGCGGCATGTCCCGCGTGCACTGCGCCAGCCCGTACACCGTCCGGTCCCTGTCCCCGGACGACGACCACAGTGCTTCGCCGACGGCCCACCTGCCCGGTCGCCCTGCCGCGGCGTCAGCAACCGCGCCCAACAGCTCCATGACCCGCTCGTCGAGCTGCGCGGCCACGGCGAGCGGCACGAGGTCTGGGTTCGTGACGTCGACCCATTCCGGCGCGTTGCTGAAGTTGGCGAGGAAGTTCCGGTCGGAGAAACGGAGCTGGTACAGCTCGGAGTAGACGGCCACGTCCCTGTGGAGCGCGCAAGGTGAGCGGCCGTCGCCGTCGATGGCGGCAAGGGCATCCCGGAGGCGCCTGGCGCAGTCAGCACCCGCGGAGTCCGCCCGGCAGAGCACGGCGCCGTAGACCGTGTCAGGGTCCTTCCCGGCAGCGCCGGTGGCCGAGTGCAGCCTCGCGGCGTCCCCGATCAGTGCTCCGGCGAGCGACCTCAGGTTGGACATGTAGGTGCTGTCTCGCTTGTACGGGGCATCGTTGCAGAAGGACTGGTCACCGGCCGTCGGCGCCGGTGTGCTGGAGAGGAGGAGAATTGCGAGCGCTAGTAGATTTGACATCGATAGTACTACTAGTTTTTTCTTGGTAACTTTACTAATTAAAATGTTGACCACAGCGCTACACAATTCCTATCAGAAAAAGGGCAAAACTGAAAGGAAAAGGAAAAGGAAAAGGAAAGAGGAAAACAACCGTTGTGGACGAGCTAGCACTTACACATGTAGCAGAGCACTCTGCAAGTCTACATGCACATTGTACGCCAAATTATCGGGCATCCTAGCTCAAGGACGTCCAGCGCTCCCCTTCCCAAACTGGCCGCCTCCCACGGAATCGGATCACAAACCGCCCGTTCATCGCGGAATGGAACATAATGTGGACTCCGCTCCCCTCCCCAACGCACCCCTGTCCCAAATAGCACGAAACACTTTAAGTACAACATCGTAAATATATGAAAGAACTATATAGTAAACATATGAAAGAACTATACAGTGCAACATCATAATATAAAATACTGCAACATCGTAAAAATATGTAGCGCAACATCGAAAAACATATATTGTAACTTAGGAAATACATGTACTGCAACAATGAAAATTATGTACTGCAACATCGAAAATTATGTACTGCAACATCGAAAAAACATGTACTGCAACATCAAAAATTATGTGCTGCAACATCGAAAACAGTAGTGCTGTAACATCGCAAATACATCTGTTGCAACGACAAAAAAATCCCATTGCAACATTCGAAAATCACCTGTTGCAATATCCCGGGAGAAACGACAAAAAAGGGCGTGCAAAACAGCCTCTGACCCATCACCTTCGAGTTCGCCGAAGGGAGGAGGGCGGGTGCGGCGTCCGTCCTATGGGCGCAAGCAAGCCTAGAGAGCGGCACGGCAGTAAGTGGGCGTGGGGGAGCGGGGTGTCACGGCCGCGAGGAGTGCGGGCGGAGTGGGCGCTGGGGAGTGGGGAGAGGGGGGGGGGGGGGGGGGGGGGGGGGGTCATGGGATCGGAACAGAATGGGATGCGTCCGGCACGTGAGCTTAAGGACGGACGTCCGAATGATTATCGCCAAATTATTCGTCTCGTTTGTCCATCGGGCCGGTGAATAAGAGTATACTACTGACTGAGACCAGCAAAACTTTGAGGACCCACGGACTTCGTGGAGACGTACTCTGCCAACAGCCCCACATGGCACACGACGCCGTACGAAGCTCGCCAACCTCGAGGCCCATTTGAAGTACCGGATCCCCACCCCCGAATTTTATCTAAGGGTATCCTGCCTAAAATTGTTCATGTATAATTCTCGATTACGCAAGAGCATTGTGTATTTACGTATCATTATATTAAGTTATTGTTCATGTATATTTCAGTAAAACCATTTAGCAATTGGCTCAGAAGGTGGCAGCTACAAGATGCCACATCGCATGCCTGCAAGAATCAAAGCTATCCTCTCTGGACCAACACACTGCAGCTTATCTAGGTGGTTATCACCTGCGTAATTTTGTGTTCAAGCCGACGACCGGTGTCCTTGGGACGCGAGGAGGAATTGTCATCCTATGGAATGAGGACTCAATTCACTTAACCAATTGCGCCGTGGGCGAGTTCCACCTCTCAGCTGACATTGAGGTTAAAGAGTGCTCAACAAATTTTTGGCTCTCTGTTGTCTACGGATCAACTAGGCACCGTGCAAGGCAAAGGTTCCTAGAGGAACTAAAGGAAATCAAGCCAGAAAATAATACACGTTAGCTGATCCTTGGTGATTTCAACTTAATTTACAAAGCGGCAGATAAGAATAATAGAAGATTGAGCTAATGCGGCAATTCAGAGATGCTTTGAATGAATGCGAACTCAAGGAGATACATCTCCAAAATCGTAAATTCACATGGAGCAATGAGAGGCGTGATCCAACATTGATGAAGCAAGACAGTTTTTTGCAATGCCGAATGGGACTGCACGTTCACCTCTCATGTTCTTCACGCTCTATCCACCTCTCTATCAGACCATGCCCCGCTACTACTCTCCAATCAAAGTGGCCCGCGGGGGCTGAGGACATTCCGTTTCGAAAATTTCTGGACCATACTTCCAGAATTCAAAGAGGTGGTGACGAGGGCTTGGACAGCAACCTCAAATCATCATGAACCTTTCCACATCCTCTACAACAAGCTGCTTATCACAGCCCAAAACCTAAGAGGTTGGAGCAACAGAATCATTTCAGATGCTGAAATGAAGCTGCACATGGCTCTAGAAGTCATTTTGCGTTTGGATGTCGCCCAGGAAAATAGAAGTTTGTCTCCAGCGGAACTCGACCTCAGAGCTAAGCTTAAAAAACGGGTTCTCGGCCTGGCAGTCATTGAGAGGGCAAGAAGTAGGCAAGCCTCACGTGTCTCCAATATTAAGCTGGGCCGGCACTAAATATTTTTACCGAAGAGTTAACGCTAGAAGAAGGAAGAACCACATCCAAAGATTATGAAATGGTCAAGGCTGGGCGGTCTCACATGCCGAAAAAGTGACGGTGGTCCAGGTTCACTTCCAAAATATCATGAAACGTCCGCCGCAAAGACATGCTGATTTAAATCGGGGGAGACTGCAAATTTCCACGCATAATCTTGGCATGCTTGCCGACGACTTTACAGAATCTGAACTCAGGAGTGCCATAAATCAGATGCCGACTGATAAGGCACCCAGACCGGATGACTTTACGGTTTTTTTTTCAAAGAATGCTGGGATATTATCAAAGGGGACGTAATGAACGCAGCTAATGCTTTCCATCGACTACGCACCTCCAATTTATCTATCCTCACACACCAAACGTCGTGCTTATTCCAAAAAAGGATGGGGCATACTCGATATCGGATTTTAGGCCCATAAGCCTAATCCACTCCTTCGCGAAGATCATTGCAAAGGTCTTGGCAATGCGCCTGGCACCTCACATGAACAGTCTGGTCTCCAAGAGCCAGAGCGCCTTCATAAAAAAAAGAAGCATCCATGACAACTTCATGTCGGTCCGATGTGTTGTGCGTCGATTCCATAGATCCAAGACCGCAACCCTATTTTTCAAGCTCGACATAACCAAGGCATTTGACTCAGTTCGATGGGAATATCTACTCACCCTGATGAGCAAGCTTGGCTTCCCCCAAAAATGGAGAGACTGCGTGGCTACCCTTCTATCATCATCATCTTCCCGCGTCCTGCTCAACGGAGTCCCCACTACACCTATCAAGCATGGCTGAGGATTGCGCCAAGGCGACCCTCTTTCACCCCTGCTATTTGTCATTGCAATCGACCCACTACAAAAAATTCTTGACCTTGCGACGGAAGAGGGACACTTAGCAAAATTCAGGGGAAAACACTATCATACGGACATCCATGTATGCGGACGACACGACAATTTTTGTTAAGCCATATAAGAGGGATGCCACTACGCTGGCTAAAATTCTCGCCAAGTTCAGGGACGCGACTGGGCTAAAAACAAATGTTGAGAAGTCATCTGTCATCCCCATAAGATGTCAAGGTGATGAGGTCTTGAGCAATTTCCGAGCAAGACGAGCTCGCTTCCCAACAAAATATCTGGGGCTACCTCTAACAAGCACCAGATTGCGAAGGATCAATTTTCAGCCTCTTGTTGACAAAGCCGTGAGCAAGCACACTGTTTGGAATGGCAAGAATATTAACCATGCAGGAAGGTCCACCTTAGTCAAAGCAGTACTCACCTCCCAAGCTATGTACTGCCTCACATCCCTAAGAGCTCTCAAAGCCACGCTGAAGGAAATTGATAACCTTAGAAAGAGTTTCCTCTGGGCTGGATCCGAGAAGCTAACTTGGGGGAAATGCAAAGTGAATTGGCCACGTTTCACAAGACCAACTGAATCTGGGGGTCTCGGCATTCTACATCTTGGAAAATTTGCAAGAGCACTACGTCTCAGATGGCTGTGGAAAGAATGGGAGGGAGAAAGAAGGCCGCTAACCAACTCAGACACACCATGTGACACGACTGATAGGCTCCTATTCGCTGCGGCAACATCAATCACAGTTGGCGCCGGTAGGAGAACATCCTTCTGGAGCAGTGCGTGGCTCCAAGGTCAAAGGCCCCAAGATCTAGCGCCAAATGTCTTCCAAATTTCAAAAAATAAAAACAAGTCGCTCAACAATGCTTTGCACAACAGAGCCTAGATTAGGGACATAGACCTACAACATGCAGGTTTCACTTCCCAACACTTCGTGGAGTATGTTCAGCTTTGGCACGCCCTAAACCACCTTCAGCTCCAATCGGACAGGGAAGACAACATCATTTGGAATTTCATGCTAGATGGAAAATTCACAATAGGATCGACCTACCACGTGCAATTTATTGGATCAACGACGACCAATTTCAAACAACTGATTTGGAAAGTTTGGGCGCCACCAAAATGCAAGTTCTTTGGGTGGCTCGCCATCCAAAACAGAATCTGGACCTCCGATAGACTACAAGCGCGAGCATGGCCAAATAATGGTGTGTGTCCTCTTTGCAGACACAGTCAAGAATCTGGAGTCCATCTCTTTCAAGACTATCGTTACACTAGGTGCATTTGGGAGGGCATTGCAATGTGGCTAGGCAACGAACACCTGCGGCCTTCCATCTGGGTGCTAGGAGACTCCGTACAAACTTGGTGGGAAAACCTAGATTGAACACCGTCGACGGCGAGGCGAGGGCTGCGCTCCATTATCATTCTTGTTTGTTGGGAGGTGTGGACAGAAAGAAATACAAGAATCTTTGAGCGCAAAGAATCCGCACCAATGCATCTCCTCTAGAAGATCAAGGAAGAGGCTGGCTTGTGGGCAATGGCGGGAGCAAAGCATATCTCCAATTTATTATTGCGCATGTGATTTGAGGCCACATGAGGTGGAGCGTGTCGGTCTTTTGCCCTCTTGTAAACATTTGTATATGCTTGTACAGTGCCTTTCTAGGCTCCCTTCTTTTTAATACAATAGGTAGCTCTCCTGCCGGTTCCGTTTCAAAAAAAAAAATTAGCAATTGGGTAAGAATTATATGATTCAGTACATATACACTAGATAGCATGATAAATCTAAAATTTGAAGACTAAGGTGAAAACATACACAAATTACACTATAAATAGTTCAAACACCGTTCCCGCCATTCAAAATATAGATATAAAATTGAGTAATAGACTTACAATACTACTTATCTGACTTCTTTAGCAGATGCTCTTTTCGAGGGACATGAAGTCTTGATTATATCATGCTTCTGAAAAAAAAGAGATGCAATGTCTCCACTTCTCTGCATAGTAACTTCATAATTATTAAAAACACAATGCTAAACAACTAAATAAATCACACTTGCACGGATTAAATCTAAGTTCTCATATGTGACTGCATAAACACGCATACAACCTGTTCGTTTCGGCTGAAACGATCGTGAATTATTACTGCTGGCTAGTTTGATGTGAGAGAAAAATACTATTCTCGCTTATAATCCACGATCGTTTACGACCAAGCGAACATGCTGATAATATATACTGAATTGTTGATCAATCTTGACAATCTCCGATGTTGGACTAACGAGCCAATTGGACTTTGTTTTTAGCTTTCTTCGAGATTGATATATTCTTGTGATAGACCGAACCAAACAAACTGTATTTGTGATTTGTACCATCAGGGTTCCCATTTCACTGCAACGTAGGGGTATATATATTTGAAACGCAACACAAAAGCGCTGAAACTGTAGTCCATTTGTCTCTCATGATAGCGGCGCAGAGCATATCGCACTCGGCGTCCAAGCGAGGTTACCTTGTTTTGAAGCGTCTGGGACTAACCAGCGGAATGTCATCGCCATCGACGTCGGCCCTGATGGTGTACGACGAAATCTACAGCGGCGACCCCGGTAATACGCAGGCGCTACGTGAGTTATTCCCACCGGACAACGACGTGGGTCAGCGCAAGCAGCACCGCCGTTGCTCGGCAGCCCGGGCATAGGCCTACTAGCCAGGTCCACAAGTCGGGTTGATTAGTGTTCAATGTAACAACAAAGCTTGAAGTACAATATGGAGGGTCCGAGCGTCCATGCATTACTCTTCTGATCACCTAGGGCGCCGTTAAGACGTGATGTATTAAATATTTTTCTACCTTAATATAAAGACGTATAAACCTTTTGCATGATCGAAAATAAACATAAACTCCGCTTTTGAGATTTTTTTTTCCTAAGAGGTTGCTTGAGAGACCTTCTTCTCCTTAGCACGCTCGGAAAATTTCTCAGCAGCTGCAGCCAAAAGTGCCGTGCTCACCATAGCTTCAACCTCTGGTTGCGCATCATCAATCTCATACTCGATAGTCGACCTGATCACCGACGAGTTGGGACCTTTGGAAATGATGTCAACCCGTATCATGTAAGCCAGGAACCCCAGCTTCAGAATGTCGCCATCAATGGCTTCTGCCTCCTTGGTATAGTTCTCGTTGTCAACTTTGATGAACTTCTCCGTGTAACTCTGGAGCCCAGGCAGGATCCCTAACAAGAGCAGAGCAGAGCAATTTAAATGTTACTCTCTGTTCACTTTGCTGAAAAGCCATGGCTAAAAATACTGTTCGCGGATTTGTTATGAGAGAAAAGCATTGTTCGTTCGCTGAAATAGTACGGCTCGTAAGACAAACGAACAGGGCTAGCATATCCAACATCAAAGATTATGGCATATATACGTGTCCTTATATATACAAATAAAGTTTCTCTCACCAGGAGGAAATGTTAGCTGCAAGATGGTACCAACACCGCCGTCGCCGCTGACGAGGTCCGCCTTGGTGAGCAGCTGCGGGAGCAGCTGCGGCAGGAGCTCCGCGGCGCAGAGCGTGCCGTAGATCGCCCAGAGCTCGGAGGCGGGGACGTCGGTCTCGTGCTCATGGACCTTGCTCCCCTTCATTGCTAGTTCCTCGGCCTTTCAGCTGCTGTGCTGCGTGATGATTCTATTGTCTGAGCTGTGGTGTATGCGTTAGGTGTGCCGCCTGTGCAAGCTCTCCGGTGTACATATATATATAGACAAGCCAGCGTACTGAAAGATATCTTCTCTGCTTGGCATCTCCAACGGCCAGAGCAAGGCTGTCATTTGGCTGCATCTGTGGAGTGTCTTGGTGGTTGCCCCTCCAGACGAATTGTCGCGTGATTTGCGCGCCCTAGCAGCCCAGAGCCCCAGACCGTGGAGCAAGCGTTGACACAAAATATTCAAATGATAATGAGTCTCAGGCCATCAATATCTACAACATATTCGCAATTGTGTTGGATCCCTAATATTCGCAATTGCCTCCATAGAGCATCACCTCACCGTTTCTTTTATTTTTCGTCTGTTCACCGGCATCTTTGGGTCAGAGTCTGCATTTGTGTAGCCTTGATAGATAGGTCTCAACCACACTGCATTATTAGAGAAGTATGTCAAGATCTGACTTATGCAGATCAAGAGTAGTAATTCTTTACGGCATGATGATTTGTTTGGGTACAAACTGATGGTAACATTTTGGTCACTATAACAACGTCAGACAAGAAAAACACACATATACAATTAGTTCTCACTATGACAATAACGTGCACGCAAAACCAAACAGAGAATATGATACAACTTCATTCGCTACATATAATGGAAAAGATGATAGTAAACATGTTAGTTCTATATACAACCAAAGCTCCATTAGTTACGAGCTGTTGCAACGATGAAGAACGCACACGGTCTTTCTTCTTCCCTGGACATGATACACGAAATGATCATTGATGGGGGTTTAACAACTTCTGAAAAACTTTTGGAGTGCCGATATGCATTCCAGATTGATTAACTCTACTTCAGGTAGCCAGCTGAATTCTTGGAGGTTTCAGAAATAACTCATCTTGGTAACAAGCATGACGACCTTCAGGTTTGTAATGCATAATAGTAGAAGAAACCAATTTTTTCTTTCAGATTTTTCATGCTGAATACCGGACATGCTTAGGCAGGAACTTACGTAGGACCGTCTTGCTGTTGGCAGTGACGTTGAAGAACAGCAGGTCCATCTCATACCGCAAGGTGCACCGCGCCCCGAAGACCGGCGTGCCCATCTTGCCGCTGCCGATCTTGCGTCGCTTCTCCGCCATGACGCCATCAAGGCAGGCCCGGCAGTGGTCCGGCGGCATGTCCCGCGTGCACTGCGCCAGCCCGTACACCGTCCGGTCCCTGTCCCCGGACGATGACCACGGTGCTTCGCCGACGGCCCACCTGCCCGGTCGCCCTGCCGCGGCGTCAGCAACCGCGCCCAACAGCTCCATGACCCGCTCGTCTAGCTGCGCGGCCACGGCGAGCGGCACGAGGTCTGGGTTCGTGACGTCGACCCATTCCGGCGTGTTGCTGAAGTTGGCGAGGAAGTTCCGGTCGGAGAAACGGAGCTGGTACAGCTCGGAGTAGACGGCCACGTCCCTGTGGAGCGCTCAAGGTGAGCGGCCGTCGCCGTCGATGGCGGCAAGGGCATCCCGGAGGCGCCTGGCACAGTCAGCACCCGCGGAGTCCGCCCGGCAGAGCACGGCGCCGTAGACCCTGTCAGGGTCCTTCCCGGCAGCGCCGGTGGCCGAGTGCAGCCTCGCGGCGTCCCCGACCAGTGCTCCGGCGAGCGACCTCAGGTTGGACATGTAGGTGCTGTCTCGCTTGTACGGGGCATCGTTGCAGAAGGACTGGTCACCGGCCGTCGGCGCCGGTGTGCTGGAGAGGAGGAGAATTGCGAGCGCTAGTAGATTTGACATCGATAGTACTAGTAGTTTTTTCTTGGTAACTTTACTAATTAAAATGTTGACCACAGCGCTACACAATTCCTATCAGAAAAGGGCAAAACTGAAAGAAAAAGAAAAGAAGAAGAAGAAGAAGAAAACAACCGTTCTGGACGAGCTAGCGCACTTACTCCTACACATATGTAGATGTAGCAGAGCACTCTGCAAGTCCACCTTTTCTTTAGTGGAATTCTGCAAGTCTACATGCACATTGTAGGCCAAATTATTCGCCTCGTTTGTCCAGACGCGCCGGTGGAAACTTTGATGACTCCTCCAACTCGTCCCAGTCCTTCGTTGCTTCAAGCTGTCTAGGTGATGGTAATCATCAAAAACAATAAATGAATATCGCAGCGAAACACGAATATCAAATACCTTTAGATGTAATCACTCAAGCAATGTACTTAGATTATCTCAATCTCACAATAATGATGAATCAATAATGAAGATTGGTGGAAGGGCTTTGGCTAAGCTCACAAGGTTGTTGTGTCAATATAAATAGCCAAAAGAGTGAGCTTGAGCCGACCATAGGGTTTAAATAGAAGCCCCCACGAAATAGAGCCGTTGGATCCTTAGTCTACTGAAAATCAGGACGACCGGACGTGCCGGTCAGATCGACCGGACGCTGGACCCCAGTGTCCAGTTGCGCGATGCATGCCACGTGGCAACTGCTTCAAACGCTGATCGCTCGATCTAAACGGTCATCAGTACATTTAAGTTGTGACCGGACGCGCTGCTTCGAAGTGACCGGACGCAGGACCTCAGCGTCCGGTCGTTTCCAGTAAGGTTCCATTCGTGACTGGACGCGTCCAGTTGATAATGACCGAACGCAGGACCCCAGCGTCCGGTCACTTTCAGTAAGCATCCAAAGACAATTTTTCGTGATCGAACACGTCCGGTTACCCTTGACCGGACTCACCCAGCGTCCAATCAATCACCCTCTTCTCTGTGCACTGCCATATCAGCAGGACTGGACGCACACCGTCAGCGTCCGGTCGAAGACCGACGCTAGCGTCTTCACTGCTTCCATTGACCGGACGCTCCGATCCAGTTGAGGCCAGTGTCCGATGCACTCTGTTAAAACCTGTCTTTTCTGTACAGGGCGGACACTCCGCCGATGAAGTTTCTTACCCTTGCTCCCAAGTGCTACGTGTGTTAACATATTTTCACAAATATTTTCAAGGGTGTTAGCACTCCACTAGATCCTAAATACATATGCAATGTGTTAGAGCATACAGTGGCACTTTGATAACCATATTTCGATACGAATTTCATCCCTCTTAATAGTACGGCTATCGATCCTAAATGTGATCATACTTTCTAAGTGTTGCAATTACTAAACCGAAAAGCTCCTATCAATTTCACCTTTGCCTTGACCTTTTTATTTTTCTTTCCTCTTTTCCAAGTCCAAGCATATGATCATCATCATGCCATCACCATCATCATCATGTCATGATCTTCATTTGCTTCACCACTTAGAATGTGCCATCTCTCTTATAATCACTTTGATAAATTAGGTTAGCACTTAGGGTTTCATCAATTTATCAAAACCAAACTAGAGCTTTCAAATGACCATCACTCTGGCTGATGTTCACATGTTGACCGGCCTTAGAATAACAGAATCAATGTAACCTTATGATTTTTAAGTGCTGGATCTAATAAATTAGTCAAAATATCAGACTGCACAGGATGGGTAAGCTACATTCTGAACCATATTGGAGATGGATCAACTGTTAGCGAAAGAGAATGTGGCTTTTTGAACATATGGTTAGAAAGATTCATCTTTTGTGGTTCATCTTGTGGTTCGACTTACAATCATAAAATTGTGGCAGAGCATCTGGCAGTAGGCACTGATATTCCTCTTGAAAAGTATCTATTAGGAGCTGCTTATCATCTGATGCACTAGGTAGCTGTCCAGTTACTGAAGAACGAACCAGTACACACTATTAGAGGCCCTTGGTGGTTGATACAGCTATGGCCGAACCTGTATATGCACAAGATTATGAGACTTGATCTCAGAAACCTGAGCTTTCCTTCATCCAACTTTGATGAGGAATACAGAGGTGAAGAAGGAAGAACTTGCCAGTGCATAAACTATGGTGAAGCTGCATCGGTCGTAACAATTGTTGACGATATTGGTCATCTCTTCAAGAAGTTTTATAGAAGGTTTGATGCAGATATTCTAACTTGGCTATCCTATGATGAGGATGAGAACAGTGAGTTGGTCTTCCTGTTCAAATTCCGATTTGAATCGGACTGCTTAGACGAAATGATAGCTGCAATCTTCAATTCCTTCATCAAACCTTGTATTCTTCCAGCCGAATTTTGTCATGACCATGGCAAAATGTCTACAGGTTCCTTCCAGGCAACCTTCCAACTTATGAGTTTTACAATCCCTCTTTCGTAGCTCGTTAGTTTGGTCTTGGTCAACTACCTCCTCAACTGTTCTTCAAGAACACACTGAAGCGAAGAGAAAGTATCAGTGAAGTGATGGAAGCCTCCAGAGTCTTTCAACTAGGATCAGATCTTCCTTCCTTTTGCTTACATGACTGGATCAGAGTCAACTTCTCTTCCACTCTTTTTGAATCCTGGTGGCAAGAATGACACTCCCATCTCTTCTTTGGGTCGGTCCATCCTAGGTGCATAGCTCTAGATGGAGAGTTTGCTTCTGATAGTGAGGTAATTTACCATCCTTTTTAGAAAAAAAATCATTTGATTCAATTCCCCTGCCAACTATTCTAACAAACCTTTTCAGGACATCGAATTTGATCCCCAAGCTTGGACAGAAAGGGGCATCCTATAAATTATCAGCCACCATGTCCAGCCTCAAGAATTGGATCAACCGCTCCCACACTAAAGAAATTGATGAAGACCCAAGCTATTCCTATAATCATAACGTATCAATCCTCAAAATGTAAGACAGCCCAAGGGACAACCTAGAAAAATATTACTAGGAAAAGACTTCGCAGAACGAGATCATCAGCTGCCCAGATAAAACAATTCTTCCTTTCTTCAAAATGATATTCAACTTCTAATCTCCTTTCTTCACAGTTATCAACCATTGTATCCCAATCTGTTCGAGGTGCGGAACTGTTGTCCTAGGTGTTCAATTCAGCATCAACTAAACCTTCATCAGCCGATCCTCAAAAAGAGACGATTTCGATTGAACCAAACTTTGCTTCTAAGACTGTCGAAGATGAGAACCCTTCCACTTTAATCCCTAATATTGCCAAGGTATCTCCTCAAAGTTCTTAATTCTTATTCAATTTCATCCTTTATCTGGCTATTTATCATGTTGGATACTCTCTAAGAAAATACACATGCAAGAGCAGGAGTCTAACAGTCCATCCATTGAAAATGATCCTGTTGGCGTCGTTATCCAGACTATTGAATCTCCAATTCAGCAAACAATTGATGATAGGAAGATCATATATCTATTTTACCCTCTTGCAACGAATATGAATTGAATAATCTTCCTTGATATTTGCAGATACCAATATTAAAAGTTCAGAGCCAATTCAATCAGATACCATTGGTGCATCATCAGTTGTTCCTTCTTCTTAGATAAAAGCTATCCTAGAAAAGGTACCGTATTTACTTCATCATTTATCTTGTTATCAACTGATTCAATCCTTTTGACAAGATTTTCTTATATATAGGTACTTAATCTCCTAGCTCTGAGCTACTCTTTTAATCTCAAAGAGTATCTAGATGAAGATGAAATCAGCTCATCAGTCACCTCTTCTAAAGAAGCTTCATCAGAGGAGACCAAAAATTGACTAAGGGATATATTGTCAATACTTGAAAAGAATATAACCGATTTGGTCCAAGATGTGGATTCAATACAAAGAGTCTTCTTGGCCTTTAAGGATAATTCATCCCTAGTTCTTACCAAAATCTTGTCACCTTTGTCTGTCATTGAAGATCAAGCCCTAAAGGTGAAAAAGGCTCAGAGGAACCTGTCTAACCATGAAGCTTTATTGGCCAAGAAAAACTTCAACAGGCAAGAGGTCAAAGAGCTGACATAGCTGATCGATGATTTGAAGAACTCCTCCCTCAGGATCGATCCGGAGCTGACCTAACTAGAAACTAGGCGTGCAGAACTTGAGAAGGAACTGGAGAATGTGAAGACTGCCATCGATCGCCATAAGTCCAACCTGGCTCAAATACCCAATACCATTAAGTAGCAAAAATAGGAACTGCTAATCAAGGTCAGAGAAGGCAGGGCCATAGTAGCCTTAAAGATATTCCTGGATCAGCCGAAGAAGACAAGCAACAAATCGCAGAAGTCGATGCTATCCGGCTAGAAGCATTGAAAGCAATCTAGGACTTTCTAAACTTGTAATCTACATATCAATATGCATATTGTGTAGAACCAGTGATAACCATATTTTCTGTTGCCTTATTGTATTTCTTGTCTTGGCTAAAGAGCCGATTTAAAATAGTCGATTCCATATTTCTAACCTTAATCCGATTAAGTCTGAAAACACGACTTTTATCAAGAAAACCCATAAATCTTCTATCCTCGGTCATCAACGCCACATTCTCTTCGGCATTAGTGTGGTGGCGCTTCACCTTCTATTAATTACAGTTGCCTTTTGCACGTTCCGAGATATCTACCACCTTGCTTCATGGCTACAAATACCAGCCGAGGGCTCTAGCTTTGAACGCATCTACACTCTCAACTGCCCCTGTTCCTTTGCACTTCTCCTCCTTCTCAAAACCTATAGCAGTTTTCTTTCTCCTTTCTATAAATCCAACCAAACTCCATGGTTGGCGAGGACAACCGAGGCAAGCACGTGCGGCAGAGGTTCCAGAGGAGAACCTACCGATGAGCCAGCGCCTCCGCCGTATGAGGTGACACCAACATCTTATGCTTATGGTGATGAATTTCTCTAACTTGTTTATAGGTTCATCTTGAATGACAACCTTCGTCCCCTTCCCTCAAGGGCCAGAGAGCCCTCCAATGCCATATCTGATGCTGCCTCCGCGTTGGACTCATCGTCGGACTCCTCTAATTCCTATAACAACGACGACGCCCGACGTTTCCTCCAGGAGTGGAGGGCAGTCTAGGACCGTTATTCTAAGGCAACTCGGGAAAATGGTCAGCTTGAGATCCACCTCGAGGCCTCTCAAGCAGCCCTTCACGCTGCCGAGGAAGAGGCCAGTGTCGCTCGGGCACTGCTGGTCGAATCTGATGCCAAGGTGGCGGGTAAGATAAACTCCAAAAATATATTTACTTTGATTTCTATTATCTTTATCTTGATAGCTCTTTTGTTTCTATGATCGCCAGCCCTGACGCCCTCCAACTGGCGACGAACATGGCTACGATGATAGTCCATGCCTGGGGCCCCCTCATCAACGCCCGCCTCCACGACGTCCCGACCCGCGTCTAGGAGATCGCCCTTCATGGCGTTCGTCATGGCGCATCGGTGGCACTAGCCACAGCGTAGGTCCAGACCGGGTATGAGCTCCATACCATGAAGACCAGTTTCCCGATGGACGACAGCTCCAAGGAGCACAAGAACTTGGTCGAGGAGTTCATCGATGTAGCGGAGGCCATAGTAGACATTACATCCGCTCAGGATGTGATAAACAATATTTATGATTAGTTTGTATTTAGGGCAAACTAATCAATAAAATCTTCTATTTTTCTATGATTGTATCTCAGTGTGCTTTTGCAATGCCTTTGTATACATCATGATTGCTTCTATGTTTGTTTTTGCTCTATAGGCGATACGTCTCATACCGGCTTTTCTCTTTTTGGGGTAATTTTGAGCTAAAGGCGATACCCTTCTGGTACCGGCTATTAGAGCCGATGGCTGAACAAATCGGCTGTCAAGTGTTTATCCAAACGTTAGGATAATATTCCTTCAAACATTTTCCATCGATCGCTTCTTGACAGGTTGCATTAGAATTCTTCAAACCAAAGATTAAACAATTGACCGATCTAGGCCAAGCATCTCATTCAGCAAAATAATCTTTAAATTTCCTTTAATAAATCTATCAGCTCTGGCTTATACTCAGGATCCAACTTAGCGCTCACATACATCGGCCTAGGCCTATCTCTAGGACCAATGTCTATCTCCTTTAATCCACCAGCTGACGCGAAGCCATGCCCTAGCTTACCACTTGTGCCATCTATTGGATTATCCATTAAAACAAATTCTCAGAGCCGATTGCTTAGATCGGCTATTGGCTTTCATCATTGATCTTAATGAAGCCTACTTCCCACAGCTTGCCAAAAAAACACTCAAAGTCTTTCAGTTCCCAATACACTGGATTGCATGTTGCGATACTTACAGAATCATCAGCATGAACCAGCTCAACATCATTTCTATGCCATTGAATCAAGCATTGATGCATAGTCGATGGTACACAACAATTTGTATGAATCCAATCATGACCAAGGAGTAGACTGTATGAACATTTTCCATCAATGATGAAGAATGTGGTGAGCAGAGTCTTACTCTCGATTGTCAGTTCGACGTTCATTGCCCCCGGGTCTTGGACGCATTACCCCCAAAATCTTTAAGCATCATATTAGTCTCAATCAAATCTCTTGGTCCCTTGCCTAGCTTGTGAAAAGTAGTATAAGACATAAGGTTGACAAAAGTACCTCCATCCACCAATATTTTTCTCATCGGCTTTCCATCGATGAAACCTTTCACATATAAAGTCTTTAAGTGTTGATGTTTGGCTAGCTTATCGAATATAGCTTGATGTACAACTGTCAACTTGGCAACTATCTCCTCATACTCCGATTCATCAAAATCTAAATAAACTTCTTGGTCTGCTAGATGCCTGAGCCTATTCTAGCTCCCTGTTCCTTAGGTGTTGTAACCTTTTTTCTAGCTTCTTGTAAATCTCTTGAACACCATTGCCCTTCCTGCCAAGTATACTCTTCCTCATTATTTTCTTCTTCATGATCAACCCAGTTCTGATCAGCAACTCGCTTCCCAAGCTGATCATGAATACTTCTATTTTTTAAGCGCCGATCCATATTATTATGATGATACTCATCTTGAGCATGGATAGATCAGCGGTTGACTTGAGATTGCCTGAACTCCTAATATTGCTCACTGCACTCTGGGCAATTATTTCTAGTAGGCAATTTTAAACCTTCATTCCAACAATGTCTGAAGAAAGGACAATTCCAATGTGATTCAGCTTGCTTCCTTTCAAACCTCTTCTCTTCTTGTTGACGCTGGTATTTTTTCTCCATTAACCAACGTTGATAATCCTTTTTCTTCTGCCGCTGCCACTTATTCAACAAGATTCAAGATGTGACACGCGGCCTTATCACACCATCCCTTGACGTCTCTCCCTGCTCATATCGGCTCTTCTATTGATCACAACGTCATCTAATCCTTTTATATCCATCAGTCGATATTTGTATCTTTGGGTCGATCCAGCCTCTTTGGCCTTAGTTGATGCTAGGACTTTAGTCTTCCCTTTGATCAACCTAGCATCGACTATATTCTGGTCTCTTGGGAAAGGATTATCATCAACTTTCATCTTTCGAGGTGTATCGAATTTGAGCCTTCCTTGCTGAATAACCCTCTGTATATGTTGCCAGAAAACTCTGCACTCATTAGTAGAATGAGAAGTAGCATTGTAAAATTTGCAGAACTTCTTATTCTTCAACTGATCAGGAGGCAACATAATATAATTGTCGGGTAACTTGATCTGTTCCCTCTCAAGCAAGAAATCAAAGAGCTTGTCTGATTTTGTGACGTCAAAGTCATAGCTCTCTTCAACTCCTTTCTCCAAAGATTTAGCACCATTACTATCTTCTTACTCCAATTCCATTTGGCCGCAACAATTTCTTCTTTTTGGTCGTCCTCATAGCCTCATCGACTGCATATGGATTACAGGCTTCGGCAATTGCGACACTTTTCTAGAATTGAGTATCTCTGCGCATGCTCTAGAATTGGCTATTGAGCACTGCCACTCGCTGAGCCAACTGACCCAAGTTATCAAATTCTTCCCAAAGTAGCTTCTCTCTCCACATTGGCAACATTCCTTGAACGGCTAAAGCAGCTAGCTGATCATCAGTTAGATTCAATGAGAAGCACAAAATTCTGGTCTCTCAGAATCTCTGAAGAAACTCGGTGCCTGATTCATTAGTTCTCTGTCTTATGGTCATCAAATCAGTAATTTTCTTTTCTCCTGTCCTAGTATAAAAATATGTATAAAACTTCTTCTCTAGGTCAGCCCAATTGGTAATGGAATTGACTGGTAATGATAAAAACCAAGTAAAGGCTGGTCTTGACAGGGATAAGGAGAAGAAACGAACTCGATGGACCTCCTCAATGGATGCTTCGCCTAACTGTGTAAGATACCGACTGACATGTTCTATTGTACTTGTGCTATCTTGGCCAGTGAACTTAGCAAATTTTGAGAGCCTATAATTTGTAGGAAGATTGACCAAATCATACCATTCTGGATATGGGCGTTTGTACGAGAAGGTCTGCCCTTTTGGCTTCAAACCAAACTAATTCTTTATTATCTCGGTCACTCTAAGCAACAACTCATCAGTATTTGAATTTGAATTTCTCTGCAATTGTTGACCCATCTATGGATTAAAATTTCGGGTACCTTTGTACCCCAGATTTAGAATCATGTGAAGGTTATTGTAATCTGTGCCATAATGATATCCTTATAGAATCTCTATCTACTAGGTCCTTTGCTGATTTGCTGCTTGAAGTCTCTGGTTGTAGATGCTAGGATCTATATCTCTATGAATCTTTTGAACTGATGGCGCTATTTTTTAAGCCAACAACGGTATTTGGCCTGATGTGCTAAAATTGACCATTTGATTCTGAACTTGCCCCATCAGCTGTTGCATATGTTGCACTGACGGTCCAGGATTATACTGTATCTGATTAGTAGTAGCACCCTAAACTTGCTTAGATGAGCTCTGAACTGCCTGGACATCATCATTACCAGCTGGTGCTGCTTCTTGATGGCTAGTACTGGCTTGATTAGTTCCCTGAGTTGATAGATGTGAAATATTGTAATAAACCGATCCAACCTAATCAATTAGATATCCATAAAATACCTCTTTCATGTTGTTGTGGAATATATTCAAGAAAACTGTATTATGGTTCAATATGGCATCATGAACAGATTTGTTTACAGCCTCTACGAAGAAACGTCTATCCTCAGCTTCGTCTGTATCTGACTGGCCATGCAACAAAACTCTTGATAGCGGATATTTCTAAACAACTTTATTGCCACATGTCTTGGTGTAGGACAATAAATACTTGTTCTAAAATTCTTTTATAGCTTTGCTGATGACATCTTTATCTTCATCAGATAGGTCTTTATAAGGCACCATAAGGATGTCACTATTGTTGTAAGTCACCATGACGATTTGTGGGGTCCCACTAGACATGCCAGAACATGTGTCGGCACAAAAACATGTCGTTGTGCCTGGCACACAGCAAGCCGGAAGGATCTGCTTGATGGAGCAAGGCTGGAGATCCGCTTGGCTTCAATGAAGGACCAGTCAACCCTGCGAATTCCTCCTGAAGGCGTGCCAGTCAATTTGACTTGCAATTGACAATGATAGAAAGTTTATCAGTAATTTAAGGTGGAATATGCCAGTCTTATCCAGACAGTTCTAAGTGTGCCGCTTCGGGAGCAGCCAGACGGGAAAATCGACTAAATAGCCGATACGAGAAGAAATTGACTATTAATGACTATAACACTCGTGGATTATGATTGATTTTATAATGACGACTGCGATGCACCCAGCTTTAATGATTCTTTTCCTTAAGCTATTAACATGTATATATATTAGAGATACAACACTGGCTAACTCAGATTTGATCAATACGTAGTGTAGAGCCAATGAATTTGATGAAAAAGGGATATGCCACGCACATAATCAACTGTTTAATACAGACAGACCTACGAATCATCTAGATCTAATCCACTATCATCAACAGTGAGGTTCGACCGGATTGATGGAGCTATGATGACGATGATAGTCAAGAACCAGAAAACCCATAGAACCGATCATACTTCAATATGTTCATGAAAGCGTGTCATATCTATGAAAGCACAAGCGAATCGGCTAAAGAGCCGATTCAGGTAGAAAAATGATCATAGCATGTGAACAATCGACTATTCGATACGAGCAGACCTATAAACTCAAATCTAACCTATCATTTTTAACAGTAGGGTTCGACCGGATCGATGACAGCTATAATAAAGATAACAGATTAAGGCCTCATTCGGCTTACCTTATAATCCGCACTATTCAGCTTTTTTTCAGCCGAAACAGTATTTTTCTCTCACAACAATTCAGCCAGAACAATGTTTTTCAGTCTATTTAGCGAAGTTTCAGCAAACCGAATGGGGCCTAAACCTTTAAAGAAAACAAATCTATTCATATTTAATAGGATCATGAAAACATACTATGAGCGTTAAAGTGCAGGTGATCGGCTATTTAGCCGATGCAAGCATAGCAAACAACCAAGGTCATGCTTGGTCGAAAGCAAGTTTACCAACTAGCATCCTTCGATCTAGACAGCCATAATAGTGATCTATAGACCAAATTTAACTAGTCAGTAAACCTCCTCAAGATCAGACATACCTTAACCGCGTACTATGCACAATCAAGATCAAAGTAGGACAACCAATAAAACATAATCCGTCATTTAAAGTAAGAATCATCGCAATGTGGCAAGCTAAACGAGGGACTAAAAGGATGTGAGGCCGATCTAGTTTGATCTTGATCAGGCAGGTTGATGTTGATGAAACTAATGACAATAAGAACATCAGCAAGATCGGTAACTTAATGAATCTACTCAAAGGACGCCACCCTTAGGTAGAGCCGATAACTTGACCTTAATCTAATTTGAGCAGTGGAGGTCGAACTTAACCGATGCAGCCGTACTTGAACTAGATAAGAGTCGATAACTAGCTTATACTAGAGTTCACAGTGGAGGTCGAACTTAACCAATGCAGCCTTACAAACAGAAGTATAAGCCATGACGATACTTACAGACAAGCCAGAGGTCGGCCGGACTGATGCAGCCCTGCTTGTTGAAGAACTCACCAAGATCTATACTACTCCTACTCCTAAGGGTTGGCGTAAAGCCGAAAAAATAATTGGTATTGATTGATTGGATGTCCTTTTTACAATAGCCGGGGTCCAATATTTATACCCGTAGCCTAAGCATGAATCCTATTCAAATACTACTCATTACAATCTTTGGTATAAGAGAAAACATTCCTAATTTAAGATAACTTGGACCCTAATCTTTCTCTTTTTATAGAGTCCGACATGTCTTTCCCGACGCCAACCGTAGCTTATTGTCGTTACTTGCTGACGTTATCTGAAAAGAGCCGATTCCAGTGTTGCATCTGAATCAGCTGATATCGACCCTTACGCAATCAATTCCTTGATGACACAATCTTGGAAGCTTCGAGTTCCCGCGTTCTTTCTTCCCAAATTTTGGTGTAAACAGATGCCCATTCGAAGTAACGGATCTTCCCCCTGAATTCTGCATTTTTCTTCTCAGAAAAATGGAACTGATTCTTACCAAAATTTTGTATGATTCATAAGAAATTTATGTGCTTCAAATGGGACCTTGTTTCCGTAGGAAGCATCCATAGAAGCAAACTAGCAAATTTATGTGTGGGCATGTTTTAATCATTAGGCAGCAAGCTATTATTGATCTTGCCTAATGTTTTCATTTTGCATCCCATAACACCTCACAATTATTACCAATACTGATCTTGTCTAACATTTTCATTTTGTAGGTTGAAAGAAACAACAAAGAGCTCTTAACTGAAGCGAGTGCTGGACTCAATGATACAATAGCTCTGAAAGGACCTATGGATCGGGCGCTTGAGGGCCTATCTCAAGCCGCTAAAGCTACGGCAAGGGAGAGGAAGATCATAGTCAAAGAAAGAGGCTATCAATGATAAGGAAAAGAAGTTGGAAGGTTTATCAGCCAAGTGAAAGGATATTCAAACACCAAGAGACAACTCTGCCTAGAAATTCGTTCAAGCCATCATGAAACTCATGAAGCAAGGTCAATTCTGACAGCTTTTGATGCTGTTGCAGCTGGGATGAGTTTCCCATCGTACTTTTTTGTCTTAATGTTTTGAGCAACTTCTCAAAGGCATTTTTTCTTTTCACTCAAATGACACGGCATTCTATTTTGATTAGGGGAAGGACAAGAGGTTGTGGCTGCCGCCGCACGACCAGAGGGGAGGCTGCCGCTGAACCCTAGCTTGGATTGCTGTTTTTTTTTCATATCATTAGGTTTGTGGTGGTACTCATCTATTATTCAACTATTATTAGTGTCAGAATCTATTTTTTAAATAGCATGCTTTTATTTAGATTCTCCATTATGCTCAGCTTAATTAGCATACCACACCTCATGTAGACATTTCATATGATGTGATTAATGTTTTGTCCACCTATGTTTTGACTCTAAATTATACTGAGGTCCTTAGATCTCTTGGACCTTGCCTTTTAACGTGGAAGGGTGTAGGTGCAGCCGCCCTTACCCCCAACCCCAACAAGTGTTGGCATTGGATGTTCATGTTAATTGTTCATATGTTCATTGTGGGCGTTGATCATCCATATCCCCTCAACCCCGCTTGCTCCGGTGGCCTACAACGAGAGGCCTGCTGCCACGATGGCCTCTCCGGGGGCCTGCAACGAATGACCTACTGCCGCGATGTCCTCTTCGGTGGAGTGCAACGAATGGCCCGCTGCCGCGATGGCCATCTTGGCGCGGTCAAGGCTGGGCATGCATGACCGTAGCGCGACAGATTGCGCACTGGTTGTAGCTCCGGTGGCCGCTGCACCAATCCACGGTCCTCATGCACCGCGGGCTTGGACGAGTCCATCCACGTGCGCCGTACGTGAGCCGCGGGCCGCGAGGAAGAGCAGGAGGAGGGGCAGGCGAGCAGCGTGATCGAGAAGTAGAATCCGACGGTGCTGTTTGAGTAGGAGGAAACGGCTAGCGAGACTGGCAAACAGCTAGTGCGTGGAGAGGCTGTTCCAATGGTTCGGCTGTCGCTTCTCACTTGGTTGACAGGTTGAGCGTGTGCGATTCAAGGTTTACTCTACCGATATTTTTTTAAATCTAGGTGGTCACGGATAAACATAAATATAGGATATATTGGAATTCTATCGGTGATAGAATTTTTTTAAACAAAAAATAGCACATTTTGTTCAGGAAAACACATAGATCATTTCTAATGCATTTAACATAAAAAACTAAATAAAACCATATTATCAATTGCCCATTCAACTTGGAGGGCAGCGACGCGGCTGGAGCACGCAAGTGTGTTACGGTGGTGGCAACTTGAACCTTGAAGAGAAGAGGAGAGAAAATGAAACATTGATTAAGAATAGAGCATTGGGTGAGCTTTGTTGTCTATTTGGGTAGACAAAATTTGAAATTCTAAAAATTTTGGGTGATAGAGTAAAAATTTCGGGCCCAACCGATAAATGGGATATATTGAAAATTTCGGAATTTACTGTCATGGTGCGATTTAGAAGGAAACGCAGAAAGGGCAAGCTAGGTCGGTGCGGGGGCGGAAGGGGAGATTCTGTTGGTACGTGCCTCTGCGCGCATTTGATTCACCGTCCAGGTGTTACGCTTGGGACCGCTAATCCGTGGGCGGGCCGGGAGCTGGTCGGTGAGCGATCAAGGAAGCCCTTCACAACGACAGTGGGAGAGGGATAATATTTCAGGCACGTCCTGATCACGTTCAAATTCGTGGAGAATTTGTGACCGCGTCCTGATGTCGTCCCCGATAGGTTCATCTGGGCGTACAGAGCTTTCTTCCAAGGGGGCGTCCTAACTTTTTTTGGCCTGGATGGCGACCAAATACCGCTCCTAATCGGCTAATCCCTTTGAAATTCAACGCCCATGAAACCGTGTTGATGTTGAGAGTGACAACGATGGCCGCAGGACAATGTAAAGCCGAGTCGCAAACTGCTTCGGCTCTTCCAGGCAAATTCATTCACCAAATCATACCGGCACAAAGATGCCGTGCTCTGACCAGGTCAACATTACCGTCGTGCTAGAGCTAGCCGCCACGACGCCGAGCATGATCTCACCAGCTTATAAACGCGAACGTTCCAACGCCATTCTTGTATACTCCTGGTCTCCTGCAGCTTCTAGCTCGCTTTCCATCATTCCATTCCATGTCATCACCGACGCAAATGGCTTCGCTCGCCATTCTCGTTTCCCTCGTCTGCGCAGCGCTTGCCTCCGATGCCGCGGCCGTCCGCGTGGAGCTCACGCGCATCCACGCCGACCCCAGCGTGACCGCGTCCCAGTTCGTCCGCGACGCCCTGCGCCGCGACATGCACCGGCACAACGCCCGGCAGCTAGCCGCGTCGTCCGACGGCACGGTGTCCGCGCCGACCCAGATCGCGCCCACCGCCGGGGAGTACCTGATGACGCTGGCCATCGGCACGCCGCCGCAGTCGTACCAGGCCATCGCCGACACGGGTAGCGACCTCATCTGGACGCAGTGCGCGCCCTGCAGCTCCCAGTGCTTCCAGCAGCCGACGCCGCTGTACAACCCGTCCAGCTCCACCACCTTCGGCGTGCTCCCGTGCAACAGCTCCCTGAGCAGGTGCGCGGCGGCGCTGGCGGGGGCGGCGCCGCCGCCTGGGTGCGTCTGCATGTACAACCAGACGTACGGCAGCGGGTGGACGTATGTCTTCGAGGGGTCCGAGACGTTCACGTTCGGGTCGTCCACGCCGGCTAACCAGGCCCGCGTCCCGGGCATCGCCTTCGGATGCAGCAACGCGAGCGGCGGCTTCAACACCTCGTCGGCGTCCGGCCTCGTCGGGCTGGGCAGGGGGAGCCTGTCGCTCGTCTCCCAGCTCGGCGTCCCCAAGTTCTCCTACTGCCTCACGCCGTACCAGGACACCAACAGCACCAGCACGCTCCTCCTCGGGCCGTCGGCGTCGCTCAACGACACCGGCGTCAGCTCCACGCCTTTCGTCGCCAGCCCTTCCAGTGCGCCCATGAGCACCTACTACTATCTCAACCTCACCGGCATATCCCTCGGCACGACGGCACTGTCCATCCCGCCCAACGCCCTCTCGCTGAAGGCAGACGGCACCGGCGGCTTCATCATCGACTCTGGCACCACCATCACATTACTGGGAAACACGGCGTACCAGCAGGTCCGCGCCGCGGTCGTCTCCCTGGTGACGCTGGCCACGACAGACGGGTCGGCAGCCACGGGGCTCGACCTGTGCTTCGAGCTGCCGTCCTCAACGTCGTCGCCGCCGGCCATGCCGAGCATGACGCTCCACTTCGACGGCGCGGACATGGTGCTCCCGGCGGAGAGCTACATGATGTCGGACTCCGGCTTGTGGTGCCTGGCCATGCAGAACCAGACCGACGGCGGGTTAAGCATTCTCGGCAACTACCAGCAGCAGAACATGCACATCCTCTACGACGTTGGGCAGGAGACATTGTCGTTTGCTCCGGCCAAGTGCAGCACGCTCTGATCAGAGCTTTACAGAACTGCAAACATGTGTGTGCATAGGTTTCATGATGATTTTTTCTTTTGAGTTTTGTTATATATGTAATAATGGGCCGTCAAGAAATCTGTTTCAATTTTTTTATGGAAATCCTATTCCAATTCAAATGCTGAAATTCGAACTAGACTACCACAAGCAATAGATACATATAGCATTGACTTGTCGGCTGGGCGCAGTTCTATTTCCCTTGTGACAGTCTAGTTGTGGTTTAGTTTGATATTTATTTTTTGTTTTAGGAAAAGGAATTTTTAGGGCGTTTACTAGAGTTGTGTTGTAAATAAAGCAGGAGATATTTTTTTTTCCTTTGGGATCGATGTACTTCATTTTTTTGTCAGGGTTTTATTCTTCATTTGAAATGCACTTCTCAGGAGCATATAAGCATCACAAATTCATTTTCAATACCTACAAGAAACAAAATACTTTATAACCTCTATCCAATTTTTTTGTAATAAACTTATCACCTATTATATATGTTATTTCATCCATGTCCATATTTTTCCTCTCTCTCTCTCTCTCTCTCTCTCTGCTGAGCACTTACGTGTGCCTCCCAGATGAATTTAGTTGATACCTTGTTTCTGCAATTTTTTGTTCTCAAATTTAAATTCAAACTCTTGTGCATATTGTACTGTTTATCAAAACTCTCGTTTAAGGATGCACCACAATGCTCAAGATAGCATATAGTTTAGAGTGAGATCTAAAACTGGGCCTAGGTCTTATAATTACGAGAATATTATAATTAAGACAAATCTCAAAAACTTGGGAGATCATAGTCAATTTTGGTGTGCACTAACCTCCTTCGTGGCTCAAGATATTGAATTGTCTTATCAAGAATTACATGTGTAGTGGTACTTTTTTATAAAAGAAAATAGTATAACAATACTATCAATATAAATGTCATAATGTTTTAGTTGAAATATAAAATTGTATCTAAAGTAATACCTGTGTAATGACCCAAAAAATCCAATCTTATTAAACCTTTTGTTAAATCCTTGCAAAACATGCCTTCTACCTTAGGTCAGCCCGAGAAGCCCAAGCCCAGGTGTGGATCTTGGTTGAGGCCAAGATGAACCATGGCCTCCTTACTCAACTTAATCTCCATTAAGTAAATAATAGTTTTGGTACTGTTTATCAGGGGTGTTTAGAGCTCAGTTGCATGGACTAGCCCGTCCTATTAATTTGGTCAAACTCCAACACTGCTGAGCTCGTGACATGAGCCTACCCAACATATCACCATCCTTGGATGTCTTGGTCATAACCTTTTCTCTAAAACCCTCTTGCATCATCCCTCTCGATAAAATGTTCCTCGGCGGCATTCTCTACAACAGTGGCATGACCATTGTAAATCCACATCAATGCACCTTCTTATCTTGAGTAGTGCCCATTCAAACATATTCCCTCCTCTATGTACAGTAAACTTCGATAACCTTCACCCTAAGCAAAACTATGATAATCTAATTCTTGCTTGTTCCTCAACAAGTTGGCGCCTCTCCATTTCAAGGTACGCTTGTTGATCCCTGAGGCATTTGAACTGTCCACGGAGGTACTCATGGTACTCTTGAGGGCCCTCCAGTCATTGTGGGGGTGTCCACCATGTATCACTCCTGAGACGGCTGGTAGCTTCTCATGCTTTCATTATCTTAGGCGGAACTACAGGTGGAGTAGCCGAAGAAATTGCCAAGGATCCAGAAGTGGGTAAGATCAGCGATGTTGAACTCGGTGATGTCATCTGCCATTAGGCTAATCATGCCAACAAACATGGAGTGGAAGTCAGGGACAAAGTGTAGATGCATCTTATGGATAAGCTCATCTTGGATGGTGCGGGGCCGTGTTCCCGAGCCCGACGGGGGTACTCTTGAGGCCCCTCCAGTCGTTGTGGGGTGTCCCGTGTCTGCCATGTAGCACTCCTGAGATGGTTGGTACTTGTCATGCTTTCACTATCGGATGCAGAACTACATGTGGAAGTAGTCGAAGAACCTGGCGAGGATCCCAAAATGGTTACAATTAGCGATGTCGAACTTGGTGATGTCGTCCACCATCGGTCTAATCATGCCAACAAACATGGAGTGGAAGTTAGGGACAAAGTGTAGATGCATCTGGAGAAGCTCGTCTTGGATGGTGCGGGGCCGTGTTCCTGAGCCTGACGGGGTACTCAGGAAGGGCATGTGGCAATTCCTCTGCCAACAAAAATCAAATATGAATCATAGAGGTGGAGTTTAGCAAATCCATCTACCATGAAATCTAGGCTTCTGAATTGGAAAGCCTGGATGCTGACAAAGGTGGGGGCAATGCAAAGTTACCCCAACAAGTCGGCGGTGAAGTCCATACTATGCCGAAGGTGATGGTGCTGCCTAGAGCTAAGTCGTCAATGCCATTATCGAAGAAACCCATCCGACTTATTTAAACGAATCTGCACCCAATGTTCTCCTACCTGGTGTGCCAATTGTCGATATTTTTTAACCTCTGACGATGATGAGTAATCAATGAATCATGTGCATTAGATTAGAGAGGTAGTGTAGTTCGGGGATAGGGTTACAAATAGAATGATGTCCCAATTGAGTTACAAGTTGGTTAAATAGACAGTGGTTTCTATGTATACCCCTTATCTGTTTTAATTTTTCCTCCGATCAGTTGGATCCGCCCCACTCCCTTCCATGGCATTGGTTTTTATCTTCGGTAAGGATAGCCAGGGACCATATAGTTGACAAGGGTCCAATGTAAATTGTATAAAAAAATGATCAAAACTAAATTTTCCAATGAAAATTACACTTACTTAGGGTTCCCACTCCCTCCACCACTAGCTTCTTATGTAATGTTTTTTCCCCATCTGGCATTGCCGTGTAATTGAAAAAAAGGAAGGTTGTGTTACCCTTGCGTATCCATGTTATTTATTCTTGGATCTTGGTGCGCTCTCGGCCATTCTATTGATCCCAATACAAGGGACTATCTTGTTTAAGGTAGTGTCATAGTTCCATCTCCTCGTTTTAATCTGAAGCCTCCATAAAAGTCATATTCTATCGCCAAGCATAGGCAGTGGTAGAACTCAAATAAGCAATCACCTGTAGATCGGTATTGGGATCGAAAAGACTTCGTGCCATTCCGTTATACGTTAACAGGAAGTTTCTCATGTATCATTTGCATGTTGATACGTCCATTAATTTTATCCTTGGCTCAGCAAATTAGGTTGAGATCACCAGGAACAACTAATGTGGTTGCATTAGATTTTTTAGATCAACTAATTCAGAGATAGAACTCAATTTGTCACGCCTACCATACTTTGTCACGCCTGGCCTCAGCATGACAGCGGGCAGCCTATGTGGTCACAGCACACGTGCCATGACATGAAAAAAGAGGGTCAATGGTAATGTTTGGAGAAGGATCAGGTAGTACCGTAGTAGTAGTACATTTACATGGGTTAGAAATAAATAAATAAATAATCACTAAACCAAAACAGCTGTTTTCTTTGAAGAAATAAGCATTCATCCTACTTTACTTTATCTTACTTCATTGCAACCCTCATCTTTTTTTTTCTCTCCATCTCCATGTTCCGATTGCTGCTGATGATCTCAGTTAGTACCAACAGAGGTGGAAAAATTTGCAGTCGATACCTGCACACGGTTCTTCGCCTACGTTCTTCTGATTCAGTCAATTTCCTGCATCTGACCTGCTTTTGGACCACGACGGCTGCTGCTGCTTCCTCAAAAAGTGCCTAACAATTATCCAACGACCACAGGCCCCGTTCAATTTAGTAGAACCATGTTTGAACACTTATTGCCCGCACGCCGAACAAATAGGTCACCTAATCCCTTAAAAATTCAGCGCCTATACAACCGTAGGCGACACCTTCTTGGCGTGAGCACGACAACAATTGCTAGAGCTGCAGACTGTTCCATCTCTTCCAGGCAACTCACCAACTGAGACCAGCACAAGATGGCGGCTCTGACCAGGTATTAGAGCCTTAGAGCCTAGCTTAGATCAAGCAAGCCACAGGTCATCCATGATCACCTTATATGATGCTCACATTTCTCGATGCCATTCCATTCTTGCATAATCATTCCAGCCACCACGTCTTGCATGCTCCTAGCTTGTCATCACTAGATCAATGTTGTCATCGACATCACAAATGGCGTCGCTCGCCGTGCTCGTCTTCCTGGTGGTCTGCGCGACGCTTGCCTCCGGCGCCAGCAGCGTCCGCGTCGGGCTCACCCGCATCCATTCCGACCCCGACATTACCGCGCCCGAGTTCGTGCGCGACGCACTGCGCCGCGACATGCACCGGCAGCAGTCCCGGTTTTTCGGCCGCGAGCTCGCAGAGTCCGAGTCCGACGGCGGGCGCACCACGGTGTCCGCGCGAACCCGCAAGGACCTGCCCAACGGCGGGGAGTACCTGATGACGCTAGCCATCGGCACGCCGCCGCTGTCGTACCAGGCCATCGCCGACACGGGCAGCGACCTCATCTGGACGCAGTGCGCGCCCTGCGGCGCCCAGTGCTTCGCGCAGCCGGCGCCGCTGTACAACCCGGCGAGCTCCACCACGTTCGGCGTGCTCCCGTGCAACAGCTCCCTGAGCATGTGCGCGGGGGCGCTGGCGGGGGCGGCGCCGCCGCCCGGGTGCGCCTGCATGTACAACCAGACGTACGGCACCGGGTGGACGGCGGGCGTGCAGGGCTCCGAGACCTTCACCTTCGGCTCGGCGGCCGCCGACCAGGCCCGCGTCCCCGGCATCGCCTTCGGCTGCAGCAACGCCAGCAGCAGCGACTGGAACGGCTCGGCGGGGCTCGTCGGCTTGGGCAGGGGCAGCCTGTCGCTCGTGTCGCAGCTCGGCGCCGGCAGGTTCTCCTACTGCCTCACGCCGTTCCAGGACACTAACAGCACCAGCACGCTCCTCCTCGGCCCGTCGGCGGCGCTCAACGGCACCGGCGTCCGCTCCACACCGTTCGTCGCTAGCCCGGCCAAGGCGCCCATGAGCACCTACTACTACCTCAACCTGACCGGCATATCCCTCGGCGCGAAGGCGCTGTCCATCTCGCCAAACGCCTTCTCCCTGAAAGCCGACGGCACAGGCGGCCTCATCATCGACTCCGGCACGACCATCACCTCGCTGGTAAACGCCGCGTACCAGCAGGTCCGCGCCGCGGTGCAGTCCCTGGTGACGCTGCCCACGACCGACGGGTCGGACTCCACGGGGCTCGACCTGTGCTACGCGCTGCCGACTCCAACGTCGGCGCCACCGGCCATGCCGAGCATGACGCTCCACTTTGACGGCGCGGACATGGTGCTCCCCGCGGACAGCTACATGATCTCGGGATCCGGCGTGTGGTGCCTGGCCATGCGGAACCAGACGGACGGCGCCATGAGCACGTTCGGAAACTACCAGCAGCAGAACATGCACATCCTCTACGACGTCCGGAAGGAGATGCTGTCGTTTGCTCCGGCCAAGTGCAGCACTCTTTGACGATACCAATACCATAGTTGTATATATATACAGTTACTAATATATATGTGTGCATAGGATTCACGATTTTTTATACAGTGAACTGTTAACCAAACACTCTAATTCCATTTTTGGAAACTGGAATTTGTTCAGAATTCTTAACTGAATAGTCCAAATGTGGCTTGAAAAATACATGAACGAGACAATCGATATATGGGTTTTGAGTTTTGACAAGCAAACATGGAATCGATGACTGAAGTAGCATACATTGATCTGACTTAGCATACCCTTGAATTATTGAAAACTGAGATTTGTTCAGAATTGTTAGCATTCCAAATGTGGCTTAACAATTACATGAATGAGACTGAAGAATACGTAGGTCTGACATGGACAGACGACCAAAAGATATAGTTCTTAACAGGTCCCGGGCTAAGCGACGATATGCCACTCAATTCAACCTCCCACTCTGACCCCGTCTTCTCTTCCTTTTGAAAGACACCCTCTGGGCTGGTTTGACATTTTGATTTCTCATGAGCTCCTGACGGTCTCTCTCCTCCTGTCTCTCCTCCTGCAATAACGCGAAAATCAGCTCCGAGTATTTGCCATAGTTTGCCATCCTATTCCTATGCAGCTGATGGCGGATACGCTGACTTGGCGGGAAGGTAGACAAAGTCTTCTCGATCATTTCTTCATCTGTGATTTCTTTGTCACAGAGCTTCAGCTGAGAGACTATGCGTCGCAGAGCCGAATCATATGCAGTCACAGAGTCAAAATTGCCGAAATGCAGGCTGTCCCAGTCCAGCTTCGCTCCTGGTAGCTCTACCGCCTTCATCCTATCAAAGTGATCCTTCAAAGATTGTCATATAACAAGTGGATCCCGTTCGAGCATATTACTGCACTTGAGCCTGAGACAATTGTGTCGCTGAGATTATTCTGCACTAAATAACTCTCAACATTTCTGGCCCATGTGACATAGTCTCTTCGAGTACCAAATGGCATGAGCCTGGGAAAGTCTGGTCTCTTCGAGTACCAAATGGCATGAGCCTGGGAAAGTCTGGTTGCACCACGCAAGACATATTCCTACGATACATAAGAGATATTGGCCCCGTTCACTGATCTGAAACTTAGCTGAAACTGGCTGAAAAACACTGTTCCGGCTGAATTGTTGTGAGAGAAAAACACTGTTTCGACTGGAAAAAGAAGCCGAACAAGCCATTTTTAAGACAAGCGAACGAAGCCATTTAGGCTGTGTTGTTATATCAGGTGGTGCATAATGACATCAGCCTATGAATTATAGTGGAATAACTCACACCTCATGCATAAACTAATTATTAGATTTTAAGAAATTAATGGTGATAAATCAATCCATTCCACGCGGTGGTGGATCTAGAAAAAAAAAAGTTGGAGGGGTTGAGCATATATAACAACAATAACAACAAGCCTTTAAGTCCCAAATAAGTTGGGGTAGGCTAGAGTTGAAACCCAGCAGAAACAATCAAGGTTCAGGCACGTAAATAGTTGTTTCCCGAGCACTCCTATCTAAGGCTAAGTCTTTGGGTATATTCCATCATTTCAAGTCTCATTTTATTGTCTCTACCCAAATCAACTTCAGTCTTCCTCTGCCTCTCTTCACGTTACTATCTTGGCTTAGGATTCCACTACGCAACGGTGCCTCTGGAGGTCTCCGTTTGACATATCTAAACCATCTCAACCAGTGTTGGACAAGCTTTTCTTCAATTTATGCTACCCCTAATCTATCACGTATATCATCGTTCTGAACTCGATTCCTTCTTGTATGACCGCAAATCCAACGCATTTCCGTGACACTTATCTGTTGAACAAGTCGTCTTTTCGTAGGCCAACATTCTGCACCATACAACATAGCAGATCTAATCGCCGTCCTGTAAAACTTGCCTTTTAGCTTCTGTGGTACCCTTTTGTAACATAGGAAACCAAATGCTTGGCGCCATTTAATCCACCCTGCTTTGATTCTATGGCTAACATCTTTATCAATATCCTCATCTCTATGTAGCATTGATCCTAAATATCGAAAGGTATCCTTCCTAGACACTACTTGACCTTCCAAATTAATATCTTCCTTCTCCCGAGTAGAAGTGTCGAAGTCACATCTCATATACTCAGTTTTAGTTCTACTGAGTCTAAAACCTTTAGACTCCAAAGTCTCCCGCCATAACTCTAATTTCTGATTCACTCATGTCCGACTTTCATCAACTAGCACTACATCGTCCACGAAAAGCATACACCAAGGGATGTCCCATTGTATATCTCCTGTGACCTCATCCATCACTAAGGCAAACAAATAAGGGCTCAAAGCTGACCCTTGATGTAGTCCTATCCTAATCGAAAAGTTATCCGTGTCTCCATCACTTGTTTGAACACTAGTCACAACATTGTTGTACATGTCCTTAATGAGCCCGACATACTTCATTGGGACTTTATGTTTATCCAAAGCCCACCATATAACATTTCTTGGTATTTTATCATAAGCCTTCTCCAAGTCAATAAAAACCATGTGTAGGTCCTTCTTCTTCTTATACCGCTCCATAACTTATCTTATTAAGAAAATGGCTTCCATGGTTGATCTTCCGGGCATGAAACACTACCGGAAACGTCAAATTTGCCGAATGTTTTTATGTTTGCCGAGTGTATTCTCTCGGGCACTTGGCAAACAAGATCTTTGCCGAGTGTTGCGCTAAAAACACTCCGGAAAAAATACTCGGTAAATACGAGGTTTGCCGGGTGTAAAAAAAACACTCGGCAAATATGGGGTTTGCCGAGTGTTTGTTTGCCGAGTGTTTTTTTTACACTCAGCAAAGAAGTAAAATCTTTTTTTCTGGAAAAGAAGGAGAAGAAAAAAATAAAAAAAAACTTTGCCGAGTGTCTAGATCCAGGACACTCGGCAAAGAAAGAAAATCTTTTTTTCTGGGAAAGAAGAAAAGAAATAAAAAAACTTTGCCGAGTGCCCAGATCTAGGACACTCGGCAAAGGAAAAAAATATTTTTTCCTGAGAAAGAAGGGGAAGAAAAAAAATGAAAAAAAACTTTGCCGAGTGCCCAGATCAAGGACACTCGGCAAAGGAAAAAAATTTAACCGGCCCCAGCGCACGCGCCCTCCCCTTCTCCCCGCGCCGCGTCCGCACCCCCCCTCCCCTTCTCCGCGCCGCGTCCGCATGCCCCCTCCCCTTCTCCCCGCCGGTGGCCCCTCCCCTCCCGGCTGCCCGGCCACCCCTCCTTCCCCCGGCCACAGTCCCGTCCCCTTCTCCCCCACGCCGTGTCCACACGCCCCCTCCCCTTCTCCCCATCGACGGCCCCTCCCCTCCTGCCCAGATCCGGCAGCTCGACCACCCCTCCTTCCCCTGGCCGTCGCCCCCTCCCCTTCTCCCCGGCGCCGCCCCCTCCACTCCTTCCCTAGATTCGACGGCGGCCCCTCCCCTCCCAGCCGGATCTGGCGGTGGCCCCTCCCCTCGCCACCGCCCCCTCCCCTTCTCCCCGGCACCGCCCCCTCCACTCCTTCCCTGGATCCGACGGCGTCCCGGCGGCCGCCCCTCCCCTCTCTCGGATCTGGCGGGTGGCGTGCGGCGTGGCGGGTGGCGTGCGGCATGACAGGTGCGTGGTGGCGTTGTGGCGGGCCACGTCCAGCGTGGGGCTTGGTGGCGTGGTGGCTATGGTGGGCGCATGGCGTGGGTGGCGTGGCGGCGTCCGGCGTGGGGCAGCGGGCGTGGCGGCGTGGTGGCCGTGGTGGGCAGCGGTCGGTGGCAATTTGTTTTTTTATTTCTTGCGAAAAATGTTTGCCGAGTGTTTTTTGGGCACTCGACAACGTCTTTGTCGAGTGCCCGACGAAAAACACTCGGCAAAGTGAGTTTGCCGATGAATTTTTTGCCGAGTGCCCTTTACCGAGTGTTACACTCGGCAAAGGGTTTGCCGAGTGTATTCGTGGCTTTGCCATGTGCCCTAGGCACATGGCAAAGCTCGCGTTCCCGGTAGTGAAACCAAATTGGTTCATAGAGACCCGCGTTATTGCTCTCAAGCGATGCTCGATAACTCTCTCCCATAGCTTCATAGTATGGCTCATCAACTTAATTCTCCGGTAATTAGTACAACTTTGAATATCTCCTTTATTCTTGTAGATTGGTACCAATATACTTCTCATCCACTCGTCAGGCATCTTGTTCGATCGAAAAATATGGTTGAACAACTTGGTTAGCCATACTATAGCTATGTCCCCGAGGCATCTCCACACCTCGATTGGGATACCATCCGGTCCCATCGCCTTACCTCCTTTCATCTTTTTCAACACCTCTCTGACCTTAGATTCTTAGATTCTCCGCACAAAGTACCTATTGGTGTCATCAAAAGAGTCATCCAACTGAAAGGTTGTGTTCGTATTCTCACCATTGAACAATTTGTCAAAATACTCTTGCCGTCGATGTCAGATCTCATCCTCCTTCACCAAGAGATACTTCCTTTCATCCTTAGTGTACTTAACTTGGTTGAAGTCCTTTATCTTTCTCTCATGAACCCTAGCCATCCTATAAATATCCTTCTCTTCTTCCTTCGTACTCAAATAATGGTAAAGATCCTCGTACGCTCTACCCTTTGCCACACTTACAGCTCGCTTTGCAGTCTTCTTTGCCACTGAAAGGATCAAGATGCCCAAGAGGGGGTGAATTGGGCTAATTCTAAATTTTCTTGCAATAATCAAATCCTACGGATAGCCCAATTAACCCCTTGCGCCTAGAAAAGTGTTTCTATCAAATCAACGCACAAATGACTTGCACCCTATGTTCCAAACTTACTCTAGCATAGCAATTCTATGAATGTAAAACAAGTATTGAATTGCTCAAAGTAAATACTCAAAGTAAATGCTCAAAGTAAATAGGGAGAGAAAGGAACGCGGCAATGTTTTGCCGAGGTATCGGAGAGTCGCCACTCCCCACTAGTCCTCGTTGGAGCACCCGCGCAAGGGTGTAGCTCCCCCTTGATCCGCGCAAGGATCAAGTGCTCTCTACGGGTTGATTCTTCGACACTCCGTCGCGGCGAATCACCCAAAGCCGCTCACAACTTGAGTTGGGTCACCCACAAGCTTCGCCAGGTGATCACCAAGCTCCCAATCACCACCAAGCCGTCTAGGTGATGGCGATCACCAAGAGTAACAAGCACGAACTCTCACTTGACCACGCGAAGCCTAATGAGAAGATGGATGCACACTTGTCTACTCTTGATTCACTAATGAGGTTTCACTCTTGGATTCTCAAATCACAAACACCTCACTAGGACCTTGCTCTTCTTGGCACTCACAAACGTGTTTCTCAGCTGTTGGAATGAACAAAAGTGGCTCCACTCACGAGTGGAGCTTCTATTTATAAGGCAGCCTGAAAAACGAACCGTTATGAGCTTCTGCGGGGTGACCGGACGCTCCGATCGTTTTGACCAGACGCTCAGGTCAGTTCAACCCGCGAACAGTTTTCAAGTGATGACCGGACGCTGTCAGGGTCCGGTCAGTACCGACCGGATGCGTTCGGTCGCTCTTGGATGCTTACTGTAAACGACCGGACGCTGGATACTCAGGGTCCGGTCACCACTGACCGGACACGTCCGGTCACACTTTCTCAAGTCTGGACCCTTACTAGAGTTGACCGGACGCTGGCCCTCAACGTCCGATCACACGACCTTCCAGCATCCGGTCACACCAGACTTGATCTTCACGGTCAAATGAACTGACCGGACCCTGCGGCCAGCGTCCGGTCGCACCGGAGCCAGCGTCCGGTCAGTATTTGACCCTCCATTCACTTCCAACTCTCGATCATATATGAATGAAGTTTGCTCCAAAGGATCTTAGGCATTCATAGGAGCTACCTAGAGCTAGTTTTAACAAGTGTGTACCACACCTAACTCACTAGACTCAACTAGGTCAAGCTACCCGTTCATACACCCCTTCATAGTACAGCCAAAGGAAAAACAAAGTCCTAAACTACTCTAAGTGTCTCTCCAACTTCAATTGACACTTAAAACTAGTTATCCTTAACCTTGTCGTCCATCCTTTGAAAACCAAAACGATTTCCATCGTAGGGGCATGACAACCTTGATTGCCCAACCAATCTCCATTACCATGACCTAACTTAATTGCCTCTACAAAACACACGTTAGTCATAGTAATCTTGTATTGACATTAATCACCAAAATCCACTTAGGGGCCTAGATGCTTTCAATCTCCCCTTTTTTGGTGATTGATGACAATACCACCTCGAGTATGTTAAGGAGTGAGGTTTTTGAAGGGCTTGGTTCATATAAGCTTTTGTTGATAAGAACAAAAGAGTTAGGCAAGCTTATATGACCCAAGCCAACACAATGTACTCAAAGAATACGAATTAAGCAAGAGTACAAGTAACAAAGCTCATTTGCTTCGAAGTATAAACGCGGAAGCAAAAACCAATGAGCATAACACAAGTGATATGACATAGAGATAATACAAAGTAGAAATCACACATGTCAAATATCACAATCACGTAGATAGCACTATCACATATATATAATAGTATGCATGAAAGTAAACACACAAATGCATAAGTAATAGTGTATCACACAAATTAAACTCCAAATGTATATAATAAGCTAATACTATATAACTAGCTCCCCCTAAAACTTGCTCCCCCTGAGACTACATACTCAAACCCTCTCCCCCTTTGGTGTCAAACACCAAAACCTAAGGGTCGGTCGGTGGGGCTGCAGCAGACGAGTCAGGCGCTGAAGTACATGGAGCAAGCTGGAACTGGGCACCATTATCATCTGACCCGAAACTCTGAACTGACTGACCCTCTGTGACAGGAAGTGTCGCTGAAGCGGTCTGGGTCTAAGCCGAGGCTGGTGCTGCCTGTGAAGCTGCTAGTATGTCTGTCGTAGGATCTGACGAGGCGACAGACGAGGGGAGCCTTTGAGTAGTCACTGCGACTAGAGCTGCTATAGACGGACCGGCGGTGTGCATATGAGGCGGAGTAGGCATGCCGGTCAACTCGCTGAAGGATGCTCCAAGACTCCTGGAGACTGATGTCTCAGGCACGAATAGCGAGGAAGACTGCTCTGGTGTGAAGTCCGTCTGAAATGGAGTGAACTGCGGGGCTACCATGGGTGAGGCTAACCACTAGGACACCTATATAGGAGGTGAAGCAAACTGAGCTGGAGGCTGTCCCTGACTCTGGAGCCCACTGGGCTGTACTACTGGAGTCGTCGAAGTGGTAGGAGGCTGTGCAAGCTAGGGCGAAGGCTGTGGCAGTGGGACCCCAATGGCTGTCACTACATGCTGCATGAATCCCATGAGCTGCTGCTGCATAAGTAACTGCTGGTGCTGAAGGAGCTGCTGCTGCCGCTGGAACTCGTCCTGACGAGCTTGAAACTATGCGAAGTTGGCAGCTGTCTCCTGTGCCTGGCGTGTCTGATCCTGCTGCATCCGCTCAAGAATAGCAATGAGAGTGGGGTCTGTCTGTGGAGCAGGTGGAGCAGAACTGGAGCTACCGGCCTCTACATCGTGTCTGCGTAGCGGCATCTGAGGTATAGGCTGGTAGTCATCGTCAGAGCTGTCACTGTACTCGCTCACCTCCTGCTATGCCTCTAGCTCCTCCTCCTCAGTGGCTGCAATCCCTCTGATGATCTCATCCTACTGAGCTACGGACTCTGGCACGTCGGGACGACGGCTAGGCTGTCTGGGTGCCTGAGGAGTGGTGTGTCTGATCCTCTGTGATAGGTTGTAAGCTAGGAACTCCGTGGTGGCACCTGTATACTCATCCATCATGCCAGGGGGCTTATCAAGCACTACTCTACGGATGAGGAACGTGATCCAATGAGCATAGGGAAGCTGCCTGCGACCCTTGAATCCCTCAGCTTTCGTGTCCTCCATCTCTGAAAGCAAGAGATCCTAGATATCAAATACTGTCTGATGCATGATGGCATTGAGAAGCCATAGCTGTAAGCGAGTCAGGCCCTCCCTGTATCCCAACCTAGGAAGTAGTGTCCTCCTAATGATGGCCTCTAGTACCCTCGCTGTAGGAGTCAAGTCACTGGGGTTCCTGTTTGACCCCTCTCCAAAGCAATGTCGCACTAAATCTGTAGGGGGCACCAACCCTCCATAAGGACACCTGGGAGGCTCCTACTGTCCATAACAGACCTCGTGCATCTTGACAGGCTGCTCCTGTAGCCTCAGTATCTCTCTGGCTCTGCCACTCGTCACTCTGTAGTCTTTGCCTTTGAAGGCAAAGTGAATGAATCTGTGATGTGGATCGATGTAGAGCGAGGCATAAAACTGACGGACCCAACATGGTACATATATCCTCGTCCGTCCAATCAGATCTGACAGTCCTGGCAAATATGACAAGTATGGCCGAATGCTCTCTCCGGCTGCTACCACAATAGACTCTATCAGATAGACTCTCTGAGATCTAAACACTGCCCCACTGTTGAGATAAGCATTGTAGAAATCCTCCTATAGTGGCGTGTAGAAACCCTCAGCTGCTCTCTCATCCCTCCTCGGAGGAAACCAAACCTCAAACTCAACAAACCGCAGCTGCTGAACCTGTCTAGCGGTGGCGGCCCTCAAGTCGAGGTGAACCACTAGAGGCGGACCCTGAGGTCTGGGCGGAGGACGTGAACCTCTGCGCTGTGTAACTAGCCTTGGTGGAACTGTAGCACTGGTACGACTCGAGCGGCGTAGTTGAGGTGCCGGCTCGGTCTCCTGACCCTCCAGAGTCTCCTAGGCTGGCTGAGGCTCTGCTGGTGGGGGCTGCTGCTGAGCTGACGGACCCTCCTCAATGGCAACCCGTCGTCCTGCAAACGTGACAGTCCCAGCTGGACTCCCGTGACGACGCTCAACATCCTCAATCGCAGCTCTCAGTGCTGGTGAAACCGGCTGATCTGCAATGACAACTCCGCTGCGGGCACCACCTCTCTCGGCACGCTCTACGGCCTCTGCAACAGCTGCTGCTCTCATTGTCTCTGCATCAGGGTACTTCCGCTTCTTGGATGTCACCTGCTTGGTTGACTTGCCCTTAGATCCGGCTGGCTGGCGAGGCGGGGGCCTCCGATCATCATCACCTGGGCCACCACCAACGTTCTTGGTGCGAGCCATCTGAACTGACAAGATGGTGAACTGCCGCTGATGAAGATCAACTGTTAAACTGCCGCTTTCGAGGCTTGGTCTCGATCCTTACTCGCGAGCTTGGCTCCGAGTTGACTGCCAACTGCCACAAGAACCACAACAGAACCGACTCGCTGCACGATAGAATAGATGGATATACAAATAAATACCATATGTCTAATAGATGCGAAACCCTAATAGAGAAAGCAATGTAGATGCGAATTTGAATCGAATGGCTTTCTACCTGACGATCTGTGAACCGAGAAAAGATAAGGCGACACGCGGGGGATCCTCGGAACCGGGCTAGGGTTAGGGTAAAAGTCCTGAATGTAATGGGGAATCAGAGACTGCAATTCGATCTAGGTCATTGAGAGGATCAAGATTGAAAAGTCAGGTCTTACCAACGATGAAGGAGACACTAGCGCGGGTGAGTAGTGGCGGCAAGGGAGACTCGGTGGCTGTGACGGGCAGGCACGGGGTTGCACTGGAAAGCTCGGGCGAACCTTGCTGGACGGCGGCGCGGCGAGCTTGGGCGCAAGGTGGCCGGCACGGTGCTGCAGAGGCACGGCGAGGCAGTAACTCGGTGGCGCGGCGAGCTTGGGCGCGAGGAGGCGGCGGCGTGACTTGGCGACTGCTCGGGCTAGGGCACGGTGGGATGCAGACAGAGGACGCGGTGGTACGATTAAGTAATCCCCCAAAAACACGACAGAAAAGGAAACGAGGAAAAGAGTCCTGAAGCCACGCGAGATCCACTGACCGGACGCTCCGGTGGTAGCGACCGGACGCTACCACCCAGCGTCCGGTCGATTCCAGAGAGGTCCAAATCCTCTGGAATCGGGACCAGACGCGTCCGGTGGTCCATGACCGGACGCAGGCAGGGTCCGGTCAGTACAACTTGTCCTTCCTTCGATCGACCAGACGCTGAACCCTTCCTGACCGGACACACAGACGTAGCGTCCGGTCACTCCTTCACCAGCAGTTCACCTCCTGTGAACTGACCGGACGCTGGACAGCAGCGTCCAGTGCAGCGTCCGGTGCACCTTTTCCAGTAAATCTTTAAACATCCTTCGCGCTGCCTGTTCCCAATCAAGTCCCAACTTGAAAAAGATCCAAATAAACACCAATTGGGACTGATATCAGTGACCTCTCTCAAACCCTCATATTTTTTCAAAATATTTTGCCTTAGGCTATAATTCTTTTTAAGAAAATAGGCAACAAGAGGGCAAATGGAACAAAACGACAAAACAGCATTCATGCATATGCAATACTTGTAAGTAAATCTAGTTGCTTGTCAAGTTTGATCCAAGGTTAAGCTTTTTCACACGTTTTTCGACGGTTATCTAAACCATGTTAGACAAGCCCTATATGCATTGCCACAAATTAAACATGTTGTATATTACAATGAATGCAAGGGACAACACAAGCTCAATTTTTAGTGAAGTTACTAAAATCAAGTACATTAAGCTCATTCCGCAATCTACAAAATGTAGCCTCATCTAGCGGTTTAGTGAAGATATCCGCTAATTGATCTTCGGAACTTACACCTTCTAGTGATATATCATTTTTAGCTACATGATCTCTTAGAAAGTGATGGCGGATATCTATATGCTTGGTGCAAGAGTGTTGAACCGGATTATTTGTAAGTTTTACCGCACTTTCATTGTCGCACAAAAGAGGTACTTTCTCTAGAACTACTCCATAGTCTAGCAAAGTTTGTTTCATGTATAATATTTGTGCACAACAAGCACCCACGGCAATGTATTCCGCTTCGATGGTGGACAAAGCCACACTATTTTGTTTCTTAGAGGACCAAGATACAAGTGATCTTCCAAGCAAATGGCACCCTCCGGATGTGCTCTTTCTATCAACTTTGCATCCGGCGTAATCCGAATCAGAATAGCCAATCAATTCAAATAAAGCTCCTTTAGGATACCAAAGGCCAATGCTTGGAGTGTGCTTAAGATACCTAAAGATTCTTTTTACAGCAATTAAATATGTTTCCTTAGGACTAGCTTGAAATCTAGCACACATACACACACTAAACATAATGTCGGGCCTAGATGCGGTTAAATATAACAAGCTACCAATCATAGAACGGTAGAGAGTTTGATCAACTGGGTTACCTCCCTCATCTAGGTCGAGATGTCCATTTGTAGGCATTGGTGTCTTGATTGGTTTACATTCATCCATCTTGAATTTCTTAAGAAGATCTTTTGTGTATTTCTCTTGAGAGATAAAGATGCCTTCTTTCATTTGCTTGACTTGAAAACCAAGAAAGAATGTAAGCTCATCAATCATTGACATCTCAAACTCCTTCGACATCAATTCACTAAATTCTTTGCATGAGTCTTCATTTGATGATCCAAAAATGATATAATCAACATATACTTGACAAATGAAGATATACCCATCAAGCTTCTTGGTGAATAGTGTGGTGTCGACCTTCCCAATGATGAAGCCCTTCTTAATGAGGAAGTCCCGAAGGCGCTCATACCAAGCTCTTGGGGCTTGCTTAAGCCCATATAGTCCCTTGGACAACCTATAAACATGATTAGGATATCTAGGGTCTTCAAACCCGGGAGGTTGATCAACATAGACTAGTTCATTAATAAAGCCATTTAAGAATACACTTTTCACATCCATTTGATATAGTTTCATTTCATGATGTGATGCATATGCAAGAAGGATACGGATGGCTTCTAATCTTGCAACCGGTGCAAAGGTCTCTCCAAAATCCAAACCTTCAACTTGAGAGAACCCCTTTGCAACTAGTCTTGCCTTGTTCCTCACAACAACACCTTGATCATCTTGCTTGTTGCGGAACACCCACTTCATTCCAATGACTCTTGCACCTTTTGGTCGCTCTTTAAGAGTCCAAACTTCATTGCGAGTGAAGTTGTTCAACTCTTCATGCATGGCATTGATCTAATCCGGATCTTTAAGAGCTTCTTCTACCTTGGTAGGCTCATAGCAAGAGACAAAAGAGTGATGAGCAATAAATGAAGTAAGTTTTTGAGATCGAGTCATCACACCCTTTGTTGGACTCCCTATGATGAGATCTTATGGATGATCTTGTAGGAGAGGTGTATTTCTTCTATTGACCACTTGAGGAGGAGGTTGTGGAGCATCAACATCTTGTGATTGTACCACCATTTGCTCATGGGAGATATGAGTATCTTCATTTTCTACTCTCCCATCTTTTTTACCATCTTGTGGTACATTTGATGAAGAAGGTTGGTCAATAACTTGTACATCATCTTCATCATCTTTTGGCTTGATGTCTCCCACCGGAATATTCTTCATAGCCTCCCTCAATGGTTCATCACCTACATCATCAAGATTCTCATGTGCTCCTTGGGAGCCGTTAGATTCATCAAATTCCACATCATATGTTTCTTCAACCAAGCCGGTGGCATGATTAAATACTCTATATACTTTGGACTTCAATGAGTAACCAACAAGAAAACCTATATCACAATGTCTTTGAAACTTCCCTAGGTGTTGCCGCTTCTTGTAGATATAGCACTTGCAACCAAACACCCTAAAGAAGGAGACGTCCGGCTTCTTCCCATTGAGCAACTCATACGGTGTCTTGACAAGGAACTTTTAAAGAAATAGGCGGTTGGATGCATAACATGCGGTGTTGATTGCTTCTGCCCATAGAGCTTCAGGGGTGTTGTACTCATCTAGCATTGTCCTTGCAAGAGTGATCAAAGTCCGGTTCTTCCTCTCAACTACACCATTTTGTTGAGGAGTATAGGTTGCGGAGACTTCATGTTTGATTCCAACTTCATCACAATAAGCTTCTATGTTTATGTTGTCAAACTCTTTGCCATTGTCACTTCTTATTTTCTTGAGCTTCACTTCAAATTCATTTTGAGCTCTCTTGGCAAACTTCTTGAAACAAGATGCAACTTCGGATTTGTCATGAAGGAAGAATACCCATGTATACCTTGAATAGTCATCCACAATCACAAGACAATAAAGATTTCCTCCCAAACTCTTGTATGTTGTTGGTCCAAATAAATCCATGTGTAGGAGTTCTAGCACTTTTGTGGTTGACATGAAAGCTTTGGTTGGATGAGTGTTTGCAACTTGCTTGCCGGCTTGACATGCAATACAAAGCTTGTCCTTCTCAAACTTCACATCCTTCAACCCTCTCACCAAATCATTCTTCATAAGCTTCTTGAGTGAGCTCATCCCAACATGAGCAAGTCTTCTATGCCATAGCCACCCAAGTGTTGTTTTGGTGAATAGGCAAGTCTTCAAGTTTGCATCTTCGGAGATGAAGTCAACTAGATATAAGTTGTTGTATCTAAATCCATTGAATATAACTTGTTTGTCATCTACTTTGGATATAACAACCTCCTTCTTGGTGAATAAGCATTGGAAGCCAAGATCACACAATTGCCCAATGGATCGCAAGTTGAAACTTAATGAGGCAACATAGAGCACATTGGAGATGGAATGATCATTTGATATCGTCACTTTGCCCAATCCTTTAACCTTGCCCTTAGAATTATCTCCAAATGTTATTTTCTCTTGTCCATCTACCTCTTCATCTAGTGAGGTGAATATACGAGGATCACCGGTCATATGTTGAGTGCAACCACTATCAATAACCTAATGACTTCCACTGGTCTTGTAGTTCACCTACACACAAGAGATTTAAGCTTTAGGGATCCAAACTTGTTGAGGGCCCTTCACCTTCTCAACAAGTGACTTAGCCACCCAAATCTTCTTAGGCCTACTCTTGTTGGGGGGTCTAAGAACATGACTTTCATCTTTCCACTAGAATATTTTCTAAGCATGTAGTGAGTATTGAAAGCAAAGGGTCTAGCATGCTTGGGTAAGGGTTGTGGTGGTGGAGTTTGGCATTCATGAGCAAAGTGGCCTTCTTGTCCACACTCAAAACATCTCTTTGGCTTTAGCTTTGGCTTTGATTGTTGGTGTTGAGTTTGAGCCTTCTTCTTCTCTACACTTGCCATATATCCAATGCCACTTCTATCCATCTTTATGACGGTATTCATGAGTAGTTCACTTTGGAGATGCTTGCCTCTAGCAAACTTGCTCAATCCCACCTTGAGATGCTCTTTCTCCATCTTGAGCTTCTTGTTCTCTTCCTTGAGAATATCATTGTTCTTCTCTTTCTTGAGTTTCTTGTTTTCTTCTTTGAGCTTCTCATTCTCAAGGATCAACTCTTTGTCATGATCAAGAGTTTCTAGCACAATGGTGTTGTGACTTTTTATCTCTTCAAGATCTTTCATGAGCTTCTCATGGTCACTCTTGAGCTTGACATACTCATCATAGTCATTGCACTCAACCACTTGCTTGCCTTTGCTACTAGATCCATGCTCAATGCTCTCATCAATTAAATCATCACATGAGGTAGCTATATCAATCTTAACAATATGGTTAGTAGCATCATGTGGCTCATTTGGTAAGAATTCTTGTGCAATAACAAGGGTATCATAATTGATCTTTAGAGTTATATATTCATCCTTTAGTTTGTTGTGACTAGTGATAAGCTCATTGTGCACCCACTCAAGTTTATCATGTTTATCTTTAAGCTCTTTCTTAGAAGATTTGAGCTCCTTGAGTTTGGATGATATAGAATCATTTGTTTCTTTGAGCTCATCATTAGCCTTTTCCAATGTATCACACTTAGCTAAGAGTGAATCATTTTTAGCATCAAGTTTTTCATTTGTAGCTCTACTCTTTCTAATGATCTTAGTGTATTTTCTTAGTATTTTGACAAGATCATCATATGTAGGTGAGTCATCATCGCTATCGCTATCATCATCACTAGCTTGCTCATCATCGCTACTATCATCACTCTTATTTACCTTGCGTTCATCCTTGGACATAAGGCATAGGTGTGTAGAGGATGATGGTGATGGTGGCGGAGAGGATGCATGATCAATAGCAATGGCGGCCACCTTCTCATTGTCACTTTCATCATCGGATGATCCACTTGATGAATCAATGTCAGTGAGCCAATCACCGACAATATAGGCCTTGCCACTCTTCTTCTTCTTGTAGAAGTCTTTTTTTTTGCCATCTCTCTTCTTGTATGGCTTGTTCTTTTTCTTTTCATCTTCATCACTTGAATTATCTTTCTTACCCTTGTTCTTGAACTTGTCTTTCTTGGACTTTATGCATTGATGAGCTAGATGACCAAGTTCGCCACAATTGTAGCAATCCATCTCGGAGATTGACTTTCTTCTTGAGCTAGTGAAGAACTTCTTCTTCTTACCGTCAAACTTGATGCCACTCTTGTTTAGCTTCTTTAGCATCTTGGCGGTCTTCTTCACCATGAGAGCAAGACTTTCTTCATCATCTTCATCACTTGAGCTCTCATACTCAAGTCTTGCCTTACCCTTATCTTGGCTAGCTTTGAATGCTAAGTCCTTCTCTTTCTTCTTTGTAGAGGATGAGCCATCTTGTAGCGTGATGTGCATGTACATCTCATGCGCATTGATTTTTCCCAAGATTTGTGTCGGTGTAGCGGCCGAAAGATCACCTTGATGTAACACGGTCACAATGTGCCCATATTTGTCAATGGGGAGGACACTCAAGATCTTTCTCACAACATCGAATGGTGACATTTGAGTAAGTCCAAGCCCATTGACTTCCTCTACAAGAACATTTAAATAAGAATACATTTCATTAGCACTTTCTTTGGGAAGCATCTCAAAAGAATTTAGCTTTTTAATCATAAGATGATAGCGTTTCTCACGCTCACTCTTGGTTTCCTCATGGAGCGCACAAACGTCCGACCATAGTGCATGGGCGTCTTTATGGTTCCTTACACGATTAAACACATCTTTGCAAAGGCATCTAAAGATGGTGTTGCGAGCCTTTGCATTCCATTTTTCATAGTTTACTTCATCGCCTTGAAGTTGTGCGGCATTCTTAGGTGTTGGGAACCCTTAAGAGACGGCTCTAAGAATTCCAACATCTAGAGCTTCTAGGTAAGCCTCCATGCGAATTTTCCAATATAAAAAATCATCCCCCTCGAAGATAGGAGGAGGTCCATCCCCGTGAGACATCTTGCTCTAAGCGGTTAGGCTTAAAAACATGAGCACGAGGCTCTGATACAAATTGAAAGGATCAAGATACCCAAGAGGGGGGTGAATTGGGCTAATTCTAAATTTTCTTGCAATAATCAAATCCTACGAATAGCCCAAGTAACCCCTTGCGCCTAGAAAAGTGTTTCTATCAAATCAACGCACAAATGACTTGCACCCTATGTTCCAAACTTACTCTAGCATAGCAATTCTATGAATGTAAAACAAGTATTGAATTGCTCAAAGTAAATGCTCAAAGTAAATATGGAGAGAAAGGAACGCGGTGATGTTTTGCCGAGGTATCGAAGAGTCGCCACTCCCCACTAGTCCTCGTTGGAGCACCCGCGCAAGGGTGTAGCTCCCCCTTGATCCGCGCAAGGATCAAGTGCTCTCTACGGGTTGATTCTTCGACACTCTATCGCGGCGAATCACCCAAAGCCGCTCACAACTTGAGTTGGGTCACCCACAAGCTCCGCCGGGTGATCACCAAGCTCCCAATCACCACCAAGCCGTCTAGGTGATGGCGATCACCAAGAGTAACAAGCATGAACTCTCACTTGACCACGTGAAGCCTAATGAGAAGATGGATGCACACTTGTCTACTCTTGATTCACTAATGAGGTTTTACTCTTGGATTCTTAAATCACAAACACCTCACTAGGACCTTGCTCTTCTTGGCACTCACAAACGTGTTTCTCAGCTGTTGGAATGAGCAAAAGTGGCTCCACTCACGAGTGGAGCTTCTATTTATAAGGCAGCCTAAAAAACGAACCGTTATGAGCTTCTGCGGGGTGACCGGACGCTTCGATCGTTTTGACCGGATGCTCCGGTCAGTTCAACCCGCGAACAGTTTTCAAGTGATGACCAGACACTGTCAGGGTCCGGTCAGTACCGACCGAACGCGTCCGGTCGCTCTTGGATGCTTACTGTAAACGACCGGACGCTGGATACTCAGGGTCCGGTCACCACTGACCGGACGCGTCCGGTCACACTTTCTCAGGTCTGGACCCTTACTGGAGTCGACCGGACGCTAGCCCTCAGCGTCCGGTCACACGACCTTCCAGCGTCCGGTCACACCAGACTTAATCTTCACGGTCAAATGAACTGACCGGACCCTGCGGCCAGCGTCCGGTCGCACCGGAGCCAGCGTCCGGTCAGTATTTGACCCTCCATTCACTTCCAACTCTCGATCATATGTGAATGAAGTTTGCTCCAAAGGATCTTAGGCATTCATAGGAGCTACCTAGAGCTAGTTTTAACAAGTGTGCACCACACCTAACTTACTACTAGACTCAACTAGGTCAAGCTACCCGTTCATACCCCCCTTCATAGTACGGCCAAAGGAAAAACAAAGTCCTAAACTACTCTAAGTATCTCTCTAACTTCAATTGACACTTAAAACTAGTTATCCTTAACCTTGTCGTCCATCCTTTGAAAACCGAAACGATTTCCATTGTAGGGGCATGACAACCTCGATTGCCCAACCGATCTCCATTACCATGACCTAACTTAATTGCCTCTGCAAAACACACGTTAGTCATAGTAATCTTGTATTGACATTAATCACCGAAATCCACTTAGGGGCCTAGATGCTTTTAGCCACCTTGTACTTCTCTATGTTATACACACTCTTGTCATGGTACAAGCATCTATAGCATTCTTTCTTCTCCTTAATAGCCCTTTGGACTTCCTCGTTCCACCACCAAGTATCTTTAGCCTCACCTCCACTTTCTTTGGTTACTCCACACACCTCTGAGGCCACCTTTCGAATGTTGGTTGCCATCTTCTCCCACATGTTGTTTATGTCATCTTCTTCCTTCCAAGAGCCCTCTTTGATAACCTTTTACCTGAATACCTCTGACGTCTCCCCTTTTAGTTTCCACCACTTTGTTCTTTCAATCTTAGCTTGTTTATCCCTACGAGCACGCACCTGAAAATGAAAGTCTGCCACCAAAAGCTTATGTTGAGAAACAACACACTCCCCTGGTATCACCTTGCAACCCAAGCATACTCGTTTGTCCTTTCTTCTTACAAGGACAAAGTCAATCTGGCTAGAGTGTTGTCCGCTACTGAAGGTCACTAGATGAGATTCTCTCTTTCTAAAAAAAGTGTTGGTTATCATCAGGTCAAAAGCTACCGCAAAGTCCAGAACTTTCTTCCCCTCCTGATTCCTACTACCATACCCAAAACCTCCATAAACTGTTTCAAAACCTGCGCTTATAGTACCTACATACCCATTAAGATCTCCTATAAAAAGCTTCTCACTACTAGGTACAGCTCTAATCATGCCATCTAAGTCTTCCCAGAACTATCTCTTAGCACTCTCGTCGAGGCCTACTTAGGGGCATACACACTAATTACGTTCAAGACCATATCACCAACGACAAGCTTGACTAAGATAATTCTATCTCCTTGCCTTCTCACTCTCATCACACTATTCTTGAGGCTCTTATCAATCAAAGCTCCTATTCTATTTCTATTCGTGACTGTCCCTGTGTACCAAAGCTTGAAACCTGTATTGTTCACCTCCTTCGCCTTCTGACCCTTTCATTTAGTCTCTTGAACGCATAATATATTTACACGCCTCCTAGTCGCGGTATCAACTAATTCTCTTAACTTACCTGTAAGCGACCCTACATTCCAACTATCTAAACGGATCCTAGTTGATTCGACTAGCTTCCTTACCCTTCGCACCCGTCGACTCAGATGTGAAGACCCTTGTTCATTTTTCACTACACCCGGGCGCCGATGTAGCGCGCCACTAAGGAAGCAACGACCCGATCCTTGCTCACTTGACACCATGTCTAGATCGCGACACGACGCGTCACCAAGGGGGTGCTGATCCGGCCCTTGCCCATTTAACACCATACCCGGGTTCCGATATGGCGCATCGCTAAGAGGGTTACGCCCCAACGGTTTTCTTTCGGGTTCTATCTCCATTAGAATGGCTAGATTTAACGTTGGCTCGCCACGTCTATCACAACCATCCTCCTTTACCCTAGCATATATAACAGTTTACCAAAACAATCTAAATCCATTATATCACATACTTTGAAACACGGCTGATAATTGAAACAGCAGATCAAAGTCATGGAACCATATTTTCTGAAAGAATCTCCCGTCCACATTTTGCTATTTACACAAAGCAGCACATATATGAATGAATAATTAATTATTCGAGCATTGTAGAACAACTTCGATAATAATTCATTGAACTCACAAAGATGTATGATGCGTAAGATTCATTCAGCCTTTATTTCCAATTTCCAAAACAAAAGGCGGAAAAAAAAGAACCCCAATTTCTGTATTCTGTAGCCAGTGACTAGGCACAAACTGACGGTTGCTAATTATGAGTTCTACAGCTAGGTAATCAGAGATTTGCTAATTAGAATTTTTCACTAAAGTTGGCTAACTTGGCATTCTCGCAGAAAATAGTATAAACTATTTAGCAAATTCAGGGCTATGGAAATCAACTCCATGGAAAGTGATTAAGTAAAGACCAAGTTCACGTGCAATCTTTTGAGTACAGAAGGAATAACGAATGTCAACAAATATAGATATAAAGTACTAAAGCGCGCGTAACTTGACCTGCAGCAGCTTGTGCGGTTGTGCCCCTGTCGGGCATGCCGCATGCCTAGGACGGCTGCTGGCCGACAGGCCGAGGAGCCAAGCTACTGGCCGCTGCAGCCTGCAGCTTATCTCCCCGCCTCCACAGCCGGCTGGCGTCTACCGCGCCCCTGCCGCCCCGCGCAGGCCGGCGTGGCACCGCTCTGCTCCGCGCCTCTGCTGATGGCGCGGCGGCGGCGGCGGCGGCGAGCGCAAGCGGAAAGGAGCATCGCGGCTCGCTGGTTCGCTAGCCGCATAATCGCTAGGTTTTGGGGTCCGGTCGGGCTCGGGGCTCGGGCGTCGACGGTTGCCGAGGGCGAGAGGAGCGATGGGGAGAGGGGAATTAGGGATTGACCGGGAGAAGAGAAGCAGGCTCGGAGAAGGTTGGCCCAAGTTGGATGTCTTACTGGACCTTCTTGCCATTCTAACCAGTAAAAAGTCTAATTTACATCCTTTTTAACTAATCGTGGTTGTTCGACTTTAATCCTTTAACCAGTTGTTTTTACTTCCCGCAACTTTGATTTTGATAGTGGTCGTCCGATTTTCATTCCTCACCAAAGACTCCTTTATAGTATTTTATCAAAGGAGATGTCATTTAAAAAAATGTATCCAGGAAAAGTAAAATGAAATATTTATTCAAAATTCCTATTTATCAGTCGCCTGGTTTTTTTTATCCGGTCAGGCGATGTTTCAGGCCATCAATATTGCGTTCCTGGTGCCAAAAGCCGTACGTGACTCCCTGCTATCAGGGTTCAGCTCATAATGCCGTGGAGTAGCTGTACGGCTGTACCACGTACTAGTTGTGTCTTTCAGACAGATGCTGTGATTTGTTAATTGTTGTTGTGTTCTAACATATCAATTTTTTTTATCCTTGTCTAATTATAGAAATAATTGTTAATTGTCTTTATGCCAACATCGATAAAATTTTGTTGATGTAGCCTTTGTGTGGACACAGATAAATTTTTGTCGAGCTTGTTGTTTATTGTCTAACGAATTTTTTATTCTCGGATCCGAAATTGCGGATTATGCCTATAGACATTGCAATGAACAAAAGCTACAATTTTAACATAAAAGATATGCAATAACCATTGCATGAAAAGATTCTAAGCAAGTCCCATATTTATTTAGAAAAAAATACCTATTAAAACAGAATGCAGACACAAGAACCGCTACATGAACTGATTGAAAACCTACTTTGTGCATGCAATACTCACATTCAACGCGCTCAGGTACCACAACTCCACAACTAAACTACTACCACTAGCGGCCCTATTCTGCACTTCTGCAGCACTACTTCAGAAGTATTTTTTAGCGTGTTTTTCTCTCACAACAAATCAACATAAGCTAAATTTCAGCGAAACGAACAGGGCCACGGTATTTTCACAAGATGATTCAGCCAGAAAAAAAAACTGAACAGTAAGGAAAACGTGATGATATTCTGGATGCCGTACATGTAATTTCAAGAGTAAAATCAAAAGACACAGTTAATCAGTATGGAACTATCTTTAAAAAAAAATCAGTATGGATCTAAATTGAAACAGATTAACCAGATAGACAAAGACAAGACAACGTACTAACGTAGCACGTGAATCTACAGAGAAAGTCAGAAACAGCGTGTACGTACGTGGTTCCAAGATTGAAAGAGAGCGATCGAGTTTCATGAGAGAGAGAGAGATGGAAGAGATGCATGAACTCACACGCTTTCGTCGATGGATGCAGCGGCGGAGCGTCTCTGGCCGGACGCCCGGAGGAAGGCGGCCGTTGGCTACTTGGCTCCCGTCCCACGGCGAACTGGAGGCGACGATTTCTCTCTGCAGGGAGAGGGAATACACGGTTGCCTTGCCTACTTGCCTAGTTGCCTTGCAGTTGCAGAATGCAGAGCGACACTCCAACCCACCGTGATAGGCCCAAACAGGTGGGCTCACGAAGGTTTGGTTTCTTAAGATGGGCCAATCAGTTGGGCTCGGTAAGGACGCCCGACAGATCCACGCTATTCAGGTCGCACGTACAAGGGCACGCAAGCACCGGCGAGGCGGCGACTCACTGTCCGGGAGCTCTCGTCGTCGCCGCCGCCGCCGAGCCTGCAGCGCGTGACTCAAGTTCAGCAAGTGGCGTCATCACTTGTCACTTCCATTGAAGAATCTAACGGGCGACATGAAGATGAACGAGATTTATAAACTTTTGGCAACGTTGCGCAGACGTGCAACGCACTTGGCAGCCACCACTCGATCATTCAAATACTTTAACGATCGCTGACCTCCACACCAAGTTCATCAACATCAACAATCACTCCAAACGACATCGTGAAACCAGGAACAAGGTAGTACGACCGAACCCTCCGTACTGTCTCTAATGGCCGCCAAGCGATCGCTTCTCCTCTGCCTGCTCCTCTTGCTGCCGTCTTTTGCCTTCCCCGGGCACGGCGAGCCAAGCCGTGGCATCCGCCTTGAGCTGACCCACGTCGACGCCCGCGGCGACCTCACGGGGCCCGATCGCGTCCGCCGCGCCGCTGACCGGAGCCACCGCCGCGTGAACGGCCTCCTCGCCGCGGTCTCGCCGCCGGCTGCGTCCACGTCCACGCTGCGGAGCGACGGTGGTCGTGGTGGCGCCGGCGCCGCCACGGCAGTGGCATCCGTGCACGCGAGCACGGCGACCTACCTCGTCGACCTCGCCATCGGCACGCCGCCGCTCGCGCTCTCGGCCGTCCTCGACACGGGCAGCGACCTCATCTGGACGCAGTGCGACGCGCCGTGCCGCCGGTGCTTCCCGCAGCCCGCGCCGCTGTACGCGCCGGCCAGGTCCGCGACCTACGCCAACGTGTCGTGCGGCTCCAGGTTCTGCGAGGCCCTCCCGAGCCTCAGGCCCTCCTCCCGCTGCTCGGCGTCCGCGTTGGCGCAGGTGCGGGGCTGCGCGTACTACTACTCCTACGGCGACGGCAGCTCCACCGATGGCGTCCTCGCCACTGAGGCGTTCACGTTCGGCGCGGGCACCACCGTCCACGGCCTCGCCTTCGGGTGCGGCACGGACAACCTCGGCGGCACGGACAATTCCTCCGGTCTGGTCGGCATGGGCCGGGGCCCGCTGTCGCTGGTGTCCCAGCTCGGCGTCACCAGGTTCTCGTACTGCTTCACGCCATTCAACGACACGGCAACGTCGAGCCCTCTGTTCCTCGGCTCGTCGGCGAGCCTCTCGCAGGCGGCCAAGTCCACGCCGTTCGTGCCGAACCCGACCGGCCCGTCGCGGAGCTCCTACTACTACCTCTCCCTGGAAGGGATCACCGTCGGGGACACCCTGCTGCCGATCGACCCCGCCGTGTTCCAGCTCACCGCGTCGGGCCGCGGTGGGCTCATCATCGACTCCGGCACGACGCTCACGGCGCTAGAGGAGCGCGCGTTCGTGGTGCTGGCGCGTGCCGTCGCCGCCCGCGTGGCGCTGCCGCTGGCCAGCGGCGCGCACCTGGGCCTCAGCGTCTGCTTCGCGGCGCCCCAGGGGCGGGGGCCCGAGGCCGTGGCCGTGCCGCGGCTGGTTCTCCACTTCGACGGCGCCGACATGGAGCTGCCGCGGAGCAGCGCCGTGGTGGAGGACAGCGTCGCCGGGGTCGCGTGCCTGGGGATGGTGAGCGCGCGGGGGATGTCGGTGCTCGGAAGCATGCAGCAGCAGAACATGCACGTCCTGTACGACGTCGGGAGGGGCGTCTTGTCCTTTGAGCCCGCCAACTGCAGCGAGCTCTAGGATTTGGGAACGGTGCGTTGAAATGTGGCCCATCTGTATGCTGATATTTGGAGCATTTTGTACCTGAATGACGTTGTGTAACGTTTGAGGGATTGTTTTGAGGTAAATTGCCTGTCTCTCGCAGATGCTGCCTTTTCAGCTGCTAAATCGTTAGCGCGTGGGTATATGATACCAAAGCTGAGAAGTCATCGATCCAAAGAATTTTACTTTCATTAAGCAATTCTAAGGAAGAATGTTATTGCAGCCAATGTTTGCTTTGATTTTCCTAGGTTGCCCAATTGGACCAGCTCAACGCGAGATATTGTCTACTTGTGCACCCAATAATAAACGTACAATTCAACGGGGTCGTAATCTACACATTCGGGAACATTTGAAAATAAAGGAATAGGAGAATTTTCCAGAATAGCTCTATGGACGCAAGCCAGGTGTCTTCTAGAGCCAAAGAAGACATCGAACTACATGGGAGGGGGTTTAGTAACAATTTCAGTTAGTCCCCACTGTTGCTGGTGTTCCCGTAGCTGAGAAAATGAGTTCGGTGGGCGCCCTTTGGGGCACTCAGGCATTTGGCCTTTCTGTACATAAACTCTTATTCCTATCTTAATTGAGAGGCAGAGCTCCTGCCATGTTTTTTTTTAAAAAAAAACGTCCAATGCTCCCAGATGAATTAGGCAATTTGTGGATACACCTACTTCTACAACACTTCACCCAAGCTACCACCCGTACATTCGGCCACCAACATAAGTGGGGTATGGTTTTGCCAGAACACTAATGCAATTTGCCAATTTTCTCCTCACCATAACCTGTGGTTCTTATCGATGCCTCCTCCATTACCTGTTGCTCTCTCTATTCTTAGATAAGATATTTTCTACATTCATAGTTTTTGCTATGCACATATTTAAATGCATAGTAAAAACAATCTATCTAAAAGAGTCAGAGCATCTTATAATTTGTAACGGAGGGAGTATCTCTATCGTTATTATTATGGGTGCTCCATTCGACCATGCTTAGCAGCTATCATCTACCACCCTAACCCCGATCGTTTTGTGCATGAATCAGGCTTATCGTTGGCGCTTCTCACTAAGGCCTCATTTGGTCAGGCGTAGCTTTCGTGTGCTCCGGCTCCAAATACATTATTCTGCACTATTAATCACTGTAGCATACCAAAAAAAAAGAAAAGTGTGCAGTCAGTTGGTAGAAAATATATACCGGTCCGCCGCTGTCGCCCCTGTTCTGCTCGCCTCGTCCGCATCTGCGCCTCTCCCTCCCGCGCCGCGGTTTGTCTGTCTTCCGCGCCTCGTCCGCAGCTGTTGTCGTGGTTACCCTCGCCCGTTGCCCTTTGTCCGCCGCATATACTGATACAGGTCCCCGATGGATGGCTCTCGCTCCGCCTCCCACCCCGCCCCCTCCCCCCGACGGCGACGAACCTCCCCCCGACGGTGACGAACCCCCCCAGATCCTGCCATCCCAACGCTAGATCCACTTCCGCTGGTGCCTGATCCACCTCCCATTGGCCAGATCCAAGCCCATCCCCCCCCCCCCAGTTCGAAGAACCCGATCTGCCCAACCGAAATGCCACTACAACCCCTCCTGCATTAGGCGACGGGCCTTACGCCCCTGAGCCCCCTGTCACCCCACCAGTGCACAATTTAAGGGAGGCTGTGGGTGTTGCTGATGGCAAGGCATCAACGCTTGGGGTTAGTTCAGGAGGCGTACCTCTAGAGATTGGAATACCGAAGCCTGTTGTTGAACTGGCACACACTGAATTACATGGTAATGGTTGGGAAACTGTCAATGATCAGAATACCGCCTCTTCTAGACTACAGGAGCCGGTTATCCCTCAAGTTCCTTCCAAGACTGTTGAGATTGAATTGGGTTCCACTTCGCCACAAGATCCGGCTACGATAGCTAAGGAAATTACAATTGATGGGTTTTTGGCTTCAATTTCTAAATTTGTACCAGCCCCTCTAATCCCGCAACTACCAGTACCAGTTCCTGAGGAAGAACCCAATGATCATGAAATGGAAAACACATATGTAACTTCTCAAACCCCACCAGCACCAAGACCCTCATTCTTTACCCCACAACGCAAAAGCATTAGGTTAGCAGAGAAATCCAAAACCACACAAGGAAAAGGAGCAATCCAAGTTGTAGAGGAGTTGCTTGTCAAAAAGCTAGGAGACTTATCGCCACTGGCAACACGAGAGGAAGCTAACCAATTTGAATTTTTTGCGCAACATTTGGAGCGTCCGCTCACCAAGGCGAAAATGGATGCCCTCACGGTGCTAATTGAAGTGGGGCAACAAAAAAAAACAAGAAGAGGGGCAAGCTAACCAAAGGGTGATATGGAAATATTCAAGAGCAATTAGTGGTTTGATGGAAGTATTCATCGGAACTCGATGTTATTTAGGAGTGATAGTTGTTTTTGCTAGTTGGTTCTAGGGCTGAGATGTTCTTAGTTGTTTTAGTTGTTAGATAGTTGCCAGTGCAGTTGTGTTGCTAGTTGGGCCGTTTTCGACCAAGTTGGCTCAGGTTTGAGCAAGTAGTGGGGCAAAGTCGTTAGGTGCTCAGGCGGTGTTTCTAAAGTTGGTCGGGATGAGTGGTGCACTCTTCCAGTTGGTGGTTTTTGGACCCGATTTCCACTAAAAAAACTGGGCCGAACACTTGTATTTTTTATTTCTTCGTCTGATAAAAATCGCGGCAAACTTTTACCGTCCTTCGAAAAAAATCACTGTAGCGTAAAGCAGCAGCAAAATGGCTCTGGCTCTCATGCCCAAAAATGAAATATGCAGAGGAGCCGGCGGGGTTGGTGCTGGGGGGCTCCCGAAACAGGCCGTAAGCTTGTGTTGTCTTGTCAACTTCAACCCTAACCTTTAACCCTGTTAGAGATAGAAACCCTTATGCCAATTGTGATAATTAAAGATCGAAGAATCACAAACTCCAGTGTTATGGCTGTCTCAAGCGGTAAAGCCTACCGGGCAATTTAGGTTTTCCATTCTTCCTACTCATGTGCTCCTTACCTCTCTCAGTTTTCTCGTGTTGCTCACACACAGAGTCTGTTACTCCGCCACTACTCTTAGTTGCTCATACACGAACGATTTATTTTTTAAAGGCATGGCGGCGGCAGGAATATTTTTTTAGATGTGACGGGTTTATAAAGGCCGAACATGTATAATATAACTATCAATTATGCAAGTACGCACTAGAACATTATCTAAATATGTTTACTACTATGTGATCAACAAATATAACAGAAATCCAAAAGTAAAGCATTGGCACATAAAATACCTCACTAAATAAATCTTGTTGTTGGAAATACATACCCATAATAAAGCTTTATTTGGGTGTAGACATTGGCAATGGCATTCTTCATTTTTTCTTTTGAAAGATAGAGTGTTTAGAATTCTAATTTCTGAATTAAAAAATACCGTTCATCACATATCTGCTCTTCTTTGGTGCCATCGTGCAGTTGAAGCTGTTGCAGACTTGCCGTTGCCGGCGCTAGGCGGAGCGGAGGCGCGGAGCCGCAGCCGCTGTCACCGGCGTGGCGGACTGGCCGCGTCGAACTCGCGCCGCCGTCCGCCAGCCACCGCGTTGAGTTCTCGGCTTCTTGCGTCGGCGCCACTGTCCGCCATCCACGGTCCAGGAACCCCCGCGTTGATCGATCAGATCAGAATACCAAGAGGAAGAGTCAAAGAGACGCGAGCAGACGAGGCCTAGGCTAGCTGCCCTTTCCCTCCGTGCCTTCTGCTGCTAATCGACGCCACGAGGCCCAACAAGCTAGCGGAGGCGGAGCCCATCAGACCTATCTAGCTTCCCTCCGTATGAGTGTATGACCATGTCACGTACGTATGTGTATGTATTTCAAATATAGTACATATATTCAGTATTTTTTATTTTTTTAGGTACGGCGGCCGCCAAGGCTCGACAGATATACCTGCCTCCGACCGGCTGTTACGTGACGTGATTATTCATCGTCTTCTTGTTTTGCGCTATCGCTAAGCTCCTTACCAACATCCACATATGGAGGAATTTATGATCTTTCTTTTTTGCGAAAGAGGTAATCTATTATCTGAATAGATTCTTTCTAGAACAAGATTATACGTCCGTGCGTACATTGATTCTATCACACGTCTAACCAAACGAGGCTAGAGCAGCTCTCGGACTATAAAAAGGTAAGCTCAACTGGGTGATGTTAGAAAGTCTGAAATGTTCTGTCTCTTTTATCAACCAAAAATTGCAAATTGCTCCTCCGTTCCAAACTATAAGTCTTTTTTGATTTTTCTAAATACATAGTTTTTGTTACGTAGCTAAATATAACATATATCTAAATGCATAACAAAAGTTATGTATCTAAAAAACCCAAAACAACTTATAGTTTGGAACAGAGAAACACTACGTAAAAAATAGTTTGTAGCAACGACAATATTTTTTTTAGGGGCGGCTGGCATTGGAGCCGTCCTTATAGTGATGTGCCCAGGCTTCAGCACAGCAGCCGTCCCTACAAATAGCACAGTAGAGGCGGCTGGTAATACGAGCCGCCCCTACAAATGTGTGGCTGCTGGACGAGCGCGGACCCGAAAAAATTATCTAATCCGGTGAACCGAAGAGGTCAGGTCCGTACTTATCCAAGCCCCGTCCTCTCTCCTCTCTCCTCTCTCCTCTTCCTCTCCCTCCCTGCCGTCGTCGCCACCTCTCTTCCTCTCCTCTCTCTCCGCTGTCATCGCCTCTTCCTCTCCCTCCGCTACGGTACACGGGTAGCGAATCCGGCCGAATCTGTAGCCCTCTTCCTCTCCCTCCGCCGTCGTCGCCACCTCTCTTCCTCCTCGCCGCTGCCACCGCGCCTCCCCCTCCCCCAACCACGACGGCTCCACGGAGGCCATATCTAGTGAGGAGGCAGGCAATCTGGAGAGCGAGCGCTGGGTGTGGCCCTCCACGGGAGAGATCTAGAGGGAGGGAGATGGGCGACGAGGTTGCGGCGGCGGGGATCCCGCACTAGATCTCCATTGTCGATGGCGCCCTAGCGTCCACCCGCGTCCTAGCGAGTGGCCGGCAGATCCAGCGAGGCTAGTCCGTCTCGTACCGCCATGGCGGCCACCACCGTCCCCTCGGCAAGGTCAAGGAGCGCTCGGGATCTATTGAGGTTCCGTCTCTTTCTCTCCCTCGGTAATGGTGATTTCGTCCTACTTACTCTCTCCCTCGATTTCTCGATTTGATCCCTCACTGGAACAACAGTAGCAGCTAGTCGAGAGGCCGGCAGCGTGGTGCAGCAGCATCAGGTCGAGACGTTGGTCATTTCTGCAGCCCCAAATCCAGGTCGTTCCCCTCCATCAATTGAGTTTCACTAAACTTATGCACAAGATCTCCTCGTACTGTCTACGGAATCTGTCTAATGAATGAAAGTGGCTGCCTAATAGGGTGTGGATAAAATTTTATAATTGAACTAGGGTTACATATTGCTATCAGCTAGGAAGTGCCAACAAGTAAATAACACCATGATTGATCTTCTCGGTAGAAACTATACTGCTCGTGTGTATTTGGGTTACAGCTAGTTCCAAAAGCTGGAAGAGTCTTCACTATCTGTAAAAGAATTTCTGGGTCATTGCTAGTTTTAAAAAATGATGTGTCTGGTTGAATACAACAGACATTAGAAAAAATATTCATGGCATTTACAAGTGTACATGTGCAAGTAGTCAAGTAGTGCCATTTGTTATCCCATTATTCTTGCTGTCTGTGTTTCTATATTTGCTGATAACATTTTCCAATATATATATGTTACTGGTATTGAAATCTGTTATCCATGTTTGTTCTTTGTTTATCTTTGAATTTCATGGTAACTGTTTTTCATCCCTTCAATTTTTACTATATATGTTTCTTTTTTAGTATGGAGGAAACTCTATTGCTATGGATGCGAATGCTACAACGCATTTGCACAAACTGGGGCTTGCCAGCACGGATGATAGCCCAAAGTTTCTGTGGCCCAAGGTTAGTTATACCTTTTCTTATCTTACACATGTATACTTAGGTTCTGTTTGAATCCTAGGGGATTCTAGAATCCGGATTCTAAAATCCATATTTCTAGAATCCAGATTTTGGATAATAAAATCTCTAGCCATACGAGTCCTCGATTTTTAGTTATGGATTCTAGATATTTCAAAGAGTGTTTCTCCCAAATACCCCTCAGCATTGTGTTCAATTAGTAGAGTTGTTAAGAAAAGGAAAATGTAAGAACGTACAAAGTGCCTAGGTCCACGTGAATTGCATCTCATCTCCATCCCTGTGCCTGTTGGTTGCTGCACGCCCTCACCACACTTTTGATATTTGTAATCAACTATTAGGGTTATGCCAATATTTACTATGCTTTTCTTGATCTTACCATTAAGATTTTGTAGGAACATGAAAGTGTGGTGAAGGCTATCTATACTGGCTCAGAATACGTTACTACAGCTACTGGTGATGAGGACTTTGGCCTAGTGCTGGAAAGTACAAGTTTCTATGCTGAACAGGGTGGCCAGGTACACCATGTCTATATCCATGCAATAGAGATATGAAATCTGGCATTAAGTGTTTTTAAATTCACACCATCAACTGTTAGCCTTGTTCAGTGTTTAGAAATATCAGCCTCGTTTGGCTGGCAAGTTCTCTTTAATTATTATTTTCAGGCAGTTCTTGGATAGTTACTGCTACCTGCTGGTATATTCGATCCAAATGTGCTATTCTAGGACTTGTTTCAATTTGCCAAACTATTGTCATGTTAAAACATTTATGTTTTTACCTTTATTTTATCTGTATCATTTCACCACTTGAAACACAAAGTTTGTACCGTCCCTCCTGGTCTTGAGACTAGAATTGTAGCGAGGGAACATTGATGCATGGCTCTAAAGGTTCTCAACGTTACTTTTAATATTGAAACTTGAAACATATATAGTATATAATTGTTGGAAACAATCCTGTGTGTCTAGGTGCATGCTAGTGTCAAGGTTCATAGCATTTACTTTAGCTAAATTTCAACATGGAGTAATAGGATTAATAGGCTGATTATTTGGGTAATATTCTGCATTAATTAGGAGGCTATCACAGCCACAATTGTAGATGACGGCTGCCTACATATGAGAGAGAGAAACAGAAAATGATAAGTCATTTTATAGCCACCAAATCCACTGTATTTATGTGTGTGCTCGTGTGTTAGAGTTCCTTAGTATCCTGTTGTGGGCTATCTGCCTTTCAATAATTTCTATAGCTTGATGTCATTATATCACAACAATAATATACTGCAGTTTACATTCAAAGTTATCTGCTTTTTCAAATGTCATCACTGAGACATACATTTGCTAAATCTTTTGGAACTTTTAACGTGAACAACGTCCAAGTGTTTGCTGGCTATGTTCTACATATTGGCTCATTTACAAAAGGTTTCAAGGTTTTGTCTCTTGGTGATAGTATGATATTGGCTCATTTACACAGTTGCTCTCTTTCTCTCCTGATGATTCTGCCATTGCATTTATAGGAAGTACTTGGTGATCATGTTGACCAGAAGGGTTCAATTGTTCTACCTGAGAAGCTGAGATTTGATTTCTCTCATGGTATTGTGGCTCCTTTGTATTCCACTGACTGAATTTTATGAGCTCGTTTACTCAGCTGTTAATTCATATAACAGGAAAACCTGTCTAGCCTAAAGATTTGAGAAAAATTAAGTCCATAGTGAACCAACAAATAAAGGATGAGTTGGGTGTATATGCACTTGAAATAAAATTAGAGGATGTGAAGCGCATAAATGGTCTTTGTGCTGTGTTTGGTGAAGTAAGTTTTCTTGCTCATGGAATGTTGATATTTGTTGTTTGGCTAGTTATTAAAGGGGTTGGCATATTAATTTTGTAGATCTACCCTGATCCAGTAAGAATTGTATCAGTTGGTCGCAAAGTGGAAGATATGCTTGTAGATCCTGATAGCAAAGATGGATGTAGTAGCCTGTGGTTTTTGGTTTGGACATTGGGTGACGATGTTTGTTGTGACTTTGCAGCCAGATTGATGTTGCTGGGAGCAGGAAGGCTGTTGTGATCCACGTCCCGTACCGCCTGTGCAAGGCCTTTAGGAAGATCCACGTCAGTGCTTGCTTGGCCTTTTTGTGATATAGATATATGTTTTGTTGTCATAATATGAGTTTGTTTGTTATTATTGTGATTCTTGTACTATAGAAGATGTTTAGAAACTTTTGGCTAAACAATCTTGTTTGGTCCATAATATTACAGTCAAGTTTGTCAGGATATTTGATCATGTATTTTACTCATCACAGGATGATTTGGGGGAGCACGTGTTAGTAATTTGATTTTTTTTGTGGAAAAATGTACAGTAGGGGTGGTTCTAGACTGAACCGCCCCTACAAATAGGTATTATATGGGTGGCTGTTACTGTAGCCGCCCCTACAAATTGATTTATAGGGGCGGCTGATAACACCAGCCGCATCTACAAATCGATTTGTAAGGGTGGTCTAGGAACTGCCCCTACAAATGCATGATTTGTAGAGACGGTATGGTAGGGGCGGCTGGCCGAGCCGCCTCTACAAACCATCACCAGCCGCCCCTATAAATTCTTTTTGTAGTAGTGAAAGTACTATATAACTAGGTAACGTAAACTTTTGATCACTTGGAAGATAGAGGCTGCCCCTTTTGTATAAAAAAGGAGTGGCCTCCATTTTTTTGCTTTCTGGGCTTGAGAGATACAAATATGCATTGAATTATCCTACATACACGTATTATGAAAAGGAGTGATCCAAATATTACTCTGGAGATACTAAATTTCAGCTAGTTCGTATTCACGTAACGTTTGAAGGCATGGTGCTGATAAGGTAAATGGGCCTTTTTGCTTTGTTTTATCAAATGAAACCTGTCGAAATGAAACGGAGGAAGACGTCTCAATGTCTCACGACTATACTTGGCCATATGGCTTTAGGCCCGTTGGCCCGGCCCATGGCCCAATATTTCGGCCTGGCCCAGGCACGGCCCGGCCTGGTGGCTGGTGGGCCTGGGCTGGCCTGGTCCGACCATTGGGCCGTGCCTGGGCCTCACTTTTGGCACGTCGTGCCGGCCCGGCCTGGCCCGACACAACGGTCAACACGAGGGGCCCGACCATGGCCTGTTTGGCAACCAGCCAATATAAAGCGCCCCTCTCCCCCCGGCTCTCTCCATCCCAAACCCTAATCCTCATTTCACTCCGTCGGCCGCCGCCTCGCTCGCTCGCCTAGCGCCAGAGCGGAGAAAGGGAGCACCGCTGTCGCTCGCCTCCAACCATCACCGGGCGCCGGCGAGCTTCTCTTGGCTCGTTTGAGGTTGCTTCCTTGCCGAATCTACGACTACGGCCATTAAAGGCGCATCGACGACTCCTCTCGCTTGTCTGCTCCACGCATCCTTCCTGCTTCCTCCATCTTTGTCTTCATCTCCGGTCACCGCTCGCTGGATCCGGTCCCATTTTGGCCATCTATAGCCTCTTCTCTCCCCTCTAACCGTCTCTTCCCCGTCTCGCTCCCTCCACCATCCTTCTCTTCATCAGATCCATCCCCCAAAACCTAGTCTCTCTATCCTCTTCTCGTAGATCTGTGGATCTCGGTCTTCAATGGCAACTTCGGTGCTCCGGTTGAGCAGGTAAGCCACACTCCTAACCCTAACCCTAACTTTGTGTAGCTTGTTCTAACTTCTATCATTTTATAGGCCGCAGGCTTCTTGCTCAGCTGCGGTAGCCACCGTTGAGGGACCAGAGTGCCCGCGATGGCCGATGGCGATGATCCCACCTCCACCAATTACGAGTTGAGGATGATGGGGCTTCGAGGTGATGATGAAGATGACTTGGAGGACGGGCGCGCAGAGCTGTTCGGCACTACAGCCACTCCGATCGAGGTTGGCATAGACGAGCCGCCGGCGGCGGCGCCGTAGTCTGAGCACGACGCTGCTCCTAGAGCTGCTCCTAAGCATGGCGCTACTCCTAGCACTGCACCATCCGGCTCTAGCACCAACAACAAACGCACTAGGTCTGAGGTATGGAAGGATTTTGAGGAGTTGTTTGAGCTCCGCAATGGATCTCAAGTGAGAGTCAATGCTAAGTGCAATTACTGCAAAAAAACTTTGACTGCTCGTTCTAGTGCTGGTACTGGTCATTTTATTAGGCATATCAAATCATGCAAACTGAGAAAGCTTGGCAATAATGCCATGTCTTAGTCCCTGCTTAGGTTTAATCCTAATGGTTCTATCCATCACTAGGAATACAGCCCTGAGGTTGCTAGAACACAGTTGTGCAGGTTGATTGCTAGAGAGGATCTTCCAGTTTGTTTCGGTGAATTTACTGCTTTTGAGGAGTACATTAAACTTGCTCATAACCCTAGGTTTGTTCCTGTCTCTCAGCAAACCACCACTAGAGACTTTGTTAAGTACTTTAATGAACATCATAGCAAATCCTTGAATCTTTGAAGTCTGTTAGTTCTGTTGCTTTGACATCTGATATATGGTCTGGTAATGCTAAAGAAGACTACTTAAGTATTGTTGCTCACTATGTTAACTCTGACTGGCAATTAGAGAAGAGGATTTTGGGTCTAAGGTTGATTGATGTGTCACACAATCATGAGAACATTGTTGAACATGTGCTTACTTGTATTGATGAATATGGCTTAACTGATAAGGTTTTCTCCATTACATTAGACAATGCTTCTGCAAACACTAATCTGCGCATTGCATCATACAAAAATTTCTACATTGCTAAAGGTGTCCGCCCTCATAAGTTTGGCTTGGACATGGATGTTAGATGGAATGCAACCTATCTGATGCTAAAGCATCTAATAGGACACAGGGCCCCCTTTTTTAGTGTGGATCACTGCAAACCATCCTTTGGTTGATGGCCAGCCGTTGTTAAAAGAGAATGACTGGAAAGCTACTGAAAAACTTCTCCTATTCCTTGAACAGTTTTATGATTCTACTATTGTGCTATCTAGTGTTTATTATCCAACATCTCCACTAATTATGCATCATGTTCTTGAGATTACTGGATATTTAAATACTACTTATGAAAGAGACAGGGACCTGAGAAATGTTGTTGCCCCCATGAAAGAGAAGTTTGAGGACTACTGGTCTACAATTCCAATGCTTTATTCCTTTGCTTTTATCTTGGATCCTAGAGCCAAGATAAGAGGATTCACCAATGTTCTCCAAATTATGTCTAACCTAACTGATGAGAACTATTCTGAATATTTAACCACTGTTAGGGCTAACCTATCTGATACTTTTGCTAAGTATGACAGCAAGTTTGATGCTGTGAGATTGCAAAGGGCCATAGTTCCAGGCCCTGCTTCAGGGAAGAGAAAGACTGCTTGGGGAAAAAATTTTGGTGGCACTCCAGGTGGTGGACTTGGTGCTGGTGCCAGCCTAGCTGGTGGACTTAGTACTGGTGCCAGTCTAGCTGCTGCTGGACTTGGTGCTGGTGCTAGTCTACCTCCTGGACTTGGTGGTGGTGCATCTTCATCCACTAGGAGGCCATCAGCATGTGCTTTGCTACAGGCAGCACACTCTGGTGCTAACCTAAATGCTTCTGAGTTGGCTGCATACCTTGACAGTGACACTATCAACCAATATAACGATGACTTCAATATCCTCAACTGATGGCATGAGCACAAACTATCATATCCTGTTCTTTCCATCTTAGCTAGAGATTTTTTGACTGTGCCTGTTTCTACTATATCTTCAGAATCTGCATTTAGTCTAACTGGCAGGATCATCGAGGAACGGCGATGGCGTCTAACTTCAGACATGGTGGAGATGCTGTCGTTGGTGAAGGACTAGGAGCAAGCAGATACAAAGACTCAACATACCATGGAGAATGTGGAGCTAGTGGAGGCATTTGAGAACTTGCATCTTGATGATGAGAATGTGTAATGCTGTGTCCTGTGGGCTTGTACTCTTTTCCTTTCCTTTCTGGATGACTGTAAGACTTAATGAACTTATGAACACTGTGACAGAACCGCCCAATTTATACAAGATCAAGTACGATTGTCCCCGCTAACACGTTGACAAACCCATACTTTCACTCATATAAACCCGGTAGTCCGCCGAGTGTCCCGAAAGACCTCGGTAAATCAACATCACAACCAAGATCGCGTGATTAAGCAAATACACATCACATACATCGGGTTGCAGCGGAAATAATATTACAAAGGGGTTAACAAATAATAGTACAAGTTTGGGGTTTCAAAACTGCTTAGTGGAAACAACATAGCTTTCAAATGATTACATTAATATCAGTTCCAAATATATTGCTAGCAGAGTGACATCATCCGACAAAAGCATATAGAGGAGAAGTAAGTATAGAATCACCGAGCCCACCGGTGGTTAGCCACCATCATCAACAGGTCGAGAACATCACCTGCAACAAGGTGGGATAAACCCTGAGTACTCGAATGTACTCAGCCAGACTTACCCGTCGGAAACCAAAACAAATGACACCAAGGATCATGCAAGGCTTCCTTTAGTGAGCTAGCTGACTTGTTTGCGAAAAGCATAAGCTATCATGAAGAAACCATTTTTAAGTACTTTGCATCATCTTTATTATGACCTATCCATCTAGGTAAGCACCTGTACTATAGCAATCACTTGATTAACCAATAACATCCAGTTACCAATTTAGATTTAGCATATCCCATATCATCCAAATAACCATCATTGTTCCATAATAATTACTACGATGAAGTAACTCGAGTCAAGTGCTCACTATCCAGGAGCGATGGCGATTCGAATCGATTCCTAACCAGCTGGTGATTTATTCCTTACATAAACCTCACTCACCCGCTAAAGTGAGATATTGATCACCGAGTCAACTTTCCAGGAATCTCGAGTTTGCCAGGAACCACATGTACCCGGGGGCCGACCGACTGCACTTTGGTCTTATCATCTCGCCCCCGTGTCCTACCACACCTGCTCCGGCACAGTGCGTTGCGGGCAATCTACTCGGCCCGAAAAATCTCCTAGCTTCGCGGTCGGAAGGTACTTTATCCGGCCAGCTAAATGTAAGGCATGCGTTCAACATGACTCGAGGCCCAACAATGGTCGGTCCTTAATCGACACAGACGGAAACTAACAGCACCCCAGAACCCTGTCTGGTTGCCTCCAACTTTTTCCGTCCGGTCTCCAATTATCCATCACACATGGTTAATTCCAGGATATTATTCTTTCCATAGCTAAATTCTTCCAGTAACCACCTATAAATGTAGGTGACCGGATATCACCGATCGCTACCGGTCTAAGCAAGGCTAAGCAGTTATTCGATCCTGACCTAACAGGGTAAAAAGGTAATAAGGTAGGCAAGGATAGTAATAAATGCATCAACGGTTTCAATCAACTCCTACAACTTAATGCAACAATATATAACTCATATATTAGCAAGAATTGCTTTATAAATTAGGAGACTTATAATGCTCCGGGGCTTGCCTGGGATCCGACACAAGTCAGTTCAGTTAGCTTGCACCATCCTGGTGACATCTCCGGTTCTAGCATTCGCTTAGTCCTTCCATCTTCGGGACAGATCTATTAAACACCGTCTTCGGGTTTGGCTCCAACATCACGTCCTTCACGTGGTTCATCTAGCGTACCTAGATGAGATGCAATATGCAAGTGCATAAATATGAAGAATAGTATCATGAGACACATCACAAAATAGCAAGCAAGACAAGCATAGTTTACACTAACACACTTAAGTACTTTGCGATGCTTAACTTAAACATCACACAATCTATCATGCTAAGATGGCAAAGAAGACGACAACACCAATCATGACACAAGTTTCCCCAGATCTTAAGTGCTCTAACTCAGTCATCATTCAAGGCATACGTCACACTTAACAATATACAAGCAAGCACTATAATTGGAATCTGCCAATTTCTGGACATGCAAACAGCAGCTACAAGATTTAGCTATAACTGGAGTTACACAAATCCAAATGACTTGCAAGAAGACATTATGGAAAGATTATGAAATTTTCTACAATTCATCTTTAATCATCTTAGCATGATTCTCAAGTTAACTAAGTCAAATGTATCCATTTACAGAAACTGGTCCACAATTGACAGAAAACAGCCATTTCTGAAACCCAACTTTAAACAGCTGTAACTCTTAAACTACTTGGACAAATGACACCAAATTTTAATAGAAGCTAGATACATGAATTATCTACAACTTTTGTATAAACAAGTTTCCCAACAAAGCACATTATCATGAAGAACTTTGCTAAGTTCCCAGATCTGTCCATAAACCACATCGGCAAGAAAATAATTATTAACTTATGTTGCAAATACATAATTAGGCAAAACCAACTTTACCAACATGTCACACATGACTAAAGAACACCAGAAAACCTAGTGTCCATGACCAAATAAATTCTTTTAATGCATTTCTTAATTTATTTTAGATAATAAGGTGACTTAATGAACATATACCAAAAGTGCACAATAACTTCTACAAAAATTATAGTGGCTCACATATCCTCTCAATAGTCTACTGTACAAATTTCACTCCATTTGGATATGTATAGCAACCTCTATGAAAAAGACAAGTTGCTAAAGCAAGAATTCATGTGAGAGCAAGATAAACCAACAACTCACTCATACTTCATCCAATACTCATGAAATTTTTACCACACATCAACTATCACATAAGTAGCATGCCACAAAAATTTCACTTCATTTGGAGCCCTAGATCTACAGTTATGAAAAATAACAAATTCAACTAGCATTACAACCTTACTGCACAAATCTATTTTTACCGCAAAATATTTAAACTAAAACAAGCCATATTATAGATCCACTGCATAGACAATTTCACAAGGATTCCAAAAAGTCCTCATTTACTATTTTACGAATTTTCTACAATTTACTATGAATTTCCAAAGTTCCTGCAAAATAATTACAAACCAGTCCTTATGGCACTATTCACCTGAGTCTATGACATTGTAGTTACACCCCTCCCTTTAGTCGAATTGCTGCGCGAGGTCCTTCACGTGAATCACAGCAGAGGAGGCCGTCAGAGCCGGTTCGGACGGCCGGCGAGGGCCTTCGGCCAGCCAGGGACGCGAGGGGGAAGGCCGGCCGGTGGTGCGGCCGGGCCAGCCGTGGCCAGCCAGAGCCACGCCCGGCCCTGGGCTCGGCCGGCAAAGGCCTGCTGGAGTGCCGGCCGCGGTAGCAGGCAACGCCGGTGGCGGCGGCGTGCTACGGCGGCTACGGTGACCGGCCAATTGGTGCAAGGGGAGCGGCACACGACTGAGAGGGTGGTGGCGCACACGGGGAAGCTCGGAGGCTGCGAGGACGTGACGGCAGCAAGCTCAGCGGCAGCGCCCATGGTGGCCGCGCTCTGGCACTCGCGCGCAGGCTCGCGGTTGGAGCGAGAGAGGCGATGGGGAGCCAGAGGGAGTGAGCGGGAGTGGAAGGGGGAGCCTCAGGCGCTCAGTTATGGCGGAACAGGGACGCAGGGGCGAGGATGCACGCGGCAGCAAAGCTCAGCAATGGTGGGGCGCGCTCTGGTGCATGGCCGCCACGAAGTCATTTCATCGAGTACGTGGCGTGCGTCGCTGTGCCCGACTTGGAGTTCGTTTTTCGGCATATTCCGTGCATATTCGGACCTTGGCGCCAGTAGCAAAGTTGTTCTACTCTGGATGCTCTACAAACTTGATTAAGGTGGTATGGTCGTTAGAGCTCTTCATCAGCAGATAATTAAGCCATAAAATGACAGTGTCAGCGCCTTGATAACGGTCACGGAAATTCACTTTCGGAGGTCAAAACTCAGTCAAACTCAGTGCAACTTTTTGCATGCTCTTCTTCATAGTATAACCTTCAACTTTTATTTTTGGACCAACTCAAGTTGCTTAGCGAATTTCGGAGAACGCGGAATGCCAACGTCGTTGCTTAGCGAAACTCCAGACTTAGAATATTTCTAAGTGCTGAAAACAACGGCAATTTCGATCTTGTGACCTTGATTTGACTTACTTCCAAGCTGATCTAGCTCTTAGTCCAAAAACAAAGTTTGTTCTACTCTACCCAATCTTCAACTTTTATTTAAGGTGCAACTCCATGCAAGCACTGTAAGTGGTTGGTCAACATAGGTCAAAGTATCGTCACTATAAAGCTTAAATTAGAGTTATTGACCGATTGAGGCATTTTCTTGACTTCTCCTCAACATGAACCTTTCATGACTTTTATTGTAGAGTTCATCTAGAGTCATTTGGGCAAGGTTGCAAGATTTGGTTGACATCTCATGTTCTCATTCACTTAATAGTGCAATTCAAGCACTTAGCAAAGTCATTCCAATAAGGATATAACTTATCATTTCATGTGACTTCTTGATTCCAAACTTCACAAAACTTTTCGAGTGCCCAATATAGATGGGTATTGATGTGAGACACATGAAGATATCCCAATCACACCACCCAAGCATATATCTTGAAAAGGGGTCTATAGGCGAGCACAGGTGCAATATCCAAGTTTAGGTTGGGGCTCGTTTCTATAGGTTTGACCTTGACATCTTCATCATCACTTAATATACCATGTTTTAGCTCAAACCCATTGCTTAACTGGTGGCAAACACCTGGGGTGTTATAGCCCTCCCCCCCTTAAAAGAATCGCGTCCCGAGATTCAGGACGAAAGACTTTTATGGAAGAGAGACATGCTACCAGTTTCCAATATCAGCGATAGCTTTCGGCTACCTAGCTTCAAGCATAAGAGAGGCTAATTTTGTCAAGACACTTTCTGATACTTGTCCTTTGTAGTAAGTTTTGTCTGAAGAATTTCCTTCGTTGGCCTTCACGATGTATTGTTACTTTGGGAGGAATCCAAGATAGCAATGTCCTACGTACTTCGTCCTCCATGTACGAAGAGCGATACAAACGTAGACTAAATACTTGCAACATCTACTTCCCTAGTGGATATAGCACATACCATATGGACTTTGCACTAGATGATAATCTTCTGAAGGATACTCGTTGCAATGTTTCCATATGTGCAGTTCTCTTTCTCTGATAACAATATGGTATGGTCTGAGTTTGCCGAGTGAGTGGTAAACGTAATAGCTGACTCTGTCGGCTCAACGTTCTCGATGATCATTCCTTAGGGAGCCTTCGTATCCAAGTTGCAACAGTGATCTGGGTTGAATCTGATGCAACCTCTTGGGTAAAAACACATATAAGGTACCAGAGGCATGTCAGCATTGGAGAACCATTGACGCAGAAGGATGTTAGCGAGGCTTGGAGGACAACCCAAGTTGCAAGTAATTGCAAAACTAGGGACTAGTTCACTACCAGGCAGGTTAAGTACAATTTGCCTTCGTGGTGCAGTTGCACAGCAAGTTTGGTTGACTTGCATCGTAGCAAAACCAGCCTTCTTACTACATTTGTCGTCGAGGCTTCCATTCTAAGGCCAATCAATATCAAAAAAACCATAATCCGAAAATCTGTGGTTTAACACCCTTCCAATCTATTTTTGACTTGCAACGGCACAAGTTGACTTGTAGAACATCTTGACTGCTCAACTATTATCGATACGAGAGGACAAGGGTACGGCACAAACATGGGTGCAAGGAGTCTTCTCTAGGGCATGGAGGGTTGTCTAACAGCGATACACCTACAAGTTGTAATTCCTTGGCATGAATTACAAACACAACCGTCTAATGCAAATGATGATCGCAGTCACAGCGAAATTGCAGATTCTATATCTTTTTGTTTGTTGTTCATAACTCACAATCTACAGCTCCATTATGCATGAATTTTGGTAGGCATACAGATCCATGAGTCTTCTAAACACTCACCAAAATTCAACTCAAACGGACACCGTTTGACCATCCAAACAATTCATCTACCAAAACTGTTGTGTTCTGAAATGGTAGCAAACCGAGCCGACAAGATATCTCTCAAATCTGATGTTTTACTCAACCAATACTCAAACCAACTTAAGACATTGAAGGGTCCTAAGCGAGGAATGAGATCACCAAGTTTGAGGTCAATCCAACTTTGTTTGAGTCACTAATCGCCGGCTTGAAGATAACTGGTTTAGTGCCACAAAATCTGGACATATTTCATGTTCTCCCTTTTCTTTGCTTTCACACATTGATGTGTGTGTTTTGCACTCTCTAACCTTTCTCATAGCAGCAGCAGCCTTTCCCTAGCTAAGGATGGAGGCGAGAGTTTTCCTTACATGCTTCTCTGGTAATACTTCAACCATCGTTTTAGACACCAACTTGACGATGCGCAAGCATTGGACTGGTGGGCTGTTTTCACAGGGCACAAAACATTATTCCACATGTAGGGCATTTCTACATTGACAAGGAACCATTCCTATATATCCTTCGGCACTTCATCCAATAGAGTCTGGACACATGTGTTAGTGGCACCTTGGGGCACAAAGATGCTGACTAAAAACTAGGGACGTGCTTTCGCTAGCTCCTACCTAGCCGATACCATGTCTTGTACTATATGCGTGATCGTCCAAGATGGAATTGACTTGATAGCACATTTGGAGAAGAAGTAGCACTTGCATTGCAGGGCTAGGTTTGTTGTTTCCTTGATCAACATTGTCCTGTGAGATCTGGCCTTCATAGTTACCAAATAGTCATTACCTAACTGAAGACTAACTTTCCTACTGGTAACAAATCAGTTGTCCCTCAACACTTAAAAAGGTTCCAAATCTTCACTCTTGATAATAAAAATTGTGGTCGAAGCCTACAGATGGTCGCCATTGAAGTCAGCACAAAGGGGTCACACCAAAGAAGGTCGGTTCGTCTACGTCATCCTTATGCACCTAAAGATTGAGAACTTAGACAGGAATCTCATATATACCAGGTGACCTATTACAGCACATAATATCCTGGTCCATTTATCATCCGACTGATAACTTGTTCAACCTTAAGTGTGGTGCACCTTTCTGATCCAATGAAAATGACATAAGTTGCTCACTAGATGACCGACATCATTATAGGGGCAGTCACGTCGAGCAGAGTCACTTGTCTACCCTCTTGCAGTCTGTTTATGTTCCTGTTAGTGACATGTTCTTCAAAGGTTAACCATTGGACGACTTCACAAGGGAGTCCTATTGCATCTAGTTCGACATATACATCTCTTGACATGATAAGGAGAGATAACCAAGGAAGAGCTCAAGTGAGAATAACATATCGGTGCAGTTCTGTAATGGATCATGACTAGAAACCTCGATACCAGCGCGTGCCGAGCAGCACAGCCTTGTGTGTGCACCCACAGGGGCTCTCGGTTTCGTCGCGGCACCATAGATCGCTAATCATGGCACCATTACTGAATATATAACCTACAAGAAATCTCACATGGCACAAATTGGGTTGCATAGGAGCAAGCACTATGCGAAGGAGGGATAGCAAACAAAGGTAGTCACAAGGTTATGAGTCAACAAGCAGGGGATTCGAAAATCAAAACACAACGCAAGAGAGCATAGCTTAATTGCCAAAGACAACTGAGCAGGGGACTTCTTGCCAAATTTCCATATACGTCTTGTGTCCACCAAGTGATTACCAAAACTTGGACGTGGTTCTAGGATAGCGCTCTTCAACACTCGTATGCTTACCGAGGACAAAAGGGGTGATAACTATGGCACTAATTAAATAACAAGCATATATACCCACCACTTGGCTAAACTAGAGGACATTAGAGGTTAAGCATGTAACCACAATTATTTCTAGCAAGGCTAAGCACACACTTTTCTCAAGCACTTCCTATTCAAGCAACATGGAACAAGGCATTCTTGTTTAACTCCACACAAGGAAGATAGTAACATCACATTGATCACAAGTTACTTAGTATTAGAACAAGGTGAGGGAAGCATATTATGCACAAGCACAATCATGATGCATGCTCGTCCTATTCGTCCTCACGAAATTGCCAGCCTAAGGTGGCAATCACGTTCTATGTCGGTGACATAACACGTACTCTCTTGATATATAGCTAGTCATCAGTTACATTCAATCTACGCATTCGTGGTTAGCGTACCTATAGGCAAATTCATTGCAGCCCATAATTTCCTAAAAAGGCATGTAAAGTAAACAGTAAACTAAATACTTTCGTACATACATCCCCCGATGTATATACTCTAGTATCACAGCTACCCGATAATTATACCTACAATTAAGTACCTTCATATATACATGTGTGTGACATGTAAATATTCCAGTAACCACAGCTAACTTTCCCCTAGACCGACAGTTGGACGGTCATGCTCTCACAACTCACACTTACCTGGGCATAGAGGCAATTGATCCATACATTACCATTCAAGTGAATGTCATCCATACAATAGCACGCCGTATGGACGACGAAAGTAAAATTGCAATAAAGTACATCCCTCAAAGTTAGTACTTAGATAGCCACCTAATAGTCCTTAACTAGGCATAAAGGAGGATGTCGCTAGCATAGTTTTGCAATTTAGTTTTGACAAATTTGCCTGTAGCTAAAGTTGTAGTTCAAAATAGGCTTTTTAAAACAAAACTTTGTTTTAAAAACTAAGTACATGATAGTATTATGCTTAACCATGCTCTGATACCAGCTGTGAAAGAACCGCCCAATTTATACAAGATCAAGTACGATTGTCCCCGCTAACACGTTGACAAACCCATACTTTCACTCATATAAACCCGGTAGTCCGCCGAGTGTCCCGAAAGACCTCGGTAAATCAACATCACAACCAAGATCGCGTGATTAAGCAAATACACATCACATACATCGGGTTGCAGCGGAAATAATATTACAAAGGGGTTAACAAATAATAGTACAAGTTTGGGGTTTCAAAACTGCTTAGTGGAAACAACATAGCTTTCAAATGATTACATTAATATCAGTTCCAAATATATTGCTAGCAGAGTGACATCATCCGACAAAAGCATATAGAGGAGAAGTAAGTATAGAATCACCGAGCCCACCGGTGGTTAGCCACCATCATCAACAGGTCGAGAACATCACCTGCAACAAGGTGGGATAAACCCTGAGTACTCGAATGTACTCAGCCAGACTTACCCGTCGGAAACCAAAACAAATGACACCAAGGATCATGCAAGGCTTCCTTTAGTGAGCTAGCTGACTTGTTTGCGAAAAGCATAAGCTATCATGAAGAAACCATTTTTAAGTACTTTGCATCATCTTTATTATGACCTATCCATCTAGGTAAGCACCTATACTATAGCAATCACTTGATTAACCAATAACATCCAGTTACCAATTTAGATTTAGCATATCCCATATCATCCAAATAACCATCATTGTTCCATAATAATTACTACGATGAAGTAACTCGAGTCAAGTGCTCACTATCCAGGAGCGATGGCGATTCGAATCGATTCCTAACCAGCTGGTGATTTATTCCTTACATAAACCTCACTCACCCGCTAAAGTGAGATATTGATCACCGAGTCAACTTTCCAGGAATCTCGAGTTTGCCAGGAACCACATGTACCCGGGGGCCGACCGACTGCACTTTGGTCTTATCATCTCGCCCCCGTGTCCTACCACACCTGCTCTGGCACAGTGCGTTGCGGGCAATCTACTCGGCCCGAAAAATCTCCCAGCTTCGCGGTCGGAAGGTACTTTATCCAGCCAGCTAAATGTAAGGCATGCGTTCAACATGACTCGAGGCCCAACAATGGTCGGTCCTTAATCGACACAGATGGAAACTAACAGCACCCCAGAACCCTGTCTGGTTGCCTCCAACTTTTTCCGTCCGGTCTCCAATTATCCATCACACATGGTTAATTCCAGGATATTATTCTTTCCATAGCTAAATTCTTCCAGTAACCACCTATAAATGTAGGTGACCGGATATCACCGATCGCTACCGGTCTAAGCAAGGCTAAGCAGTTATTCGATCCTGACCTAACAGGGTAAAAAGGTAATAAGGTAGGCAAGGATAGTAATAAATGCATCAACGGTTTCAATCAACTCCTACAACTTAATGCAACAATATATAACTCATATATTAGCAAGAATTGCTTTATAAATTAGGAGACTTATAATGCTCCGGGGCTTGCCTGGGATCCGACACAAGTCAGTTCAGTTAGCTTGCACCATCCTGGTGACATCTCCGGTTCTAGCATTCGCTTAGTCCTTCCATCTTCGGGACAGATCTATTAAACACCGTCTTCGGGTTTGGCTCTAACATCACGTCCTTCACGTGGTTCATCTAGCGTACCTAGATGAGATGCAATATGCAAGTGCATAAATATGAAGAATAGTACCATGAGACACATCACAAAATAGCAAGCAAGACAAGCATAGTTTACACTAACACACTTAAGTACTTTGCGATGCTTAACTTAAACATCACACAATCTATCATGCTAAGATGGCAAAGAAGACGACAACACCAATCATGACACAAGTTTCCCCAGATCTCAAGTGCTCTAACTCAGTCATCATTCAAGGCATACGTCACACTTAACAATATACAAGCAAGCACTATAATTGGAATCTGCCAATTTCTGGACATGCAAACAGCAGCTACAAGATTTAGCTATAACTGGAGTTACACAAATCCAAATGACTTGCAAGAAGACATTATGGAAAGATTATGAAATTTTCTACAATTCATCTTTAATCATCTTAGCATGATTCTCAAGTTAACTAAGTCAAATGTATCCATTTATAGAAACTGGTCCACAATTGACAGAAAACAGCCATTTCTGAAACCCAACTTTAAACAGCTGTAACTCTTAAACTACTTGGCCAAATGACACCAAATTTTAATAGAAGCTAGATACATGAATTATCTACAACTTTTGTATAAACAAGTTTCCCAACAAAGCAAATTATCATGAAGAACTTTGCTAAGTTCCCAGATCTGTCCATAAACCACATCGGCAAGAAAATAATTATTAACTTATGTTGCAAATACATAATTAGGCAAAACCAACTTTACCAACATGTCACACATGACTAAAGAACACCAGAAAACCTAGTGTCCATGACCAAATAAATTCTTTTAATGCATTTCTTAATTTATTTTAGATAATAAGGCGACTTAATGAACATATACCAAAAGTGCACAATAACTTCTACAAAAATTACAGTGGCTCACATATCCTCTCAATAGTCTACTGTACAAATTTCACTCTATTTGGATATGTATAGCAACCTCTATGAAAAAGACAAGTTGCTAAAGCAAGAATTCATGTGAGAGCAAGATAAACCAACAACTCACTCATACTTCATCCAATACTCATGAAATTTTTACCACACATCAACTATCACATAAGTAGCATGCCACAAAAATTTCACTTCATTTGGAGCCCTAGATCTACAGTTATGAAAAATAACAAATTCAACTAGCATTACAACCTTACTGCACAAATCTATTTTTACCGCAAAATATTTAAACTAAAACATACCATATTATAGATCCACTGCATAGACAATTTCACAAGGATTCCAAAAAGTCCTCATTTACTATTTTACGAATTTTCTACGATTTACTATGAATTTCCAAAGTTCCTACAAAATAATTACAAACCAGTCCTTATGGCACTATTCACCTGAGTCTATGACATTGCAGTTACACCCCTCCCTTTAGTCGAATTGCTGCGCGAGGTCCTTCACGTGAATCACAGCAGAGGAGGCCGTCGGAGCCGGTTCGGCCGGCCGGCGAGGGCCTTCGGCCAGCCAGGGACGCGAGGGGGAAGGCCGGCCGGTGGTGCGGCCGGGCCAGCCGTGGCCAGCCAGAGCCACGCCCAGCCCTAGGCTCGGCTAGTAGAGGCCTGCTGGAGTGCCGGCCACGGCAGCAAGCAACGCCGCCGGCGGCGGCGTGCTACGGCGGCTACGGTGACCGGCCAATTGGTGCAGGGGGAGCGGCACACGACTGAGAGGGTGGTGGCGCACGCGGGGAAGCTCGGAGGCAGTGAGGACGCGACGGCAGCAAGCTCAGCGGCGGCGCCCATGGTGGCCGCGCTCTGGCACTCGCGCGCAGGCTCGCGGTTGGAGCGAGAGAGGCGATGGGGAGCCAGAGGGAGTGAGCGGGAGTGGAAGGGGGAGCCTCAGGCGCTCAGTTATGGCGGAACAGGGACGCAGGGGCGAGGATGCATGCGGCAGCAAAGCTCAGCAATGGTGGGGCGCGCTCTGGTGCATGGCCGCCACGAAGTCATTTCATCGAGTACGTGGCGTGCGTCGCTGTGCCCGACTTGGAGTTCGTTTTTCGGCATATTCCGTGCATATTCGGACCTTGGCGCCAGTAGCAAAGTTGTTCTACTCTGGATGCTCTACAAACTTGATTAAGGTGGTATGGTCGTTAGAGCTCTTCATCAGCAGATAATTAAGCCATAAAATGACAGTGTCAGCGCCTTGATAACGGTCACGGAAATTCACTTTCGGAGGTCAAAACTCAGTCAAACTCAGTGCAACTTTTTGCATGCTCTTCTTCATAGTATAACCTTCAACTTTTATTTTTGGACCAACTCAAGTTGCTTAGCGAATTTCGGAGAACGCGGAATGCCAACGTCGTTGCTTAGCGAAACTCCAGACTTAGAATATTTCTAAGTGCTGAAAACAACGGCAATTTCGATCTTGTGACCTTGATTTGACTTACTTCCAAGCTGATCTAGCTCTTAGTCCAAAAACAAAGTTTGTTCTACTCTACCCAATCTTCAACTTTTATTTAAGGTGCAACTCCATGCAAGCACTGTAAGTGGTTGGTCAACATAGGTCAAAGTATCGTCACTATAAAGCTTAAATTAGAGTTATTGACCGATTGAGGCATTTTCTTGACTTCTCCTCAACATGAACCTTTCATGACTTTTATTGTAGAGTTCATCTAGAGTCATTTGGGCAAGGTTGCAAAATTTGGTTGACATCTCATGTTCTCATTCACTTAATAGTGCAATTCAAGCACTTAGCAAAGTCATTCCAATAAGGATATAACTTATCATTTCATGTGACTTCTTGATTCCAAACTTCACAAAACTTTTCGAGTGCCCAATATAGATGGGTATTGATGTGAGACACATGAAGATATCCCAATCACACCACCCAAGCATATATCTTGAAAAGGGGTCTATAGGCGAGCACAGGTGCAATATCCAAGTTTAGGTTGGGGCTCGTTTCTATAGGTTTGACCTTGACATCTTCATCATCACTTAATATACCATGTTTTAGCTCAAACCCATTGCTTAACTGGTGGCAAACACCTGGGGTGTTACAAACACTTATTAAAGCTATGGGCTGTACTCTTTTCCTTTCTAGGGTTTTCTCACGAGGTGTGAGTTTTTACCCAGAAAGTTTTTTAATGAGGCAGCCATTGCACTAAGCAGCTAATATATCAGTTATTTATGTTTACATTCATGTTACTTGTGATCTGTGAAAGATGTTTACTTGTTGAAAGATAATCGAGAACTTGTTGAAAGATGTAACTGAGAACTTGTTGAAACCTGTTTACTTGTAATCTATGAAAAATTTTGAGCTAAACATGTTTTTTTGAGTCTGGCGGCGGCGGGCCTTGGGCTGGCACGAGCACGCTGGTCCAGTCAGTGCTGGGCCTTGGGCTGGCATGGGCACGGCACGGCACGAGACCTTTAGGGCCATGCTTGGGCCGTTAGTGCTACCCGTGGGCTGGCATGGCATGGCCTGATGCACTTAGCGGGCCGTGCCGGCCCGATGACCTTCGGGCTGTGCCGAGCACAGGCCCGTGCTGGGCTAGGCCAGATGGCCCGAATGGCCATCTATACTCACGACATGGCGTGCAGAGCTATAGCAGCTCTGCTAACGCTTGCTACTGTTCTCATCGGCTTCCTCACGCCGATGACTCCCGCGAAGACATCTCACGGCTTCCGCCCTACCCTCTCTCACGTCCACCAGCATCTCGGCAACTACTCCACCATGGCACATCGCGATGTGTGCCGCCTCGCGCTCCTCTCGTACCGAGCCCCCATGGAAGATGCGGCCACGACCACGAGCACGATCTCCACCTCTTCCCACCATGGTCTCCTCTGTAAGAGATGGAAAAGAGAATGAGGACAACTCAGATTCTATTGATCAGGGCTTACGCCTCTATATACATGTACATCACGGTCAAATAACTAACATAAGCTAGCTAGACTCAAGGAGAGCCACAGGACGTGCTAACTGAAGAATACAGGTCGCTAACACCCCCCGTAGTGTGAGCGTCGTTGCCGGTGACATACACACTATTTTGAAACTCCTTGAAGGTTGCCATTGGTAGACCTTTTGTCATTACATCGGCGAACTGCTGTGTTGTGGGTACATGAAGAACTTTGCATTGTCCAACTGTGACTTTCTCTCGGACGAAATGCACATCGAGCTCAATGTGTTTAGTGCGTTTGTGATTTACTGGATTGGAGCTCATGTAGCAGGCAGAGACATTATCGCAGAAGATGATTGTTGCCTTCATGAGGGGACAGTTGAGTTCACCCAGCAGCTGCCGGAACCAAATGCACTCGGCTACGGCGTTGGCGACTCCTCGGTATTCAGCTTCGGCGCTTGAACGGGAGACTGCCGTCTGCCGTTTGGATGACCACGAAATCATGGCGTCGCCCATGAACACATAGAAGCCCAAAGTTGAACATCGAGTGTCTGGACACCTAGCCCAATCCGCATTGGAGTAGGCAACGAGATCTGTCTATTCAGAGCGTCGGAGATGGAGGCCAAGGGCCATGCTTCCACGGACATAGCGAAGTATCCTCTTCACGAGAGCTTGATGCACCATAGTTGGAGCATGCATGAAGAGACACGCTTGCTGCACAGCGTACTGCAGGTCGGTCCGTGTCATTGTTAGATATTGGAGAGCACCGACCAGACTGCGGTAGTCCGAGGCGTCCGATGTGAAGAAGTATTGTATACTACCGGTTTAGTCTACAACAACAGTTAGAGTTAGTGTAGACGTGCGGTGGCCTAGGCGTCGCCCATGATCTCATGTGCATCATGCGCACACTCCTATAAACCACACAAAATCTTGTGGGCTCCTATTCTCTTTATGGTATCAGTTAGCGTAGAGAGATCCTGCCTCCGTTGCTCGCTACCTTCCTCCTCCGGCGCCCACCGTCGCGCACGTTGCCGCGCCATCCTCTCCGTTTCTCACCATTCCTTCTCTGCCATGGTGGACATGGAGGACAATCCTCTCTTTGAAGTCAGTCTTTCCAGCATCGCCTCTTCCTCCTCTGATTCCTCCTCTCTGAGCGATGATGTTCCTCCTGTGGAACCGCCCTCCACTGACGTCCTCCAAACCGTGAACATCGAGTCTCATGTTCTGGTGATCCTTGAACTCGTCGATCCCAACTATGATGAGTGGTGATGCTTCTTTGATGCCCTCATCAGCAAGTTCAGCCTTGCTTCCCACCTCTCCTCCCCACCAATGCCCGAACAGCGTCGTGATCTGACCTGGTGCATCCGGGATCAGTGCATTTTGAGCTGGCTCTACAACTCCATCGCCTATGACGTGTGTGCTATTGTGTGCGTTCCAAAGGCCATGATGTATGTCGTGTGGACTGCTATTCATGATCAGTTCCACAACAACGAACTTCACTGTGCTGTGTACCTCAAGGCTGAATTCCGGAACCTTGTCCAAGGCGACATGACCATTACTCGGTATCATAGTTCTAAATAGCGGGCTAAGGTGTTTAGCGGTGTATCTCTAAGTCAGCTAATAGTGGAGCTAAATCAGACTATAGGAGGATATAGCGGCTAAATTGTACATAAACACAAATAGCGGCACCCTGCCTTAAAAAACTATAGCGGGTTATAGTGACAGCTATAGCGGGAGATTTAAAACATTGCTTAGTATATTGGCAAACTGAAGCATCTCGCTAACGCCCTCCGCAATGTTGGCCAGCCTGTGCGTGAGACCATTCAGGTCTTGAACATGCTTCGTGGCCTAAGCTCCAAGTATCGTCACGTCGTGCCAGTTATCGCGGTGAAACAACCACCGCACATGTTTCTATCAGCGTGTTCTTATCTCCTTTTGGAGGAGCAGTATGATAAGGAGCAAGCCAAGATAGCTGCGCATCAAGGTCTTCTCACCACTGGCAGCCCTTATCTACCAGTTCCTGCTGCTGTCGATGGCGGTTCTGGTTCTGGGACTAGTGCGCAATCTCCAGCTCCGCACCCCTCAGCGGTTCCAACTCGTACTGATGGGAAGCAGGGACGTGGTCGTGGACGTGGCCATGGCGGTTACCAGCACCAGGGCAGATCCAGTTCGTCTCCTCATCCTTCTACTGCCTAGACTCTGGGCCAGCATCCCTGGATGGACATGGTGCAGGCATGGCAGATACCGTTTAGAGTTTCTGGCGCTAGCGTTCTGGGTCCTTGTCCCTACGGCCCTCCACCCCAGCAGGCGTACTATGCGGGCGCGCCGCCTCAGTTCAACCCTGGCCTACTCCCACCGCCGCCTCCAATGTTGGATGTCTAGAACAATCAGGCACTTCTCACCACGCTCACCACATCTGGTGTTCCACCCAGCGGACCATAGGCTGCTGAGTGGTTCCTCGACATGGGCGCGATGTTGCACATGGCATCAAACGCTGGTAACTTCCCCTCTTCCCAACCTCTCCCCAATTCAGCTCCTATCACTGTTGGCAATGGCAATCTCCTCCCTGTTACTCATATTGCATCTACTGCTATTGCCACTAATCGTTCCCCTCTTCTTCTGAATCAAATTCTAGTTTCTCCTTTGGTCAAGAATTTGATTTCTATATGTTCTCTTACTCACGAAAACAATGTGACTGTCGAGTTTGACCCATTTGGTTTTTCCATCAAGGACATTCTGACTCGCACGATGCTCCTCCGATGTAACAGTGCCGGCGACTTGTACCCACTGATGTCTTCATCACCTTCGGCACATGTTGCAACGACACCGTTGGTCAATCTGTGGCACCTACGATTGGGGCATCTAGGCCGTCACTCTCTTCATCAGACTTTACCTTCTTTAGATTTCAGTTGTTCAAAGTTTTTATCACATTCATGCCAGGCATGTCAACTTGGTAAACATGTTGGGCTTTTGTTTTCATCCTCAAATTCTATCAGTTATGTACCTTTTTAGATTATTCACGCTGATGTTTGGACATCTCCTATTCCTAGTTGTTTAGGATTCAAATATTACCTTATTTTGATTGATGATCTGACTCATTATGTGTGGACGTTTCCTTTGCGCTGCAAATCTGATGTTTTTGCCTGTTTTTAGTCCTTTCATGCTTATGTTACAACCCAATTCCAGCTGCCTCTCATCTCTTTCCAAACTGATAATGGAAAAGAGTTCGATCAACACGCCATGCGTACACATCTTGTTGCCCATGGCATTGCTTTGCGTCTTTCATGTCCCTATACGTCATCTCAAAACGGCAAAGCTGAGCGCATCATCCGCACGATAAATGACTATGTCCACAGTCTGCTTATTCACACCAGCATGCCGTCGTCATTCTGGGTTGAGGCTCTTTCTACTGCCACTCATTTGATCAATCGACAGCCCTATCAAGCAAGTGGCTAGCTCACTCCCTTCCAGCTACTGCTCGGTGCACCTCCTGGTTATGATCATTTGTGTGTGTTTGGTTGCCTCTGTTTCCCTAACCAATCAGCCACTACACCAAATAAACTGAGTGCTCGGTCTAGTGCGTGTGTCCTCCTTGGTTATCCATCTGACCATCGTGGTTACAGTTGTTTTGATATCTCCACCCGACGAGTAATCACCTCCCACCATGTCACATTTGATGAAACTTAATTTCCCTTTCGAAATGCACTGTCTATTTCTCCTTCTTCAGAATTTTCTGAACCATCAGTACTGTTCATCAACCGACAACAGAGGTTGTCTTCCTTTCGGTGCATAATATGCCACATCCAACGCCTTCCTCATCCAACTCTGGTTCGTTCATGACTCCACTAGGGTCTGTACAGTCACTTGTTCAACCAACGCCACAGTCTTCCATTGCTGGCTCTAGTACGCACACTGCTCTGCATCCTGGTCCCGCATCATCCAGTGCGACGTCGTCATTTGGAAATCCACCTCCTACTGTGTCGGCACATCTGATGCTCACCCGGGCGTGGGTTGGTGTTTTCAAACCAAATCCGCGCTACGTGCTTACCTCTACCTCTATGTCTTTAGACGTCTCTGTTCCAGGCGTGATCTCCCCATTGCCTAAGTCTGTACGTGTCGCTCTACGTGACCCGAATTGGCATGCAGCTATGGACCACGAATTCCAAGCTCTCCAAGCAAATCATACATGATGTCTCATTGATTGTCCACCTTGAGCTCATATCATCACTGGCAAATGGGTCGTTACTCATAAACTCAAACCGAATGGCTCCCTAGATCGCTATAAGGCGTGGTGGGTTGTTCGAGGTTTTACCCAATGCGCTGGCATTGACTTTGGGGAAACTTTCACACCTGTTGTGAAGCCTGTGACCATTCGCACTGTGCTCACTATCGCTGCATCCCACAACTAGCCAACTCGACAGCTTGATGATTCCAATGCCTTCCTCTATGGTCATTTGCAGGAGCATGTTGTTTGTCAACAACCAACCGGGTTTGCTGATCCAGCGCACCCAAATGTGGTTTGCCTCCTTGACAAATCTCTATATGGTCTTTGTCAGGCACCACGTTCGTGGCTTGATCGGTTTGCCAAGTTTGCCATCAGCCTCGATTTTAAGCCGACGAGGTCTGATTCCTCGCTATTTGTTCTTCAGTGCGGCACTGATACTGCTTACCTCCTGTTATACATCGATGATATGGTGCTTACCAGTTCTAGCTCGTCTCTTCTTCAATGCATCATTGATCACCTCCATCTTTAGTTTGCGATCAAAGATCTCCACCCTCTGCGGTTCATCCTTGGCATTGATGTCCAACGAACACCAACTGGATTCTACTTGTCCAAAAAGCGCTATGCCAATGACATTCTTGAGCGAGTAGGAATGACAAACTACAATCTAGCTTCTACCCCAGTTGATGCTAAAGGAAAGTGGTCTGCTGATGGCGACAAGATCGCTGATGCCAAGCAGTATCAAAGTCTCACTAGCGCACTTCAACATCTTACTATCACACGCCCTGACTTGACATTTGCCGTGCAGTAGCTCTGCTTGCACATGCATGACCCACGTATTCCTCATCAAGCTCTTGTGAAGAGGGTGCTTTGGTATGTCCTCGGCACGAGTGACATGGGCATCAGTCTCCATTCTAGCACCGACCTTGCCATCATGGCATATTCAGATGAAGATTGGGCAGGGTGCCCCAACACCAGGCGGTTGACCTCAGGGTTCTGTGTGTTCCTGGGCAACATAGTGTCAAGATCAAGCGCCGAAGCTGAGTATAGCGGCATAGCCAATGTTGCAGCTGAGTGCATCTGGCTACGACAACTATTTGGTGAGCTTCACTGTGACGTTCACAAGGCTACTGTTGCATATTGTGATAATGTCTCTGCGGTGTATATGTCTACTAACCTAGTCCACCACAAACGGACCAAACACATTGAGCTGGACATTCATTTTATTCATGAGCGTGTCTAGCTCGGTGATCTTCGTGTTCTTCATGTCCCCACCGGCGAATAGTATGCGGACGTGATGACAAAAGGACTGCCTACATCAATGTTCGAAGCCTTTTGATCCAGTCTGTGTGTCGAGCGGCTGACTCATCAGACTGCGGGGGGGTGATGAAGTATTGTATACTACCGGTTTAGTCTATAGCAGCAGTTAGAGTTAGCATAGACGTGTGGTGGCCTAGGCATCGCCCACGATCTCATGTGCGCCGTGCGCACGCTCCTGTAAACCATGTATATGTAAACACTGTAGAGCAACACAAAATCTTGTGGGCTCCTATTCTCTTTACGATGTATGTAGCGGCGAGCCTGAATCGTAGGAGAGCTTGTTGGTGGTGTCAATCAGAGTGTCAAAGGGATGGCAGTCGGCCATACCAGCGTGTTCTAGAAGGTCGAGGGCGTACTGCTACTATTGGAGGAAGAAACCATCATCGGTGCGCTAAACCTGGATGCCGAGGAAGTAGTGGACCGGGCCTATTGATGGTGCTAATGACGCAATGTGGAATGCCGTTGGATGATGCCATGAGCATGATGTTATTGACGTAGAGAAGGAGGTACATAGATTCTGTGTCACGGTGAAGGACAAAGAGTGAGCTATCAGATTGAGTGGGCTTGAACCCCATCGAGCCAAGGAACATCGTGAGGCACATGTACCATGCCCTAGGCGCCTGTTTCAAGCCATAGAGGCTTTTGGAGAAGCGGCACACTAAGTCTAGATGTGATGCGTTGATGAAGCCGGCTAGTTGTCATGCGTAGACCTGTTTGTTGAACACGCCATGAAGGAAGGCGTTGTTGACATTGAGTTGATGGACAGGCTAGTGGTGCTGGGTAGCCAGGGTGAGCACCGTGCACACCATCATGGGTTTAACAACAGGACAGTATGTCTCGCTGTAGTCGATGCCTACGCGCTACATGAAGCCGCGAACCATCCATCGTGCCTTGTACCGATCAAAGCTGCTATCTTCCTTGAACTTGTGGCAAAAAACCATTTGTCGCTGACGACATGGGCGCTAGGAGATCGAGGAATGAGCTCCCACTTGTCATTGGCAAGTAGGGCATCAAATTCGAATTGCATAGCATTACGCCAGTGAGGATCTTTGAGAGCCTGATTCACCATGCGTGGGATCAAGGAGATCGATGGTGTTGGTGTAGTGTCGGTGGTCATTGTAGTTGTAGTGCTGACATAGCAGGGGTTTGGTTTGAAGGTCCCTACACATGCGCTGGTCACCATTGGGTGTGGGGCATGGGTGTCCGCGTCGGCTACCACAGATGTCGACGTTGACGTGGTCATTCCTAGCGGTGGGGATGTAGGAGGGGTTGCCATCCATGTGGTCGAGGGAGACCAAGTCGTCGAAGCCGTGGACATTGATTGTGGGGAGCCATAGATAAATGTGGGTCCATGTTGTGCGCGTGGTTTGGGTTGGGCACGCGACAAGCGTGGAGGTTGATCCAGAGTTGGCGGCGGCAATACATCATCAGTGGAGATCAGATCCGAGCGCCATGGATCATAGGCGCAAGAGGTTGGGACATCCTTGAGGGGCCAGATCGAAAGGGGAAGATGGTCTCGTCAAAGTGGACATGGCGCGAGGTCAGGACTTTCTGTGTCGTCAAGTTGTAGCACCGATAGCCATGATGATCCTATGAGTAACCAATGAATACACATGCCATAGAGCATGGTGAAAGCTTGTTAGGGCTGGTGGATTTAGTGTTTGGGTAGCATAGGAACCCAAAGACGTGCATGGATGTGTAGTCAGGATCAGAGTGGAAGAGGATCAAGAAAGGGGTGGCCATAGAGCGGGCTTGAAGGGTTTGCGATTCAGAAGATATGTCAAAGTCTATAATGCCTCGACCCAGAACACAGGTGGTAGTACGACATGAAGAAGGAGAGCATGAACACCCTCGTTCAAAGTGTGTAGTGTCGAACTCATGTCCATTATCAGTCTGGAATGCATGAATTGGGCGAGTAAGCCAAACCAAGTTTAGATGAGGAATGTGTGAGTGAAGGAAGCTTGGATCCTCAACCTTTTGCTATGGTAGCACTCAGATCTCAAAACCAAGGTTCTACCCCAATCTCATGGTTTATCCTTGAGTTCTTGTATCACTAAGTTTGATCCTAAGAGCCCTAGCCGCACTTAGCAAAACAAGCTCTAACCCTAGCTATCCTAAGCCTAGTGAACCACCTAAGCTATCATAGGAATATCATGCACGTGCATAGATCACAGCTGAGCACATCTAGACTTGAATCCCAAGATCACCCAAGAGCATAGGTTCTGTTGCCCGATTGACGGAGCGTCCGTCACTGGGATGGAGTATCTGCCAATCCTGAGTCAAGCCACCAGCAATCTAATTTCCATTCTGAGCGACACAGTGGAGTGTCCGTCACCCACAATGGAGCGTCCGGTGAATTATAGAGAATAGTAACCCAACAACCCGAGAGAACCCAGTCTCCACCGGAGTGTCCATCCTCTAACCGAACTATCCGATGTGAACAGAGAACCCTAGATATGCCTAAGTCCCAAACCTACCAGAGTATCCGTGTTTCCCACGAAGTATCCGACAGCCTAAGCAGAGCCAATCTAGAGACAATCCACCTCAATACTTGGTACAACAGAGTGTCCATCAACTAGGACGGAGTGTCCAACAATATACAAGGAGTGTGAGATTGTTCAGTCATCTTACCCAAGGAGATAACGACACTAGGTTAAGCACAGTTTCCACAAGGGCAATAGTAGAGCCATAGGTAGAAGCCTCTATCCCGAGCTCTAAGTTGAGATATGTTCCTAAGTCCTCAGATAACCTCAGCCTCGATCCTTGTTCTCTTTCAAGAGCTGAGTAGCATAAGGAACGTGTGAGAGTTGTTGTCTACAACTTCAACTTCGTTCGAGCGGCAAAACCCAGGCAGGCACCCCACTATTATAAACCCTACTTTGGATACCAATCAAGTTACATTATGAGTTATGCATTACATGTAGTCTTGGATAATGATCACTCTTATACTACACCTAGAGTAGTCTAATGATCTGTAGAAGCCTCTTACCTAAACAATGGGAATGGGAACACTTAATGATTATTGATTAGTTGCTTGGGCAACGGTAGAAGTCGAGCATGAGAAGGGAACTCATACTTGCGCGTGTAATATGTTACACTTGGATAATTAACTACTAAAACAAATGAGGGTACAACTTGACTTACCTAACTAATCTGGCTAAGGACTAATATCCCCAATATGATAATCTTAATGATAACTTGGATATCTTGCTCATGCGAGGGGTAGGTCGTCGTGAGTGTGGGATCTTAGACGACATAGCTCATGGAGCAGTAAGGACCGTTCATTGGGATACGTAAGTCCGAGTAATCACCCGTATAGACCACATGTCATGGATGGGGTCGATAAGCTGAGTAACTAGTTGCGACGTGTTTATCCATGAAACTGGCAAGGGGAGTGGCATCGATCAGGAATGTCTGGGACATTGACCGAGAACCCAGTCGAACCTTTCGTCGGACACTCGGGCCAGATTAGGGAAAGGTTGGGAGACGTGAGGCAACCCTTACCTCGTGCATGGGGTATGGAGGTTAGTCCTGTTCTTTCATGTGGGTATAGTTGTACACCTCTGCAGAGTCTTGAAAGCCTAGGGTCCTTCGGGATGGAACTATTCGGTTGTTCTCTCTCTCTATACCCATGGTAGCATGAATGATGGATTATGAGCACTTTGCTATAATGATACATACCTTTACTTCTATGTTGAGGATAACATGTCATACTCTGAATGAACATCGTACTTTCCGCACTTATACAAATGCCCGATAATTACTCTATGTATCCACCAAATATTATATGTTGGAATTAAGTCCTGCGAGTACAAAATGTACTCATGTCGCTGCCGTTAAGTTGTTTTGCAGGTGTTGTTGCCCGGCGGATGTGAGCTAGTGCTCTATTCATTGCTGCATAGTAGACCTTGGATCGGGTAGATCCGAGATGAGCTACCAGTTAACTTCGATAAGAACCCGAGCGAGTCATCGAAGAGTCGAGTCTAGGATTGGAAGAAGTAGGAATGGATGATGAACTAGTGTGAGTAATGGGTAGGGAAGTGCCATTACCAACAATGATCCGGGTGGAGGAAGAATTGGGAAGGAGGGAGGAGATGTTACCGAAGCCTTGTGACATATGAGATGAGGCGCTGGTGTCGAGGAACCAATCGCTGCCAGACTGGGGCTGGTGCAGCGAGATGTTGTTCAGCGTGGTGAGCAGGTGCGGATCCAGCTGGGAAGATGCGCCGACGACGTGGGCCTGAGGAGCCGTGGATGGAGGGCGCGCGGCGAGGACGCTGGGCATGCGCGCAGGTGCGCGTGGCGAGGCTGAGAACGGACAAGCCTACACCATGCTCGTCCACGGGTTCATCGTGGGCCAGAACCCGTGTGGTGGCGCCTGGTTGGAAGCCGAGCCCTTCTTCTTCTTATGCTTCTTGTTGTTGGAGAAGGAAGCCAAGGTTGGACGCCCACCATTGGGAGCCGCGGCCGGGGTGGACGACGTGGCCGACGGTTTCCCTGGAACACCTTGCGACGTGGGGACACCGTGCGTGGTGTGGGCGGTGAAGGCCGCCGCAGCCTAAAGGTGGGCAGCCGAGGGCGTCGCGGAGGGCGCGGTGAATGACGACGTGCCGGCGTTTGTGGCATGAGCGACGAGGGCCGCGGCCTGCAGTTTCTCCGACTCGTTGATGCGATGTTCCTCAAGCTATAGCATGGACCACGTTTTGAGGAACGACGGTAGACGGCGACGAGCGTGATGTGGGGAATAGCGTGATGCAGGCGAGGGTTGAGGCCGCGGACGATGTTGTAGATGAGATCTTTGTCGTTCACCGGAGCACCAAGACCGGCAAGGCGATCGGCCATGACCTTAATGCGGGAGCAATAGTCGAGGACGGTGAGGTCGCCTTGGTAGAAGTTGCTGAACTCAGCGCCGAGGTAGACGGTGCGGTGGTCCTTGTTGTTGCGGAAGAGATTGCGGACGCCGCGCCAGATGGAGTAGGCGGTGTCGGTGTCCTCCGAGACCATGGAGATGCGGTTGTAGAACCACGAGACAATGGCGCAGTCATTCTGCACCCAGTCGTTGTCGCCCTTGGCGGCGGTGCCGTCGACGTGGTCGCGGAGCCCGTACTGCCCAAAGATGGCGGAGAAGGACCGCGCCGAGGCAGTTTAGTTCGCCTCGTTGAAGTTGGGGAGGATTGGCATGCGATTCAGGATGTTGATGCCGTGGACGACTGCCGGCGTAGCAGGCTCGGTTTGGACGCGGAGCGTGTGGGGGAGCAGCGACTCGGCGTCGGAGTTGTCAGAGGCCGACGACGAAGAGGACGAGGAGGAGCTCATGCCGGCGCCGGGGAGGAGGTGGGAGGTTGAGGCAGAGGAAGATCAGGATCATGGAACGGCTGATACCATGTAAGAGATGGAAAAGAGAATGAGGACAACTCAGATTCTATTGATCAGGGCTTACGCCTCTATATACATGTACATCACGGTCAGATAACTGACATAAGCTAGCCAGACTCAAGGAGAGCCACAGGACGTGCTAACTGAAGAATACAGGTCGCTAACATCCTCGAGGCGCTGGTGGAGAACGGCGCGGGGTCGTACCTCATGACCCTGTCCGTCGGCACGCCGCCCCTGGCCTTCCCGGCCATCATCGACACCGGCAGCGACCTCACCTGGACGCAGTGCGCGCCGTGCACCGCGTGCTTCGCGCAGCCCACGCCGCTGTACGACCCGTCGGGCTCCTCCACGTTCTCGAAGCTCCCGTGCGCGAGCACCCTGTGCCAGGCCCTGCCGAGCGCCTTTCCGCGAGTGCAACGCCACCGGCTGCGTCTACGACTACCGCTACGCCGTTGGCTTCACCGCGGGCTACCTCGCCGCGGACATGCTAGCCATCGGGGACGCGTCGTCGTCGTTCGCGGGGGTCGCGTTCGGGTGCAGCACGTCGAACGGCGGGGACATGGATGGCACGTCGGGCATCGGGGGGCTCGGGCGCAGCGCGCTGTCCCTCCTGTCGCAGCTCGGCGTCGGCCGGTTCTCGTACTGCCTCCGCTCGGACGCGGACGCCGGCGCCAGCCCGATCCTGTTCGGCTCACTCGCGAACGTGACCGGCGACACGGTGCAGTCCACGCCGCTCGTCCGGAACCCGTGGCGGCGCGACGACGCGCCCCGTACTACTACGTCAACCTCACCGGCATCGCGGTCGGCTCGACCGACCTCCCCGTCACCGCCAGCACGTTCGGGTTCACGGCGGCCGGCGCGGGCAGGGTGATCGTGGACTCCGGCACGACGTTCACGTACCTAGCCGAGGGAGGGTACGCGATGCTGAGGCAGGCGTTCCTGTTGCAGACGGCCGGCCTGCTGACGAGGGTGAGCGGCGCACAGTTCGACTTCGACCTCTGCTTCGAGGAGGCTGGTGCCGCCGACGTGCCCGTGCCGAGGCTGGTGTTTCGCTTTGCGGGCGGCGCGGAGTACGCAGTGCCGCGGCAGAGCTACTTCGACGCCGTCGACGAGCGAGGGAGCGTGGCGTGCTTGCTGGTGCTGCCGACGAGCGGCGTGTCCGTGATAGGCAACGTCATGCAGATGGATCTGCACGTGCTCTACGATCTCGACGGCGCGACCTTCTCCTTCGCGCCGGCGGATTGTGCTAGCCTTTGATTTTGTTGTCCATTCACAGCTCCAAAATTGTATATGGCCCCGTTCGCGTGCGTTTGAACCCGGCTATCCGTTTGTTTTTTTATCTCGAACAGTATTTTTCTCTTAGAATATTTTATCTGAGTATTTTTCATTCACTTTCTTCCAAAAACCCTTCAGCCGAACGGGGCTATATGTTCCCTCAAAAAAAAATGTATATATGTCATTTCATGAATCTTGCGCGTATTCTTGTTTTATCCTCTAGGTTTGATATTCAGGTGTTCTTTGTGCCGTGATCGAAGGTCGTTGATTATTTTATACGCTCCGTTGACATACAACTCTTGGTTATCAATACGGTTTTCTTGAAACTAGTGTGCAATTCAAGTTTTTTATTCGGAACTGCTGTCGTTTGGACGTTCGATCGGACGGCACTGTAGCCCGGGCGATTCGTTTCCTCTGCGCCCGTGCCAGCACGCCTCTGCTCGCACCTGCTTTTCGTGCGCCCACGGCGGGGCCCGCACCACGGAGGCCGCTCGCACCCTCTCCTGCTTCGCACACATATCTTATGTGCAACATCCGATCTATATTTGAAACATCCAAATACAATACTTGCAACATACGTCTGAAGACAAATGAAATACTTGAAACATGCGTTTGAAACATTTGTAAAAACCCTTGAAAACCATTGCAAATATACGTAATATTCAGATAAAACACTTGCAACATATGTGTGAAACATATGCAACATTCAGATAAACACACTTGCAACTTACATCTGAAAAAACAGATAAAACATCAGGGACAGACGTTTGCAACATACGTGTACAACCATAGCAACATATGCAACATCTATACGAAACGTTTACAACATACGTCTTAAAACATTTGAAACATTTAAAATATACACTTACAACATACATCGTATCCCGATGCGGCTTCCTCCGCCGCCGGCATCGGGACGCCCAAGCCATAGCAGGAGGCGAGGCCAGAGGGCTTCCACGCCAGGGCTCGACGCCTCTCCTTGTGCTGGTGACGCCTGTTGGCATCGTCGAGCGGGGCGGGTGGCGGAGCCGGAGCAGCGGCAGGAGTAGCGTGGCGGGCGTGCGGAGCAGCGGTAGGAGTAGTGGGGCGGACGGCGAAGCAGCGGGGCGGGTGCGTGGAGCCGAAGCAGGAGCAGCGGGGCGGGCGCATGGAGCCGGAGCAGGAGCAGCGCGGAAGGCGGGGCGGGCAATAGAAGCAACGGAAGGGACGGACGCAGGAGGTCTATTGGGCTGATCCGCAGGTCCAGAAATAAGGTGTTCAGACGGGACAAACTCCCTAACCACGGCATTTCCATTTTTTATTATTTTGAGTGTAAGGAGTTGGGTAAAACATGAGAACGCCGGCTTTAGATTTAGCATGAATGCGCAAGCCCAAAGTTTTTTTTAGAAGCAGAGGTTTGCCCGCTTTATTTCAGTGTGAAACAAAGCGGTTAACATTTTCAGTACTAGATGCATATTCGAAGGCGCGCCCCGCAAGCCACCTATCGCCAAAGCCACATTCAGGACATCCCGATTAATGAAACATATTACCAGACATTACACATCTAGTATATTCCCATCAAAACTCCTCGCATTGCCCCCAGGACGTGTATTCCCAGGTTAGCTTGTACTCCATCCGTCCATAAAAGAATATAATTATAGGAATTGTGCCGGTCAAGATAGTTCATATTTAACATACTTTACGGTAAATCATATTAGCATTTATGTCTTCAATTTTTTTTTTGTGAAAATAGATTCCATAACGAATCTAATGATACTTATTTTATATCATGAATATTTGTAATTTTTATACAAATTTAGTTAAAGTTGAAACTGTTTGACTTCTCGAAAAGCAGGAATTGTATTCTTTTGTGAACGGAGGAAGTATATCTAAAGAACTTTGTGTTCTTTGGGTGTCTGCACTCACCGACTTCCTCAACTTTAATTTCACAGCTTCTTTGAGCCGCAGCCTCCATCTTCGTAGCATTCCCACAGCTGCTCCATAAAGCATTACACGTCTTCCATAAACTCGAAAGAATAGCATCAGAGTATATGTTGTTAAGAGCATGCTTTTTCTTAGCCAGCCACAGGTTCGTAGTTGATTCAAAATCAGTTTCAATATTAAGCCCTAACAGCTCTGAAATAGCATTCCACACGTTCTTATCCACACAGCAGAAGAATAAATGATGCACAATCTCATGTGCACAACAAAACAGATAGTAGTTTTCTTCCACATGTCTCCTTTTACTCAAATTATCCCAAGTCAGCAACTTGTTATTACTCAACAACCATAAGAAATATTGAACTCTATCGGGGATCCTAATGTCCCAAATCACTGGAGTATACACCGGAGTAGTGCCTCTGAAACTCGTCATATATAGCATGAAAAGATTGAACTGAGCACTCAATCTAGGCAAAAATAACCGAGAACCGAACCGAAACCAAAGTAACCGAAACCGAAATATTCGGTCCCAGGTTCGGTTCCAGGTTCTGAAGAACCGAAATTACTACGGTTATTTCGGTTCTAGTGCTCGGTTAACCGAAATACCCGAAATAACCGAACTAAGTCTAAAGGCTCATAAGAATATGGCCCAACCCAATACAGAGGTACAACCCTAGGTATAAATTCCTACTCCCCTCACCCGCCGCCCCTCACATCCCACCCCGCCTGCCCCACACCCCTAATCCCTACTCCCTTCCTCGCTGCCCCTAATCCCGCCGCCCCCCACTCCCCTCCCCGCTGCCCCCAATCCCGCCGCTCCCCACTCCCCTCCTCGCTGCCCCGCCGCTCCCCACTCCCCTCCCCTGCCTACGAAGGCACGAAGGCTAGCCGCGGTGGCGGCGCATCAAGCGGAGGCGGTGCTCCTCGGCTGCACGTCACGCGGACACGGAGGTGAAGCGCTCGGGCGGCTTGGCGACGGCGAGCTAGGCAAGCAGCGCAGCGGCAAGTAGGGCGAGGGGCGGGCCGCAGGCGAGGTGGTGCGCACCACGCAGAGCCACAGGCGCGGGCGAGCAAGGAGACGTGTTTTTTGATCTGTAACCTAGAAACCAATGCTTTGTTCTTCATCGCTGCTGGAATTAGTGATTTGTGTTGCTCTTGTAACTTGGATGTGCGATTCTGTGAATTTTTTTCTCTGTTCCTAGCACCTCGGTTAGTTCGGTCATAACCGGAACCGAACCGAATTAACCAAAACCGAATTTGGTCGGTTCCCATATTTCAAAAGAACCGATCGGTTACTATTTCTTAAGGAACCAAATTTGTCAAGAAACCGAAGAACCAAACAGATCGGTTTCGGTTAACCGAATGCCCAGGGTGACTGAGCACTTACCTTTGGACTCATATATAATTCCAAACTATCGAGTCATAATCGTCAATAAACGTGATAGGTTTATCGGTCTCCACAACCTTCCACCATAAGTTCATAAATAACTTGGACCCTTATTGTAAGGAAAATGTACCCTAGGCTCATTTACTTTGGATTTTGGTGTTTGATGACCAACACAACCAAATTGGACTAATAAATTTGCAAGTGATTGTTTTGTAGTTCAATAGGGTGCAAGACGTGACTTGGACGAAGGCGACGTGATGATCCGATGATCAACACCTTAAGCAAGACTCTAGAAGCACAAGAGAAGACCCAAGTAATCAAGCATAGTCCAAGCACGAAGATAAAAACCAAGCCGGACGTAAGATCATGAAGAAACGAGCTCACAGAGGTGACTAGACGCACTGATCGGACGCTGGCGGCACTGCGACCGGATGCTCCGATCAAGAGGCTCGGCAACAGCAGGCGTCAGCAGCAGCGACTGGACGCTGAGGACTAAAAGTGATCGGACACACCGATGACACTGTTCATCATCCTAGCAACAGACTCAGCACTGCCAGACGCTGGTGGCTAATCGACCGGACGCAGGAACTGTAGCGTCCGATCGAGTACAGAGAGGTTCTAGAGCGGCGAAATTACGACCGGACACGTCTGGTGGCATGTGACCGGATGCCATCAGCGTCCGATCAGTTGTCGCGCACTCTAACGGTCGAGACGACCGGACGCATTCGGTCAGGACGACAGCAGCGTCCGGTCAATAGCAGAAAAATGGGATTTCGTCCCCAACAACTACTTTCTCAGTGGGGCTTATAAATAGACCCCCAACCGGTTATTTAAGCAGTGTAGAGCTGAGGAAACATACCAAGGGTGTTGATACACCATTTTAGTGATCTCCACTTGCATAGTGCTTAGTTATTCATTAGGTGATTAGCATAGGTACTTTGCGAAGTGCTTAGGTTGATTAGACCACCGCTTATGCGCTTGCTCTAGGTTTAGGCCTAGTGTTTAGTGAGGTTTGCATACCTCTTATCACTCGGTGCTTGTGCGCACTATTGTTATACATCGGAGGGGCTTGTAGTCTTACGAGATTACACCAACCGTGTTTGTGGTGTGGCCGCCATCGTGTACCGGAGGGAACAAGGTCCGCGGCGTTTCGGCCGGAAGCTTGATAGTGAAGACGGCGAGGAGCATCCAAGAGAGCCTTGTCGGAAGGCATGTCGGAGACCCACTTGCACGTGGGGAAGGCCTGAGGCTATCCACGAAGTTTCCCGACCGGGAGCTTGGCCCTTGCAAGGGATTCCTTGCGAGGGGCTCCAACGAGGACTAGGGGAAAGTTTGCACGCTTCTCGATACCTCAGTAAAAATACCAGAGTCATCGACGGAAGTTTGCATATCTCTACCTTGCTCTTTAGCTTCCGCATTTACATTGTATACATTACTTCTTTTGTGGTAGAGATAGCAACACACTAGCAAAACCGTAGTTGCATATTTAGATAGTTTATCTTTTGTAAAGGTTTTGCTAAGGTTAGAAAAAGAGGCCATAGTTTAGAGTCGAAATTTTAAGTTGCCTAATTCACCCCCCCTCTTAGGCGTCACGGTCCCCTACAAGTGGTATCAGAGCCGGTTGGCTCAATTTAGACCTTTGGCTTAACCGCCATTGAGCAACACTATTTAGAGTGGTTGGGATGGATATCTCTAGGCCTTCACACTTTGATGGCACTAACTTCCCCTACTATAAAGCTAGAATGGCTTGTCACCTTGAGGCGGTAGATTTGGGTGTTTGGAGAGTCACTCGTGATGGGATAAAACCCATTAAGAATCCCGATAAACCCACAAAGAGTGAAGAAAAAGAAATGCATTTCAATGCTAGAGCTAAAAATTTCTTGTTTGAATCTTTTAGCATGGATGTGTTTAACTAAGTGTTCACTTTAAATATAGCCCATGAAATTTGATTAAAACTCCAAGAGCTCCATGATGGCACAACTAATGTCCATGAGCAAAAATATTGTCTAGCTAAACAAAATTATGATTCCTTTGAAATAAATAATGATGAGCTTGTTCGTGATATGTATTCTCATTTGAATCTAATTATCAATGAGCTCCATTCAATAGGATTAACAAAGCTAGATGATGCGGACATCGTGAGGAAGATCATCTCCATGCTACCACAAAAGAAATATGCAAGCATTATCACCATCCTTCACAACATGGAGGACTTGAGCATCATGACCCCGTCCATAGTTATTGGCAACATAGTGGCATTTGAAATGTCACGCAAGATAGGTCAAGAAGAAGCCTCTTCATCAAGCAAAGGCAAAGCTCTCACATGTAGTGAGAAAAAAGAAGATGAAGGACAAGAAAGTTGAGACAAGCTCAAGCTCAAACTCCTCAAGTGAAGATGAGGATGAGGATGATGAAGATGAAGATTCAAGTGATGATGATCAATCTTCCTCCTCCACCTTCGACATTGATGAAGAATCAATCAAACTTATCAACAAGGTAGAGAAGATGATCCAAAGGCTCAATGTCAAGGGTGTGCCCATCTAAATTTAAGATCTCATTTTCACCAATAAAAAAATGAGCAAAGGAAGAAATGATGCTATGGATGCGGCGAGTTGGGGCACTTTGTGGAAGTTTGTCCAAACAAGCCCACACCCAAGACAAAGAAGAAGGCGTGCAAGGACAAAGCTCTCACATCAATAAGGTCATGGGATGATTCTTTAAGTGAAGAAGAAGACCATCACAAGAGATGAGGGCACAAGCACTCATCATCAAGCACTTCACGTGTGTGCCTTATGGCACGAGGTAACAAAAAGTCTATCCCTAGTGATAATGACAATGATAGTGATAGTGATGATGAGCTACCTTCTTATGATGAAATTGTGCAAGAAAATCTTAACTTTGCTAAAGTTTGCACTAGTCAACAAAAGAAGCTTGAAAAATTAAAAGAAAAACTAGATAGCTCACATCAAGCTTATGCTACTTTGCTTGAACAATATGAAACTTTTGTCAATCTTAATATGGAGCTATCTACTAAAATTGAGCAACTTGATACTAGTGCAAACACAAATAATTGCACAATCAATGATGAGCAACTTGTGAAGAAAAATGAAAAATTAAAGAAAAAGTTAGCTAGCCCACAAGATGCTTATAAATGTTTGCTTGCTAAAATGGAAACTATGTGCAAACATTGTGATGAGCTAACAAATAAAGTTACTAATTTTGAAGCCGTTGGTACAACCCCCACCGAGGCACCTAATAAGAAAGGTTCAATATTTGACATGCCTAAAAAGGATGCCTCTACTTCTTCCAATGATTTATGTTTAGACTCACCCTTGTGCAACTAAATTTGTGTTGAGAAAGTTGTTGTAGATACATGCACACAAGAGGTTACAAAGGAGAATGAGCAACTCAAGCAAGAAGTGGCTCGCCTCACCAAGGACTTAACTCAAGTAAAAGGCAAGACAAAGCAAGCCCAACTTCATCAAGATAACACCGCCAAGGGAGTGAAGAAGCTTGATGAAGGATAAACCGTGGTTTGCTACGTGTGCCTATGAGTGTAAGGTGAAGAATGGGGGAGGAGCAAAGAAGAAAGAGAAAAAGCAAACAAGCAAGCTCTCCAACACCTACACCAACAAGGTGGACAAGAAGGCCTCCACACCTTATCTCTTGAAGAATAAGATAAATGATAAGGTGGTGGCCATTGAGGTGAACAAGCAAGCCAACAATGGGGTCAAACGATTTTGGGTGCCAAAGGAGATCATTTTCAACATGAAGAGCACCAAGAAGGTTTGGATCCCAAAAAGGAAGTAAGAAGATCAATGGACTTTGGGGAATTTGGAGACTTAGCAAAGTATGGGTGCATTTCATGGGGTGCATCATGATGGACAAATATATTGCCAAGTGGGTTAGTGAATACTATGGACCCAAATTTCCCTTCCCATGTTAGGTAACTAGATTTAATTTCTTACAATTGGTATATTTTAGCATCTAGTTACTTTTCATGCCTAGGTTTAAATTTGCATGCTTAATCTTTGTCTTGCATACACTAGGTATATCTTATGGTAGGCTTGCTCGGTTTCATTCTTAACACTTGGAGCAGACCTACATGGTTTAAATTGTTTAGGAGCACGACACATAACTTGTTTTACAAATTGTTCATCTAATATGTGCCAAAGTCCAAATTGTAAATAATTTCTCCCAAATATCACTTTCGAATGTGATGTCACCTTTCAATTGGTATCACAAGTGGTATTTTTTATTCAAAAACCAATGTGCATGTCTTCTACAAGTATTCCATACTTGCGTACACAAATTTAGGGGGAGGTTACTCTACAAGTTGGATGCTTTGAGACTAACACCTTTTCAAGCTTATCATGTGTGTAGTAGTCTCATTGTAAGGAAAATGAAGTCCCCAGAGTTAATCATCATACTTCAAATATCCACCACCTATTACAAGTGGTATAAATCAAATTGGTTTCTACATGTGGTATTTCTAAACCGATATCATTATGTTGATTTCACTTTGGTATTTATATGCTTTCTCCATGCATTATATAGATTAAACTCCCTTGAGCATTAATTTGCCAATTATGCATAAACTACATTCTTCATCATATGTATGCATATATTTAGGGGGAGCTTAGTCTATGTAATGTGAGAGTCAAATTTTATGACCTATTCCACTCCACATACAAAGGATCACAAAGTTTGACCCTCCCTTGTGCTACTAATATCTTCCTTTTCGGTGTTTGATTCCAAAGGGGAGAATTTAGAGGATCAAAAGCAAGCATTAATTTGTAGGACCAAAAGCAAGATCATAATAATTTACAGGTGGTAATGGTCCGAGAAAGAGAGGATAGTGGATTATGGATTAGTCTATGTAATGGGGAGAATTTGTAGGACCAAAAATCAACGCTTAAATCCATAATGCCACATGGAGACATTTGCAAGGGCAAGATAAGTTTCAAAAGATATTTACATGTGGTACCTTTTAGCTTTACAATTGGTATTTTCAATTGGTATCTTTTAGTCTTACAAGTGGTACCTTTTAGCATCACATAACCTTACCCTTTGCATTGCATCCTAGCAAATAGATAGTTTTTAAATTTCAAATTTTTATTATTTGCTTGTTTTGGTCATGTTGTCATCAATCATCAAAAGGGGAAGATTGTAAGGAAAATGGACCCTAGGCCCATTTACTTTGGATTTTGGTGTTTGATGACCAACACAACCAAATTGGACTAATAAATTTACAAGTGATTATTTTGTAGTTCAATAGGGTGCAAGACGTGACTTGGACGAAGGCGACATGATGATTCGATGATCAATACCTTAAGCAAGACTCTAGAAGCACAAGAGAAGACCCAAGTAATCAAGCATAGTCCAAGCATAAAAATAGTAACCAAGCCAGACGCAAGATCGCGAAGAAATGAGCTCACAAAGGTGACCAGACGCTGGCGGCACAGCGACCAGACGCTCTCGGCAACAGCAGGCGTCAACAGCAGTGACCAGACGCTGAGGACTAAAAGTGATCGGACGCACCGATGGCACTGTTCATCATCCCGGCAACAGACTCAACACTGATCGGACGCTGGTGGCTAATCGACCAGACACATGAACTGCAGCGTCCGATCGAGTACAGAGAGGTTCCAGAGCGGCAAAATTGCGACCGGACGCGTCCGGTGGCATGTGACCGGATGCCATCAGCGTCCGATCAGTTATCGTGTGCTCTAACGGTCGGGATGACCGGACGCGTCCGGTCAGGACGACAATAGCGTTCGATCAGTAGCAAAAAAGCGGGATTTCGTCCCCAACGGCTACTTTCTCAGTGGGGCTTATAAATAGACCTCTCAACCAGCCATTTGAGCAGTGTGGACTGAGGAAACATATCAAGGGTGTTGATATATCATTTTAGTGATCTTCACTTGCATAGTGCTTAGTGATTCATTAGGTAATTAGCGTAGGTACTTTGTGAAGTGCTTAGATTGATTAGACCACCGCTTATGCGCTTGTTCTAGGTTTAGGCCTAGTGTTTAGTGAGGTTTGCATACCTCTTACCACTCGGTGCTTGCGCGCACCATTGTTGTACATAGGAGGGGCTTGTAGTCTTGCGAGATCACACCAATTGTGTTTGTGGTGTGGCCGCCACCGTGTACCGGAGGGAACAAGGCCCGCGGTGTTTCGGCCGGAAGCTTGATAGTGAAGACGGCGGGGAGCATCCGGGAGAGGCTTGCCAGAAGGCACGTCGAAGACCCACTTGCGCGTGGGGAAGGTCCGAGGCTATCCACGGAGTTACCTGAGAGCTTGACCCTTGCGAGGGATTCCTTGTGAGGGGCTCCAATGAGGGCTAGGGGGAAATTTGCGCGCTTCTCGATACCTCGGTAAAAATACCGCAGTCGTCGACGGGAGTTTGCATATCTCTATCTTGCTCTTTAGCTTCCGTATTTACATTGTATACATTACTTCTTTTGCGGTAGATATAGCAACACACTAGCAAAACCGTAGTTGCACATTTAGATAGTTTATCTTTTGCATATGTTTTGCTAAGGTTAGAAAAAAAATGCCATAGTTTAGAGTTGGAATTTTAAGTTGCCTAATTCACCTCCCTCTTAGGCATCACGGTCCCCTACACTTATAAACTTGAACTTCAAATTATTTTCATCCCCAGGCTTGATGAATAGTCAAACCTTTCTCATTAGCTATCACATATAAAGGTCAATGAATAGCAAGACTGGAAGAACCAAACCCACATTGCTCCCTTTCAAAAAGGAGAGGCATTATGAGTCAAGAAGTTAAAAATATTAGGATTACTGGTATTATATTTGTAATAAAAATTTTCTTCCAAATGCCATTATCACTCATGTGATATCTAGTGATCCAATAAGCTAACAAACAAAGGTTCATGTTTTCCAAATCAAGGATGCCCAAACCTCCACACTCCTTTTTCTGGGTAATTTGTTGCCAATGAGAAATGGTATTTATGCTTACTATCTAGATTGTCCCAGAAAAGGTGACCCATATGGGAATTAATAGCTTCAACAGACCACTTAGGAAACTTGATAACAGACATAAAGTAAATAGGTATACTTGCTAAACAGGATCTAATAAGAAGCGTCAATCTTCCTGCATAGGAGAGGAACCTTTCCTCCTGATAATTTTGTCAGACTAGGTTGAATATCGTCCCTTCTAAGCTTATCATAATGTAAGGGGACTCCCAAGTACTTAACAGGAAAATCGCCTATTTTGCAACAAAACTGTCTAGCTAGATGATTAGCCTTTTTTAAACGCAAAACTAAATGATTAGCCTCATCCTCGTCCATACCTATGGTCATAAGATCACTTTTATCAAAGTTAATTCTCATGCCAAACAAGTGTTCAAAATAAGATAACAACCACTTCAAATTAATAGCTTTTTCCACATTACTACCATCTAGAAATAAAATGGTGTCATCAGCATACCATAAGCTAATGACACCGCCAGGGCAATGACCAGGTAATAGACCAGAGATAAGATTTTGGTCTGCTGCCTTAATCAACATCTTTGTAAAAACACCCGCAATCAAATTAAACAAGCCAAAAATTGGTTGTGAATACTTAACAAATAATTGTGTGACACGAAATTAAAGCACATGAACAGAGTAAAAAAAAAAGTCTGCAACATAACATTTTTTTGACTGCAAGAGGGGGGGGGGGGGGGGGGGGGGGGAGGCTCCCCACCTGTTTTGTTTTATTACATTGATCTAGGCTCAATGAGCCCATCAGTTTCAAGGTTTACAACATCATCATTTACAAAACTGTTTACTGATTGATCTAGGCTCAATGAGCCCATCAGTTTCAAGGTTTACAACATCATCATTTACAAACTGTTTACTGATTACATAGAGGCAACAAAAGTTGGCACCAAACATCCGCTACCTCCCTGTCCTTAGGCAATCGTAACCTCCATAGCTTTGCATCGCTGTGCATTAACAAGAAGACCTGGTGTGTGAGAGACTCTTGTCTGAATATTGCTGCATTCCCACGTTTCCAGAGATGCCAGTAGCAAAGGGCTGCAAAAGTGGAGAAATGCTTCCTGGGATAATGATCCGGACATGCTATATCGCATATGCAATCATCGGTTGCAACTGCTGGTGGTACAACTATAATGATCCAAACATCTGCAGCATAACATAGTCCAACAAGAATACGCTATCGACTATATCTGCTTAACTGATGCAAAACTCTATACAAGTGACATGCAAGGCGCGATGGTACAACTCACTACTGGAAACAGGGCCTTTACCGAGTGCAAACTGCTTTGCCGAGTGTTAAAAATCGGGCACTCGGCAAAGACCGCACTCGCCAAAGAATTGCACTCGACAAAGAGTTCTTTGCCGAGTGCCGGTCACTCGGCAAAGGACTTCTTTGCCGAGTGCCAGGCTCTCGGCAAAAGCACGGCACTCGGCATAGGCTGCCCCACGTAACAGTGTTCGGCTACGTCCTTTTTTGCTGAGTGCCTGCTGTTAGGCACTCGGCAAAATTTTTTTTTGGAAAAAACTTTGCCGAGTGCCCCTGACACGGCATTCGGCAAAGATTCAATTTTTTTAAATGGCTTTGCCGAGTGCCCACTGATTCGGCACTCAGCAAAGATAGGAATTAAAAAAAATTTTGAAATACCTTTGCCGAGTGCCTTATTTTTGGCACTCGGCAAAGACCCCCTTTGTCGAGTGCCATGCCTCGGCGCTCGGTAAAGCTTTTTTTTTGTTTTTGGCCTCCAAATTTTTTGTGCAGCTCTTTTTAAGTACCAGGAACTCCTCGTTAGAATTTGGGGATTTTTTATGGCTTTTTGATATATTTAGTTACTTTATTTTGTTTACTTGAATTTTTTCAAAAAATATAAATTTGAACTGCACGTGGTACGAATAATGGAATTTAATGATTCAAAAAATAATAGTCATGTTACTGAGTATAGTGTGAGGCCGTATCCAGGAACGGACCCAAAATTTCGGACATCTTGTTCACGAAACATGACCGTGAACTTACGTGCGAAGTATTTTTAAATTATATAAAAAGAAAACGAAGTCTGAAAATCATGAAACTTGTCAAGATATCATGATATCGTATGTGGAGGCTATGATAAAAATTTCAGAAGATTTCGTACAAGCTGTCACGTACGATGTTTGCAAACCGAAGAATCTCCGAAGAAGTTTCAAGATTTCGTGAAGAGGGCGACGAGGTGGTAAGCATCGTACGTGATAAACTTTCGTGAAATCTTCTAAAATTTTTATCATAACCTCCACAAACGATATCACAACATCTTGACAAGTTTCATGATTTTCGGACTTCGTTTGCTTTTTATATAATTTAAAAACACTTCGCACACAAGTTCACGGTCATGTTTCGTGAACAAGATGTCCGAAATTTTGGGTCCATTCCTGGATATGACCTCACACTACACACAGTAACATGACTATCATTTTTTGAATCATTAAATTCCATTATTCGTACCACATGCAGTTCAAATTTATATTTTTCGAAAAAAAATCAAGTAAATGAAATAAAGTAACTAAATATATCAAAAAGCCACAAAAAATCCTCAAATTCTAACGAGGAGTTCTTGGTACTTAAAAAGAGCTGCACAAAAAATTTGGAGGCCAAAAACAAAAAAAACTTTGCCGAGCGCCGGGGCATGGCACTCGGCAAAGGGGGTCTTTGCCGAGTGTCAAGAATAAGGCACTCGGTAAAGGTATTTCAATTTTTTTTAATTCCTATCTTTGCTGAGTGCCGAATCAGTGGGCACTCGGCAAAGACATTTTAAAAAAAATTGAATCTTTGCCGAGCGCCGTGTTAGGGGCACTCGGCAAAGTATTTTTCAAAAAAAAAATACTTTGCCGAGTGCCAGATCGGAGACACTCGGCAAAGAATTTTTTTTAAAAAAATAACCTTTGTCGAGTGCCAGGCCAGATGGCACTCGACAAAGAGGCGGTTAAAAAAATTAAAAAACCCTTTGCCGAGTGCCAAATCGGGGGCACTCGGCAAAGGGGGGATTTAACCCCCCCCCCCCGGCTGGGCCGGCCCACACACAAGCACGCACGCACGTGCCACCGCCCGCGCCCGCGCCGCCCACGCGATCGCGCCGCCCGGCCACCCGCGCGCCCGCGCCGCCACCGCCACCGCCCACGTCGCCCGCGCGCCCACGCGCCCAGCCACAGTCCCTCCCTGCACGCCCAGCCGCAGCCCCTCCCCGCGCCGCACATCGACGCCTGCCATCGCCCCCGCCCCCGTGCCCGCGTGTGGCCGAGCGTGGCCAGCTCGCCCACGCCGGCCCACCAACGCCGACGGGTGGAGGAGGGGAGGAGGAGGAGGAGGAGGGGGAGGAGGGGGAGGAGGAGGAGGAGTAGGAGCCAGCCCTACCCCCGGCCGTGCCCCATGAACCGCCCGCCCCGACGCCGCCAGTGTCCGACCCTGTTCCTGCCTCCGACGACCCCGACCCCAACGCCGCCCGCCCCTACCCCCGGCGCCCGTCAGGTATGCCCTCTCTCTTGTTGTTGTTGTTGTGGTAGTGATAGTTGTAGTAGTAGTAGTGCTAGTGGTAGTAGTAGTATTATAACTAGTGGTAGTAGTAGTAGTAGAAGTAGTGGTAGTAGTAGTAGTAGAACTAGTGGTAGTAGTAGTAGCAATAGTGGTAGTAGTAGTAGAACTAGTGGTAGTAGTAGTAGCAATAGTGAAGTAGTAGTAGAAGTAGTGGTACTACTTGGATATATTCTTCTGCGTGGATTGATATCCAAACTACATGGCTTCTCTTGAGACATATGTGCTTGTCGGCCATCATGCCGTTGTTTTTTGCAGGTTTTGGAAACCTCACCATGCAGGGGAGGTTCTGCCAATTTTTTTTAAATGACAGTTTTTGTTCCATTTTTGTAGAGAAGAGCCCATCGGAGCCGAGTCAGAGTTCCTGTCGCCGTGCTGGTCTGCCTGCACCGCATCGCCTCGCCACTGCACCGACCCGCCACGGCCCCGCTAGCCTGACTCTGCCGCCACCCTAGGTATAACCCCTCTTTCCGTATCATGGTCATAGATCGCGTAACCCAGTTAGGCGTCTCCCGTTCGAAAGAGATACGGTTGGAGGTATGCAGATCTTTGCATATCTATGACCGTATCTGTTTCAGATTGTCCACATTTTTTGGACAGCCCGCGGATGCGTAGATGGGTTAGTTTCCATGGTCTGCTCTGGTCTGAGACAGAGTTTCGGCATCACCTCCCTATTGTTCTTCGGATACGCACTCTTCTTTGGCATGACGTGTATCTGGAGAACAGCAGGGAGGTGCTACCGAAATTTTGTCTCAGATAGGAGTAGAGTATGGAAACTAACCTCATCTACATATCCGTGGGTGGGATTAGGACCTATCCTCACCTATTAGATAGTAGGAACACCATATAGATGCAATTGATGGTTACATTACTCGTTGATACATATGTTAGAGGATGGATGACCGTCAGTGGATGTACACGGGCTGGAGAAGTTAGAGTGATTACACCACGAAATGGATGAACAAGATCGATGCTTTCTTGAATAGTGCATTTGGCAAGGCTGCTAAAGGATATTGCCTAGTTTTGTGTCCCTGCAGCAAATGTGGAAACAAGAGAAGGGTAAACAAGGTGGAAATGGGTAAACATCTTGTGAAGAATAGATTTACGTCGGACTACACCCGGTGGGTCCACCATGGTGAAGCCCATCGTATGAGAGAGGAGGTGGTGAGACCACGGGTGGAGGCTTTTGATGCTGATGCCGGGGTAACAGACATGTTAGATGACTTTCACCAAGGATAGTTCAATGAGGGACGTGAGAAGGAGGAGATGGAGGTAGTCGCACAGGAGTTCTATGACATGATGGACTCGGCATAGAAACCCCTTCACGATTGGTCAATGGTGTCTCAACTGGATGTCATTGGACGCTTAATGGGGTTGAAGTCTGAGTTAAACTTGAGTCAAGAAGGCTTCGATAAGATGTTGGCCATGATTGGCACCCTGCTTTCGGAGGGCCACATTCTACCAAAGAGCATATACGAGTCATAGAAACTCCTTCATGCACTTAAGATGTCGTATGAGCAGATACATGCTTGTTTGAAGGGGTGCGTCCTATTTAGGAAAGAACACGAGCATGCAAAGTTCTGTCCAAAGTGTAAATCCTCCAGGTACCTGGAGGTAGACTCTGATGATGGCCAGAAGAGGCAACTTACGATCCCCATGAAAATCCTACGATACCTTCCGTTCCTACCGAGGATCCAACGGCTATACATGATCGAGGAATCCATGAAACAGATGACACGGCATAAAAATGGCAAACGGTATAATCCTGACAAGATGGTACATCCATCCGATGGTGAAGCTTGGATCCGCTTTAATGACAAACATCGTGATAAAGCAGATGAGGCTCGTAATGTACATGTCGCGCTAGCAATAGATGGGTTCAATCCTTATGGAATGATGGCTGTCCCATACACATGTTGGCACGTCTTCGTTATCCCCCTTAATCTCCCCCCCCCGGTGTCTCCTTTCAATGACATAACATATTCTTGTCATTGATAATTCCTGGACACCCAGGGAGTAATATGGGTGTGTTCATGGAGCCCGTGTTTGATGAATTGGTCCGTGCTTGGGACGAAGGGGTATGGACATACGATCGAGCTACAAAGACAACCTTCAAAATGAATGTTTGGTACCACTACTCCCTGCATGACTTCCTGGCGTATGGGATATTCTGTGCCTGGTGTGTTCACGGGAAGTTCCCATGCCCAATATACAAGGAAGGTGTGAGGTTCATTTGGTTGCAGAAGGGTGGCAAGTATTCATCATTCGATAGACATCATCAATTCCTACCTCTTGACCATCCATTCAGACAAGACATCAAGAACTTTACGAAAGGTATCAAAGTGACAAACCCTGCACCGCGAATGATGACTGGTGCTGAGGTTTATGCTCAGATAGATGCTCTCGTGCCCAATGAAGAAGGTGGTTTTGTGGGATATGGTGAGCAACATATGTGGACTCATATCTCGAGCATGATGAGGCTCCCCTATTTCGATGACCTTCTTCTACCACATAACATTGATGTAACGCACACTGAAAAGAATGTCATCGAGGCACTTTGGGCAACACTCATGGACACTAAAAAGTGTAAGGACAACCCTAAGGCTAGAGTGGACCTAGCAACGTTGTGCGATAGACCAAATCAAGAGATGCAGCCTCCTAGTCATGGCAAGACCTAGAGAAGGCCTAAGGCCAATTTCATCTTGAAAAAAGACCAAAGGAGGGAAGTACTTAAATGGATCAAGACGCTAATGTTCCCTGATGGGTATGCAGCGAATCTAAAGAGAGGAGTGAACTTAGGCACTCTACGAGTCAGCGGGATGAAGAGTCATGACTATCACATATGGATTGAGCGGCTTCTTCCGGCGATGGTTCGAGGCTATGTCCCGGAGCATGTCTGGCAAGTGCTGGCAGAGTTGAGCTACTTATTCCGCCAGCTTTGTGCCAAGGAGCTCTCTCGAACCATCATTGATGACTTAGAAAAAGCGGCACCCATGTTGCTCTGTAAGTTGGAGAAGATCTTTCCACCCGGCTGCTTCTTGCCGATGCGGCATTTGATTGTGCACCTCCCATATGAGGCACGGATGGGGGCCCCATGTAGAACCATTGGTGCTATCCAATCGAGAGATGTCTGAAGACTCCTCGCAAAAAATGTAGAAATAAAGCCAAAATTAAGGCTTCCATTGCAGAGGCATACATTCTAGAGGAGGTGTCAAACTTCATAGAGAAATACTACACTGAGAACCTTCCTAGCGTTTATAATCCACCCCCTCATTACAATGCTGGCGAAAATGAATCGAACCTCAGCCTTTTCCAAGGGCAACTCAGAAGCGCAAGTGCATCAACCACTAAGCAATTGAAAAATGAAGTGGCACAGTATCATGCTATATGCGTTGACCAACCTTGTTGAGGTGCAGCCGTTCATTGGGTAAGTTCTAAACGAAGTTGTTTTATTTTGTCATATGTCCTTGTTTCTTCGTCCAACCCCCTTGTTTCTCATTGGTACAGGGAATTTCTTCATTAATCCTGGCATGGATCAAGGCAACCTACCCTATAAGAAAATAATACCCTTCTTTCACAGGGTGCGGGACCAGAGAGCCTCGATTTTATTTATTGGTTCAAACAGAAAGCCCAAACTAATGCACCTATAAGTGACGAGCTGAGACAGGTTGCAAATGGCTATGCCGTTAGGGTCAAGTCATTTACCGGTTATGACATGAATGGATATCGTTTTCACACAGCAAGCTACGAGCAGAGTCGGCCCAATCAAAAAACCACAAACAGCGGAGTTGTTACGCCCGGCACTGATGGACAAGACTATTATGGAAGAATTGAAGAAATCTATGAACTATCATTCTATGGTTCCAAACCTCTTACTCCTGTCATATTCAAATGCCACTGGTTTCATCCTGGTGTAACGAGACAGACCCCTAAGCTTGGGCTAGTCGAGATTCGATAGGATTCCATCTATCCTGGAAAAGATGTCTACATTGTGGCTTAACAGGCCGTCCAGGTTTATTATACGTCATACGCGTGCAAAGACGCCGAGCATCTTAAGGGTTGGTCTATTGTGCACAAGGTATCACCACACGGTAAACTACCTGTCCCAAACAATGAAGATTACAACTTCAACCCAAACACATATGATGGAGAGTTCTATCAAGAAGATGGGCTACAAGGGTGGTTTGACATAGACTTAACCGAATAGATAGGAATGGAAGTAGACAATGAAAGGGATGATGACGAGGACGCTAGAGACGAGGTGCGAAATCTGAAGGACATACAAATGCTTGAGCGATTACGTTTTGATAATAATAATGAAGACATCATTCCTCCTTCGGATAGTGTTGATGAGTTGGGCAATGTTGATAGTGATGACGAGACCTATGATCCAGCTAATCTCAATCATGAAGATTATTTCTAATACATGTAATACTATATTTTTTGTAATTATGTTTTGTTCATTTTTGCATATATTTCTAATACATGTATTACTATGTTTTTTGTAATTATGTTTTGTTCATTTTTGCACCTATTTCTAATTATGTCTTGTTTTTCTTTTTTATTACAAGTGATTGAACAAAGATGGCGGGCGACCATCATAGGTCTGTGAACTCGATTTACCAAAGACCACGCTAGCTGCAGGAGGAGACGGAGGGATCGAACAGGAGGAGGAGGAGGAGGACCGCCAGCCATAGGAGGGGGCCGTCTCCTCCCACGCCGTGTGAGGAGGAGCTAGAGGAGGACCGCCAGCCGTAGGAGGGGCCCATGGATGAGTTCGACAGACGGACAAGGAGGAGGAGGAGGGGGAGGCAGCAGGCATGAGTTCCGCTTCCTTCGACTCCTCTTCGAGTGTCTACTTGCGAGGTCCCACGAGCCTCCCACAGGTTTCACTTCCTCACCAACGCCTAGTGATTCGCCCCGAAGGGCAAAAGTAAGTAACTTTATATGTTATCACCACTACTTCATATGATATGATGAAAAAAACTAATAATTTTTCTTAATCACTTGTGTAGGAACTGGGTGGTTGTGTCGGGTGGTAGCGCACAGCTAGTCAACGGCATCCTGGGTCTTCTATGCAGGCAACACTTCCCCGGCATTGTCACATACACATCAAAGACGGAGCCGGCCTACTCGTTTGACCACTATGCCATCACCCCCAATGCGGAGTACCCCAACAAGGCGGCGCGGGTGAAGGCAGAGTTTTGGGTAAGTCTCCCTCGCACAACATTGCTCAATACGTCGCATTTATTGGACTTTTCTTGAAATAATGAATGGATACATCGTTTTTGTATGCAGACTTATTACAGATACGAGGAGGGATTTGAGGCCAGGGCGGAGCAGGTGACTACCAAAGCCTGTAAAAAACTCGTCACTAACATGCATCACGAGGTGCGCATCCAGGCCATCGTAATCTACTACGGGTCGAAGCTTGGAGAGAGGAAAACCAAGAAAGACGCAAGAGAGATGCAGCTGACCCAGAAGCAGTACCTTGAGGTAAATGAAGAACATCAATATTGATTCATTTTGAGATTAAGTTGGTTGAATTTGATCTTCTTATATGTCCAATACTTGATGACGTGTAGATGATTCCCTGGTGGTGCCAAGCATATCCCGAGTGCTGGGCGATGATGGGGGAGAGGTGGTTCACGGAGAAGTACCTCAAGATGCACAGAGATGCCCAAGACCGTCGTTTGCAGATGCAAGGTCCAGCACACCATAGAGGCAGACGCAGCCTCGCCGGATACAAACAAGCATGGGTACGCGGATTCATTTATCTATTGTGACGCTCAGTTCTGCCTGATTTCTAATCATCGTGCTGCCTTTCTCGCAATCGGCATCACATAGTGGCTAGGCTTGCTCGGACTTCCAGGCATGGTGTATGGCCCACAAGGGCAAGGCGACGTCCGACGTCTCCTTCAACCTAGAGGACCCGCCCGAGGCATACACGAACCTAAGTGTCCACTCCCGCATCAGTGAGTACACTAAGGTGGCGAGGTCGTTCCATGGGTCAGACCACGATCCGAGCACCCAGAACTTCAATGGAGAGGCCATCATGAGGGCGGGGCAAGGCAAGAAGCATGGGCGGTTCTGGCTTGGCGACGGCGTCATCGACACGGCCTCTACTCCCTCTCTCTCCTAGATCCGAGCACGGAGCACGAGCGAGAGCCTAGCCATTCACACATGGTCGACCATTGCACGGCACTAGGTCGACGCACTCGAGGTTATTCCTGTTTTACTCATCATACATTGATCTTTACACACCTTAATTAGCTTTGCATTACTAAAACATTGGAGTGAAATATTGCAGGGCCGGCTGGAACAAGAAATGAGGCAACGTCAGGAGCTGGAGGCCGGGCAGCAGAGGATGGCGGCCCAGCTGGAGGCCGAGCGGGCCGAGCGACAGGCCCAGGCGCAGAGGCTGACGGACATTACGGAGTTCCTATAAGGGCTTGGGCAACATGTGGGCTTCTCTCTACCAGCTGGGCTGTTGATTCCACCTCCGCGTCCTGCAGCTGCAGCTACTCCTGTGAGTATGAAAGTTTTTTACTTTCACTTATGCTTTGCTTGTATGGCCTCTACCTTCCTAGATTAGCTATCTAAATAATCTTGTCTCACATGCAATCTTTACTCCTTTGTGCAGTCTCCATCTGATGGTGGTTCGAATAATCCACCTCATGCACCTCCGAATGATGGAGCTGGGCCTTCACCACAGTCGCAGTGGCCGAGATGAGTGCACATTGTATTTTTTTCATTTGTTGTTCACTTGGTGATGGACTTGTGATATACGTGTGATGCACTTATGGACTTTGATGGACCTGTGGATTTATTTGGATGGACTTGAGCACTTATTATTATATATGTGATATATATTGTGATGGATGTGATATGTGGATGGATGAGATATATATGTGATGGATGAGATATATATATGATGAATGAGATATATATGTGATATATGTTTGTATGAATTTATTTATCATGATGGAATGTAAAAAAATTAAAAATTGCTGTTTTGGATCACTTTGCCGAGTGTTGCACTCGACAAAGGACTCCGTTGCCGAGTGTCATGGTCACAGCACCCGGCAAAGCTAGGAAAATGGGTGCTCGGAAAATCATTTTTCCAGCTTTGTCAAGTGCCATGACCATGGCACTCGGTAAAGATTTTTTTTAAAAAAAATTCAAACTTTGCCGAGTGCCAGCCAGAGGGCACTCGACAAAGAATTTTTTTTTAAAAAAATCAAACTTTGCCGAGCGCCGGCCAGGAGGACACTCGGCAAAGAATTTTTAGAAAAAAAAAACATATTTGCCGAGGGCCGGATAGAGGGCACTCGGCAAAGAATTCTTTTTTAAAAAAAATAAAAAAATCTTTGCCGAGTGCCTGCAGGGTTGGCACTCGGCAAAGCGACCGTCAACGGGGTTGGCGCCACGACGGTCGTTTTTCTTTGCCGAGTGCCCCCGGGGCTCTCGGCAAAGCCTTTGCCGAGTGCCCGATAAAAGACACTCGGCAAAGAGAGCTTTGCCGATCAATTTTTTGCCGTGTGTTCTTTACCGAGTGTCGCACCCGGCAAAGGCTTTGCCGAGTGCAATTTGGCCTTTGCCGAGTGCCTCAGGCACTCGACAAAGAACCTGAATCCAGTAGTGACTATTGACTATCGACAAAAGAATACTACATCAAAATGCATGCATGTCACAATACTTTACCTCCTAAACTCTTTACCCCAAAGTAAGCTAAACCGAAATAGAATGAAAACCCAATCATTGAGGTAGGCTCACCAAAACAAATGCATCAGCTTGCACTTTACATTGACCCTCTTCTTTGTAATCATCCAATCATTGCATTATTTTCTTTATATGTGAAGTAATATCATTTTTAAGGGACTTGATATGACTCCATAGAATTGTCATTACATAGTTCTTAACACCAATACAATTAATGCACACACTTATACACCTCGATAACAGTCTGAAAATATGCATGACTCAGTAGCTGGGCAAAGCAATGTTTAGTGCGATGGCGACAATGAAGGAGGCCGAGATGAGATAAACAAACAGTGGCCTTCTAATATAATTTTCGAACAAAAGGCTTCTGGCGAAACAGCAAATTTGATAGACCAGGCCCGACGGGCGATTCTGTAAGTTGACGAGTCCTCTCCATCCGGCTCGCCGCCATACTGCTTTCGCCATCCCAAGCTGCATGGGAAGCCAAATTCCGGGGGTGCATAATAGCACTGTAGCCAAACACACCGTGTACACAAAGACAATAAGGACACGATTGGTGTGATCCAGCACCAGATGAAATGCAAAAGCAAACGCGGCGATCAAAAACTGCCATGCCACCGGCACCAACCCAGATGCCACTGTGTTATAGCGGGAACGATGATTGCGGGGGATTATTTCTCTTGCACCGTATATAAGGAAGGAGGTTGCTATGATGGAGCTGGCGAAGGCCATGGTGTCTGACACCACAAATGCTCTGAAGGCGAACTTTTTCGCAAGTATCGCCGTCCCCGCATTTGGGTGGTCATCGGCGATAAACCCCCCCGGCACGGTGAATGCTGCCGTGAATGCCACAGTGGCGATCAGGACTGATCCAATGGTTCCAGTTTTTCCGTCCTCGTTGGACGGTTCATCCTCAGTTGCTTCGATTTTGTTTTGAAACAAATCAGCGAGTTTCTTGTCTACATGCAAGGGGTGAACTCCATCTAAAGTAAGGGTATTGGTAACTCCAGACCACCACAGACAACGGAAAAGAACAGAGCATGGATCCTGTGGATGAGCAAACGAAGAAAAAGGCATTTCAGTTTTTCCTTTCAGACGGACCAAATTAAAAGTGCTGTTAATTAATAAGTGTGAGCAAAACGGAGCTGTGTGTTAGCTGTGTGTTTAGTGTACGTGTACTTTATGCCAAGCATTCAGCACACTGTTACTAATTAGAAACTTCTAACGGAGTCTGCACCTTAATCCTGAGAAGACACACTAAAAATATATAAATTAAAGATAATAAAAAATATTTAGCCATTGCTACAATAGACTCCAATGATCATCGACGATACTAATAACTATTAGATATATTCTGTTTTATTAAAATTACCCATTTCTGTAATTATAAAATCAGGCAAAAACTTCGTACCATCGTAAAAAAAATATATGGGCGGAAGAACGAGGAAAAAATTTACCAGGATATAGAACACTCTTCCGCATTGCTTCGCACGGTAACCAAGATCTCCTGCAGTGAGGCCATCCTTGTTGGTAATGCCTATATCCACAGTCATTACCTGCAGCAGTAAACTGAAGATCCGTGGAAATCCGTGTTTGGCAGCTAAATGCAGCGCCGTGTTTCCATCAGCGTCTGTCGCATTTAGCAGCATCGCGAACTTCTCGTCCTGGCAGATGTGGCGAACCACAGTTTCCTTATTATGTTCAACAGCACAATGAAGCAAATTTCTTCCTCTATCATCAACCAGTTCAAAGTAATCCGGGCATTTCTTTATGAGCTCATCAATAATCCTTGAACTCCCCATCATAGCAGCAGTATGCACTGGAAATAAGCCATGGTTATCTGGAATGCGAGATTGCTCAGATGTATGACCATCTAGGAATAGGTCAACAACATCGAGTCTTCCATACAGTACTGCATATTGAAGAGGTGTTCTTCCTGACGAATCAACTTCAGTAAGCAATCTTGGACCAACAGGTTCCCATTTCAGTAATTCTCGAGGTATTTCTGGTTGAAAATGAGCATCTCGTTACCAAGTGTGGATCACAAGTTGCAATTTACTAAACTAAGAAGCAGAACTTGTTTGAAATCAAATTCAAATACCAGTAAATGTTTGTACCTTGGATACTAGCTGCTGCAACGTGTAAAGCAGTCCGTCCCTCCGGACCGGAAAAAGACGCCGGCGATTGCGTCCCATCTTGCGACGGTCGTAGAAGTGACTGGACCATCTGCAGCGAGTTAATTGAGGCCGCCAAGTACAACGGTGAGAAACCGCCATCAGTTGCGAGAGAAGCCAGCTCGGGAGCTTCTTTCATCAGCAGATCCACCACCCTGGTATGGCCGTGCCTGACAGCTTCATACAGGGCGGTGGCGCCCGTCCAGTTCCTCGCGCGCAGAGCCATCTGCGCGTCCGCTCCAGTTGTAGTCCGCATCGTGGCCAAGATGCTGGCGGCCACGTCCCTGCTCCCGGACTTGGCCGCACAGTGCAGCGGCGTGTCCAGGCACTTGTTGCGCGTGGCGACGAGCGAAGGCGCCCTGTCGCAGATGAGTGCCGCGAGCTCGGCGTGGCCGCGGCTGGCGACCAGATGCAACGCTGTATTCCCATTGCTGGTCACGCCGAGGAGGCAGCTCGTTCCCGGCGGCGGCGGCGGCGGCGGAGGCACTGCGCCCGGTGCCACCGCGGCCTGGACGGTTATCGCCACCTGGCCATTTGTTTGCTTTCCTCTTCGCAGCAACTCTGCCAAACCGACCGTGTCGCCGGCGGGAAGCACCCGGAGCAATTCTAAGCTCAGGCCCATTCGGTGAGGGCCGAATGCAACCATATCCGCCATGATTGACTAGGAAGTTTGGATCTGCGAATGGTATATTTAACAAGATTGCTTAATGGAAGGTCCCGTGACGGTCAAAGAATGAATTGCGTGCTTAATTTTAATTTTTATAATCCGCTTAAAATAAACAACCACAAAAAACCATAAACTATCCTGTTAAGATGTGCACTTGAGGTTTTTATAGTGTGATCTAACTTGCCATTAGTCTACATGTATACACTACGAAGCTTCTCTAAACTTGGAGGGGTCTCCTTGTCGTACAACCAGAGAGCAACCACATTGCGCTGCAAAAGCAGTCCATAGGACTAAATTATTTCTTATGGACTGGCTGAAACATCGTGGAAGAAACAATAGAGCAGGACATAGCAAAAGTCGCCCATAGGATTATGGACCGTCCATAAGAAATAAAAAAAAATTCTCTCCGTCTCTCTCTGTACCGGCCCTCGAGGCTGCCGCCCCGGCCATCCGCGCCGCCTGTGAGGCCACCACAGCCATTCACGCCAGCGAGGACACCGCCACAGGCATCCGTGTGGCCCGCCACCATCTGCACGTCGAACATGAGGAGAAGCGGCCACCAAGCGGCGCCGCCTCCACGCCAGCGAAGGAGAAGCAGATGAGGGAGGGGCCGGACCTCGGCCCGTAGCCTCGCCGGCGGAGGAACAGAGGAGGGACGGACCATATCTCAGTCACCCTGGCCATTCCGCCGCAAAGGAGAAAGAGGAGGTGGACGCCGGCCTTCCTCCAACAGAGGAGGAGAGGAGGTGGGCGCCGGTATATGCAGGAGAAGAGGAGGGCGGCACTAGAGGAGAGAACGAGCGGCACCAGAGTGGAGTCGCGGAGAAGATGCGATGCGCCGCGAGAGGAGTGGATTGCGGGGAGTAGATGCTGCTCGTCAATTGGGACTGTGGGTTTTTTTAATTTTTATGTGGACCCCACCTTATGGGTTGGACATTGTGAAAGATGAAATAGCAAAAGACTACTGACATCGAGGCCCACTCATATGGACTGGTTTGGCATATACATTGAGCTTGCTTTGATACAGTAACGCTGCTCCAATGGAGATAGGAGGGTATCTGCCTAGAGGGCCTCCAATGCTCTTGCTTGCAAGCATATATAATAAGGCTGCAACAGCCCAAAACTCCTAAAGCTGTCAAGCTCTAAGTTATGAATTTTAGTGTCCATCCTAGCATAGGATATGATATTGTTCTTCCTGAGAGGATGGATGGAGTGTAGAAAACACCAGCTCTAACTTATCTCAGCCTTGGGACACTCCAACACACTCAAACAAGTGAGACGGCTCCATGTATATGCCCCCATCCCCTTTTTTCTCGCTCACGCAAAATGTTTACGCGTCTTTGTATTAAGGTAAAAAATATTTAATACAACACGCTTTAGCGGTGCCCTAGGTGGTCAGAAGAGTGGTCTATTGACGCTCGGACCCTCCCTAGTGTACTTAAGGCTATATTATTACATTGGACACTGATCAACCCGACTTGCAGAGCTGGCTCCCATACGCTTCAAGACAAGGTGCTCACCTCGCTTGGATGCCGGTGAAAGGTCCTAGTATGGCTAGAGGGGGGTGAATAGCCTATTTAAAAATCTACAAATCAACTAGAGCAATTTGATTAGTATGACAAAAGGCGTAATGCAAACTTGCTCTAGCTCTACAAGGGTTGCAAGCCACCTATCCAATAATTCTAGTTGCAATGATTACTTAGGCACCCAAACTTGCTATGTAACTACTCACTAAGAGCTCTCAACCTTACTACTCCAAAGAGCTCAACTAGATGAATGTAAATAATAAAGCAAGCTCTCAATTCTAATTACACTAAAGAGCTTATATCAACTAGTTTGCAAGAATGTAAATAAGTGAGTAGGGTGATTATACCGCCGTGTAGGGGAAGAACCAATCACAAGATGAATATATAGCCAATCACTGGGAGAATGCCAAAGACAAGAGACAATCGATTTTCTCCCGAGGTTCACGTGCTTGCCAACACGCTACGTCCCCGTTGTGTCGACCAACACTTGATGGTTCGGTGGCTAAGAGGTGTTTTACAAACCTCGTCCACACGATAGGACACCGCAAGAACCGACCCACAAGTGAGGTAACTCAATGACACAAGCAATTTACTAGAGTTACCTTTCGGCACTCCACCGGGGAAGGTACAACTCCCCTCACAATCACCGAAGGCGGCCATGAACAATCACCAACTTGTGCCGATCCTTCACCGCTGCTCTAACCATCTAGGTGGCGGCAACCACCAAGAGTAATAAGCGAAATCCACAGCGCAACACGAATACCACGTGCCTCTAGATGCAATCACTCAAGCAATGCACTTGGATTCTCTCCCAATCTCACAATGATGATGGATCAATGATGGAGATGAGTGGGAGGGCTTTGGCTAAGCTCACAAGATTGCTATGTCAATGAAAATGTGCAAGAGTTGGAGCTTGAGCCGGCCATGGGGCTATAAATAGAGCCCCCATCAAATAGAGCCGTTATACCCCTTCACTGGGCAAAACGCGCTCTGATCGGACGCTTCGGTCAACCTGACCGGACCCTGGAGTAAGCGTCCGGTCCACTGATTTTTGCTACGTGTCACTCTGAGTTAAAACTGAACCGTCAGATCACAACGGCTAAGTGCTGACCGGACGCTCTGACTAAATCGACCGGACGCTGGAGCTTCAGCGTCCGGTCGAGTATAGTAAGGGTCAAAAACCGTTTTCCCTCTACCGGACGCGTCCGGTCCACCTCGACCGGACACAGCCCAGCGTCCAGTGGTATACCCTAGCTACTGTACCGTCAGGTCAGTGCGACCGGATGCAGGCAGACGGCGTCCGGTGCATTCAGATCCAGCATCCGGTCACTTGACCGACACTGGCATCTCCTCTGTCTTCTTCACCCTTGCTCAAATATGCTAACCACCAAGTGTATCACCTTGTGCACATGTGTTAGCATATTTTCACAAATGTTTTCAAGGGTGTTAGTACTCCACTAGATCCTAAATGCATATGCAATGAATTAAAGCATCTAGCGGCACTTTGATAACCACATTTCGATACGAGTTTCACTCATCTTAATAGTATGGCTATCTATCTTAAATATGATCACACTCACTAAGTGTCTTGATCACTAAAACAAAATGACTCCTACATTTTATACCTTTGCCTTGAGCCTTTTGTTTTTCTCTTTCTTCTTTTCCAAGTTCAAACATTTGATCATCACTATGCCATCACCATTGTCATGATCTTCATCATTGCTTCATCACTTGGAGTAGTGCTACCTATCTCATAATCACTTTGATAAACTAGGTTAGCACTTAGGGTTTCATCAATTAACCAAAACCAAACTAGAGCTTTCAATCTCCCCCTTTTTAGTAATTGATGACAACCCTTACACAAAGATATGAATTTAAGTTCATTTGAATCCATGTTGCTTGCCCAAGCATATTTACCATGTATAAAGGATATGAACAAGTTTCATGAACTCCAAATGGTAGCAATTGCTCCCCCTACATATGTGCTAAGAGTTTGGATTGTAGCTTTGCACATGTGCTTAGATAGGAAATATAGGAGTCAATTTCTACCAAATGATGCTAAGGTATAAGAGATGGACCTTTGAAGCATGATACCAATCGGAGTGCACCAATATACCATCCTTAACACCATTAGTAACTAGACATACACAAAAACTAGAATACCCCATGAGATCAACATTAAAAGCAAGGGTCTAGTTTCCATATAATGAACATAAGTCTAGTTACTTTAGCCTATGTATGCTAGTTTTTCATTTCATCAAATATAAGAACTTGTACCATGCAAGCAAATATATGAAATGTTCATTCAAATGCATCATACAAGTTTATGAGCTTGCTCCCCCTACTTGTGTGCTTAAAATTTTAATTGATCCCTTTTCTTTTATCATATCTCTCTCCTATCACTCATATCTTTGTTTCTCTCCCCCTTTGTCGACAATTAGCACAAAAGGTGAGCTCAAATTATAGATAGGTTGGAGTGAAACCATGTGAAATGAGGATCATTTTCCCAATTTGGTTCAATCTAGATTACTTGCAAAAGATATTTAACTCGGTTTGATCCAATGACAAGCTTCTTCACACCTCCAAATAAGGGTTATCTTGTACCATGTTGAGTTAAACACTTAAAGCTCATTTTCTAAATCAAACACTAGGTTTACAAGCCCACAAACATGTCATATGCTACCACTAGATCATTTCAAACATACAAGCAATAGTGGTACCATACAAGCATCAAATTCATTTGATTTTCATGAATGAGCCTTGGACATGATAGGAATGACTAGATGCACTAAATAAGTCCTTATCAATGGATGGATGGCATGTCAATCAATTTTACCTTGTTTTGCTCGAAGGAGAGGCATGTCATATAGTGGGGGTGCATCAACACATATTGGAGAAGTCAAGTATGTTCAATTCATTCCTTAGCTTGCAAAACCTCTTCTCATCAAGTGGCTTGGTGAATATGTCGGCAAGTTGATCTTCGGTGCCCACACTCTCTATGCAAATGTCCCCTTTTTGTTGGCGATCTCTTATGAAGTGATGACGGACATCTATATGCTTTGTTCTTGAGTGTTGAACCAGGTTGTTGGTGAGCTTTACGGCACTTTTATTGTCACATAACAATGGCACTTGCTTGAACTTGATTCCAAAGTCACTCAAGGTAGCCTTCATCCAAAGTAATTGAGCACAACAACTACCAGCCGAAATGTACTCCGCTTCGGTGGTTGAAAGTGCTACACTATTTTACTTCTTTGATGACCAAGACACAAGTGATCTTCCTAATAGTTGACATGTGCCCGATGTGCTCTTTCTCTCAACTTTGCATCCCGCATAATCGGAATCCGAATATCCAATCAACTCAAATCTTGCTCCTTTGGGATACCATAATCCAACATGTTGTGTATGCTTCAAGTACCTCAATATTCTCTTTGTTGCCTTCAAATGACTTTCTCTTGGTGAGGCTTCAAATCTAGCACACATGCATACACTAAACATCACATCCGGTCTTGATGCGGTCACATAGAGTAGGCTTCCAATCATTGACCGATATATCTTTTGATCCACCATGTTGCCACTATCATCACTATCCAAGCTTCCACTTGTCCCCATTGGTGTACTAATAGCTTTACTCTCATCCATTTCAAACTTCTTGAGCATGTCCTTGATATACTTGCCTTGACTCACAAATGTGCCATTCTTCATTTGCTTGATTTGAAGACCAAGGAAGTAACTAAGTTCTCCAATCATAGACATCTCAAACTCACTTACCATCATCTTGCCAAACTCCTCACAAAATTCTTGATTTGTTGATCCAAAGATGATATCATCAACATAGATTTGCATTACAAACAAGTCATTTCTAAGCTTCTTGGTGAAGAGAGTGGTGTTAACCTTTTCCATCTTGAATCCCTTAGAGAGTAGGAAATCCCTTAATCTCTCATACCATGCTCTAGGTGCTTGTTTCAATCCATACAAAGTCTTTCTCAACTTGAACACATGGTTGGGTTTCTTTTCATCTTCAAAACCGGGAGGTTGCTCAACATACACAAGCTCATTGATGTACCCATTGAGAAATACACTTTTCACATCCATTTAGTACAACTTGATGTTGTGGGCACAAGCATAAGCTAGCAAGATCCTAATTGCTTCTAATCTTGCAACCGGGGCATATGTTTCTTCAAAGTTAAGACCTTCAACTTGAGTGTAACCTTGAGCCACTAATCTTGTTTTGTTCCTTATTACTATCCCATCTTGATCTTGCTTGTTCCGAAAGACCCACTTAGTTCTAATCACATTATGATCCTTAGGCCTCTCAACTAAATCCCAAACTTGGTTTCTTGTAAAGTTGTTTAGCTCTTCATGCATAGCATTGATCCAATCTACATCCTTCAAAGCTTCATCTATCTTCTTAGGTTCAATGGATGACATAAATGAGAAATACTCACAAAATGAGGCTAATCTTGATCTTGTTTGCACATCTCTTAAAATATCACCAATGATAGTGTCCAATGGATGATCTCTTGCAACATTGGTTGGTTGAAGCACTTGTACTTGATTGCTAGCATTTGATTGATCACTTGGTTGAGATGATGAACTAGCCATTTGTTGATCTTGCATATTGCCATCACTAGTGCTTGCTTGGACTTGATTATGAGAACCACTAGCTTGCACATTTGAGTTAGAGAGTACTTGATTCTTGTCATCTTCAACATCAATCACCTCTCTAGGCCTTAACTTACCAATGTTTATATTCTTCATTGCATTGACCAATTGAGTTCCTCTTACATCATCTAGATTCTCATCTTCCTCTTGGGAACCATTTGTTTCATCAAACTCCACATCATGAACCTCCTCAAGAGTACCACTAGCCAAATTCCAAACTCTATAAGCCTTGCTAGTAGTGGAGTAACCAAGCAAGAAACCTTCATCATATTTCTTTTCAAACTTGCTCAATCTAGTGCCTTTCTTCAATATATAGCATTTACTACCAAAACCCGGAAGTATGCTATGTTGAGCTTTCTTCCATTCAATAGCTCATAAGGTGTCTTTTCTATTATGGGGTGACAATAGAGTCGGTTGCTATAGTAGCAAGCCGTGTTGATTGCTTCGGCCCAAAATGAATGACTCACATTATACTCACTCAATATTGATCTTGTCATATCAATCAAGGTTCTATTCTTTCTTTCAACTAGCCCATTTGATTGAGGAGTATACTTGGCCGAGAATTGATGTCTAATTCCAAATTCATCACATAACTCATCAATTCTAGTGTTCTTGAATTCACTACCATTGTCACTTCTAACTTTCTTGATGGTTGTTTCAAACTCATTGTGAATGCCCTTGACAAATGATTTGAATGTTGCAAACACATCACTCTTGTCAACAAGAAAGAACACCCATGTGTATCTAGTGAAATCATCCACGATCACAAATCTATATTTATTTCCACCAATGCTAGTGTATGTGGTTGGTCCAAATAAGTCCATGTGCATCAACTCAAATGCCTTGGATGTGCTCATAATGCTCTTCTTAGGATGTGTGTTACCAACTTGTTTTCTGGCTTGACATGCACTACATAACTTATCCTTCTCAAATATGACATCTTTCAAGCCTCTAACTAAGTCATGCTTAATTAACTTGTTCAATTGTTTCATTCTAACATGGCCAAGCCTTCTATGCCATAACCAACCCATGCTAGACTTAGTGATCAAACATGTTGACAATTGAGCTTCTCTAGCATTGAAATCAACTAAGTATAGATTCTCATATCTAAATCCTTTGAATATCAAGTTAGATCCATCTACACTTATGATCTCTACATCATCCACACCAAATATGCACTTGAAGCCAAGATCACACAATTGAGCTACCGACAATAAGTTGAAGTTCAAGCTCTCTACTAGTAGCACATTAGAAATGCTCAAATCATTGGATATTGTAATCTTACCAAGCCCTTTGACCCTGCCTTTGCCATTGTCACCAAATGTAATACTATCAATCCCATTGCTCTTGCTTTCATTGATTGAATTAAACATTCTTGAATCACTGGTCATGTGTTGTGTGCACCCACTATCAAGCACCCAATGCCTTCCTCCGGCTTTATAATTTACCTACAAAAGAAGATCAATTCTTTTTAGGTACCCAAACTTGCTTGGGTCCTTGTAGGTTAGTCACCAAGGTCTTTGGTACTAAAATCGCCTTCTTCTTTGGGCCCATAATTGGTGTACCAATAAACTTAGCCTTCACACCATTGGTACCCTTATAAAGTATGTAACAAGAATTAAATTTGATTGAGGATACATTAGGTAGCTTGTTCTTGTTAGTCTTGCAATTTTGCTCTATATGCCCAACTTGCTTGCATCTATTGCAAAATTAACCATTGCCCTTCATAAAGCTAGCTTTGGAAGTGACAAAGGCCGCCTTGCCTTTCTTGGGGGTATAGCCTAATCCCTCTTTGTTGAGAGAAAACCTTTGGCTACCCATGCACTTTAGCAAGCGGGCATCTCCACTATAGGCATTGCCTAAGGCACGAGTGAGCTCATTCACCTCCTTCTTGAGGGTTTCATTTTCCACCATTAGTGATGTATCATTCATAGGTGGAGTGGTAATGGTTGTGCTACAAGAATTGTTAGTAGAAGCAACAATAATGGGTTCATGAAAAGATTCATCAATAAGATCACATGTTAGTCCCACATCACACGTTACTATCACTTGCTCCTTCTTGGCTTCCTCCTTCTTGACTTGCTTAATGAGAGAGGAGTGAGACTTCTCAAGCTTAGAGTGAGCTTTGCCAAGCTTCTCATGGGCTTCCATTAGCCCCTCATGAGTGGCATTGAGCTCATTGAAGGATTGCTCAAGAAATTTTACTTTCTTACGCAATTCTTTGCACTCTTTTCTCTTCATTTCATTGCAAACGTGCACTTGCTCACACATGTCCAAGAGCTCCTCCTTGGAGTACTCCTCCTCATCATCATCATTATCATTCCTACAAGAGTCACTTTCATATTCATCATCATCACTCTCATCATATTTTACCTTGGTAGGCTTTGCCATGAGGCATGTTGATAGAGTGTTGAAGATGAAGGGCTTGTTGTTGATGGCGATGCTTACTAGTGCTCTCTTGATAGACTTCTTGCCATCATCACTAGAGTCATCACTATCTGATGAGCCATCACTATCCCAAGTGACTACATAGTCTTCACCCTTCTTCTTTTTTTGGAAGGTCATTCTCTTCTTCTTCTTTTCTTTCTTATCCTCCTTGTGCTTCTTCTCATCCTCATCATTATCACTATTGTATAGATAATTTGCTACTATATGATCAGGGCTCTTGCAATTGTAGCATCTTCTCACATACTCTTTCTTCTTTGTGTGATCTCTTCTCTTTCTTGCACCATAGCCCTTCTTCTTCATGAACTTGCCCATCTTACGCACAAAGAGAGCCATAGCCTCATCATCAATATCACTTAGATCTTCATCATCATTTGATTCTTTCTTGGACTTGCCCTTATTTTTGTATGATGATGAACTAGCCTTGAATGCTGTGCTTTTCTTCTTCTTGTCCTCTTCTTCCTTCTTGTCCTCCTTGTCATCCCCCTCCCTTTCCACACGGTATGTCTCTTGTGTCATGACATCACCTAGTATTTGGTTAGAGGTAATGTCCTTCAATCCTCCTCTTATGATGAGCAATCTTAACATCTCAAATCTTGGAGGTAAGCACATCAAGAATTGATGGGAGACATCATCATCCTTGATCTTCTCTCCCAATACCTTCAAGTCGTTGACAATGACTTACAATTGATGGAACATCTCCGGAATGCTCTCATCTTCCTTCATCTTGAAGCTTGTCAATTTATCCTTGAGGATATACAACATGGCACTCTTCACCGCTGGCGTGCCCTTATATGTTTCCTCCAATCTCTTCCACACCTCATTTGCTCTATCACAATCCTTGATTTGCTCAAACATCTTGGAATCAATGGCATTGTATATGGTGTTGAGAGCCATTGTATTGCATTGCTTGTTGATCTTATCTTGATTGGTTGGATCATCGGGATCAATGATAGCATAGTCATTTTCGGTCACTTCCCATACTTGATCATTGATTGAACTGAGATACATCCTCATCTTTCTCTTCCAATAACCATAGCATGTGCCATCAAAGAACGATGGTTTGCCCCCCACATGGTTGAATACAACTTGAGCCATAATTTGACACCGAGGTTGTTAAGCCTTTAATCAAACGGTGACCACAGCTCTGATACCACTTGAAAGGTCCTAGTATGGCTAGAGGGGGGTGAATAGCCTATTTAAAAATCTACAAATCAACTAGAGCAATTTGATTAGTATGACAAAAGGCGCAATGCAAACTTGCTCTAGCTCTACAAGGATTGCAAGCCACCTATCCAATAATTCTAGTTACAATGATTACTTAGCCACCCAAACTTGCAATGTAACTACTCACTAAGAGCTCTCAACCTTACTACTCTAAAGAGCTCAACTAGATGAATGTAAATAATAAAGCAAGCTCTCAATTCTAATTATACTAAAGAGCTTGTATCAACTAGTTTGCAAGAATGTAAATAAGTGAGTAGGGTGATTATACCGCCGTGTAGGGGATGAACCAATCACAAGATGAATATATAGCCAATCACCAGGAGAATGCCAAAGACAAGAGACAATTGATTTTCTCCCGAGGTTCACGTGCTTGCCAACACGCTACGTCCTCGTTGTGTCGACCAACACTTGGAGGTTTGGCGGCTAAGAGGTGTTTCACAAACCTTGTCCACACGATAGGACACCGCAAGAACCAACCCACAAGTGAGGTAACTCAATAACACGAGCAATTTACTAGAGTTACCTTTCGGCACTTTGCCGGGGAAGGTACAACTCCCCTCACAATCACCGAAGGCGGCCACGAACAATCACTAACTCGTGCCGATCCTTCACCGCTGCTCCAACCATCTAGGTGGTGGCAACCACCAAGAGTAACAAGCAAAATCCGCAGCGCAACACGAATACCACGTGCCTCTAGATGCAATCACTCAAGCAATGCACTTGGATTCTCTCCCAATCTCACAATGATGATGGATCAATGATGGAGATGAGTGGGAGGACTTTGTCTAAGCTCACAAGGTTGCTATGTCAATGAAAATGTGCAAGAGTTGGAGCTTGAGCCGGCCATGGGGCTATAAATAGAGCCCCCCATCAAATAGAGCCGTTATACCCCTTCACTGGGCAAAACGTGCTCTGACCGGACGCTCTGGTCAACCTAATCAGACCCTGGACTAAGCGTCCGGTCCACTAATTTTTGCCACATGTCACTCTGAGTTAAAACTGAACCATCAGATCACAACGGCTAAGTGCTGACCGGACGCTCTGGCTAAACCAACCGGACGCTGGAGCTTCAGCGTCCGGTCGAGTACAGTAAGGGTCAAAAACCATTTTCCCTCTACCGAACGCGTCTGGTCCACCTCGACCGGACACAGCCCAGCGTCCGGTGGTATACCCTAGCTACTGTACCGCCAGGTTAATGCGACCGGACGTAGGCAGACAGCGTCCGGTGCATTCTGATCCAGCGTTCGGTCACTTGACCGACGCTGGCATCTCCTTTGTCTTCTTCACCCTTGCTCAAATGTGCTAACCACCAAGTGTATCACCTTGTACACATGTGTTATCATATTTTCACAAATGTTTTCCAGGGTGTTAGTACTCCACTAGATCCTAAATGCATATGCAATGAATTAAAGCATCTAGCGGCACTTTGATAACCGCATTTCGATACGAGTTTCACTCCTCTTAATAGTACGGCTATCTATCTTAAATGTGATCACACTCACTAAGTGTCTTGATCACTAAAACAAAATGGCTCCTACATTTTATACCTTTGCCTTGAGCCTTTTGTTTTTCTCTTTCTTCTTTTCCAAGTTCAAGCATTTGATCATCACTATACCATCACCATTGTCATGATCTTCGTCATTGCTTCATCACTTGGAGTAGTGCTACCTATCTTATAATCACTTTGATAAACTAGGTTAGCACTTAGGGTTTCATCAATTAACCAAAACCAAACTAGAGCTTTTAGCCAGCATATGCGATGTACTCTACGCCGCTATCCGCCTGCTCCTCTTGGGGAGCATGGGCGATGTACATCCAGCGTGGGCCGTATCAACTCCGAGCAGCTCTAGGAGCGACGGCTGCCTTGCCTTTGTGATTCGCTCGATGAAGCACTTGTGTCGGGTATCAGTATTAGGGATACCTAGAAGAAGGAAGCTGATGGCTATGAACGCTAATTCGCCCGGATGGTCAAGAGCGTATTTTGGTCTCGCCTGACCCCAAAGGTACGGGCTCCATCTCACCCGACCCCGAGGGTGTAGGCTCTATGTCACCTAAACCCAAGGACGCGGGCTCCATCATGCTTGACCCCAAAGGCGCGGGCTCCATCTCGCTAGACCCCTCGGGCACGGGCTCCATCACGTTTGACCCTGAGGGCGCGAGCTCCGTCTCGTCCGATCCCGAGGGTGCGGGCTCCGTCTCGCCAGACCCCTCGAAGGGGGATTTTGCCTCGCACGACGGGGGTCCCTACCGCCTCCAATCACTACGGGTCTAAGAGTACGAACCCTGGGTCAAACTTCTGACACCAGAAAAGGGGGTAGGCGCATCTTGACATGACCCGCGGCCATGATGGGCCATACATGAGGACTCACGTCGTCAACATGTCAAGTGTGTCGCGCGCTATGCTACCTAATCCCCGTACTATCAACTCCGAGCAGCTTCAGGAGCGGCGGCTGCCTTGCCTTTGTGATTCGCTCGGTGAAGCACTTGTGTCGGGTATCAGTATTAGGGATACCTAGAAGAAGGAAGTTGATGGCCATGAAAGCTAATTCACCCGGATGGTCAAGAGCGTATTTTGGTCTCGCCTGACCCTGAAGGTACGGGCTCCATCTCACCCGACCCCGAGGGTGCAGGCTCCGTGTCGCCTAAACCCAAGGACGCGGGCTCCATCACGCTTGACCCCTTGGGCATGGGCTCCATCTTGCCAGACCCCTCGGGCGCGGGCTCCATCACATTTGACCCCTCGGGCGCGGGCTCCATCTCGTCCGATCCTGAGGGTGCGGGCTCCGTCTCACCAGACCCCTTGGCGCGTGGACTTCGCCTTGCCAGACCCCTTGAAGGGGGATTTTGCCTCGCCTGACGGGGGTCCCTACCGCCTCCAACCACTACGGGTCTAAGAGTACGAACCTCGGGTCAAACTTCTAACACCAGAAAGGGGGTAGGCGTGTCTTGACATGACCTGCGGCCATGACGGGCTATACCTGAGGACTCATGTCGCCAACATGTCGGGCGTGCCACGCGCTGTGCTACCTAATCCCCGCACGACTTCCGATAGGGGTATCTGCTAACCATGGCGCCTACTCGGATAGAATGAAGCGCCACGACTGGCTGACGACACCCGCGTATAGCGCTAGGTTTAGTTCAGGACCTCTGTACCCTAGTTCGGTACATGTTCTCACATACCATTTCATGTGTTGTGTGTGTTGAATTATGTAATGTCCTACTTCGTTAGGTTTTGTTTGCAGCACGTGATCACATTTTACTACGTCCGTAATATTAAACTGAATATTATGACAACAAAAAATGAAAACAACTACATAATAAAAAGTTTAATACTATGACACATTAAACAACACAATAATACTAGAAGTATGTGCCGACAAACTAAATAACGCAGTACATGACCTAAGCATGCACATACTTAAAGTGCATTATATGACAACACAATGAAAAGTCCAATAGTAGACAACATTGTTCATGAATAAACCATAGAACTAGCAAGTAATGGAGACTACTGCGGGCAACGAGGCTACTTTTCCTTCCTCAGGGCATCGAGATTCTCCTCCATCGCTGCTTTCACTCGGCGTGCACACTCAAGCTTCTTCTCTCTCCTCCCTGTACGCAGCAACATGCCTCCTTTCCTCCTCTTCCTTGTGCTCCTTTTCTGCAGCTTCCTCTCTGCATATATTCTCCATCATCTCCTTGTCCTCTGCCTCCCACCGCAATAATTCTGCATCCATTCCTTGTCTTCAGGCTCGATCTCAGTGTCGATTCACTGCTCAAAATCACAGAGCGGTGGAGGGGTCTACAACAAATGCAATTGTTACAAAACAAAAAAATCATGCAAGATGTCATATGACACAAAATAATTATTACACAACATCAATTCATCACCATCTTGTTAATGCGGCACTGACAAAGTGTAGGCTCAAACACAAAATTAGAACACATCCAATACCTCTGCCTATACGTGTCCTCTTCATCGGACTTGGCTACCTTGCAAGGATCACCGCAAAAAGCACATGGTCACTAGAACACCACTAGACAGAGGCAATGGGTCGAAGGCATTTTCGGTCATCCGGCCATAACTACAATTTAGCCATTTTCGTTCTACGAATCGAAAGCAATTAACATTAAACCCTACACCTAGGGTTTCCTATTTGATCCACAACAATGAACCCATAACATAACAACATGTGTTGAGATTACCTTGGTTTGCTAGCTTTTTCACACCTTGGCATCCTACGGTTGTATAATATAAATATTAAAATTGCATGAAACCCTAAGTAATGATGATTCTTAAGTTGAAAAATCCGACTAATATATACCGAATCGATGTGAAAAAAAACTAGGAGGGAGCGAGGATACCTTGCTCTCGAAGATCTACGGATCAAATCAAAGTTTCCAAGGTCCAATATGTTGATTTATGAGGTAGGGTAAAGTGGGAAGAGAAAAAACCCGAGAGGAGAAAGAAGAGGAAGAAGGCTCGGGCAGGAAGGTTGGGCGCCGGATTAAAACACCACCCCGGCGCCATAGATCTTCGCGCCGAGAACGACGCCAATAACCACGGCGCCAAGCTCGGCACCAATAACCCCGGCACCATGCTGCCTGCCAGGTCAGCGTCCACACCGCCAACATGGCCCCGACCTAAGCGTCAAACCCTTTGGCGCCGAGACTTGTAAGCTCGGCGCCACCAACAATGACACCGAACTAAGGGTCTAGATTTTGAAAGCATACCTCCAGTGGCATATTTGTGAAAAACTTTTTTAAAAAAGGAAAAAAAACAAAAAAGTTGGGGCACGGCCTAAAGGCCATCTCCAGTGACCAAAGCAAACCAATGCAGGAAATCGACTTGACAAAACTTCATCTTGCTTTGGTCACAGGATATCTGTCAGGGGTTCTCTCCTTCACGATTCAACGTGGATCTGGATCTGATTTTGGTGAATCTAGAGTTGATGAATCTCAACCAAACAGGCCCTAAACCGGCTTTGACAGAACTTTCTACAAGTCTCAACCTCTTGCTAGAATTCCATTGGGATTCCAAAGGGTCTCATTGAGCCGTTACATTTACAACCATGCCAGACATTCACCTACGCTGTGACTAAATTGATAAATTCAACCAATTATCTCACCAGAAACGAACAGAATCGCCAACTGGATTCTGAATAGTGTCAAAACTGAAAATCCAAAGATTGGACGCATGTGTACAGAATTACAGAGATAAGCATACATAACAATGAAACTATTTCGAAGCCTATATAACTGAAATCATTTTCCCCCAAAGGTGTTTCACTAATTAAGTGTAATAGCCGGAACAAAATGGTGCTCTTTTTATCGGTCAGCTCCAGCTGTATTGGAGTTTTTGAAAGCACCAAGGTTCCTCTTTAGAGACTTGACAGCAGACAAAATTTGCAGCTTCTCTGTGGCTGAACCATCAGGTTTCTGATCATCATTGTTAGTAGCAGCATCGTCAGGTGGTACTGTACCTCCCAGAGACGAACCCTCTAAAGGAGGTTCCCTGCCTGATTTGCCTCCATGTGGCCCTGGCTTCCCAGCTTGCTTTCGCATGAAGGCCGCACTCCTATAAAACAACATTCCAGCACGGGTGAACACCAAATCAGAAATATTAAGGAAGTTTCTCACCGTATCATAATAAGGTAAAATGTATACAGCACGTACCTCTTGTACTGGGGATCAGTAGGATCCAATGCGAACAAGTGAGACGTAAACATCGGTGAGAACCTCTCATCCTTGCTAAGATCAATATCAGGAAGTTTGTCCTCAGCAGATTCCTCTTTGCTCTTCTTGCCCTTTTTACCCTTTTTACGCTTCAGGTTATAACCCTTTGCACCATTGGCAGTGTCCTGATCACCAGCAACCAAGAGCTCCAACTCTTCTTTGGTTGCTTCTTGTTCCAAATGCTCCTCTGTGGTTTCATCCTTTCCTTTCCTCTTTGCTTTGTCCTTTGCCTTTGCCTTGTGTTTCTTGCTTTTGCTTGGCTTAGGTTCTTCATCAGACTGTTCATCTGCAAAGAAATCATCATCATTCTCACGCTCATCTTCACTGCTGTAGTCGTCATCATCGTCTTCATCCTTTAGTCCCCTCTTCCTAGCCTTCCTTTTCTCTTTCATTTTCTCTTGGTGCTTCTCCCAGACGGTCTTCTCCTCATTGTTCTGTCTCTCTAGGATACGTTTACTAAGATCCTCAAGCTCTGTGTTGAATGTAATCTCCATATCCTGGCCATCACTTTGCTCCTCATCAGATTTGTCACCTTGCAGCAGAAGAGCCAACCTCTCCTCTTTTGTTAGCTTCCGTTTGGATCCCCCATTTGGTAGAGATTCGTCCTCAGAATTGTCTACACCTTCATCATCTGACGCACTGCCATCACTTGCTAAATACATGTCAAGCTCATCTAGCTGCATCAGAAAAATAGAAACAAAAGTTGTATATAAGAGTACAAGAAATAAATAATTACAAGGATAAATAGGAACGTAAAAAAAAAACAAGACCTAACCTGATCATCAGTGAACTTTCGCCTCAAGACTTTCTTACGTTCAGGTTCATCATCATCCCAGGTGAGCTTAACTCTGCTATGTTGCAAAGCACGAGTCTCGAAATCAGGTTCCTTGTAATTCGGAGGTGCCTGAAATCATTCAAGTTATTTACAAAACGGAAGCTTCATTTAGCATGACTAGGACCTTGTACATTCATAGAAACCACAAAGTAAGAAAAGCAATGGAAAAGGGAAATAAGTATCAGTCTTTTTTTTTTTTAAAAAAAAAGGCACTTGTCACTATGCTATTCCAATATTTCGTCACTGCTCAACTAATACTACTATGAAGAAATTGGTTCTGGATACACTCAACAAAGGAAGGTACCTCTGTAGCGACGTCTCGAGCAGGGTGTTTGAACTCCCTAGAGTCAGGAATGAACTGCAAATCAAACACATTTGCTGTTTTCAAGAGCTCGGTCCCATCAAGAGTCATGTACAGGTGATTTGCTGTTGCGCTGGAATCACACACCACAACTGCATAGTAATACCTGCAGCAGGATCAATTGAAGCATGAGAGCAGAAAAACTGTAACCCTTGTATACTAACACTGTAATATGGAACAAATCGAAAAAAAACAATTGACAAAAATAATATGAAAGCAATGCTAAATATGTCAAGGAGACTCCATCATAACTAATCTAATACACGCTTTTGTGGCTATCAGTTTGAAGATGCCAATTTTATGTCATTTACAACTCAATAACTCATGGCACAGGAAAAACAAATAATAAAAAAAATCTATCATCAAATGAATGTCACTCCAATTCAATATTAACCTGAGTCTGTTTAGCTCATAAGCACGCAGCTTGTTGTTCTCTTTGTCGGAGTCAACTTCCTCTTCTTCATCATCATCATCAACAACATCATCGTCAGTGTTCTCTTCATCATCATCCTTGTCATCCTCATCTTCATCACTAGTCTTTTTTATCAACATTGGCATTGACCAGAGCAGCTGGGCCCTGTGTTGACTCAATTTCCATGCACTTCAGTCCAAATTCTGATGGATAGATTGAGACCGACAAAACTCGGCCACCCTTCGGGAGGCAAGAAGTCATCACCATATACAGGTCAACTGCCTGTTGAAATAGGGATGAAAAAGCAATAATAGTCATTACATCATCAGTTCATTGCATTGAAATTTACCCATTAAAATTTGCTAGGAAGAACTTTAAAAAACACACATAAATGGTAAGGGGCTGTTCAGGCCTTCAGTTTTAGCAACAGATGATTTTCAATAAATGAGATCGTGATTTGGTATCATTCTATCAACCTTACATAGTTACGGTCCAGTATCTCAATTAGCAATTCTGTGCAGCCAGTAGGTAAAATCCTGTTTGATTATCTCCATCCTGATCCTATGTACGATCTTAATTACATAGAACCACACAAAATAGTGGCCCAACCTTCAAATTTGATGAATGAAGTTGTGTTTGTTGTCTGCACTAGCATCTAGGACTAGGACATCTGAAGTTAAGGTGCTTGCACTGATCTAGGTCCATTATGGTTTGGCTATCATGTATATACGAGCAATAGCTGATCAGCCTAATGCATAAATAGGTCAAGGAACTCAGTGATTCACCATCAACATTTACTTTACTTTTAGTCCCCTTAATATTCCTTTTTTTTCTTGCAAGAAGACACATGACTTTATCATTTGGAGTCAAGATACATGTTAGATTCACAGTTATATTTCAAGTAAAGTTGTTGATAGAGCCAGTTAATTCTTAAATGCATGTAAAATAAGATAGCCTTTTAGCATAGCTGATATTTGTTTAGGCACATCAGTTCATGTCTCAGGATGAAATAATTATTGCACTAGCACACACCTTAATATGATCCCAGTCCATATTAACAACAGCAAGCCTGTGAGTTTCCTTGTCAATCATAGGTGTATCATCATGCCTTCCCATTAAGTAATGAGCAATGTCACTGCCAACAGAGCACTGTAGAAAAAAATAAAAACCAAGAATTAGCCATAAAGAAAATGGCATTTTGTAGCATAGCATATTGTTTTCTTTCAGGCAAAGCATCCACATAGAACTCTTAAAAATATCCTTTAAGCAATGGAAATAACAAGGCTGGTAAAAACAAAATAATAAAATATGCAACAGGATAGAGCATAGAAACACAGAAAGCTGAATTTGCAATAAAAATATTGAATTCAACAAAATTCTGAAAATATTACTACTATTGGCCCCCCCAAACAAAGGAAAATTTTGATTTTCTGGCTCCACATGTGCACCATTGTACAAGTGGATTTTCACATTTTTACAGAAATGAGGTGCGTTATGAAGGTTGTCAAGGCAGAAGAGAACAACACTTGGCAAATAGAGATAAAGCATAGAAGCACTCCCAAAGTTTTCCTGGATGCAGGCTTGAGCACTTGTAGGGTTGTGTAATTGTCTATAATCACAAGCATATATCAATGGTACTGAGACAATCACTTGGACAATTACAGACATAAGCACGCTACTTCACTCAAAACAGGGAGTGAACTAACTAAGCAATGTTACTGAGATGTCCATAGTCAAGTGTGCTATGTTGAAATGCACTACATAAATACACATATGTATAATATCTTCCAGTCCAGAATGGGAGTCCTGAGGTCTGCATGGAAAATAGACTCTAGAGACTAGAATACAATAACTTGCGCTGCAATAACTAAAGTGTGCTACTGCTATGTTGAGATGCACTACATAAATACGCATATCTATAATATCTTCCAGTCCAGAATGGAGTTCTGAGGTCTGCATGGAAAATAGACTCTAGAGACTACAATACAATAACTTGCGCTGTAATAACTAGTTAGAAAAAGCACCGTGGGATTAAAACTAGCACCTTAACCCACATGAGATAAAATTAAGAAATTAATAGTCAAAAATAACCAACGAGGCTACTGTAAACAAGAAGGTGCTCGAATGCACATTGTTCTCCCAAGAATCTTAAGTATATTATCAACACTTGAAAGCAATGGCATGAAGCCAGTATGACAGTACTGGTTTAAGATAAGTGCAATTTAGCTGGCGCAAGAGCTAAAGTGCATAGACCCTGCACTAATATTATAGGACGACAGAAAATGGAAGAAAGCTGCAAAACTTATATACAGATAGAAATTCCCGACCTCGGCCAGAGCAAAACAAGCTAAATGTAAGCTAAAGCATCAAAAGGACTGGAAGCAAAGCGTCACCTCGTCGTCGTCATCCAAGTCTTCATCTTCGTCGTCATCGCTGCTAGAGCTCTCCTCTTCCTCCTGCTCCTCTACGTCCTCTTCATCTTCCTCCTCTTCAACAAGCTCCGGTTTCTCCTTCTTCCCCCTTCCCTTTCCCTTTCCCTTTCCCTTTCCCTTTCCCTTCCTCCTCCAAGTCCTCTTGGTTGAGATAGTACTCCAGCATAGGGTTCTCGCGCTTCTTGCGGCGCCTCCCGCGCTTGTCCACGGGCGCGGCCGACGAGGCGAACCTCGGGTCCGTCATCATGCTGTTGAACCTCGAGTCCAGCGCCACCTTGGCCTCCTTCCTCCGCATCGGCCGGAACCGCGGGTCCGTCCGCGCCGCCGCGAACCGCTCGTCCTCCATCGCCCGCCTCATCTTCTCGTCCCTCCCATCGGCGGCCTCGGCTTCCGCTCCCTTTCCCCCGGGCTTCCGCTCCTTCTTGGACTTCTTGCCGTCCCGCTTCTCCTCGCGCTCGTCCTTGTGCTTGCGCTTCTTGCGCTCGGCGGCGTCGGGGACCGGGGCGCCCTCTGTGGCGGCGCGCGCCTTGTCCCTCTTCTTGTGCTTCTTCTCTTCGTTGTCGAGCTTGGATTTCTTGGCCTTCTTGTGGCGCGCGGGCTCGTCGGTGCTGGCCGGCGGCGCCATGGTGGCTGGCTGCTACGAATGCGAGGGCGCTGCGGCGACGAGGGATGCTCTTACCTCGAGGGCTGGCACAACCGAAAAGAGAGCACCCTCACCTTAAGCGATCCTTTTGGGCCAGGCCGGGCCGCAAAGATTGGCCTGTGAGCCAACCGAGTCAGCCCATGGATCTCCTGCCAGGTGGGGCCCTCTGGTTTATGAGCCGCATCCCCTCGATGGAGATGGTGCGATGCAATTCGACAGACACGTCCGCACCGCACCAATTCGCTGGAGAACTTTCTCAAAAAAAAAAAAAAAAACAATTCGCTGGAGAAGAAGAGGAAGAGGATACCGTACACGCCTCATTACGCCCATCCACCGATCCACGTGCTCGCCTCTCCCCATCGCGTAGCTTTCCTCGGCGGCGTCGCCATCTCACCGGCGGCGGGCGGCCGTAGGCGATGGCGAGCTCGTCTGTGGCGGCGGACATGGAGCTGGACCGCCCGAACCTGGAGGACTACCTCCCGCCCGACTCGCTCCCGCAGGAGGCGCCCCGGAATCTCCATCTGTAATCGCCCTAGAGCCTGTCTCAATCTATTCCTTACTTTTCCGTTCCTTAACCCTAGTGCTTCGCTTGTACCACCGAGACTTATGAGGCTTTCTGCGCTTTTCTTCTGCTGTGCAGGCGCGATCTGCTGGACATCTCGCCGGTGCTAACCGAGGCGGCGGGGGCCATCGTCGATGTGAGTGCCTCCCCGGATTTTTAATCCTCTGTGTAATGTATTTTGGGTTAGAAGGTGCTGTCCTGGGTTCATGGCAGAGGATTGGCTTATGATCTGTGAGGTTTAGCAAGTTATCTCTGCATAGCGGCACTTTGTGGAGATGAGTATCGGCTTTAGCTGCTGCTGTTTAACTGTTTCATTTATTCTGTTATTATCCCATTTTTTTGGTGGAAGACATATAAGTTGAAAAAAGGTGTAAGAACCGTTTCTAAAGAAAAAAAAAAACCCCACACACTCCCACAAGAAAAGGAAAATCTCACCTTTAATAACTAATGCATTAACATGATCCTGATCCAACAAGGCAACAACAGCTACCCATCATCCTCGTGGAGCAAGTGCAAGAAGGTATGTGATTCCTCGAGCCCCTGCCAAACCCTAGAGATGGAGCTCCTCAACAGCAAGCGTCAGAGCTCTAGCTATGCTAGGAGCAGAACCATCAAGCGTGCACCAGTCATGGTGTTCCCAAATTGGCGAAAGTACATAAGATGACAACATAGCTCAATGCCCTTCCTAGCTTGCTCGTCGACCAAACGCTCAGCTATAGCCCACCGTTCATCAAAGGAACTTCATTGAATCTGTTATTCATGACTTTATTATCTGGAATTTTGTAGGAATTTGATATATTCCATTCACCTGCTAGATGTTCCATTTTATTTAAAAGTTCTTCAAGGTCAATTTTCTGGCTTTGGTCTATGAAATAATGCTGTAAAACTTAATCCTGTCGTTAATTTAGATGAACTTACAAAAAATCATTTATTGAAAGTATCTAATTGGCCTGATTTTGTGAATCTTTCCTGTAGAGGATTTATTATTGTTTCTGTGAAGTTTGAGACTTCACAATTCACAAATTTTATCAATTATTAAGTCATCCCCTTGCTTAGCAAGATTTTCATTTGGTTGTTTAAAATGTTGATTTTTTTTGCAATTTGTAGTTAATTGTCACCACTCTGGTGAATATGAAGAAGTACTACCTCAGTATTAAGGATTTCAATCTGAGTGAGCGAGCCTCCTTTTTAGATGATCTGCTAATAGTATAGTAAATCTTGCCAGGATACTAGCCTTTGTGGAGCATCTAGGTACCAGCTGCCCTTTTGTTTTTATTGCAATTTAAATGAATTATCTAACCAACCTTGTGGTGACCCTGTCCATCTGCCAGCATATTGCTCTTGTTGGAACCAATCGTGCTTGGTTCAGTGTTTAATTTTATTTTCTTTCATTGTGCATTGTGGATACATAGTTTTTGGTATAGCATTCGTACTCTTATAGGCTGTTGTGGACAGTGTTTTAAAGGCGGCTAGGCGTCCAGGCGAGTGCTTGGTACGCCTGGACGCCTAGGCGGCGCCTAGGCGACAAGGCGCCACTGTTTCCCAAGGCGAGCTGGGTACGCCTGGACGCCTAGGCGTCGCCTAGGCGACGCCTTTAAAACCATGGTTGTGGAGCTAGTTGAAGCATATTGTTGGAAGAACCACATACAGTCTATGTCATTCTAAATAATGACAGTTCATATTTTTGTTTTACATTAGTTAATTCCAATTGTAAAGTTCTTGCCACATTATCAAGTGTCAACTAAGATCTGCAGGAAATCTTCCTATGTTCATATAGATGGAACATGAATATCCTGTTTGACACGAATATTAATTGGATGATCCTTTGTAGGAGTATATGTATATAGCCTGGTTAAACCACAGAACAGCTTATGTTTGAGGTGGAAAAATCCGGGTTATGTGTTTGTTTGCAAAGATGTTATCATTACATAAAATCTTCCATATCTTCATATTTTTATTTCTTCTGTACCACTGTTTCTTTGACTTAAATTGCTGTATGAAATAAACAGGATAACATTTGTTATTCTGACTCTTCCTTATTTGTTTCACTGTGTAGTTATTTTATCGACTGTATTTTACACATATGCAGGATTCATTCACGCGTTGCTTTAAGTCGAATTCTCCAGAACCATGGAATTGGAACATATATTTGTTCCCCTTATGGTGCTTCGGTGTAGTAATTAGATATGGAATACTCTTCCCACTGAGGTACTTGAGTGTTAAGATATTCCTAATTCTTTTCCCTGAGTAATTTTTGTTATTCAACTGATTAGATTACTCAGTTCTCAGACACTAAATTCTAAACCCACTCTTTCTTTAGCACTCGTGTTGTTCTGCAGTTGTTTGTTTATTGTCAGCACAAATTGGGAAGTGCTTGAAGCCAACATAACTAGCAAAACTTTTGGAGTCAAAAGAGGATTTAGGGAGGCCATAGGCCCTGTGTGGAACCTACTAGTTTGTACAATACTAAATATGTAATTGGGCCTATTTGGTTACCTCCACCTTTAATAAGATAACAATGTAAAAATGTCATGATCTACACTTGCTTTCATAGACCAGATTGAAAATATATTTTTTTTATATCTAACCATCTCATCATAAGCCATCTTCTATGGCATACAGTCCAAATCTTCTTCAGTTGCTTCAGTAGTTTCCGGAAGCACAATTCACTTAGAAAATTTTAGCCGATGAGCGTGTCAGTGGAATTCATTTTCTTCTAGTGTTTTCACCTTCCTCTATTTATTTTGTCAAACATTAAATCATCACCACCTGATTGTTTTAATTTTCTAATCAGGTCCTTAACACTTGCGTTAGGATGGTTAGCATTTTTTGCCGCCTTTTTTCCCGTCCATTTCTTATTCAAAGGTCAAGACAAGTTGAGAAGTAAAATTGAGGTAAGCTATTTAATCTGGTATATCTATGTTAGCTTGCATAGTATCACACTATCACTGTCCATCCATCATTCCTCAGGCTACTTCTGAGATGATGTTCTTGGAGTAATAACCTGCTGTTGCTATTTCAGGCCTTGTGACGACTTTAAACTATTGAATGATAGGGATTAACATCATCTACCTAGTTTGTCCCTTAAGTTTTTTTCAGTTTCATCTGTTTAGTTCATAATAAAGCTTCCACGGTGGCAGCAACTACCTGCATCATGAAAATCAATTATGACCGTCTATGCTACAGTTTTCCTCTAAGTCATCTTATTAAGCCTAGCAATTACTTAAAAGATGGCCATTTCAAGCTTTTTGGAAATGTCCTGTTTTCACAGTATTTCTCATGAAATTGATATTTTCCTTTGCTTAGATTTGACTGCAAAAGAGTAGCACTAGGAGGATTGAACAGTTTCTGGTCTTTTTTTTTTTAATAACGCAGTCTACATTTCCATACCTCCACAGTTTTTGTTTATTTGCTGTTTCTTTTTTACTTCATTTATATTGTTTATTCTTGGTCTCTTAATTACATTGTTTTGTTTCAATCTTCATGTAGAGGAAGTTGGTTGAAATGATGTGCAGTGTTTTTGTTGCTTCATGGACTGGAGTGATCAAGTACCATGGACCACGCCCAAGCACACGACCTCATCAGGTTACCTTTTTCTATGTTTCGGTAACTCGTGTTTAGATTTGTGTATATGTAAGAACGTTAGAGGTAGGTGCTAATTGTCCATGCTTTTGAACTGTAAAACATAAGAGTGTTGGAACTAAATTTTATGCATTACCAAATATTGATTTTTCACAATTGTAAAAAAGATGTCGACTTTTTACATTCAAAATTAGATTGCTTGTAGTTCCAATAAAATTGTGTTATTAGAATAATTAGGTAGGTCCATGTAAGCACTGTAGCTTCCTTAAATCTGAGTGCATTGCTGATAACTGCCCTTTGCAATTCTATTCCAATACATTAGGTATTTGTTGCAAACCATACATCAATGATAGATTTCATTATTCTGGAGCAAATGACGGCATTTGCTGTCATCATGCAGAAGCATCCTGGATGGGTTGGTGAGTCCCCGGTTCTTCAGAAAATTCTCTGCTGATTTAAGTTTCAAATGATTTATTATTATTTTCTCTATTTGTCTGTTCCCATTATTTGCAGGATTTATTCAGAAGACTATCTTGGAAAGTGTGGGTTGCATCTGGTTTAACCGTAATGATCTCCGGGATCGTGAAGTTACGGCACGGAAGTAAGTTGTCTTTGAAATGACAATCCCCTTGATTATGTACTTTATTTTGCTCAAAGAATTGCATTGTCAGGTTGCGTGACCATGTTCAACAACCAGACAACAACCCTCTCTTGATTTTCCCAGAAGGAACTTGTGTTAACACCCAGTACACGGTCATGTTCAAGAAGGTGAACCCCATCTTCATTTACTTTGTGGTGTGTGCAAGTAACTACAGAACTTTTTTTGAAAAAAAATGTAAATTTCTATCTCGGCCTTCCTGGTAGCCAAACATGGGACATTCTCATTGTCAGCTCGCTCATATGTGAGAAAGTAAATAGATGTCAGAGTTTAGAAGTTAGTCGCAGCATGGCATTTATTTGCATAATTTCTGACTTGCTGTTATTTACTATGACAATGTTTGTTTATTGTTTCTGTTCTCTAGGGTGCCTTTGAGCTTGGCTGCGCTGTCTGTCCAATAGCTATCAAGTACAATAAAATATTTGTGGATGCCTTCTGGAACAGTAAGAAGTAAGGAATACAAATGATGAAACAAATTTATTTCGTCCGCACTTTTCTTTGGTTAATTAACATGATTCCCTCGCATGAAATGTTTTAGGCAATCTTTTACAATGCACTTGGTCCGACTGATGACATCATGGGCTGTTGTGTGTGATGTTTGGTACTTGGAGCCTCAATATCTGAGGGAGGGAGAGACTGCAATTGCGTTTGCTGAGAGGTAACATATTTTTTAAATTTATTTTATTTTCCAAGAAAAGCTTAAGGTGCCTTGTCTTTCTGGAGAGACCATAATATATTCTTTGTTGCATGATTAAATGCTTCGAACAGAGTAAGGGACATGATAGCAGCTAGAGCTGGTCTTAAGAAGGTTCCGTGGGATGGCTATCTGAAATACAACCGCCCTAGTCCCAAACACGCTGAAGAGAAGTGAGTTTCCTCCCTCGCTCCTAACCCCATTTCCTGAGTTGTACTGTTCCAAAGTTTCTAAAGTGGTTTCCAATCTCCAGGCAACGCATATTCGCCGAATCTGTCGTGAGTAGACTAGAGGAGAAATGAAGAGACGCCAAACAATACAAGTGCATTTGGTTAGGGGTTTACCGCCAGCTACCTTGTGATTTGGTTACTTCCAAAAAAAAAAGTGAGTCCGGGACACATCAAGTGGCCAGCTCAGTTTTGTTGTAAATTTGTTAGAAGTTAATAGAATTAGTATGTACTTCTCAAGAAAGGAAGAATACCCGCATGTGTTTTGGCTGTTCATTCTATGATTGGTTAGGAATTGACACTTGGAACACGGTGCTCTATTGAGATGTGTGGCGGTATTTATGAATCGACGATGTCATGGTTTAAATTCATGTGGTTATTGGCTTAATAATATGAGTAGATTACATCCTTTGTATATCTTCTTGATTTTTAAATTTTTGGAAGAACAGATCACATTTTGCAAATATTCTCTTGAATGAATACACTCCTGTTACGAATAATTGCATTAAAACATCCACTAATATCATCCAAGTGATGGGGGAAACACTAAATACAACATGACCTTGAAACCAAAGATTAGCCAACTGAGGGGGGAAAGCACTAAATACAATTAACACGACCTTGAACCAAGAATAATTGAAAGGAGTCAGCGAGGCCCACACCAATTCAAGCCGAGACCGAGAAGCAGAGAGACATGCATGCTAGAAGTAGAGCGTGCACTGGGAGTTCTTGTCCTGCGGACGGAGCGTGCCGTCCCCTTGCATCGTGAAGTCGCACTCCACCTTCATGTGGTGATGCTTGGTGTCCCACACCTTCACCTGGAACTGCAGCTTGGAGGTGAGCACCAGCCGCATCTCGACGCTACCCGCCGACATCTCGCCGGCGAAGCGCCCCCACGACGGGTCCGTCGGGACGGGGCCCCTAGCGAGGAGGGTGCCCTGCACGGGCGTGTCGCCCTTGGGCTGCTGGTAGAAGGGGTTCATCACGGCCCCCGTGGCGATGAGCTGGTCGCCGTAGAACACCGACGCGAGGATCTCGTCGTAGAACATGCCGATCTTCTGGTTGGGGTTGTGCTCGTCGACGGTGAAGTGCACCGGCAGGTTGGCCAGGCCGGCGGACTGCCGGTTGGCGTTGGGGATGGAGAAGTCGGCGAGGTAGAACTTGGGGCGGTGCGGACGGAGGCTCAGCCACAGCACGAAGAGGATGACGCCGGCGACGAGGATCAGCGTGAGCAGCACCGCGCAGAGGAAGTTGACGCACCGCGCCACCGGGCTCCGCGGCTGGTACAGCGACTGCCCGTAGCGCCGCATTGTTCGTTCTCCTCTGATCTGCTACACTGCTAGTGCTGCTGCCGTCTCTGCCTGTCTTGTGTCGTCTTGCACACCAACACCGTGATGGTGTCGCAGGCGATCCACGTCTTATATACAGCTGCAGCAGGCCGGTCCGTTGTGCACGCATGCAAGGCAGTAATATTCGTGCCTTGAGCAAAGGCTAGATGCTGACACGCAAAGACACAGAGGAGCCTATCTGGGTTTTGATTCCTACCAGGGAGTTGGACTGTGCTAGCTGGAAAGTGAAAACAGAAGGTGTCCAAATTCTCTCGAAGGTGATCGGCAATCCTCTATCTGCAAGTGAAGATGCCTTTTGAGTTGAGTCTTTTTTGCTCCTTTCTCAGCAAGTCAGCATATGTATATAGGTTGTAACTGAAGCTGTGGGGTGTAAAGGCAGGTATTATTCTGAGATTTTGATGTTCTTTAGTAATTTAGTAATCCACTCTTAGGTTCCTTGCTTCAAGTTTTTCGGAAGAACAGTAGCCCAAACTTTGCCCTGGGGCAAACACAAAGGCACAGATGCTACTCCTGTGACAGTGGGCAAGTATTATCCTTGGATTCCCTCACGGGCCCAGCCAGTCCAGTTCCTTCCGTACATGGCCCGTCTCATATCACGGGCCCAGCCGGGCCAGTTCCTTCTGTTTTTGGGCCCATCGACAGTCACGCGTCCATTGCGCCGCCCTTCTGTCCCTGCTTCGGTCCACACCGGTGCACTCCCTGCACGGACAGCAGACTAAGGGCCCGATTCACGCTTCCTGGCCACACGGCCGGATCCGTTCCGGCACTCGGTTTCGTGAGAACTGAACGTGCCCTAAAGTAACTCCTCGTATAATTACCTGACTTCACATGATTCGACCACTAATATTATAATATTAAACGACGTGTTCTTAAAATCCTCCAAATTCATGATTTCTTTTCAAATGTTTTCCAATACAAATATAGATATGTGTTGCATGTTTTCAAATAATAAAAAAATATAAGTTATTGGTGTTTATAGCTTTTATGATTTTACCGAGTCTTGTTTGAAATGATACAGTATGTTTTATGATTGGAGGGAGTATTTTCAGCTACAAACAACATAATAGGGCCATTGCAATACGATATTATAGATTTTTCAAAAAAAAAAATATTCACCATGGTAACGCCCTCCTCCAGTAAAGATCTGAAACGGTTTAACTTTTTTGGCTCGTAAGCACACCACAAATAATATGCAACTTTCACAGCAAAAACAAATTTGTCACAGCCCAAAAATCCTATGCATGACATGGTGCATATGCACATCCAAATTAGCATCTTGGAAAGTTTAATTTAAAATAGGCACTGTTTGCTTTAATTTTTTTCTTTCTAAAACACCGTAAGATGCAAATGCTCACATATACATAGCACAATCACACATTTTATAAACATGTGCACACTCTACCCTATTAAGCTGTCTCCAACAGGAGATCCATTGCGGAACCCAAACCTAAAATGGGTCTCCAACACAATACATATAGCCTCCAACAGAGTACATATATGGAAGACCCATTTTAGGTGCCAGGAGAGGCATAACCCAAATCTGAGTATCCTCTCTCCTGGAGACCTATTTACAGAAATGGTTGTCTTTTGGGTCTTGTTGTTGGAGAAGACCAAAAATAGGTATTGAACCATTTACCTATAGCGCTACCCAAAGGACAAATGCGTCTTGTATTTTGGGTCATGGTTATTGAAGACCGTCTTAGCATTTTGGAGAGACTAAGGGCATGCTTGGTCCTTTTGCCAAGCACTATGTCATCTACTAGCTGAGCAAGGAACTAGAATTAGAAGCTTGTTTAGATGTCATAGCCAACTTATCTCGATTCCTATGCTAGCATAGTTTTCCTTGCTGTTGCAAGAGAGCCAAATTGGCTCCTTGCCTAGCAAGGGTCTTGTTATCCGCGCCAGCAAAGCCGGGCCAGGGTAGACATTTATTAATGTTTGGCACATCACATTATGGATCATGGCTTGGCTAGGTAATGTGATTTCACAGATAACTTCCCATCTTGGTGTATGTTGTAACGAGATTCATCTTCCAAAATACCAAAAAAAAAAAAAAACCAACTACATCAAGACATGGCTTCAATAAATTGATTAATTTTTGCACCAACTAATATTCAACCCATTATTGATGCACTTAATCATCTTTCAAAAAAATATGGATATTAAAAAAAAAAAAATTCTAATTCTAATTAATAGTATTAGAGTCTTTTTAAGATGTGGCTATTGAATAAGGATATAATCTTGTTCCCCTACTAAATTTAAGCTAGGATCTTCAAAGATTTAGTCTAATTTCTTTCATAAATACCTCAACCAGCATGCAAGAGAGAGAAAATAAAAAAAAACTAATTAAGCAAATAATCTACCACTATACCTTAAAAATATGTTAGGAATAGCATCTACTTACCTTCAAGAGTCAAAGCAAAATCTTGCCCCTTAGATATGTAATTTTTGGAAAGTTACATGAGCTCCAACTTCCTCCTCGGACTACAGTACCTGTCCCGGGAGGAGGGAGGATGTACTGTAGCTATTAATAAATAGCATGTTCGGCAGACCGTAAACGATCGTGGATTATTTACTGTTGGTTGGTTTGGTGTGAGAGAAAAATATTGTTCCAGCTTATAATCCACGATCGTATACGAGCAAACGAACAGACTGAAAGACGGCTCTATACTGGGGAGGAGGGGGCTGTAGTGTAGCTATTATTAAAGATGACTCTAATACAAATTATTTTAGGGGTAGGTAGGAACCCTACCGTTTCAAAAGGGCCCATTATTTATAGAGATGATTGCGACACGTGACTTGATTAGTGAGTCTGGAGGGACGCCACCCTAAAAGACCGCACTTGAATTGAAAGTGAGATTGTTTCACCTCGTCTCACTTCGTGGAAATGCGGAACCAAAAACTTTGAAGTCATATTTTTTTCAAAAGGTGATAACAGATTTTGCCGGATTTTTATTAGACAAAAATAAAATAAAATAAAGAAACAGAGTTACAGAATTACATAAGAGGCTATACTCGCCACCACTAATGCCCGCAGGCCGACCACTCTACTCTATACAAAATGAAGTCGTGTATACTTGGAACGTGTTAATCCAATCTAATACTTATAAACTATTTAAAAAAAACAGATAGAAAAGCTGCCGATTATATTAAAAAGAAAAAAATTCAGATTGAGTAACGTGGCAACGGAACCTAAAAGGTTCGTAAACAACGACGATCATAAAGTATTTATGGATGGATACCAGTTGGCAGTGCAGCAGTCTAACAGTGGTACAATCCAGCGTTCTCGATCGTTGACTTGACTGAGCCCGTGGTTGCCAAATGCATATGCACGCACACGCGCAGATTTCACGATGCTGCTCGTCAGAGTAAAATATGGCAGTGTGTGGATACTTCTGGAAAACCATCACCATATGGCACTAAATTATAATACTTCGATCCTACGCTACTACGCGTCTCAGGAAGAAAACTCAGAGCTGGTTTTCCTTTTTTGTCAAATCGATGCTGATGGATCTTCAAAGTTAGAAGAACTCGTTCGATGATTCGACCGTAGTCGCGAAGTATGGATTTACAAGTCTTGCTTGGCACAGCTTTAGATCCCATACTTACGTTAAATTAATCTAGTATAATTTTTTGAGTAAACTAAAGCAGATTAAATATTTGTGTTAGTCTAACGTATAAATAAAATAATGAACCTAAATACTCTTGATGTATCTGCTGCAGTAGTATATCCAAAATCTCTAGAAGCTATAATACTCAGATCTAATATATCTAAGATGGATATAGAGCATTTTTAACTGATGGTCCCAGAGATGATTATATTACTGCATGGTTAATTGACCATCGATCAGACTAACATGTGACGAACTATATATACAACTACCGGTAGAGAACAGAGCTTTACTCCTGATGGGGAACCCCCTCTAGTCCCGGTTCCCCACCCAGGAGCAAACATCCGGGACTAAAGGGGTCCTTTAGTCCCTGGTCAGGAACCAGAACTAAAGGGGACCTTTAGTCTCGGTGGGTAACACCAACCGGGACTAAAGGTGCCTCCTGACATGCCACGATGGCTGGCACCCTTTAGTCCCGGTTGGTAATACGAACCGGGACTAAAGGTTTTTTTTTCTTTTCTTTTCATTTTTTTGGTTTTCTTTTTAAAATAGGTTTTCGAAGTCGTATTGTACGCTGCTAATTATACATTTATACGCGCGTATAGTATGTTTCGGTTCAAGCACAATGAACGTATTAAATCACACAATTTAAGCATAGAAATAAATAAATATATATATATATATATATGCATGCATGCATCATATATATATTTACATGCATGCATGCATATGTGTATTTTACATTATATTATTTCATATGCATATATTACAAAAGATTGCGTTACAGTTGTTGTGATATAACAAGTTTCCTCTCATCCTCTAGCTTGGCTTCCATGGCAGTGTTGGGTCGAAGTAGAACCCGCCCTTGGAATCGATGACATGCTCATTAAAAAATCCAGCTATAGACTCTTGAATTGCTTTGATTTGGTCTTGTCGTATGACCTTTTCCTCCAACCATCGAGCCTACAGGTTTAAATTAAAGGAAAATAAATTAATATATGTATATATATAAAGACATAGTAACACAATCAATAATAATAATTAAATAAATATATAGTATATTTTTAACGTACTTTGAGTCTCTCTGTAGGAGTTTTTTGGGAGACCACCTTGATAAACTTGCAAACATAGTAACCACAGTAGTTGTTCCCCTATTCCTGCCTCAGACACCACTTTACGAGAAAAAGATTTGTCATCCAATCTGGTGATCCGGTAAAAGCTATATGTTTAATTAATAAAGATGATGCGATTTAGGGGACTTACTTTCAAAGGGATTACATTCAGTGGCGCTTTGCATTTTTCCATGTGTTGCTTCTCAATAAAGGTTTTCCAAACACTGCCCAATAAAAATTTTGCCACGTCATCAGATATAGTTAATCATCATGTTTGTGTGTATATATAGTTGCTAGAGATACCGAAATTACCTCTAGATAATATCTATCATATCTTGGTAGTCTTGTTGTGGTTTTCTCATCGAGTCATAGATTATCAACTAACTTTTCACCAGATGGATGTCCATCAATATCCAGTGATTACTGCATGTGTTTATAGGATATAACGCATAACACTCATTAATTAACTAGAATCAACATATGAGCCATTAAGGATGATCGACATTATTAACACTCACTTGAAGTTGTAGGGAAAGAGTATATCCTTCTTGTGGCGTTGGTTCACTAAGAAGTTCATGAGGTTACTCTTTGACTCAGACTTCCAATTAGTCTTTAGAGTAACTGGGTCTTTGAATACTATATGGGAATCAACAAAACCAATTTCATTGCAGTCTTCTTTTCTGAGCTCTGTCATTGTAAATCTGCATATATATAGTACTTGTTAGGATAATTTATATGCATATACACACATATGATTAGTTTAATAATAGATCAAAAGAATTATTACTTACAGGCAATAGCAGCTAATGATAACTTTGTCCAGAGAGGTCAGGTGGCATAGTTGATGAAATTCTGCAAAGTCAACATACATAACATCATCGCCACGGAACCAATGTTCGTCTCTAATTCTGACACCAACGCAGAAGTCTCCACCGGTAGACGCCTGCATGTACCACTAGTTTAGCAGGTACATTTGCGTCCCCAGATCACATAAGGCTTGAGGGTTGTATAGACTCTGGCCTAGTATAAATTTTTTCTTCCAAATATCAACCTCCGCCGCACTCTCAATGTTTTCATCACCAAACATCTGGTAAAGGTCGAGACCAGTCTCATCAATAAATTCACCAAGGTGATCCAAATCGACATCCAGAGGTATGTTTGCCTAATGTATTAATCCTAAATTCGAACCATATTCATTACCAATAACTAGCGGGGAGACTGATTGGTGCGATTGTTGTCCGAGTTGTGCAACTCCTTTCCCTGCCCGCTTCTTTTTCTGTGCCACCTCAATTGACTTGGTGAGAGTGCGGTCATAGTCCGTTAACATTGATTTGGACGGCTTACGGGATTCTCGCTGTTGTTGCTGGTAAGAAGCCACCTTTTTTTCTTAGAATATCTGGAGCTACGAAGAAGTACGGTTTCTCTAGATTTCTCCTTGCTTCTTGATTCTTTTTAAGTTTGTCATAGAATCTGGACATATCTTTTTTATATACATCAGTTACTTCTTTCTTCTCTTTAGATATTATTTTGGGAATAGCCCTTAGTTTTACGGTGGCTTTCTTTGCCGGCGGGGACTGGTTCTTCATTTGTGGGGCTGGCCTCTTGCTAGTACTTGGCTTCTTGGTAGGCGGCGGCGGGGGAGGCGTTGGAGACCTCCTTGGAGGTGGTGGCAGCGGCGTTGGAGACCTCCTTGGAGGTGGCGGCTGCGATGTTGGAGACCTCCTTAGAGATGGTGTTGATGCAGCGTCGCCTTCCAACACATTGTCATCGTACAGAGCACTATGATGATCTAGCGATTGAACAATTGGATTTAAGTTGGGGGAGGATCTGCTACAAAAAAAGGAATGACATATTATTATGAGCAGATTGTTAATTATTTAAGCCAATATAAATTAATGATGTAGTGTTTTCATCCGCACCTATGGTGAGGTAGTTCAGGAGGAGGTGGAGGCGACATCCCAGGAATGATGATGTAGCGCTTGCACCATAGAATGAATGTCTTCTCTGCTTCTCCTAGAGTCTTCTCGCCATCACCTCTAGGAATGTCAAGAGGCAAATCACTAAAACCTTTTTTCAGCTTTATCTACCGAGATGGTAGCATATCCTTCTTGGATTATATTCCCATGAATTCTTGGTGTCTTGGTTCGGTCGATAGGATTAATAAGACCGATAGCCACCTTGATTGTGGAATTCCCCTTCGGAATGTGTAGCTCACATGATGTACAAGGTTCAGTGACGTCATCCACAGGGAAGCGCAGTCCTGTATCCCCTTGATTTGGTATCTCTGTGGAAGCGCAGCTGCTTTTCAACTGAATAGATTGGCTAATGTTGATTCCTGGCTCTAATGTATGCTTGCTTGCACTCACTGCTATTTGCACTTGCCTTCTGATTTCCTCCTGCATTCTCGCTTCAAGGTTTTTTCCCGCTCCTGTGCTTCATGCACCGCTTCCTCCAACCTCTGGAGCCGCTGTGCCTCTTCTTCCTTCTTTCTCTAACAGCTTCTGTAGGAAGGTCTATCCTGAGGGAATCTATGCTCCCACAAGACACTTCCTTTGCCTCTAGTTCGGCCATCGTGTTCAATAGTCCCGATGGCGTATGTCAGTTCATCCTTCTCTCTGTTGGGCCTGAACGCACCACTAGCAGTAGCTCTCAGAGCATAAAACAATCTTTCTGCTGCCTCTTGCAGTCTTGCGCCATAAACGCACTTCCTTGTCTCCTGGTCTAGTGTTCCCCCATGAGCAAAAAACCAATTCTTTGCACACTCTCCCCACTCGAGTGATTCTGGTGTGATACCTTTGGCAAGAAGGTCTGCTTCCATTTTGTTCCACTTTTTAATGGCAGTCGGGTAGCCATCTGATCCCAAGTTATGGTGGTATGTCTTCTGTTGGGCATTACGTTGGTTCTTTATCATCCGACTCATACCCTCTTTCGATGTCTTGTACTGTACAAACTCATCCCAATAGGGCCTCTGCTTTGAGATCGGGCCTGGGACAGTAAAATCCGGTGCTATGTTCTTCTTGACATACGTCGTGTATAGGTGTTTCTTCTAAGTCTAAAACTGGGTGACCATTTTCTTCATTGCCCAATCCCTAACTCGCTCCTTCAATTCATCACCATCTATTATATCATCATAACCATATGTTTGGAGCGTGAAATGTACCAAGACATCTTTCCAAATTAACATCCTGTCATGATCAGAGACAAAACTGATATGAGGAGCATTGATTTTCTTCTTCCATTCGTGGGTACTGATCGGGAGCCGGTCCCGTACAAGATAACCACAGTGGTGCATGAATTTCATTTTATTTGGCCCCCCCGGTTCGCCTGTATCCACATTGAACTCTGAGATGATGAAGCGGCCCTCCAATGGCTTTTTAGGACCTCAAACATTTTTACTCTTCGTTGTAGTTGTTGATGTCGATCCAGAGGGCTACAAAACATAAACATTATTTTTAATGTCATGAGCACACATAAGACATATGATAATATATATAGCTAATAATAAAAAATATATACTTGGCCAATATGTTGTTGCTCATTTTGTTCAAGAGCTAAGTACTGACTCCCGTCATCTGCATCCTCTTGCATGTTATTTTTAGCACCATCATCGTCGGCAACTTAAGTGCCAGTGTTGATCAAATTCATCATCAACTCCTCCTCATCCATGTTTCTCGGGTCGGCCATCTAGCTTCAAAAAACAAAACCAATATATAGTACGTCAAATCTTTGCTTACATGCGTAAAATCTACGAACAATATACATTATTAAATCTTGCCCCTCGGTCATGGACGCAATTCTAGGGCGGCGGTGCTCCGCCGTATAAACCCTAAACCCTAAATGAGTAGGTTTTGGCGGGTGAAGGTTGGTTTGTATGATAAGAAGAATCAGGAAGCGGGTAGGTTTTGGCGGCGGTCTCGCCTGAAACAAAAGGGGGGCGTCGCTACGCATTAGGTTTTATTAAACGGAAAATAGCGAGCCTCGCCTGAAAGAAAGGGGGGCATCGTTGCGTGTCAAGTTTCTGAGAACAATAAACGATGAGCCTCGCCTAAAAGAAAAGGGGGGTGTTGCTACAAACCAAAGTGACAACAAAATCGCACTACATCCTGACTCATCGAGTAAACAATTCCAAATAATGTTTACAATGATTGGAACCCTCGAAGAGGTTCACAACAACACGCCAAATTTACAACAAATACAACAACACAAGTTACATCGATAAAAAATAGACATCAAGTCAACCCTTGGCATTGGAACTCCTAGACATCGGGAGCATCCTCTTCAAAACACCTCGCATGCCATATCCATCGCCATCTCCATAACTGTATTTTCAAGCACACTCTCAACCACTTCATCTGCTACACCCTTCATAGACTTAGCTATATCATCCACAACCACCTGCAAACCCTCACCCTCGCCTAGCCCCTCGACCCTTACAATTGGCTCCCAAAGAACGGGTGCCACGAGAACCAAAGGCAAGTCACCTTCCAAAACCCTCGCATGGTACATATGCCGATGGTCACACTTATCAAGCTCCAATGGCTTAGGCTTCGACACATTCAGCTCCCCCTCAGCATCCAGACTCAGGCGCCCTTGCTCAAAAATAAAGTCTGTAACATCCTCATCATCAACATCGTCCAAAACCCCCAAAGTAGACCCCGAACCAAAAAGCAAGCACTCGGACTGACGATTCGTAAGATCTGCGTTCCGCCAAAACCTACTCGTTTCCTGATTCTTCTTATCATACAAACCAACCTTCACCCACCAAAAATGATCGAATGAGGGCGGCGGAACCCTAAACCCTAGGGCGAACGAGGGCAGCGGTGCTCCACCGTATAAACCCTAAACCCTAGGGCGAACGAGGGCGGCGGTGCTTCGCCGTATAAACCCTAGGGCGAACGAGGGTGGCGGTGCTCCGCAGTATACATAGAAATGCATGGCGCTTATACATAGAAACGCATGGCGCTTATAGATGGCGCGTATACACTAGAATTTTTTCTATTCCTTTGGCGCTTTCTTTCTTATAATAGTTAGCGCGATAGGGAATAATGCCCGTCTGAACACCGTGTGCGACGTGCCATGAAAATTAGTTAAGTATATCCAGTGAAGTGATCAGTACGTTTGGGTTTGTGATCGATACACACATTTGTTGACGTACGTACGTATGCAAACCAAAGTGACAACCAAAGTTTCAGTAGCTACTGTATCAATAGAGGAGCATGCACGTAGGAAAAGAAAACGTGAACAACAGTACGTACGGTTACCATGAGTGAAGTTGCCTAAACATGTGTTTCATGCATGGAGATGGAATGGAGCAAGCACAGCGTGCTCCTCATCATCGATCTGTTGCGGTCATAGTAGCCTAGAGATGGAATGGAGCAAGCAGCGTACCTCAAGAATGGAGGAGAGGAAGCCGCGTGCGTTGGCGGCCTCATCGTCGCGCCGTGTCAACGCACGAGGGTACGGTACCGGTGTGGCCCGTGCGTCTGGCCGGGGTGGCCAGGCAGTAGCTGGTGCCACGAGGTCATCGACGCGCGGGGTGGCGTGGGGACCGTGGACGCGCATGAGGCGGTGGCGACGACCGGCGTCGGGCGGGGTGGCGACGACGTCCTCGGTGTGGCGGACCGAGTGGCGTGGGCGCAGGGGGAGAGGAATCGGCGAAGAACGCAAGGAAGAAGATGGCACTGGTATATATATATATATATGCCACGCCCCTTTACTTCCGGTGCCATCCCCCCACCGGGAGTAAAGGTATGGGAGTAAAGGTATACCTTTACTCTCGGTTGGTAACACGCACCGGGAGTAAAGGTTTACCTTTACTCCCGGTTGGTAATAAGCACCGGGAGTAAAGGTTTTTTTGGCGGGCCACAAAACTGCAGCCCACCTTTACTCCCGGGTGGGCTTCCAACCTGGGAGTAAAGGTGGGCTACAGTTTCGTTTCTCGCCTGTTTTAAGCAAAATTTTTTAATAGAAATGCAATAGTCTTGTTAAATACATAGTAAATTAAATAAAAGGTATAAAATTATTTTGTTAAAAATATGGATTTTGTTTTTCTTTATTGCACATAGGAAAAATCTATAACCTAACTTTTTTATTTTTTGTTCTAATTATAAAACATAATGTAACTAATATTTATTATTTCGTTAATGCAAAAATGTAGTGTTTAATTAAAATTATTAAAACTATTGGTTTTGGATAGGAAATTTGTTTTCACATTATTTTAACGTTAATATTTTAATTTTTCATCACTCAATATCCTAATTTAACTTTTCGAGAGAGAAATCCCACCAAATCAAACATTGATTTAATTTGAAACATGACATAATAAACATCTGAATTCACAATTATTACATAATATCTCAAACACACACTACATTAAATCACTATATCATCAAGTGGGCACAGCAGTGAACTTCTTCTTTACGTATGTCCCTTGGTTATGATCGCTTCGTAACCATGGAGTGTCATCATCATTTACCAAGATGATAGGGTCTTTGTTCACTTTGAAGGGCGGAATTCGGTCATCCTTTTCATAATCTTCTGACATGTCCAACTTGTCCTCAATTCCCACGATGACTCTTTTCCCTGAAAGAACTATGTTGCGCTTTGGCTCTTTGGTTGAGTCATTATCGTTTTTCCCTCTTTTTGGTTTGGTAGACATATCATTGACATAGAACATCCGATTCACATCCTTGGCAAGGACGAATGGTTCGTCTTTGTACCCAATATTACTAAGGTCTACTGTTGTCATTCCATACTTGTTGTCTATTGTTACCCCGCCTCCGGTCACCTTGACCCATTGGCACTTGAACAATGAGATCTTCAAAGTAGGTGCATATTCTAGTTCTCATATTTCATCTATGCGTCCATAATATGTCTGCTTATTCCCATTTGGGTCTGTGGCATCTATGCGGACATCACTATTTTGGTTGGTACTCCTTTTATCTTGGCTACTGTATAGAATATATTCCCATTTATCTCGTATCCTTTGTATGTGACGATATGCCATGATGGTTGCATAGCCAATAAATACAGTTGCTCATGGATGCTCTCATCACCTTGACATTTTTTCGCAACCAACCGCCGAAAGTTTCCATGTGCTTACGCGTAATCCAAGCTTCAGTCTTCCCTAGAAACTCGAATCGTAAGAGATCCTTGTGTGTCTCAATATACGGATCTACCAAAGAGGAGTTCTGTAGAACTATGTAGTGCGCTTTATTAAAATAATCATCATCTGTACTAATATATGTTTTCCTTCCTAGTGTCCCCTTTCCGCTTAGTCTCCCCCCATGTCTCAATTCAGGAACACCAATCGAGTCAAGGTCGGGAATAAAGTCAACACAGAACTCAATGACCTCTTCTGTTCCATAGCCCTTGGTGATGCTTCCTTCTAGGCGAGCACGGTTGTGAACATATTTCTTCAGGACTTCCATAAATCTCTCTAAGGGGAACATGTTGTGTAGGAACATAGGACCAAGAATGAAAATCTCCTTGACTAGGTGAACCAGGAGGTGTGTCATGATATCAAAGAAGGAAGGAGGGAACACCAACTCAAAGCTGACGAGATATTGAACCACATCATTCTGTAGTTTAACTAGATCAGTTGGATCAATTGCCTTCTAAGAAATTGCATTGAGGAATGCATATAGCTTCATGGTGGCTAGACGTATATTTGGAGGTAGAATTCCTCTTAATGCAACTGGAAGTAATTGCGTCATGAGAACGTGACAGTCATGGGACTTTAAGTTACAGAATTTATTCTCTAGCACATTTATAATACCCTTTATATTCGAGGAGAATCCAGATGGTACCTTGATGTTGTTTAAGCATTCAAACATGATTTCCTTCTCCTCTTTGCTTAGAGTGTAGCTAGCAGGATGTAAGTAATGGCGTCCATCATCTGTCTTCTCTAGATGCAGGTTGTCTCTTTCTCTCAAACAACGCATGTCCTGTCGTGCTTCAAATGTGTCCTTAGGCTTTCCATACACACCCATGAAGCCTAGCAGGTTCACACAAAGATTCTTCGTCAGGTGCATCATGTTGATCGAGCTGCGGACCTCTAGGACTTGCTAATAGGGTAGGTCCTAAGATATGGACTTCTTCCACATGGGTGCGTGACCGTTAGCGTCGTTCAAAACAGGTTGGCTGCCATGTCCTTTTCCAAAGACGACTTTCACATCATTGACCATATCGAGTACATCCTCACCGGTTCAGTTGCGAGGCTTGGTCAGGTGGTCTGCCTTTCCTTTAAAATGCTTGCCTTTCTTTCTTACGGGGTGATTTGCAGGAAGAAATCGACGATGGCCAAGGTACACAACCTTTCGATATTTTTTCAAGAATACACCTCTAATATCACCGAAGCAGTGTGTGCATGCATTATATCCCTTATTTGACTGTCCTGGAAGATTACTTAGAGCGGGCCATTCATTGATTGTTACGAACAACAATGCTCGTAGATCAAAGTGTTCCTATTTATACTCATCCCACACACGTACACCTTCTTTATTCCACAAAATGAGAAGTTCATCAATAAGTGGTCTCAGGTACACATCGATGTCATTGCCAGGTTGCTTCGGGCCTTGGATGAGCACAGACATCATAATGAACTTCCACTTCATGCATAACCAAGGAGGAATGTTGTACATACTTAGAGTAACAGGCCAAGTGCTATGACTACTGTTCTGCTCTCCAAAAGGATTGATACCATTTGTACTTAAATCAAACCTTAAGTTTCTTACGTCATTTGCAAACTCTAGGAATTCTCTGTCGATTGCTCTCCACTGGGACCCATCAGCAGGGTGTCTCAACATATTGTCTACCTTACGGTCTTCTTTGTGCCATCGCAACAATTTTGCATGTTCTTTGTTTCTGAACAGACGTTTCAAGCGTGGTATTATAGGAGCATACCACATAACCTTGGCAGGGATTTTCTTCCACGGAAGTTCGCCCTCAACATCACCAAGGTCATCTCGCCTGATCTTATACCACGATGCATGGCATACCGGGCATGCATCCAATTTCTCATACTCTTTGCCACGGTACAGGATGCAGTCATTAGGACATGCATGTATCTTCTCGATTTCTAGCCCCATAGGACATATAACTTGTTTTGCTTTGTAGGTAGTGGCGAGAAATTCATTGTCCTTCGGAAGCATCTTCTTTTGGATTTTTAGTAACTCTCCGAATCCCTTATCAGATACACCATTCTTTGCCTTTCATTGCAGCAATTCTAGTGTGGTTCCCAACTTTTTCTGCCCTGCATCACAAGTTGGGTACAATAATTTCTTGTGATCTTCTAGCATCCGCTCGAACTTGATCTTCTCCTTTTCACTTTCATATTCTCTTTGTGCGTCACGAATGACCTGGCAAAGATCATCAGCCGGCTCATCTTCTACAGTTACCTCTTCTTCAGCTTCTCTCATTATAGTATCATTGAAGCACGCACCATCGGGAATAATATCATTGTCGTCCCATTGTTCTTCTTCACCTTCTTCCATTACAACGCTGATTTCTCCGTGCTTCGTCCAACAAATATAGTTTGGCATGAAACCCGACTTAAACAAGTGTGAATAAAGAGTCCTTGAGCAAGGATATTCCACCGTATTCTTACATATGGCACATGGGCAGCACATGAAACCGTCGCGTTTGTTTGCCTCGGCCGCACGTAACAAAGAATGCACGCCGTCAATGAACTCTTGGGAGCGGCGATCAGCATTGTACATCTAATACCGGCTCATCTGCATTACATGACATAAATATCATATTAAAACCTAGATCATAATTAATTATTTATACAACATGCGTGCCACCACAAAAGGTACAAATTTATGAAAGCATCGCTACAATATAGACAATCCCAACTACCACTAAAAGAACTAAAGCTAAAATACATTTCAGGAGCACAAGGATTTCGCGACCAATCTCAACTAAAACAGACAGATCCCCTGATTGTGCAACATCTTTGGGCTTCTTCGGCTGGATCACTGCCTCATTAGCCGCCGTATCTGCCTGTTGTGCAAGATATTTTTGCACGAGTTCAACATACTCTTCCTCCCAGTAGAAGCCTGAACATCGTCCACTGCCATCCCACTAAAATTAAAACAAAAAATTAGAACTTTAATCACAACCATCATGAAAATAGGTATAAACTAACCATAATCATTAAATACGATAAAATAACTCACATTGCGATTCGGACACTTGTAGAAGATACGATCCTTGTTGGGACCCTCCTTCTTCACTCGGTACTCTATCACAATCTTCGTCTCATCATGACACTTGCTGCATGGAATGAGAGGGAGGCCCGGCCTAAGTCGCTTTGGAAACCCATGAGAGGCTGAGGACCCGGAAGCAGTTGCCATCTACTCTCTATACTCATTTTTTAATACACTATAAATTTCTCATTTTATAAACAAATAAAATTAAGAAACTATAAAATTATCTATATCTCTAAACAATGATATTTTTAATGGTCATTGTGTTCTCGTCTTTTACTGCGGCAGGTAAGTAATTCACATGATATTTCCGCAAATTAACAGAAGAATGGGAGTGTACACACATAACAATCGATTATCGTTTATATTTTTATATATACTACGTTTGGGTACGGTGATTGACAGACTACTACGACGATATCGGGACGTGTGAATAAATAACCATCCGTACTAGTTGACCTTGCTTACGTGATCATCTCGGCGAGCATTTCTCCACCGGACGGCACCGTACTTGGCCACGGAAGAGCTCCAATTCTACGAGGAAGGGAACACGGTCTTCCACGACCGTTGCCGCTCTCCCTCGTAGAATCAAAGCTCCTCCTTGACGTCCGTTACCGCTCGACAGAGAACATGCTCGCCGAAATGAACACGGTCCGCTAGTTCAACTAGCTACTTTAACCTTCCTTCATGTAAATATGCAAGCTTGAAGTGAGTTTGAGCTCAAATTGCTTACAAATGAAAAAAACCACAATAAAGAACCATATATATATAGTGAACAAAATGGGATAAGACAATAATGAAACATGAGAGTAACCTTTAGAACCAAAGAATCGATGGAGGAATCGAAGAAATCGATGGAGGAATCGAAGAATGGATGGAGAAAGAGCAAGAACACTGCTTAAATTTGAACTTAAGCTCTCGGGCGGGCTCGGAGAGGAAGAAGACGGCCAGCAGGATTTATAGCTCAAAAACATGTTTTAATAAATAACCATCCATACTAGTTGACCTTGCTTACGTGATCATCTCAGTGAGCATTTCTCTACCGGACGGCACCGTACTTGGTCAAGGAAGAGCTCCGATTCTACGAGGAAGGGAACACGGTCTTCCACGACCGTTGCCGCTCTCCCTTGTAGAATCAAAGCTCCTCCTTGATGTCCGTTACCGCTCGGCAGAGAACATGCTCGCCGAGCTGAACACGGTCCGCAAGTTCAACTTGTACGGATTTTCTATAATTTTCTAACTATTTTCTAAGTTTTTCATTTCATAAAAAGTTAAAATAAAATGTTTAGTCGCGGAGTCCATAGAAATGACCATATTTTGACCTAGCAACGCATTGTCAATTGTCATTGCGTTGCATTGCACCCCGGACCGGACTCCGGACAATAAAATACTATGGTCGATCGATGCCGTTCTTTGTCGTACAGTCGCACGGCGACGGCCGACGGACCCATTCAACCACCAAATCTGTCAGGCCCGGCTGTTTGGGCATATCGTCAAAAGAGAACGGATTTGCTTTCTATTGCATGGCCTTGCATTGCATCTGTCATACCAGTCGGAGGCACTAGTCCCTATACTCATTTTTTAATACACTATAAATTTCTCATTTTATAAACAAATAAAATTAAAAAACTCTAAAATTCTCTATATCTCTAAACAATGAAGTGTGCTATGCATGCTACAAATGAACGGTGAATACTAGTTTTTAATAGCTACTTTAACCTTCCTTCATATAAATATGCAAGCTTGAAGTGATTTTGAGCTCAAATTGCTTACAAATAAAAAAACCACAATAAAGAACCATATATATATATATAGTGAACAAAATGAGATAAGACAATGGTGAGAAATGAGAGTATGAGATTGGTAACCTTTACAATTGAAGAATCGATGGAGGAATCGAAGAAATCGACGGAGGAATCGAAGAATGGATGGAGGAAGCAAGAATGCTAGTGCAGTGAGCTTCAAAATGTGCTGAGCTCGGGCTCGGGGAGAAAGAAGGAGACGGCCTGTTGAAACCAGTGGTTCCGGACAGAGTGAGGGAGACAGAGGCCTCCGCCCGCTAGGTGTCGCCCTCGGGCGGAGGCTCGGGATAGGCACGACAGGTGAACTTGTGGGAAGCTGGCACGAAAAGCTAGGGTTTCATTAATTCATTCACCATCCATCCGCACGGTTATAAGTGTTCCCTATTTATAGGGCTCAACTACTTCCTGACAGAATTTATTACAATGCTCCTCAACTGCTACAGTACATTTCTGGAATATTCTGCTACTGGTCTCTTGTTTGCGGGGCATTGCTACCACACCATCTCCAAGTAACGGGCCTCTATAAGCGGCTGACCCACCGTGCCTCGATCTTCGGCCCAAAGGCCTGGGTTCCCGATGCTGGCCTCCGTCTTCGGGGGCGCGCCGTCGCCTTGGTGGGTCTCCGCCGGTCTGGTCGGAGACATCGTCCGTATGTCTCCGCCTGGCCGCGCGGGGGCCGTGGTTCCCGACGCTGGCCTACGTCTTCAGGGGCGCACTGTCGCCTTGGCGGGTCTCCGCCGGTCCGGTCGGAGACGTCAACCGTGGGTCTCCGCTCGGCCACACGGGGGCCATGCTGGCGCGCTCGCGCGGACCACGGGCGCCTGCGCTTGAGTACCTACACACACTTAGGCAAGATTGTTTATTTAATTAGTTCAGAGGTAAGGCGGCCTCCGCCCTCATCGCCGGAGACGCCCGTGAGCCGAAGTGGGGCGGCGTCCGCCTGAGCATAGGTCGGAGATGTCTGCGCCTGGCCTGGGCGGAATTCGCGACAAGGTCACCGAGCCTCGTGCAGTGCCCTACGAGCATAGCCAGGAAAGTTCCTTTAGTCAGCGCCAGGTCTCCGCCCTAAGACGGTCGAAGACGCCTTGGCGACACCTCGCTGTCGGAGGCCTTCGTCACCCGCCGAAGCCGTGTTACAACACAACCGATATATAAAGGGGGGACCTTTAGTCCCGGTTGGTGGCTCCAACCGGGACTAAAGGCCCCTCCCAACGGCTCCTGCGCCAGACAGAGGTGGCAGAGACCTTTAGTCCCGGTTGGAGCCACCAACCGGGAGTAAAAGTCTACCTTTAGTCCCGGTTGGTGGCTCCAACTGGGACTAAAGGTCCCTGCCACATCTGTCTGGCGCAGTAGCCGTTGGGAGGAACCTTTAGTCCCAGTTGGAGCCACCAACCGGGACTAAAGGTATCTCTAGTCCTGGGCGTAAAAAATATCAGGACTAGAACCTATTTTAACCGAGGATCAAATGTCTGTTCTCTACTAGTGAACAACCTAACAATAATCATGGATCAGATCAACATGAGTTGAACTCTACACAATACTGTAATATCGTGGCGGGCACGCAACAAGACTGAGTGCGTACTGTATCGGGGGAACTTTGCATAGCCAATCTCAGTGAAAGTTTCATAACACAACAGTCTAAGAGTAGTACAATCTAGCATTATCGTAGATTGAGCCCGTGGTTGCCAAATTTGATGACTTGACCAGGTTAATTATGAAGAGAAAGAAATTGTTGATGTGTCATGGTATTAAATATAAATGAAACTCAGATGAAACTTTCACTGAGACTCATCTAAGTGCAGCAGCCGCACGTATTGCTATCTATGCCATTGCTCACGTCTGCGGCACTTTTATATTTTTGTTATTGCGACTCTAATTACGAACTGTGGGCTATCACGTCGATATCCTCTCTTTTGAATTTGAAGAGAAGTATGGCATCTTTTGATTTTGCCGGCGCTTCTCTTTTCAAAAGCTAAAAGAAGAAACGATTATATTATGTAGTGGTAAAAAAGTGGACATATATGTCCTGTTCGTTTGGCTTATAAGCCATACTTTTTTAGCCAACGAATAATATTTTTCTCTCACAACAAATTAGCCAACAATACTTTCAGCCATAATTTATTAGTCAAGCGAACATGGCAATAGCTGCAATTAATCGGGCGCGGCCATGGAATTATTGAAAGCTGCCAAATTTGAGGCCGGTTTATAAACGTTAAACGCATATGCATGCCACCGTACCCCAAATACCATTCGATTGCAGCAGTATATACATGCTTTTGATACACTAATAAAACAAAAGTTTTGAATCAGTACAAGTTGTAAGCAGGCGCTGACACACAGGATAAACTATTCGAGTACTATCATCAGCTAGTATTCTCATACAGAGTCGGCAAGATCATCAGCATCATCACAACTTTCAATCTAGCTGCAGACAAGGGCTACTTGTTTAAACGCATGCAGCCCTCTACACGGCCACAGCCTCTCAGTCGTCGGTCAAGCACTCAAGCTCAGACCTCGACGAGGTACGGAAGCAGAACCATGCATCTCTCTCATTTAAGTAAAAAAAATACAAATTAAATCCCAGCAACGATTATGTCCTGTCCTGTACCTGTACGGCATGCATGTAGTCTTAGCCTGCTTCCTGGAACCTGTTCTTTCATTCTCTAATCTCTATGCAGTCGTCTCTCCACTACACTAAAACCCATTCAAAACCCCAAACCTACAATAAGCTCAAACAAACGCCACTGCTACTTCTCGATCTCTAGCCTTCTTCAGCTTATTCTCATAGCTCATCTCGTTCCTCCTCCTGCCTTTCCCAGTCCACGGTGTGCAGCAGTAGTAGAGCAAAGCGGCGCAAGCTACTACTAGCTAGCCAGTTTCGAGATCAACTAGCTACATTTGTTTGCCATGGGAAACTGCAGCTGCCTGGAGAGGGTGAGGGTGACGGCGTGGGACGACGTCGACGATGACTGGGGCCTGCCGGCCGAGCGCTTCGCCGGCAGGGCAGCACCAGCACGAGGGGTGGTGTCAGTGGAGAACGGCGGAGGCACGCACGTCAAGATCAGAATGACCAAGGGCCAGCTGCGGCGGCTGCTGGAGAGCGCCGGTCGCCGAGGGGCGCCTGACGAAGATGTCGTGGCGGAGATCATGAGCATGGGCACCGTGCACGTCGACGTCGTCGCTGACTTCCGGCATGCGGCGGAGTCGGAGAGGCGCCGGCGGCCACCCAAGCCCAAGCTCGAGACGATACAGGAAGACGACTTGGACGAGTAGAAAGATTTCGGGATCACGTCCACATCGTAACATCGGTTATGGCCTTGGCCTTGGCCTTGAATCTGTTTGCATGCGCCTGCACATCTTTATTTATTTATTTATTCTATTATTAGTTTTTTTTTGCGACGAATTCTATTATTAGTTTAGCACGGAGTATTTATGCTGTTTGGTAACTTCCATCTCTAGTAGTTTTGGCACTTTGGCAGTCGTAGTACCCAGTTCATCAGGCGAGAGAGTCAGGAATATATAGATCAGTATATGTGAATGTATACACGTTGTATGTTGTTACAAAATCCATCCGTGTTTTGCTCTCTTCAAAATGGACCAGATCACGCAACTATACATGTCTTATGTCTACTAGATAGGCCGGTAGCATGGCACGGCCCGTTGGCTTAGGGCCTGGCCCTTTGCCAAGTGCCGTGCTTGGGCCGTAGCCTAGCACGGTTAAACAACTAGTGTGTTAAGGGTATGCTCCCTGCTAGCACAGTCCGTTTGATAGAGCTTCAACTACCAAACATTTTTTTTACTAAGAAGTGATTCTATACTTATTCCATAATTAAGTGATTCTTGAAATGAACTGGGAGGCTAGGAGTTGAAGAAAGTACATTTTCTCGCTTGGCTTATAAGTCGTACTTTTTCAGCCAACGAACAATATTTTTTTCTCACAACAAATCAGCCAACAGTACTTTCAGCCATGGCTTATCAGCCAAGCGAACAGAGCACTTGAGGGCCGAAAACTACCAAGAAAAATACCAAAACCGCCAAGGAAATAATCCTTAAGTCAAGCAAATTGCACTAAAGGCTCCTTTGGACCATACACCCATTCCCAAATCTGTCTCTAAATCCCCTCCAATTAATCTCTATGGGCAATGATTGATCCAAAGGAGCCCTAAAAGTAGAGGATAAGGGAAATTTATTTGCTTGGTGGTTTCGTGCCTCAAGTGTGATTAGAAGACTTTATTCTAGAAAATCACTAGAAGAAGTGGTACCGTGCAAGATTAGTGTCACATCATAAGAAGTTAAAGTCCAGGCCAAGGCACCGATTTCTCAACACTTGGCACATTTGGAAATTGAATATTTTATAAACGTGTGCAAGTTAGCATTATGTATATATTAGCAAATTCGAATGTATATGTTTTATTCTTCATTTTTATCAGTTTTTTTACCAAGTTGAGTAGTTATTCTAGTTTATTTAGTGGTTTCTGGTTTGAAAAGTACAAAGAGTTTCTGAAATTTCGGAAGCTAAGTGCTGGTCATAGCAATAACATATAGCCTGCTTTGAAATTAAATGTTTCAAAATATATGGCACTTGGCATTGTGCAAGTCACTAAAATGAAACATCATCTACACTATTTACAACACCCATAGTCCCATACCAAGTTTCGTGGAATTTATATTCCAACTACTAATTTATTTAGAAGGGGACAAGATGCAATGGAGTAGAGGTAGAGACACCTGTCGCACCACCAAGGCTAGCGGGTCGATCGGTCCTCGTCCGCGCATGTCTCGCCACCATGGCAGATCTGCTACGCCAAAAAATGGCGCAGGAGTGTTGTCTTGTAGACCGGCATGACCAAAATAGTTAGATTTGAATCATCTGATTGTCTTGTTTGGTGTACAGAATCCTCGAGCCGTAGTGAAGAACTGTTTGTACTGGACAAGAGCACCGGTCACAGGAGGGGATCATGTCCATCTGCACAGCAGGATGAGTAAGACCACAACGCCGGCTATGGATGAGGACCCCAAGGACATCGACGGCATCACGGCGACCGCAACGATCGCGTCCGTGCTGATCGCCACCGTCACGTTCACGGCCGCGTTCACCGTGCCGGGGGGCTACGTCGCGGACGACCACCCGCGTGCGGGCACGGCCGTGCTGGCCAGGCGGTTCGCGTTCCAGGCGTTCGTGGCGTCGGACACCATGGCGTTCCTCTGCTCCATCGTGGCCACCTGCTTCCTCGTCTACGGCGGCGCGGGGCAGGTCCCGCGAGGCCAGCGCCGCTTCTACCAGTGGTCGGCTTCGGGGCTCCTGCCGCCCGGCGCGCAGCTCATGGTCGCCGCGTTCGCGTTCGGGATCCACGTCGTTCTCGGCGAGGCCAACCGGTGGCTGGTAACCCTGGTGTACGTGCTCGCGCTGGCCGCCGTGCTCCTCTGCTTCCCGGGCATCTGGGCGCCCTTCTACCTCGGGAAAGCGATCTGGCGACGAGCCGGATGGAGAGGGCTCATCAATGTGCACCGGCGTCCCGCTAGCTTGGAAGAGTTCTTCTGGCTTTTCATCACGAGCTTTCTGTTCAAAAATCTGATGCGCCCATTGTTTGCCGTGCTCATCTCCGTCACATTTGCTGTGTCCACCGCCCTCAACATCGCTTTGCCGAACTACTGAGTTGTAAATATTTTTCGACAACTGACTGGGCACATCATTCATTAATGACAATGGGAGGTTTCATTGCCTTCAAAAAATAAAAGACAATGGGAGGTTTCACCTCCCAGCTTTCAAGAAATGACACTGAAAATAAAATAGGATCTTTCATTGCACAGTTTCATTTCATGGCTTCATAGGGTAGCTTTACCATTTAATTCGTATATTGTGTTGTGACGAGGGCGATAGCTTTACCATTTAATGTTTAATGCTACTTTTTCTACTACATTGTGGGGGCCTAAGATTTCCCATTTCCAAGTATTTAGGCCCCCTTTGGAATGGAGGAGAAACATAGGAAAAATGTAGGTTTCCAATTCTTAAGGATTTAGTTCTTGAAATAGTCTTTGGTTTGTAGGAATAGGTCACAGGAAATTAAAGGGGAAAAAATCTTGAACGAGGACAAGCAGGAGATTAATGGTTGCAGTTGGTGCCTAATCAAATGGGTGCTCTCCATTTCTATCTTATTTGGATAGGATACACAGGTTCCTTTAGGCTAAACGTATAATCCTACACAATTTCTATGTTTTCATTTAGAATTATTCTTAAGATTCCTTTAGAATTATTTAGTTTTTCCTGTACCCAGCTAAACGTACAATCCTACACAATCTCAATGTTTTTATTTCTTTATGTTTGTATATACATTCATATCATATTCCTGTTTTTTTTTCTTCTATTTCTGTGTTTTCTCATTCCTATGTTACACAGAGGGCCTTAGTCTTTTCTTAATTCTATCCTCAGTATTACAATCATACGTCAACGAGACAAGGTTAGCATAAACAAGCTTGTTCCTCCAACGAGTAGTATGCAGTACCGTAGAGTCATGACCAGAGAAGTCTAATTGCGGCAGCAAGGCCGAGCAGGCATTGTACGGGGCCCAGTTTTTTTTAATTTTGGGTCGTTGAGCTGCTATATAGCCTTAGCCGAGGCACCCTATCGAGGATGCTGGCTAAGATCCAGTTGGTCCGGGCCGAGCTAGCTCTAAGTCAATGCATTTGGATCGCTACAGTATAGGCAAGGAAACGATAGTCTCGTGGTTATAAGAGTTTAGCATATGGGTCAACTCCTCGTTGGAGCCAATATTCCAGGATTTAACGGCGCTGTCCTTTCAACGGTAAGTGATGGTCCTGTCGATAGTGAGGTGTCGGCCTAGTCTTCGAAGATGATTGTGTGCGCGTGTTTCTAGGAGTGAGTGTGCATTGTGACCGTCTGCGTTGTGCTGTGTAATCTAAAGAAAGCTCAGGGTCTAATTTCAGTTTTTTTTTTTTTTGCTTCTGCTTAGATGTTGAATTGGCTTTTAAAAAGCGGAAAAAACTATATTTTAAAAAATGAACTAAAAGTTAAAAAAGTGTATAGAGAGAAGATTTTCTTATTTTTAGTGTGATGAGAAGTTAAAATATAAGTCAATTAGTAGGGGAAAAAACAGCCCGAAGCTAAAATCATAAAACCAGCTTTTAAGCCAAAACAACCAAAAGACCTCTAAAAAAACAAGGAAAAAAAACTATATCTAGCTAACTAGTTAGCAGTATAGCGCACCCTCTCCGATCCGAAGAACTAAAAGAACCAAATCATAGCGTAGACGGTGAAGCAGGAGCATATGGGGGCATTCTTATCTCGTCTCGCACCCTTTCTAGTGGCTGTCGCTGTTGATATGCGCTCATGTCATGCACCATGCACCATGCACAGCTGAGCCCATGGACGGACGGCGGCCGGGCAAAACAGCCCGCAACTCGCAACATGTTTTAAAGCGCATGGATCATTGGCAGTGCGTGGTTTTATCGGGTAGACCTGCAATATGTTTCAGATTCATTCTCTGAACCTTTTCTGGGCGGTCGCCGGCCGGCCGTCCCCGTTGTGGCTGTGGTCCTCTTGTGGTGGAGCACTTTGGTCCGTTGGAACATACCGGCCGCATTCTTGCTTTTGAATCAATTTAGTAGCGGTGATGAGTCTCCAGCTTTAAGATGAAGGTACGACGACTGGGATTCATTCGAGATGCAATGCAAGTCCAACATGGGGTTGCTTTGGGGGAGAATAAGGTGGGGGCACCTGAAGAGTTACAGCATGCGGAAGAAACAAAAAAAAGGGCATATATATAGTGGACTGCTTTGCTGCTTAGTGCAATGACGTAACCGTCATAAGCGTGTTGCCTTAAAAACAATATATCCAGATTCTTTCTTACATAGCAGTGACTTTTTTCTTAAGTTTGACTGCTAAAGCGGTTAGTGGCCCATGCACGTTTTATTTGCCAAAGACCACTGTGTGGTAGTGGCCCATGCACGTTTTATTTTTTTTAAAGATTACATTGTACAGTGCAGACGTTCACAACGCACGCACACTCATCCCTATAAACACACATGCAAACCCTATCTCTATGAACACCTTCGAAGACTAGGCCGGCAAATCCTCGAGACGAGATTGACGAAGTCAGCACAGACGCCTCGCTGTCGACGAAAACATCGCCTACCACTGAAATAACTAGTAAGTAACTCGCACAAATAAGGTTGGTGCCTTACATTTTTTTGGCATTTACTTTTCTTGAAAATATTTTTTGTTTGTTTATTGCAATTATCCTCTCCTCTCTTAATGCACTCATATTATGTTGCTCATATCTAGAAGAGCCACTGCTGCATCAGCTAATCGACTGTATTACATCTGCCCATTAAAAGTCTGTAATTGTTGTGTAATTGTTTCAAGTGTGGCTATAGTTAATGGGTTTAATATCGCTTTTGAAGTTTAACAGGGTATAAGGGCTAACTTATAATCTTTGCCGCTCCAAACACAACACCTCTAGATTAAACTTTTTATATGAAGCAAAGACTAAAATATAAGATATGTGCTATGCGTATTGGTCTCACTACTACAGGAATCAATTTGCACAGCGTGGCTAAAATGGGCTCCGTGGCGGGCACCTCTTTTGCCCGCCACGGTTAACCGGTGGCCGGCCAACGAGGCCGGCCACCGAGGCGCCCGCTGCGGGAAAATGGTTTACCGCGGTGGGCCACCATATTTGCCCGCCGCACGAAATCGTTATTTACCGCGGCGGGCAGTATGAATCACCCGCCGCGGTAAAGAGTTCATTTCCTGCGGCGGGCGCTTTATATTGGCCGCCGCGGTAAAGCCTGTACAAATAATCACCGCCGCCCCTTCGTCTTCTCCACGGGTCTTCCTCTCTCTCAAACTCATGGAGGAGGTTTTGCCCTAAAATTTGAAGAAACTTTTGATTTTAGTTGAAGGGCTTGGATTTGAGGGAGGAGGACATCATAAGAGGTTCATAAAGGCTCCCCCTCTCTCCTTCCATCATCTCTCTCTATTTCCATCACCTAGAGTTCTCTCTAGATCTATATCTAGATCCAGATCAAATTTAATGGAAAAAATGATGTCATGTATTTCTTTAACCTTAGATTCATCATAGATGCATGCTTCATCTTTCACATTGTTATTTCCTCTCTTTTTCATGATTTTGGACGTAAAAATCATCAATTTCTCCTAATTCTTCTTTATTTGTTGATTGTGACGGATAATGTTCGCAGGTATGATGGATAGGTCGGAATGGATGTACCGGATCGATAGAGTGAATGATCCGCGGTACCTCTTTGAATTAAGGAAGTTTATTGCTGCTGGTAAAGCTCACCGTGAGAGACTGAAGCGGATGACAACCATATGTCCATGTACTCGTTGCAAGAACCTGAAAGCCCACCGAGACAGCAAGGTGCAAACTCATTTGATCATGTATGGTTTCGTCGAGGGCTACACCGTCTGGACATTTCATGGCGAAAGAGTTGGTGCGAGTGGCGGTGCATCTGGAGTGAGCTCTTCGACGCCGACGACGACAGCACCATCGGTGAATAAAGATCCTTTAGGAGCACCCGGCTCCTCATCATCTTCAGCAGTGTGCTTTCTGTTCATAAGCGTTCTAATGCCTATATTCTAATGCTTGTGTATCGATCATGCAGTGTGCCAAACAACCGGTAGGATCACAAACCTGTGGCTTCTACGTCTGTGAGTACCTGAGGGAGTGCAAGCAGTACAGCAGCAGTTGGAGGGTGCTCAAGAATGGATTGAACTGGTGGAGAGACGTGTAGAGCACCCAACACTCCTTCAAGCAGACAAAGGCGGACATATGTAAGTTTGTCTTAGACAAATGCGTGCTTGAAGGGAGCACGTTCTTCAATGAGAACAGTCAGCTAGCGATTTTACCGGAGTACGAGAGGCTGAGGAAATGGCCCACGATGATGCGTCCGCAGGATTACTCCTTAGGGCATGTATAACGACTTTAATATGTAAATGTAATGAATTAACGATGACAAGAACGACTAAGTGAATGTATATATATGTATATTATCTCATGTGTAATGCCTGCATACTTTTTAAGTTTAATCTGTGAAATCTGGATGTGATTTGAATTTGAATTTGAATTTATATGCCTGCTGTATTTTTTTAATTCAGAAAATAATTTACCGAGGCGGACAAATAATAATGCCCGCCACGGCTAACGAACATAACCGCGGCGGGCCACGAAAGTTGTCCGCCGCGGTAAAATAATTTACCGCGGTGGGCGGTGCAACGTGACCGTCGTGGTAAAAGTATATTTACCGCGCCGTGGTTAAGCCACGATTTACCGTGGCCTCTAGGCCGCGGCGGACGGCTTTGCCCGCCGCAGAAAATAAAAAACGTCCGCCTCCAGTAAAGTTAGTGTAGTAGTGGATCTGTTCCACATGAGAAGTTGGGCCATAAGAAGATGTTGTATGAGGTGTGTTACTGGCCCCGTTATGATGCCAACATCTGTTAGTGCATCATGCATTCCCAAACAAATTGTGGAACCACAACTGACGCTAATGAACTGCTAATCTCAAGCCCTGCAACCGAGCTAGGCAACTCTATCATGTTGCTACTGGCTATGTTGTGACCTTATAGCGAATCTAGTCTAGAAGGACGCTAGAGTCAGCTTGCATTGAATCAATGGATCAATTGCATGTAGTAAGACATAAAAAACGAATATGCTTTTCTTGATTTTTTTCATGTTCGGACGCCAAGACATGTTGCTCCCTAAGGTCACTGCCATGAAAGCTATTATGTTTAAGCCAAGACATTACATCGGCATGTTTTGTTTGGTTGTATTCCTTTCCTCGATCATGATGCTAAAACTTTCCACCAAGGAAGCAGAAAGAGTGACCGACGAGACAAGCTGAGACAACAAGGTGTAGTTGATTTGTAAAATAGATACACTTCTCTAAAACGGATCATCTTTATAAGCAAATGTTAACACGTACATCTACTATATAAAAAGAATGCACCATTAGATATTAATTGTATCGTGGATTAATTGAACTAATAATTTGGCCGCTGTTGGTAGATGTTGGTGCTTAGGACAGTTCTAGTGAGATTTTCATTCGTATTTAATAAGGCAACACATCAGTAAAAATGATGACATGAAATAATAATTATGACCGGAGAGAGAGGAAAGAGGTTTCATCTAGATGGAACCCATTGCACATGGTTGCCAATGCATGGGAAACATATTGAAACACTGAAACTCTACTGAGAGCATTTTGTTTTATCTCAACGTGTTAGAAATTGAGTGAAACTCTACTTAGAGCATTTTACTATTTCATAAACTATACAATATTTAAATGTGTGTGAATATGAAAATGTGAAATTAAACTATGCATCGTGGGTCTTGATTTATTTCATCGCCAACAGATTATTCTTGGAAACAGTGCAATGCAATCCAGCACCGTGAATGGCCTAAGGACAAAACTAGAACCTCTTGTTTTTTTTAAATGTAGTACAATTGTTACCTGTTCTTTCAAGAAATTATTAAGCCTTTGTTTGGAGGCAACATATCATGTGCAAACCAACCAACTTGTGTAAACTTGAAAATTATCAATCAGGACCACTAGATGCTGATCCCATGGATTGGGTGAGGAGGCTTAAGCGCAAAAAAAGGCCGGCGGGTGGGGGGCTTAAGTGCAAAAAAATTCCACCTGTCACCCCATCCATTAGATCAGCATCTAATGGTTCTGATTGGTAGTTTCTAAGTTTACACAGGTTGGTTGGTTTGCACCTGATACGTTGCCTTGTTTGGATACACATTTTAATCCACATGTGTTAGAGTGGAATGAAATGTAATTTAGTTTAGCTCCACTTCAACCCATATGATATGAATTAACATGCGCGTCCAAATGAGGCCTAAAGCGGAAATGTCAAAGCGCGCCGTACACGGCCGAGAAATTGGTGGGGAGAGGATCCTGCATAGCAGAGAGGGCGAGAGGGACGGGACGCGGCGGGCGAGAGAAGTCAACGTACGCGAGGCCTTCGTCGCCGATCAGGCCACGAGGTGCGGCGAACTTGCGTGCCAAATCAGGCCATTGATCTGAGCGCATGTGCGGTGCGGCCCTGCATGCATGATCCGCTAGCCCCAGAGAGACGACGGATGGAGTAGATCAGACGATAATTCCGTTTCGAATACTAAATCATACTATATGCGTGCGTGCAAGTGCATCACGGATCGTCCAAACCACCCGTCACAAATCACGATTCTATGCATTTTTAATAAATATTATAATATCATATCAGCTTGATATTGGCTCTGTTCGTTTCGCTGAAAAAACAAGCCGAAATACTGTTCCGACTAATTTGTTGTGAGAGAAAAACACTGTTCCGACTGAAAAACAAGCTGAAAAATACGGATTATAAGGCAAACGACAGTGATCGCTCGCCGATGGATCGATCGCTAGTTCGCTACAGCTGTTGAGCTGTGGCAGCGTCTGTTCTGTCGCGCACAATATTCACGGATCACAAATCCGTATGGCCGCGTCTCCATTGCATTGCAGCTGAGGTTGATTGCTTCAGCCTGTGCCGAGCACTCGCCGTGATCACTGCCGCACGGGGAGCGAATAAGTAGGTCGTCCGTGGTCTACGTGTCCCACTCAAATGTATTCGCCTCATTTTCGCACCTATATATGGATGCATGATTTCAGTGATCCTATATATGGATGCATGATTTCAGTGATCCTATATATGGATGCATGATTTCAGTGATCCTTACTAGTCCGTCAAAATTAAATATACTACTGTACGTGGTAGAATCTTGCTTGTATAAAACATAAGTACTACCTCGACCCCAAAAAAAGGAATGGGATTTGGGGTTTGGGTTCAGTTAAACTTCTTCAAATTCGAGTAAGATTATTATAGGAAATATTTTTCATGAAATCTAATTATAATTCTTTAGTATCATAAAGTATTATTAATATTATATATATATATTTGATCAAAGTTGAGAAAGATTGGCTTAGCAAAAAGCTAGAATTGTATCTTTGGGGAGGGAGTACTATAAGCTCGTGGATAAATTTAGTACCAACAAGTAATCGTAATTGCTTATCTTTGCGCCCTCTCCATTCATTTTCTGATACAATACTCATATAGATATTCTTTGTGCCCTTTGTATTCATTTTTAGAGACAGTTTTTTTATCAAACCATCTCTATATGAAAAAGCAAGACGTCTCTAAAAATTGTTTTTTTAGTAGTGTGATGCTGGTGAGAAGTTAGGCCCGTTTGACACGGCTCAATTCTAGCTCCTTGTTACCGTGCATGTAGGAGCCGAAGCCATTGAAGAAAAAAATGGTTTCATTAGTTCATTTTGATAAGAGAGATAAAAAACAGGCTTCTTACTACGATGTAGCTAATACTACAATGCTCGAAGGAGCTAGAGCCAGAGCCGTTAGAGGTCTACCAGGCCTTAGATGCAGATTTAGAGAGCTAATTTATGTTATATTTGAAAGTGTGGATATTTTTTTAGAAAGTAGAAACAACTGATACTTATTATTTCGAATTATGATCAGGCCTATTGTCAGGTATCGATATTAGGGATACCCAAAGCAAACAAGTTAGCACCCACGCCGACTTTCCCGAATGACTCGAGACGTATTAAAAGGTCTCGTCCGACCTCAGGGCCGCGACTCCGTCACGCCCGACCTCGAGGCTGCGGGCTCCGTCTCGCCCGACCCCTTGGATGCGGGCTCCACCTCGTCCGACCCCAAGGATGCAGGTTTCGTCTACCAAAAGTCGCGGGCTCCGTCTCACCTGACCTCGAGGCCGCGGGTTCTGTCTCGTCCGACGGGGACTCATACCGCTGCCAACCACTCCAGGTCTAAGCGTATGGGCCTGGGTCAAAACTCTGACGCTAGGAAAGAGGCTGGCACGCCTCAATGTAACCCTATGTCCGCAACGTTAGGGAAATCTTCGCTGAGCCCACTAGAAGGTTTTCACACTCAAGTGTCAGCTCCATATGTTCCTGTCACCTGCAACAGGGTAGAACAAACCCTGAGTACTCAATTGTACTCCGCAAGACTTACCCGTCAGGAGAAAAAAAAGACTCCAAGGATATGCAAGGCTATCTGGCTTGTGGGTTATTGCATCTGTAGGAAGCATTACTAAGCGCGCGTCCTTATATTTAATTTTATTAGCAGTCATCATTAATTCATTAACTACCATTCTATGTAAGCATTGTGCTAATTTTCAAGCCGGCGGTAAGCAATCAGAATCATTTTTCCATCTTTCATATTTCAGTTCTTACTATGGTGCTAGATTGTAGACAAGTCATACTGGATTACCCGACGATTCGTGAATCAATGTGCCCAGCTAGGTACCCCAAAACACACACACCGCTTGTACCCTAGGCACAAGCAGGACCAACCCACTACTTTCCTATCAAGGGGTCCAGGTCCCCGTCTAAACCTGGACTCCAAGCCCCCACACCTGAGTCCCGGACTCAGTGTGGTGTTTACACCTCCACCATCCCCACCTTCAATCAGTTAGTCCAAAAAAGAGCCAGAACCCACGACAAGAGAGCAACGAGTCTTTCTTACTTCCATAAACAAGCATGTGCTCAGGATAATAAGTCTGTGACCTGCCTAGAACCCAATGCAACGGCCGGTCCTTAACTGATACAGGTAGAACAAGTGCAATCCGAGCCTCGCTCGAATACCAAACCAAGTCCAAATCCAAAGTACCATTCCGTCCGGTCTCCAATTATCATTCATATATATTTCATATGATAGTAATATAATAACAATAATAATATCTTTTCTATCTCTCGCGAGTGACAGACAATCACTCGACTTCTACCGGAGTTCTGTAGCATAGCAATCTACACGATCCTGTCATACTAGTAAGACTCATAGGATAAGTATATATATATATATATATATATATATATATATATATATATATATATATATATATATGCAAGTGGGTTTTATTCAACTCCTTAAACTTAATGCACAAGCATAAAATAAAGTGCAGAATAATAGGGGTTATGCATCGGGGCATGCCTGGAAAAAATATAACCGAGTTAGATTTTCATCATGATGGCATGATCATCAAGCCATCATCTGCTTCCGCTACTCCGGACGACTCTGCGATCCAACATCGCTCCTATTATGAAATGCATGGATACAACGCAGGGACCTAAATATTCAACGGCAATCGCAACTCAAGCAGGACCAACCCACTACTTTCCTATCAAGGGGTCTAGGTCCCCGTCTAAACCTGAACTCCAAGCCCCCACACCTGAGTCCCGGACTCAGTGTGGTGTTTACACCTCCACCATTCCCGCCTTCAATCAGTCGGTCCGAAAAAGAGCCAGAACCCACGACAAGAGAGCAACGAGTCTTCCTTACTTCCATAAACAAGCATGTGCTCAGGATAATAAGTCTGTGACCTGCCTAGAACCCAATGCAACGTCCGGTCCTTAACCGATACAGGCAGAACAAGTGCAATCTGAGCCTCGCTCGAATACCAAACCAAGTCCAGATCCAAAGTACCATTCCGTCCGGTCTCCAATTATCATTCATATATATTTCATATGATAGTAATATAATAACAATAATAATATCTTTCTATCTCTCGCGAGTGACAGACAATCACTCGACTTCTACCGGAGTTCTATAGCATAGCAATCTACACGATCCTATAGCATATATATATGCAAGTGGGTTTTATTCAACTCCTTAAACGTAATGCACAAGCATAAAATAAAGTGTAGAATAATAGGGGTTATGCACCGGGGCTTGTCTGGGAAAAATATAACCAAGTTAGATTTTCATCATGATGGCATGATCATCAAGCCACCATCTACTTCCGCTACTCCGGACGACTCTGCGATCCAACATCGCTCCTATTATGAAATACGTGGATGCAACGTAGGGACCTAAATATTCAACGGCAATCGTAACTCTTAAAATACGATTACGCTTCTCAAGCTAATGAGCTAGATCTAACAATTAATGTACTAGGCCACGTATCCAAGTTGTCGAACTAGGCGCTAATTTCTCACAATGTTTTAGTTATAAAATCCCTAGATGTTTAGGCAGTTTATTGATTTAAATGTATATTTATGAACTAGGGCTCATTTAGCTACCTTAGTAAACTAATTATTATAGAGCTACAAAAATTACAATGAGCACATAATATTGTTAGAAATCTACCGTAAAAATTTCAGAGCCAATGCTATTACCAATTCATCACAAGAATTCCTACGAATTTATGTTTTAACAATATTAAGCATCTCTAATTAATTAGATTACTCTTGAAAATTCTATGAAACTATGTGAATAAAATACACTAGTAGGTAAATCATGATTTTAGGAACCTAACAAAATAAGTTTCATAATTTTTGGATTCCTGCAAGGTTTTATTTTGAATTTACAAGTTTGCCTCTAGCAATTAAATCAGAAAATGCTTTGGAAAAGAAGAAGGGCCGACAGCCACCTATTCGGCCCAACAGCCCAGTGCGAACTCGGCGCACGCACTGCGGCTGGCCCAGCAACGGCCCAGATGGGGGAGCCCACGCGCGGGGTAGTTTGCATAAATGGACCCGCGCTACTATATAATTGGGTTACACTGCTTGACACTATTCCTAGAGACTCAGCTTTTGCATGGGGTCTTTGGAACATCCTATCTTTGCAATGGGGTAGCCCTCGATGTGCCCACACGCGACGGCGCGGTTCCGGCCGGCATGGCCCGGTCACGCCAGCCCTCTAGGGCTCGCGTATACCCACCCATGTGGTCGATCACTCCCCCAGACAAAACAGCTGCGCTGGGCGGAGGTTGGAAACCCGAAGGAACGCTACAGTCAGCCAACCACGGTGGCGGTTGAAAAAGTACGGTGCACGGCGGCAGCAGGGCTACTTCGATGAGCAAGAGCGATGACGAAGACAACCGAAAGAGGTGAGAGCAACAGTAGATTACCCTGAGCCGGTCCACAGTGACGGTGGGTGCGGGGGCAGCCTAAATAGGTCCAGCCATGTGCACGTGGTGGAGATGGCATGGCTCTATGGCGGCATGGCTGCGTTAGCTTCCCCCCTCTAGCAGATCCCTCAACTGCCCAAGGGCGAGCACCGACACAAGGAAGTCAGGGCGAGCTCATGGGCACAATCAAATGAACTGCTACCGCTTTGCCCCTACCTTTCTTCCCCGCTTCTGGTCACGGCGGCGACATGGCCGCGGTGAGCCGGACTCCAAATTGATGCGAGGGAGGGCATCTAAGGGGACTTGCATGGTCGGAACTGCTAATTGCTTACGATGCCTTGAAGGACGCCGAATTGAGCCAGGTGCCACGACCACGTGTTAAATACCGTGGACATTGGTGCGGTGGCCTACGACCGGATAGAGCCATTAAAGCGTGCCCGCACGTGGCCATGCGCACGTAGCGACGCGGCGTCGTGATGCGGCAGACGCCTGTGATATCTAGGTTCTTGGCTAGGTAGGTGGTACGAGCGGTTAGACGAGCGCCACGTCGCTCTAGCGACTACGCGACAACGTTACGGACCACCGTTGCGCTCGCGATGGCCACGCTGCGACAACCCATCAACGCAGCGGCTCGCAGAGGCGACCCAGGCCACCCCAGTAATGGGGACAGGGATCCTGATCTTCCGTCAGATGATGGTAACTATCATTGTGGCAGAGAATGACACACTGATCTGGCTTTAGATCAAAAGATCGAACCCTGCAATCTTAGCACCACAGCTCCTATGGTTATCAACCAAGTCATGGACTAGGTTGACCTTGCTAAGAAGGCTAATCCCTACCTACGCAATGAAGAACACAAGCAAGAATAAGAAAGAAAGCAATCAAATTGCAGATGAATGATTAATCTCACGAGTTGGGGTCTCACAAACAGATGAACGGCAAAACTATTCTTGACAGATTAATCTAAGCAAAACCCGAACCCTAATGGAGGGGTGGCAGCTATTTATGAAGACTCTAGGGTCGTGCAAGACCCCTAGATGCGCCCCTAATGGGCCCAAACTTGATACATAGTCCAACGGACCAAAAGACGGTGTCGCAGCACCCTGGCAGATTCTGGATGCTAACTTGTTTTGACGATTCCCGTTGATTCCGAATAGCTTTTGACGTGAAACCACTTGGATTGGCTTCCTTATCAAATTTTCTTTCCATCCATATGTGGATCATCGAAAACAAAGTCCAGATGCGTCCTGGGCGACCAGTTTAAGGCAGACTGGTCCTGGAGACCGAGGCAGACTCGAATTCTTGTTGGACTGGGCCTCCGGCTTGTGTTGGACGTCCTTGCTGGTCATCATCACCTCCACCACTTCCTCTAAGTCCTTCATGACCCTCTTCAATGTTTCTAAGCAAGATAACATCATTAGGTAGTAGTCTATTCTCAAAAGTATGAAAAGTATCGCTTAAGAACGAGCTCACCTCTAAATTGAGTTGTCGCTTTCGAGCCCGGGTCATTGAACCTTGCATGACGGTTGGAGGATCAGCTGGTACATCCAAAGGAGTGATGTCCTCATCATCCTCCGTCTCTTGAATTGGAGTCATCCTCGACTCGAGCTTATCTTCTTCTCCCAAATAAGGTTTCAAATCTGCAGTGTTAAATGTGGGACTAACCCCGAACTCGGGTGGCAACTTAAGTTTGTATGCATTATCATTTATTTTCTCAATAATCTTATAAGGACCAGCTGCTCTTGGCATTAATTTAGACTTACGCAGCTCAGTAAATCTATCTTTTCTCAAATGTAACCAAACCAAATCACCCGGTTCAAGTTTAATCTCTTTTCTACCTTTACTACCAGCAATTCTATACTTTTCATTCATTCTTTCAATATTTACTTTAGTTGTTTCATACAATTTATGAATAAAATTAGCACGCTCTCTAGCATCACTATGTATTCTCTCAGTGGTAGGTAAAGGCAAAAGATCAATAGGAGCACGGGGGTTAAGACCATATACTACCTGAAAAGAACTTACCTTAGTGGTTGAATGTTCTGCCCTGTTGTATGCAAACTCCACATGCGGCAAACACTCTTCCCACATCTTCAAATTGCGCTTCAAAATGGTCTCAACATAGTGGACAATGTTCGATTCACAACCTCAGTTTGCCTATCAGTTTGGGGATGACATGTTGTAAAAAACAGCAGCTTGGTCCCTAATTTATTCCACAACGTGCGCCAAAAATGACTCAAGAATTTTGCATCGTGATCTAAAACAATAGTAGAAGGCATACCATGCAAGCGAACGATTTCTTGAAAGAATAGGTCAGCAATATGAACAACATCGTCGCTCTTATGACAAGGAATATAATATGCCATCTTAGAAAAACGATCAACCACCACAAAAATACTATCCCTCCCCCTCTTAGTCTTTGGCAAACCCAATACAAAGTTCATAGATATATCAGCCCAAGGAGTAGAAGGAACAGAAAGAGGCATATACAAACCATGTGGGTTCAACTGCGACTTAGCTTTTTGATATGTGGTGCACCGAGCCACGTACCGCTCCACATCATGCCTCATCCTAGGCCAAAAGAAGTATGTGGACAGCACCTCCTCCGTCTTCTTGGCACCAAAATGTTCCATCAATCCGCCTCCATGTGCCTCCTGCAACAACAAAAGATAAACGAAACCAACTGGAATGCATAGGCGGTTAGCTCTAAACAAAACCCCATCATTGATCATAAACTTATTCCATGCACGTCCCTCTCTATAATTAAGCAACACATCCTTAAAATCAGGATCAAGCGCATATTGTTCTTTAATGGATTGAAGACCAAAAATCCGGCAATCAAGTTGGGACAATAATGTATATCTTTTAGACAAAGCATCAGCAATCACATTATCCTTTCCTTTCTTGTGTTTGATAATATAAGAAAAAGATTTAATAAATTCAACCCATTTAGCATGCCTATGATTCAGATTATTTTGAGAGCGAAGATACTTAAGCGATTCATGATCAGAATGAATAACAAATTCTTTAGGCCACAAATAATGACACAACGTCTCCAAAGAATGAACAAGTGCATACAATTCTTTATCATACGTGGAATAATTAAGAACAGAACCATACAATTTTTCACTAAAGTAAGCAACTGGTTTACCATCTTGCATCAAAATACCACCAATGCCAACTCCACTAGCATCACATTCTAGCTCAAAAGTCTTACCAAAGTTTGGAAGTTGTAGCAATGGTGCGTGTGTAAGCTTGTCCTTCAAAATGTCAAAGGACTCTTCTTGTGCCTCTCCCCAATGAAACACCACTCCTTTCTTCGTCAACTCATGCAATGGGTCAGCAATGGTGCTGAAATCTTTGACGAAGCAGCGGTAGAATCCTACAAGACCAAGAAAACTCCTCACCTGTGTGACGGTCTGGGGAACCGACCAGCTCTTTATGGCTTTAATTTTCATCTCGTCCACCTCAATTCCCTGTGGAGTTACAACATAACCAAGAAAAGAAACTCGATTCATGCAAAAGATGCACTTCTCAAGGTTACCAAATAGACGTGCATCACGTAAAGTATTAAAAACAGCACGTAAGTGATCCATATGTTCATCAAAAGACTTGCTGTAAATCAATATATCATCAAAGTAAACTACCACAAAATGTCCAATAAAAACTCTTAAAACCTCATTCATTAAGCGCATGAAAGTGCTAGGTGCATTTGTCAAACCAAAATACATTACTAACCACTTATACAACCCGAATTTAGTTTTAAACGCAGTTTTCCATTCATCTCCAAGTTTCATTCTAACTTGATGGTAGCCACTTCGCAAGTCAATCTTAGTGAAAATTATAGAACCACACAACTCATCTAGCATGTCGTCTAGCCTAGGAATAGGATGGCGATACCGAATAGTAATATTATTGATGGCTCTACAATCAACACACATACACCAAGTTCCATCTTTCTTAGGAACCAAAAGTACAGGAACAACACAAGAACTAAGGCTTTCACGTACATACCCGTGGTCCAAAAGGTTTTGGACTTGTCGCTGAATTTCCTTAGTCTCCTCAGGATTGGTTCGATAAGCAGCACGGTTGGGTAAGGTTGCTCCTGGAATCAAATCGATTTGATGCTCTATCCCTCTCATAGGTGGTAGCCCCAGGGGTATCTCAGCTGGAAAAATATCCTCATACTCCTGCAAAAGGTTAGTGACAGCAGGAGATACCGAGCTAACAATATCATCAAGCGAAAACATAGCTCGTTTGCATACCAAAGCATAGCAAATATCATCATCAGAAATTTCAGCAAAGTCACATTTTGTTGCAAGGATAACACCACCCTTTAATTTAATCCCCTCAGCCTTAGAAATAGATGTAGACTTATCCTTTTTAGGTGGGAAAATAGAATTAGCAACTTGCTGATTTTCAGATTGAACATCATTGAAACTAGCAGCGCGTTCTCTATCAGCTTGTACAATTTGAGCAGGGGTCAAAGGTACCAAAGTAATTTTCTTTCCTTTATGCACAAAAGTGTATTTATTATTTCTACCATGGTGTGTAGCATCATTATCATGTTCCCAAGGATGACCCAATAAGAGTGAATAAGCTTGCATAGGTACCACATCACAATCAACAGAATCAACATAAGAACCAATAAAAAATGAAACTCTGCAAGTTTGTGTTACCTTTGCTTTACCAGAATCATTTAGCCATCGAATATGGTATGGACATGGGTGTGGGCGTGTGGTCAAGCCAAGCTTCTTGACCAAATCAGAACTCACCAAATTATTGTAGCTACCTCCATCAATAATGACACGTGCTCGACGGTCGTTGATGACGAAGCAAATCTGGAATAAGTTATGGTGTTGTAGCTTCTTAGGTTGCTGGACTTGTGAGCTGAGCACCCGCTGTACAATAATGCTCCTATAGGACGCCGTGGCCTCGTCACCAAGGACTTCACCATCCTCCTCATCTGCATCTTGGTCTTCTTCATCCTCAATGTTAGAGGTGCTGATGTAACCATCTTCTGTAGCAATATATGCCCGCTGACTTGGGCAGTCCTTCTGCACATGGCCAATGCCATGGCAGCGGTGGCACTGAATACCCGAAGTGCGTCCCGTTGATGCAACGGATGAGGAACTCTTGGTAGGCACCTGCAAAGAATTTTTACCTGAATCTGAAGGTCGTGCGGAAGGTGTCTTAGGTGTAGCGGAAACTCCAGAAGTTGTTGGTCGCTTGCTCGTTGGTGGAGGCGTCCAAAAAGTGGTTGGCTTGGTCAGCCCCGAAGATGGTGCCGAGCGTGACATGTATGTGCTGGTGCTGATCTTGCTCTTGCCCTGCTGTTCATGCCCCTGCAATTCCTTTTCTGCAAGCATAGCAAACTGAAACAACTGGTTGACAGTGTTAAATTCTTTATAATCAACAATGTCCTGAATCTCACACCTCAAACCCGAATAAAAACGACAAATGACATCTTCGTTTCCCTCCACAACACTACAACGCATCAATCCCTTTTGGAGCTCACCATAGTAATCCTGTACAGATTTATCTCCTTGTTCTAAACGCATTAATTTCTTACGCAAGTCTCTATGATAAGGAGGCACAAAACGATCACGCATAGCTACCTTAAGTTCTTCCCACGTACCAGGTAAAGCATCCTGTGCAGCTAGCCCATTCCACCAAATAATAGCAAAATCCTTAAACTCACTAGTAGCTTGTCTAACTCTATGCTGCTCAGGTACAAGGTGAGCACTAAACTTTTGTTCTACCATCATCTCCCAATCAAGATATCCCTCAGCATCATAATGACCCGAAAAAGATGGTATTGTGAACTTAATTTTAGCATAAGGATCATCGGACACACAATGATTATTACCTTGATGGTGGTGGTGGTGGACACCACCCATACCTGTTGTGTTGCGGCAAAGACGTTGTCGTAATCTCTCTTGTCGGACAGCTGCTCGACCTATGTTCCCGTTGGCATCATACACCGTGTCTTGACCATTGGTGTTGCTACCGGAGGCATCGTTGTTGCCCGCCACAAAGGTTCCCAACTCAGTAACCTTGTCGGTTAGCGTGGAAATTCGCTTGTCCAATCTCTCCATGCTATTGCCAATGTTGAGCTCAATGAGTGCATCAGTGACGGCCTTCCTGACGGCCTCATTCATCTTTTTTTGGGTATCCTCTACAGTAGCTTGTAGTTGCTCTTGACTAACACACTCGTTGAAACCCTTAGAATTGTTATCTCTAGTCTGTTCATCTCCTACCATTGAAAACACAAAAACAGGAACAAACAGGTGAAAGTTATCCCTACCAAATGACTACGTGGTTGCAGTGGTGTCACTTTTCACAGCAAGTGGAAGCATCTTACCAAGCTCTTATAAAGTTCTTACCAACACAAGCAGTGGGCGGTACAACCGGTAGCTGGTTCATGATACCTATGAGGCAGTGGTACCGAGATTGCAAGGCCCTTTGTCTGTACTGATTTGAAGAGTTTGTGGAGCTTGAAAGGCAAACAAAGAGTAATATATATATCTAGCACACAAGTCAGTAACAGAAAATAATGCTGAATTATAGTCCAAAGTACTTGTTCTCGTTGCTGGTCTAAATTGTTGCAAGTACCAGGTGTGTGACAAAAGTATGGTGGATAGCAAGGTGATAGATATGAGAAAAACAAGTATGGTGGATGGAAACAGCAACACAAATAAGGAACCAGACAGCACACGCTAACACAGCTCACTTTGGTCTTCTCTATTGCTCCTCTAGATATTGTTCCTCTTTTGCCCCTCTTTTTTTTCTATTTTTTGGGCTGTCGTTGTTTTTTGGAAAATTTTGACTTTTTTATTTTATTTTATTTTGATATTTTTTCTTTATTTAGGAGCACAAAAGAAGTAACCACAGAAAATATGAGCTCAAACAAGTGTAAGACGTGGCCTGTGGAATTTTCAGAAAACTAGATCAAAATCGACAAAAACCTTGTGACCACGAAACGAGGATCTTGTGACCACTTTTTGACCAATCTAAAAATTCTAAACCCTGACAAAGCTAAGGGATGGATGGATCCAAAAAAATTTCTAATCGATTTGCATATATGGAACGTCGAAAACGGAGTTCGTATGCGAAAACTGGACCAGTTTTAAGAATTGGCTCCGAATTAGAGGACAAAACAGGAACAATGTGTGCAAAATTAGTCACAACAGCCAAGATTTGATGGAAACGATGGGAAAAACACACAAATTGGACTCTAACACGACCTAACCAGCAACAAGACCTCGACTAGAACACAAACTCAACACGACGGACTCTGAAACTGAAATATGCAAAGGCTATGGCGTGGAAGGTTTTAGGACAGGAAAAACGAGTATGGCACTGGACTATGGGACGAATGCGAAACAGTCAAAACTAGAGAATAAAAGTGAACCTGACGGTATACCTTAGCTTTGATTACCACTTAATGGGGACGGGATCCCGATCTTCCGTCGGGTGATGGTAACTATCGTTGTGGCGGAGAATGACACACCGATCCGGCTTCAGATCGAAAGATTGAACCCTGCAATCTTAGCACCATAGCTCCTCTGGTTATCAACCAAGTCACGGACCAGGTTGACCTCGCCAAGAAGGCTAATCCCTGCCTACGCAACGAAGAACACAAGCAAGAACAAGAAAGAAAGCAACCAAATTGCAGATAAATGATTAATCTCACAAGTTGGGGTCTCACAAACCGATGAATGTCGAAACTGTTCTTGACAGATTAATCTAAGCAAAACCCGAACCCTAATAGAGGGGTGGCGGCTGTTTATGAAGACTCTAGGGTCGTGCAAGACCCCTGGACGTGCCCCTAATGGGCCCAAACTCAATACATAGTCGAACGGACCAAAAGACGGTGTCGCAGCACCCTGACAGATTCTGGACGCTGACTTGTTTTGATGATTTCCATTGATTCTGAACAGCTTTTGACGTGAAACCACTTGGATTGGCTTTCTTATCAAATTTGCTTTCCATCCATATGTGGATCATCGAAAACGGAGTCCGGATACGTCCTGGGCGACCAGTTTAAGGCAGACTAGTCCTGGAGGCCGAGGCAGACTTGAATTCTTGTTGGACTGGGCCTCCGGCTTGTGTTGAACGTCCTTGCTGGTCATCATCACCTCCACCACTTCCTCTAAGTCCTTCATGACCCTCTCCAATGTTCCTAAGCAAGATAACATCATTAGGTAGTAGTCTATTCTCAAAAGTATGAAAAGTATCGCTTAAGAATGAGCTCACCTCTAAATTGAGTTGTCGCTTTCGAGCTCGGGTCATTAGGACCTTGCATGACGGTTGGAGGATCAACTGGTACATCCAAAGGAGTGATGTCCTCATCACCCAGCCCGACGAGCGGTCATCAGCCCCCAAGGCTAACCACGGCATGACCCTAGCTAGGAACGGTCGGCCACGACAGCGTGCACATGGTGTCTGCGCCTACGGAGCCAGTGGCCGAACGGTGATGAGCACGCTATTTAAAGCGACTGCAAAAATTGCTAACGATCACGATTGAGGTTCAACTAATTCCACGACTCTAAAGTTGATCTTATCAGCTATCTAACGGAGCAATCCGCACAACAAAAGGGCCACCCGAGAGGAAGATACATGCATGCCAAGATGAGTTCGTCCTTGAAGTTCCGGTCCGCGACAGAGCGTTGACACAGAGCTCGCAGCGTGTTCTAATGAACTTAGACAAAATTTTCCGAGATCCACATGACACTCAACACGACTATAACCTACACCATTCTCGAGGGCTCACCTTAGGGCAACCAATAGTGCTCCAACATATAAAAATTGCTTAATTATTTTTGTTGGAATTTAAATATCGAAATGGCATTGTCGATTATCGTTACAGACTTAGAAAGGACGTGAGTCCCGCTTGAACTAAACAACCATTAACACTTATGATTGAATTTTTAAAAGGTCGGAACTTCGTCAATTTCAACTAGACAACATGTCATGACCTAATCCATACTTCGTACTAACTCATAGGAATAGAATATTAAAGCACTATTTAAGTATGTTCCACCATATAATTTACCAAAGATAGCACTTTAAACTTAAATCGTTTGTTTGCCGACTTAACCGTGAAGAGTGGATTTAATTTCAATTTGATTTTCGAGCTTCGCAAAAATACTAGCTGACATTATTATTCTCCAAGATTTAAAATTGCATGCCCAACTATGTAACTCACCTTCAAATCTTTATTTCCACACTATACTTCAGTTATAAATGGATCGTTGTTCATAGAAATTGTTTTCATGCCAACAATTAACATAACTCATTCTATTCTTTTTGTTAGAGTTTTCATCATCACCTCTTTACGCTAAATAAATAAACTCACTATATTATTAGATCTATCTCTTAGGTCATAATCCCGGTGCTTTAGCAAGTCCGTAACACCAGAGGTGTTACAAACTCTAAATAAGTTTATTATGAATATATATTCAAAGATCTATCAATAATACTAATTATATATCATAAATATTAATATTTTATTATGTATATTTGATCAAAGTTAAAGATCGTTGACTTTTGGAAGACGAGAATGACTCTTTATGCGACAGAGTCAGTAAACTACGAAAAATCCGTTCCACTGTTTGCCTCAGAAGAATCTCCATTCCACTAGTTACCCAAGAACCGCTTTCGTAGAATCCGCGCGTGCCAAGACAAGCGAACACCATTGTAATTTACAAAATGTAGCTGGATGTTGAAGCAAAAAACAAGCAGTATATAAAACGCCGTACTCGCCATCTCCTCGACCTCTCCCCCCACATGTTCTTCAGCCCCCACACTTCACAGGGCGCCAGCCAAGAGAGGTGGGAGAATCTTTCGCCCTGAAAAAGACAAGTGTCAGCCCTTTCGCCCGGTTCCTAGTTTTGGTACTAGTCCAGCTGAGCTGCACCATTCTCTCCCATTCCTTTCCCAACGAACCAGCAGAGCTCGCATCGCAAACAACAAAAGAGAGAAGCAGCAGGCGCAGCAGCCGCCAATCGGACACGCAGCAGAGCGTCGCCGCCGCGGTCCTGTCCAGAGGCATGGGGGACGCCGCCGCAAACCACCCCGTGAGTCTCTCGCCCAGCGTTCGTAATCTCGTGACGACCGATCGGCTTAACGTTTTTCCTTGTGAGGAATTGGAGTTTGGAGTGAATTTTGGCTGAATTCTCTTGTGCCTGTGCCCAAGGGGATAAAAAAAAGTACTCCCAAGTTTGGTTCCGTTTTGGTTGAGTTCTCCTGCGCTCTGTTCTTGCAGATACAAACGGCAGCACTGACAGGAACTTCCATGTCTGGTTTCTCTTACTTGCAGGTTGTCGCGGCGAGAGGAGACGCTAGGCAATCGAGCTTCGGCGCCAACTCGTCCCCCGCCACCGGCGGCGGGTTCGTCGCCCTCGACGTCGGCGCGCTCTCGTCTCTGGCTGGCGACGCCGGCCCGCCGGGAACGCCCACCGCGCCGCCGCGGACACCCGTAAGTCCGAGCTAGAAAACACGCGTTCGCGAGTTCGCGTCGCGACCCGGCCCCGGCCGGCCGGGCGCGGCGGTACGCGCCAAATTATCTTCCGTTGCTTCCAAAGCTGACTCTTTTCTCCCTCGCGCCCGTGCCGTGAACGCGACAGAAGGTGATGAGGTCGCTGTCGAGGAAGGGCGACAGGAAGCCGCCCCCGGCCGACGCCGACGCCAACGGCACCGCCGGTACGTCACTCCAAACGATTAGCTCTCTCTGGTTACCATCCAAATCGTGCTCTGATTTTGCCTCTCAGTGAAAAAAAGTCGCAGTTTGATGCGAATGGTTACTATTTTTTCCCCGTGGTTATCTACCTTTTCTCTTCTTTGTTTGGCTTCCGTTTATCCCCGCTAATTTGATAGTGATTGTTATCTTGTCACTTAAGCTAGTGTCAGTAAAAGTGACAACTGACAGTACTGTATTAGTATTACCGCGTAATAATTCCAACGACGAATCAAAGATTCAAAAGGCGTGTCATGGCATCTTTAAGGTGCAACAACGTTTGCGCGACATGGCCGAGAGATGCAACGCTGACAGCCTCCATCTTCCTCCGCTGATGATGTATGTATGTGCAGGTGGCGGTAGTGAGCGGCCGCAGCTGTTCTTGCACGTGGCGGCCGGCGACCTCGGGGACGCGCCCGGCAGCGCGCGGCTGGTCGTCCACACGCCGCTGGCCGGCACGCCCGGAAGCAAGTCCCGGCGGTTCGGCAGGCGCCCGGCGCCGTGGCTCGATCCCCGGAGGGTCGTCTTCCTCTTCGCCACGCTGTAAGAAACTACCAGTATCCCCTTCGGCTGTCGGTTCTAACGAACTTTTTTTTTAAAAAAAAAGAGAAAAACAAATGTTGTCCGCTGGTATTAAAATCAGCTGATAAATACTGTAGATTTTAGCTAATAAGTCGACTGATAAGTTGAAACGAACAGACCCGCAAGTGGCAGTACAGTATGTCTTGCAGTAATTAGTCCGTGCTACTAGTAGTGTCTGCCAAAGTCGCGGTGATTAAATACTCCTGCATGAAGTACCCAAGCGGTTAGGCAGCGCAGTTAAGCGAGCGAGCCTGAACAAGCTAACAAACAGGCTACGGAGTGACAGTGAACGCCAGTAAATTCCACAGTGGAGAGTACAGAGTACACAACCGAACCCACTAAATGCATTCCTTCCATCAATTCGATGCGACGGATCTTAGGAGTAACAATCAGCCTGTTTGACTTAGCGGTTTAACGTGAGAAAAAAATACTATTTTAATTAAAAATTTACTATCATTTATGACCTAACGAACAGGAGCCATCAAGTGCACTGTTCTGCAGCCCCTGGGACTAGGACACGCTCGGTTCGTTGCGGCAGTACGATGGCGACGGCGATGCTCGCAGTGGCAGGGGTTGCAGCGCGGGACGGACAGGCCGCAGGTTTTGTCGGCCCAGTCTCCGTTGCGTCGCAGAACTAGCCCTCGGCGTCGCGCCGTCGCCTTCGCAACAGAGAGCAGTGGAAAATAAAGACGGAGACCGACAAGCAACCGCCGTGGCGAGCACGACGGCACGACGCTGCCGTGCCAGTGCGGCGCCGTGGTGTTTCTCGGCTCATGTCGCCCGTCCAGCACATAGTCAGAGCGTGGTTAGTTCTTTCTCCTAAACTTTAGCCGTTGTTCCATCGAATGTTTAACACATGTAGTGAGTATTAAATATGGATTAATTATGAAATTAATTGTACAGTTTGCGACTAATTTACGAGACGAATCTTTTAAACCTAATTAGTCCACGATTTGAGAATGTGGTGCTACAGTAAACATATGTTAATGATGGATTAATTAGACTTAATAAATTCTTCTCGTGGAGTACTGATAGATTATATAATTTATTTTTTATTAGTATCCGAACACCCCATGCAACACTCTCACGTGACATCTCCTAAATTTTAGTCACCGAATCCAAACACCCCTTGCTATAACTATTTGGAAAAGTTTTTGATCGGATTGTTGAATACAAGTTCAGAAGTGATGTCTTCAGTTGAAATCCTTAGTGTGGCTAACGCACGCCCTTTTCTGATGTCTGCAGGTCCAGCGTCGGAACGCTGATCCTCCTCTACTTCACGCTGTCCATGAGCAGAGCGGGCACCCGTAGTGGCGGCGGCGCCAGCGACGCCCGGTGAAACGCCGGCAAGCGAAGGGGGCATCTCGCCTGATCTGAGAATTTTCAAGCTTGCAAAGATTGAGAGGAATACCGTAGTCCAGGCATATAAAACAAAGGTGTGGTGCTGCGTGAGTCTGAAAGGCCAACCTCATGGATAAATATAGAGTGAACCAACGACAGTGAAGAAATCGAGCCGGCTGGGGATTTGATGGAGAAGTTTGTGATGGTAGACATCCTTGTTTCTTCTTTTATTCTCTTTTTTTCTGATTTTCTCAAAAAAGGATACATGTCACTTTTACAGGGTAACAGATAATACAGTATTTTTATTCCCGCCTGATACTAAAAAAACAGAAGGGCGGGCCTAGTGCAAGCAGTAGAGTCTTACCGTCTGTGACCGAAAGGTCCTGGGTTCGAGTCGCGGTTTCCACGCATTGCACAGGCGAGGATAATGCTTGCCACTGACACTCTTCCCCAGACCCCGCACAAAGCGAGAGCTCTCTGCATTAGGTACGCCCGTGATGCTAAAAACACAACCAAACAAATTGTGGTACATATCTTAACAGCGATAGCCAATTGTCTTTGCTCGGATGCCGTTTCTTCAACAGTGGTACATATACATATCTTTGCTGAACCTAACCTCAATGAACAGAGAATGATGCGAATCACAAGGGGTGGTCCAAGATAATTTGGGACCCTCTATGCACTGTGGCACTAAGAGCAATTCCACTAATAGAGTCAAGGTGTAAGAACCAAACTATACAATAGTAGTCTTTTATTTCTTTATAAGAAAATTTTTTCGGTTACTTTTACCCATGTCCAACTTTCTATTTTCTAATCCTCCTCCTCACATTCACGTAATGTTTAGGCGGTCGACGGCCCACCACTGCATAAACTCTCTTGTCCAGGCTGTTGCTTGTATAAGAGCCAAACTCTCCTCTCTTCTCTCCTCTACATGAGCATTTGTTTGGCTATAAGACCATTATTGTACTTACTCTAATCTAGCCAGCTAGACTATAGATAAAAAATGCCGGATTGAATAGGTTTACAGCTTTTGAAATCACTTGACCGAAGCAGAGTATACAGACTTAAAACTCCGTAGCAAAGACCTTGTGATACTCGACATGAGTGTTAACCAACTGACATATAATTGTAGACTAGAACTGGAGCCACCCTGCAACAACACAAACGGATTTCTTAAGTTACTCAGTCTAATGCTAAAAATTTCATGTCAACGACCGTCTATAATGAACACTGTTTTGGAAGCCTCGACAGCTTTAGACTTGCAACTCAACGAAAATAAGATAGACCATTGCCCTGTTCTCTTGCCTGATAAGCCATGGCTGAAAGTACTGATGGCTGATTTGTTGTGAAAGAAAAATACTGTAAAAAAGTACGGCTTATAAGCCAAGCGAACAGGGCGCATATCTGCCATTTTTTCTGAGAGGTGTGGTTGATCGACACCAACAGTTGCCATATCTTGTACTCCCTTCGTTCAAAATTATAGGTCGCTTTGATTTTTTTTATTCATCTATTTTGCTATGTATCTAGACATATTATTATATCTAGATGCATAGCAAAATAGATGTATCAAAAAAGTCAAAGCGACTTATAGTTTGGAATGGAGGAAATATTTTTTTTTCAGGTCTAAAACTCATTTTCACTCAATTGCAAGTATAGCCTGTTTCTTTGTGTGTGTGTGTATGGGGGGTGGGGGATGTAGTTTTATCAAATGGAAACAAATATCAAGTAGTAAGGATTATGTTAAGATCATTTCAAAGATCCTTATGCCAGCTCTTTAATCTGCTACAGTTTCATCTCAACCAGACTTTCAGCGTCTAGATGTCTGTATCTCACTTCAGGGTGTTCCTGGTCCATCAGATAAACCCAAGTACACATACTACCGGAAGTTCATCCTGGTACTTTCAACCACATCCACAAGATGCTTAGTTCGGACAGCAACAAGAAAAAAATAGAAAGAGTAGAAAACATCATTCCACATTTTGCGGTCATTGTAAAGGCATAGGGACCAAAGAGCAAGATCTATCAAGCTAAATGAACACTAACAGGAAAACGGAAACAGGACTTGATAAAGAAACAGCAAAAGAAAAATCAACAAAAAATTGAAAGCATCTGATCTTCAGGTTGGGTATGAACACATTTTGAATTCCTTTCGGAGTTTCGGGAAAGGTTTGCCTATCTAATTCAACAGTGTGTATTTTTTAACAAAAAAAAATCAAACAATACTATGGGCGAATACTTGAAAAAACAAAGGTGAGCATCCGAGCATACTGCCTTGCAAAATCATTGTTCACGAGGAAAGTTAGAATATTCAGGTCCAAATGTAACGATTTGTCCCTGCAACCCAGATAACTAGAAGGTTTGCGATCATGGGGTTGAGTTTCCTGCAGGAGATATATTACTATGATTTTCTGGTAATTTGCACAAAGGCAGTTCACCCTACTATTTTACCTGACATTGAAATTCTCTAATGACGAAATAAAGTGAGGCAATAGAGGGTCATAAACGCGATATACATTTGTTTCTGCTGCACTAAACTTCAAGTTATCTTTAAGATACAAACGCCACCAAGATGGTGGTCCAACAAAAAAATAAAAATAAAGGCTATGGTGCTTGACATGGAGCTTATCAAAACATGCACACAATACAAGGTGTAGTAGAAGGTATAGAACACAATGCTAGTACCGTTTTGATATGCGTGGCATGGAGCACTTCTGTTTCCTGTCATGGTAAATCCTCACAATGACAGCAGCTGTTTCCTCTATAGCTTTTCCAGTGACCCCTGCATGAAAACACTATGAAAGCATGTTTTTAAACAAATAAACAACAAACAAAAGGTTTCATGAATACAACTAACTTGACTTACCAATGACTGGCCACATTGGGTTTTGAGCAAAATTTGATTTGCATGGACCAGTTCCTGCCTCGCATGTTCCATTTCGGCATAATTGCTCTGATACCCATCACCAAAACCTAGAGCTTTGGCCCTAGTCTTTCTAATTGCTTGAAGAACCACTGGATTTATTGTCAATCCAAAAATCTTGTCTTGGCTGATCTCAAAAAGGGTCTTTGGAAGATTCACTCCCATCACAATTGGGACATTTGCTACCTTGTATCCCTTTTGAGCTAGATATATTGACAACGGTGTCTTCCCTGTACGTGAAACGCCAGCAAGTACAATGTCCGCACGGTTGAGGTTCTGTGGCTGAGCGCCATCATCTTGTTTGATGGTAAAATCGATAGCATCAATCCGTCGAAAGTAGTCCTCTGTTAGCTGACCCTGTCGACTAGGAGAGCTTCGTGGAATTCCAGATGGAGCAACACCAACATGAGAAGCAATGGCTTCAACAGTAGGCCGAAGAACATCAGTGGATGGAACACCCCAGAAATCGCAGGCCTTCTTAGCTGACTCAGCCATTGAAGGATCAGCAAGGGTATATAGAACTAGTGCCCCTTCCTTTGCTGCTTGCTTTATTACCTCAAGAAGTCGATCCATGCTGTCGACCTACAGAACATTACAAAAGATGCAGCCTATTACCAAAAAGTGATGTGCAGCTAACATTTTTGAAGCCAACGCAGGTAGAAAAGTGGATAACTAGAATCTAGTCGGGATTTTCCTGAGAGAAGAATATGATCAACACAAACAGAAAAGAAAAGAAAAACTAGCCATGGCAATAAATAACATATACGTTGATAACTAGTATCCCAACTGCCTGATACATAGTTGCCTCTGCACAAACAATTATTAATGTGCGTACAAGACCGAGACAAAATTTTAACCAACAGAATAAATAGATATGCATGAAGCAACTTTGCAGTTATGAATTTGCACAAAACTTCTGCATGTACCGTCTACCCCAGTACATGATCCATATGCATGCCCTTGGAGATTGTGAATTTATCTTCACTCAAAGAAAGCGTCCAAAACATAAAATCTCTGTATTACAAATAAATTATCATTCAAATTGAGAAGTTGTAGCATAGCACAGTAATTGATAGTAGTTGTACTATAATCAACCTGAAAATAGATCATACTTGTGCACATAACACTACAGAGGAGGGTGCCATTGTATTCCCAGGGTGTTAAATTCCATCCGTAAAACTAGCGGTCATTGATTTGTCCTCCAAGATCTGGCTCTTCCTCAGTTCCATTTCTCCAAATTAGCATTTCACATTCAAATTATTCAGTTACACTTGTGGAATCATCAAAACTTACAGCTACAGTCCAAAAATCGCAGGGCCCCTAATTGGCTAATTCGATAGTTAGATGACAAAACAGGACATCTCCCATGATTGATAACTACTCACTCTGTCAGCATTTAGCACACCATGAACGTACTTCCAACCAAAAAAAAATGAAGGCATGGTGAGATATCCCTTACCATGGAGATGAGGTGGGTGTTAACAGCGCAGCCGCGGTCGACGCAGCAGTGCTCGAACTGTCCGAGCGCGGCGTTCACCGCGTGCTCCGCGGTCCACCCGGTCCCGTCCGACACGATGTAGATGGCCTTCCCGGCCACGGCGTCCCTCTCGGCCACGCACACGTCGTCGTCCTCGCCATCCTCCACCGCCACCGCAGCGTCCTCGGGCCGCGGCGACTTGTTCACCGGCAGCACCGAGGCCGAGGCCGAGGAGAGCCTCGCGCGGTCCGACCCCGGCCGGCGGCCCGACCGCAGCGCCCGCGACCGGGACCACCGGCTGAGCTGCGGGCTCGCGCGCAGCCCGTGGGACGAGGCGGCGGCGTCAACCGGGCGTGGTGGCGGGGCGCCGTCAGACTGAGACTGAGACTGGCCTGGGCTCTCGACGGCGCGGGTGAGAGCTGGGGGAGAGTCAGGGGCGCAGGACGAGGGGGCGAGGCAGCGACCGGTGGGGGACGGCGGCTGCAGCGACGCCGAGAGCGGCTTGGCGCTCCCAATCATTGAGCTAAGCGTGAGGGCGGCGGCGAGTCCAGCGTCACTGTTCGCCCGCGTGGGTGGACGACGGACGACGGATGGCAGTGGTTACAGAGGAAACGATTTCGCGTTGCTTTCAAGACAGCGCTGCCACGGCAGCAAAATACTGTACCGTGGTTGCCGAGCTGCACTACAATCCAGCGGTGGCGTTTGGAGGCGTTTTTGATACGTACTCCGTATTTGATATAGGCGGGGCGGTGATTGGGGTCGCCGGTTTGGTCAGTAAGAAACATGGGACGCCATCACGCCAACGAGGTTGGACCATCGACCACCAGTCCGCCACGGCGCCACCCATGTGATGTCTCATCCGTGGCCCGTGGGGAAATCTGCGCGTGGACAACTAATTTTTTTTACTAAAAATAGATGGATCGCATAATAAAATAATAATATTATATGACAAATCGTTCCCGATACAATATGATGTTTAGCCCGTGCATTGCTACGGGTTTTTTAAATTCACACGATCCTATATATTTTTCAGCTAATACATATACGAAAGAAATAACTTATGTGCACCATGGTTTTGATTTGAGTACAGGCGTAGGCAGCTGTATGGACAAATGTCTTACAAGAACAACTTGTAGTTCACTTTACTAAGCACCTCCTTAGAAGCCAATTATTGTCCACCATTAATACCTAAGCTGTTTAGATTGCAGGGAGATATGACCTTTGTGAACTGCATGTGCTTTCCTGTCAGCATTTTTCTCAATTGCTTAGCACCTACCAAAAGAGACAGGCTCACTTCATGAGATGTTGATCAAGCAGTTAGCTGACCTTGATGGATGAGCCAAATGCTAGCCAGCTCCTTTTAACTTTGTACAACATCAGCCAAACAGAAATTTGAGCTCGTAGAATAGGATCACAAGAAGCTATATTTAAAAACAGAAGAAAATGACAATGGTGAGACAGAGCAAATCATTCATTGTGAAGGCGTTACATTAGCCTATGGTGGATTCAGAAAACTTATTGGTCTATAGAGCTGACTGGAGCACAATGAAATGCTTCTTCTCCAAACATCCATTCTGCAAAATGATGTCGTTGTGTATCAGTAGCTGCTTCTTGCAGCAAGAAAATCAAGCTAGAGGACGCAACATTACTTCTTGCATCAATAGTTGTCCATGGAAGCTGCTCCAAATTGTATGGTTGCATTGGTGGAATAGTTACATTGGATCCATTTGGAATAGTTGTAGAGATTTCACAATTAGTAGCAAGAATTACGGAAATCCGGAAACAGACCTGTTCTTTGGTCTTAAAGCTGCACTTGGAATCATTGTCCTTTTCTTCGTCGCCACTGAAATTTTTATTATTTAAAGCGGAGCCAACCAGATCACCATAGGATCTTGAGTTATCAGCATCCTCATCCTACATTAGTTGGGGTAAATAACAAATCAGAGAAGCTATTTGAACGTCATCAGAAATACAAGGGTGTCACAGTGATACAAAAATTGAAAGAAAGGAATAGGTCACCGTAAATTTGTTCTTTTCCAATTCTAAGTCCCTTCTCTCCTCCTCTCGCTTCTTTTGGATCTCAGGAAAGGCTATTGATCACATATTTTGCACGGAAAAATCAAACAACCGATAGTACATACAATTTGAGATGTTAACAACAGATGGTGCGACAATTTTCGGGTCGTCTATCAAGCCGCTTCTTCTTCACGCCGTTGGCTCCCCTGGATCCATGATTTCGATCCCTCCCTCCCCATGCCTCCTGGCCGCTTGGCCAGTGGCAACCACTGCGATGCGATGCGAGACTAGTACATTGTGACGTCTCTCGTCACGTTCCATTCCTCACGGGCCACGGTCATCGGCCCCTCCCCACCTACCACTGGCCCCTCTCTCCCCCGCCCCACGCTACGAGGCCACCGACTTCCTCTACAAATAAATTCCCCGGCATTTCCTGGTCTAACATGCTCTTCCCCCCACTTCCTGCTGCAAGCGTCCCGGATTAAGGTGCTCGTGATGGAGGTGGTAGGTGGCGATGGCCTTCAAGCTGGGCACCAAGGCCGCGGCGGCTTCACCCGCAGCTGCTCACCGGGGAGGCCTCGCCCATGGAAACAGACATGTTCTTTGGTTTTAAAGCTGCACTTGAAATCATTGTCCTTTTATTCATCGGCACTAAAATTTTTATTATTTAAAGCGGAGCCAACCGGATCACCATAGGGATCTTGAGTTACCAGCATCCTCATCCTACAGTAGTTGAGGTAAATAACGAATCAGAGAAGCTATTTGAACGTCATTAGAAATACAAGGGTGCCATAATGATACAAAAATTGGAAGAAAAGAATAGCTCACCGTAAATTTGTTCTTTTCCAATTCTGAGCCCCTTCTCTCCTCCTCTCGCTTCTTTTGGATCCCAGGAAAGGCTATTGATCACATATTTTGCACGGAAAAATCAAACAACCGATAGTACATACAATTTGAGATGTGAACAACAGATGGTGCAGCAATTTTCGGGTCGTCTATCAAGCCGCTTCTTCTTCACGCCGTTGGCTCCCCTGGATCAGTGATTCCGATCCCTCCCTCCCCATGCCTCCTGGCCGCCTGGCCAATGGCAACCATTGCGATGCGATACGAGACTGGTAGACTGCGACGTCTCTCTATCATGTTCCATTCCCCATGGGCCACGGTCATAGGCCCCTTCCCATCTACCACTCTGCTCCCTCCCTCCCCCGCGCCCACGCCACGTGGCCACCTACTTCCTCTACAAATAAATCTCCCAGCATTTTCTAGCCTAACATGCTCTTCCCCCCACTTCCTGCTGCGAGAGTCCCGAATTAAGGTGCTTGTGGTGGAGGTGGTAGGTGGCGATGGCCTTCAAGCTGGGCACCAAGGCTGTGGCGGCGGCGCCCGCGGCTGCTCACCGGGGAGGCCTCGCCCGTGGAAACAGACCTGTTCTTTGGTCTTAAAGTTGCACTTGAAATCATTGTCATTTTCTTCGTCAGCACTAAATTTTTTATTATTTAAAGCGGAGCCAACCAGATCACCATAGGATCTTGAGTTACCAGCATCCTCGTCTGAGGTAAATAACGAATCAGAGAAGCTATTTGAACGTCATCAGAAATCAAGGGTGTCACAATGATACAAAAATTAGAAGAAAGAAATAGCTCACCGTAAATTTGTTCTTTCCTAGTTCTGAGTCCCATCTCTCCTCCTCTCGCTTCTTTTGGATCTCAGGAAAGGCTACTGATCACATATTTTGCATGAAAAAATCAAGCAACTGATAGTACATACAATTTGAGATGTGAACAACAGATGGAATTCACCTGGATGTTGAAGCACAGCCAAATACAGGCTATGGGCAGCCACCACCGCCATCGAGATAGGTTGGACGGCGGCAACCAGAGCGCGTCGGTGTTGAGTCCCAGCCTCCCAGGTCATCGAGGTCCTGATGGCTAGCGAGCAGGAGCTCCGGTACTTCCGTGACCCGCTGGGCCTCCGTGTTGAGAAGGCACGGGTGCGACGGCGTGTGTGGACATGAAACATTCAGATGCATGCTGAAACACAATATGTTAGAATGTACCTTCATCAGGTTTCAGGTCATGTTGAAGCAGCTAAATGTGCAGGGCAAGAACAACGAATGTACAAATTAAATTCCAGGCAAGAGCAACATATAAGTAGCCATTGCCCTGAAATATCAAACACCAGCATCTGAAATTCCTGAAGAATTTGGCCCGCAAATTTCATTTGTTTTATCTTCTTGTATTGCAATGTAGTGACAAACTGAACCACTTCATACAAAAAAGTTTGACTGTTCTTAGTAGTTACCTTTCTGATGGTTTAGCCTTTTGTCAACAACAGGTTTATCGGGAACCTCCTTCCCTTTGCTCAATATATTAACTGCCAATCCATTCTTCATATATGCCAATAGCGATTCTTTGCTGATACACTCCGGTGGCTATTGAGGAACATAGATGACAGCATCGGTCACCAATAGTGCCGTGAAGGCTCATGGTAGAGTGCCACCTCCACATATGGCCCAATCCCTGAAAGAAAAGTTACATTCAGACTTCCAAAGAGAAATGTATGCAGCAATGCATGAATCAATGCTGACATTTGCAGGCAAAATACCAACTTCCGAAGAGCTAAGCACCTTCTGCTTGATTTCGGCAGCGCAGGGCATGGCGTCATTCTCCACTGCCTGGGCACCACCCATATCTGAGCCTTGGGAAACTTCCTGGAGAAGGGACCGACGAAGACTTTGTGTTTGTAACTTGCAAGCGAAGGTCAGCAGCACATTAATATGCTTAAGCTATTTTCAGGACATGTTCCTAATAGACTTACCGTCAGAAAGTATTTCCACCAGCTGGATTTATTAGGATCCATGTTTTTACTGGATCAGAATGATTTGAACAAAAAGCATGTCCCCAATTAATATTTTTGTCACGCCTAGCAATTGCAAACCGAGTATTTTAATCGAACAATAATCGATTGCTGCAAACCAAAGAACCACTCCTGCCCAATGCCGCCTAAAACTTCCTCTGTTTTAAATTACAAGTCGCTTTGACTTTTCTGTTCATCTATTTTACTATGTATGTAGACATATTATTATATCTAGGTGCATAGCAAAATAGATATATTAAAAAAGTCAAAACGACTTATAACTTAGAATGGAGTGAGTATAATAATATTCGGCAACCAATTCCATTTAGTAGATCGGAATTGGGACAGCTAATTCCGTGAGACAACCTCACACACAAGGAGAGCAGGGAGCCACTTTGGAGAGAACATCAGTTTCACACATCAGGAAGGGAGAAGAGATGGCATACCAAGTCAGCAGAGAATAGTTGAAGCTTACCCGTGCGCCGACGTCAACGGCAGCGGAGGCCCTGAGCGCAGGCCGCGGGGTGGCGGAGGTAGTGGCAATGGAGGCCCGAAGGGCAGGCCGTGGGACGACGGCTGCGACGGAATCCATGCACGCGGGTTGCATGACGCCATGGCAAAGGCCCGGAGCGCGGGACGGGGGGGGGGGGGGGGGGGGGGGCACCGGCGGCGGACTCGGCTGCAACGGAAGCCCAGAACGTAGATCGCAGGACGCTGCGGTGAAGGCCTGGAGCGCGGGTCACGAGGAGTCAGCGGCGGTGGCCATGCGCTGGTGAAGATCGGGGGTGAAGGTGGAGACCACGTGGGATGGAGAGTGAGATCCGGAGCGCGCGTGACAGGGAGCTGATTGGGAGCGCGATTTCCTTTCTTGTCGGACGGAGCCTTGACATGAGGGCCTCGCGGGATAGCACGGGGAGAGAGAGCGAAAAATGTTGCACCACTGGATTGTCTTTTGTTTTGTTCTTTTTAGTTGTAGAAAATTAGTCACATGTAAATTCGAGTCGTAGCTTTCAAATGAAGCGGTCGGCTGGAGCAGTCCCAAAATAATTGTACATCCTATAGAAAAGTCAATTTTAAAAAATTTAATTAGATATATATAATAATATGTAATAAACATTATTATATTAATTATGAAATGTATTTTTATAATAAACTTATTTAAAGATATAAATGTTGATACTATTTTCAATATAACTAGTTGAATCTAAAAGAGTTTGATTTCTCGGAGATCGCAATAGACGTTTATTTCAGAACGGAGAGGGTAAATATTCACAGCCTTTCTAATTCTAGCTTAGGAATTTCATAGAAATTATATAAAAAATTTATAAATATCAATTCATTTTTTTAAATGTAGAAAATAGAAAAATCACTTATATTCCAAAAGAGGTTCTACTTGTTTTTTTTTTTGTTTAACAGATATACCATAGTTAAACAAACATATTAAGAAATCTACAAATCTAATTACATAGAAAATATAAAGCTCGTTTCATCATCTTTTTTACTTGTACATCTACTTTACATAAACCTAACAAAATTGTTTTACCTTTTTAAATACTTTTGTGAATTATTATTGTGCATTTTATAAGTTTAAGTTGATTTGATCATTTTTAGAAAATAATAAAAAGCTAATGGCATGATTTGATCATAGCCCTTGTAACATACATCATCTGGGAGTGGATCCATAATGTGCACATTTTTCTTTTGCATGTCCATTATGAATAAAGTGTATAGTCCATCTCGATAATATGGCAGTAGAATCTAAAAACATAGGACTATAAGTGCTAAATAAAATATAAAGGAGTACACTGAACATGTCTTACATTGCTGCAATCTTTAATTTTGTACTCCATGTCAGGCCAGCACTCGAGCACTTTTGTCAGTTTCTTGTGGTCTAGCTTGTCACAACATCATGGATCTCGTCCAAACTGGGTTATGGACGGTTGATTTTGCAAAATTTATAAGTATTTGATTAATTATACAATTATATATATTATAATTATTAGATGATTTATACAATTAAGAATTAGATGAACTTACAGCAAATTGGAGGTCCATAAAGTGGTATTTTTGTTTTTGTTTCTTCAACAACAAGGATTCGTTCTGCGCAGCCATCCGAATAGCTATATTGAAGCAATCATGATCCATCTCTCTATTCTCATCTAAAATATCTCTAATTTTTCTAGGACTTAAAAGAAATTAGGTATGGTCGTGTGCTTCAGGACCCACTCTTTGCTAAAAAGCAAGGACACGCAACAAATTACTTATTCTAGCAATTCTAGCACGGGCAATGAAAATATCTAAATTAGAACAAAACAAATTCCTTTAGAATGACTTACTCCAAAGGTTTAGCATCGACCATCAAATGGATGTTTGCGCAAATTGCAAACAATAGGTCTTTCTTGTTTGTCCATGTTATTGTACCCGGTAGTAAAATAGACATGTCGTCCATATCATCGAGCATTATGACACCATCATCCAGATTATGGCTAGTCTCATTATCTTGCACATCATCCTGTAACCCTCTCGCTATGTTTAACGGGGAGTTATACAAGATCGTAGGTAGCTTGAACCTAAAGTTACTTATATTATCCTGAAAATATGAGCAAGTCTTGATATATTAACAAGTCCAAAAAAATGACTATATTTAGAAATATTCCTATGAAATTACCTGGGTCACATGGTCAGATAAAGAAGCTCCAGTCCAATACTCCATAAAATTAATCATCCATAAACCACAACTTACACTGTGTAATATTGAAAAATTAAAATATGAGTGATAAAGGTCACCGTTGCTGGTATAACAATGGCATATACACAACAAGTTAGATGATCCTTTACCCATCTGTCTGCGCTCTTTTGATGATCTTATGTTTTTTTGGCCAAGATGTCACTCTAATACCCTTTACCCATTTTTTAAGGTTCATCTGTTTATGCTCTGCTACATGTTTTATTAGTCTTTCCATTCCTATTAACTGCTATGACCGAAACACCAAGATTTTAGAAAGGGATATTAATGATTTTTTTTTAAAAATAGTATGTATTTGTATATATATCAATCATTAAGCCATACCATATAGTCAAGATCTTACCATTTTGACATATTTTCTCCGAAAGAATCCAAAACATGTATCTGACCTTCCGAAGCATTCACAACCGCTAGGTACCGGTGATACTTCACAATATTAATTGGAAGGAACACCTGCAGTAATAGAGTTTTATCTAAATTTTTTCTGTATGTTTCAATCAACAGAAAATAGCATATATCAGATCTTGTGGTCAAGCTTACCATATCAGCGTCTAAATAATTTTTGACCCATGTTTGAATCTTGTCATCTTTACTATAGTTCAATGTCATTGCATCAGCCTCTCCGTCTTGCAGTAGCAATTGAGTAATAAATGTATTCTCCATGTAAACATCTCCACCTTCTCTATGAAGTAGGTGTTCTTCATGCCGCATCAGATGGATATACGCTCTTATGACCTGCAATTTTTTAATTTGTCAAATAAAAAATTGACATATTTTCTGCATGGATATCAGTTAATTAATTTAAAAGCAGTGTTAAACATGCTTACAGAGCCATGGACTTGCATATGATCATGGAAAAGGCAATCCATGTCATCTCTACTAATCCAAGCATCATCGATTCGGACAAGTAAATCTTCCATATGTTTTTGTTGCATGTATTCAATTACCTGAGCATCTTCTTGTGTACACTCATAATCTGTAGAGAAAATATTTATATATAATTAATTCCCAAATATAAAGAAATAAGATATAATTGAGAACATCTCACCTTCTGGTTGGACATTTGCATTGTTTGCCTTCTTAGGTTTATTATATTGAGGGATTACCATAACCTCCTCGCCAGCACACTTAATGTCTTCGTCTTTTTCTACATCAACTCTTTTTACAGACATTGTCTTGGATCAGCACTTCGTCTTCGTCCATAATACTCTGCATATGCAACATTATTAGAATATATCAGTGACCCTGTTATATAGATATTCATGTGTGAGGATATGTGAGCTGATTGAGATATTGTTACATACGACATCCTCGTGAGCACGCTTCCGCTTCCTGTCCTCGTCTCGTTCTAGTTGAACTATTATTTCAGCATCGTCTATAATCGGTAATTTTTCTTCATCCCTTGTATCCATTTTTTGGTCAGAGGCTGATAGCATTTCCTCCTCGGCAACTATCAGAGCATTCCCAACAGGTTCCATTGTTGCCTCAATCTCTATATCTGTTTTCTTTTCTTCTGTATCCAGATGAGCAAAGTATAAATAATAAATCATTTTGGAGACCAAATTTATGTATCTGCGATGATGGTTAATAATCAAACATAGCTTAATTGACTAAAAGTAGTAATCAAACTTAGCTTAAATTGACTGAAACTAATAAATATAGCATTGAACCTACAGATCCCAAGATTAAAAGGAATCTAGCTGAGTGGAGGATGGATACCTTTTTCTTCTGGTACTATCTCTTGCACCTCTTGCACCTTCATAGGTGGGTCAACTAAGGCACGTTCATGATCCATTTTCTTGCGCTGACTAAAAAAGACACGACAGAGAAGGGTCCAACGAAGACTATGCACTGCCTCTGTGGAGGCCGCCCGCTCGTCGCCCATGGCGTCTGCTCCTGGCCGCTGGTGGCGATCTCTGCCACGCCGTCTTCATCGATGTCGCCCGCTCGCCGCCGTCGTGTTCCGCTACCGAGTGCTTGAAGGCAACGTCTTCCGCTCCTGGCCGTTCACCGGCAACTTCCTGCGAGGGTTTAGGGTTCATGCGTTGAGAGGGTCCGCGAGCGTCACGCACGGAGTCATGGCACGGAGTAAGCATGGTCATGGACAATGACTGAGGCTGAGGGCCATTAAGATCGATTTATTAAGGCAGCGCGTGCAGAGAAGTAGCTAGCTAGGGCACTACGTACATGGCGCCTGCGTGGTCGGCGTCTGGAACTGCCAAACAGGGATGACCAGATGAAGGATCTATGGATCTGAAAGGTCCTAATGGCTAGAGAGGGGTGAATAGCCTATTAAAAATTTCTACAACAACATTTAACAAACCGGTTAGACAATTATGAGGCGAAGCAAGTGTTACGCTAGCCTACTAAAAAGCAAGCCACCTACCACAATTCTAGTTTATATAGTTTCTATCCACACAAAAGCTATGACACTACACTAAGTTAGTGTGCTCTCAAAAGCTAACTAAAGAGCCACACTAACCAAACTAACAAGCTCTCACAACTAGCTGCACTAAAGAGCTTGACAACTAGTTTGCGGTAAAGTAATGTGAGTGAGCAATTTGTTTATACCGCCATGTCGAGGAAGGAGCCAATCAATCACAAGAATGAATACCAATGAAGACCAATCACCTCGGAATCAAATGATGAACACAATGATTTTTACCGAGGTTCACTTGCTTGCCGGCAAGCTACTCCTCGTTGTGGCAATTCACTCACTTGGAGGTTCACGAGCTAATTTGCATCACACGCCCAAACCCTCAATAGCGTGCCGCACAACCAACACAAGATGAGGATCACACAAGCCACGAGCAATTCACTAGAGTACCTTATGGCTCTCTACCGGGAAAAGGTCAAGAACTCCTCACAATCACCAAGATCAGAGCCGGAGACAATCACCACCCTCCGCTCGATGATCCTCACTGCTCCAAGCCGTCTAGGTGGCGGCAACCACCAAGAGTAACAAGCGAATCCCACAGCGAAACACGAACACCAAGTGTCTCTAGATGCAAGCACTCAAGCAATGCACTTGGATTCTCTCCCAATCTCACAAAAATGATGAATCAATAATGGAGATGAGTGGGAGGGCTTTGGCTAAGCTCATAAGGTTGCTATGTCAATGCAAATGGCCAAGAGAGTGAGCTTGAGCCGGCCATAGGGCTTAAATAGAAGCCCCTATGAAATAGAGCCATTGAGTCCCTTCACTGGGCACAACACGGGGTGACCAGACGCTCTGGTCATATTGACCGAACGCTGGACCTCAGCGTCCGGTCACGTGATACACGCCACGTGTCCCCTCTCTTTGAATACTGTTCACCCGATCTCAATGGTCAATAGTCGATCGGATGCTGCGGCATAAGTGACTGGACGCTGAACCTCCAGCGTCACGCTGAACCTCCAGCGTCCGGTCGTTTCCAGTAAGGTTCCAGAAACAAATTTCTTTGACCGGACACGTCCGGTCATGCTTGACCGGACACAGCCAGCGTCCGGTCACATGGTGACTTTCTTCTGTGCTGTCCGACAACACGACATGACGCAGCCTTCCAGCGTCCAGTCGATGAGTGACCCAGCGTCCGGTCAGTTGACCGACGCTAGTGTCCACGCTGCTACAACTGATCGGACGCGCCGATCCCTCTGAGACCAGCATCTGGTCACCTTGTGACCAGCGAGACTAACTCCTTTTCACCTCTAACTTCTTCACCCTTGCTCAAATGTGTCAACCACCAAGTGTATCACCTTGTGCACATGTGTTAGCATGTTTTCACAAACATTTTCAAGGGTGTTAACATTCCACTAGATCCTAAATGCATATGTAATGAGTTAGAGCATCTAGTGGCACTTTGACAACCGCATTTCGATACGAGTTTCACCCCTCTTAATAGTACGGCTATCAAACCTAAATGTGATCACACTCTCTAAGTGTCTTGATCACCAAAACAAAATAGCTCCTACCATTTATACCTTTGCCTTGAGCCTTTTGTTTTTCTCTTTCTTCTTTTCAAGTCCAAGCACTTGATCATCACCATGGCATCACCATCATCATGTCATGATCTTCATTTGCTTCACCACTTGGAATGTGCTACCTATCTTATGATCACTTGATAAACTAGGTTAGCACTTAGGGTTTCATCAATTCACCAAAACCAAACTAGAGCTTTCAGGATCATGTGAGAGCCCAGATGTGGCGTATCTATAGTATATATATACAGCATATACCTAGGCCAGGCCTGTACGTACGACTTGATCGAGTAGTAGGGAAAGCTTTTCTTAAATTAAGAAGTGCGTGTTTTTTCCTTACAATTTTTTTGTTATTTTAGCTACTACTATTGTACACGCATCTTTAGCTACCTGAAGGTAATACATATATATATATACATAGATCGCCACAACCATCGCTTGAACATAGAACGAAAATGTTTGGTCAACTAATCCATGGTCAATGTTTTAGCTGTACGGTTGCCCTCGTCGTAATAGCTCCCGACACCTGTCATTCATAAATTGTACCCATCAGTAAAACTCGCAAAGAGTAAGCAATGGCAGCGGCCATCCTGGTGCTGTAGGCCGGGTAGCATCCAGCAGGCGCCCGCCTTCACCATAAATCAAGAAGTGTAGTCCTAAAAAATATGGACTAGTCTAAAAATCATTTTTCAGTAGTGTATAATGATTATATTAGTATTAGCAATTGTTTATAGCTAAACTCTAAGACATGAAAGTCATCAGGGATCAGAAAACTCACATAACCATGAGTGATGGCAGCTGTGAAAGGACATCAGGAATTGAGCCCTCTAACTTATTGTGTGATAAATCCCTAAAAATATATCAGAATCCAGAAACACAAATTTATCTTCACTGACTAAAAATCACTACAGAATTAACGTGACTGAAAACATGTACTTACAAATACCCACCGTTAATCACCAGTTTAGGATGTCCTTATAAACAATATTCTTGGTGCTCTTCCCTGTAGGATCCAATTCCTCTTTTGGTTTAGCCAAAATTCTTGTTGTTGATCTTGACACCCCCCTTGATAAACCAACATAGAGGTGTCAATGCGAGAACACGGGTTCTGGAAGGTAGATTCCAACATTAGAGACGGTTTGTCCCTGTGATTTATTTATCGTCAAGGCAAAACTCAACCGCACTAGGAATTGTTTTCTCTTGAACTTGAAAGGAAGAGAAATATCATCCGAGGGAAACAATGGGAGCCTTGGTATGAACATCCTTTTCCGCGCATGGTGTCCAACAACGATCTCGGCATCAATTGCATTGTCTTGCAATGCTCTGACCATAAGCCTTGTTCCGTTGCACAATCCATTGTTAGGATCTAGGTCGCGGAGAAGAATCATAGGACAGTTGATTTTTAGCTTCAGCTCGTGCGGGGGGAGGCCATTTGGAGTTATTGAGTTCAAAAAATCAATAGGGAAGTGATTCTGAGGATCATCAACAACAGTGTCGAAGCTGTGGTAAACCTTTTCCTCACCTAGAAACCTCTCAATCATCATTGCGTTCGGCCTATCAACATGTTCATTTTTTGTTGATAGAATGGCACGTCATATAGGCGGCTGATGTTGCATGTTCTTCAAATGATGGGAGAACATCTTGAATGAGTTTGTTGACAGCCACATCCGTGTTAGTAAAACCAATCACAATGTCATCAGGGAGTTGAACATAATCATCTCTAATCGTTTCCTCGGTTCCATTTCCAATTTGTAGCAGGTACTCTGAAAACCAAGAGTCAGACTGTGCCCTTGTAACACCCTCGGTGTTATGCCCTAAACAAACTACTAAATTATGTCATGAGCATCATGTTTATGTGATAATATATGTTATGGAATATGTAGATAACATTTTTGTAACTTCAGATGATCAATAAAAATGTTAAATGATAAGCTATTCCATAACTCATATGTATAGGGTTTAAAACTAATTTTTATCGAACAAAAATGCTATAGAACATATATGTGGCGTTAAATAAAGTTTGGAATATGAACTTTGTAGATGACAATGAAATACTTGCCGCGGAAAAATAACAGTGCTAGCCAATATTTCTAATAGCCTAGAAATTCAATTTGGAATAAAGTTCAGCTCAAAAATTTAGAATATTTTCAATTATGTTGACAGCTAGACAATGCAATGTTTGGCGATTTATTTTGTGAAATCGAGTTAGGAGGTGGTGTCGTATTTTAGCTTGGGTTGGTAGCCTCATATCCCCTCTGGAGCATGGTGAAGATGGTTAAGGTTCCAGAGCAACCGTTTATTTTTCATGGACGCTTTAAAATTTGTGCAAGACGTGATTTCGGGCTAATTCACCGGGTGAGCGCGGTCACCGCGTCTCAGGGGCGCGACGTCGCCACGCCTACAAGCTCTGTGTGCGCACGCATGCTGCCATGCGTGTCTGGCTGCGACTGCCCTAGCTTGGCCGCCACTGGCTCTGCCACGTGGAGCCGCTGCTACTGCTCTCACGGGCGTGCGACGCTGTAGCCTGCCTCGCCATGCTGCCGCACTACCGATCCGCCCTGCGCCACGACACAGCTGCTGCCAGTGTCGTCGCCTCGCCATCATGTTCATGCCTCCCTCTGCACCTATGCGCCGCTGCTAGCCCAGTTCAATGCCACCACTGCCGCGCGCACGTGGTTGAGCTCGCCGTCGCCTTGTCATTTATGGCACTACGGTCATGTGGGCCATGCCGGTCATGGACGCACGTGCTTGTCCATTGCGTTTGCGCACGCGTCGCACCTAGATCACGCTGGCCACGTCCCACCAAGGCGAGACTGAGATGAGCCCACTTGCCGCCTCGTCTCTCTCTCCCTCTGTTGCCGCCATCGAGCCGTGCCATCCAATTGGCCACCGAGTGATCACTTCCATTTAATTCAGCACGTCTGTGGCTTTACCATCAAGTTCTCTCGCTGCCCGACCCCACCTAGCCATGAAGAAGGCACTGCCAAGCTCCAATTTGGCGCTTTTCCCGCCACCGTGCCGATAAGGCCACGTTCGATCGTGGACGAGGGCAGCCCTCCTACTGTCCCTCCTGAGCCAATTCACTGTGCGGAGATTCGCTTTTCGTTTTCCTAAGAAATTAGAAATAGTTTTCTAATTTAATTTCTGAGCTGATCTTTGCTAATTAATATAAAATCATGTAGGTGTCCAAAAATTTGTAAAACAAATTTTGTTAGGTTTCTAAAATTGTGCTCTATCTGTTGGTGTATTTAGTTCATGTTTATATGTGTTGACATTAGGAGCTATTAAATCATTTGAGAATGCTTAATAATATTAAGTTAATTATTGTAGTATTTTTGTGGTGAATTGATGATAGTTTTGATCCTAAAACTTTTACAGCAGTTTCATTGTATTATTATGTGCTCACTGTAATTTTTGTAGCTTTAAAATAGACTAAGCATTAGGGTAGTTAAATGCTCTTTGTTTTAATATATATTAAATCACTAGTAGAAATAAAGATATATCCTTAAATTGCTAAGCTAAGGGTTTGTTAGTTGAATCTAACTCTTTGCATGATGAAAATGATAGTTAGCATAGTATCTTAGTCATTAGAGCTATCTTAGTAGCTTAGTATGTGTATTCTTATTTTAAGAGTTGTTGTTGCCTAAATGCTAAGTGTTGCATCATCATCGCATGCATGTAGAGAACGAGTTGGCGGAGATCGTGACCACCGACGATCACGAGTTTGAGGAGATCGTCGACTAGTATGAGGAGGAGATTCTCGTGTAGGAGGAGGTCTCAAAGCCATCACTGACTGACTCAATTGACACCACGCCTGCCCAAAGTAAGCCCCAGTGCTTAACCTCTATTTTATAATTCACCATATATATATATATATGTTGTGCATTTATGTTATATGAATTTTATGGAAACTACATGATAGATATACTTGTCCTAAGAGTCTTACTAGTGCAGGTTCGAGTAGAAGCTATGCTTAGGTCATCGGTAGCATGAGTAATCTTTCTTTGCTCACAATAGGGGATTATTATTACTCTCATAATAAAATGATGAAAGAAAAAATGGAGATAGGACAGGGATATGGTATGGGTATCGGTGGATGTAACAGACTGTGTCCCACGGCCAACGGGGCTTAGCTTGGTTACACCATTTTTCTTGTCATGTTGATTAAGGACCGTCCATTACTGTGGATGGTAGTCAGGTCATAGACTTATTATCCTAAGCACATACTTGCTTATGGGAGCAGGAAGGCTCTGCTCTTATCATGGGTTATGGCTCTTTTTGTATCGACTGATTGGAGGCGGGGAAAGGTGGAGGTCTAAGCACCATGTTGAGACCGGGTCTCAAGTGTGGGGGCTTAGAGTCCAAGTTTGGATAGGAACCTGGACCCCGTGACAGGAGTAGAATGGGTTGGTCTTGTTTGTGCCTGGGGTACAAACTGGGCGTGTGTTTCGGAGTACCCAGCTAAGATACATTGGTTCGTGAATCACCATTTCCGTGAGATGGTACGACTTGGCTATGGTGTAGCACCATATTAAGAACTAGAAGATGAAATATGGTGAAATGGTTCTAATTGCTTAACCCTTGCTTGAAGGTAGAACATGTATTTACCTAGAATGGTTAGCTAAGGAAGTAATCATGACTGCTAATAAAACTTGACTGTAAGGATGAACTATTAGTAATGTTTTCCACAAACAAAAACAAAACAACAAACCCATATTGCCTATCATATCCTTGAGAGTCAAAAAACAATTCCCACTAGTCGGCTAAGTCTTGCAAGTACATTGTATACTTAGGGTTTATTTTACCCCTGTTACAGGTGCAGCTTGAGGAGAAGCTCTTGTGTGGAGGATTCTTCTAGTGGACACAGACAAATCCTTGTATCATTTCTGCTAGATGTTTATTTTTATTCCGTTGTTTAATTATCGCACTCTAAACTATGGTATTGTAATAAATAATTTTCAAGAACTCTTGTTGTATGAAATGGACTAAGTATTGTAAGTTTGTACTCATTATTGGATTCTAGATGTAAAATATGGATTGTTTCGAGTTCTCCCTTGGGGTGTGCTCGACAGAACTATCCGATGTAACTCACTTTCGAGGTGCTTAGTGTCTAGTGAAAGACGAGTGCCTCTGAAAGTGTGTTATTTCGGACGGTTCTGCCACAGCCCTCATGTTACGTGATAATCCTATCTTCCTTATTTTCTCCCATAATAGGATCTTTGCAAGGTTGCATCAATTACCTGTGCTCTTATCCCACGTGTCACCACATGAAGGACCTGTCTGAAGTCTCCACTATTCCTTTGGACTGAACTTTAGCAAGGAGCGCCTTGTATAGGAACATATTGCCTATGCCGCTAGGACCATCTACGAAAAAACTTGGCTCTTATTAGCATGGACATATGAATGATTTCATCAAACCCTTCACGCTGCTCCTTGTTAAGTGATTCATAAATATCTAAGTGTTCTTAGTCTATAGAGATGTTATGTCCCTCTCTAACCACTTTCATCATGTCATTGGAGCTTCGACCCTCATCACAAATAGGTGGCAGACCATAATCTCTAATATCCTTCCCCATTGAGTGAACCATATCCCATATGTATCTAAGCACCATTTGCTGCACTATCGATGTGTTGCTATTGTCTTGGCTGAAGTCTTCACCTAGAGCATCCTTATGCTTATCCCATAGCCCACGTATGTTAGTGGCCTCATAGAATACAAGAATGGTAGCAAACAACCTTCGCAAGGCACATGACATCTAGAAAGTGGTGGCCTCAGTCAAGCAGTCGTCGATTGATTTGTCCATCTTGATAAGCCCTCTTTTCTCGCATGCTTCCCTAAAAGTAGAGTATGTGACACCAGCCACTGTTCTCAAATCCTCATATGATGTTGCACCTCTCACATGATTCAGTAGAACTCTTAGGAAGTATCTCTCCACTAGGGTTAGCATAGATAATCCGCCCTATCTATCCTAACGCTTATTTCCTTATTTGCCACACTTTTCTCCCTTTGATCCAATGGTAGTGTTCTAGAAATTCTTTATACAATATTTTTCTTGCTACCCTTTCTTCACGGTTTTTACTGAAATACTCTATTAGTGTGGTCCTATTAGAACCTGGGTGACTCACAACATCCTCTAGGTTTTCCTCCTCATTGTATGTCATAGACTGCATGTCAGGCAAATGTAGCTGGAGCTGCAATACAGTCGGATAAACTCCAAACATTGGGAAATCGAATATCCTATGCATAGCTTTCGGTGGAGATATGTACCTAGCACTCCTATACTATCGTATCTCATTGATGACACCATCATCTCTATCATTTTGGTCTACATTTACCGAGAATGATACTTGGTCGTGGCCTTTATATACGTACTTAAATAGATACTTCACTGCTTTAATGCTTGAGCAAGCTTCAACATTTATGTGATAGTTTGTCAACATAGAATTTTGTCCTGTGCCGAGGACATACATAGAAGTCAGAAGGGTCTGCTTGATGGAGCTGGAGATCCGCCTAGCTTTAGCGCAAGAGTGGTCGATCCTACGCACTCCTCTCGAGACGTACTAGTCAATTTGACCCTATAATTGACAAGGAGAGAAAGCTTATTAGTAATTAAGGGTGGAATATGCCGGTGTTGCCAGACAGTCTCGAATGTGCGGCTCTGAGAGCTGATATGAAAGGAGATCGACTAAATAGTCGATTCTAGCATATTCATAAGAATAAATCGGTTAAAGCTCATGGGGTTGTGTAAGAAAAATTGGTTATCATTATGAATGTCGTTGTTTAAACAAATACTGGTCACTGGTAAAAAGATATCAATAGTAATTAGTTCATGCTAAGCCAATGACTACAAGTAACCGAACTTCTTTATAAAAGAAACAGTTCATCATCATTCAACCATTTAATAGAAATAAATCTAATGGACATATTAGATCTCATCTATCGCTATGACCAGTGGGGCATGAGGCAGAATCATGCAGGCCATAGAAACAATAATAGACTCGATGACCCTAACTTATTACTAATATCAGTGGGGCATGAGGCAGAATCATGAAGGCCGTAATACAATAATAAGATCATGGGGCTAACACGTCTTTCAACCTATCGCTACTTCAATGATCTCGTGATGCAAACTGTTCGTGAAAGCGCTCGATATCGGCTAAAACAACCGATTCAGGTATAGCGCATAGTTAAGGTCATGCCCTCTCAAGAACAGATCTACCAAATAACAATTCCTACTCCACGGTGCTAACAGTGGGGTGTGAGGCAGAATCACACAGGCCGTGATAACGGGCCATGGAATAGTTTTCGCTAACCAATAGATCTACTCAAGATCAAACACGCCTTAACCGCACGCTATGCATGATCAAGATTGATGTAAAACGGTCGATAAAACATAACTCATCGTTTAAAGTACAGATTAGATCAATTTTAGATTAACAAACGATGGGTTAAAAAGGATATAAGGCCGATTGAGATCAATCCCAATCAGGCGAAGTGATATTGCTATAATTAAATAAACAATGGAAGCAATAAGCAATATCGATAACTTAATGAATCTATCCGAAGGAATGCCACCCATAGATAGAGCCGATAACTTGACCTTGATCTAGTTTATGCAGTGGGGGTCGACCGGATCGATGCAGCCATACTTGAACTAGGCAAGAATCGATAACTAACTTATACCAGAGTCACAGTGAAGGTTGACCGGATCGATGCAGCCGTATGAACAGAGGTATAAGCCATGATGGTACTTACAACAAGCAGTGGTGGTCGACCGGATTGATGCAGCCATACTTGCTGAAGAACTCATTGAGATCTACTCTACTCCTACTCCTAAGGGGTGGCCGAAGCCAAAAAAGTAAATGACTTATATATTGGATTGATTGTGTGTCTACAATAGCCGGGGTTTGGCATTTATACCCGGAGCCTAAAAACAAATCCTACTAGAGTATGACTCGGTACAATTTTTGGTATGAAGAAAATATTCCTACTTTAAGATAACTTGGACTCTAATGTTTTCCCTTTTGTAGAGTCCGATATGTTGTCATCGTTATCTGCTGACGTTATTCGGAGAGAACCGATCCTAGTGTCGCATTCGACCCGACAGATATCAATCCTTACTCAATTGACTCCTTGGTTGGCACAATCTTAGAAGCCTATCATTTTCCACGTTCTTCTCCCAAATTTTGGTGTAAACACATGCCCCCCAATTTTGAGATAAAATGATTTTATCCCAAAATTCCAGTTCATAGGTTTACCATGCCGTAATTGTACTATCCCGAGATACACGCACGACTCCTAAGTTTCTGGCCTGAGTTTTATATAACATCTTAACAGTATCTTTTGCAACCCACTTGGCATGTTCGCTTCTTTTTCCCCCAAGCCAACTTTAACAGTTGTCACCGTCGTCGCCAAGGTCCCAAACCCTACCAAACCATCTGTTCTAACAAGCCATCATCCAAGTGATCCACGCCAGATTCAAACCAATTTTCAACCATGATGGTGACCATCGACCACATCCCTGAGGTATGTCTCTAAGTTTCCATTCTTAAATTGTCGGCCGCTACCTTGTATTTTTCCTTCTCAAACTTGTTTCGTCCGACTCCTTAGAAAATGAGGAATGAAATCTTGATTTCATCAGCTGTTTCCCCCAATATCTATTTTCTTGGGCCTATGGGTGACCCTGATCCATCCGATTTCATTCGTCAAGAAACCAACCAAATCCTCTTCAAACAATCTGCAGTGGATTTGTCCTCTTGGAACACCAAAACTCTCTTAAAAAATTGGCCAAAAATGCCTAAGGGATAGGAAAATTAGTTCTGTAGGATGTCCGAGAAAAAGGGTGGAGATTGGGAACTTTATGATCTGAATCAATGCTTGACTCTTTCATTATCTGGGATGGAGAGGAATGACTCTCTTCTGACTGCTTCATCTTATTTCTGGTCCAATGCACTGAATGCTTTCATCTTTGGTCATGGCCCAATGACCATCACCCTGGCCGATGTTTACATGTTGACCGGCCTTAGAATAACTAGATCAATGTAGCCTTATGAGTACTTGAGTGCTGGCTCCAAGAAATTAGCCAAAATAGCAGACTGCACAGGATGGGCCAGTTACATTCTGAACCACGTTGAAGATGGATTAGCTGTCAGCGAAAGGGAATATGTGGCTTTTCTGAATATGTGGTTGGAAAATTTCATTTTCTGTGGGTCATCTTGTGGTCCAACCTACAATCACAAACTCATGGTAGAGCACCTAACATTGGGCAAGGATATCCCTCTTGGAAAATACCTGCTAGGAGCTGCTTATCATCTAATGTACTAGGTGGCTGCCCAATTGCTGAAGAATAAACCAGTGTATACCATTAGTGGCCCCTGGTGGCTAATACAACTGTGGCTTAACTTGTATATGCATAAGTCTGTGAGGCTTGATCTCAACAATCTGAGTTTCCCTTCTTCCAATTTTGATGAGGAATATAGAGGTGAAGAAGGTAGAACTCGGTAGTGCATGAGCTACGGGGAGGCTGCATCGGCCATAACAATTGATTTCGATATTGGCCATCTCTTCAAGAAGTTTTACAGATGATTTGGTGTAGACTTCCTGACTTGGCTACCATATGATGATGAGAATGATGAGCTTGCCTTTCCATTCAAGTTTTGCTTTGAGTTAGGTTGTTCGGACGATGTGGCGGTTGTAATTTTCAATTCTTTTGTCAAGCCCTGTGTTCTTCCAGCCAAGTTTTGTCATGGCCATGGCAAAATGGCTACATGCTCTTTCATTCTAGGCAACCTTCCAACGTATGAATTTTATAACCCATCCCTTGTAGCTCATCAGTTTGGTTTCGGCCAATTGCCTCCTCAGCTATTCTTCAAGAACATACTAAAGCCACGGGAAGATATTAGTGAAGTACTGGAAGCCGGAAGAGTTTTTCAGTTGGGATCAGATCTTCCTTCCCTCTGCTTGCACGATTGGATCAAAGTCAGCCTCTCTTCTACTCTCTTTGATTCCTGGTGGCAAGAATGGCACTCCCATCTTTTTTGTGGACCGGTCCACCCTTTGTGTATAGCCTTGGATGGAGAGTTTGCTTTGGACGGAGAGGTAATTTGCTTATTTTTTCTTCAAGAAAACTGCTTGATGAATTCCTCTGTTAACCATCCTAATCGACCCTTTTTAGGATGTTGAATTTAATCCTTCGAGCTTGGATAGGAAGGGGCGTCCCATAGATTACTAGTCACCGTGCCCGATTTTGAGGATGGGATCGGCCGCGCCTTCCCTGAAGAGATTGATGAAAACTCCTGCTGCCCCCATAATTGTGACATATCAACCTTCAAAGCACAAGGTCATCCAAGGGGCAACCTAGAAAACCACTACTGGGAAGAGACTTCATAGAACAAGACCATCAGCTGCTCAGGTAAACAGTTCATCCCCCTCTCAAAACGATATTCACTTACTCACTTTGTTTTTTCACAGCTATCGAGCATTGCATCCCAACCTGCCCTAGGTGCGGAACTGTTGTCCCAGGCATTAGACTCAGCGCCAACTAAACTCCCATCGGTTGTTCCACTAAAGGAGCCGATCTTGGTTGAAATAACCGATACTTCCATAATAGCAGAAAATGTGAGTTTCATCTTCGGTGCTTACCAGGGTATTTTTCTTTAACTTCTTTCATTCATTCCTTTGCCCTTCACCTAACTTCTTGCTACGCTAGATACTCCCTTATGAAACACCTATGCAAGATCAGGAGCCTGGCAGTCCGCTCAACGATCCCGTCAATGTTGAAGGTGGTTTTGTTGCCATCAACATTCAAACTGTTGATTCCCTAGTCTGGCAAACAACTGATGGTGAGGGAGTTATTTGCTCAATTTATCTCTCTACGGTAATCATGAACTAAAAATCTTCCGATGTTTGCAGACGCTGATGTTGAGATTTGCGAGCCGATTCAACCAGATACTACTGGTGTATCATCAGCTGTTCCTTCCCTCCAGATAGAAGCTACCACAGAAAAGGTTTTGTATCTCATTTTACTTGTTCATTCTATTATAAACTGATCTGATCCCTCTAATCAAGTTTTTCCTTATACATTGGCACTCGATCCCCTAGCTCGAAGCTACTCTTTCAATCTTGAGGAATATTTTGATGAGGATGAGATAAGATTGTCAACTACTTCCTCTAGCGTAGCTCTACCAGAGGAGACCAGAAATTGGCTAAGAAATATACTGCCAATATTTGAGAGGAATATAGCCGATTTGGTCTAAGATACTGATTCAACATAGAGAGTCTTCTTGGCTATTAAGGGTGATCCATCCCCAGCTCTTGCCAAGGTCTTGTCATCTTTGTCTATCTTTGAAGATCAGGCTTTGAAGGTGAAAAAGACTCAGAGAAAGTTGTCCAATCATGAAGCCCTGCTGGCCATGGAGAACTCCAATAGGCAAGAGGCTAAAGAGTTGGCGCAGTTGATTGATGACCTAAAGAACTCCTCCCTTAGGACCGATCTAGAGGTGTCCTGATTAGAAATCAAACACGTAGAACTTGAGAAGGAGCTAGAAAATGTGAAGGCTGCCATTGATCATCGTAAGTCCACTCTGGCCCAAATTCCTAATGCCATCAAGTAGAAGAAACATGCACTATTGGCCAAGGTGAAAGAAGGTAGAGCCATCCAAAGTAGCCTTGAGAGCACTCCTAGAGCCAAAGAATACGAGCAAAAGATTGTAGAAGCTGATGCTATCCAGCTAGAAGTATTGAAAGTCATCTAGGATGTCCAAAACTTATAATTTGTATGTCAACACGTGTCTTATGTAGGATCAATGATAACCATATTGTTATTGCCTCGTTGTATTTCTCGTTTTGGCTAAAGAGAATTTGAAAACAGGTGACTTTATATTTCCAATCTCGATCTAATTAAGTCTGAAAACCTGACTTTATCAAGAGAGCCCTTTGATTTTTCTACCCTCAGTCACCCAACACCGTATTCTCATTGGCATTAGTGAAGCTTTTGCACTTCTCAAGGCGTCCACCTCTTCACTTCGTGGCTTCAAATACCAGCCGATGGTTTCGGCCTTGAACACATCTCCACTTGCAACTGTTCCTTTGCACTTCTCCACCTTCCATAACCCTATAGTGGTTTTCTTCCCTTCCTATAGATCCAATCAACCCCATGGCCGATGAGGGTAACCGCGGCAAGCACGCAGCGGCGGAGGTCCTAGAGGAGAACATGCCAATGAACCAGCGTATCCGATGCATGAGGTGAGATTGACGACTTCTACTTATAGTGATGACCTACAACCTTCTGCTCATAGTGGTGAACTCTTCTATTTTGTTTCTAGGCTTGTTGTGAATGACAGCCTTCGTCCTCTTCCCAGGGACGATGAGCCCTCTGATGCTGTGTCCTCCGTGTCAGCTTCATCGTCGGATTCCTTTGATTCATACAATGGCGACGATGCCCAGCGCTTCCTCTGGGAGTGGAGGGTGGCCCAAAACCATTACTCCAAAGCGACTCGGGAGAATGGCCAACTTGAGATCCATCTCGGGGCCTCTCAAGCGGCCCTTCATGCCGCCGAAGAGGAGGCCAGTGCTGTTCGGGCACGGTTGGCTGAATCTGACGCCATGGTGGCAGGTAAGATGAACTCCATGAATGCTTTTACTCTGACTTCCACTGTTTTTATGTTGACATTCCTTTCATCTTTTGTGATCATCAGCCCTGATAGTGCAGTTGGAGTCTCTCCAACTGGCGACGAACGTGGCAGTGGACATTGTCAATGCTCGAGGTCCCCTTATTGACACTCGCCTTCATGACATTATGGCCCACGTTCAGGAGATCGCCCTTCATGGCGTCCGTCATGGTGCAGCGGTGGCGCTGACCGTGACGCAGGTCTAGACTAGGTACGAACTCCACTCCATGGAGACTGGCTTCCCAATAGACGATAGCCCTAAGGAACTTGAAGACCTGCTCGAAGAATTTGTCATGGCAGCGAAAGCCATAGTGGATATCACATCCGCTCAGGACGTGGTGAACAAGATCTTCAATTAGGTTGTATTTAGGTCGAACTGATGAATGAAATCTTCTGCTTTTCCATGATTGTCTTAGTGTAATGCCCTTGTGTATGACTATTTTTGCTTTTTGTTTTTGTTCTATAGGTGATACATATCGTATCGGCTTTTATTGTCTTTGAAGATTTTCCTTTTTTGAACTAGAGGCGATACCCTTCCTGGTACCGGCTATTAGAGCAAAGAATGAATTGGCTATCAAATGTTGACCAGATATTAGAATAACGCCTCGCAGAAAATTTGACTCAGCATCCACATATGTCGGCCTAAACTCATCTCTAGGACTCAATGCTTATTTTTTCCTTTAATCCAATGGCCGACGTGAAGCCATGATTTTTCTACTAAAACAAACTCTCAGAGCCGATCGCCTGCATCGGCTGTTAGCTTTCATTGTTGATCTTAATGAAGCCTCCTTCCCATGACCTGCCAGAAAAACATTCAAAGTCTCCTAGTTCCCAAAAGACTAGGTCGGCTGTTGCGATGCTCACGGACTCTACTCCTATTCCTAAGGGGTGGTCGGAGCCGAAAAAGCAAATGACTTGTATATTGGATTGATTCTGTGTCTACAATAGCCGGGGTTTGGCATTTATACCCGGAGCCTAAAATGAATCCTACTAGAGTATGACTCAGTACAATTTTTGGTATGAAGAAAATATTCCTACTTTTAGATAACTTGGACTCTAATCTTTCCCCTTTTGTAGAATTCGGTATGTATACTCTCGATGCCAATCATATCTTGTTATCATTATCTGCTGACGTTATTCAGAGAGAACCGATTCCAATGTCGCATTCAACCCGGCAGATATCAATCCTTACTCAATCGACTCCTTGGTTGGCACAATCTTAGAAGCCTATGATTTCCCGCGCTCTTCTCCCAAATTTTGGTATAAACACAGTTGTATCTCATGAGTAGACTAGGGTTGTATGGCACCACCCACCTGTTATCTAACTCTGCTCTCCTAATCCTGACTCGATGTCCATCATCCCTTCTCCTGTAGGTTGGATAGGAGTCCTTTCCTTGTTGGGTTGCCTCATAGAACTATCGAGGGTACTAAAAAAGACACTCTCCGTCCACCATGCACACACAGTTTTTGTTTAGCATGGCACATGGTCCATGCAACATATGACAGATAACCAGATCATGCAACTCTGGGTATTTATCCTTGTCTGGTATCTCCACTGAAATTACTCAATCATATGCATCTGGGGTTGTCAACTTACTCCCTGACTTCATGATCAGTAGGAAATGCTCATGTGGCAGCCCCCTTTTTTGAACTCGGTGTCGTAGAACCGACCAATTTATAAGAATACAAGTACAATGGCAATCCGCAAGCGGTCACACTGTCATACTTGAACCCATATAAACCTGGTAGTCCATCGAGTACCACGACGGGTCTCGATAAACGATTTACAACAACCAAGATCGTATAGGATTCAACATACATGCCACATATTACATAAAGTTCACAGATACTTTTCATCATCAGAGTACGAATAAAAGTTGTTACAAACCGAGTTTGATAAATAAAGCGGAAGCAAATAAGTTTGAAGATAAAGTTTCCAACATAGTTGATACAGTGCCAAGCCAGATCACGGTCCACAAAAGCAAAGATAGGAATTACTAAAGAAGCCTGCCCAAGGCTTACTCCTCATCCACAGCGGGATAGAAGCAACTCTTGCAATACCCATGATACACAGTGCCATCTGCAACAATGGGAAAATAAACCCTGAGTACGAGAAGGTACTCAGCTAGACTTACCCGTCATGAACCAGAAATAAAATGACTCCAAGAATTATGCAAGGCTGTATAAGTGGACGTAACTTGACAACATTTTGCGAAAAAGGCAATTACCCGTTGTACAATTATGATTCCTTTATCAAGTTAATTATAACTATCCATTTCTAGATTAGCAACTATCCTGTGCCAAACATGTGGTATATCATTTAGAAGCATACAATAGTAACCATAGCAGGTATTGTAATTCCATATTCATCTGAACCATCATGTTTCATAATATAGTTGCTACGATGTTGGGACTAGCCAAGTTTCTCACTATCCGGGAGAGACGGCGATTCGAATCGATTTCAACCAGCTGGGAATTTATTCCTAACACAAACCCAGATCTATCAACCACGATAGTCTTAGGTCACCTTTGGTACAACTCCGGTACACATTTCGCGGGTCCGTACTGTGCCGCACAATCTGGAACACCAGATGCTAGGATGCTCAGGCCAAGCCTGCCCTTGGGCTCAGTCTAATCGTTCCCCAGAAGGAGCGCACAACAGAACGGTTCCCGGCCTGAGTTGAATTACTCGGCTTTGCGGTCGGAATGAGTTATCTGGCCAGCTAAGTGAGAGGCATGCATTCAATCTTGTTGGAAGCGCCAACAATGGTACGGTCCTTAATCGACACAGACAGGGATAGATCCACACCCAAGACCTCCATGTCTTGTTGCTTCTCTATCTACCTCCTGTCCGGTCTCGATTTACTTTTACCTCATGGTTCTGTTCCACGATAGCAGATATAGCCAACCGTACTCCGGTATCCACCTACATCTCGCAGGTGACAGGACATCACCCAACTTCTACCGGTCTAAGCATGGCTAAGCATATATTCGATCCTAGACCTATACCGGTCAAAGGGTTAATATCTGGACAAGGAATTTATATGCATCAAGTGGTTTCATTCAACTCTTATAACCTAATGCATCAATCATAAGTACGTAAGTAAATATTTGTAAATTACTAGGAGACTTATAATGCTCCGGGGCTTGCCTCCCAGAAAGGAAGTAGGGTGGTGGTCAGGACACTCCAGAATCTCTTCAGGGTTCTGCTCCACGCCTTCGGGAGCTGCGGGTTGCAGATCCTCCTGCGGGTTCCCTTCCTCTGCTTCTTCGAATTCTAGCAACGTGATCTCTTCCTCTGATCCTAGATGCATGAGTATGGTATAAGTATTACGAATGCATATATGTTAACAAGTGCATCACATTGTTTGAGTAGCTGCATATCTCTTCTCGATTATTACTTAACTACTTCTACAATGCATCGACTATGCCACAAACAGTAGCTACTTGTTTCACTCATAACTGGAGTTCTACAAATCCAAAAACAGTGATCCTAGACTTTCTGGAAAGCTTATCAAATTCTCTACCACTTTGTTATTAACCATTTTTACAGTACACATCAGTTTCAACATGCAACTCATCACACTCTAGAATCAGTCCGGAAACTATTTATCATGCAATATAAAGTAATAATACTTCTACTTCATGTAATCATTTAACATTTGACAACATATAATCTACCAACAGTTTAAGTATACTAATTACATTTAAGATAATATAATGGTGGAGCCCAAACTATTTATTTAATTGCCTTTATTATTTTACTTAGATATATAGGTTAAATAATAAACATATATCAGATATACTTCATAATTTCCCAAAAATTTACAGTGCCTTACTAATGCTATCAAAGGACTACAATAAAAATTTCATGTCATTTAACCAAGTAGAACATCCTATACAAAAATGACAAGGAAGCAAGGCTTGAAATAGCATAAAGGGAAAATCCTATTGAAAAGTGTCAAGCAATAGATTTCCTATTTTTCTTAACATCCATATGGTACTAGGATTACCTCCAACAAATTTCAGGAATTTTGGACTCACAAATAATTTATAAAAATTCATGCAAGGATTGACTAGCCATAAAAGAAAAATCTATAACTATAATTCTACACATGCACTAGTCTTCAAATTTTTACCAGAGTTCACATCTGCTAAGACTAGCTTACCACAAAAATTTCATAATTTTTGGAGCACAGGAACTCTAGATATAAAGTAAACAAATTTGAATGCATTCAAAAGCACATTTCAAATCCTTATTTAAATCTACAGAAATTTCTACTGTTGAAACCAAGAACATATTTTTCTTAAATACTACACTTCCTAAGCAACACAATCATATTTATTTCACAATTTTAGGAGCTACCAAACTAAAGATACAAAATTCACAAAACAAATCAAAAACTGGAATATTTGAACTAGCCCTCAATACTGCTGTCGCTGACCGGTGGGACCCGCTGGTCAGGGGACCCCACGTGTCAGTGACACGAAACAGGGCAGCGGCGCTGCACAGCACTGGCATGGCCAGAGCTCGCCGACGGCGAACTCGCCGGCGGTGACATCATCACGGCATGACCTAGGTGACCTGGCGCATTGATTGAGCTACGTGGGTGGCCTTCTCATCGGAGCTAGCGACTACGGTGGCTACAATGGCGGCACGGCGGGGCGGAACGACGGCGACACATCGGAGGAGGCCACGGTGAAGCAAGCTCAAGCTCGGACGAGCATATACTACCTAAGACACACTCGACGCACTAGCTAACGCATGGAGAGGTGGACGGTGGCGCTCCGGCCACGGTGACGGGGCTCGCGATGAAGCTCCGGTGAGGTCGTACGCGTTGCGGTGGCTTACCAAGCATGGTCAGCGAGCACAGGAGGAGGCAGTGGGTTGCTGGGGCACTAGTGGAGGCGTTGCAGGGGTGGAGAAGCAGTGAGGGCGAGCTGGCGTTGGCTATGGCGACGGCGGAGGTGCGGGCTGAGCTCGGCGGTCGCGGCGGCGAGGAGGACGGAGCAGAAAATGGGAAATGAGGCGCGGGAGGGCTCAGGCGGGCGCTGGCGATGTTAAGGCCGTGCTCAGGTGCATCGTGGCCTAGCTGGGCAGAGCAGAGGCGACGCGTGGCCATTTCTCCTCCACACGGTGGCCATGGCCTGACGGCGGTCGGCCACTGAATCAGCCGATTCAGTCGGTATAGACCCGAACGGTGATGCCTGACAGCGCGTTTTCAAGTTGACATATCTGCTAATCCGTGGCTCCTTCGTGTAAACATCCTAAACAAATTTTGTAGACTCATGTACTAGCTTCAATTGTTCTTAAAGGATTATGCTCTAATTCGCAACAGAGACGGAGTAATATCGTGCTCAACATCGGCTGTCAGTCGGTCAATCAATCAACCACTTAGAAATTTTTGTTAAGTCATGAAATGCTGATTTTCCTGATTTTTGTGGGAACTATTCAAGCATGTTAGAAGCTAAATTAGTCCATGACCCAAAAATAAAAGTTGTTCCTTATGTTAAACACTACAACTTTGCTTTAGTGAACTCCTCCATGCAAGGTCTCTAACACCTAGTTCAACTTTAGTCAAACATGTCACTTTGAAATCATGATACATACTCAAACCATGGCCAAATGACCAAACTAGCCCTAGCCTTAAATACCAAAGTTGTTCATGATGATATCCTAAGCATGTTTAAGAAATTTTCAAGGCCATTCAAGCATTTCATGTAGTAGTCACTCATAGAGCTATTAAAAGTAATCACATGAAATATGCCTTAAAGACTTGACCATGAAAAATGACATTCATGATCCATGTTCCATTTGTGAACCTAAGCATTGCTAAAACCTTTTTGGTGTCTCAAATCTACCAAGTACATGTTTACATTCATAATCATTTGCATGTATACAAAGAAACATGCAATAACAAGCAACGTTGCATATGTTTCAATTCAATGTTCCAATTGTAAATGCTTGTTTATGAATGCGTGATGATCATGCTCATGTTATGCAAGTCAAGTTATGCAAGGCTAACACCCAAGGTGTTACAGCCCCTCCCCCTTATAAAAATCTCATCCCGAGATTTGCAAGACCTACCATTCTTGGAAAAAGGCGGGATAAACTTCTCGCAGATAATCTTCTCTTTCCCATGTAGCATCTTGTTCACTATGATTGTTCCACACCACCTTATAAAACTTAATAATCTTACTCCTTGTCACTCTCTCCATCTCTTCTAATACTCGAATTGGCTTTTCTTCATAGGTCAAATCCGATTGAAGCTGCACGTTGGTGGGTGCAATCGCTTCTTCCGGTACTCGAAGACATTTCTTTAGCTAAGAAACATGGAACACATCAAAGATTGCACTCATCTCTGGTGGTAGTTGTAGCTTATATGCAACATTTCCTTTTCATTCCAAAATTTTGTATGGCCCTACATATCTTGGTGAAAGCTTCTTTTTCATCCCAAATCTTTTCACACCTTTCATGGGTGATACTCTCAAGTATACATAGTCACCCACTTCAAAAGTTAGTTGTCTTCTTCTTCTATCGGCATAACTCTTCTGTCTTGATTGAGCTGCCTTCATGTGTTGTCGGATGATACGTACTTGCTCTTCGGCTTCATTGACAAAATCAATACCAAAGTATCTTCTTTCACCGGGCTCAATCCAATTCAATGGAGTTCTGCACTTTCTGCCATACAAGGCTTCAAATGGAGCCATTTTGATACTTGCTTGATAACTGTTGTTATAGGAGAATTCAGCTAAAGGTAACCATTTCTCCCATGAACCTTTTGAAGATATAACACAAGCTCTAAGTAAATCTTCTAGGATTTGGTTCACTCGCTCTGTCTGTCCTGAAGTTTGCGGATGATAAGCTAAACTTCTGATTAGCTTGGTTCCCAAAGCCTGGTGTAAGTGCTCCCAGAAACGAGCTATGAACTGTGGTCCTCTATCTGAGATTATGGTCCTGGGTACTCCATGCAATCTCACGATCTGGGATACATATATCTCAGTGTATTTTCCAACTATATACCACGTGTTCATGGGTATAAAGTGTGCTGACTTGGTAAGACGATCAACAATGGCCCAGATTGAATTGTGACCTTGTGGCGTTGTTGGAAGGCCCGTAATAAAGTCCATACTGATTTCCTCCCATTTCCATCCTAGAATAGGCAGTGGCTGAAGTAATCCAGCGGTTTTCATATGGACGGCTTTCACTCTACTGCAGTTATCACACCTAGCAACATAGGCTGTGATCTCTTTCTTCATCTTAGTCCACCAAAAACGGGTTCTTAGATCTTGATACATTTTACTACTACTCGGATGGATAGACAATTTGGACGAGTGAGCTTCTTCTAAAATTTGATTCCTTAGCTCCTAGTCTTTTGGCACCACTAATCGGTCCTCAAACCATAATACACCTCTTTCGTCCAATCTAAAATGTTTGGTTTCCTGCTCTTGCATTTTTCTCTTGATGTGACTTATTCCTACATCTATCTGTTATAGCTCTATGATTTTGCCCTCAAGCGAACAACTGATTATGATATTGTGTAGTACAGTAGGATGTAGCAAGTTGAATCCATCTTCCAATAGTGCTTCCATAGGGTTGCAATGGGACTTCCGACTAAGTGCATCAGCTACTACATTTGCTTTACTCGGATGGTAATGCACTTCCAAATTGTAATCCTTAATCAATTCCAACCATCTACATTGTCTCTGTTCAGTTCTGGCTAGGTAAAGATATACTTGAGGCTTTTGTGGTTAGTATAGATATGACATACATTGCCCAACAAGTAATGTCTCCATATCTTTAATGCATGGACAACGGCTGCAAGTTCCAAATCATGTGTAGGGTAGTTGACTTCATGTTTTCTCAATTGCCGAGAGGCATATGCAATTACTCTCCCTTCTTGCATAAGCACACATCCCAAACCTATTCCTGATGCATCACAAAATACATCAAAAGGCTTTTCAATGTCTGGTTGTGCTAGCACAGGTGTGGTAGTCAACAAAGTTCTGAGGGTGTGAAAAGCTGTTTTACATTCTGGTGTCCATTTGTATTTCTCATCTTTCTGAAGTAGTTTGGTCATAGGCTTAGCTATCTTTGAGAAATCTGGAATAAATCGACGATAGTATCCTGCTAACCCGAGAAAACTCCGAACTTCATGAACCGAAGTTGGGGCTTTCCAATCCATGACCTCTTGTACTTTGGATGGGTCTACTGAGATTCTATCTCTTGATAAAATGTGACCTAAGAAAGGTACTTTGCTCATCCAAAATTCACATTTGCTAAACTTGGCATATAGCTTATGCTCCCTCAGTCTGGATAGGACAATCCTCAGATGCTTTTCATGATCTGACTCATTTTCTGAATAAATCAATATGTCATCGATAAACACGACCACGAACTTATCAAGTTCGGGCATGAATACCGAGTTCATCAGGTACATGAAATAGGCTAGAGCATTTGTTAGTCCAAAAGACATAACCAAATACTCGTATAAGCCGTACCTAGTAGAGAAAGCAGTTTTAGGTATATCCTCTAGTCTGATCTTTATCTGATGGTAACCTGATCTCAAGTCAATTTTGGAGAATACCTTTGCCTTTGCTAGCTGATCGAACAAGATGTCGATGTGGGGCAACGGATACTTGTTCTTGATGGTCACAGCATTGAGTGGTCTATAATCTACACACATTCTCAGTGACTTATCCTTCTTTTTCACAAACAATGCTGGGCATCCCCACGGAGATGAGCTAGGTTGGATAAGACCTTTGTCCAATAGATCTCGCAATTGAACCTTAAGTTCTGCTAACTCATTGGGTGGCATTCTATAGGGCCTTCTGGATATGGGTGCGGTACCTGGCACTAATTCAATCTTAAATTCCACTTCCCTATCTGGGGGTAGACTTGGTAATTCTTCTGGGAATACATCCGGAAACTCACAAACCACTGGGATATCACATATGGTGGTGGCTTGGATAGCACAGGCTAAATGTTGGGGTTCGAAATCGCGGGAGAGTGGGACTAGAAAAGCATTCCCTCCCATGGGTTCTCTCAACATAATAGTGCGGGTGCTAGTATCAATAAGAGCACCATGATACTTCATCCAATTCATGCCTAAGATTACACTTATCGACAACCCCGGCAATATTATCAAATCTGTTGTGTACTCCCTCCCTTGTATCGAGATGAGTACATTTTTGACTATCTTTTTGGTAGCAACAGTTCCCTCTGCTGAACTTATGTTAAAACCCCCTTTACTTACTTCTATAATTTCTTGATCATGTCTAGATGCAAATGCTTGACTCATAAATGAATGAGAAGCTCCTAAATCAAATAAAACAACAGTGGGATGCTTGTTGACGAGAAACATACCAGCCGTGACAACCTCTCCGGCGGGCACTTCCTCTACAGTGGTATAATGCACTTGTCCCTGACGTGCCCTGGCATTCACCTGCCTCTGATTGTTCTGATTTGGGTTGCCATTCCTCTTGGGGTGGGGGCACTCCTTGGACCAATGACCCAGTTGGTTGCAGTTGAAACATGGTTGGTTACTTCTGAATCCGATGGAGCTGTCCTGATTGCCATTTCCTTTTGGTAAGGCAATAGTGAACGCCTTACGGAATGGTTTCTGCAGCCTATTATTCTGAGCTTTTGGTGGTGGAGGCCTGAACTTGGGTGCAGGTGGACGGAATTGTGGCCTAGCTGTGATAGGCACTTTTGACTGGAAAGATCCGGATGCACCGGCTTCATACGTCCTTTTGCGACCCTTTGCAACTGCATGCATGTTGTTGTGGTTTTCTTGGGTCAAGGCATCACTAATAAACTCATTGTACGTGGCACATCGAGAATTTTCCATAGTCTTCATCAGTTTGGTACCCAAACCTCGCTTGAAACTCTCAATCTTTTTCTCTTCAGTATCCACAAAACTTGGAGCGTATCTTGACAAGTTGTTGAATGCGTGCATATATTCTGTGAGTGACTTTGTTCCCTGAGTGAGCCTCATAAATTTCGCTACTTTCATGCGCATCAGGCCCGGGGGAATATGGTGTCCCCTAAAAGCCAGCTTGAATTGATCCTAGGTCAATCTCGCATTAGCAGGCAGAGACGACAGGAAGTGCGTCCACCAGATTCCTGCTGGTCCTTGCAGCTGATGAGAAGCATATTCAGCTTTTAGGTGCTCTGTGACCCTTAGCAGATGAAATTTCTGCTCGATGGTATTCAGCCACTCATCGGCCTGCAGGGGTTCCTCAGCCACCTTGAAGATTGGAGGCTTCGTGTCCAGAAACTCCTTGAATGAACTGTGCTGATTTGGCTCAGCCCCCGGTTGCTGTGGGAGGCCACGAGTAGTGTTTTGCGCGATGAGGCGCAAAGCTTCTTCCATTATCCTCTGGCTACCCAGGAACTGGGTAAAGAACTCCTGAGCAGACGGCGGCTGTGGGGGTGGCAAGTCATCCTGGTTGCCATCCTGGCTGCCACCAGCTCCAGCACGGGTGCGCGTCATCTGCGAAGTTGCAACAATAAGCGATTATTGGTTGATGTCAAGAGATTATAGATGAATCAGGTACTCATACCAAACTGAAATTATTGGATAAAATTCTCAAAAGCACAATAAAAATAGAGGCATAACAATTCATTCTCGCAACATGACATCACCAATTTGACCGCTTATTGTGCTCATAACGCATGCAAATTTAAAGCGGGATCACCGTCAAAGGATTGAAATTGCATTGATGTTCAATCAAACGTGCGATAACATTACATGATAGTCTGGTTACTAATGCCAACTTTGAACTATAGGTCCATTACATGAATAAAGGTGATACATTAGTCTTCCCACTACATGCTAAGCGATCTAATCCTCATCATGATCACTATCGAGGTCAGACGCAGAATCATCTCCTTCCTCAGGTTCTACCTCTTCTTCAGGCTCCACTTCTTCTTCTTCCTTGTACCCTTCTAGATCCATTTTTGCGGCTCCAGGTGGGACATAAGGGTGGAGCTGATTGTTCAGTAGATGAACCTCTTCATGTAGATTATTGTTGTATTCTTCCACATTGGCCAGCTACTGTCCTAGCTCAAACTGTCGAGCTCTCAGGACATCTTCCCTGGACCAGGCTGCATTCCATTGGTGAGTTAACCGAGTCATCTCTTCAGTGAGCCTCTCAATCTCGGCATCGTGCTCCCTTTGAAGCTGACGTCGGTCCTCGCGGGCATGACCAAGAGCACCAGACACACGTCTGAGGCTACCCTCAACTCCATCTAACACTCTCATCACTGCAAACATGGCGCTCATGGCAGGGTTATCACTGTTCTGCCCTTCTGCTGCACTAATCTCCAAAGATCTTCCTCTTGCCTGCTGCCATGAGTCAGTGGAGGGGTTACCTCTTGGAAAGACTCCAACCAAAGCGGCTGCCAGCTCTTGAGGAAAACGATCCATGATATTCCTCAAGATCCCAAAGGCTGCCCTGCCAGCTGCTTCTTCAGCAGTCCTGCCAGTCGACTCATAACACCAACCTGTCCACTCAGAATTGTCACCTCGGGGATAAACAATGGCCTCCACAGTAACTAAGAGACCTTCTCCCAACCGCTCATTCACCCAGAAGTAGCGGGGTTCCATTCCATCAGGATAGCCTACATAGTTGAGCACTCTCCACAAGAGTGTAGGCATCCCAAACTCTCCAAGGAACGTGTGACATTGACGGGTACGTGGAGCAAGCTAACGGCTAGGAGCTCTGCCTCCGGTGGACTTGCGAGCAGTCTGCTTGGTGCGTGCCATCTGCACCATTAACATGTACCCTTTTGTGAGACAAAGCCATAATGGATAAGAGTTACTTAACCGAGTAAGAATTTTTATAAGGGGAGGGACAATGTAGTTATGTGAATGGTAATTTAACATGATGCATGCTCGTGCCGTACGTCCTTACAAACTTAGGAAAAATTTGCTTCTAACGGTAGACACGGTGGCATACATACGTTTTCTCATAAATAGCGTAACTAGTCGAGCTACACATTTCGTTGTTAGTGTACCTGCATAAAACTTCATTTCAGCCCTAAACCCAAAATGAATATACAGAATGTAAATGTAAATACTTTCATATATGTATACCCATACATATACTTTCGTATCAATCTACCCGACAAGAATTTAAACCCACAATTAAATACGTACCATATACACATGCAAGCATGCATACATAGCTATACCAAAGCTAACTCTTCCCAACCGCACGCTCACATCTTACGGTCATACACTCATCTTACCTTGGCGTAGAGGCAATTGATCCATACATTACCACTCAAGTGAATGGCATTCATACTATAGCACGTCGTATGGACGACGAAGTAACAACCCCCATGTTAGTACTTAAATAGCCACCTAATAGTCCTTAATTTGGGCATAAGGAAGGTGATCATTGGCACACTTTAGATTTCAAATACCTATTCTATAACTACTAGTTGCTAGAGAAGGGTTTTTGGAACACAAAAACTTTTGTTTTAAATACACTTGTGACAATTAACGTTGAATCTTGCTTTGATACCAGCTGTCGCAGAACTGACCAATTTATAAGAATACAAGTACAATGGCAATCCGCAAGCGGTTGCACTATCATACTTGAACCCATATAAACCCGGTAGTCCGTCGAGTACCACGACGGGTCTTGATAAACGATTTACAACAACTAAGATCGTACAGGATTCAACATACATGCCACATATTACATAAAGTTCACAGATACTTTTCATCATCAGAGTACGAATAAAAGTTGTTACAAACCGAGTTTGATAAATAAAGCGGAAGCAAATAAGTTTGAAGATAAAGTTTCCAACATAGTTGATACAGTGCCAAGCCAGATCATGGTCCACAAAAGCAAAGATAGGAATTACTAAAGAAGCCTGCCCAAGGCTTACTCCTCATCCACAGCGGGATAGAAGCAACTCTTGCAATACTCATGATACACAGTGCCATCTGCAACAATGGGAAAATAAACCCTGAGTACGAGAAGGTACTCAGCTAGACTTACCCGTCATGAACCAGAAATAAAATGACTCCAAGGATTATGCAAGGCTGTATAAGTGGACATAACTTGACAACATTTTGCGAAAAAGGCAATTACCCGTTGTACAATTATGATTCCTTTATCAAGTTAATTATAACTATCTATTTCTAGATTAGCAACTATCATGTGCCAAACATGTGGTATATCATTTAGAAGCATACAATAGTAACCATAGCAGGTATTGTAATTCCATATTCATCTGAACCATCATGTTTCATAATATAGTTGCTACGATGTTGGGACTAGCCAAGTTTCTCACTATTCGGGAGAGACGGCGATTCAAATCGATTTCAACCAGCTGGGAATTTATTCCTAACACAAACCCAGATCTATCAGCCACGATAGTCTTAGGTCACCTTTGGTACAACTCCGGTACACATTTCGTGGGTCCGTACTGCGCCGCACAATCTGGAACACCAGATGCCAGGATGCTTAGGCTAAGCCTGCCCTTGGGCTCAGTCTGATCGTTCCCTGGAAGGAGCACACAACAGAACGGTTCTCGGCCTGAGTTGAATTACTCGGCTTCGCAGTCGGAACGAGTTATCCGGCCAGCTAAGTGAGAGGCATGCGTTCAATCTTATCAGAAGCGCCAACAACAGTACGATCCTTAATCGACATAGATGGGGATAGATCCACACCCAAGACCTCTATGTCTTGTTGCTTCTCTATCTACCTCCCGTCCGGTCTCGATTTACTTTTACCTCATGGTTCTGTTCCACGATAGCAGATATAGCCAACCGTACTCTGGTATCCACCTACATCTCACAGGTGACAGGACATCACCCGACTTCTACCGGTCTAAGCATGGCTAAGCATATATTTGATCCTGGACCTATACTGGTCAAAGGGTTAATATCTGGACAAGGAATTTATATGCATCAAGTGGTTTCATTCAACTCTTATAACCTAATGCATCAATCATAAGTATGTAAGTAAATATTTGTAAATTACTGGGAGACTTATAATGCTCCAGGGCTTGCCTCGCAGAAAGGAAGTAGGGCAGTGGTCAGGACACTCCGGAATCTCTTCAGGGTTCTGCTCCACGCCTTCGGGAGCTACGGCTTGCGGATCCTCCTGCGGGTTCCCTTCCTCTGCTTCTTCGAATTCCAGCAACGTGATCTCTTCCTCCGATCCTAGATGCATGAGTATGGTATAAGTATTACGAATGCATATATGTTAATAAGTGCATCACGTTGTTTGAGTAGGTGCATATCTCTTCTCGATTATTACTTAACTACTTCTACAATGCATCGACTATGCCACAAACAGTAGCTACTTGTTTCACTCATAACTAGAGTTCTACAAATCCAAAAACAGTGATACTGGACTTTCTGGAAAGCTTATCAAATTCTCTACCACTTTGTTATTAACCATTTTTACAGTACACATCAGTTTCAACATGCAACTCATCACACTCTAGAATCAGTCCAGAAACTATTTATCATGCAATATAAAGTAATAATACTTCTACTTCATGTAATCATTTAACATTTGACAACATATAATCTACCAATAGTTTAAGTATACTAATTACATTTAAGATAATATAATGGTGGAGCCCAAACTATTTATTTAATTGCCTTTATTATTTTACTTAGATATCTAGGTTAAACAATAAACATATATCAGATGTACTTCATAATTTCCCAAAAATTTACAGTGCCTTACTAATGCTATCAAAGGACTACTATAAAAATTTCATGTCATTTCACCAAGTAGAACATCCTATACAAAAATGACAAGGAAGCAAGGCTTGAAATAACATAAAGGGAAAATCCTATTGAAAAGTGTCAAGCAACAGATTTCCTATTTTTCTTAACATCCATATGGTACTAGGATTACCTCCAACAAATTTCAGGAATTTTGGACTCACAAATAATTTATAAAAATTCATGCAAGGATTGACTAGCCATAAAAGAAAATTCTATAACTATAATTCTACACATGCACTAGTCTTCAAATTTTTACCAGAGTTCACATCTGCTAAGACTAGCTTACCACAAAAATTTCATAATTTTTGGAGCACTGGAACTCTAGATATAAAATAAACAAATTTGAATGCATTCAAAAGCACATTTCAAATCCTTATTTAAATCTCCAGAAATTTCTACTGTTGAAACCAAGAACATATTTTTCTTAAATACTACACTTCCTAAGCAACACAATCATATTTATTTCACAATTTTAGGAGCTACCAAACTGAAGATACAAAATTCACAAAACAAATCAAAAACTAGAATATTTGAACTAGCCCTCAATACTGCTGTCGCTGACCGGTGGGACCCGCTGGTCAGGGGACCCCATGTGTCAGTGACACAAAACAGAGCAGCGGTGCTGCACAGCGCTGGCGCGGCCAGAGCTCGCCGACGGCGAACTCGCCGGCGGTGACATCATCACGGCATGACCTAGGTGACCTGGCGCATTGATTGAGCTACGTGGGTGGCCTTCTCGTCGGAGCTAGCGACTACGGTGGCTACAATGGCGGCACGGCGGGGCGGAACGACGGCGACACGTCGGAGGAGGCCACAGCGAAGCAAGCTCAAGCTCGGACGAGCATATACTACCTAAGACGCACTCGATGCACTAGCTAACGCATGGAGAGGTGGACGGTGGCGCTCCGGCCACGATGACGGGGCTCGCGATGAAGCTCCGGTGAGGTTGTACGCGTTGCGGTGGCTTACCAAGCACGGTCAGCGAGCACGGGAGGAGGCAGTGGGTCGCTGGGGCACTAGTGGAGGCGTTGCAGGGGTGGAGAAGCAGTGAGGGCGAGCTGGCGTTGGCTATGGCGACGGCAGAGGTGCGGGCCGAGCTCAGCGGTCGCGGCCGCGAGGAGGACGGAGCAGAAAATGGGAAATGAGGCGTGGGAGGGCTCGGGCGGGCGCTGGCGATGTTAAGGCCGTGCTCGGGCGCGTCGTGGCCTGGCTGGGTAGAGCAGAGGCGACGCACGGCCGTTTCTCCTCCACGCGGCGGCCATGGCCTGACGGCGGTCGGCCACTGAATCAGCCGATTCAGTCGGTACAGACCCGAACGGTGATGCCTGACAACGCATTTTCAAGTTGACATATCTGCTAATCCGTGGCTCCTTCGTGTAAACATCCTAAACAAATTTTGTAGACTCATGTACCAGCTTCAATTGTTCTTAAAGGATTATGCTCTAATTCGCAACAGAGACGGAGTAATATCGTGCTCAACATCGGCTATCAGTCGGTCAGGCAATCAACCACTTAGAAATTTTTGTTAAGTCATGAAATGCTGATTTTCTTGATTTTTGTGGGACCTATTCAAGCATGTTAGAAGCTAAATCAGTCCATGACCCAAAAATAAAAGTTGTTCCTTATGTTAAACACTACAACTTTGCTTTAGTGAACTCCTCCATGCAAGGTCTCTAACACCTAGTTCAACTTTAGTCAAACATGTCACTTTGAAATCATGATACATACTCAAACCATGGCCAAATGACCAAACTAGCCCTAGCCTTAAATACCAAAGTTGTTCATGATGATATCCTAAGCATGTTTAAGAAATTTTCAAGGCCATTCAAGCATTTCATGTAGTTGTCACTCATAGAGCTATTGAAAGTAATCACATGAAATATGCCTTAAAGACTTGACCATGAAAAATGACATTCATGATCCATGTTCCATTTGTGAACCTAAGCATTGCCAAAACCTTTTTGGTGTCTCAAATCTACCAAGTACATGTTTACATTCATAATCATTTGCATGTATACAAAGAAACATGCAATAACAAGCAATGTTGAATATGTTTCAATTCAATGTTCCAATTGTAAATGCTTGTTTATGAATGCGTGATGATCATGCTCATGTTATGCAAGTCAAGTTATGCAAGGCTAACACCCGAGGTGTTACACTCGGTAATATGGACGTATGCTGCAACATCACCAAAAATACTTTCTCTTGATCAGAAGATCTTTTAGATCCCGCAACTTCGCCCTATACACTCTTGCAACCAGTTCTGGCCTATCTTGTGGTTCCTGCCCCGGTTCGAGATTGCTTGTTATCTCTTCTCAGTAGGGATTGCATGTCCTGGTGATGAAGTAATATGGCTTTCCAAAATGCTGCACAATAGCCATAGCATTAAGAAACCTTTGTTGCATGTCTCGATCACATCCTAGGAATGATCTTGTCAGCACAATTCTCTTGGCAACCTTAGAATCCTGCGTCTCTCCGGCAGAGATAACATCAACCAATCCCTAGATACAATTAAACACGTATAATTTTAGCGAAAGACAGTAATATGGTTGCAAAGTTCATAAACAAAAAAACAAATAAACAAAATAATATGAGTGGTTACCTGGTATAGCTCTGCCCGTATCAGTTTTTGGTTCTCAGGTTAGAGTACCAATCTAGTCTCATAGACTCAATCTTTATATACATATCCACAACCCACTGCTAGAAAAGAAGTCCTCCAAATAATAAAATGTTAAAAAGTCCCTGTCTAACTTGCAATTTGAAGCAGTAGTATTCTTGTGCAGTTACATATCTTGTGGATTGTGCTGCATCCGCAACTCCACTTAGCCAGTCACCTTCTTGTACGTCATTGTCGCCTTCTTTCGCCTGATTTTTGTTAACATTATCAGTTGCATGATAGATAAATTACTAGATCATGTTATAATATAGTATTATAGCAGCGATTCAATAGTATGAGTATTATAGCAGAAAATAATATTAGGAGATAATACCTTGATAACCACCGGTAGTCCCATCATCCATGTAATTAACATTAGTAGAAGCAGGAGTTGCAGATGGTCGAGTGACTGGATCACCACTGTATGGCATAAACTTGTTCCATGCCGTTTCCCCTCGTGGGTTATATAGAGAATAAGCTAATGGGTCATAACAACCATGGTATGCTCAGATATATTGTGGACGACGATCAGTCCTTCCATATACAACCACACTCCTATCAAAACATCTCTGTGGATCACTCCCTTCCATCCAGATAGCAGCAACTTGGGACGTCGTTGGGGCATTGTACCTTCTCTAGTCAGGCGTGATATTTGTATTGAGTTCAATCCAGTAGTTATCCAAGTTTGGAAAAGCATCATTTCTCCTAAAAGTACGAACATATGGGTTATCCTATAAAATTGCAAGGATATTCTGGATGAGGTTGATATCAAGATCAGGGGACCTTTTGACTCTATGTGACAAGACTTCATCTTCTGTATCATAAAAGTAGAGCTGTAGATGCCGAGCGTCGTGGCCACTTGGCACCAGGTGGTCCAGACGGTGGTACAAACCGCCATGAACTCGAAATGTATAAATATCAGTCCCAATTGGACTGTTATATCTATGGTCAAGGGTAACCCCTAGACTTGCGAAGGCGAAATGCGAGTTGAGATAACGTATATGTTTCTAGAAATATTTTGCATCATCATGCACTTGACTTGTGAATAACCTTTTCAGCTATGCAGGAACCTCTGGTGTATGTATATGTACTTTTCCTTTTCTACAACAAAACCCGGGTGTCTCATACTGAAACTTCGTTGCACCACAGTAATTGCAGTCAGGGACATTTCTCAATATATGTCTTTGTGACAGGTTCTGGTAGATGAATTCATATATATGGTCCATCATCTGTCACATTATTTGCAGCTGGACCCTCCGAAAGCACGCGATGTGACTCATAATCATGACATGTGTGCGAGACATTGTAGTAATCATATTAATTTAATATATAAAAATGCTCTATGTAAAGACGTATTTATTTAAGCTGGATTTCTAACATGACGTATAAATGTCGTCCGTAGTACCTTGCGCATGTTGATGAATGACTCCATCATCATCGTATAAGTTTTCGTTGTGCAATCCATGGTCGCCGTCCATGGCATCTTCATCACCGTCCCAACCATCATGCGTTGGTTCGAATAGTTCACGGTCGAATTCATCTTCATTGATTGGGACATCTACATGGTTGCGGCGCCGCTCAGGTAAATGAACTTCAACAAATATTTTTAAAATAAGTACAGTAGCATATATGTAAATGCCTTATTTTTTTTTATAAAAAATAGCATGAGGTTGTTGTGCTCACCTGACTCACCGGAAGTAGGCAATGGACCAGAAAGGACCGTACGTGTGCCTCTAGGTCGTGGCACGTAGTTACCATTTTTGTGTAGCCACTACGTGTGATCTTCACTTGTCATTTTCCAATATAGTTGATAATCTAGTTTCGAAACTCGCACCTTCACATATGGACAGCGGTTCATGATATATCAGACGGTTGAGGAAATGCATAAGTTGAAGATATTACTCACTTGCGGGTGAGGATGCCGGCACTATTTGAGACACAACAGAGGTGGTGGTAATATTTTGCATTGCAGCCTTCCTCTATGCTCGGTATTCACGTTGTTTCCTATTAATCTCCTCCCTTTGTTGATCGGTCATCTCAGCTCTTCGTTTTCGTTGTCGTGCATTCCTTTCTTCCCTCCTAGTATCAACACTGTCTGCAGGTATCGTTTCTGGGGCCAGAGGCACATGTTTATGTCATTTTTAAAAGAATGTTACTTTTACACAATAAACTCGAAGTATACCTGGGTCATCATTGCCGTTGGCCACAGATAGTGCACTGCCTCTTGTGGTCGATGTGCCAACGCCAACATGGCTTTGATTCCCATCTGCATCTGTTTGGATATTGTCGTTGCCCAATATAATTGGCGTGTTTCCGTCACGTGGTTCGGCATTTTCGTCATTTTCTATTATGGTTGGGTTGCACACAAAGGTTGAGCATTTTTTGGGATAAATCATTAGGGTTAATGGTGTAAATGGAAGTAACAAAGAGATTAATTGTCTGTCGGTGATGAAGTTAACGGCACTGTTTCCATCAAAGCAGCGGAAGTGCTACTATTTTGGATTGCAGCCTTCTTCCATTCTCGGTACTCACGTTGTTTCCTATTAATCTCTTCCCTTTGTTCGATGGACATATCAGCTCGACGTTTCCGCTGCTGCATGTTCCTTTCCTCCCTCTTCCGCGAGGCCTCATCTAAAGTGGGTGTTTGGATGACATATTTAGGACATTAGTACGGCATTGCGTAAAGAGCTGCATATGAAAATACTGTAAGCGTAAAGAGCTGCATACGAAAATACTGTAAGCATACCTGTGACATTGGTGATATCGCTCTGCGCTCCGCGTGTATCTCTTGGCGTAGACATTTCGCTCTGCGCTCCGCGTGTATCTCTCGGCGTAGACATATCGTTTTTGCGCTTCGCGTGGATCTCTTGGCATAGACATATCGCTGGTTGTATAAATTGAGTGCTCGAGCAGCAAAAAGTAAGCGAACTGAACATTTTCATGATTTAGTTACCTTGAACTCTTAGGCGTCGTAGCTGTGACGGTGTCCCCAGGCGTCTACGCCTCATCTCGAGGGCGTTGGTGCCGGGGCCTCACTCACCACCGAGCAACAGTCGCACTGATCATCACTCACCACCGCGCAAACGAAGCCAATAGCAGATCCCAATGACTGAAACTGACCTGCGATCAAAGAAAAGCGCACAATAATGAACAACACACGGGTGCGTGAGGGATGGCCTCGGACTGAATCCTGTATTTGAGGAAAACTTACAACGGACAGAAGAAGAATTCTAGTATTATAAGTCCTCTGGCTTTATTATTTTGTCTAATTTTCTAATCCATTTGTGTCAGTTAACTTATCTGTTTGCTTATCTCTACTATATGTACATTTTCAGATATAGATGAGTGCATGCTGCGTATACCTCTGTATATGTTTCAGTGAAACATAGGATGAACAAGGCTTCACTTGTCCAAAGCTGTTGCCGGACAGATAATAGTGATGAGCTGAGGTTCTCCGACTGAAGGTACTCACTGTCGATTGCTCCTAACTGAAGGCAATAAATTCTTTATCTCCTACTGCAGCACATAGCTGGAGGATGGTAAGCACAAACAGGCTCGCACGGGCACAGTACAGTTTCAGTCTTGTGAGCAAACCTGGATCGGAGTGATGGTGGCGGCGCTGCTGCACGAAGCTTCCGCGGCCACCAGAGAGGAAGGATGTCGGTGTCGGTGTTGCACGCTGATGTTGTCCCTGCGGCGCCGGGGTTGCGACCGGCCGGCCAGCAGTAGCTCGTGCTGCTAGGTTTCTTGGGCTGCGATCGCGCTGCTGCACGAAGCTTCCGCGTCCACCGGAGAGGAAGGATGTCGGCGCCGGTGTTGCACGCTGGTGCTGTGACCTGCGTTCGGCGCAGCGGCGGGCAGCAGGGCTCCTCGGCGTGGCGACGGGCAGCAGGTTCATCGGGCTCGTGTGGAACGCGATCGTTGCGACGGTGGCGGGATTGCCGCGGCGGTTTTCTACGGGTGAATCCTCGACCACGTTTGCGTCTCGGCCTTCCCCCCTCAGTCCTGATCGCCGCCGGGTGCCCTTCCCGTCGTTCCCTCTTGGTCTCCCAGATCCGGCAGGAGGCGGGCCGAAGCAGCGGCGAGGTCGGACCGTTGGAGCTCGTGCGTCTCGGCCTTCCCCCTCGGTCCTGATCGCCGTCGGGTGCCCTTCCCGTCGTTCCCTCTTGGTCCCCCAGATCCGGCAGGAGGCGCGGCAGGAGGCTATCCGAAGCAGCGGCGAGGTCGGACCTTCGGAGCTCGGGCGACGGCGGTTTCTTGTTTCCTTTTTTTCGGTGATTGATAGTAGGCGACCTGCGTTGAAGCCGCGACCCGGGGGGAGGAGCATTGAATCGCGGGCGCGTTGAAGCTTGCAATCGATCGTGCCCGCACGATTGGGTTGAAGCCTGGGAGATATATTTTGTGGCCCTTGATTTTAATGGTGACAATTAGTTGAGTGCATTTTCTAGATACACAATTGTTGGATGCTCTCAGCTAGGACGCTTTCTTAGATGGACCCAGTATAGATTTGGTTGGTCCATTATAGTAGAAGAGAAGAGATGTCTCCGAATCCCTTGAGCTTGTTCACATACTCGCAGTCTTCGTAATCGTCACCCAATGGACCAAGAGATATCCTTATCATGTCGCCAACCCGGCAATTACCACGTTTGCCGCAGCCATAAATCCTGTTGACAGAGAGGCTTGTACCGGGCAATTCTCGGTTTTGCTCTTGCAACATGCAACTGGACATCAAATACATACATTTTCAGTTTTGTATCCACCTAGTTTTCTGAAAGCCTTCCGTGCACAGTATAGTGCTTATTATGTACGTCGTAGGTTAGTTGTAGTTACCTGCTGGCCGTTGATGACACGTGGTGTGGGTCGGCGAGGGCGCGGCCGGCGTCAATGGGGCGGGGGAATTGGACGAACGCGAAGCCACGGGGGCAGCCGGTGAGTCGGTCGTTGGGCTGGCAGACGTCGGATACCTCTCCGTAGCGGCAGAAGTGGCGGCGGATGTCCGCGTCACCGGTGCCAGGGGCGATGCCGGCGACAAAAAGCCTGCCATTACTCTCGGGCAACTTCATCACGCACGCCGGCAACTTGGGGTGGCGCATTTGCTTGTGCACTGTAAACAAAATCGTGAAGAGAAAGATGATGGACTTTACTACAGTTTAAACATACAATAATTAGTCCACTATAAAAATTTCACCACAATTGAACCATAGAAACTGCATCTATGAATTAATCATAGAAAAAACATAGATCTAAAGCTACAACAAAAAATTTGTACTAAAACATACCATATTATATATTCACTATGTAGATTTACTCACGTGGAGTCCACCAAATTTGGATTTTCTATTTTATAATTTTTCTGTAATTTACTATAATTTTTCAAAGATTCAGTCGAAATAAATAAAAAAGAAAAAGACAAAACTACCTTTGAAAACCATTTATAACTGGTCAGGGAGGTAAAACGAAGATTTTAAAAGTTCAGGAAGGTAGTTTATCTGGTTTTAAAGTTCAGAGGAGAAAAGCAGACTTTCGTAAAACTTGAGGGAGGTAATGTGAACTTTTTCCACACGGAAACGACACGTGAAAGGAAAATCGGTGCTCGCGTGCTGCGGGCCGCAAGGGAAAACGGTGACAAGTGCTTGATTGAGTTGAATGTTGCGCTCATGTGGGCCTAATTGGGCTTCTTGGGCTTTCATAGCGACAGTTTGTAGACTGTGATTTGGTTTTTTTTTTCATGATCACCGTTTTGACTGTTTGATCTAGAGCCAACGGCTCAAATCTGCGCCCATCTCTCACTTCCTCCTTCCTCCTAGACACCTGACGCCTCCCCCACCACTGCTTGCACGCCTCCCGCCGCTCGACGCCCCGCCACCTCCATAGCCCAAACGCTGTCTCCCACCTACCCCGTTGGGCGCGACTCCAATCTCCACCGCCAGGGTCGGTGAGCTCCCGGCGACCTCTCTAAGCCCGGAGACCTTGGGTAAGGTAAACCCCCTCCCCCCTAAATTATCCAAGGTTAATGGCCAGGAAAAATCCGAAATGGCCATTAAGATACTTAAATTTTGTACTTATCATTAATATGCTGCTTAAATTTTGTATGATTTTTTGAGCATCTTAATGACCTCAAATGAAAAAACTCAAAACTAGAAAGTTTTAGATCTCGTCTAGAGCTATAATTTTCATATGACGATCACCTTCATCCGAGATCGTATGAAAAAAGATACAAATTTTTTAAAGTTGTGCCTTGCTGCGCCAGTCTGGTTGGCGCGGCGCTACGGTGCCACCGTGCCAAAGGGAGTGGCGTGACAAGGTTTTTCACGTAAAAATTATTGTCCACCGTGGCAGATCATGCCACGGATGCATGTGGCGCGGCAGCGTGATTTGGCCGTGCCAGGTGAAAGGTCCTGAATGGCTAGAGGGGGTGAATAGCTTTTAAAAATTTCTACAAATACACTAGAACAAGAGGTTAGTACACTAAATAACGAAATACAATTTTGCTCTAGCTCTACGAGGGTTGCAAGCCAGCTATTCAATGGCTATGTCACTACTCACTAAGAGCTCTCAACAAGTCTATACTAAAGAGCTCCACTAGTTGATACTAAACTAGCAAGCGAGACAAGCTCTCAAAACTAATTACACTAAAGAGCTTGACAACTATTTTGCAAGAAATGTGAAAGAGTGAGTATGATGATTATATCGCCGCGTCGAGGAATGAACCAATCATAAGATGAAGACAATCCAATTATCAGGAGAAATCTAATCACACAAGAGACACAAGATTTTCTCTCGAGGTTCACGTGCTTGCTAGCACGCTAGTCCCCGTTGTGTCGACCAACACTTAGTGGTTCGGCGGCTAAGAGATGTTGCACAAACCTCGTCCACACAATTGGACATCCTCAAAAACCTATCCACAAGTGAGGTAGCTCAATGACACGAGCAATTTATTAGAGTTGCCTTTGGTGCTCCGCCGAGAAAGGCACAAGAGCCCCTCACAAGCAACCTGATCGAGACCGGAGACAATCACTAACTCCGCTCAATGATCCTCTAATCACCGAGCCGTCTAGGTGTCGACAAACACCAAGAGTAACAAGCTCACAACTAGCCCAAATCACCCAACTAGTGTCACAAGATGATGCAACTCAATGCAATGCACTAGAGTCTCTCTAATCTCACTCAAGATGATGAAATCAAGTAACGAGTGAATAGAATGTGTTGCTCAGCTTCCAAAGGGTGCGCACAAGTGTATGAGTTGCCAAGAGGGTGGCCAAGGCCGAGCACACCCTCTATTTATAGTCACACAAGCAAATAGAGCTGTTACCCTTGGAACTGCTTTCTGCGAGGGCACCGGACAGGGCGGTGCGATCACCGGACAAAGGGTGATGGTGCCCCAATGGTCGAATTCCAATGGTCGACCAACGACTAGTTGGTCATCGGACAGGGGCGACGGTGGCACCGGACAGGGGGTGGCGATGCCACCCTAGTCGAGCCCCTGTTTTCCCTCCTCTCTGGATAAATAGGGCGGTGCACCGCCGCACCCATGGCGGTGCCCCCTTCAGTTATAAATCCAACTTGCTGCTCTCGGGTGAAATAGGGCGGTGGCACCGGACAGGCAGTGACAGTGCACCGTCGTGCCCATGGCGGTGAACACCGCCGTGTCCGGTGACCACCCCACAGCGGCCCTTCTCGATCCTGGTGGGCACCGCCCTAGGGATGGTGGTGCCACCGGACAAGGGGTGGCGGTGCCACTCATGCACCAAACCCCTTCTCCAAGTTGCAAATTCTTTTGCGTTTCGTTCCACGACAACTTAGAGCAACTTTCCGCAAGCGATAGCAGTCTTTTATTTGTACCTATGTCTTACATCTTATCTCAGAGGGTGTTTAGATTCACCTCCTAAACTTTAGTCGCTATTATATTAGATGTTTGGACATATGCATGGAGTATTAAATATAGACTAATTACGAAACTAAATGCACATATTGAGACTGTTTTGCAAGACGAATTTTTAAGCATAATTAGTCCATGATCTGACAATGTAGTGCTACAGTAAACATGTGCTAATGCCGGATTAATTAGGCTTAATAAATTCGTCTCGCCGATTACTAACATATTCTGTAATTTATTTTTTATTAGTATTCGAACACCCTATGCGATACCCCATGTAACATATCCTAAACTTTAGTCACTAAATTCAAACACCGTCCTTATATCTTTTATCTTATATATATTCTTAGGCCATGTTCGCTTCTCTTATAATCCGTCTTTTTCAGCATATTTTTTCAGCCGGAACAGTGTTTTTCTCTCACAACAAATCAGCCGAAATAGTGTTTCGGCTTGTTTTTTCAGCGAAGCGAATGGGGCCTTATAAAGCAAAACCCCACTAGTTATTTATCTTAGCATGCAAGTTGTCTAAGTAGGCAATGCACTATCACATACAATTAAAATCCGCTAAACAAAACCCCACTATCTGTTCATCTCAACGTACAAGTTGTCCTGGTAGACAATGTACTATCACATACAATTAAAATTTGCAAGCACATGCAACTATAATGTCCATATCAGTAAAATATATAAGCATTTTATTATCCACGTCATCATACCACGCAATTCCCATAGCAATGCACGAGATATACTTTTAGTTCACTTAATGTTTGAACCTAGCACTACATAGACTCCCACATACAGCTTGAGAGCCAATCTCTTCTCTCCCTCCTCTCTTCTCTTCTCTGCATTGGTATTTGCTTGGCTATACTAATCTAGCCAGCTAGACTATAGATAAAATTTGCCGGATTGAATAGGTTTACGACTTTTCAAATCACTTCACCGAAGCAGAGTATATAGACTTAGAACTCCGTACCAACGACCTTCTAATACTCGATCAGCCTGTTCGTTTCGTCGTAAACGATTGTGGATTATTTACTGCTGGCTGGTTTGGTGTGAGAGAAAAATACTGTTCCAACTTATAATCCACGATCGTATACGAGCAAACGGATTTCTCAAGTTACCAGTCTAATGCTAAAAATCTCATGCTACCTGTCTAGAGTGAACACTGTTTTGGAAGCCTCGACAGCATTACACTAGCAACTCAACGAAAATTGCATTTTTTTTTCTGAGAGGTGTGGTTGAATGTTGATCGACACCAACAGTAAGCATAGCTTTTCAGTCAAAGCAATCTTGTTTTTGGGTCGATGAACCCCCTAGCTTCGTTCATGAAGCCCTGGTGAACGATGTAAGGCCCTGTTCGCTTGTCTTATGAGTCGTACTTTTTCAGCGAACGAATATTGTTTTTCTCTCACAACAAATCAGCCAACAGTACTTTTCAGCCTGGCTTAACATTGTTTTCAAATCAATAAAATGCGCCAGGTGCCTTCGTAAAAAAAACAGTAGCCATATCTTGTATTTTTCGGGTCTAAAACTCGTTTTCACTCAGTTGCAAGTATAGCCTGTTTCTATGTAGTTGTATCAAATGGAAACAAATATCAAGTAGTAAGGATTATCTTAAGACCATTTCAAAGATCCTCATGCCAGCTCTTGAGTCTGCTACAGTTTCATCTCAACCAGATGTTTGTATCTCACTTCAGGGTGTTCCTTGTCCATCAGATAAACCCAAGCACACATACTACCAGAAGTTCGAACAGCAACCAGAAAAAATAGAAAGAGTAGAAAACATCATTCCACATTATGTGGTCATTGTGAAGGCATCGGGGCCAAAGAGCAAGATCTACCAAGCTAAATGAACACTAACAGGAAAACTGAAACAGGACTTGATAAAGAAACAGCAAAAGAAAAATCAACAAAAAACCAATGGCATCTGATCTTCAGGTTGGGTACGAACACATTTTGAACTCCTTTCGGGAAAGGTTAGCCTATCTAATTCAAAAGTTCGTATTTTTTAACCAAAAAAAAAAAAAACAATACCATGGGCGAATACTTGAAAAAACAAAGGTGAGCATCCGAGCATACTGCCTTAAAAAATGCTTGTTCAGGAGGAAAGTTAGAATATTCAGGTTCACATGTAATGATTTGTCCCTGCCACCCAGACAACTAGAAGTTTTGTGGTCATGGGGTTGAGTTTCCTGCAGGAGATATATTACTCTAATTTTCTGGTAATTTGCACAAAGGCATTTCACCCTACTATTTTACCTGGCATAGAATTTCTCTAATGACCAAATAAAGTGAGGCCAACAGAAGGTCGTAAATGCAATATACATTCATTTCTGCTGCACTAAACATCAAGTTATCTTTAACATACAAACGCCACCTAGAAGGTGGTCCAATAAAAAACATAAAGGCTATGGTGCTTGACAGTTGACACGGAGCTGATCAAAACATGCACACGTTACAAGGTGTAGTAGAAGGGACAGAACAAAATGCTAGTACCGTTTTGATATGCGTGGCATGGAGCACTTCTCTTTCCTGTCCTGGAGAATGCTCACAACGACAGCAGCTGTTTCCTCTATAGCTTTTCCAGTGACGGCTGCATGAAAACAGTATCAAAGCATGTTTTTAAACAAAGAAACAACAAACAAAAGGTTTCATGAATACAACTAACTTGACTTACCAATGACTGGCCACCTTGGATTTTGAGCAAAAATTTGATTTGCATGGGCCAGTTCCTGCCTCACATGTTCCATTTCAGCATAATTGCTCTGATACCCATCAACAAAACCTAGACCTTTGGCCCTAGTCTTTCTAATTGCTTGAAGAACCACTGGGTTTATTGTCAATCCAAAAATCTTGTCTTGGTTGATCTCAAAAAGAGCCTTTGGAAGATTCACTCCCATCACAATTGGCACATTCGCTACCTTGTATCCCTTTTGAGCTAGATATATTGACAACGGTGTCTTCCCTGTACGTGAAACGCCAGAAAGTACAATGTCTGCACGGTTGAGGTTCTGTGGCTGAGCCCCATCATCTTGTTTGATGGTAAAATCGATAGCATCAATCCGTCGAAAGTAGTCCTCTGTTAGCTGACCCTGTCGACTAGGAGAGCTTCGTGGAATTCCAGATGGAGCAACACCAATATGAGAAGCAATGGCTTCAACAGTAGGCCGAAGAACATCAGTGGATGGAACACCCCAGAAATCACAGGCCTTCTTAGCTGCCTCAGCCATTGAAGGATCAGCAAGGGTATATAGAACCAGTGCCCCTTCCTTTGCTGCTTGCTTTATTACCTCAAGAAGTCGATCCGTGTTGTCAATCTACAGAACATTATCAGAAGCTGTTATACTTACAAAAGATGCAGCCTAATACCAAAAAGTGATGCGCATCTAACATTTTTCAAAGCCAACGCAGGTAGAAAAGTGGATAACTAGCATCTAGTTGGGATTTTCCTGAGAGAAGAATATGACAAACATCTGCTTTTTCTCCAACAATATGAGCCTGTTCGGTTGGCTGGTTTGTATCGTTGCTGGTTCGTGAAGAAGTACTGTTGACTGGTTTGTGTGAGAGAAAATACTGTTTCGGCTAAAAATTTACGATCGTTTACGACAAGCCACAGCCAAACGAACAGGCTGCATCAACACTAACAGACAAGGAAAAAAACTAGTCATGGCAATAAATAACGTAATGTGCGTTGATAACTAGTATCCCAACTGCCCGATACATAGTTGCCTCTGCATAAACAATTATTAATGTGCGTACAAGACCGAGACAAAATTTTAACGAACAAAATTTCCAGTTCTAAAGTGATCTCGTAGCACTAGTACCGTAACAGATTTGTCCTCCAAGATCTGGCTCTTCCTCAGTTTCATTTCTCCAAATTAGCATTTCACATTCAATTATTCAGTTACACTTGTGGCATCATCAAAATTTACTGGTACAGTCCAAAAATTGCAGGGCCCCTAATTGGCTAATTCGATAGTTAGATGACAAAACAGGACATCTTCCATGATAACTACTCACTCTGTAGCAGTTAGCACACCATGAACGTACTTCCAGCAAAAAAAAAGTATATGGAGCCATGGCGAGATATTTACCAAGTTGAAGAGGTGGGTGTTGACAGCGCAGCCGCGGTCGGCCAAGCAGTGCTCGAACTGTCCGAGCGCGGCGTTCACCGAGTGCTCCGCGGTCCACCCGGTCCCGTCCGACACTATGTAGATGGCCTTCCCGGCCGCATCGTCCCTCTCGGCCACGCACACGTCGTCGTCGTCCTCGCCATCCTCCACCGCCACCGCAGCGTCCTCGGGCCGCGACGTCTTGGTCACCGGCGGCGCCGAGGCCGAGGCCGAGGAGAGCGCCGCGCGGTCCAGCCCCACACGGCGGCCCGACCGCAGCGCCCGTGACCGGGACCACCGGTCCAGCCCCACACGGCGGCCCGACCGCAGCGCGTGGGACGTGGCGGTCTCATCCGGGCGTGGTGGCGGGGCGCCGTCAGACTGAGACTGGAGAGCTGGGGTGGTGTCAGGTGCGCACGACGAGGGGGAGAGGCGGCGAACTGCGGGCAACGGCGGGCGGGCCTGCAGCGGCGCCACGAGCGGCTTGGCGCTCCCAATCATTAAGCTAGCTGAGGCTGTGTACATATGCAGAGGCTGGGGGACCTTGGTTCCGTTATACAAAAAGATGCAGAGGCTGGGGACCTTGGTTCCGTTATCTAAAAAGCTGAGGCTGAGGGCGGCGGCGACTCCAGCGGTCCCGATACGAAGACGACGATGCCTTTCACTGTTCGCCCGCGTGGGTGGACGACGGCCACGGGAGTGCTTATTACAGAGGAAACGGTTTCGCGTTGCTTTCGCTTCCAGCGGTGGCGGGGCGAAGCTACGTGCCTGATCGGGCTGAATGTTGCGCTCGTCTGGGCCTAGTTGGGCTTCTGCTTTGCCAGCGACAGTTTGTAGACTGTGATTTGTTTTTTTTTTCATGAGTCACCGTTTTGACCGTTCGATCTAGATCCAACGGTCCAGATCTGCGCCCTTCTCTCTCTTTCGCTTTCATCCATCGTCCTTCCTCGACGCCCGAGTGCCCGACGCCTCCGCCACCACCGCCTGCGAACCTCCCGCGGCCTCCGACGCTGCTAACCGCTCGACGTCCCGCCACCTCCACAGCCCAAACGCTGTCTCCCACCACCCGGCTGGGCGCTCCTTCAGTCTCCACCGCCGGGCCGGCGAGCTCCCGGCGACTTCTCTAAGCCCGGAGGCCTCAGGTAAGGTAACCCCCCAAATTCAAATCTTAGTGTAAATCATGGTGACTGATCACTTGCAAATTCTCAGTCACTTGAAGAGGAGTAAAACTCAGATGTTCAACACGGTGCCCATGGAATGATTCAAAGACGGCACCGCTGCCCGCGTGTTACAGCCTACAGCCTTCGCCTTCGTCTTGCACATCTCTTTCACAATGACGAGCTCTCTCCTGTCCTAGGGTTTAGGGTTTAGACTCAAACCCCTTCTCCAAGACCCACCATGGCCTCCGCATCTCGAGTAAGCCACAGCCTCTCCTTTTCTCCGTGCAAAATCTAGTGTCGCAATTTGTCTCTGAATCATGTTTTCTCCGGCCCATCACACGGTCCGGTATCGGGGGGAAATTTTGCGGTTGGATGGGTTCCTTCTACTCATAACACTCTAAGAAATAAGATGATGTGTTGCATTCATTTTAAGTGATATTTGGCACCTTGGTTTTTTAGGTGAGGCTTGGCACTCTAGTCCCCCTTACCGAGGACAATGCTGGCTCATCGAACGGATCTGTATCAAGCGTCCCCATATTCCAGGGGTCCAATGTAGTCGGGAGGGACCATTTGGTTGTCGTCGACAAGAGGATCAGCCGCAAGCATCTGAGCCTCCACACCTCCATTGATGGCTCCATTGAAGTAGTAGTGGTATGAAAAAAATGTGGGGGATTGTTGATGGTGCCACATCATTGAACGTATTTATGTCTTTATTTGTTGAATGTAATGGTGCCACATCATTGTGGCCCCGTTCACGTGCCCTTAAACCCGGCTTGATCCGCTTATTTTTTCATCCGGAATAGTGTTTTCCTCTCACAGATTCCTTCAGATTCCTCCAGAATTCCTCCAAGCGAACGGATTTCGATGGCTTTTGATTGAGGAGATAAGAAGTTGTATAAGTTCTATGTTAATGGATTTTCAGGAAGGTTCACACCAATGTTTTCAGGACGGCTGGTCGAGCCTGGTCGCCTAGGGACCGTCCAGGACGATTAGTCGTTGTCCAGGACGATTAATCGACCCTGGACGAGTCCCCTGGTCGTCCCCTACATATGGGGACTGATATATACCATATATATATATTATATAGTTATATACAATATACTTCCATCCAGGGTCTCAAGATTTAGCCTTCCGATTGGGATCTTTGGCTTCAGCAACCATTTCTGGAGACAGTTTTGCTAGGGCCTTCTCAACAAGAGATGCAACATTTGAAGTAGCAGCAGCCTGTGCGCCTGCAGCAGCAGCCGCAAGGAAGAGAGAGAGGGCAGCTGGAAGGGAGGGAGGAGCAGCTGGGAACCGGAAGGGAGGAGAGGAGGAGAGGGAGCTGCAGAACTACAGCAATGGAGGCGGCTGCTACAGCTGGACAGGAGAGGTGAGAAGAGTGCGTGTGTTCTGTTGACTTGTGAGTGAGAGGCTGAGGGGGTGAGGGGTAGGAAAGAAGAGAAGCCCTAATGGGCTTGGGCCAAAACATAAGACAGCTAGCTAGGCCCAACTCTGGGATGAAGCCCACTCTCTGGCTGGATGGCCACACAGCCTGGACGGACGATTAATCGCGACTGGATGACGACTAATCGGACGACCAGGTTTCTGGACGGTCTAGACGAGTCGGAGGCCCTGGTCGAGTAGCTAAGACCGTCCAGGACGATTAGTCGCGACTAGTTGCGATTAATCGGACGTCCTTATAACATTGGTCCACACCCTATAATGGTGCGATCGAAGGGGCAGAGGTTGAAGGTTTGTGCTAAAGAGAGAGCCAAGATTGCACATGGCGATGTCCTAGAACTGATTCCTGGTGACTATTTTGTGAAGTATGTGGACATGGGTGATGAACATAACAGTTCTGTACCAATCAGGTGCATTTGAGCGACTTAAAGAAGGGTAAGAGGCATAGTGAGGAAGATAGTGTAGCAGTCAAGAGGAATAGACAGATTATGGAAGATGAGGCTTTGGCAAGAACACTACAGGTTAGCTAATGTTCTATTTTTCTTTCCAATCCATTCGTGTACTGTTCGTTTGTCTGACAACAGGACAACACATGATATTAGTGATAATTATTTTGGAGTGTTTTCCTATTGTTATTAGCTGAATTTAATTGATTTGAGTGTCTGCTTAATTGGGGCAGTACTTGGATAACACTAAAACTAGTCTTAGTGAAAGATGTAGCAGGCATGAAAAACAAGGGACTTGCCAATGCTTACTTATTTTCGCTATTCCCTTTGTTGTGTTTATAAACTAGAAGCAGTTATTCCAAAACTGTTGGAACCATATAGATCAGGAGCTATCTTTTTATTTACTGGTACTGCTAACAGAAATAAAGTTATACATTAATCCAGTGTGCCTGAAATAACATGTCACAATGGGTGTATTTGAGTTATTATTGTTTTAGGTCTAAGTTCAATGATGAATATCTTGATCTAAGGTCTGCAAACGTATGTTTTTTTTTGGTAATATAGGATTTTATGCATTATTTTTCTTGCTCTGCAAAGTTCCAATGAAACATGAGTGCATGTATGGGTGACTTTGAGCTATGGGATGGTAGTTCCTTTTCCTTTTTGTGCACCTCACAAACAGTTTTCTATTTTTCCACTTATGAACTAAGAATGAAAGTGACGAGTGGAGTAATGAAGGAAGGCTGGAAAGGAAATTTAATAAAAAAAATTCTACCATAATCATAACACTACACATGAGTGTAAATGCTTGTGTTCGGTGTTAGTCGTTGAATTCTTACTCTTGGTAGTAGCAGAATTCTTACTCTCATCGAGAGAGGATGACACTAGGAGTTGGGGTAATTTTCTAGTTTATTTCTCACACAAATGTCATACCAACCTGAGGAGTTGGAGATACATATTTATAGGCTGCTAGCCAGCCAAGCATATGCCAAGATGCTAGTCTAAGATGCTAAGATGTTGTCCTAGATGCTAAGATGTTGTCCTAGTGGCAGCAACAGCCAGCAGCCCCACAAAGACCAGACCAGCCAGACTTATCCATTATCCATCATTCTCCGCCTAAGTCTTGTGCGTCGTCTTGTGGGAAAGTTGAACCATCCCGGTCCTCGAGCAGAGCTCAAGGAACTTGATCCTCCCAAGGGGCTTGGTGAGCAGGTCCGCAAGCTGGTCCTTGGTGTTGATGTAGCTCGGCTTGATGCTCCCTTTCTCCAAACAGCCTCGGATGAAGTGGTACCTCACCCGGATGTGCTTGTCGCGTTCATGGAAAATGGGGTTCTTTGCTAGGGCCAGAGCGGACTTGCTGTCTACCCTGAGCTCCACCGCTCTAGTGTCTCTGCCGAGGAGATCACCAAGCAGTCGAGCGAGCCAGAGCGCCTGAGTCGAAGCGGTGGAGGCCACTATGTACTCGGCCTCGTAGCTGGACAGGGCCACCACCTGCTGCTTGACTGACTACCAGCTAACGAGGCACTTGCCGAGGAAGAAGAGGATCCCGCTCGTGCTCTTGCTGGTGTCGATGTCGCCGGCGTGGTCGCTGTCGCTGTACCTGACAAAGTGTGCCGCCCCAAGGCACCTAGGGTAGTAGAGGCCGTGATCGAGAGTCCCCGCAACGTAGCGGATGATCCTCTTCACAGCCTGCTGGTGCTCCGTCGTCAGTCGCTGCATGAACCGACTAACGTAGCCGACGGAGAATGCCAAGTCTGGCCGTGTGTGGGCGAGGTAGCGAAGGCTCCCCACAAGACGCCGGTACTGCGTAGCGTCCACCTCCTCCGTCGTGCTGTCGCGGCTCAGCTTCAGCCTCTCCTCCATCGGAGTGAGGGTTGGGTTGCAGTCGGTGAGCCCAGCTAGCTCAACGACGCGCTTGGCGTGGTGCCGGTGATCACCAAGTCGTCGACGTAGACACCCACTAGCAGAGCATTTCCTCCACTGCCCCGTCGGTAGATGGCCGCCTCGTGCGGGCTTTGCTCGAAGCCCATCCCCTTTAGCATGGAATCCAACTTAGCATTCCACGCCCTCGGTGCCTGCCGCAAGCCATAGAGGGCCTTGCGCAGGCGGAGCACCTTGCCCTCCTTGCCGGGGATCGCAAATCCCGGCGGCTGGTGCATGTAGACCTCCTCCTTCAAGTCGCCATTAAGGAACGCTGACTTGACGTCCATGTGATGAACACGCTAGCCCTCCTAGACAGCTAGCGCAAGGAGGAGTCGCACGGACTCCATCCGTGCCACGGGAGCAAAGGCGTCGTCGAAGTCGACCCCCTCCTGCTGCACGAAACCTCGTGCCACCAAGCGAGCCTTGTGCTTGATGATGGCGTCGGCTTCATCCCTCTTCAGCTTGTACACCCACTTAAGGGTGATCGCGCGGTGACCACGAGGAAGGTCAGCAAGCTCCCAGGTGCGGTTCTTCTCGACCGCATCCATCTCCAACTGCATCGCGGCGCGCCATGCCGCGTGTCTCTCGGCCTCTGCAAATGACCGAGGCTCGTCGTCGTCACACGCAAGGTGCAACTACGCCTCTAGGTCGTGAGGCACCGGTCCTGGCACCGGCTGGTCGCCGAGAAGGTTCTCCATCGTACGGTACCGCAACGGCTCGCCGTCGTGGTACGCATCGATGCGCTCCTCGTCGTGAGAGAGCGGAGTAGCGAGCTCAACCGGGCTGTGCTTGACACGAGCTGGTGTTGGAGTAGGCGTGCCCGGAGAGGTGCCTGTCGGTGCTGGAGTACGTGGCGGTACCGGCTATAGTGGAGCCGGCGAAGAACTCATCGCAGCCGAGGTCCTGGCTGGAGAGCGTGGTGCTGTCGGAGTAGCAGGCGCCGGGGTCGGTGGAGGCTCGGGGACTAGGGTAGACGCGCTCATCGAAGAAGAGTTGCCTACTCCCCCAGCTCTCTCGAAGTGGACGTACTCGACAATGAAGTCGTCGGAGCCGAGCCGTCGTCCACCGCCTTGTCCCACGCCCATCCTCGCCCTTCGTCGAACACAACGTCGCGCGCCGTGCGCACACGCTGTGTCTTCGGGTCGAGGATGCGGTAGGCCTTCGAGCCCTCCGCGTAGCCGATGAACACTCCCGGAGTGCTCCTGTCGTCGAGCTTGCTGATGTGGCCAAGCTCCTTGGCGAACGCGAGGCAGCTGAAGACCCACAAGTGGAGAGACCGCCGGCTTGCACCCATGCCAAGCCTCGTACGGCGTCCTGCTGTCGAACGCCTTGGTAGGCGAGCGGTTGAGGATGTAGACGGCCGACACCACCGCCTCTCCCCAGAAGACAGCCGGCATCCCCCTTTGCTTGAGAAGGGCCCGAGCCATCCCCACAACTGTCTGGTTGCGCCACTCGACAACGCCGTTCTGCTGTGGGCTGTACGGCGCGGAGTAGTGGCGCTGAATGCCCTCATCAGCGCAGTACGACGCAAATTCAGCCGCCGTGAATTCGCCGCCGTTGTCGGTGCATAGTACGCGTAGCTTGCGGCCGCACTCCACCTCCGCAGCAGCCTACGAGCGCCTGATGGCGTCCTCAGCCTCTCCCTTGCTGCCGAGGACCATCACCCACATGTAGCGGGAGAGGTCGTCGATGAGCAGTAGGAAGTAGCATCGTCCTCCCGGTGTCACCGGACCACACAAGTCCCCGTGCACAAGCTCGAGCCTCTCCTTGGCTCGAAAACTCGCCCACTGGGGAAAGGGGAGGGGAGTCGCCTCTGCTTCGTCAACACGCAGACGTTGCAGAGCTACTCCACATGGTCGAGGCACGGCAGGCCTCACACCATCTCTTGTGGCACTAAGCCGCTTCAGGGCCTCGAAGTGAAGGTGCCTGAAGCGCTCGTGCCACTGCCACGCTTCGTCGTCCCGACAAGCAGCGAGACAGAGGGGTTGTGCCACCTGCACGTTAAGGACATAATGTCGATTTGCGCTTCTAGTCACCTTGGCAAGAAGGCGATGACGGCGATCCCAAATCCTCATGACTCCATCCTCAACCACCATGCACGAACCGTTCTTATCCAGCTGTCCCAAGCTGATGATAGAGTTCCTCAATGCGGGGATGTAGTAGACTCCGGTGAGCAGCCTGTGCTCACCAGACACGGCGGTGAAGATGACGGATCCGACGCCCTTGATCTCCATGCCGGAGGCATCCCCAAACTTGACGGAGCCTTGAACGCTAGAGTCAAGCTCGGTGAAGAACTCCCATCGACCGGTCATGTGATGGGTGGCGCCGGTGTCGAGGCACCACCCGTCAGTCTTGTCGTTGCCGGAGCCATCACCGAGGAGGGCGTGTGCTTTTGGCTCGTCAAGGTGGAGAGCCGCTATGGCTGGTGCCGCTGGAGGTAGCTCGATGCTTGCATGTGCCATGAACAGAGCCGACTCCTCCGCCTGTGCGACATGGGCCTGGCCAGCGTGAAAGGTCATAATGGCTAGAGGGGGGTGAATAGCCTAATAAAAAATTTACAACAACACTTAACAAAATGGTTAGACAACTATGAGGCGAAGCAAGTGTTGCGCTAGCCTACTCAAAATGCAAGCCACCTACCACAATTCTAGTTTAGATAGTATCGATACACACAAGAGGTATGACACTACCCTATGTTAGTGTGCTCTTAAAGGCTAACTAAAGAGCCACACCAACCAACCAACCAAGCTCTCACAACTAGTTACACTAAAGAGCTTGTCAACTAGTTTGCAATAATGTAAAGAAAGCGATCAAGATAGTTATACCGCCGTGTAGAGGAGTGACCCAATCAATAACAAGGATGAATAACAATGAAGACCAATCACCCTCTGAATCAAAGGATGAACACAATGATTTTTACCGAGGTTCACTTGCTTGCCGGTAAGCTACTACTCGTTGTGGCGATTCACTCACTTGGAAGGTTTACGCGCTAATTGGCTTCACACGCCAAACCTTCAATAGGGTGCTGCACAATCAACATAAGATGAGGATCACATAAGCCACGAGCAATTCACTAAAGTACCTTTTGGCGCTCCGCCGGGGAAAGGTCAAGAACCCCTCACAATCACCACGATCGGAGCCGGAGACAATCACCACCCTCCACTCAACGACCCCTCGCTGCTCCAAGGCCGTCTATGTGGCGGCAACCACCAAGAGTAACAAGCGAAATCCGCAGCGAAACACGAACACCAAATGCCTCTAGATGCAATCACTCAAGCAATGCACTTGGATTCACTCCCAATCTCACTATGATGACGAATCAATGATGGAGATGAGTGGGAGGACTTTCGCTAGGCTCACAAGGTTACTATGTCAATGAAAATGGCCAAAGATGTGAGCCATAGCCGGCTATGGGGCTTAAATAGAAGCCCCCACGAAATAGAGCCGTTGTACCCCTTCACTGGGCACACTGCGCTCTGACCGGACGCTCCGATCCAACTGACCGGACCCTGGACTCAGCGTCCGGTTCACTGATGGACGCCACGTGTCACCAGCTTCAAGCAGTTGTTTGTCAAATTTCAACGGCTATGAAGCTGACCGTATGCTCCAGCAAAATTGACCGGACGCTGGAGCCTCAGCGTCCGGTCGAGTACAATAAGGGTCAAAAACCGGTTTTCCTCGACCAGACGCGTCCGGTCCACCTCGACCGGACACAACCCAGTGTTCGGTGGTAAACCCTAGCCACTGTACCGCCAGTCAGCACGACCGGACGCAGGCAGTCAGCGTCTGGTGCTTTTGGATCCAGCGTCCGGTCACTTGACTGACGCTAGCATCTCCTCCATTCTCTTCACCCTTGCTCAAGTGTGTTAACCACCAAGTGTATCACCTTGTGCACATGTGTTAGCATATTTTCACAAACATTTTCAAGGGTGTTAGCACTCCACTAGATCCCAAATGCATATACAATGAGTTAGAGCATCTAGTGGTACTTTGATAACCGAATTCCGATACGAGTTTCGCCCCTCTTAATAGTACGGCTATCAATCCTAAATGTGATCATTCTCTAAGTGTCTTGATCATCAAAGTAGAATAGCTCCTACAAATTATACCTTTGTCTTGAGCTTTTTGTTTTTCTCTTTCTTCTTTTCAAGTTTAAGCCCTTGATCATCGCCATGCCATCACTATTGTCATGTCATGATCTTCATTAGCGTCTCCACTTGAATTGTGCTACCTATCTCATGATCACTTGATAAACTAGGTCAGCACTTAGGGTTTCATCAATTCACCAAAACCAAACTAGAGCTTTCACCGCGTTGTTGCTGTCGACAGTCCTTGGCTCAATGGCCAAGCTGGCCAGCAGTTGCGGCAGGTGTCGCCTCGTGCCGGCTTGTGCCTGCCGGCGGCGTCGCCCTGGGCGCCTCCGCGGGCATCACCCTCAGCACGTCCTCGCACCCCAGCCTGGGCGTCTCTGCGCGCCTTGCGCGGCTTGCCACGCTTGCGACCGCCCGTCGCGGAAGAAGGCTCCCCTTTCTTTCGGTCACCTTAGCTGGCAAGCCACTGCTCCCGAGTGAGAAGGAGCTTCCCGCCAGTGGTGATGGGCCTCAAGAGAGACTGTGGCTCATCGCTGTCGACGATCTTGAGGCGACCTATCACCTCCTCGATCGACATCGTGGAGAGATCCAGCAGAGACTCGATCGAGCGAGCCATCTGCTTGTACTTCTCGGGGACGCAGCGGAAGAGCTTTTCAACAGCTCTCTCCTCGCCGTAGGTGTCATCGCCGAACTGTACCATCTTCTGCAACAGAGTGTTGAGACGGAGAGCAAAGTTATCAACGTCCTCACCTGGCTTGAAGGCCAGGTTCTCCCACTCCTTGCGAAGTGCCTGCAGTGTGGACTTGCGGGCGCGGTCGCTGCCGATGCGTGCCGCAGCGATGGCGTCCCAAGCCTCCTTGACAGTTCGCTTGTTGGTAAGCAAGAACTGCATCTCGGGCGGGACTGCAGCGATGAGGGCATCCAGCGCCCGTCGATCTAGGTCGTAGTCGACGTCGCCGTACCGGACTGCCTCCCACATGTGCCGCACTTGGAGCTTTACCCTCATCACCACAGCCCACTCGACGTAGTTGGTCTTAGTGAGGGTAGGCCACCCACTGCCGGGGCCGACGTCCCTGACGACAGCCTGGAGCCCGTGGTAACCACGGTACCGATCCGAGGAGAAAGAGCCACGCTGCCTGTGAAGGCCGCGCTCTCCGTCGACCCGTCCGCCACCGTCGCCGTGCGCGCCTCCTCCAGGAGCGCCGCCGGCGCGTCCGCGCTTGTCTGGGCTGCCGCCGCGCTCGTGGGCGTGCGCGGCTGCCCACTGCGCCGCCCGCGCTCGTCTTGCCTCCCTTCCCAGCAACTCGAGGTCCGCGTCGGCGTTGTCGTCAGCAGAAACGGAGCTGCTGATGCTGCCGCGCAGGGCCTCGACCTCTGCTGCCGCCGCACGCGCTGCATTCGCCGCCGTCGCTGCTTCCGCCTCCGCTCTGGCTGCTGCCAGCTCCGCCGCTGCTAGCCTCGACACCCTTGCTGCCGCCGCAGCGGTCTCTGCCGCCGCTCGCACGCGTTCCTCTGCCGCGGCAAGTTTGGCCTCCTGCCCACGCCGCGTGCTCGAGGCGACCGAGCGCTGAGACTATCCTGCGGACATGACGCGCTACCGGGGGGCTGCTGCGTGGGGAGAGGGCTGCTTCAGACGAGCTGCGCAGAGGGAGAGGAGTGAGCAGGAGCGGCCGGAGCTGCTGCTCCTAGCTGGGGCTGTTGCGAGGCTGGGAAAGAAAATGAGCAGGAGATGCTCAGGCTACAGGATAATACGGCTCCGATACCAGTTGTTAGTCGCTGAATTCTTACTCTTGGTAGTAGCAGAATTCTTACTCTCATCGAGAGAGGATGACACTAGGAGTTGGGGCAATTTTCTGGTTTATTTCTCACACAAATGCCATGCGAACCTAAGGGGTTGGGGATACATATTTATAGGCTGCTAGCCAGCCAAGTATATGCCAAGATGCTAGTCTAAGATACTAAGATGCTGTCCTCTAAGATGTTGTCCTAGATGCTAAGATGTTGTCCTTGTGGTAGCAACAGCCAGCAGCCCCACAAAGACCAGACCAGCCAGACTTATCCATCATTCGGAACACGATTGATAATTTGTTTCCTTTCTGTGCATACACGTGCTCTGTGCACCTTTCCTTGCTGAATAGTAGAGTTCACTTGTATATTGGCAGATGAGCTTTCCTTGTGTAAAATCACCATGCACCATCAAATTATGTTGTGTCCTATCTAAACAGGAAAGCTTCGCAGAAGACAACACAGCTGTTTCTGGCATGACTTAAAAAAAAGGGCGTACCCAGTGTAGAGAGCTCCCGCTCTGTGCGGGGTCTGGGGAAGGGTGTCAGTGGCAAGCCTTACCCTCGCCTGTGCAATACGAGGAGACCGCGACTCGAACCCGGGACCTTCCGGTCACAGGCGGTAAGACTACCGCTTGCACCAGGCCCGCCCTTCTGTTTCTGGCATGACTTCTGGCCAAAAAATAAGTTCACATGACAGTGCTGGTTCTTCTGGAAGAAATAATGAGAGAACACACTCTGTTGGTCCTTTGAAAGATATGCTCCCATTGACTTTTCGGCTCATGCGTGTCCAAGGTCTTCCATCATGGACTAACACTTCCTCAGTTAGCATTCAAGATGTCATTCAGGTATTGCTCATTTATCCAGCACGAACTCTTTGATAGAATATGTTTGACCAATTCAAACGTTTGCTAGTGACGTAACTGTTGCATAAGAACCAATTCCTACCTTTTAAATAGCCCATGAAAGAACTTTTGTGCATTATGCTCTCCTTACCATCACTGATTCACTGTGCTCAAGTGGAACCTGTGATGCAAATACAAAAAAAAGCACTTCTGTGCTGCAATGTTCAATTATTTACTGGCGTACTGCACATTTCTTTCATGTTATTGTATTTAATAATGTACTGGGCCTTTCTTCCATGTTATTTCAGAACCAGTTCTTGAAGAAATGCAATATGCTTACATTGCCTAATTCGCTAAGAAGTATAGTAGATTTTACTTCTTACATCTGAATGGATTCTTAGGGTGAAGTGCTTCTTGCTGTACTCTCAAATTACATGGTGGACATTGACTGGTTGCGTACTGGTAAGTTTGTTATAAGTGTATAAGGATGTCTATTTTCCAAATAGCTGATTTTATCAAATTTTAGCTGTTCATTTTTCAAAATAAAAGAGAACCTTGTGTTCGTACAAAAATGAAACATTGAAGCCATCTATGTGGGCAATGTGGTATATATTGTTATCATGCTCTATAGTGAAACACATTTGTTCAACTTAATATAATTTACAAATGTTTTATTTGTACTGCACTACTGCTCATCAATATATTGGTGGTAGTTTGAACATGTCTCCTCATAATTTTTTTTACTGTAAATTGCCACATTTCTCGCTTACTTAGCTTCACTACAGATAGATTTTCTCCCAATGCTTTTTCTATGGTGGACTATCATATTTATTATGACTTTTAAGTGTGTGGTAGCAAGTCCCCAGGTACTAGTTGCAAACTCAGATAGTCAGATTTGAGCTAAAATCATCTGTTCCTAGATTTTTTTCCCCTTCCCTCCGGATCGGGCTGTGTGTAATTTTGTTCAGCCAGCTGGCAATTTGAGTTCTAGCTGGAGTATAAACTATGAAATACTTGCCTGCAAGATAAGTAATATACATCATGCATTGTCACCAAAGAGTGGGCCTATTATTCTTATAAAAGGACAGCAGGGCACTAAACAGTGAACTATGCAGCTGATGAAAGTGCAAACCAGACAGATACATTAAGAGATACAGCCAGGCAAAGTCAACCAGAAATATTATTCCATGCAAACCTTTAGAGCATCTTGGCTTCCAATCGAACAGCGCTGATGTATTCAAGAAACGGTCGATAACACTTGTCTTGCAATCATGCGTACACCCATTTAGCATCCATCATTCAAAGCCCTGAAACCGGGATCATTCAGAGATCTTAAATCAAATGAAGATTGACCAATTAATATTACAGCCAGTTCAGATATCTGAATCTTAACCAATTAACAACAGTTTTAAAATGAGATCTTAACATTTTTGTTAGATGTAAGGAGACTACAGATACCTATCTGGAAAAACGAGAGACAGAATCAACTAGAAGTCAAGAAAGTCAGATGGATAGTGGGGTTAGGAGCTTGCCCCTGTCCATATCTGGAGTCTGGACAGTTGGAGATGTGGCAGGATGGAAATAGAGGGAAGTCTAGCACCATCAAGGTAGTGCTTGATAATGAGGATGGCAAACTGGCCAGAAAGTGAGTGGTTAGAAATTCGGTCACATCAACTGGCTGTCAGTGAGTGCAGATGAGGATAAAGCAACAGTGTGAAGCTAACTGTGAGTCCAACTGCATTAGTAGTGGTTGCGGTACCATTGGACGCTGGAGCTGGTGCTGAGACCGTGGAGGCTTGTGCTGGGCTACTGTACTTGAGGGAGCAAGGGATGTATCTGAAGTTGGTTATTTGTTGTGTCACATGAGCCAACAAGAGAAGTAGTTAGGAATGTGGCAATATAAGGCTAGCCTTTACATGAAGATTACCTTTATATATAGTGGACGTGGTTAATTTCTTTCAAATACAGTGCATTTGCCTGTGTTCGAACTGCAAATGCCACAAAACCTCTTCCCACCTGTGGTTCTTAGCTGCTCAAATTGCTGTTATATTTTGCTTCTGGAAAAGTCAACCGAATAGGCAATTATAAGTCTATAAGTTGTGCTGAGATTATTAATGTTCAATATGCTACATAGTGATATATCAATGTTCTGCCTTTTATCATTATTTACATAACTTATTTTTTATTTAATATTAATTAGATACCCATCGTGCAGCGTGCCCAAGTTTGAGGAAGGTTCCACATGTCCTGGTTCTACATGGACAAGATGGTGCTTCATTAGAGCTGTTCGGCTTACCACATATTCGGCTTGTTCGGCTTCTTTTTTCAGTCGGAACAGTGTTTTTCTCTCACAACAATTCAGCCGGAACAGTGTTTTTCAGCCAGTTTCAGCCAAGTTTCAGACCAGCGAACGGGGCCATAAAGGTTGCAAAATGTTGAAAAACTGTTTGTTATCTTTACTTTCATTTTCTCATTTTCATGTTGATGATTGGTTGACAGAAACTGAAGCCTGCAAATTGGATCCTCCACAAACCTCCACTCCAAATTTCATTTGGAACACATCATTCTAAGGCCATGTTGCTGGTATATCCTTAAGGAATTCGAATTGTTGTGCACACAGCGAATTTGATACATGTTGATTGGAATTACAAAAGTCAGGGACTATGGATGCAAGATTTTCCCTGGAAAGACACAAATGATATGAATAAAAAAGTTCCCTTTGAGAATGATCTAGTTGATTATCTCAGTGCGCTTAAGGTAACAGGGTGTTTTCTGTGTCCTATCATTAATCTTTTAAAATTTGAATATCTTTCCTGTTTTTTTTTTTTCTCAAACACACAGGAGACCCGTATCTTTGTATTAATAGAGAGAAAGAAATACAAACAACCCACTTTGTCTTGCTTAGGAGAATAAAAGGGGTTGAGGCTCAGGTTTAGATAAATTATACAATCACTGGAAAATTAAAAAGGACACGGCCAAAGCAAAGCTACTTTAAACTAGCCCTCAACCTGACCTAATCCTAGATCCTGGAGTTTACGAACTCCATCAAATTCCAAAAGTTTCAGATCTTCAAAGAACAGGCTGAGGTCTTAAAAATTATCGTTGGAAATTTTAAAACTGACATTTTATTGATCATGTCAGAAGGAAAAAAGTTGATAATGTTTATGTGTATTTTTTTGACACTTCCAATTGACACAATAACTTGTGTTTTTATGCACTCAACTACTCTTAACAAAAAGTTTGCGTTAAAGAAATAGCTTATGAATATTGTGCCTTTCCAGACAGCTGAATGATTACTTGAAGAAAAGTAAGTGAAAATTCACCGTGACTTAAATACTGTTGAATATTAAAATACGGAAACTTTTTGTTGGAGTGGAAGTCATGAATTGTTGGAACATATAGATGGCCCTTGTCATATATGTCGTTATAAGCAGTAAAGCATGCTTGGAAGATGCCTTCAACAAGTTAAAGAATGTTTCTATGATCACGAGATATAATCTGACTTCTCTTTTAAAGATGTTCTTCTGAAATAAGTTCTGTTCTTGTTCTCCAACCCATCCTAGCATAATCTTTGGAATTGTCTAGATTATGTTAGTTCCCTCTTTTTGTTCATTTTGCTACTGCTTGCCTTATACAATCTGTTTGTTTCCCCTGTAGTTGCAGTTTGTTTAAACTCATATTATCTATTTTAGGTAGTAAAGTGAATTTCACTTCATGACAATGCAGTGGCCTGAGTTCAGGGTAAATCTCCCCGAGGTTGGTGATGTTAACATCAATGCAGCATTCTTTAGGAAATTTGACTATAGAAATTCAATGGTTAGTACAATTTGAACCTCAAAGTTGCTTCAAACTTACATAGTTACATGCAGTGCTGAACGACTAGTTTCCTGTTTTCTCTCTCAACTAGGCTGACATGAAAATGAAATGAATAACCAAAGCGATATTTGTCACATGCAATGAAGTTAGCACTTAGCACTTCTGTCAAAATGTCATTTGGTGTTATAGCAAGTTTCTACGCATAGCTTGATAAACACTGGAAACATGGCAGTTTATTAATCATGTGTTTATTGGCACTGAATTTGTTATTATGTGCATTAATTGATGAACTGCTTGACAAGCAAGGTTCTTATCATGCCAAATGAATTGCATATTCTGTTATTTAGTGCATCCTTTGGCCGTGTATAGTACAAAATATTCATTTAGAGGAAGAAATTCCATGTTCATTCATAAAAATGTGCTACATATTTCTAATCCATTTTGGTCCACTTCTTTCCATCAACACACATTTATGTTAGATATATATGGTGTATAGCATATTTTCCTCTTTGTGTAAGGGCTTAGATGCATATATGCCCAACTCATGTACATGTTTGGGTCGTTGCCCCTAGGAAAGTAGTGAGCTTCATTCCTTCAAACATGGTACCAGAGCCTAGGATCTAGGGCTTACCTCGCTCTCTCGCGCGCTCTTCCCGTTGCGCTTGCCTGGAGCTCTGCCGCCCGTCGGCTCTCTCCCTCGCGTGCTCTTCCCGTTGCACGCTCCGTAGCTGGGCGTGGCCTCGCCGTCGCGCGCTCTCCGTGGCCGGGCGCGGTCCCGCCATCGCGCGCCCTCTGCGGCCGGCGCGGCCCCGCCGTCGCGCGTCCTCCGTGGCCCCATCGCTGGGCGCCCCGCCGCAGCGCGCCCTTCCTCCGCTGCTCTGCTGGGCGTGGCTCTGCTCTGCGGCTGTCCGTTCGAGTGCTCTGTTTTTCTCTGTTCTCGCACGCGCCCTTGCTCCGCTCTTCCCACGCGCGCGCTCGATTCTGCGCGCTCATCTCCCGCGCCCCTCTCGCATCCTTTGTTGCTTGCTCTGTTTTAGATTAGGTTAAAAAAAAGGAAGAAGAGTCAGATCCCGCTTTGCTGCTGCTGTTTTTCTGCTTTTCTGGAGAAAGAAAGATGGCATCTCCTCCTGTTCCTCCCTCTGGAGGCGCTCAAATCCCGCGTTGTCCAGTGATTTTCGATGGCACCAATTATCATGACTGGGTTCCACATATGCGGTGGCATATGCGTGGTCTCCGACTCTAGGAGTTTCTTAGTGGTGAGCTACCTTGTCCAGCATTGCCGGATCGTCCAGTGCAGCCAGTGATTCCTCCAGAAATATCTGAAGAGGAACAAAAAAAAGTTGTGCGAAGCTTATGATGATGATATGGCCTCTTACATGTCTCATTTTCGGGCTTATCGGACTTGGTTGGATGAAGATGCTCGTGCTGGGGCTGTTCTTGTTGCTAGTATGGAAAAGCATCTGGCAGGAGAGGTTATTCGGCTTGATCATGCTGCTCAGATGTGGGCTGTTCTTCGTCAGCGCTATGAGCCCTCTAGTCAGTCCACTTATATTGCCGCCCTACGTCAAGAACAACTGTTGCAGCAGGGTGATAGTTCAGTTGAGGATTTCTTTCGACAGCTATCTGCAATATGGCGTGAGCTTGACACTCGTAGTCCTCAGTTGTCTCCGGACACTTGTGACTCCTGCAGGAAGCAACAAAGCCACCTCGAGCTTCGTCGCACCTATGACTTCCTGACTCGTCTGCGTGCTGAGTTTGAGCCCCTTCGTGCTCAATTACTTGCTCGTGAGCCGTGTCTGTCTTTGATGGAGGCTCTTGCTGCTGTTCGTAATGAGGAGACTCGTCTTCGTTCTGCTGGTCTACTTCAGTCGACGTCCTCCTCAGTTCTGGCTGCTCGGTCTAGAATTCTTGGTTCTCCTCCCAAAGTGCCTGCTTCAGCAGCCTCTGGCGGCTCGGGGACTCGCAACTCAGGTGGCCTTCATTGTAAGCACTATGGCAGAGATGGACATGATGAGGATCATTGTTACAAGAAGAAGAGGCAGGCTCAGTCTCAGTCTCGTCGAGGTGGGCGTTCCTCACATGCTCAGTCTCAGCATCCTGATGCACAGCAGGAGATACTCATGTTACTTCGTCGTCTTGCTGTTCCTCCACCTACTAGAGCTTCTGGTTCTGTCACTACTGGAGATGCTGGTTCTGTCACTCCTGCCCCAGTACTCTCTGCTACTACTTCTCAGTCTTTTATTGAGAGACCACCATCCACTTCAGGTATCTTGCCATGGATTCTTGATTCTAGTGCTTCTTTTCATATGACACCTGATATTACCTCTCTTTCTTCTATTTGCTCTCCTTCCATTCCTCTCACTGTTCAAACTATTGATGGCTCATCTCTTTCGGTTGTTGGTCGTGGCACTCTTTCTTCTTCTTCATTTCATGTTCCTAATGTTTCTTATGTTCCTGATTTGACCATGCAACTTATTTCTGCTGGCCAGCTCACTGATCATGGTTGTCGTGTTATTTTTTATTCTGACTCTTGCCGTGTTCAGGATCTCAGCACGGGTCTCCTAATTGGTACTGGCCCTCGCTGCCGTGATTCTCCGCATCTCTGGGAACTCGATTGGCTTCGTCTTCCTTCTGCTGCCTCTACCGGTCTTGTGAGCTCTGCTTCTCCTGCATCGGCTTCTTCCTCTTTTGCTCAGTGGCATCATCGCCTGGGACATCTATGTGGTTCCCTGCTTATCCGCTCTTGTCCGTCATGGTGTTCTAGAAAATGTCTCTGGTGATGTTTCTTTAGATCAGTGTCAGGGTTGTAAGCTTGGCAAACAGATCCAGCTTCCATATCCCTCTAGTGGGTCTATGTCACAATGTCCTTTTGATCTTGTTCATTCAGATGTATGGGGTCCTGCACCTTTTGTTTCAAAAGGGGGTCATCAATATTATGTCATATTTATCGATGATTTCTCTCACTTCACATGGGTGTATTTCATGAAACATCGTAATGAGGTGTTATCCATATATAAAACTTTTGCTCAGATGATTCGCACTCATTTTGATGCTCCTATCCGTGTTTTTCGGGCTGACTCTGCCAGGGAATATCTTTCGGGTGCTCTTCGCCAATTTCTTTCTGAGCAAGGGACTCTCACAATTTTCTTGTCCTGGTGCGCACGCTCAGAATGGTGTTGCTGAGCGTAAACATCGTCACCTTCTTGAAACTGCTCGTGCTCTTATGATTGCTTCCTCGGTCCCACCTCATTTCTAGGCTGAAGCAATCTCCACTGCCACCTATTTAACCAACATTCAACCCTCATCTGCTCTTAAAGGTGGCATCCCATATGAGCGCCTTTTTGGACATCCACCTGATTACTCTAGTCTTCGCCTTTTTGGATGTCTGTGCTATGTTCTTCTTGCTCCTCGTGAACGCACTAAACTCACCCATCAATCTGTTGAGTGTGTTTTCTTAGGCTATAGTGCTGAGCACAAGGGCTATCGTTGTTGGGACCCGACTGCTCGTCGTATGCGGATCTCTCGGGACATTACTTTTGATGAGTCTCGTTCCTTCTATCCTCGGCCCTCCTCTGATGTTTCTCCTCAGGCCGTTGTTGAGCCTCTGTCCTTCTTGACTTTTCGTGATACACCTATCTCCATTGTGCTTCTTCCTTCGTCACCATCTCCACCTCCTAAACCATCTTCACCTCCTCCACCTTCTCCTCCGTTGCCCTCTGAGTCGTCTTCACATGCTCCTCGGTCCATTTATGATTCCAAACCTCCCGTGATTCACACCTACAGTCGTCGGCTCCTGGATTCCTCGCCTCCTGTTGAGTTGCCTTCTGATGTCTCCTCTCCTGCTGAGCCATCTTCGGTTGATGATTCTTTATCTCAGCCCTCCTCTCATTATAATCTTCGCGATCGTAGCTCACTGAAGCCTCTTGATAGGTATGGTTTTGCTAGCACTGTCTTTTCTGAGCCGGCCACATACCATGATGCCATTTGTCATCCTGAATGGCAACTAGCCATGGCTGAGGAGATTGCTGCTCTTGAGCGCACTGGCACTTGGGACCTTGTCCCTCTTCCTTCTCATGCTTGTCCCATCAAGTGCAAGTGGGTTTATAAGATCAAGACTCGCTCTGATGGCTCTCTCGAGCGTTATAAGGCTCATCTTGTTGCTCGTGGTTTTTAGCAAGAGTATGGTCGTGATTATGATGAGACATTTGCTCCTGTGGCTCACATGACCACTGTTCGCACTCTCCTTGCTGTGGCCTCTGTTCGTGCTTGGTCCATTTCTCAACTTGATGTCAAAAATGCCTTCCTTAATGGTGAACTCTGTGAGGAGGTCTACATGCGACCACCTCCTGGGTATCTTGTTCCTGATGGCATGGTTTGTCGTCTCCGTCGCTCTCTTTATGGTCTAAAACAAGCTCCTCGTGCTTGGTTTCAGCGCTTTGCCTCTATGATCATTGCTGCTGGTTTTCCCCAAGCAATCATGACCCTGCCTTGTTTATTCACACATCCCCTCGTGGTCGCACTCTTCTTCTTTATGTTGATGATATGATTATCACTGGTGATGATTCTGAGTATATTGCCTTTGTCAAGGCACGCCTCAGCGAGCAGTTTCTTATGTCTGATCTTGGTCCTCTTCGTTATTTCCTTGGGATTGAGGTCTCTTCCACCTCTGATGGCATTTACTTATCCTAAGAAAAAATACATTCAGGATCTTCTTGCTCGCTCTTGCCTCACTGATCATCGCACTGTTGAGACTCCCATCGAGCTTAATCTTCAGCTCCGTGCTACTGATCGTAAACCTCTCACCGATCCCACTCGGTATCATCATATTGTTGGGAGTCTTGTCTATCTAGCTGTGGCCCGTCCTGATATCTCATATGCTGTGCACATTCTTAGTCAATTTGTTTCTTCTCCCACTCATGTCCATTATAGCCATCTTCTTCGTGTCTTGCGTTATCTTCGTGGGACCATTACTCGTCGTCTATTCTTCCCGCGTTCTAGCTCTTTTCAACTCCAAGCCTACTCTGATGCTACTTGGGCTAGTGACTCTGATCGTCACTCTCTTTCTGCCTATTGTATTTTTCTTGGTGGCTCTCTCATTGCTTGGAAGACAAACAAGCAGACCGCGGTCTCTTGTTCGAGTGCAGAGGCTGAGTTGTGAGCTATAGCTCTTGCGACAGCAGAGGTTACTTGGCTTCGATGGTTACTTGAGGATTTCGGTGTTTCAGTTTCTATGCCCACTCCTCTTCTGTCTGATAGTACCAATGCTATCAATATAGCTCGTGATCCTGTGAAGCATGAGCTCACCAAGCATATTGGAGTTGATGCATATTACACTCGGGCTCAGGTGCAGGATGATGTCATTGCTCTTCGCTATGTGCCCTCCGAGCTCCAGGTGGTTGATTTCTTCACCAAGGCGCAGACGTGAGTTCAACATCATTCTTTCTCTCCAAACTCAGTGTTTGTGATTCACCCTGAGTTTGAGGGGGGGTGTGTTAGATATATATGGTGTATAGTATATTTTCCTTTTTGTGTAAGGGCTTAGATGCATATATGCCCAACTCATGTACATGTTTGGGTCGTTGCCCCTAGGAAAGTAGTGAGCTTCATTCCTTCAAACAATTTAACCCATCCTCTTTTGCTAGTTTATCCATTATTAGTCAGTCTTAATTGATTTAAATCATTCACAGGTCAGGTTGATTGGATCGGTTCCTGGTTATCATGTGGGCCCCAATATTAGAAGGTGGGGCCATATGAAGCTTAGGAATGTTCTCGATGAAATCACGTTTGATAAACAATTTTGCGAGTCCCCTCTGATTTATCAGGTACCTTTTTTCATTTATCCATTTTTAGAGCATGCAACTTTGAAAAAAGTGGTGGTAAAACTAATGTATATGGATATTAAGTGCCTAAGGTACAACTTGAAACACTGGGACAGAACGTATATGGATAAAAAAAATTATACATAGATATTCTGGTAAAAAAAACTAATGTATATGGATAAAATTTTAGATGGCTCATTGGGACAGAACGATGGCTCAGGGTATACATGTACCACCGCACCACCGTGTTTTTTTTACCAGAATAGCATAACGCATAGCCATGATTGAAAGACTGGCACATGGTGTTCAGGACCTTTAATTAAGTGCCTAAGGTTAGTGAGCTCATCCGAGCGCGTCAATCGAGCCATCGAGATAAGCGATCTTAAAAGGGGATGTGCTCTCTCCTAAAAGGACACAGTCTACACGATCTTAACAGTGGATAAGCTTGGACGTACAGAGCATACGCTCCAATACTTAGCGCGCGTTTGAGCATCCGTCACTCTCTTCCACTCGGATCAGAGTCCGACCGGGCTTCTAACACCCCCATTTTTATTCCTTACTCATTTGTAACCCCACAGCAAACTCCGAGCACCTGGGCTCAGGAATAAAGTCACCGACCAACTGAAACTGGATGTAGGGCATGTTGCCTGAACCAGTATAAATCCTGTGTCATCGCGTGCTAAGCCACATCCGATCACAGCGCACGGCAAAAATATAAATATTTACTTATCGGCCACATTTCGCACCAACAGAACATTATTCAGCCTTTAAGATCTAGCCAAGAATAGTTTACTACGTGTTGCACACCTCATAGAATCATCGCATATGCCCCATCATTTGACCTCTTTTCATCTAGGTGTATTATTCTTGCCCCAAACGCTCCAATCAATACCGCAATTTTCATGCACGGAAAAGAGCCACTCAAGCCGGGTAATTGCTAATCGTTCCTCCATTGTCACTTAAAAGTTGCTGGGAAAATTTACCTCCATCACGGCTTGATTTTTACATGCATGTTCAGATGGCATCGCCCTTGGCAAGACGATCAAGACCAAGCTGGTCACTCTTTGCTGGAAAGGTGACGAAGAGGATGCATCTATTGTGAGATTACCTGTGCCATACCAGCTTCCTCCACAACCTTATGGCACACAAGGTTAGTCATTCCCTTGACCGTAGGTATGGTTTATTCTCAATAATAATTATTAATAATAATATTCTTAAAGGCTATAAGTTCTTTTGCTTTCAGATGTCCCTTGGTCATGGGATCGGAGGTACACAAAGAAGGATGTGTATGGTTCCATCTGTCCACGACATGGCTAGCTAGTAGATACGCATACGCTCCTGTTTGTCTTTATTATTTATCCCAAAAAAAGACGATTCCTAACCCTGTTACTGTTCGGGTCGGTGTGAACCATCGGCAAGGTAGGGCATGATTCCTCTCGTCCCGTGACCCTGCTTTCATGGCCACTCGTCGACCATCAGTGGCGACAATGGTGGGCACTGTAGGATGCGATATTTTCGAAGCATTGATTGATGCGTGAACAAAATGCCATTGGTTAGCTTGCTACCGCGGTGTTTATACATGCACATAGCTGTCCTGGTCGAATTTATTCCGCACAAAATATCGTTATATATGCTCCTGTAAAAGAACGATCTAAATTGCAGGTTCGTACTCGCCAGCACTTGCATACCCTGAGTCGATTCTGGATTTCTTGCGGCCATCGTTGCCTTTGTTAGTCTACGTCGATTCCTTATCATGATCACCCTAAGTCCAAACAGCTGAAGCGAAAATTTGTCGGCCCTCACGGACTACCCGAGCCATTCAACCGAACCAACTCGGCCGTCAGCGCACGGCTCGTTGGGCACCGTCCGCGTCCGATTGTACCATTTCGCTGGCCGTGGACCACCCATCACCCAGCTCGTCCAACAAACGACGCCGGTGACGCGTGCCTTGGATTAGCCCGCGTGGCTTGGATTAGAGATGTCAATAGCCACCTGAACCCGATTCCTCACGGGGAATTCCCTATTAGGGGACGAGAAAGCCCCACGGAAAAAACTTAATCTCCGTTGGGTTCGTGCCCCCGTCCCCGTTACCCGCAAAACCATCCTGCGAACTTGCTCTTACTCTAAACTAGTCCCTTGGCATGTTAAAATCCTATAAAAACTCCACACATAGTCTAGTATAAATAGCAAACTAAACTCTAAAGTAGATGTCTCTTAGAGCAATTTCAAGAGACTCTTTGTATCTTTTCTAAATATTAGGAATATAATTTTTGGTGAAAAACTATCGTCCAACAGTTTTTCTAAATAGTTATTCAAATATAGCCATCTTATATTTTGGATTTTTCGCTAGTCAAAAATAGAAGATGAGAATGGCTCTCTAGAGTGCGCATGAGATATAAAAAAACTGTTGGAGAGTGAAAAGATATAGAAAATGATTTTTATGCAAATGATTGTACAAATGATGATTTAGAGAGTGTGATTCAGAAAGGCTCCTAGAGATACTCTTATACTATAAAATTTTGCCTCTTCAATTTATATTGATTTGGCACCACGAATTTGCATTTGCTCTCCAAATATTCCATTTCATAACGGGACAGGTTTCCCGTGGGGATAAATTCCCCACACGGGGACGGTGATGGCAGAAAAAGCTCCCTCACGAGTGTTCGCGAGGACGGGGACGAGGATAGGGAGCCCTCCCCTGACAGGGAATTCCTCGTTGATATCCTATCAGGGTTATGATATCCCGGGTATCTCAAGACATCGATTAGATAGCCGTTTAGGTGGCCCATGGTACGCCAGCTAGTATAAGCCCAAGCGATCAAGGCCTAGCTAAGCTAAGCGGACCAGGTGAAACGCTAAGCCCGGGGGTCGCCACGACCCCTCCATCTGCCTCAGCCACACGCCGCACGAGGACTCACGACCACTCCACCGTCCCGACCCTTGGGAGGAATGGGGAGATATCGAGTCTAGCCAAGCGTGCCTGCTCTGGCAAGAGCAGACACGTCGCACTGACCCCGCAAGTCACCTCGGTCCAGTCAGACGATGTCCCTACGCCACGTAGCAGAGAAAATACAACACCACTAAGCGGTGACTGTCACAGAACCGACCAATTTATAAGAGCACAAGTACAAAAAAAACAATCGCCGAAACGATTAAATTCTCGAACTTGAGCCCATATAAACCCGGTAGTCAACCGAAATCTCGAAGGATTTCAAACCAACTTGCATATAACCAAGATCATAGTAATTCAACATAACATATCGTACGTTACAACATTTCGCATACGTTCGCAAATAGGTTACATCATCATAGAGTTATTGTTATTACAAAACAAGTCTTGTAAACATGCGGAAGCAAATAGTTTAACTCACACACCGAGTTCAAATACACATACTGATTTGCTGATCACAGACCGCAAAAGCATTCAGATAAGAGAAAAGAGATCATGCCCATGATCTAGTCTTCATCACCCGTCAGGTGGAGACAATACTTGCAGAATCTCTGATATAGAAGGTCATCTGCAACAAGAGGGAAATAAACCCTGAGTACGGGAATGTACTCAGCTAGACTTACCCGTCGAAAACCAAACAAATGACACCAAGGATTATGCATAGCTTAATGTAGTGGAGCTGGCTGACACTTTCTTTTTGCAGAAAAGCATAAGTAATAATGATCAACTCTTAACCTGAACTAGCAGTAACTTTTTAGCCATTAACCTGTCATCTATATTAGCACCTGTACTAAGCAATCATTTTATTAGGGTGCAAACATTAATAACCATATCAGGTATTCATTGTGGCAACCTTATCATCATCCATTTAACCATATCGTTAAATTAATTGAATCTACGTTGCCGCTGCTCAGTCAAGTTCTCACTATCCGGAAGAGACGGCGATTCGAATCGATTCCTATCCAGCTGGAGGGGTATTCCTAAACACAAACCCTGCTTCCCCCGTCAGGGTCGCTAACAAGTCACCTTTGGTACAATTCAGGAGTCGCGGGTCCGAACAGATCGGCATTCTCAGAGAACCACTCTGCCAAGGTTGTTCAGGGACTCTAACCCGCCTTGGACTTATGCCAATGGCTCTCCGCACATCCTTACTACCTTCAGAGTGCCGCCACTGCTCGCGTTCCCGGCCTGAATCGAGCTACTAGGCTTCGCGGTCGGAACGACTTATCCGGCCAGCTAAGTGTTAGGCTACGTTCAACATGACATGAGGACGTACAGCGTATCGGTCCTTAAACGACTCAGACGGAGTCACTATGTTCAAACCTACACAAGACCCCGCCCGGTCTTAATTCATTATTCACATGGTTCTTTTCCACGATAGCAAATATAGCCAACCGTGATCCACCTCATCCTAAAGCTCGCAGGTGATAGGAAATCACCTGGCTTCTACCGCACTAAGCATGGCTAAGCATTTAACCCGTTCCTGAACTTAAATAGGATTCCAGTGCGATATCTGGACAAGGAAGGATATATAATGCAGCAATTGGTTCCAACCAATTCCTATACTTAATGCATCATCAACAATAAAAGATACTCAATGTATTTGTAAAAACATGGGAGGCTTAATATGCTCCGGGGCTTGCCTTTCAGGAACGAGGAAGGCTGGTGGTCAGGGCACTCGGGCAATTCCTCCGCGACGACTGCTTCGTCGGGTTCCTACACCTCGGGTTCCTCCTCCTAGTTGGCTCCCCCGAACTCCAGCAACGTCACTCCCTCCGGTCACACCTATTGCATGAATGCGCAAGATAAATATCATGGATGCACATGAACGAATGTCAGGGATGCTCGAGGAATGCACATGTTCGCTGTAGTTTGCATATTCCAACTTAAGCCCTATTCAAATCACTTTACTTACCAAGTTTATACAACCTAATGTATAATTGCTCATCTTCAGTTAATGACCTAGCACCTGCACCTAAGCATATTCTCAAGTTAGGCTAACCCCTAAACAATCAATGAGAACATTGCAACCACATACACTCAAGCAATTGTATTTCAGCAAAATGAATACTATGTAGCGGTGCAGTAAACTAGCCATAACTGGAGATTTATAATTCCAAATGACATGCAACAAGACAATCTAGAAAGCTTATGAAATTGTATGCAATTCATTTTCAGACCTCGAAGCATGATTCAAACCTTTGCCAGTTCGAATTCATAAATCAACAGAATTCTATCCTCACAAGGCAGAGAATAAGCAAAAACTGCAACCTAACTTTAAACAGCTGTAGTTTCTAAATTACTGTGCCAAATGCCCTCAAATTTTGACATGAGCTAGATACATAAATTATCTACAACTCTTGTATTCATTACAATCACAGAAAACCAAAATATCATGGGGAGCTTTCTAAAGTCCTCAGATCTGTCCAGAGGGACATAATGCAAACGAAATACTTAGTAACTCATGAGGTAAACATATAATTGGACAACACTAAATCTACTCACATGTCACACATATCACAAGAACACCAGAAAGTAGGGTGTTCATTCCCAAAACATTTCCTCTAATACTTTTCTTAATTTATTTAATTAATTAGAGGAAATAGTAAACATATATGAAAGCTACACCATTAAATCTACAAAAATTACAGTAGACCCTACATGCCCTAAGTAGACTACCATAAAATTTTCACATCATTTGAGTAAGTATAACATCCTACACAAAATTGGTAAGGCAGAATGGCTTAAAATGGCATAATTAGGAAACCTTAGTGAAAAGTAGTCAAGCAACAGATTTCATATTTTTCCTAGCATCTATAAGGTACCAAGATACTACCTACCAAGTTTCATAGGCCATAGGATTCATAGATAATTTACAAAAATTCACACAAGTATCTCCCAATGATAAAAGGAAATTCTATAACTCAAAAACTACACATGCAATGACTCTCAAATTTCAACCAGAGCTTCTACTATACAAGACTAGCTTAGCCACAAAATTTCATAATTTTTGGATCACAGAAACTCAAGATATGATTTAAACAAGTTTGCATGCATTCAAAAACACTTTTCAAGTTCCTATTTAATTCGTCCAAAATTTCTACATAATGTGCTCAAGACATATTTTTCTTAAATACTAGACCTAACAGTGAGTCTAACAAAATTGGAACCATCCAATTTGGATCTACAAAACAGGAGATACAAAAATATCAAATCAGCATTCAAAACTGGATTTTTGAACTAGCCCTATGAACTACACAGTCACTGACGTGTGGGACCCGGCCGTCAGCCGGACCCACTGGTCAGCGACAGCAAAGCAGGGGAGGCGGCTGCGACGCGCGGAAGACGGCGTAGCTCGCCGGCGGCTATTTCACCGGCGATGCGGAGGGTACCTCCGTGCTCGCTATGACCTACCGCGTCAAATGACCTACTAACCCTAAGCTCTAGCAGACTCGAGGTAGGGTGACCATGGCGCACGGCTGCTCGGTGGAGCTCCGGTGGTTCGGCTCAACGGCGAGACGACGACGACGATCGGATTAGCACAATCACGGGCTATGCCGAGTTTCCCCATCCCAAGGTGAATCTAGTGCACCCCCCCTAAGGACCCGCGATGGTCGGAGATGGGCCGACCACGGTGACGGCTGCGGCGGCGACATTCCGACGAGGCTGCGCGCGGCGGGAAAGCTTACCGAGCGCGGCTAGCAAGCAACCATGGGTGTGATGTGACGGTGGATACGCGGAGGAGCTAAGGCAGTGGCGAATGGGCGACGAGGCGCGAGCTTGCTCGACGAGGGCGGAGCTGATCGGCGGCAATGGTGGAGCTGCGCTCCTCTGTTGCTGCGCTCGGTGGAGGCGACGGAGGAGCAGAGCAGCGCGCGGGCGAGCAGGCAGGCAGCAGTGCTGTTTCCCATTTCAAGACGGCCAGCGCGCGGCGCGGTCAGGGCGAACCGAGCGCGTGGCGGACATGCGGCAGCCGGTCTCTATTGCCGGTCGGCCATGACCGGTCTGAAGCTCGCGTTTCAGCGTTCATCGAGTCCGACTGACAGGCGAACTTTGACACCGATTAACTCCTAAACCGTGACATATTAGAGGAAACAATGAACATGAAAGTTGTAGCCCGTACTTCCATCTTCAATTTCTATTAAGTACCAAGGACTAATTCCCACTAGATACAGAGTAAAATCGAGCCAAAGTCAGCTCCTTCAAACTATAATTGCAATCAATACTTAGAAAAATTCTTAAGTGAAGAATCAGCCCTGATTTCTGGCTTGTGGGCCCAAATTGAACACGTTGTGCACATTTTCATGACTTAGCTTCTAAATAAAGTTTGTTCCTTATTAAATTTGCTACAACTTTGCTTTAGGTTGGTCAGACATGCAAATATCCTAAGCTACACTTTTTAAACAGTCAAACACAAGAGCTCTAGGGGTCCAATTGGTCAACCATGACTTGGAAACCTAATTAGGCAAAATGATCCACATGAACATTGTTCCTAATGACATTCTAGGTGTAACTAAGTTACTTAGGATGATTACTAACCACACCATACATTGGTCACACAAGAATCAAGCATCACATGTATTGAAACAATGAAAAACACAAGAAATGTTGCAAATGTTTCATAGTCATGTTTCACATGTTTCATGATCTTGTTGCATAGTATTAACTAATCTTGTTTCACTAAGTGAGTGGCACATGTTGCACTCAAGTGTTGCACACTTTACATTTCATAAAAGAGACAATACACATGAAATATACAACATGTTGCAATGTTTCGAAATCATGTTTCATGTGATATAAGTTCACGAAGGGATGCATGATGCTCATGTTCATGAAATGCAGTGCAAATGTGGAAACTAAACACCAGGGGTGTTATAGTGATGGTAGGTACAGAGAACCACCATCCAAATATAGCCCGACAAGATGTATGTACGATCCCACCCACTAGTGAGATGGGATCCACGATGATGGCCTTGACTTAGAGGCCATCCAAACCAACATATGCCATGACCCCAGAGCTTGGGATCGTGGGCACCAACTCCACAAGCAGCAAGACGATCGATGACCTGAGGGCTGCTACCTACTCTTGTACTGGCGCCCCTAGATGATCAGGAGGCAATGATGAAGACCACGACAAGACCACATCACGCAAGACGGCTGGCGAAACACCAGTCGTGCCCACAGTACCTACCATGACGGGCTAGTGCAGCACCACTGTCACGCCATGCCACGACAGTGAGCACAAGACCATGACTGACAGTCACGCCAAGGTATACACCACAAGACGATGTTACTTGCAAGCCAAGTTAGCTAGGCCTTCTCCCATGGGCTTATGACCCTTCAGTCAGGGGAACCTCCTTTTCTGTACAAGACCTGACCCCGGACTCAATATAAGAGCAGCCAAGGCCTCCTTTCGGGGGACTCTCACTGGGATCCAATCATTCTCACTAGGCTCTCGAAGCTTTCCTTCGGGCAACCTTCTCCTAGCTCTAGGTCTCCTACCTCTCTCACCATTCTTGCACCCCTTATTATAAGAACTTCAGAGCATTCAAGCAAGGAACATGCACTTGACATCTCTGAGACTAGATGTAGTGCTCTGGCCTGAACCAGTATAAATCCTCATGTCTTGTGGATGTTACCATCGTCTTCCTACAGTAGCGCAAGCATTTGTATAAATTTACTAGTCCGGTTTACAAAACACTAATAGTTGGCATGCTAGGTTGGGGACAGTCGTGCACTCTCATTTGTTGAGAAGGAAGTGATGGCTTCTCGCACCGTCGGTGGATTCGCTCACAGAATGGCCCACTGGCGGCCATATCCTGTCACAAAAACCATGAGTTCACCAGCAGTCGAAGAGGCCAGCGCCCACGTCCATCTTGAGCCATGACCTAGACCTCCATCTAGGAGATCTAGGACTCTGTGGCCTATGGTGGACACACTCTTGGAACTGCCTTCAGCGACAGTATCCCAGAGTTCACCTACATAGGGGGGCTAGTACCCTCTCTCGTCATCGACCATGGCTAGGTCTTCTAGCTAGGAAACCATAGGCCAATGGCTCATGGCGAGCTCTCCCATGAAATGGCCCCGGGCAGCTATGTCCTTCTGGGAAATCATGAGATCGTCCGCACCTGACAGGTTAACACCGATCACTAGCCTCCTACCCTGTCCAGGCCCACCAAGTAGGGAGGCCTAGACCTGATGGCAGGGCCACGCCCCAAGCAGCGCCTCCACCACTAGTGGAATGCAGTGAGTCAGGGCACACATGAGCGACTGAAATCACCCACCGCCATGTGGCAACATCATCAGCGATCAGGTGGCTACCCGGCGCCATGCCTCACAAGGCCTAAGCCTGGAACCAAGGTCCAGTCCCACATGATGGACTAACCATCTGTCACGCCATCGCGAGCTATCAGCTTTCACATGGAGGCATGTGCATTTGAGGAAGCGGGGCCCCTGAGGGCACAACACGCCACACTGAGCGGACCAAACTGCATTGCCGTCAGAACCCTGCTTCCGTAGCGACGGGCCATGTCGGCTCTTTGTCAAGAGCGGCAACCACATCCTGAAAACAAAAACATGATGACTGTGATGTCGTCGCGCCACAAAGGCTCGCACCCCAACACGCATGAGCCCTCTTAGCCGTGGACTTCAACATGGGCCGGACGTGGAGAAGCCATCCCTAGGGGCTCACGAGCTCACCAAGGATGATGAGCCAGCGAATATCAACCCTAAGGCCACCCAAGAGGTTCAACCCGCGCCGGCTATGACCTGCTCCAACCGATAAAGAAGCTGCCCTCACCAGCTCGTGACTCGAGGATCGCAGCAACTCTGCCACGAACAGGCACTCAGGGGCTCACCGTGCCTCGAACAACGACAGCCAGGTTCACAATGGCTTCCGGTACATCAGTCAATCACATCAACTTTGACCTTAGCCTCTCTACCCAAGCACATCCACATACACGTGCAAACTTGCCAATAGTTGTCGAAGCCTAGAGTCAACTTGTAGAGTAGACCAAAGAACATGATACCCACACATTTCATCCAAGTGTTGCTCAACTCCCGAGTGACTCGATCCAACTTGTGCTAGCAGTCAGACACGACTCACTCATAGGGGCTACATATATAGGCATGCCCAAACATATCCCAAGGCGTAGCATAGTTTGTCATCATCCCAGTGACCTGTTTTGAGTTTTTTTTGATCGTATCTCGTGCCGTGGCAAATCAGTGGCCCGCTCTTCAACTTCTCGTTCGCACTAAAGGTCGCTCCGGCCAAGCCATGTGGGCCAGCTCCAAGGCAAGGCAAAGCACCCGTGCACGAGCTTAGAAAGGAATGGGGCACTGTCTCGCTCAAGGCAGAGAGAATGAAAGGAAGCAGAGCACCCATCCCTTACTCACTTTTCTTCTCGCATCGCATTAGATCTTTGACCTTTTCTTGACATCTTGCCGTGCGATCAGGGTCATGCACCTTTTAGCCTCATGGGCCAGCCTCCTGGCTAAAACACGCACCTACTGCACACAAAACTAAGGGGAACGACGTACATTCCTAGCATGAACTAGAAGAAAATGAGGAAACAGGCAAAATGACAAACGAATGCGCTGGCCACGCATCATATATACGTACAGCATGAACACGTTCATCATAGTAGGGTCACCTATATAACATAGAGTCCTCACACAAAAAACTTTCATACACCAGAAGCCTAGAACTGACGACGGATATAGGTCAACTGACATTTCACCCACGAGAACCTCCACACCGTAAGCGGCGGTGTTACCTAGGAAAGGATGTCACTATCGGACTTCCCCGGCGTGTAACCCTGGCCAACGACATCAAGATTGACACCACTACAGCGCGAGCCTACTGACATCAAGGCAACAAAACCACAAACAAATGTGTCAATCAACTGACAAAAGTCACGATGTGTCGGAATGAGCATGCCTGAAAATGACACTCTGTCAGCGCGCCCATTCTCTAACAACCAACATCGATCAAAGCAAACCTAGCCAACATAGCCTGCACATGGGGAATGCACTACTAGTACCTTGCATACTTATGTGCATCAAAGGGCCACATAAAACCGAATTCTTAGAGCCAGATCTAGGCAAGGCCATACACCTGTGCGAAAAAGCGAGGGAAGGAAAGTGTCCTTGCAACCCGAAGAAAGGAGAACGAAGAAAGGCGTGATGTTGCCGGACCTACCCTACTGACACCTCGATCATGAAAATAGAGTCACACTGGGTAAAGCCCCATAGGGTCGATCCTCGGGTGGGGCCACATGACTACGGCATTCGAACAATCAGATAGGTGGTGGCCATGGCAAAAGGCAGGGCACAAAGGAAATAAAATCATACAACATGTGCCGAAAAGAACCCTTTTTACTTTCGAGACCCTAGGTACATCCTAAGGCTCTTAACCACCGCCATGGAGGATATCCTCCACATTCATGACAGTCACAATGGCGGCCGAAGTGGTAGCTTCTCCTGCTCGACGCGCTCCAGAAACCCAGGGTGCCACCCAACGGAGGTCTAGCCTGACCCACAACTACATGGCGGCAAGGGCAACACCAGCCCCTTACTAGATTCCTACCTCCACCGCCCGCTCACGGTCCTCCACTATGATGAACTCACGAAGGCGAGCCGCCTCCGCCTCATGACAAGAAGCCGCCAACTGCTCCTCCAGCACTGGTAGCAAGATGACTCAAAGATTAGAAGCTATGGACATCACTCAAGACGCCAAGACAAAGGAGACCCTTACCGATGATGTGGGCTCGAGCGTCGGTGGTCGCCGCCTGTGCGGCGGTGGTCTCACTCTCCAAGGTGGCGAGGGTGACCCTAGGGGCATCAAGGCTAAGCCCCAACCGCCTCGCCTCATAGGCAGCCATAGAGTACCACTGGTGAGCTTCGTCTGCCTTGTGGATGAGTCGGTAGAACTCTCGACGGTCGCCCAAAGTCGACGAAGACGAACTCAATCCCGCCGCCAATGAGGTCACAACAAGGGCAACTGAAAGGTCCTAATGACTAGAGGGGGTGAATTGACTATTGAAAATTTCTACAACAATACTTAGCAAATATGTTAGAGAATCAAACTGGCAAAGCGAGTGTTGCGCTAGCCTACTAAAAGAGCCACCTACCACAATTCTAGTGACTATGATCACTAAGCACACAATTTGCTAAGTCACTATACTAAGTTAGTGAGCTCTCAAAGGCTAACTAAAGAGCCTCACTAACCACTAGACTCGATGCGAGCTAGCTCTCAAAACTAATTACACTAAAGAGCTTAGCTTACACTACTAGGAATGTAATACAAGAGAGGATGGCGATGATTATACCAACATGTCGAGGTATGAGCCAATCACAAGATGGAGCCAGTCAATCAATCACAAGATAACCAATGAAATCCTCGGACAAGGTGACACAAGATTTTTTTATCAAGGTTCACTTGCTTGCCGATAAGCTAGTCCTCTGTTGTGGTGATTCACTCACTTGGAGGTTCACACGCTAATTGGCATCACACGCCAAACCCTCAATAGGGTGCTGCACAACCAACACAAGATGAGGATCACACAAGCTATGAGCAATCCACTAGAGTACCTTTTGGCTCTCTACCGGGGAAAGGTCAAGAACCCCTCACAATCACCATGATCGGAGCTGGAGACAAGCACCTTCCTCCGCTCGATGATCCTTGTTGCTCTAAGCTGTCTAGGTGGTGGCAACCACCAAGAGTAACAAGCGAATCCTGTAGCGAAACACGAACACCAAGTGCCTCTAGATGGAATCACTCAAGTAATGCACTTGAATTCACTTCCAATCTCACAAAGATAATGAATCAATGATGGAGATGAGTAGGAGGGCTTTGGCTAATATCATAAGATTGTTATGTCAATGCAAATGGCCAAGAGAGTGAGTTAGAGCTGGCCACACGCCTTAAATAGAGCCCCCAACCAAATAGAGCCATTGGGCTCACACTACTCTACCTTCACGGGGCGATCGGACACACAAGTCGGGTCAACTAGACGCAGGACCCTAGCGTCCAGGTCTGTGGATCTGCGCCACATGTGTTCCTTCCTTTGATTCTCCACCGCACGATCCCAATGGTTAGATTCACCCACGCCAGCACTCAAATGATGACCAGGACGCACAAGAGATAGGACCAGGATGTGCTAGTGCCAGCCCTGCTTGCGCGTGCCTGTGCCATCACCCAATGACCTGATGCGCCGCTCCCCATGATAACCCAATGTCAGATTGTTTCCAGTAAGCATCCAGAGTCATTTTTGCGACTGAACGTGTCCGCTTAGGTGTGACCTGGACCTAGGCCAGAGTCCAGTCCTTCTCTCCTCTACTGCGCCAACGCTTCGTGACTGACATCAACATACATCACCTCCTGACCAGGACGCAAGCCCTGCACGTCCAGTCACATTCACTGTTTAGCGTCCAGTCAAAAGACCAAGAGTGGCCTTCATTGCGCGTCACTGACCGAACTGTGGCTACTAAGTCCGATCGCTGCTAGAGCAGCATCCAGTCACCTCGAGACAGCCCCTTCTCAACTCCAACTTCGCTACCCTTGATCTTATGTGCTGACCATGAAGTGTATCACCTTATGCACGTGTGTTAGCATATTTTCACAAACATTTTCAAGGATGTTAGCACTCCACTAGATCCTAAATGCATATGCAATGAGTTAGAGCATCTAGTGGCACTTTGATAACCGCATTTTGATGAGTTTCACCCCTCTTAATAGTACGGCTATCGATCCTAAATGTGATCACACTTGCTAAGTGTCTCAATCACCAAACCAAAAAGCTCCTATCAAGTTTCACCTTTGCCTTGAGCTTTTTGTTTCTCTCTTTTTTCTTTTCTAAGTCCAAGCACTTGATCATCATCATGGCATCACCATCATCATGATCTTCACCATTGCTCCACCACTTGAAATAGTGCTACCTATCTCATAATCACTTTGATAAACTAGGTTAATACTTAGGGTTTAATCCATTCACCAAAACCAAACTAGTGCTTTCAGCAGCATTGGTAGTTCCTCCCAACGTAGCATGGGAAATAGCCCTAAGGAACACGCATGGTCAATATGGGTCAAACCTCAAGCTAAAATAGCATCTAAATACTTACCCTTGCTCACGTAGGCAAGCCCAAAGACGCGGCGGCGGCCCGCCGGCCTCCGGTGACTCCTCCCGTGTTCGCTTGCCGTGATCCATTCTAGTTGACGAAGAAGGGGCTACGAGCACACGAGAGTGAGAACAAGGAAGTGGCAGGGCAGGCGACTCAAAGCAAATGCCTCCCTCGCTAGTAGGTGAAGCGATCGGAGGGAAGGCAAGGCGATGGTTGCCCACACATCGGCGCAAACCAAGTAAGCCCTGTGCATTCCCACTCTTTCCATATCATTTCGATTTATGTGCCCGTGTTTCACGGTGCACGACTGCTCATGAGTGGGCACCATTATGCCACGATGTGACCGGCGAGGCTAACCCCCCCCCCCCAGGATCGTGCGTAGAACGACCCACCATAACCACGCCTCACGTCGTGCTTAGGAAACCCACTCTTAGGCCAGCCCTTAGAAGGGCTCGAGGCCACAAAGGGATAGGGGTAGGGTGAGATGGCCCCTATGGCTCTAATCGGTGGTGTGGAGCTACGCGACCATCTCCTTCTATGTTCGAGTCATCTGCTTCGAAGTCACTCAGGTTGACCCCCTCTAAAGGGAGGCATCTTGCCCTCTGACCACTGTGGAGGCGGTCAGGGACCAACGGTTTTGATGGCCGACAATTTATGGGACTGTCTCTTGATGAGGCACAGCCAAACTCCACGTTGATTGGGGAGGATATCGGGTCCCACTCGAATTACCCCATCGACCTCAACGAGGCGTACCGCTCCGATCACGTGGTTATGGTAGACATGCCTCTCCCCACGTGGGGCGAGACCAAACTTGCCAGTAATAAGACAACATGGCCTTTCAAGGTTAGCAAGGATGCTAGGGAAAATGGAGTCAGGTCCCCATGACCCCATGAGAGGTCGAGGCCAAGCCACGACCTACTCCCTGCGTCCTAGGTCCTAAACCTAAGGCCAGCTCTAGGGACTCACAAACCATCATGGGTCCAAGACCTTCCAGGAGACATCAACGAAGCAGATGGCTAGGGCAATGTAGCAGTATCTTCCTCATGAAGCAATGTGAAGCCCAAAGCGTGATCAAGGCTTGGTCACATGGAAGAAGCAAAAAGGTCCAAGACCTATGAGCCAGCACGCGATTGTAGAAAACCTCACGACCGTGCAAAAAGAGGTCGGGGAAATGACTCCCCATGCCATTTAAGGCGAAATAACCCTTCCAGTGACTCGGGACCAAAAGCACTATAAGGAAAATGGACCCTAGTCCCATTTACTTTGGATTTTGGTGTTTGATGACCAACACAACCAAGTTGGGCTAACAAATTTGCAAGTGATTGTTTTGTAGTTCAATAGGGTGCAAGATGTGACTTGGATGAAGGTGACGTGATGATCCAATGATCAACACCATAAGCAAGACCCTAGGAGCACAAGAGAAGATCCAAGATACCAAGCAAAGTCTAAGCACGAAGATAGGAACCAAGCCATACGCAAGATCACGAAGAAACGAGCTCACAGAGGTGACCAGACATCGGACCGGACGCTGGCGGAAAGTAACCTGGACGCTCTGATCAAGAGGCTCGACAATAGCAGGCGTTAGCAGCAGTGACCGGATGCTAGTGGCAAAACAACCGGACGCAAAACTACAGCATCCGATCGAGTACAGAAAGGTTCCAGAGTGGCGAAATTGTGACCGGACGCGTCTGGTGGCATGTGACCAGACGCTGGCAATGTCTGATCAGTTGATCGTGGCTCTAACGGTCAGGACAACCTGATGTGTCTGGTCAGGATGTGATCAGCATCCGATCAGTAGCAGAAAAGCAGGATTTCATCCCCAACGGCTACTTTCTCAGTGGGGCTTATAAATACAACCCCCAACCAGCCAAATGAAGTGTGTGGAGCTGAGGAAACATATCAAGGGTGTTGATACACCATTTTAGTGATCTCCACTTGCATAGTGCTTATTGTTTCATTAGTTGATTAGCGTAGGTGCTTTGCGAAGTGCTTAGGTTGATTAGACCACCGCTTAAGCACTTGCTCTAGGTTTAGGCCTAGTGTTTAGTGAGGTTTGCATACCTATTATCACTTGGTGCTTGCGCACACCATTGTTGTACATCAGAGGGGCTTATAGTCTTACAAGATCACACCAACCGCGTTTGTAGTGTGGCCGCCACCGTGTACCGGAGGGAACAAGGCCCGCGATATTTCGGCTGGAAGCTTGATAGTGAAGACGGCGGGGAGCATCCGGGAGAGGCTTGCCGAAAGACACGTTGGAGACCCACTTGCGCATGGGGAAGGCCCAAGGTTATCCACTGAGTTACCTGACCAGAAGCTTGGCCCTTGTGAGGGATTCTCTACGAGGGGCTCCAATGAGGACTAGGGGGAAGCTTGAGCGCTTCTCGATACCTCGGTAAAAATACCGGAGTCATCGATGGGAGTTGGCATATCTCTACCTTGGTCTTTAGCTTCCGCATTTACATTGATTACATTACTCCTTTTGTGGTAGAGATAGCAACACACTAGCAAAATTATAGTTGCACATTTAGATACTTTATCTATTGCATAGGTTTTGCTAAGGTTAGAAAAAGAGGCCATAGTTTAGAGTTAGAATTTTAAGTTGCCTAATTCACCACCCCCCTCTTCGGCATCACGGTCCCCTACAAGTGGTATTAGAGATAGGTTGGCTCAATTTAGACCTTTGGCTTAACCGTCATTGAGTCGACGCTATTTAGAGTGGTTGGGATGGATACCTCTAGGCCTCCGCACTTTGATGGCACTAACTTCCCCTATTATAAAGCTAGAATGGCTTGCCACCTTGAGATGGTTGATTTGGGTGTTTGGAGAGTCACTCATGACGAGATGAAACCCGTTAAGAATCCCAATAAACCCACGAAGAGTGAAGAAAAAGAAATTCATCTCAATGCTAGAGCAAAAAATTGCTTGTTTGAATCATTTAGTATGGATGTGTTTAACCAAGTATTCACTTTAAATATGGCACATGAAATTTAGTTAAAACTTCAAGAGCTCCATGACGGCACTTCTAATATCTGTGAGCAAAAACATTATCTAGCTAAATAAAATTATGATTCCTTTAAAATGAATGATGATGAGCTTGTTCATGATATGTATTCTCGTTTAAATCTAATTATCAATGAGCTCCATTCAATAGGATTAACAAAGCTAGATGATGCGGACATCGTGAGGAAGATCATCTCCATGCTACCACAAAAGAAATATGCAAGCATCATCACCATCTACAACATGGAGAACTTGAGCATCATGACCCCGGATATAGTCATTGGCAAGATAGTGGCATTTGAAATGTCACGTAAGATGGGTCAAGAAGAAGTATCTTCATCAAGCAAAGGCAAAGCTCTCGCATGTAGCGAGAAAAAGAACATGAAGGGCAAGCAAGTTGAGACAAGCTCAAGCTCAAGCTCCTCAAGTGAAGATGAAGAAGAAGATGACGACAATGATGATGAAGATTCAAGTGATGATGATCAATCTTCCTCCTCCACCTCCGACCTTGATGAAGAATCAATCAAACTAATCAACAAGGTGGAGAAGATGATCCAAAGGCTCAATGTCAAGGGTGTGCCCATCCAAATTCAAGATCTCATTTTCACAAATCAAAGAAATGAGCAAAGAAAGAGAGAATGCTATGGATGTGGCGAGTTAGGGCACTTTGTGGAAGTTTGTCCAAACATGCCCACACCCAAGACAAAGAAGAAGGCATGCAAAAACCAAGCCCTCACATCAATAAGGTCAATTGATGATTCTTCAAGTGAAGAAGAACACCATCACAACAGGCGAAGCCACAAGCATATCATCAAGCTCTTCTCGTATGTGCCTTATGGCACGAGATAACGAAAGCTCATCCTCTAGTGAGAGTGATAGTGATGATGAAATGCCTTCTTATGATAAAATTGTGCAACAAAATCTTAATTATGCTAAAGTTTGCACTAGTCAACAAAAGAAGCTCGAAAAATTAAAAGAAAAGCTAGATAGTTCACAAGAAGCATATAAAACTTTGCTTGAACAATATGAGACATTTGCTAATCTCAATATTGAACTATCTACTAAAATTAAGCAACTTGAGGCTAGTGCAACAACATATGCATGCACAATCAATGATGAGCAACTTGTAAAGAAAAATAAAAAATTAAAAGAAAAGTTAGTTAGATCACAAGATGCTTATAAAAGCTTGCTTGCTAAAATGGAAACTATGTGCAAACATTGTGATGAGCTAACAAATAAAGTTGCTAATCTTGAAGCCGTTAGTACAACCCCCACCAAGGCATCTAAAAAGAAAAGTTCTATCTTTAACATGTCTAAAAAGGATGCCTCTACTTCTTGTAATGATTTATGTTTAGACTCATCTTTGTGCAACCAAGTTTGTGTTGAGAAAGTTGTTGTGGATACATGCACACAAGAGGTTGCAAAGGAGAATGAGTAACTCAAGCAAGAAGTAGCTTGCCTCACCAAGGACTTGACTCTAGTGAAAGGCAAGGCGAGGCAAGGCAAGCCCAACTTCATCAAGATAACACCGTTAAGGGAGTGAAGAAGCTTAATGAAGGACAAACCGTAGTTTGCTATGTGTGACACAAGGAAGGTCACAAGTCCTATGAGTGCAAGGTGAAGAATAGGGGAGGAGCAAAGAAGAAAGAGAAAAAGCAAACAAGCAAGCTCTCCAACACCTACACCAACAAGGTGGACAAAAAGGCCTCCACACCTTATCTCTTAAAGAAGAAGAAAAATGATAAGGTGGTGGCCATCAAGGTGAACAAGCAAGCCAACAATGGGGTCAAACGCTTTTGGGTGCCAAAGGAAATCATTTCCAACATGAAGAGCGCTAAGAAGGTTTGGATCCCGAAAGGGAAGTGAGAAGTCCGATGGACTTCGGGGAATTTGGAGACTTGGCAAAGTATGGGTGCATTTCATGGGGTGCATCATTATGGATAAAGTCATTGCCAAGTGGGTTAGTGAATACTATGAACCCAAATTACCCTTCCCATGTTAGGTAATTAGATGGTATTACTTTCAATTAGTATTTCCTTCAATTAGTATCAATTTGCAATTCCTACAAGTGGTATTTCTTACAAATTGGTATCTTTAAGTATCTAGTTACTTTTCATGCCTATGTTTGTATTTGCATGCTTATATTTTTTGTCATGCATACACTAGGTATATCTTATGGTAGGCTTTCTCGGTTTCATTCTTAACCCTTGGAGCAAACCTACATGGTTTAAAATTATTTAGAAGCACGGCACATAGCTTATCTTTCGATTGTTTATCTAATATGTGCCAAAGTCCAAATTGTAGATAATTTCTCTCGGATATCACCTTCAAACATGACTCTCACATTCATGTGATGTCATCTTTCAAGTGGTATTTTTTATTCTAAAATCAATGTGCATGTCTTCTACAAGTATTCCACACTTGTGTGCACAAATTTAGGGGGAGGTTGCTCTATAAGTTGGATGCTTTGAGACTAACCCTTTTTTAAGCTTATCGTGTGTGTAGTAGTCTCATTGCAAGGAAAATGGACTCCCTGAAGTTAAGCATCATACTTCAAATATCCACCACCTATTGCAAGTGGTAGAAATCAAATTGGTATCCACATGTGGTATTTCTAAACCGATATCATCATGTTGATTTCATTTTGATATTTATATGCTTTTCTCCATGCATTATATAGATTAAATTCTCTTGAGCAATATTTTGCCAATTATACATATGCTTTGTCTTCTACCATATGTATGCATATATTTAGGGGAAGCTTAATCTATAAATATGAGAGTCAAATTTTGTGACATATTCCACTCTACATTCAAAGAATCACAAAGTTTGACCCTCCCCTGTGCTACTAATGTCTTCCTTTTCAGTGTTTGATTCCAAAGTGGGAGAATTTAAAGGACCAAAAGCAAGCATTAATTTGTAGGACCAAAAGCTAGATCATAATAATTTACAAGTGATAATGGTCTACAAGTGGTAATGGTCCAAGAAAGGAAAGATAGTGGATTATGGATTAGTCTACGTAATAGGGAGAATTTGTAGGAAGCAAGGCTTAAATCCATAATGCCACATAGGGACATTTGCAAGGGCTACATAAGTTTTTATGTGGTATCTTTTAGTTTTACAAGTAGTATCTTTTCGCATCATATAACATTACCCCTTGCATTGCATCCTAGCAAGTAGATAGTTTGTAAATTGCAATTTTTTTATTATTTGCTTGTTTTAGTCGTGTTGTCATCAATCATCAAAAAGAGGGAGATTGTAAGGAAAATGGACCCAAGGCCCATTTACTTTAGATTTTGGTGTTTGATGACCAACACAACCAAGTTGGACTAACAAATTTGTAAGTGACAGTTTTGTAGTTCAATAGGGTGCAAGACGTGACTTGGACGAAGACGACGTGATGATCCGATGATCAACACCATAAGCAAGACCCTAGGAACATAAGAGAAGACCCAAGATATCAAGCAAAGTCCAAGCACGAAGATAGGAACCAAGCCGTACGCAAGATCGCAAAGAAACGAGCTCATAGAGGTGACTGGACGCTGGACCGAACACTGATGGAAAGTAACCGTATGCTTTGATCAAGAGGCTTGGCAATAGTAGGCGTCAGTAGCAGCGACCAGACACTGGACCGGACGCTGGTGGCAAAATGACTGGACATAGAACTGCAGCGTCCGATCGAGTACAGAAAGGTTCCAGAGCGACGAAATTACGACCGGATGTGTCCGATGGCATGTGACCGAATGCTGGCACCATCCGATCAGTTGATCGCGGTTCTAATGGTCGAGACAACCAGACACATCCGGTCAGGACGTGATCAATGTCTAGTCAGTAGCAGAAAAGCAGGATTTTATCCCCAACGTCTACTTTCTTAGTGGGGCTTATAAATACAACCCCCAACCGGCCAAATGAAGTGTGTGGAGCTGAGGAAACATATCAAGGGTGTTGATATACTATTTTAGTGATCTCCACTTGCATAGTGCTTAGTGTTTCATTAGGTGATTAGCGTAGGTGCTTTGTGAAGTGCTTAGGTTGATTAGACCACCGCTTATGCGCTTGCTCTAGGTTTAGGCCTAGTGTTTAGTGAGGTTTGCATACCTCTTACCACTCGGTGCTTGCGCGCACCATTATTGTACATCGGAGGGGCTTGTAGTCTTGCGAGATCACACCAACCATGTTTGTGGTGTGGCCGCCACCGTGTACCAAAGGGAATAAGGCCCGCGGTGTTTTGACCGGAAGCTTGATAGTGAAGACGACGGGGGAAGCATGCGGGAGAGGCTTGCCGGAAGGCACGTCGGAGACCCACTTGCACGTGGGGAAGGCCTGAGGCTATCCACGGAGTTACCCAACCGGGAGCTTGGCCCTTGCGAGGGATTTCCTATGAGGGGCTCCAACGAGGACTAGGGGAAAGCTTGAGCGCTTCTCGATACCTCAGTAAAAATACCGGAGTCGTCGATAGAAGTTTGCATATCTCTACCTTGCTCTTTAGCTTCCACATTTACATTGATTACATTATTCCTTTTGCGATAGAGATAGTAACACACTAGCAAAATCATAGTTGCACATTTAGATAGTTTATCTATTGCATATGTTTTGCTAAGGTTAGAAAAAGAGGTCATAGTTTAGAGTTAGAATTTTAAGTTGCCTAATTCACCCCCCCCCTCTTAGGCGTCACAGTCCCCTACAAGCATGACCCTGGCTCCCAGACCACACGCAAGGCTCAGGGAGGATCCAAAGACGCCACCAGCCATCACACATTTTGAGCCCCCGAACCACCGAGATTTGGGTTGAGAAAAAGCGACGAGATAGCAGACCAATGTCGTGTATGACCTGACTCGGTGGCCACGCTATCTTGCACCCCCCTGCTCGCAAATCACCTTCTAGCACCAGTTGCTGGAGGATGCAGCGCTGACTTCTGACCACCACAAATGACCCCCAGCAGGTCACATGCTTAGAACCGCATGGTTCCCTCTTCAATTCTCTCCCCTCGCAAACTCAGCCTCCTAAGGAGGCTAAAAACAATACGTGGACATGGTTGGAATTGGTTCAAATAGCAGGAAGGTCCCTATTTATAAGACCAAGGGCAGACTAGGCAGCCCAAGACCCTCGCGCCATGTGGCGCACCACGGGAGACCACAGCTAATGTCAGATGTCCGCGTGAGGTTAGGGAAATCAAGATCCTCCTAAAGGCAGAACCGGTACAGCATCGACGAGACCACTCGGCCCCACCTAGGTCACGGACCCTGATACGCAACACACTAACACGGTAGGGCTCAGCAATCACGTACCACATTGTCAAGGCGTCCTGATAGGGCGGGACGTAACAGCCACCTACCGCATCGAATATACTAACCCGCAAGGGGTCAAGCGACGAAGCTCAAACAGGCCATGCCTATGAACCCGCACTTAGCACACGCGCATCTCAATCCTTTCATGATCACTTCATGATCGCAAAAATGCTCGGGGGCTACTATCGGGATTATGATACCCCGGGTATCTCAAGGCATCGATTAGATAGCTGCTCGGGCAGGCCCACGGTATGCCAGCTAGTATAAGCCCAAGCGATCAAGTCCCTAGCTAAGCTAAGTGGACCAAGCCGAACGCTAAGGCCGGGGGTCACCATGACCCTTCCATTTGCCTCAGTCACACGTCGCACGAGGACTCGCGACTACTCCACCAGTCTTGGTCTTTGGGAGGAACGGGAAGAGATCGAGTCCAGCCAAGCGTGCCTACTTTGGTAGGAGCAGGCATGCTGCACTGACCCTGTAAGTCACCTAGGTCCGGTCAGACGTTGTCCCTACGCCACATAGCAGAGAAAAGACAACACCAGCCAAGCGGTGATGGCAGGTATGGAGAACCACCAGTCCAAATATGGCCCGATAAGACGTATGTATGATCCCACCCACTACGAGATGGGATCCACGACAATGGCCTTGACTTAGAGGCCATCCAAACCAACACGGGCCATGACCTCAGAGCTCGAGATCGTGGCCACCAACTCCACAAGCAGCAAGACAATCAACGATCCTTGGGCTGCTACCTACTCTTGTATGGTGCCCTTGGATGATCAGGAGGCGATGACGAAGACCACGGTAAGACCACATTGCGTAGGATGGCTGGCGGAACACCGCCGTGCCCACAGTACCATCATGACGGTCATTGTGGCACCACATCACGCCATGCCGCGACGTGAGTATAAGACCATGATGACAGCCACGCCAAGGTGTACACCACAAGACGACGTTATTTGCGAGCCAAGTTAGCTCGGCCTCCTCTCTCAGGCTCATGACCCTTCGATCAGGAGAATCTCCTTCTCTGTACGAGACTTGGCCCCAGACTCTATATAAGGGCAATCAGGGCCTCCTTTCAGGGGACTCTCACTGGGATACAATCATTCTCACCAGGTTCTCAAAACTTTCCTTTGGGTAGCCCTTCTCCTAGCTCTAGCTCTCATACTTCTCCCACCATTCTTGTACCCTATTGTAAGAATTTCAGAGCATTCAAGCGAGGAACACGTACTTGATCATCTCTGAGACTGAATATAGGGCTCCTAGCCTAAACCAATATAAATTCTCGTATTTTTTGGATGTTACCATCAGTCTTTCTAGAGTAGCGTGATATTTATATAAATTTACTGGTCCTGATTAAAAAACCGACATATGCTCTTATGTTGGATACTCGGTCCGTCAGCTCTGGTCCACGACAAGTGCGCCGCTTAGATGCACTGCACACACCGACAGGCCCCGCGTCTCTTCGGCGTCGGACGGATGGAGGCATGGAGCCGCCACGACGACACAACGCCAAGTCGGTTCACGCCCTACTGTGTTGTACCTGTGCCACCCAAGACCCAACCTAACTGCCAAAACCCATAGTTATTAGGATCGGACCGGACATCGAACCGGTGAGGCCATCGGTTCGATGGTTCACTGGTCCAACCGTTAAGAACCTGGTTGAACCGCCGGTTCGATTATTTTGGACCAGATGAATTGAATCGCTCACAAATACTTCAAACCGGTGTAATATAATGATATATAATAAATAATTTTTAGGAAAATATATAATAAATAATTAGCAACATATATTTGATCACATATACAAATAAGATGATAAAACACAATTATATAACTTGCTTCCCACTAATCTACACACGCACTCCGAGACATCGGTGCTCTAGAATTGTTTTACCAGATATTTAAAACATGTGTATAAATAATATATGGAGCACTTACAAATTGGTGCAAAAATGACTAGAATAGTAATTCAAATATTTACTATTGGAAACAATCTCGAATGCTAAAATAGAGTACACCATTGCGCAGAGCTTGTTGAGATAATCAAAATACATATATTATTTGTTCAATTTGAAGCTCATTTAAAAAAGTTATAAAATTTCGAAATTTAAAAGGCACGTCATCTCACGCCAGCACTATCAAAAAGTCAAAGGAGCCAGGAGCAGCCGACAACACCTCCACGCATGCCATTCAAATTCCAAAGGGAAAAAGCCTACTTAACCCTCCTACCAATCAACCATGGTCTACTTCACCCCAAACTATAAAATCGTCTATTTTACTCCCCTGAACTTTTCAAAACCGTCTATTTTACCCCCGGGTGGTTTTCGACGGTGGTTTTGCTACAGTAACGGTGGTTTGCTACGCTACCTATGGTTTCACCTTTTTCTTTTTTATTTATTTTCGTTGAATCTTTAAAAAATCATAGTAAATCATAGAAAATTCATAAAATAAAAAATCTAATTTTGTTGGATTCTACATGAGTAGATCTACATAGTTAACATATAATGTGGTATGCTTTAGTACAAATGTTTTGCTGTACCTTTAGATTAATTGAAAAATCTAATTTTGTTTGTAATTAATTGGAATTTATCTATAACTAAGTTATACATGGTCCAATGAGTACGAAATTTTTACTATAGTTCAAGCATATAATAATTAGCCTACCATAAAAATTTCACCATAATTGGACCACAGAAGCTGTAGCTATAAATTGTTCCAATTAATTAGAGACAAAATTGGATTTTCCAATTAATCTAAAACTACAGCAAAAATTTTGTACTAAAGCATATCATATTATATGTTCATTGTGTAGATCTACTCATGTGGAGTCCAACAAAATTAGATTTTTCATTTTATAATTTTTCTGTGATTTACTATGATTTTTTAAAGATTCACCAGAAATAAATAAAAAAGAAAAGACAAAACCACCACCACTGTAGCAAAACCACCGCTACTGTAGCAAAACCACCGTCGAAAACCGCCACGGGGTAAAATAGACGGTTTTAAAAAGTTCAGGGGGGTAAAATAGACTGTTTCATAGTTTGGGGTGTGAAGTAGACCATGGTTAATAGGTGGGGGGTTAAGTAGACTTTTTCCAATTCCAAAGTGAGCAGCAGCAGTACAGGCCCACCGGTGGCAGGTGCAGGCGCTCCACCGGCTTGGATAGGACCACGTGTCCATGGCTCCACGCTGCACAACCAAACTGCTTGCGCGGTATCAGACCGGGGCGGTTCACATGGAACCGGCCGGTTCACCGGCTCCGTAAAAAAATGGCCGGTTCAATCGGTTTTTTATAGGTTCGATTGCACAGACAGTCTTTTAAGTGAACCGGACCGGTCTAGGCTCTGGTTCGGTCTTTTAACAGTCGAAACCGCCGGTCCGGTCCGGTCCTAATAACTCAGCCAAAACCTGGCGTGCGCGCAGCATGCCGCCGCGCATGATGCAAGGAACCGTCCTATTAACTAAGCTATTAAACGAGCTATCAGCCATTCGATGAACTCAACTTAACCTTTATCAACTTCTCTAATATCTCAGAGGTCACTTTGTTGTTGTTCAGACAACTGGTAATTTTGTCATTGCTTGACTATAAAAAAAATTTTGTGAATTGTCTCTTGTGAGCTATTTTTTAGTTATCACTAGTTGGTTGTAAAAAGTTGCCGCTAAAATCATTTAAAAAATTAGGCACCTAAAATATAGCAACTCGTAGTTCATTTGGTTGTCTTTGGAAGCTTTCCATTATGCGCAGAATAACATCTAAGATCTAACAACTATAGTTACATCATAGATTTTGATACATGAAAGTACTAAGGCTACATCCTAGATCATTTAGACACTTAGTTCAACATACAAGCATACGACAAAAATTATACCATAAATTAAAATACATCATGAGTGTGAGATTGCACTTCATAAGACTTAACTAAATCTACACATAATATTAAAGAGCGAAATTTTTGTTTCTTTCATCTTTCACTCTCTCCTTTGTTCGTCCATCCCTCGATCTCCTTTACTCTCACCCTTTTCACTTTAATTTTGGAGCTGCAAAATCTTTGTCGATGTACATGTACCGCCGCTCTCCACCACTCATTTCATGCTCTAGCTGTCCAAGGGGGGTGTTTAGTTCATCCCAATTCCAGAATTTGGCACTATGCAAAAAGAAGATTCCCCGTCACATCAAACTTGCGGTACATGCATGGAGTACTAAATATTGACGAAATTAAAAATTAATTGCACAGTTTGGTTGTACTTTACGAGACAAACATTTTAAACCTAATTAATCAACGATTGGACAATTACTACCAAATAAAAACAAAACGGCACTGTAGCAACATTGTTGCTACAGTGTTTCAGCGGCGCCAACTCGGCGCAACTAAACGTGGCCCAAGCCCATTTGTCTCTCAACCTTCTCCCTTTGATTTTGGAGCTACAAAACCAGCTTGTGCGTCCCACCCGTGCGTCATCAAGTGTGCAAGCATGTGGCTCGCCTTTCACCTTTTCTAACATCACAACATGTAAGCTGAGTCAATCCCTATCAATTTTCCGTACATGATTAATAATTTATTGCACTAGCATTTATTATGGGGCATGTAATTTATTAACTTTTAGGTTGGGCCAAGTCCAATTAAGTCCAACAAAATTGCTAGCTCTTCATCATTATGACGAGCATCGCACAATAAAATAAATCGTCTTTAGCAAAGTAAATCATATCAACTTGCACATATAGTATTTGTGCACGAATAATAGTGAGCGTAAGATTTATGGTATCTAAACTATATTTGAACATAAAACGAACTTGTGTCACATGAGGTGTGAGCTCAATCGTTCTTGAGCCATTATACTAAAAAAATTCTACAAACAAGAGCATGCTGGCAATCGAGAGTGTGATATTTTCGAAATGTTTAAATCAACAACTTGTACATCTTTTCCGACACAAGCAGAAAAGACACCACCTATATGGTCTCCATAAAGGGTAACTTAGGGCCTCTTTGACACAACTTATGCTGGCTTCGGCTTTATTTATTTTGCATAAATCAAGGCACCGTAGCGTGAAGTCGTTTTTGTAAGCCAGGGGTTAAAATGAACTAGAAGCCAGAAAAAGCCAGTTTTTCTGGCTTCACCGGCTTTTGCTTCACCGGTGAAGCCGTTTTAGATGAGCCGTGCCAAAGAGGGCTTTATATTGTGTCACCTTGGTAGCTAGTTTCACTATATTATTACGTGATGAACAAAATGGAGTTAACTGCGGATCGAATTTATTCTGTGCAAAGCATCGTACTTTTACAAAGAACATCTAAATTTAAGCTGCAGGTTTGTACTTGCCAATACTTGTAGCGTACGTACCCTAAGTTATTCCTTGATTCTTGGGCTGTCATAGCTCTTGCTAGTCTTTGAGCTTGTTCGCTAGTTGATTTCTAGGCTGATAAGTTCGGTCGGTGCTGTTTTATCATGAGAGAAAAACATTGTTGGATGGCTGATAAACCCTGGCTGAAATCAATAAGCGAACATGCTGTTTATTGATTCTTGATCATGTTGATCCTAACCACCAGTGAGGTTCTGTTTGGCAGCTTTGTAGCTTTATTCGTATGTAATGACTAACTAGCTTACTACGGCAATACCTTTGAATATAAGACTAACTAGTTTACAGTGGCATTAATTTGATACAAAACCGTGGTTGCAAAGAGGATGTGATGTGAAGCCAAACGTTGTCGGTGACGATGCTGACTGCTGACATACGGGGTCCACGGAAACCAAAACCAACTTGGTCGGCACCGGCCGCGTCGCCGTGTCCGTGACGGTGCACGTTTCGTCGGGTTCGGCGGCCCACGCCCCACCCCCGTCCACCAACAAACGACGGACGGCACTGGTGACACGCGTGGTCCGCTCGGTCCGCCCCGCGGCTCCAGATCACGGCAGGCAAGCGCGCCCGCCGCTGCACGTCCCGCCCTGACGCCACGCCACGACAAGCGCGACGCGGAGTCACACTGACACGACACGACCCCCGCCAACGAAACGCCGAAACGGGGCGCGCGCACGTAGGACGCGTGACGTGCGCGCATCCTATGCTCCGACGTCCGGTCCGATTCCCATTCCGCTACGCTAGGGAATGGGAATCCGATCCCGCCCTCTGGGTCTGGGGTCTGGTCGACGGGTCCTCTCGCCGTGGGGCCCGGGCCAGCAGCTGCGGCTTGCCGGGCCGGAGGATCGCTGAGCGCTGACGCCTGACGCGCCTACTGCCTACTCAGCTACTCCTACACGCTACCGCCACTGCCATTGCCGTCCGATTATAGTTATTGATTAACAAAAAATAATTTGTTTAATTGCGTATCATAACACTAAACCCGCTGTTTAGCCATCGTCTGGATGCTGCTATGGGATGACCATTTGCGTAAGTCGGTTGTATGAGTGGGATCCTCTGCGCACGCGATCCCGGAGCTGCCGTATAATAGTGGAATAAGAAATTACAAACACGACTCGTCCTGTTCACTGATTAGTTTCTAAGCTTATAAGATCGGCTAGTACTGATTTGCTGTGAGAGTCGAAAACAACGAGTGAACCGGCTGAGTACCAGTAGCGTCTAAAAAAAGCCGACGGTGTTTTCCTCGTGGCAGGCCACACAGAGGGGCAACCAAAGTCGTTGCCGCAGAAATAACAATCACAAAGTGTTCTACCGGTGGAGGACAACCATTAATCAGCAGGCTTTGCGGCCAACAGAAACGGAGAAGAGGAAAAGGAGGGAGCGAGGAACGTCCTCCTCCTCCCGTCTATAAACTCCCCTCCTTTTCTTCCTCCATATATAATAGGGGGCCATCCAAGCCAAGAAGAGGGAAGAGCGCCAAGGACTTCCCGGCGCCCGTTCAGGATCCACATCCCTCCCGCGCGAGTTCTTGGTTGACCTCTTCCTCTTCGACCACCTCCCACAGGGTATGTGCACGTACTGCACCCCTTCCTCCGTTCCCCGTTCCGCCTTCCCCCCTTTCTCTGAAGAAATCTGTGATTACTGTGTCCCGGTTTAGTTGTTTAGGATCCGTTTTGTAGTTTTTCTTAGAAACCCTTTTGTTCACTGTTATTATTATTCAAGGTTCATACCTCGATTATGATGGTGCTAGGAAATTAGTTGTTTTACTGAGTACGTGCTAGGCTATTGCGCTAAATTTGTATCGATCTTGCTTTTTTTTTAATGAAGATCAGCCCTGTCAACGAACAAAAGGTCGCTGTTCTCAATCATGCTTGATTTTTGTTAGATAGTGCTTTTCTTGAATTGCGTCTGGATCTTAGTGTTGCTGTTAAGTAATTGCTCCGGTTTGAGAGGATTTATGTTGGGTAATTTTGAACATGGCTGTACAGAAAGTTAATCTTGACGGAAAAATTTACTCCCTCCGTTCCAAATTATAACCAAGGATGCATTTTTAGCTGTTCGTTATGTTGTTTGTATCTTGGGTAAATAATACAGTAGTATAAAGACCAAAGGGGTGCACATTAGGTTTGTATATATGTTAGACTGTTAGAGCATAGGAATTGAAAGGGTCGAACTTGATGCTTCTAGTCAGCTCAATTTCTGTTTTGGACTTGGGTGGTTGATTTGATTATAACTAACTCCTTATTTCTAATGTGGATGGCATCATTCTATCCCTGGCATCTTGTCTACAATTGAGATGCCTTCATTTAAGCTTAGGACCACTTAATTGAAAGTTATCTGGACTGTAGGAATAAATAGTTGCTGAGAGGAATAATGAGGTAAATTACAATGGGCCCATGTCATAGACACATGCACGGACAATGATAAAAAGCCATTGATCTCAATATCGAGATGGTCACATGGTGGGCTTGTGAGTTGCGACTGAATTCTTCGACATAGCACAGCATTTCTGCTAGCTTTGTTTTTCCCCCTTTAGTCTTGGGAAAAGCTATATCATATAGTCAAGATTTTCTTAGCTAGGTACAGATTGCTCCTAGATTCTTATGGAAGAATGTCATCAGCTGTGTTCAGTAATTGTCCTCTACTCTCTATTGTTTCATGGTGTGCAGTGTGCACCCCTCTGACTCAATATTGTTTCATGGTGTGCACCCCTCTGACTTCAGGAGAAACTTATCCTATATTTTCAATAGTGTTTGATCGCAGAAAATGTAGATGCTTGAAACTATGATGTGGTTGCCTTTGTCTACACTGAATATTCTCTAATTATCTATATCGTTCCTTTGTACAGCTCTTGGTGTAGCTTGCCACTCTCACCAATCAAGTTTTCATGTCTGATCTCGACGTTCAGATCCCAACTGCCTTTGGTATGTTAGTTATTTGTTTCCTTTTAGTTCAGTTGTCTTTTGGTTGCGATGCCTGGAATACATGCTGTTTATTCTAACCTGTGTTACACATACAGATCCCTTTGCTGAGGCCAATGCTGGGGACTCTGGTTCGGCAGCAGGATCAAAGGACTACATTCATGTACGCATCCAGCAGCGTAATGGTCGCAAGAGTCTGACTACTGTCCAGGGATTGAAGAAGGAGTTCAGCTACAGCAAGATCCTTAAAGATCTCAAGAAAGAGTTTTGCTGCAATGGTACAGTGGTCCAGGACCCAGAACTTGGACAGGTATGCTGCTCCTGACAAACTTGCGTTCCTAGGCCATCTCTATGCATCTTTAACTTCACCTGTCTACAAGCTAGTTATCCTGACGAATTTGTTCTGCCCAAATATAGGTCATTCAACTCCAGGGTGATCAGAGGAAGAACGTCTCGAATTTCCTTGTCCAGGTAGGTACCATTTGGTTTATCATCTTGTGCGCATAGACAGACATGTAGCAATGCACGAAGATGGCTAATTCTGTTCCTGATGTGTCCTGGCAGGCCGGCATTGTGAAGAAGGAACACATCAAGATTCATGGTTTCTGAGCAACCGCCAGGTCCATAGCAAACCCTGCATGCAAAGCAGCTATATATCTGAGGTGGAGCATATCTGGCTGTGTACAAGCAGGCCTACTACGCCTGCGCGTTCCCCTATACTATACACAACACACAGCCCCCTCCCTGCGTGTATGCTTGTTACCGTTGTGTCAAATCTTGTACGAGGCTCCATCGAACTTCGATGGCTTGCTTCTTTATCAGAACAGGATTGAATAAACGCTATTTGGTATGCTGTGTGGCGAATGCTTTCGCTGAACTTTGCTTTCATTCAGTTTACTGTTGCCTTGTTCACATCTGCTGTGCCGGTGACGAGGATATGCCACCAAACCAAAGGATGATCGAATTGGAGAAGTACTAGTGGCTACCTTCTCTTCTGGTTCATTTGTTATGCCGGTTTCATGTGGCTCTTTCTGAATGCCACATTGCTCAAGTCATCATGTAGCCGAATGTTTAAACCCATCTGCTAGGCTTTCGCTTTACAGGAGTCGTTTGATGCCTTTAAAACCATGATGGACTTGCTAGCACTAATCGCAGGGGTAGACTTCACTAATCGCGTTTCGTGGGTGTGATCATTGCAATCTTATGACGATTGAGAGCAGTTAAGAGATGTCTCTTTTAGTTGTGAATCTGTTCGTTTCGGCTTATATGATCGTGGATTATAAGTTGGAATAGTATTTTTCTCTCACATCAAATCCAGTCAGCAGCTACTTATGGCTTATAATCTATCCGGAAGGAGAGGCGCACGAGCTTTTCGTGATCTCGAAAAGAAAACGTTGTAACAGCCGCTGAATGCCTGAACTAACCTATCTATGAACGAGTGTGCCTGAAGTAAAAGCTAGTCGACTCGGAAGGGTATGGCGAACTGAGATTTTTTTAGTAACACCTATTGAGGCCTTGTTTACTTCCCTTAAATGTTACTCCCTATCATATCAAATATTTGGAACACATGCATGAACTATTAAATATAGATTAAAAAAATAACTAATTGTATAGATTGCAACTAATTTGCGAGACGAATTTTTTAAACCTAATTAGTCCATGATTTGACAACGTGGTGCTATAGTAAACATGTGCTAATGATGGATTAATTAGGCTTAATAAATTCATCCCGCGGATTACTGAGGACTTCTGTAATTTATTTTATTATTACTATTCAAACACTCCTATATGATACCCTGATGTGACACCTGACATGACATCCCTATATTTTACTCCCTAGATTTAAACACAAGCTGAATGGGTGAAACAGTTTACCAGTCTGACATGAAGTTCAGCAGTTGAACCTTGCGCAGTCGGCTTGATGAAGCCTGCTGATAGGTTGTGCAGTTAAGCTATCCCGGTGTTCATGGCAGTTTGCAGGATGAAGCATAGCTTGGTGGCTTTTTTTCTTCTTCTTTTTATTTTATTTAGGGGTCGTTTTCGTTTAGGAGCGCTCCAAGCTCTGAAATTCTCCATGAAATCGTTCCTTTGACAGCAAAACAGGTAAAATGCAACTACGCTTCTCTGCACTGGGAGCTGCGAGCTACACAAGCTGCTCTTATCGCTCCCCATTGAATCTCCGTCAGTCACTCTAAAGCCACTTCCTACCTGCTTCTTACCCTGCTCTTCCACTAAAATCACCGCATCCGAAATTTCAACGAACTAAGAACTAAAAATGGGTGAACTGTATCGAAGTCGAACAGGCCACCAAACTGGCCCTAAGCTACTACTGTACTCCAGTGCCCAAACTAGGAGCAAGCTGATGACACTACAGTTGTGTCAGCACCCTTCCCGCCCAGGCTGCTGATACAAATGAAGGTGGGCTGCGTCCCGGAGAAGAAGGCGAGTCAGGAGGGAGGCCCAAGGGGCAACGGCCCAAGAAGCCAAACCCGAGGTACACCGGAGAGGAATGGGCCGGCTGAAGGTGCCTGCGTGCGCGATACTTGGTGCTTCGCCTCTATAATCTACCCCATTCTATAATACACCAGTTAGAATAAATCTACGACCACATAATAAATGTCTGCTCTACAGTCATGACCTATGCTACATCTACACCCATGAATGCACCCAGAAAATATAACACCATTAAAACGGATGCACCAGATTATCTCTTAACTTTTGTCTCTCATTACTCATCCAAATCCGACGGCTCATGTTTAGTGTGTCTGCCCTCCATCGTCCTCCCGCGGACCTCCGCCCGCGCGCCAGCGCCCATGTCCGCTTACCGTAGGGCACAGTTCGATTCCTCAGCGGCTCAGCCTGTCTCTTTTTTGCAGAAAGAAAAAAATAATATTGCCTCTCCCTCTCTCCCGAGGCGGCGACAGGCATAGGGCCATCTCCATCTTCCCCGGCGGCGTCCCGGCAAGCGCCCCTCCAAGATCACGCGCAGACTCTGTCTTCCCCGACGGGCGAGCTGCGCCCCCACGACGGCCCAGCGGGCGCCCCTCCAAGGATCCGCACGGCCTCTCCGCCACCAGGTACGCCCGCCCCTTGGTCGTCCCTTCCAGCTGTGCCAAACCGAGCACCCAAACCCTAACTTACTATTTGTGCTCGGATCTGATCTGACTACCAGGGCAGGGCGTGAGGCCGCCAGGGGCGTGGCTGGACAGGCCTCCGCCGTGGCTGGCCCCATGGCTGGTGGCGCAGCCCCCTGGCCGCGGCAACTGCTGGCCTGGCTGGGGCACGCCTCCCCTGGGCGCGGCAGCTGCTGGCCTGGCTGGGGCGCAGCCGTCGGGGGCGTTGCCTACCTGGGCGCGGCCGCCTAGGGCGCTGCCATAGTCGCCGGCCACACCCGCAAGCACGTCATCGACGGCCTCCTCAGCACCTCCTCCCACGGTTGGCGCTGCAGCTGCAGCAGTACCAGTCGGGACAGTAGCCGCCATGACCCAGGTCGTCCTCCCCATCCTCGCCTCTCAATTTATTATGAAATTTGCTCCTGCAGGATGGTTGGTTCAGTCAACATGTTGTTTTTTTAATTGTTGTTGGCAATTCCCACCCTTGATTACTAAAGTGAAATTTGCTCCAGGTACTTTTTATCTTCTTTCTGGTATACTATGGGATTATTCAGGATTAAGGTTCTTAAGTAAGAACTTTTACTTTCAGATAAGATCAAATGTGAAAATCTGTAGTGTTCAGCTACTGTCAAATGCTTATGTTTGTTAGTAATTTGTTGTCAGGTGGCACTCTTTTTTTAAGTTGGTGTTTGGTACCGCTGGACTTGATTTTTTTATTGTTAATGTACTCACGATCGGTTCCAATTTAAGCCTATCATAAAACATCTCTTTCACATAACTATATATTTAGTATCCGCTAAGTTAGTGGTTTTCTGCTGGTGTCCTGAGATAGTTGGTGAATGGTGAATTGGAACAACAGTGCGGTGACATTCTCCAAGCAGAAATGCTAACATTTTTTTGGTGTGTGTGGTGGTGGTGGTGGTGGGGGGGGGGGGGGGGTTTCACATCCAATTTACACCAATTGTCTGTAGACCATTAATTACCTTTCATCAAAGTCATATTTGTATAGTGTTGTCATCTCCAGATATTAGACAAACTTACATGGATTTTGCCAGTTAGGATTTTCCATTTTCTTGTATGCTGAATAAATTTACTATCAAAAAACCACCATTGTGATCCTCTAGAGATCACCCTGGCCTCAAGTCCACCCAATTCTTAATATATTTGGGCAAAAAATAATTTAATAAGATTTTCTTCTACTGGAGAGACTCACAATGGCCTCGAGAGATCACAATGGCTTGACCCGAGATCACAATGGCTTGACCCGACAACTTCTGGATGAGGTAGGTGCAGAACATGATCCATTCATGGATGTGAAAGCGAGATTCATGGACTTCAAACAGAGAAACTATGTGTAAGTGGATCATTCACCTTAATATTTCATAGTTGTTCTTTTTATTTGTTGAAATTGCTATATCTGGATCTATGGACAGGGAGGGGTCTCTATTCTATACATATGCATAGGTCCAGATGTCGATTCCTAGAACAATATATAGTAGACATGTTTAACTGGTTGTCCCTCAGGGGTGGACGCCACGCGACATCTTCAACAAGTCCGTCTGGGCAATCCTCACCTCGTCGTCGTCATCTTTACTTGGTTTCAATTCAAGGTGTCATCTTTGCTTTAGTCCCTCTGTTGTCCAGTCATGATTGAAGTTCCTTCGTTTGTCTAATCTCTTGCGTGCCTTCATCTTCTGTTGGGATCTTTGTGATGTCCTTGTCTCTATTCCGACACATCAGTTCTTGGAGCATGGCCATATATATAGGGGATTTTGAGGACACAACTATGTTGGGTGAATCAAGTAATGTGAGTGTCTTATAATCCCTTCAAGTACTTATTAGCCCTCTAATTATTTTGACACTGCTTTGGAGAAAGGGTTTGTTTTTTACCAGATCGATGCAACCAAACAATGCAACCAAAAAGGAGGGAATGACAGTGGAATTTTCTGCTAGTAAATGACTGGTGATGGCTTCTGAATTGACTGCAACTATATGGTGTGTAGTTAGGCATACCTGCAAAAGTGACTGAAAATTCACTCTTCTTATTCGTGAGGGTCTTCGGATCTTTTGATTGATTGAAAATGCTTTCCTGTATTGCAGGTTTGTTTTTAATATATTTGAAAGGTGGTTCTTTACTGTGTGACAGAAGTCATGCCTATCCATGACTAAGCAAACATCTAGCAATTTCATTGGAGGGAAAGGCTCCTAGGCAGCTAGCCACCAATGTTTGTAATAATTTGATCTTTCTTTTGCAATTTGTTTTTTGTTACTGCCTGCTATTGAGAAAGCACAATGCAAGTTATTTGCCAATATGTCAATACCATTTAAGAAGTAAGAAAATTTTATTTTTGTTATCAAGGATTGTGAAAGCATCTAGGCCCCTAGTTGGGTTTCGGTGATTAATGACAATACAAGATTACTGTGACTAACGTGTGTTTTTGCAGATGCAATTAAGTTAGGTCATGGTAATAGGAATTGATTGGGCAATCATTGTTGGCATGCCCCTATGATGGAAATCGTTTTGGTTTTCAAAGGATGGACGACAAGGTTAAGGATGGACTAGTTCTAAGTGTCGTTTGGTGTTGAAGAGACACTTAGAGTAGTTTAGGACTTTATTTTTCCTTTGGCCATACTATTAAGGGGGGTATGGACGGGTAACTTGACCTAGGTGAGTCTAGTGGGTTAGGTGTGGTGTACACTTATCAAACCTAGCACTAGGTATCTCTGAAGTAGCCCTTAGATCAATTGGAGAGAACTTCATTCACATATGATTGCGAGTTGGAAGTGAATGGAGGGTCAAATGCTGACCAGACGCTGGTTTCGGTGTGACCGGATGTTGGCGCAGAGTTCGGTCAGTTCATTTGATCAGGGTGAAGTTGTCTGGATGCGACCGGACACTGGGTGCTAGAGTCCGGTCAACTCCAGTAAGGTTCTAGAGAGGGAGAATCCTGATCAGACATGTCCGGTCAGTGCAGACCAGACGCTGGTTAGGTTCTAGCTACTAACTGGATGCTGAGCAGCAAAGTGACCGAACGCTGGTTGCCAGAGTTCGGTCAACATCAGTAAGGTTCTAGAGAGCAGCTTTTGTGACTAGACGTTGGTCTGTGTCTGGTCACAACTTAACTGCTCGGTTGCGAGGAGAACTGATCGGAGCGTCCGGTCACCCCGTAGAGGCACATAACGGTTCATTTTGAATGAGGGGTTATAAATACTTTCTCTATTCACTCAAGGGATGACTTTTGCTCATTTCAATTGCTGAGAAACACCCTTAAGAGTGCCAAGGAAAGCAAGGTCCTAGTGAGGTGATTGAGATTTGAGAATCCAAGATTAAGGCCTCATTAGTGAAAGCAAGAGTAGCAAAGTATGCATCCACTTGTCGATGTTTCACCACCGATAGCCTGCCATGAGGGTACTCGAGGCAGTTTGTTCAGGCTTCAGCGTATGCAGAACTCGATGGTAAACGCAAGAGACAGTCAATTTATCCTGGTTTAGACCCTCGATCATGATCGAGTAATAGTCCTATGTCCAGTCGACATTAGCCTTTGTGTTAGATTGATTGTCCCTTCTTCTTCTTTCTCCTAGGAACCCTGTCCTCCTCTATATAGTCAGGAGGTCAGAGTCCTAGTCGATTTATAATGAGAGTTCCTAGTAGGATTACAGAATAATGCTACTACTAAGATTACATGGAAGGTGATGTAGACTAGGCCCGATCTTCCGAAAGGTATGATAGCGTCGATTGGTGGAGACTCGACATTCACGATCTAGGCTTCGAACCAAGACTGATTCAGACCCCCGCAACCGTTACACCACTGCTCTGTTGGTTATCAACCATGTGAACGCGATTGACCTCGCCGAGAAGGCTTTCCTGCAAGCGAATCGAGAACACAAGCAAGAACGGGATGAACACAATATGAAATTGCAAATAAATATGAGACTTATGAAAATAAGATGGAGTTCAAGTCTTTATTCGAAAAGACTAATCACCATAGGTGAACAAGATCAAGAACTGGGGCCCTGGTTCACAGCAAGCAGCTTTGGTGGCACAGTTGCAGCAAAACGATGTCTGTTTTACGAGGAAAACAAGAACATAACAAAACCCAAACCCTAAGGAGAGCGATGGCTGGTATTTATAGAGTCTTGGGCATCACCCCCCTGGACGCGACCCCTAATGGGCCCAAACACGATACATGGTCCAACGGACCAAAAGACGGTGTCGCAGCACCCTGATAGATTCTGGACACTGACTTATTTCAACGATTCCCATTGATTACGAAGGCCTTTTGACGTGAAACCAATTGGGTTGGTTTCCTTATCCAATTAGATTTCCATCCATATATGGATCGTCAAAAACAGAGTCCGAATGCGTCTTGGTTGACCAGTTTAAGGCAGACTAGTCCTGGAGCCCGAACCGGACTCAAACTTGAGTTGGACTCTGGACTCGAACTTGAGTTGGACTCCGGACTCGAACTTGAGTTGGACTCGGCTTCCACCATGAAAAAGATGAATTGGACGCCCATACTGGACCTCCTCCTCTACTTGGCTTATATGCGATGAAGTAGTGATGTCCTCATTAGAAGGAATCCTAGTTAGACTAGATCTTCTCTCTTCATTGTCGGGTATCCCATGGGTCCCGTATTGACAAGCCCCCGAGCACTTAATGGTTGAGCTCTAGAAGCCTCATCTTGTTCCTTCAGGTCTTACCGAGTAGGAACAAGCGTCGTTCGAGTGCTTTCTTGAGTGAAACCATGTAGCGCTCCTTAGGATCTTTAAGTGGTGTGGCTTTTTTTGAAGAAAAAGTACTTCCATCTGGGTGTAGCCCCTAAGCCTCTTGCTATTTGGAACAAGGAGCTAGAGGGTCTTGTCTTGAAATTGTTCTGATTCTTTGTCGAAGGGCTCCCGAGCATTTACTCGGGTTATTTATCAAAAAGAACTCGGGTATAGCTTGGTCCAGGTTCTTTTTGTCGTGAGGCCTTGAAGTGGTCTGTCTTGAAGAAGTCTTCTTGGTGACGTGCGCTTTTTTGAAGAAAAAAGTGCACTCGCTGAGTGTAGCCCCCGAGCCTCTTGCTATTTAGAACAAAAAGTTGGAGGGTCTTGAATCTGAGTTGTTCAAAGAACTATAAACCTCTCCTGTTGTAGCCCCCTACTCGGGTTCTTTTATTCAGAAAGAACTCAAATACAGGGTCTTGGCATATTCTCTAGTAGTCTGCTGTTGTTAGATGTAGTTGTATGGTGATGGTTGAGTGTAAATATTGTTTGTTCACGAGTTGTACAGTGTTGGTATATCCTTCTGAATATGCTTGTCCTTGAGTACTGTTCCTTCACGCCTATGTCCTCTTTCATTGAATTCTATCTTTTCACTATGTCCTTTGTTAGGTTTGTTCCATTGGTGCTCCTAGTCCATGTGCATCGCTTCTTTGGTCTATAAATACTCTCCTGGTGTGCTGTTTTGATTCATCGAGCATTTTGTTGCATGGTCTGAAATCTCTGTAGTCCTGAATATGATAGTTTGTGAAGTAGAGCAGCCCCTGGGCGTATTTTGTGGTTCTTGTATATCTTGTCATAGCTGGAGGGAGTCTTGTGATAGGGATTAGAGGTAGACTTATCCCACGGTGGCATTGCACCAGGAAGTACGTGGCGGTAGTTGGAGGAAGTCTTGTGATGTGGGATACGTTCCTTCATCCTATAGCTCTGTGTTGATCCTCCTTGCCTGCTCTGTGACTGTCCGGTGTAGATCAACGCCTGATCCGATGTCACATCGAACTTGGGTAGACAGATGCCTACAGGACTTCCCTGTTCCATGTTGTCCCACCGTGCTATTGATTTTCACCTTGGATGTACTGCGTTCGTCCTTTAAAGAAAACAATATAGCCAAGTGCAATTTGTTCTACCGAGTAGCAATTTGGAACACGTAGTCATTCCAGAGCCTAGTTGTATCTGGGTTCCTTTTTGCTACCTTGCTCGTCGTAGTACTGAGTTCGTTGGGTCTTGTAAGATGTGTAATCTTGTATTTTTTGAAGCCATTTATAATGTAAAGAATCTTGCCTTCTGAGTTGTAATTCTTTTTTCTGCTGATGTCCTAGTTGTTTATGAGATTTCCGAGTTCTTTCTATAAGAACCGAGTTCTTGTGTTCCTTGTGAGGTAACCCTTCGTTGCTTCATGGTTGATGAGTTCTTTTTGTAGCAATATGATAACTTTGCCATGGTGCTGGATGGATAAGTCTAAAATCTGCCTGTTGAACTGTACCTTTGTGTAGAAGTGTGCCGTCCATCATTTCAGCTGTGTCAGTTGTGTTGGGAAATGGATCGTTGCGTTCTCATGGGCCTGGTGGGCCGGGGTTTTATTGCTGTAAAATCTATTTAAAGGCCTTTCTTCTTCTTTTTCTTTGCTCCCCTACCTTTGCCTTGAAACCCTAGCCTTCAAAACTCCGCTGCCGCCATTGTTGCCGTCATCTGAGCACCGCCATCTGAGCATCATCATTCCTTAGTGCTTTATTGCTTTCGCTAGTATATGGGTAGGAAGAGATCAGCGAGCAAGTCCTAGGCAACCTTTATAGACGAGGAGGCATCGCTTTCCGTGATTGAAAATCAAGAATTCATGGCCATGAGGGCTGCTCAGAAGATTTGGCCAGCTCCAACTACGATTGAGGATCAGTTGCGCGAGCTTGTTAGTGATGGCCTGATCCAGGATAAGGAGTTTGCAGATTGGAAAGCTCTAGGCCAGCATCGGGTCCCAACTCCAGGCCCTGGTGAGATTGTTCTTTTTGTTTCCTTTATCCATGCTGGGCTCTACCTTCCTACTTCTACTTTTCTTCATCGATTTCTTAGTTATTTCAGGATTAGCTTGAACCATCTTGCTCTCAATGTTGTCCTTCATCTTTCTGTTTTTGTTCATCTTTGTGAAACTTTTCTTGGAATTCCTCCTTCTCTTTCCCTCTTTCGTTACTTCTTCCATCTGAAGCCCTAACCCTATAGCGATGACACCCATATTCTTGGTGGCTGTGGTATTCAGTTTCATTAGGGTTGTAAGAGTAAATTATTTGATTATGACTTGGTTGATTCTATGAGGGATTGGCATGCCGACTGGTTTTATGCCGCCAATATGATTTCTCCTCTTGCTATTCATTCTGGTTTTGGTCCCATGGTTAATGACCGATGGGAAAAGAATCCCCTAACAGTGGATGAGCTCCAGGTGATCAAGCCATTTCTTGAGAGGATATGTGCTCTGAAACAGCAAGGCTTGACCAGCTTCGGGATCGTTTCTAGTTTTCTTCGCCGCCGTGTTCAACCTCTGAAGGAGCGAGAGAATTATGGTTTTGAATACTCTAGGGCAGAGGACCCTTGTCGTATGGTCCCTGCCCTTGAGTTGATTGATGAGGAGGTGCTCGAGCACCTTCAGAAGATGTTGAAAGGAGTAAGCATCATCCCGCATACTGTCCCTGAGTATTGTGCTAACAACCCACCTCCTACTGTGAGTTGTTTTTTCTTATGCGGGTACTTTTCGTATTTCCTTTGCTGTCTCCACTTTTTGCTTAATCTTTCTCGTCTGGTTGTTTTACTCTTTTATAGGAATTGGGGCGTCACTTCATTGATCCAATCCCCCTTGATGACTACCCTACCATTGTGGAGACTGGGGAGAGTCTTGCTGGGGCATCTTTAACTAGTAAGTTTCAAACAACCACGATGTTTCCTAGTGTTTCTTTTGTAGTTCTTGACACATATGTAGAGTATGTTCCTCGTCTAGTTCCTCGAGCTCCTCGCAGTGTTGGAAAAAGGGGGCCAACGGATTGTTCTTCTTCTGGTTTGTCTGCTACCAAGAAGTCTCACCAATCGAGTACTCGTCCAGGTACTCAAGTTATAGGTAGCGTGCTCCTAGATGAGCATATTAATACATTTTGTCTTTTTGTTGTTTGTTTGTGCCTTTAATTGAGTACTTTTCTCTCTTTTTAGATGGTGTTGTGGTTGGCTTGTTTGAGAGTGAGGAAGATGAGGGTGCCGATGCGGCCCTTGTCATGCGTCGGTGAGTTGTTTTCTTGTTTTTTCTATTGTTGAACACCTCTTTTTGTTCTAACTTTGGCCTTGTTCTCTTGTAGTAAGCGGTCATCAAGCTTGAGTTCTTCTGGAGCTCCGGTACCGACCACGCCACTCCTGTCGTAGGGTGGTGGTGATATTTTTGCTGCTATAGTTCCCCCTCTAAGGTCTTCTATTGGTTTTATGAAGAAGATAGATGAGTGAGTGAATCCTCGTTCTGTTTCTTTGCTTTTGTTTTTCTTTTTTCTGATTCATATTCTTATCATCGAGTTTCCTTATCATCATGTAGACCCTCACCTTCCCTTAACCCTCAGTCAACCTCTTATCAGTCTTTTGGTTTGCCTCGGTGTACTGAGTCTCAAGATCCTGAATGTACGGTTGGCGAGGCGGCTGTGAGGGAGACAGGGTTCCCTGGTGATCATGCAACTGCTGATTTGCTGGCTCCAGAGGTGACCATGGCCATGGCGGTGGAGCCATCTGAGGAGGTAGCCGGGGCTTCCCAGGGTATAGCCTTGGTCTTGTCTTCTTTACCTTGGCCGGCTTCCCCCTCTGCTCCTCTTGCTAGTGGCGTTCAGCATTTAGATGATGATGTGGTGCAACAATTCGATGCCACTCATCGATTGTCAGAGCTGACCGCTGCCTGGGGAACCTTTGTGACTTCTTTTGGTGAAAAACTCTAGGTAAGTTTTTCTAAAGTTCTTTATTTGGATGTTCGTCTTTCTTTGGATGTTCATCTTTCTTCTGTTCTTATGTCTGTCAGTGCGGGACCCACAGGATACCCCATAAGGAAGGGAGAAGACCTAGTCTAATTAGGATTCTTCCCCTGTAATCTTAGTAGTAGTATTACTCTATAATCCTACTAGGAACTCTCATTGTAAATCGACTAGAACTTTGGCCTCCTGACTATATAAAGGAGGGCAGGGCTCCTTAGATGAGAGAGTTCAAGACAACAATTGTACGACACGACACTGGATAATTAATCCAACGCAAGGGCTAACGACTGACTGGACGTAGGGCTATTACTCGATCAGAGATCGAGGGTCCGAACTAGGATAAATCGACTGTCTCTTGCGTTCACCGTCGAGTTCCATATACGCTAAAGCCCGAACATACTATCCCAGGTACCCCCATGGAAAGCTATCGGTGGTCAAACATCGACAGCTAGTGCACCAGGTAGGGGCTTTCGGTGACTTTGCATCCGAGAGCTCGATGGACCTCAACAACATGATCTTCTTGAAGGGATCAATTTTCATCTTCGGTTCATGGATCTATGAGGCAGGCAATGATGGCAAGCTCCAAGGCTGTCTCCTTGAAGATTCAGATCATCATCAGGACTCTTTCAGTTCGACGACAATGATAGATCAGCTTGTTGGAAGATTCGCGCAGCTATCGATTTCCAATCCAACTCGGATTCTGCGACTTCATGCATCTGATTCGAACTCAGTTTCTGCTTCCGAGACGAAGTCTTATCCGAGTTCTTTCAGAAAACTAAGTTCTTTTCTGACAAAGCTCCAGAACATGACGTCAATATATCAAGAATACTACTCGGAGTTCACTGAAAGTACTTCAAAGAAGTTGGGTCCTCTTCCATTCAGACTCCACAACATGGCAACACCTTATCAGACATGGCACAAAGGACCCACCTATCCCGTGCTTAGAATGCCACTGAAAGGAGCCCATGAAGGTCTCGTTTTAACTATAACATCTCAAGACTACATCGTTCACTGGCCAGGTACCATTCCTGAGGACGGCGACACCCAACTAGTCAACGATACGACAACAGCAATCCTACCCTACCAAGAAGGAGATTCGATCTATGACCTTGAAACCTATACTGAAGTTATCAACAGTTCTGGCTATACAAAAATCAACGACGATGATAGAACAACTCATGCGAGAGAAGTATTGATGATTCACCGTCCTCGATCACCATTGATCCCCCCAGAAGCACCCGACGTAAGATCTTTAGATGAATCCGAATCCAACATATCACCATTTATCTAGGGGCACGATGGTGAGACTAAAAGTCAAAGGCAAGCGAGGGAAGAAAGAATAAATTAAAACAAGGATGTCAACGCCATGCTAAACAGCGAAAGGACATTAGGATCAAATATGAATCAAACCTAGCTGAGTACAATAGAAGGAAATCAGAACGATAGGTCAAAGAAGGACGAGCAGCGAATACACCCTACGATAAGATCCGAGAAGCATTAAAAGAACTCAGAGCAACTTCGCATCCAAATGAAAAACAAGAACAGCTCTGGGAATTCCTCCGATCAACAGTCCTTAGGACGCGCGATGGAAGAGCAACATCTCATGAATAGGAAGATCAAAATCAAAGGAAGCCCACTTTCGAAAGACTTGGACCAAGTGGAAGTCACAACAGAGAGAGCCGAAGAAATCACAGTCAAAACAACCGAGTTGAGCAACCAAGAAAGGATAGAAGCAGAGCACCTACTCGGACAGCCACAAAGACCTACTCTCACCAAGATGATAGTTGGCAAGAAGGGGGTGTAGAATCAGAATATACAGAAGCCAGAACGCACGATAGATTCCCCTGTTTTGCAAACAGACTTGCTTCGATACGACTACCTCACAAGTTCAAACCATCCAACCACTCCAAGTACAATAGCAAGACCGAACCAAAGCAATGGCTCAGGATTTACTCACAATCGATTGAATTAGCCGGGGGAGACGATGACATGAAAACCTTGTTCTTTCCCATGGCCCTAGAAACCATACCGCTTCAATGGTTTGACAAATTGAATCCAGGATCAATCAGAAATTGGGAAGACTTACAAAGAGCTTTCTATGAAAATTTTGTGGGAATTATTACACATCCAATCAGCCACGTAGAATTAAAAGGACTCAAGCAAAAAGGAGGTAAAAGTCTCAGAAATTACTATCGAAGATTTGGTGAACTACGAGCTTAAGTACATGACAACACACAACGAGAAGTAATCGAAGCTTTAACTCACAGAATCATGGCTAGGTGACAATTTCAAGACTTCTGCAAAGAAAACCCAAGAAACAATGAAGAATTCAGAAGAACAGTGGAAAAGATGATTATTGCAGAGAAAAAAACAAGAGAAAGATTCCCGGATAGAAACAACAGAGACAACCCAGATAGGCAAAATCCTTGAAACAACAGACATCAAGAGAGAAAGCGAGGTCCAGACAACATAGTAGCAATGGCTGACAAATCAAAGAAATTTACCAAGCCCAGAAGATATGATGACATTGAGAACACACGTTACCCCTTGCACCCCAATGGAAAACACACCATCAGAAATTGCTACACCTTCAACGAAAGATACACTAGAAAAAATAGCAAGGGAAACAATAAAGAAGACAATTAGAAAAAAGAAGGAGACAACCATGAAGACAAGGGATTCCAAAAATCTAGAGGGACAGTGGCAGTAATCTTTGTCGGTGTTCCAGATTCCAGAAGCAAGCATCAAGAAAAATTAGCGTTACGAACCATCATGGCAGCAGAACCGGCTACTCCAAGATATCTCAATTGGTTGGAATACCCAATTCAATTTTCAAGAGAAGACCAATGGACCAGCGTAGGAAACGCAGACCATTACCCATTGGTTCTAGATCCAACCATTGCCGACATGACTGTTACGAAAGTACTAATCGATGGAGGAGTCGGACTCAACATCATTTTCTCAGAAACTCTAAGGAAGATGGGACTATAACTCACCGAGATGATCACACCAACAAGCACGCCTTTTATGGCATAGTACCCGGCAAGGCAGCAATGCCACTTGGACAAATCACTCTACCGGTTACTTTTAGGACTCCCTCAAACTACCGCACAGAATTCATCAAGTTTGAGGTCACAGACTTCGATTCATCATATCACGCAATCCTTGGGCGCCCAGCACTAGCAAAATTCATGGCAATACCATATTATCCATACCTATTGCTTAAGATGCCAGGGCCTAACGGCGTTCTTTCTCTTTGAAGTGATTTAAAGCGTGCATTTGACTATGATGTTCAAGCAATCCAAATTGCAGAAAAAGCATAGGCAGACAACGGAAGAAAAGAAATAGCCACCATTGCCGTAGAAATAAGCCAAGAAGAACTAGAGATACCGACTAAAAGACCGAGCATCCTAGCACCACCAAAAGAAGCAGACGTCAAGCAGATCGACCTAGGCACCGGTGATCCCTCAAAAACGGCAACCATCAGTGCCCACGTATCAGCAAAATAGGAACTCACGCTCACCAACTTTCTTTGGGACAACAAGGATATCTTTGCTTGGAAGCCGGCCGACATGCCAGGGGTCCCAAGAGAGTTGGCTAAGCATGGAATTGATGTCAATGAAGGCTCCAAGCCTGTAAAGCAACGACTATGATGATTCTCTACCGACAAGAAGGCAGCAATAAAAAAGAAAATTACAAAACTAATGGCAGCTAGATTCATTAGGGAAATCCTTCATCTAGATTGGCTAGCAAATCTAGTTCTAGTACAGAAAAAGAACACGAACGAGTGGCGCATATGTGTCAACTACACGGATCTCAACAAACACTATCCAAATGATCCATTTGGACTACCACGCATTGATCAGATAGTTGATTCAACAGTAGGATCTGTCTTATTATCCTTTCTTGATTGCTATTCCGGATATCACCAAATCGTACTAAAAGAATAGGACCAAAGCAAGACATCTTTCATCACTTCATTCGGTGCCTACTGCTACAAGACCATGTCGTTTGGACTAAAGAATGCTAGAGCCACCAACCAAAGAGCCATCCAAACATGCCATGGTGATCAGATCGGCGAAAACGTAGAAGCATATGTGGATGACGTGGTTGTAAAAACAAAGAACCCGGATACACTGATTGAAGACTTAAAACAAACCTTTGAGAATCTAAAAAGATGGAGATGGAAATTGAACCCAAACAAGTGTGTATTCGGAGTTCCTTCAGGACAACTACTCAGATTCTTGGTCAGTCATCACGGAATAGAAGCAAGTGCCAAGCAAATTCGAGCCATAACAGAGATGGGCCCTCCTCGAAGCGTTAAAGATGTACAAAAACTAATAGGCTGCATAGCGGCACTCAACCGTTTTATATCAAGACTCAGCGAAAAAGGGTTGCCTTTCTTTAAACTGCTAAAGAAGACAGACAAGTTTGAATGGATGGAAGAAGCCAATGAAGCTTTCAAAAAACTTAAGGCATACCTCACCTCCTCACCAGTCCTCACACCTCCAAAGAAAGACGAAGACATGATGCTATACATTGCAGCAACTTCTACTGTAGTCAGCACGACAATAGTAGTGGAAAGGGAAGAAGAAGGGCGCGTGTACAAAATACAACGCCCAATATACTACATCAACGAAGTACTGTCAGAATAAAAAAATCCGGTACCCGTATGTGCAAAAACTACTCTACGCCCTGCTGATTACTTCACGCAAGCTTCGTCACTATTTTAAAAGCCATAAGATTACCGTGGTAATAGATTTTCCACTAGGAGACATCTTACACAACAAAGATGCAACAGGACGCATATCCAAGTGGGCGGTTGAACTCGGTGCTCTCAACATCGATTTCACCCTGTGGAAAGCGATTAAATCTCAAGCCCTTGCCGATTTTATTGCCGAATGGATAGAAATTCAACAACCTGTGTCAAGCACCATCCTTGATCATTGGAAGATGTACTTTGATGGATCACTCAAGCTAGGCAGAACCAGTGCAGGCATCCTCCTAATTTCTCCAGACAGAAAACAACTAAAGTATGTCCTTCAGATATTATGGCAAGCCACCAACACTGAAGCAGAATATGAAGCTCTCATACACGGGCTAAGAGTAGCTATTACCCTTGGAATCAAGCGATTACTCGTATACGGTGACTCAGCAGTAGTCATCAACCAAGTCAACAAAGATTGGGATTGCACTAAAGAGAACATGGGTGCTTACCGTGCAGAAATCCGAAAACTTAAAAAACATTTCCAAGGATTAGAAATTCTACATATCCTGCGGGATTCCAACATTGCAGCAGATGTTCTTGCCAAGCTTGGATCCGATAGGGCAAAGGTCCCACCTAGCATATTCATAGAAGAGTTATCAGCTCCCTCTATCAAACAACCCGGTGAGACAACCACAGAACTCACAGCCAAAGGCAGCCAAATTCTGGTGATCAACACTTCATGGACATAGGTTTTTATTGATTACATCAAAGAAAATAAGTTGCCAGCGGAAAAACAGGAAGCCACACAAGTCGTTCGTAGAAGCAAGAACTACGTCCTAGTAGGGGACAAGCTATATAGAAGAGACGCATCATCAGGAGTACTACTAAAATGCGTCTCATTTGAAGAAGGCAAACAAATCCTAGACAAAATACACTCAGGTTGCTGTGAAAATCACGCCGCTTCAAGAACACTAGTCGGTAAAGCATTTCGCACTGGTTTCTACTAGCCAACCGCTTTGAAAGACGCATAAGAACTCATTAAAAGATGCAAAAGTTGTCAGATGATTGCAAGACAGACTCACATACTAGCCCACAACCTCATCTGCATCCCACCCGCTTAGCCTTTCTCCTGCTGGGGGCTGGATCAAGTAGGACCTCTCAAGAAAGCAAAGGGCAGTTTCGAGTACATCTTTGTAGCAATTGATAAGTTAACCAAGTGGATCGAATACAAACCACTAGCAAAATACAGCGCAGCCAAAGCAGTCAAGTTCATCCAAGACATCATGCACCGCTTCGGCATGCCCAATCGAATAATCACAGATTTGGGATCTCCCTTCACACCTACAGAATTTAAAAGTTGGGCATAGGATTGTGGCTTCTACATAGATTACACGTCAGTCGCACATCCAAAAGCCAACGGACAGGTAGAAAGGGCTAATGGACTCATACTAGCCAGATTGGAACCAAGACTATACGAAGAACTAGTAGACTATGGATCAAAATGGATTGAAGAATTACCCAAGGTTGTATGGGGGCTACGGACTCAAATAAGCAGAGCCACCGGATACTCACCTTTCTTCCTGGTATACGGATCAGAAGCTGTACTACCCATAGACTTGATCTGGACGTCACCAATGATAGAGCAATACGACGAAGGAGAAGCAGAACACACCCAAAGATTAGAACTCGACAGTATAGAAGAAGTTAGAGTAAACGCTACCCTGTAATCAGCAAGATACCTCCAAGGACTAAGACACCACTACAACAAGAACATCCAGTCTCGATCATTACAAATCAGAGACCTAGTACTAAGAAGAATACAAAAAACCGACGGACGCCACAAACTACTCAATCCATGGGAAGGTCCTTTTATCGTCACAAAAGTCATCGGACCAGGCACATGCAAGCTCATGACTGAAGATGGGAAAGAAGTCAACAATACATGGCACATCAGTCAGCTATGAAGATTCTACGCATAAAAACAACTCAAGGGAAAATATGTATACAAGACACAGGAGATCAATGTTCATGATCAACAAAAATAGCGCTATGTATCACTGTAACACATCAATATTCATGATCAATAAAGATGATTATCTCTCGACAAGCATTTGTCTCATGGCTCTCTCCGAGTTGTTTCTAAAATGCAAAATGGCTGAAAATATGCCTGAGCATCCCGTCCGAGAGCAAAATAGCTAAAAAGATGCTTGAGCCTATCGATGAGGGTAGCTAACAGCTAACACCCAAAATAAAACTTAAAATGGCTGAAAATACGCCTAAGCATCCTAGCCGAGAGCAAAATAGCTGAAAAGACGCTTGAGCCCGCCGATGAGGGTAGCTAACAAGCTAACACCCGAAATAAAACGCAAAATGGCTGAAAATATGCCTGAGCATCCTGGCCGAGAGCAAAATAGCTGAAAAGACGCTTGAGCCCGCCGATGAGGGTAGCTAACAAGCTAACACCCGAAATAAAACACAAAATGGCTGAAAATACGCCTAAGCATCCCGGTCGAGAGCAAAATAGCTGAAAAGATGCTTGAGCCCGCCGATGAGGGTAGCCAACAAGCTAACACCCAAAATAAAATGCAAAATGGATGAAAATACGCCTGAACATCCCGGCCAAGAGCAAAATAGCTGAAAAGACACTTGAGCCTGCTGATGAGGGTAGCTAACAAGCTAAAACCTGAAATAAAAGCAATACGACTGAAACTAAGCATGGGCTTAGACTAGAGAAATTTCAAGACAAGACCCTCCAACTACTTGTTCCAAATAGCAAGAGGCTCGGGGGCTACACTGGAGATACCCAAGAACACAAAGACCTACGTATAACGAGTTGTTTACTTGGCACAAAAGAAGGCCAGACAAGCACTCGACAGATCAGGAAAGGTTGTCAGCACAAAGATCTATATATATAACAAATTGTTTATATGAGACAGAAAAGTACTCGACAAATCAAGAAAGTTTGTCAAAATAGCGAGCAGAGTTGTTTACAAGGCTAAAACAAAAGCAAGACAAAGTACTCGGCAAGTCAAGTAACTCTAGCCAATTGGACAAATCATCCAAGGAATGAACAAGGTATCCGGGCAGAGAAGACCCTCAACAAAAATCTTCATTCAAAAGAAGCATAATGTCATATTACAAGGCATGGGCCTAAAGGTCAAATACATCAAGCCTCATCATCAGGAGAAGAGAGAACAATGTTGAGATTATCTACTATTCTGCTAGCTATGTCTTCAAGCTTAGGCTCCATCCTCTCAACGGCATCAATGTACTCTTGACTATCAGCTTCCTCTGCTATCTTGGACAAAGGAGCCACTGGAGAAAGAACCCGGACCTAGGCCAGAACATTCTTGGTACACAGTTGAGCGCACCTCTTCACAAACTCTTGGAAATGAGTCAGAATTCGAGGAATCAACTGAGCCCAAGATTGCCCGTCATCCGCTGGAGTTCAAAGAACATCGGCTACTGAACGAAAGGATTTCCACAAAGCCTTCTAGTTTTCAGTAGCCGTCGTCAACTTGCTAGACAAGTCTTCAATAGTTTTTTGGGCCTGCACATGATCTCTATCAGCTCCACGCCTAATCAACTTAGCAAGCGCGAGTTCCTCTTTAGCATAAGTAATTACCTCCTCGGTCTTGTTATGATTTATACGAACAAGAGTCTTCATTTCTTCAACGCCCTCTGAGAGCTTCTGCTTTTCAACCCAGAGAGCTAGACAAAACAGCAGACTACCTGAGAACACACCAAGGCTCTGCATCCAAGTTCTTCCTAGACAAAACAACCTGAATATATGCTCGGGGGCTGCAAAAGGAGAGGTATATAGTCTTTTCAAAAAATTCAGATTCAAGACCCTCCAACTTTTTGTTCCAAATAGCAAGAGGCTCGAGGGCTACACTTAGTGAGCGCACTTTTTTCAAAAAGCGCACGTCACTCAGAAGACTTCTTCAAGACAGCAATTTTCAAACAATATAAGATTCAAGACCCTCTAGCTCCTTGTTCCAAATAGCAAGAGGCTCGGGGGCTATACTCAGTGAGTGCCCTTTTTCCTTCGAAAAAGCACACATCACCAAGAAGACTTCTTCAAGACAAAGCTACTTCAAGGACTCCTGACAAAAAGAAGTTGGACCGAGCTATATCCGAGTTCTTTTTGACAAAGAACCTGGGTATATGCTCGGGAGCCTTTCGACGAAGAATCAGGACGATTTAAAAAAAAGACCCTCAAGCTCCTTGTACCAAACAGCTAGAGGCTCGGGGGCTACATCCAAATAGGAGTACTTTTTTCTTCAAAAAGATACACAACCACGCAAAGATCTCACGAAGCGCTGCATGGTTTCACTCAAGAAAGCACTCGGACAATGCTTGTTCCTACTCAACGAGACTTAAAGGAACAAGATGAGGCTTCCAGAACTCAACCATGAAGTGCTCGGGGGCTTGTTGGTGCGGGACCCATGGGATACCCCACAAGGAAGGGAGAAGACCTAGTCTAATTAGGATTCTTCCCCTATAATCTTAGTAGCAGTATTACTCTGTAATCTTACTAGGAACTCTCATTGTAAACCAACTAGAACCATGGCCTCCTGACTATATAAAGGAGGGCAGGGCTCCTTAGATGAGAGAGTTCAAGACAACAATTGTACGACATGACACTGGACAATCAATCCAACGCAAAGGCTAACAACCAACTGGACGTAGGGCTATTACTCGATCAGAGATCGAGGGTCTGAACCAGGATAAATCGACTATCTCTTGCGTTCACCATCGAGTTCCGCATACGCTGAAGCCCGAACATACTATCCTAGGTACCCCCGTGGCAGGCTATCCGTGGTCAAACATCGACAATGTCTTGTTTTTCTCTATCTCTCCTTTGTTCAGCCTTTTTCTTAGGATCATACTGGCTTCTTTTTCTCGTCTGAAACTGAGAAAAAGTTGTCTTCTGAGGTTAGTGCCCTAAAAATAGAGCTTGACCTCTATCGGGCTGAGATGGAGATCAAGCGTCAAACGCACCAAAGGGAGGAAAAAGCTCTCCGTGCCTAGGTGGTTGAGGCAGAAAAGCGGAGGGATGCTTGAAAGCTCTAGTTTGGTTTTGGTTAATTGATGAAACCTTAAGTGCTAACCTAGTTTATCAAAGTGATTATGAGATAGGTAGCACTATTCTAAGTGATGAAGCAATGGCGAAGATCATGACGATGGTGATGATCAAATGCTTAAACTTGGAAAAGAAGAAAGAGAAAAACAAAAGGCTCAAGGCAAAGGTAAAATTGTAGGAGCCATTTTGTTTAAGTGATCAAGACACTTAGCGAGTGTGATCACATTTAGGATCGATAGCCATACTATTAAGAGGGGTGGAACTCGTATCGAAATGCAGTTATCAAAGTGCCACAAGATGTTCTAACTCATTGCATATGCATTTAGGATCTAGTGGAGTGCTAACACCCTTGAAAATGTTTGTGAAAATATGCTAACACATGAGCGCAAGGTGATACACTTTATGGTTGGCACATTTGAGTAAGGGTTAGAAACTTCACCGGTGGAGTGTCTGCCCGTAGAGTGCGAACAGTCCAATGGTGCCACCAGCGCCCTAGATAGAAAAGACAGGGGTTCACAGAGTGACCAGACGCTGGTGGTGTAGTGACTAGACGTTGGATTCAGAGTCCAGTCAGTAGCAGTAGTGAGCATGCATCTTGGTCTTGTGACCGGACGTTGGTAGGGTGCGTCCAGTCAATGCTGATGTACGCTGACATGTGGTGCATAGTGGAGAGATTGAGTGACCGGACACTGGGTGAGTCTGGTCGTGAAAATTTGCGTTTGGAACCTTACTGGAAATGACCAGACACTGAGGTCCAGCATCTGGTCACTTTCTAACTGACACGTCCGGTCATCACTTGATCGTTGAAATCGGGTGATCGGTATTTGAAGCCAATGACACGTGGCGCACATTGCATGATCGGACGCTGAGGTCCAACGTCTGGTCAATCTGACCAGAGTGTTTGGTCGACCCATGTTTAGTGCAGTAATGAGCCCAATGGCTCTATTTCGTGGGGGCTTCTATTTAAGCCCCATGGCCGGCTCAAGCTCACTCTTTTGCATATTTTCGTTGACATAGCAACCTTGTGAGCTTAGCCAAAGCCCTCCCACTCATCTCTATCATTGATCCATCATCTTTGTGAGATTAGGAGAGAATCCAAGTGCATTGCTTGAGTGATTGCATCTAGAGGCACTTGGTATTCGTGTTACGCTGTGGATTTTGCTTGTTACCCTTGGTGGTTGCCACCACCTAGACGGCTCAGTGCAGCAGTGGAGGATCGACACGAGTTGGTGATTGTTCGTGGCCGTCTCCGGTGATTGTGAGGGGAGTTGAACCTTCCTCGGCGGAGTGCCGAAAGGTAACTCTAGTAAATTGCTCGTGTCATTGAGTTACCTCACTTGTGGGTAGGTTATTGCGGTGTCCAATTTTGTGGACGAGGTTTGTGCAACACCTCTTAGCCACCAAACCACCAAGTGTTGGTCAACACAACGGGGACATAGCGTGTTGGCAAGCACGTGAACCTCGGGAGAAAATCGGTTGTCTCTTGCCCTTTGGTATTCTCCCGGTGATTGATTTCATCTTCATCTTGTGATTGGTTCTTCCCTCTACACGGCAGTATAATCACCCTACTTACTCTTTTATATTCTTGTAAACTAGTTGTGGCAAGCTCTTTAGTGTAATTAGAATTGAGAGCTTGATTTGTTATTTAAGTTCATCTAGTGGAGCTCTTTAGTGTAGCAAGATTGAGAGCTCTTAGTGAGTAGTATCATAGCAAGTTATGTGTCTAGTAATCATTGCAACTAGAATTGTTGGATAGGTGGCTTGCAACCCTCGTAGAGCTAGAGCAAGTTTGTATTTCGCTATTTGTCTTACTAATCAAATTGCTCTAGTTGATTTATAGAATTTTAAATAGGCTATTCACCCCCCCTCTAGCCATATTAGGACCTTTCAATGCTGTTGTCCAGGAAGCCTTGAAGAATGTGGAGGCCATGAAGAATGAGTGCAATGATATTGTGGGTTCTTTTTGTTTCCTTTTGTATTAAAATTTCCCTTTCTGCTGACTTGTTTTTTGGTGCCTGGTCTAGCTCTCTGAGTTGAAAAGCAGAAGCTCTCGGAGGGTATTGAGGAAATGAAGATACTTGTTCGCAATGTCACAATAGGGCTGAAGAGGTAATTACTCATGCTGAAGAAGAACTCACGCTTGCTAAGTTGATTAGGCGTGGAGCTGATAAGGATCTTGTGCAGGTCCAAAAAACTGTTCAAGTCTTGAATGGCAAGTTGGCGACGGCTACTGAGAACTGGAATGCTTGGTGGAAATCATTTCAGTCAGTAGCCGATCTTCTCTGGACTCCAGCAGATGATGGTTAATCTTGGGCTCAGTTTATTCCTCAAGTTCTGACTCATTTCCAGGAGTTCGTGAAGAGGTGTGCCCAACTATGTACCAAAAATGTTCTTGCCCAGGTCCGAGTTCTTGCTCCGAAGGTGCCTTTGTCCAAGATTGCAGAGGAAGCCAAGAGTCAAGAATATCTGGATGCCGTTGAAAAGGTGGAGTCTGAGGTCGAAGACTTAGCTAGGAGGATTGTGGATAATCTTAATATTGATATTTCTTCTCCTGATGACGATGCTTGATGTAATTGACCTTTGTACTCCAGCCTCTGTAATAAGGTATTATACTTCTTTTTGAATCAAGATTCTTTATTTTTGCTAATGTCTTCTTTGCCTGGATGTCTTTGATTTTGTCAAGTGCTTGTCAGGCTTTCGTCTGCGCCGTGTAAACAACTCGGTATTTGAAGATCGTTGTCTTGATAAACTTTCTTGATTTGTCGAGTGCTTGTCTGGCTACCATGTAAACAACTCAGGTTAAGTAGATCTTTGTCCTGACAACCTTTTTGTTCTTGTTATTACTGAAAATACCTAGGACCAATGATCTCAAGTAGACTTAGGACCAGCGATCTCAAGTATCTTTAACTTCTTCTTTTTAGTTTGCTTCACTCGAGATGTGGCCAACATTTGGCTCTTTCCCTGGTTGTGAAGACATCTTAGGATTGGTTTGGGTGTTAGCTTATTAGCTACCCTCATCGATGGGCTCAAGCATCTTTTTCAGCTCTTTTGCTCTTGGTCAGTATGCTCAGGCATAATTTCAGTCATTTTGCTTTTTGGTTTGGGTGTTAGCTTATTAGCTACCCTCATCGGCGAGATCAAGCATCTTTTCAGCTCTTTTGCTCTCGGCCGGTATGCTCAGACATAATTTTAGCCATTTTGCTTTTTGGTTCGGGTGTTAGCTTATTAGCTACCCTCATCGGCGGGCTCAAGCATCTTTTTTTAGCTCTTTTGCTCTCGGCCAGTATGCTTAGGCATAATTTTAGCCATTTTGCTTTTTGGTTCAGGTGTTAGCTTATTAGCTACCCTCATCGGCGGGCTCAAGCATATTTTCAGCTCTTTTGCTCTCGGCCGGTATGCCCAGGCATAATTTTAGCCATTTTGCTTTTTGGTTCGGGTGTTAGCTTATTAGCTACCCTCATCGGCGGGCTCAAGCATCTTTTCAACTCTTTTGCTCTCAGCCGGTGTGTTTAATGAAAACAACTCAGGAAAAGTCATAATAAGACATATGTTGTCGAGGAACACCATCTTTATTGATCATGAATGTTTACATGCTTATTGAAAACAACTGGGGGAAAGCCATAATAAGACATATGTTGTCGAGGAACACCATCTTTATTGATCATGAATGTTGATCTCTTGTGGCTTGTATATATATTCTTCCTTGAGTTGTTTTTCATGCGTAGAATCTTCTTAGTTGGCTGATGTGCCATGTAGTGTTGACTTCTTTTCCATCTTTAGTTATCAACTTGTACGTGTCTAGTCCGGTGACTTTTGTGACAATAAAAGGACTTTCCCATGGACTGAGTAGTTTATGGCGTCCGTCAGTTGTTTGTATTCTTCTTAGTACTAGATCTCTGATTTGGAGTTATCGAGGCTAGGTATTCTTGTTGTACTGGCGTCTTAAACCTTGGAGGTATCTAGCTGATTGAAGGGTAGCATTTACTCTAACTTCTTCTGTACTATCGAGTTCTAATCTTCGGGTGTGTTTTGCTTCTCCTTCGTCATATTGTTCTATCCTTGGTGATGTCCAGATTAGGTCGACAAGTAGTATGACTTCTGATCCATAAACTAGGAAGAAAGGTGAGTATCTAGTGGCTCTGCTTATTTGAGTTCATAGCCCCCATACTACTTTGGGTAATTCTTCAATCCATTTGGATCCATAGTCCACTAGTTCTTCATACAATCTTGGTTTTAATCCGGCTAGTATGAGTCCATTAGCCCTTTCTACCTGTCTGTTGGCTTCTGGATGTGCGACTGATGCGTATTCTATGCCAAAACCGCAATCCTGTGCCCAACTTTGGAATTCTATAACTGTAAAGGGAGAACCCAAATCTATGATGATTCAATTGGGCATGCCGAAGCGGTGCATAATGTCTTGGATGAACTCGACTACTTTGGTTGCGCTGTATTTTGTGAGTGGTTTGTATTCAATCCACTTGGTGAACTTGTCGATTGCTACAAAGATGTACTCGAAACCACCCTTTGCTTTCTTGAGAGGTCCTACTTGATCCAGCCCCTAGCAGGAGAAAGGCCAAGCGGGAGGGATGCAGATGAGATTGTGAGCTGGTATATGAGCTTGTCTTATGAACATTTGACAACCTTTGCATTTTCTGACGAGTTCTTCTACATCTTTCAAAGCGGTTGGCCAGTAGAGTCCGATGCGGAATGCTTTGCCGACTAGTGTTCTCAAAGCGGCATGATTTCCACAGCAACCTGAGTGTATTTCGTCTAAGATCTCTTTGCCTTTTTCAAACGAGACATATTTTAGGAGTACTCCTAATGATGCGGCTCTTCTATACGGCTTGTCCCCTACTAGGATGTAGTTCTTGCTTCTGCTAACAACTCGGGTAGCCTCCGCTTTATCTGCTGGCAACTTATTCTCTTTGATATAATCGATAAAAACTAGGTCCATGAGGTGGTGATTACCAAAATCTATGTGTCTTTAGCTGGGAGTTCAGGGGTTATCTCACCAGGTTGTCTGATAGAGGGAGCTGATAACTCCTCTATGAATACGCCGGGTGGGACCTTCGCCCTGTCCGATCTGAGCTTGGTGAGGATGTCTGCTGCAATATTAGAATCGCGCAGGACATGTAGAATTTCTAATCCTTGAAAATGTTTTTTGAGTTTTCATATTTCAGCATAGTAAGCGCCTATGTTTTCTTTGGTACAGTCCCAATCTTTGTTGACTTGGTTGATGACTACTACCGAATCGCCGTATACGAGTAATCGCTTGATTTTGAGGGTAATTGGTACTCAGAGCCCATGGATGAGGGCTTCATATTCTGCTTCATTGTTTGTAGCTTGCCATAATATCTGAAGGACATACTTGAGTTGTTTTCTGTCTAGAGAAATGAAGAGAATGCCTGCACCGGCTCTGCCTAGCTTGAGCGATCCATCAAAGTATATCTTCCAATGGTCAAGGATGATATTTGACATAGGTTGTTGAATTTTTGTTCACTCAGCAACAAAATCGGTAAGGGATTGAGATTTAATTACCTTTCGTGGGGTGAAATCGATATTGAGAGCACCAAGTTCAACTACCCACTTAGATATGCACCCTGTTGTGTCTTTATTGTGTAGGATGTCTCTGAGTGGGAAATCTATCACCATAGTAATCTTGTGGCTTTCAAAATAGTGGTGAAGCTTGCGTGAAGTGATTAGGAGGGCGTAGAGTAGTTTTTGCACATGTGGATGCCGGATTTTTTATTCTGACAGTACTTCGCTGATGTAGTATACGAGGCATTGTACTTTATATATGCGTCCTTCTTCTTCTCTTTCTATGACTATCGTTGTGCTGATCATAGTAGAAGTTGCCACGATGTATAACATCATGTCTTTGTATTTCTTTGGAGGTGTGAGAATGGGCGAGGAGGTGAGGTATGCCTTAAGTCTTTTGAAAGCTTCGTTGGCTTCTTCTGTCCACTTGAACTTGTCTGTCTTCTTTAGTAGTTTAAAGAAAGGTAAACCTTTTTCGCCGAGTCTTGATATGAAACGATTGAGGGCCGCCATGCCGCCTGTTAGTTTCTACACATCTTTAACACTTCGAGGAGGGCCCATTTCTGTTATGGCTTGAATTTGCTTGGCGCTAGCTTTGATTCCACGATGACTGACCAAGAATCTGAGTAGTTGTCCTAAAGGAACTCCGAATACACACTTGTTTGGGTTCAATTTCCACCTCCACCTTTTTAGGTTTTTGAAGGTTTGCTTTAAGTCTTCAATTAGTGTGTCCGGGTTCTCTGTTTTCACTACTATGCCATCCACGTATGCCTCTATGTTTTCACTGATCTAATCACCAAGGCATGCTTGGATAGCTCTTTGGTATGTGGCACCAGCATTCTTAAGTCCAAACGATATGGTATTGTAGTAGTAGGCACCGAACGGAGTGATGAAAGATATCTTGCTCTGGTCTTGTTCCTTTAATGTGATCTGGTGATATCCTGAATAACAATCAAGAAAGGATAATAGGGCAGATCCTACTGTTGAATCAACTATCTGATCAATGCGTGGTAGCCCGAATGGATCTTTCGGGCAGTGTTTGTTGAGATCTGTGTAGTCGACGTAGATGCACCACTCATCCGTATTCTTTTTTTGTACTAGAACTGGGTTTGCTATCCAATCTGGATGAAGGATTTCTCTGATGAATCCGTCTGCCATTAGCTTTGTGATTTCTTTTTTAATTGCTGCCTTCTTGTCGGGTGAGAATCATCATAGCCGCTATTTCACAGGCTTGGAGCCTTCTTTGATATCGATTCTGTGCTTAGCCAACTCTCTTGGGACACCTAGCATGTCGGTCGGCTTCCAAGCGAAGATATCTTTGTTGTCCCAAAGAAAGTTGGTGAGCGCGAGTTCCTATTTTGCCGAGAGGTGGGCACTGATGGTTGCCGTTTTGGAGGGATCACTGGTGCCCAAGTCAATTTGCTTGACATTGGCTTCTTTAGGTGGTGCGAGGATGGTAGGCTTTTTAGCTGGTATCTCTAGTTCTTCTGGGCTCATTTCTATGGCAATAGTGGCTATTTCTTTTCTACCATTGGTGGCTTACGCTTTGGCTGCAATTTAAATTGCCTAAACATCGTAGTCAAAAGCGCGCTTCAAATCACTTCGAAGGGAAAGGACATCGTTAGGCCCTGGCATCTTAAGCAATAAGTACGGGTAATGCGATATTGCCATGAATTTTGCTAGTGCTAGGCGCCCAAGGATTGCGTGATATGATGAATCGAAGTCTGCAACTTCAAACTTGATGAACTTTGTTCGGTAGTTTGAGGGAGTTCCAAAAGTAACTAGTAGAGTGATGTGTCCAAGTGGCATGGTTGCCTTGCCGGGTACTATCCCATAAAAAGGGGTGCTCATTGGTATAATCATCCTGGTGAGTTGTAGTCCCATTTTCCTTAGCGTTTCTGAAAAATGATGTTGAGTCTGGCTCCTCCATCGATCAGTACTTTTGTGACAGTCATACTGGCGATAGTTGGATCTAGAACCAGTGGGTAATGGCCTATGTTTCCTATGCTAGTCCATTGGTCTTCTCTTGAAAACTGGATTGGATACTATGACCAATTGAGATATCTTGGAGTAGCCAGTTCTGCTGCCATGATGGTTCATAGAGCTAGCTTTTCTTGATGTTTGCTTCTGAAATCTAGGGCCCCAGCGAAGATCACTGCTACTGTTCCCCTAGATTTTTAGAATCCCTTGTCTTCGTGGTTGTCTTCATCTTTTTTCTGATTGTCTTCTTTAGTGTTTACCTTATTATCTTTTCTTGTGTATAAATCATTGAAGGTGTAGCAATTTTCGATGGTGTGATTTCCTTTAGGGTGTCAGATGCAATGCATGTTTTCAATATCGTCATACCTTCTGGGTTTGAAAAACTTCTTTGATTTGTTAGCCACCGCTACGGTGTTGTCTTGTCCATGTTTTCTTTCCTGATGTCTGATGTTTCTATGATTTTGCTTGTCCGGGTTGTCTCGGTTGTTTCTATCTGGGAACCTTTCTCGTGTCTTCTCCTCTGTAGTAATCATCTTTTCTACTATGGGTCTGAACTCTTCATTGTTTCTTGGATTTTCTTTGCAAAAGTCCTGAAATTGCCACCTAGCCACGATTTCGTGAGAGAAAGCTTTGATTACTTCTTGTTCAATGATGTCATATACTTGAGCACATAGTTTGCCAAATCGTCGATAGTAATCTCTAAGACTTTTGCCCCCTTTGTGCTTTAGTCCTTTTAATTCTGCGTGGGTGATGGGGTGCATAATGATACCCATGAAATTCTCATAGAAAACTCTTTGCAAGTCCTCCCAATTTCTGATTGACCCTAGACTTAATTTGTCGAACCATTGGAGGGGCATGGTTTCTAGGGCCATGGGAAAGAACAAGGTCTTCATATCGTCGTCTCCTCTGGCTAGTTCAATCGACTGCGAGTAAATTCTGAGCCACTGCCTTGGTTCAGTCTTGCTATCATATTTAGAGTGGTTAGACGGCTTGAACTTATGAGGTAGTCGTATTGAAGCAAGTCTGTTTGCAAAATAGGGGAATCTATCGTGCGTTTCGGCTTCTTTATATTCTGATTCGGCACCTCCTTCCTGCCAACTGTCATTTTGGTGAGAGTAGTTCTGCAGGGATGTCTGAATGGGAGCTTTGCTTCTGATCTTCCTTGATTGTTCGATTTGGTAGTTTTGACTATGGTCCCTTCTACTTTCTCTATTGTGACTTCCACTTGGTCTAAGTCTCTCGAAAGCGAACTTCCTTTGATTTTGATCTTCCTTCCTATGAGATATTGACCTGGCAGGTAGTCTTGAGTGGGTCCTTCCATCATGCGTCCTTAGGGCTGCTGACTGGAGGAGGTCCTGGAGCTGCTCCTGTTTTTCACTAGGAAGTGATGTCGCTCTGAGTTCTTCTAGTGCTTCTCGGATTCTATTGTAGGGTGTATTAGCTGCACGTCTTTCTTCGACTTCTTGTTCTAATTTTCTTCTATCGTACTCAGCCAGATCTGACTCATATTTGACCCAAGCTTCCTTGCGCTGCCTAGCACGGCGTTGGCATCCTTGTTTCAATTTGTTTCTTCTTTCTTAGGCTTGCTTCTGATTCTCGGTCTCACCATCGTGCCCCTGGATAAAGGGTGATATGTTGGACTCAGATTCATCCGATGACCTGATGTCAGGTGCTTCTGGGGGGACCAATGGTGATCAAGGATGGCGAACCATGAATACTTCTCATGCGTGAATTGTTATGTTATTGGTGTTGGTTTCCACACTATCGGAGTTGTTGATGACTTTAGTAGAGCCTTCAAGGTCATAAATCGAGTCTCCTTCTTGGTAGGGTAGAATTGCCGTCGTCATCATACCGACTAGTTGGGTACCGTTGTCCTCAGGAATAGAACCTGGCCAGTGGATGATGCAGTCTTGAGATGTTATAGTCAGTACGAGACCTTCTTGAGCTCCTTTTAGTGGCATTCTAAGCACCAGATCGAGGGATCCTTCAGGCCATTCCTGATAAGATTTTGCCATGTTGTGGAGTCCAAACGGAAAAGGACCTGACTTCTTGAAAGGACTCTGAGTGTATTCTAAGTTATTTTCTTGATAGGCCGAGGCCACATTCTAGAGCCCCGCTGGAAAAGAATTTGGTTTCTCGAAAGAACTTGGTAAAGACTCCATCTCAGATGTGGAGCCTGAGTTTGAGTTGGATGCGCAAAGCCACGAAATCTGAGTTGGATCGGACATCACGAGCTATACGAATCTTCTGATGAGTTGATCTATCGTAGTCGCCGAAATAGAAAGGTCTTCAAGGTGATCCAAATCTTCAAGGAGACGACTTTAGAGCTTGCCATCGTCGCTTGCCTCGCAGATCCACGAATCGAAGATGAAGGTTGATCCCGTCGAGAAGATCATGTTGTCGAGGTCCATCGAGCTCTCGGATGCAAATTTGCCAAAAGCCCATACCTGGCGTGCCAGCTGTCGATGTTTCACCACCGATAGCCTACTATGGGGGTACCTGGGGCAGTTTGTTCGGGCTTCAGCGTATGCAAAACTCGATGGTAAACGCAAGAGACAGTCGATTTATCCTGGTTCAGACCCTCGATCATGATCGAGTAATAGTCCTACGTCCAGTCGGCATTAGCCTTTGTGTTAGATTGATTGTCCCCTCTTCTTCTTTCTCCCAGGAACCTCGTCCTCCTTTATATAGTCTGGAGGTCAAAGTCCTAGTCGGTTTACAATGAGAGTTCCTAGTAGGATTACAGAATAATGCTACTACTAAGATTACATGGAAGGAATCCTAGTTAGACTAGATCTTCTCCCTTCCTTGTGGGGTATCTTATGGGTCCCGTATCAACACCACCCTTCTCATTAGGCTTGTCGTGGTCAAGTGAGAGTTTGTGTTTGTTACTCTTGGTGATCACCATCACCTAGACGGCTTGGTGATGATTGGGAGTTTGGTGATCATTCGGCGGAGCTTGTGGATGACCCAACTCAACTTGTGAGCGGTTATGGGTGATTCACCACGATGGAGTGTCGAAAAATCAACCTATAGAGAGCACTTGATCCTTGCGCGGATCAAGGGGAAGCTACACCCTTGCGCGGGTGCTCCAACGAGGACTAGTGGGGAGTGGCGACTCTCCGATACCTCGGCAAAACATTACCGCGTTCCTCCTTCTCTCTTTACTTTAAGCATTTATTTTGAGCAATTCAATTTTTATCTTTACATTCATAGAATTGCCATACTAGAGTAGGATTGGAACTTAGGTTGCAAAACTTTTGTGCGGTAGAACATTAGAAACACATTCTAGGCACAAGGGGTGAAGTGGGCTAAGTGTAGGTTTTAATTATTGCAAAGAATTTTAGAATTTGCTCAATTCAACCCCCCCCCCCCCTCTTGGGCATCTTGATCCTTTCAATTGGTATGAGAGCCTTGTACTCATGTATTTAGGCTTAACCGCCTAGAGAAAGATGTCTCACGGGGTGGGTCCTCTTATCTTTGAGGGAGATGATTTTCCTTATTGGAAAATCCGCATAGAGGCGTAGTTAGAAGCTCTAGATGTTGAAATACTTAGAGCCGTCTCACAAGAATTCCCAAAACCTCAGGATCCCATGCACCTTCAAGGCAATGAAGTGAACTATGAAAAATGAAATGCAAAGGCTAGAAACACCATCTTTAGAGGCCTTTGCCAAGATGTGTTTAACCGAGGTGAGGAACCACAAGGACACCCATACACTATGGTCGAACATTTGTGCGCTCCATGAGGGAACTAAGAGCGAGCGTGAGGAACGTTATCATCTCGTAATGAAAAAGCTTAATTCTTTTGAGATGCTTCCTAAAGAGAGTGCTAATGAAATGTACTTACGCTTGAATGTTCTTGTAGAGAAAGTCATTGGGCTTCAACTCACTCAAATGCAACCATCCGATGTTGTAAGAAAAATCTTGAGTGTCCTCCCCATTGATAAATATGGGCATATTGTGACCGTGCTTCATCAAGGCAATCTTTCCACCACTACACCGACTCAAATCTTGAGAAAGATCAATGATCATGAGATATACATGCACATCACACCACAAGATGACTCATTCTCTACCAAGAAGAAAGACAAAGACTTGACATTCAAGGCTAGCCAAGAGAAGGGCAAAGCAAGAATTGAGTATGAGAGCTCAAGTGATGATGAAGTTGATGATGCAAGTCTTGCTCTCATGGTGAGAAGAACCGCCAAGATGATAAAGAAGCTCAACAAGAATGGCATCAAGTTTGATGGCAAGAAAAAGAAGTTCTTCATTAGCACTAGAAGGAAGCCAACAATTGAGGAGAACTTGGTCATCTAGCTCATCAATGCACCAAGCCCAAGAAACACAAGTACAAGAAGTACAAGGGCAAGAAAGATGACTCAAGTGATGAAGATAATGATAAGAAGAAGAAAAACAAGCCATACAAGAAGAAAGATGGCAAGAAGGACTTCCACAAGAAGAAGAAAAATGGGAAGGCATACATCGTCGGTGATTAGCTCATGGACATTGATTCATATAGTTGCTTATTCGATGATGATAATGACAACGAGAAGGTGGCCGCCATTGTGATTGACTCTTCATCATCTTCATCGACACCACTGCCATCATCCTCTACACACCTATGCCTTATGGCCAAGGGTGAACGAAAGGTATCAAATGATGATGATAGTAGTGGTGATGATCATGCTAACAATAATGATAGTGATAGTGATAGTGATGATGAAGAATTTGAATCACCTTCATACGATGATCTTGTCAAATTGCTAAACCAATACATTAAGATCATTAGAAAGATTAGAGCTAAGAATAAAAAACTAGAAGCTAAGAATGATTCTCTTTTAGCTAAATGTGATGTAGCGGAAAAGGCTAGTGTTGAGCTTAGAGAAGTAAATGATGCTATGTCATCCAAACTCAAGGAGCTCAAATCTTCTAAGAAAGAGCTTAATGATAAACTTGAGGGGATACATAAAGAGCTCATCACTAGCTACAAAATGCTAAAAGAAGAATATATAACTCTCAAGATCAATCATGATAATCTTGTTATCGCTCAAGAATTTTATCCAATGAGCCACATGATGCTACTAACGATGTTGTTAAGATGATATAGCTACATCAGTGATGATTTAATTGTTGAGAGCATTGAGCAAGGATCTAGTGACAAAGGCAAGCAAGTTGTTGAAACCAACAACTATGATGAGTATGTCAAGCTCAAGCATGATAATGAAAAGCTCAAGAAAGATCTTGAAGAGCTCAAAACCACCAACACTATAGTGTTAGAAACTTTTGATCATGATAGTGATTTGATTCTACAGAATAAGAAGCTCAAAGAAGAGAACAAGAGACTCAAGAAAGAAAAAAATGATGATGTGCTCAAAGAAGAGAACAAGAAGCTCAAGTTGGAAAAAGAACATCTCAAGATTGGATTGAGCAAGTTCACAAGAGGCAAGCATCTTCAAAGTGAGTTACTAATAAACACCGTCATAAAGATGGATAGAAGTGGCATTGGGTACTTGGCAAACCAAGAGAAGAAGGCTCAAGCTCAACAACAACAACACAAGTCAAAGCCAAAGCCAAAGAGGTGTTTTGAGTGTAGACAAGAAGGTCACTTTGCCCATGAGTGTCAAACTCCACCACCACAACACTTGCCCAAGCATGCTAGACCCTTTGCTTTCAATGCTCATTACATGCTTAGAAAGGACTCTAATGGAAAGATGAAAGTTATGTTCTTAGGACCTCCCAACAAGAATAGGCCTCAAAAAATTTGGGTAGCAAAGTCACTTGTTGAGAAAATGAAGAGCCCTCAATAAATTTGGGTTCCTAACCAAGCTTGATCTCTTGTGTGTAGGTGAACTACAAGACCGGTGGAAGTTATTGGGTAATTGATAGTGGTTGCACACAATGTATGACCGGTGATCCTTGTATGTTCACCTCACTAGATGAAGAAGTAGATGGACAAGAAAGAATCACATTTGGAGATAATTCAAAGGGCAACGTTAAAGGATTAGGCAAAGTGGCAATATTAAATGATCATTCAATATCAAATGTGCTATATGTTGCTTCATTGAGCTTCAACTTGCTATCCGTTGGTCAATTATGTGATCTTGGCTTTCAATGCCTATTCACCAAGAAGGAAGTGGTTGTATCTAAGAAGGATGATGATCAAGTGATATTCAAGGGATTTAGATATAATAACCTATATCTAGTGGATTTCACCTTCGAAGATGCTAACTTGAAGACTTACCTATTCACTAAAACATCACTTGGGTGGCTATGGCATAGAAGACTTGCTCATATTGGGATGAGCTCACTCAAGAAGCTAATGAAGAATGAATTGGTGAGAGGGTTGAAGGATGTGAAATTTGAGAAGGACAAGCTTTATAGTGCATGTCAAGCCGGCAAGCAAGTTGCAAGTACTCATCCTACAAAAGCTTTCATGTCAATAACAAGAGTGTTAGAGCTCCTTCACATGGACTTATTTGGATCAACAACATACAAGAGTTTGGGAGGAAATCTTTATTGTCTTGTGATTGTTGATAACTACTCTAGATACACATGGGTATTCTTCCTTCATGATAAATTCGAAGTGGCATCATGTTTCAAAAAGTTTGCCAAGAGATCACAAAATAAGTTTGAGGTGAAGCTCAAGAAGATTAGAAGTAATAATGGGAAAGAATTTGACAACACAAACATTGAAGCCTATTGTGATGAAGTTAGAATCAAACATGAGGTCTCCGCAACATATACTCCTCAACAAAATGGTATAGTTGAGAGAAAGAACCATACATTAATCACACTAGCAAGAACAATGCTTGATGAGTACAACACACCTGAAGCTCTATGGGCCGAAGCTATCAACACCGCATGCTATGCATCCAACCGTCTATTCCTTTAAAAGTTTATTGGCAAGACACCTTATGAGTTGCTCAATGGGAAGAAGCCAGACGTCTCCTTCTTTAGGGTGTTTGGTTGCAAATACTACATCTACAAGAAGAGGCAACACCTAGGGAAGTTTCAAAAATATTGTGATATTGGTTTTCTTGTTGGTTACTCATCAAAGTCCAAAGCATATCGAGTATTTAATTATGCCACCGGCTTGGTTGAAGAAATATATGATGTGGAATTTGATGAAGCTAACGGCTCCCAAGGAGCACATGAGAATCTTGATGATGTAGGTGATGAACCATTGAGGGAGGCTATAAAGAACATTCTGGTTAGAGACATCAAGCCTAATGATAATGAAGATGATGTATAAGTGATCAATCCACCTTCTTCATCAAATGTGCCACAAGATGGTGATAAAGATGGAAGAGTATAAAATGAAGATACTCAGGTCTCCAATGATCAAATGGTGGCACAAGCACAAGATGTTGATGCTCCACAACCTCTTCCTCAAGTGGTTGATAGAAGAAACTCACCTCTACTACAAGCTCATCCACAAGATCTCATCATAGGGAGTCCATCAAAGGGTGTAATGACTCAATCTCAAAAACTTGCTTTGTTTATTGAATATCACTCTTTTGTCTCTTGCTTTGAGCCTACTAAGGTAGAAGAAGCTCTTCAAGATCTAGATTGGATAAACGCCATGCATGAAGAGTTGAACAACTTCACTCGCAATGAAGTTTGGACTCTTGAAGAGCGACCATAAGGTGCAAGAGTCATTGGAACAAAGTGGGTGTTCTACAACAAGTAAGATGATCAAGGTATTATTGTGAGGAATAAGGCAAGACTAGTTGCAAAGGGGTTCTCTCAAGTTGAAGGGTTGGATTTTGGAGAGACCTTTGCACTGGTTGTAAGACTAGAAGCCATTCGTATCCTCCTTGCATATGCATCACATCATGAAATAAAACTATATCAAATGGATGTGAAAAGTGTATTTTTAAATTGCTTTATAAATGAACTAGTCTATGTTGATCAACCTTCCAGATTTAAAGACCTTAGATATCCTAATCATGTTTATAGGTTGTCCAAGACGCTATATGGGCTTAAGCAAGCCCCAAGAGCTTGATATGAGCGTCTTCGGGATTTTCTCATTGAGAAGGGCTTCACCATTGATAAGATCGACACCATACTATTCACCAAAAAGCTTGATGGATATATCTTCATTTGTCAAGTATATGTTGATGATATCATCTTTGGATCATTAAATAAAGATTCTTGCAAAGAGTTTGGTGAATTGATGTTGAAGGAGTTCGAGATGTCTATGATTGGAGAGCTTACATTCTTTCTTGGTTTTCAAGTCAAGAAAATGAGAGAAGAGATTTTCATCTCTCAAGAAAAGCATACCAAGGATCTTCTCAAGAGGTTCAATATGGATGAATATAAGCCAATCAAAACACCAATGCCATCTAATGGACATCTTGACCTAAATGAGGGAGGTAAAACGATTGATCAAACTCTCTACCGCTCTATGATTGGTAGCTTGTTATATTTAACCACATCTAGGCCCGACATCATATTTAGTACCGTGTGCTAGATTTCAAGCTAATCCTAAGAAAGCTCATTTGATTGCCATTAAAAGAATCCTTAGGTATCTTAAACACACACCAAGTATTGGCCTTTGGTATCCCAAAGGAGCTAGATTTGAATTAGTTGGCTACTCTGATTTGGATTATGCTGGTTGCAAAGTTGATAGAAAAAGCATATCTGGAGGGTGCCATTTGCTTGGTTGATCACTTGTGTCTTGGTCCTCCAAGAAGCAAAATAGTGTGGCTTTATCCACCATCGAAGCAGAATACATTGCCACGGGTGCTTGTTGTGCACAAATACTTTACATGAAGCAAACTTTGCTAGACTATGGTGTAGTTCTAGAAAAAGTATCTCTTTTGTGTGACAATGAGAGTGCGGTAAAACTTGCTAATAATCCGGTTCAACACTCTCGCACCAAGTACATAGATATCCGTCATCACTTTCTTAGAGATCATGTTGCTAAGAATGATATTTCACTAGAAGGAGTAAGGACCGAGGATCAATTGGCGGATATCTTCACTAAACCGCTAGATGAGGCAACATTTTATCGGTTGAGGAATGAGCTCAATGTGCTTGATTTTAGCAACTTCACTAGAAAATGAGCTTGTGTTGTCCTTTGTGTTGCATTGTAATATACAACATGTTTACTTTGTGGTAATGCACTTAGGGCTTGTCTAACATGGTTAAGATAACCGCCGAAAAGCGTGTAAAGCTTAACCTTGGATCAAACTTGACAAGCAACTAGAATTACTTTCAAGTATTGCATTGCATATACATGCATGTTGTTTTGTCGTTTCTCTCCAATCACCCTTTTATTGCCTATTTTCTTAAAAAGAATTATAGCCTAAGAAAAAATACTTTATTAAATTTGGGGGTTTGAGAGAGGTCTTATTTGGGTCTTATTAAAGTTGGGACTTGATTAGGAACAGGTAGCACGAAGGAACTTTGAAGATTTTCTGAAAAAGAGTGACCGGACGCTGCACCGAACTCTGAAGTCCAGCGTCTGGTTAGTTCACAGGAGGTGAACCATTGCTGCGAAGGAGTGACCGAACGCTGAAACGGTTCTTACCCTGCGTCCGGTCAGATGGCGTTCCTGCGTCTGGTCAAGCGAAGGAGATTTTCACCAGGTGGACCGGACTCTGGCTGCGTCCGATTGGGGTTAACCGGACGCGTCCAGTCGTGACTTGGGAGATTTTGGACCTCTCTATTGTCGACCGGACTCCAAATGGCAGCGTCCAATCATTGCCATCGGAGCGTCCGGTCAGTAGAGAACGTACGGGTTTCCAACTCTTTTCTCCATTTCCTTTTGTCACGGGTGGGCCACCTCTTATAACCGTCGCCGCAATTTGACCTAATCCCCATCTCGCAACCTCACCGCACCGACATCGCCCGCACCCATGCCCCAGACGCGCCGCCGCACCTGCATCATGCCCTAGCCGCGCTGCCTCCAGCGTCGCTTCCTACGCCACTGTGCCACGCCGACCTCGCCTGCGCCCGCATTCGAGATGGCAGAGGATGCAGCAGCCAGCAGGGGGGCGAGGGAGTGCCAGCGAGCGTGGGACGGACAGCCAAGTCGAGTGATGGTGACGGATGAAAGCAAGGGGAGGAGGATGAGACAGAAACGAAAACGGAAACGGAAGGTCGGAAGCTTACACGATGTGCTTGGGGTTCCAGAGGATGGCGTAGGTGTGGAAGTCGGCGATGGCGTCGAACCAGAGCGAGTGGCGCATCTCTCGACCGTCGATGCCATTGTGGTACATGTTGGTCTGGATGATGTAGGGCTCCCCGCTGCGGTTGCCTAGGAACTCGAAGTCTAGCTCGTCGCGCAGGGGCGCCGCGTCCACGTCGGAGCACATCTGCTGACTGACGGCAGAGGCTACCTTTTGGCATCGTTGAGTGCTGACGGACGATCCATCTTTGACCGATCAAGCATTATTACTTGTCTTGTTTTCGAGGTAGAGGTACCAGGTCTGCCCGTCGGTGGAGGTCTTGACGTGGTCCTCGGCTCCCATGATCTCAAAGTTGTCGCCGAACAACGCCGCCGCAGCGGACGCGCCGTGGCAGCAGGACGATAGCACCACCGCGACGGCGGCGGCCGCGAGAGGAAGAAGAAGCATGCCCGCCCACGGATGCCGCGGCGGCCCCGTCATTGGTCTGTTGCGGGCCGGACGAGGGAGACGGCGGATCGAGCTGGCCACCGATCAGAGAGGCAGAGGAGAGGAGAGGAGAGTGATCGAGTAGTGAAGCTGTGTGGGTTGCTAGCTGGCACTGGCAGATGCTGCCTTCTGGGTCGGGGCAAAGCACGAGGCGGCCTTGCGTCTTATCTATCAGAGAATCAGATGGGCAGGAGCGCGTTTGTTTAGGCTAACTGCGGGTTTAAAGTTGTGGGCGGGCCTCAAGAAGCGTGCAGCAAATTTGTGTCTCTCTGTTTTTTCTTTTCCTCTTTTCTCAACTGGACTGGACAGCTACACGGCTCGTTGCGGCTTGGCCGTGTCTGCATGCGTGCGCGATTTTTTTTTAATTTTAACCTTTTTTTTGTAAAATAATTTTAAATCTAACACTGTTTTTTTTAACTAACACTTTTAGACGCACCTATTGTCATGGCGCGGCGCCGCGCCATGCATGGTGGCACGATAGGAGGGTGACGTGGTGAAGACCGGGGCCGCTGACCGGTGACATGGCAGGGTTTGCCGCGCCACTGATCTTGGTGCGTCACTGACGCGCTACGGAGCATGGCGCGGCAGGATCAGATAAATATTGTCCGCGAGCCGCCCCTACCCCCGAGCCACCCGCCCTGCCTCTGCCTGCCGGCCATGTCCGAAGCGCCGCCGCTGCAGCGCCCGCAGCGCCTGTCGCCGCCGTGCCTGCACATCGACCGTTGCGCCTGCCCGCACGCACGCACGCCGCGCGGAGCCCCGCCGGCTGCCCGCCCACGCCGCACGCGCCCGCTGCGCCCGCCCACTCCAGCCGCGCCACGAACGCCGACGCGTCACGGCCACCGGCCGCTCGCCCGCCGGCCGCCCGCCCGCCCGCTCATATCAAGGTAGGCTCTCTCGATTTCATGTTATTATGATTGTTATTTTAGTTAGGGTTAGTGATTTAGGATAGTTAGCGTAGTGAATTTGTTATGATTTGTTAGTGATTTAGGGTAGTGATTTAGAATTTATTAGGATAGTGATTTAGAATTTGTTAGTGATTTAGGATAGTTAAGGTTTGGTTAGGTACTTAGGGTTTAGGGATTGATTTTGGGTTTAGGTTAGGTAGTTTTGGTTAGGTAGTTAGGGTTTAGGTTACTGTTAGTTAGGATTTTGAGTTTAGGGATTGATTGTTGGTACTTAGTGATGCGTGATACGATGATTTAGATGACTTGATGAAGTTTTGTCAAATACTTATTTTTCTAGTGAAGTTGTTTAATATGTCTGTTAATGTTACTTTAATATATACATGTGCTTTTATATTGTATTCGTATTGCATAACAAGTAGTTCAAATTTTGTAATGCTACATAATGTTAATTTGAATACTCTAACCCTTTGTTTATCAATTTGTAACAGGATGGCCCCTTCCACGCAACACCTGTTGTATCCTATTCTTAAGGTGGAGTACGACGATCAGCACCGAGCACACATCTTGAGTGACACCGACGCACAGGTGGCCTTGCCTACTTTGAGGCCCCACGTGCACACTAGGGCACACCAGTGGGACGAGCGTTACACGCCGTATATACGGCATGCCGGCTTCCTCGAGCTTGTCCATGTTGTCAACTATGGTCTTCCGCCCCTTGACCCAGCACTATTTACTGCAGCTGTAGATAGGTGCAAGTGCCTTCTTTGTACGTAAACATTCTTATAACAAATTTGAGGCAACTAACAGTCGTTCTATTCTTATAACAGGTGGAGGCCTGAGACCCACACGTTCCACCTACCTTGCAGCGAGATGACCTTGACCATGCAGGACGTGAAGGCTATCTTTGGTCTTCGGTTGGGGGACTTCCAGTGACAGGGATAGTTGACAACGATCACTGGAGGGAGCTGGTGGCTCAGTTCACTGGCTTTATTCCACTAGACAATGAGGCTTCCAAGAAAAATAAGTGAGCAATTCAAGCCTATTTAATACTTGCATTGTTTTTCTGCAGTCATCGGGTCTCATTTTCTTTGGTCAATTTCAGGAAAAGTTCCAGTGTTTCGTCGTCCTGGATCACAGAACACTTTGAATACTTGGACCCACAGGCTGAAGAGGCTCAGATCGACAGGTTCATGAGAGTGTGGCTCTGACACTTCCTTGGTGCTTTCCTCTTCCCAGACGCCTCGGGCAACACTATCAACTGGATCTTCCTTGACATACTACGCTAGCCGTGGGAGAACATAGCGGCGTACAGCTGGGGCAGCGTAGTCCTGACATGGATGTATCGACAGCTATGTGTTGTCTGCCATCGCACCTCAGGGTATGCGAACCTTGAGGGTTGTTCCTACCTACTCTAGGTTTGGTCTTGGGAACGATGGCCCGTTGGGAGGCCCCTTAATACTGGTTTACCGGTAAGTACTTCGGTTCACTATATTCTTCGAGGCAGTTACATATGATAAATTATTAATGGCTAATTCATTATCGTGTTCAATGCAGCAATGGAACGAGCAAGATACACTCCCTACAACTCTATATATCTAGACGGAAGCAGAGTTAGTTAGAGGAAAAGCGAGGCGTAAGTACAGAGAGTACACAGACGGTCTCGACGTCCTGACACAGCACCAGGTTACGCTCTCTTTACTATCATACATGTGTCTTGTTCGATGTACACTATATCACAACCTAACTCAATTACGAAAATGTTCAGGTGCATTGGTGTCCTTGGGATGCTCTGGAGCTCGAGTACTATCTGAGTCCTGTCACTAGGGACGAGTCAGACGAGTATTGCTGCAACGTCCCTCTTATTTTCTTCCACGTGGTCGAGATTCACTTGCCCATCAGGGTCTGCAGATAGTTTAAAAGAATGACAGGCTGCCCACCACCGCTTTACTCCACCAACCAAGGATTACACGGGTGCGTTATCGATTAATAACAAAGCTATAATTCAGAGGTATGTGTGGTACAACTAACATCGTTTTATTGCAGGTATGACTATAGAAAGAGATACAAGATCAAGGATTGGCGCGTGACACACAACGCGCACATCCACTTGTGGGAGACCAGGGAACGGCAACTGGTTCATGCGGGTCCTCCACACGACCAGCACATCTTCGACGAGTACCTGCGGTGGCTTCACAGGTCTACGAGGACACATATTAAGCCCCCGTACACCGAGGAGGCGATTGATGAGGACTCGGAGGAAGATGTGTACGACGTTGCCACTAGGGAGGACACATAGCTATAGAGAGCCCCGCTTCAAATATACGTGGTAAGATACTTGAATGGTATAATTTGTTATCCTTTTGGTATTAAGTATGTGTACAAAAACTGTCAAACCACGTCTCTGTACCCAGGCGACACAATTGTCAAGGATATCCAACGAAGCAGCGTTTTGGCTTCACGAGTCTAGAGGGCAGGGGACAGGCGTTCTCGAGGCTTTTGTGGAGATAAACATAAACTTGTCCGTTCTGAAAATGTTTCTTTATTGTATATGCGTTTGGGAAATGCGCTAACTTTAACGTCTATTTATGTAGAAGGTGAAGAAGAGTTGCAGAAAGCTAGCTCAGAAGCTGAGCTGCATGGACACTCCTTATGTGGAACCGCCACTCCCGGCGCGGTCGGGTGGCACGTCTTCAGCCTCTTTGAGGACACCAGCTGACTCTTCTCAGCCGGTGACAGGTGCCACTTCCGCAGTGCGTACACTACCACATCATAGCGCTGGGAAGGACCCTACAACCGAGGACGATGATGACGACGATGACCCCCGGACTTCCATAGACAGCACGGCCAATGGGACGATTGGCCGCAGGACGAGATCGGTATGTCTCAGCTAGGTGGTGCCCCGCTTGGTACTCAAGGAGTCTCACAGGTACTAACAAAGATAGTTTCTTTAAATACGTAGGCTCCATGAACTAATGATCATAAAGATTATAAGTAATCATGCATATCATATACCTGCAGGGTACGAGCCGTACGCAACGGCGACGCGACCACACCGACGTTGGCTACACTCCCAATGTGTTGCCAATAAATCCGAAGAGACAGAGGTGTCCAATGGATCCTTACACTCCTGGGTCTTAGTTTGTTAGGTCGAACGAATATTAACGTCCGAAACTTGCAGGCTTAGTTGGTTATGTTATGTCGAACTTATGTCAAACCAATAAAAATTTTATGTGGCAACTTGTCAACTTGTGTACGGACTCCATTTATTTGCTTTATATTCTTTTCAATGCGCCGCGGCAGCACTGCCGGCGAGATTAAGTAGCAGCTAGTTCGAGAACCGACAGTCCCGGCGTATCTCGACGCCGGTGGCCGGCGTCTTGACCCCGATCCTCCCGAGCTTGGTCATCGCCGCCACGAAATCGCCGAAGAAGGCACCCTAGTTAGACGTGTAGTAGTCGACCGTGCTGCGCGACCCCATGTCGGACTAGAGCACTTGGTCGAAGCCCACCAGGAAGGGGTCGATGAAGCCGGGGTCCATGATCGCGTCGCTGTCGATCCTCAACCAAAAGCAACCGATCTTCTGTCTGTGCCCAGGTCCTGCCGCGCCATGCTCCGTGGTGCGTCAGTGCCGCGTCAAGAACAGTGGCGCGGCAGACCCTGCCATGTCACCAGTCAGCGGCCCCGGCCTTCGCCACGTCATCCTCCTACCGCGCTAGCACCACCATGCATGGTGCGGCACAGGTATTTCGCCGTGCCATGACAGTAGACGTAGCCAAAAGTGTTAGTTAGAAAAAATAATGTTAGATTTAAAATTATTTTATAAAAAATGTTAAAATTAAAAAAATCGCATGCGCCGGGTGAACCGTTGCAGCTCGCTAGCTACTTAGGAGTACCTGCTAGTAGCTAGCTAGGCGGCCCGACCATCTTTCCCTCGAGTGGCTACAACAGGGCTAACCACAACAACTTTTGTTCTAATGTTTACTAGTAGAATATTGCGAGCACCGGAGGGGGAGGAGCCTCAGATGCCGTGCGCATATCACGTCAGGCAAAATGAGTCCATGATGACACCCATGGCCATGGTCCATTGGTCTGCTCCCTCTCCCAGCTCGATCGAGCATAGGTCGCGCTGGATTCTGAAATCTGAAGCCCAGGCAGCAGCCGGGCAGGAGAGCAGGGGGCCATTGGCCACGCAGCAGCCAACCACCTCGCGTCTGGGTTTGCTGCGGCGATCGCAGTGGCAGCTCGCAGGAAAAGGACGGAAACGGACGATCGAGCCTCGTTCGCGGCAGCCTGCAGTAGACTTGAATGCCTCCGCTGGCCCTGGCCGGCGTGGTGACGCAGCGAGCGCCGAGCAGCGCTGCTGAGTGCTGACAAAAGCCTGTTCGTTTGCTCGTAAACGATCGTAAATTTTCAGCCAAAAACAGTGTTTTTCTCTCACACCAAACCAGCCAGCAGTAAATAATCCACGATACGATACGGCCTTCCGAATAGGCTGAGGAAGATGGGAGAGAGATCCATGTCTGCTCGGGCGCTCGGCCACCCGCTGGAGCAGGTGAAGGTCCGTGGCGTGGCCCCGGTAAACCGGCCGGCCGACCATGGCATAGAGGACTGGAGGAGGTTTGGCTCGGGTCCAGTTGGCATTCGGTTTTTTGTTTTTCAAAAAGGCGCCAAAAGTCGCTAGCTAGACAGATTTCACATGCTGCGGCCTGCGTTAGGATAAGTAGCGCACAATTCGTGGTGGCCATGGCCAATGCACAATCCCCTGCCCTGCCAAGAGAGCGAGGCTAATAATACAGCCGGCTTTACTGGCTGTAAGCTTCTTTGCAGCCTTCTCTTAGCCTATCCGTACAGTAGTGAGCTCTTCACTGTTAATACATGACCCACTTATCTCTCTCGTAGAGTTTCTTGGTTCTTGTGCCAAAACCAGCTGTAAGCTTACAATCCGCTTCTCTTCTCTTTCTCTTTCCTTCCCTCTTCTACCTTAACATTTAGCCAGCTTACAACATGTTATTATACTTGCTCTGATTCGCTAGTCAAAGGTTGTAAACATATCAGGACTCTGCAGATAGTGTGGTCCGCAAAATTAATGAACAGTTAGCAGGGCTGGATCCACACCCACATCCACTACACTAACTGCCACTACACATCTGTTGGCCTGTTTGCGTTGGGGGTCCATTGAATCTATTGTTGAGCTTTTTTCTTCTTCTTCTTTTGAGTAGTTTTAGGGGTATTTGAATACATGGACTAAAATTTCATAGACCCTACATCCAAACACCCCTGTCTTTTTATTGTCCTGAGTGGCACTGGCAGAGCATCGTGGAGGGCAATACTGGGCGTCAGCCCCCCCCCCCCCCCCCCTTCTTAAAAGTTTCTGAACACCATGTTTGGTAGCTGCTAATCTACAGCCTGTTCGCTTGGTCGTATTTGGCTTATAAGCCATGGCTTATCAGCCAACGAACAGTATTTATCTCTCACACCAAACCATCCAACAGTACTTTCAGTCATGGCTTATAAGCCAAACCAGTCCAAACGAACAGGGCGCTAGCCAGTTGCAATGCTCGCAATTACAGAGGAGTACTAGGCTCCTAGTAGGCCTTCCTTGAACCATCTATGCAGGGTGCTCTTCTTTACACCAATAGTATTAGCTAGAGATCGTATAATCCTCCTCCTATGCGAGGGAACTCTAAGAACATGTGATAGATCAATTTGAATCCTTTTGCGGCCACAATTCTTCCTCCGTGATCTAACATATACCGGTCTGCCCTCTGCACGGCACTGCTTAGCTCTTCGCCAAACAGCACGCGCTTGATACCTACTGACCTGAAACATGTGAGCTACTATATTCGTTGTGTTCTTTTTTAATTTTTCACGATTACTTCTCTCAAGCAATGCTTCATATATTTGTTGCCTTTCAGTGTCCATAAAATTTCTGCACTTATGTGAATTATTTGCGTTTGTATGTTCATCTTGTTCAACATCTGAGTCCTCCAACTCCTCATCGAAGACTATGTCCACAGCATCAGCGTAGACACCATAGTCGTCCATGTCCTCGATCATGTCTTCAAAAAATGTGAGATAACAGTAGCAAAAAAAAGTGTGAGATAGCAGTAGCAAAATGTTGTAAGATTTCTCTCAGGATGCATTGTGTTTCTCATTTTCTGAAACTGTGTTTACCTAGGAAGCTAGTAGTGGCGTAATAATTTGTCAATCAGCTAGCAGAATGATATACATGCTTGCAATTAATCATGCTGAACACAAAAACTATGTAAACCTAGTGAGTTGATGTACTCAATGAAATAGTACGAAAAAAATTCAAGTTCCATTGACGCTTACTGATCATTTGTTGCAGCTCATGTTGGTGATCAGCAGCTTCTAAGTTGAGCTCAAAATCATCTTGTTACTAAATTGCTTGAAATAGTATACTAGTAGGAAAGTTATTCTTGTTGAGGCCAAATATTCTGTCTCATTTTTTTAAAACTGAGTTTATGAAGGCAGCTAGTAGTGGCCAGATGATTTTGCACTCAGCTAGCAGAATGATACGCATGATTGTGCTCTTATCTTGCAATTAATTATGCTTAACACAAAAACTTTGGTTATTTAGGAATACTTTGTCAACCTATGTGGTCATTGAAATAGTAAGAAAAAATATCCAAGTTCCATTGAGGCTTACCGATCATTTGTTGCAGCTCATGTTGGTGGTCAGCAGCTTCTAAATTGAGGTCGAAATTATCTTGTTCATGTGGAGCATCAAAGTTGACATCTCCATCTTATTGATGGGCTTCCTCAACAGCAAGAACTGCAAAAGGGTGGGGCATAGAATTTCATTGAAGGCTGAAAGGTGTGTTTACACAATACAATTACTTCCTTTTAGTAATAAAATTGAGAGAAATGTTACCTTCATGAGATTCTTCTTCTTGTTCCTCGAAAGCAGCAATATTGAGATCTATGGCATGCACAGCACCATCTTGCTCTTTGTGGAGATAGTGGGACTGACCTTTTAGTGGATGCACTTCTGCTTCTTTGATGAGATGAAATTGATCTTCTTGGAGGTGTTGGATTTCATCTCCTCCATCATCAACAGGCTCTTGATTTAGAGCTGGTAAGGGCTCTTCACTTCCTTTGCCTTGTACTAAGTTTAGATCTTGGTGGAGTCTTTATGGTGGGCAATGGCGCATTGTTCAAATTTCAGGATCAAGGCGCATGGGCGCTAGAATGGGACTAGAACTTTCTGCACTATTCTTGGCCATATTCTACTCCTTGTATTGCTACCGTTGCTTTTTTGTCTGTTGTCTGTGCGGTTCAAATTGTGACCACACATTTGTATTGTGCCAGTGATATTGGCTTCATTCCATTGCTGCGCTAATCAGTATTGAGCCAGTGATGTCAGTTGCACTTTTTAGGGTTAGAATTGTAATCTCCGATCTACAGTAAATTTTGCATTTGAATCATAGACCTGCGGATAAATTTGTACTGGTACATAGTGTAGTGCACCACGGCTGGAGTAGATTGAGATGTCCTCTACTTTCGTATTTTTGTTAATTCCTAAATTGAGTAAGCTTTCCTAGATGGTTCTATTTTAACGTGAGGACTCGGCCATGGGCACTACTAGGATACTAGCTGGCACCACTGAGAGCTTGCCTGTTGCCCCTACCGCGAGTTTCTTTCTCATCACATACTGGCTCCTTAGACTGTCTCCAACCGGGTAGCCATTACGGCACCCAAACCCATTTTGCATCGTTCAACACAAAAAAAACGACGTCCAACGGCATACGCAAATGAACGATGCATTTTGCATCGGCAGCGAGTCGAGACCCAAATATAGGTCCTCTGTCCGTCTCTCTCTCTCTCTCTCTCGTCGACCGCAAGTCTGCAACCGTTTCGCGGGAGGGGAAAGAAGAGGAACACGCACGCGCAGGCGATTGGGCCGTCGGCGTCTCGGCCTCGGCGACATCACCGAGCTAGGCTTCGAAGGTACGACTCCAACCCCACCGTAGGCAGGAGGACGACGTGAGGCCGCTGCCGCTCGCCTGAGCTGCTGCTCGCCTGCGCTGTCGATGCGGCTCGCCTGCGCTGCCGCTGCCGCTGCGGCTCGCCTGCGCTGCCGCTCGAATGCGCCTCCGTTTCCTGCCTCTGTGGCTCCGTCCTAGCTGCTCGCCGCTCGGCGGCACCGCTCGCCTGCGCTACTGGGGCCGCTCGACTGCGCCGCCGCTGGTCTGCCGCTGCCGCTGTCGCTCGACTGCGCCTCCGTGGCTCCGCTCTCGCCGCTCGCCGCCACCGCACGCTTGCGCCGGCAGCCGCAGCTCCCTGGGCAGCCCGCCTTGTAGGTGATGGATTGATTTAGTGATTCACTGGTTTGGGGATTTGGGGATGGATGGGGAACCAGCTGACCCTGCTACTTGTGTCCTTGCCGGCTCTGCTAATTTGAGGATTTGGGGATGGATTGGGAACCTGCTTGTGATTTAGTAGCAGATTATCCCCCTGTGAAACAGAGAACTATGTTTACATAAATTCAATACCAAATCCCTTTCTCCTATGATGCAAAGAATCATGTACCATGCATGTATGCCTATGTGTTAAGTTCTATGCATATTTTGTGCCATGTTTAATTGTATCTTTGTTGCAATAGGAGGATGGATAACATTTTTAGTGGCTCAAGTGGGCACCCTGGCGAATCTGAAGAAATGTTTGGGGCAGATCAATGGGCTTTTGGTTATTCTGCTGCTTTGCAATCTCTGGATGTTCATCCAGACCCCCAGGTTTATTGCAGCCATGAATCTGATGGTTTGTTCTATTTATATATCAATGAATCGATGATTAAAAATTCTTCTTATGACTAGTTCAACATGCATGGCTCCTCCCAGATGTCTGGCCCACCTATGAATGGGCAACCTAGTCAGGGGTTCTCCATTGACAACAACCATGTGTCTCAGGACGCTCCAACATTGAAAGCACAGAGGCCCCGAAAAAAGGGAAAAGTGGCTAGGAGAGGAACTGCATTCACCAACGAGGAGGACATTGTGGTGTGTTCGGCATTTCTAAATATTAGCAAAGACCCTATTACTGGTAATAGTTTATAACGTTTTTTAAGAAATCTTTGTCCCTTTGATGCCCAAATAACATGGTGTCTTGCAGGTGTGAATCAGACTTCGGGTGGTTATTACAAGAGGATGCATGAATCAGAGAAGCAAGACCAGCAAATGGCTGAAATCCTTAGCAGGAAGGATGAAAAAATTAAGATTCAAAGGGATCTTTTTGACCTTCAGAAGAAGCATATGAAGATGAGTATGCAACAGCAAAAGAAGGAAAATAAGATTAGGGAGAAGGAATCAGAGGCTCAACTGATCACAGCTGAGGCTAGTATTATGTCGGTTGACATTGAGAAGGTCTCCGCTTATCTGAAAAACTATTATCTTGGCATGCAGCAGAAAATCATGGAGAGCAGAGGGTTCATCGGCCCCTCGAACAATGAAGACTAAGGAACGTGTGTGTTGAATATATGTTCAAAAAAGTTCACTTGAGTTGAACTTTTGTATCATGTGAATCTATTCCTGTTATCTGTCGTGAACCTTTGTACTGTGTGTGCAACTTTCATTCAGTTGACTAGAACACCATGTAATGTTGTGAACACCTGTTATATTGAATCGCGAACTTATGTATTGTATGCAACTATTCCTATAATCTGGCAATGTACTTTGTTCAGCCTTGTGAACTTCATGTGTGCAACTATTTGTGGCTTATGGTAATGTACCGTGTTCAGTCTATCAGTTTCACTTTGCAGCTGAAGGTCTATTTGTGGCTTCTCTTTGCAATATGCTTGGTTGTGATTGGATTTGGAATCACTGTCAGGCTAGGAGGTGGTGCTGTAATATTTTCTTGGCTGGGAGGTGGTGCTGCAATAGTGCAATATTTTCTTTGCTGGGAGGTGGTGCTGCAGTATTGTCTTGGCTGGGAGGTGGCCGGCTGGGAGTTGGTGCTGCAATAGCGCAGATATTGCTTGAAAAGCCACTGGATACTGAAACTCTGTCAGTTTGTCATACATAGGGTAAAAATAGGGGATACTGAAACTCTGTCAGTTTGTCATACATACGGTAAAAATAGGGGGAAAATGGGTAGCTTCAAAATATAATATATTTATTATAATTAGACAACAAAATACAAAAGCTCCTGTAATTAGGATCATCAGGCAACTAGTATATATAGTTCCTACAACTACAGACTTTAGAAACACGTGAGCTGCCAACAAAATACATCAGGCAACTGAGCCTACACTTACAGACTCTATGATCAGTCTGCCAACAAAATACATCAGGAAACTAAACCTACAACTACAAACTTATGTTCCTGTGATTAGGAGCAAAAGGACCAGAGCATTGGCCGTATAGCTTCCACAAGTGTTCCATCAGGTCGTGCTGAAGCAATGCTGCCGTCTCTCCGTCCTGAATAATGTTTTGTGCATCAACAAGTTTCTCAACTCCCCGGATTTCTCTATCCTGGTTAATAGGTGGGTCAGCCACTCCAGGCCATTCTGATGGGTGCACAATCGGCAACTGAACCCCGCGCTCATCTTCAACGACCATGTTGTGAAGTATGACACAAGCACGCATGATGGAATTAAGTACTTTTGGATTCCATAAACGAGCTGGCCTATGCAAGATTTTCCACTTAGCCTGTAGGACACCAAAAGCTCTCTCCACATCCTTTCTACATGACTCTTGTCGCTCTGAAAAAACTTTTTGCTTGTTGCTAACTGGCATTGGTATGCTTTTCACTAGTGTAGCCCACTCGGGATAGATGCCATCTGCTAGATAGTATCCAAGGGAATAGATGTTGTCATTGACATGGAACTCAACAGAGGGTGCCCTCCCGTTAGCCAAATTATCAAAAACATTCGAACGATGCAAAACATTAATGTCATTGTGAGACCCCGGTAAACCAAAGTAAGCATGCCAAATCCTAAGATCCTCTGTTGCCACTGCCTCAAGTATTAGAGTTGGCTTGCCTTTATGCCCTCTGTACATGCCTTGCCAACCAGTTGGGCAGCTAGACCATTCCCAGTGCATGCAATCGATGCTGCCTATCATTCCCGAGAAACCTCTGGCCAAATTGACGCTTAATATGTGCTCTATCTCCTCACTTCTAGGAGGACGAAGAAATTCTTTGCCAAACAACTTGACCACAGTCATCACAAATTCCTTCAGGGTCTCGAGGGCAGTACTCTCTCCCATTTTCAAATGATCATCCAACTCATCAGCTGGGCCACCATATGCTAGCATCTTCAGAGCCACCGTGCACTTGTGAAGAGCAGAGAATCCTAACTGCCCAGCAGCATCCCTCCTCTGTTGGAAAACCCTATTTTTGGCTGTGACCTCATCCACTATCCGAAGGAACAATTCCCGTCTCATGCGAAACCTACAGCCAAAAATTACAATTTTTTTATCAAATTAAAACAAAGTGTCATGGACATAGAAACTGGACCAAAGATTGTACCTCCTTCTGAAATGCTCCTCATTGTAAAGTGGACGTTCAATGAAGTAGTCCTGATTCAGCTGCCAGTCTGCTGCAAGTCGATCACGCTTGTATGTCTTGTGGCCTGGGACTGAACCTCCCCAAGGGCGTTTTTGTGGCATCTGGGTGAGGACGGCCACCGCGGCTATGATCTCATCGTCGTTGGAGTATGCTGCGGCTGTCCCGAACATTGACATTTTTACGTAACTCCAAGCCATGGCCAATACTAGCGCAGTTGAGGTCTAAAGCCAAGCCGATTTAAGAACAAATTAGCCGCAAATCATGGGATTAAGAGGGATTGGAAAGGATTCAGAGGGATTTCATCCTCTATAAAAATCAAAATTTCTCTAATCCCCTTTAATCCTCTCCAATCCACTTGGATTTGGGCCAAAACGCAAGCCCTAAAGGATCGAACAAGCAAATAGCCAGAAAATCAGATTACCTGCACTCTCCGATGGACTCTTGTGCGCCAACGTCGGCCTTGTGCAGACGGTTCATCGAGTGAGCCTGCGCCGGCTTCGCCGCTGCCGCCTCGAGTCCCTTCACGTAGCTGGGGCGGCAAATAATCCCGCTCGAGGAACCCGTAGTTTCGCACTCAGTCCGCACACTTCGTTTCCCGCGGAAACTTTCACGGCGTGCCCGCGAATGAAACCGGCCGTGCTCGGTCGTCTGTCTTTGGGTCACCTGTTGGAACATGCAACGTTTGGGTGGCTGACCTATTTTTCCTGCAAGACCCAAAACAACAAATGCATGTCCTATTTGGGTAACGACGGTTGGAGTCAGTCTTAGCTGGAGCCCTCACGAGTGAGGGGCAAGATTAAATCGTCGGCTAAGTTGGAGGCTGAAAACAGTAAAGAAAAGAAAAGGCTGAGAGCACATGTAAGCAGAGATCCGAGTTGAGAGAGGATGCTTCTTTAGGGCACGTGCAGACTAGCGTCTCAGCGCTAGCGCGGTGTTCTTTCCCCTCGGTGACCAATAGAAACTCACCTCAGCGGACGATTTCACCACCGTTGAGAACACCCTAACATATACTTTTCTAATGTTGTCAACTTTATAGAAAAAGAACATATTAACATCTACAATACTAAGTAACTGCACCCAGCGGCGGATCCAAAGGGGGGGCTGGGGGGGCTCCAGCCCCCCCTAATTTCTTGATTTCAAGCCTAATTACTGTAGCAAAAGCTTGATTTCACCATTAAATCTTCATGTAAATCAACATCTCCATTGTTTTAGCCCCCCCTTATCCCGCATCGTGCATCCGCCACTGACTGCACCATGAAGACATGTTTCATGGTGAATACTATTGTCTTTACATAGTTAAAATATTTGAATAGTAGGTTTGAAGTTGTTAGTTGATTCTAAAATATTATTCTAGAATCCAGATGTTTAGATCTCATTCTCATCTTTCTATCCCATTCCTGTTTTTTTAGAGATCCAAACACGGTCTAGATTAACTTGCGATGTCATAGATGTTGACATTTTCTATAAAGTTAATAATGTAATCTAATAAAGAGTATCAAAGATTAGAGTACTAAATATGTTTTGTTTAGGACAAAACTATGTTTTGGAGTGCAATCTCTTTGGAATGCCGGGACTGCATCTTCTTTTTCCTTGGAAGTTGGAACAACGGACTTTCACCTTAATACCTCATCTTTACATGCGGTGCATGAGGTTAGTTAGGAACTGTTAAACAAGAGACGAGCTTTTCCTTTCAACCCTTCCTGAAAGGTGTACGGTATGCTGCTTTTCATGTAGGGCCTGAACTGACACTAGTGATCCAACAATGAACGAAGAGCGATTAAAGGGGAGGCTGCTGTTTCTGCCTCCTGCGTGTGGTGCTAGATACTGAAGAACAGTTAATCACCCTGCGTGTGCCGCAGCAGAATATCGGGCTAACGGTGGATGTTGGTGTTCTCCGGGCCGGATTCAGTGCGGGGCGGCCCTCCTGTCCACTGTGATGGACTGTGTGGGTGCGCTCCGCGGTTCCACCAGGGAATCCAACGTTGTCCCGGGAGGCCCATGTGCCAGAAGGCCAGATTTTAACTGGGCCGCACGAGAATACACGCATCTAGATCTACTAGGCCGTGTGTGATCATTTGGCAAAAAGTCCACGTTACCTTCCTCAACTTTTGTCAAAGTCCAATTTTCCACTCCAAACTCCAAAACCGGATAAACACTTCTCTCAACTTTTAAAACCGTTCATCTTACCTCCCTGGCCCTGCTATAAGCGGTTTAGAAGGCATTTTTGTCTTTTTCTTTTTTATTTATTTCGGTTGAATCGTTCAAAAATCATAGTAAATCACAGAAAAAATCATAAAAATGAAAAATCTAATTTTGTTGGACTATACATGAGTAGATCTACACAGTGAACATATAGTATGGTATGCTTTAGTACAAAGTTTTTGCTGTAGCTTTAGACCTATGATTTTCTGTAATTAAATGAAATAATTCATAGCTGCAGTTTCTATGGTCCAATTATAGTGAAATTTTTATAGTGGGCTAATTATTGTATGCTTAAAGTGTAATAAAAATTTCATACTCATTGGATCATGTATAACTTAGTTATAGATTTTATTTATGTTTATACTTGTTAAATATAAATAAATCTATAACTAAGCTATACATGATTGAATTAGTATGATTTTTTTACTATAGTTCAATCATACAATAATTAGCCCACCATAAAAAATTCATCACAATTGGACTATAGAAACTACAACTATGAATTATTCAAATTAATTATATAAAAGCATATATCTAAAGCCACAACAAAAACTTTGTACTAAAATATACCATATTATATATTCATTGTGTAGATCTACTCATGTGGAGTCCAACAAAATTGGATTTTCCATTTTATGATTTTCTGTGATTTACTATGATTTTTCAAAGATTCAACCAAAATAAATAAAAAAGAAAAAGACAAAACCGCCTTCAAAACTGTTTATAACAGGGCCAGGGAGTTAAGATGAACGGTTTTAAAAGTTGAGGGGAGTGTTTTGCCTGGTTTTGGAGTTCAGGGAGAAAAAGTGGTCTTTGACAAAAGTTGAGGGAGATAATATGGACTTTTTCTGATCATTTGCCATCCAACTCCTCGCCGGGCCTAGTACATCGTGGATACATTGTTGACATTTCTCTTGGGCAAAGACAAGCATCTCGTAATAGGCATTAGCCAATTGGTCTACCACTACCAGTGCCATAAGCCATGCAAAACCCATAATCAAGTTACTACAGCTAGCACAATTGACTACTCCATCAAATTCAAATTATGTCACTTTACTTTTGTACTGTACTAACTACAAAGTCAAACTTCTCTAATTTTGATTAAATTGTTAGAAAGTTATATTAACATGTATAAGTTTAAATAAACGCACTACCATATGGATGTCCATGAAAAAAATACAGCGGCTCCTCCCCATGGACCCGATTCCTGGGGCTCAACCCCTCCTGGCCCCCATTCGGCTGTTGCTATGGTTTTTCGCTCGCGCTAGGAAGGAACCAGCGCCCGCGACGTGGCGGCACGGAACACGCACAGCCACCCCGAGGCGCAGGACCCGCGACTGTGTAGATCTGGCCTTCCCGATGGCTTCTCCGGCAGGGCTCGCGCGCGGTGCGGAACCACCTAGTTCCTCCCTACCTTCGGTCCCCACCGCTGCTCAGTCCCCTCTCTCCCCTCTGGCGGCGCGGTCTCCTCCGGCGGCCCGGCCATGCGCTCCCTTTCTCCTCCGAATCTACGGCCGCGCGTGCATCCGCTTTCCTCTCTCCTATGGACATGTGCCTTGCCGCGCGGGCCGCTGCTCCGCCGGCACACTGCTCCACTGAGCGCTCGTCTCCCTGTGTGTCGTGGCCTATGTGTGAAGGATGAGGGGAAGAAGAAACACGGATGAGTGAACCTCTCTGAGCTTGTTTGGGATAGCTCCAACTTTGAAAACACGGATCTAAAGCATCAACTCCACCATGGAACAAATTCATCGTGAATCTGCTCTCTCACCAATTGGAACTAAGAAACTTGTTTGGCTTGCAGTGCAGCTCCAAATGCATAATATGCATTTTTTGGGAATGACCATTTGTGCCCTTGGGAGGTTACATAATATATGTTTTTGACATATCTAGCATACATGAGCGATTGATATTGGTTTAAATTAACTTCATAATTATTATTATCCTGTTTATCATTGTAATGAAAACAATACGAATACAATATCTCATCACAAATGCATATGAGCATCCAACGTTAATGCAACAACATGGCAACACATGAGATAGATAATTAATCATACCATGATAATATCTCAACACAAATGCAATTGTTCATACATATAAGCTGGACCAAATGGTTTTTGTTCTTAAAAACAACAAATACCATTTGTTCCACACTGAAATTATGTGGTGTTTCCAACACATTGGTGCTATTATTCTGCAAAAATCGAGCTACTGAAACGTTAGGCCCAACTTCTGGTTTGGGTACTTGAAATTGCCCCCAAATTATTATTGTAACTGCAAAGAAAATGAAAAAAAAAATAAAACCATTTCCTAAAAGGAAAAACAAAAAAAGAACTACAGTTGCCTTTTGTGCTTCGCTAATGAAGAGAGGCAAGAAGCACAAAGTTGTCGTCTCAGCATCCCACAATATTTTTTCCAAAGATTCTTCTGTAAGAATAGTTATTGCGAGTTCAATGTAAAATCAAATCTGTACTCTGAAATGTTAAGCACAAGAAATACCATCTTAAACATATGAGATAAACATGTTATTTCTGCATAACAAGACACACTAATATAACAGGTAGCAGCTTGAAAATACACTGCATTTGCAACTCTGAGAAACTATACAGAGCAATCGCCAAACATAAAAACTTACCACAGCCTCACGGGATGGATAGCCGTTGTTGCCTAAGAGTTGTTCATGGATCAATCACTTCATCAGAGTACAAAACGAGCAAAAGAACTCATGAGGCACCGGCAGAAGGAAAACCTTTTGTTTCTACTTCGAACTAAACGGCTCCCTGGTTCCTGGAGATGATATAGACCTTCCTGGTAAGCTTCCTCACGTTCTTCTTCTTCAGTTCGAAAGACAGATATCGCCAACTCAAAGACCACTATCACGAGCAAATCTGGTCCAACCTTTTTAGTAGAGAGGATCGGGAGTTGCAGGAAGAAAAGCGGAACCCAACAGAACACAGCGAGAGAGAGGGGATCGGTATGTAGCAGGACAGATTCGAATTGTCTTTCTTCTGTTTTTTTGTAGGGTAAAGTACATTTTTCAACTTTCAACTCACATTGAAGTTCGATTTTCAACCTTTAACTATGAAACCGGGTAACAAACATCCTCCAACTGTCAAAACCGGACAAATTTGATCCTCGGCTGATTTCAAAAGCGGTTTTCTATTTTCTAACAATAATAAAAATTCGGTTTGATCTCTAGAAATTTTGTAATTAATTTATTTTAAATTGTGAAAATATGAAACTAGTTTATGCTTTCTTGTAAAGATGTTATATATATGTTGATGTTATATTTAAAATTATTTTTAATTTCGCATGGAATTAAATTTCACACGGAATTTAATTTCGTACGGAATTAAATTGTTCGCTTTTTGTTCTTTTACATGACAGTTCGCTGTCTTTGTCTCCATGCGCACCGTCTTGCTTTTGGCCAAAAACAACTCGAGAGGCAGGCCACGAGCGCTAAGCCCTGTATTAATATATACAGTAGCAATGCTATCACCGCCGGCATTTATTTTAAATCAGAAAAATACGAAACTAGTACTTTTTTCTAAAAATGTTCTCTACTTGTTTATGGTCTATGTATATGTATTTGGAATTGGTTTATTTATGTTCCTATTGCTTTATTGCTCGTTGTCATACTTGTTATTTATTTAAAACAAGTAAGGTCTAAACAATTTTAAATATAACATTTTTAGAAGAAAACATGAACTAGTTCATATTTTTATAATTTAAAATAAATTAATTACGAACTTCTAGAGATCGAACTAGATTTTTATTATTATTAGAAAATAGAAACCCGTTTTTGAAACCAACCGAGGACCAAATTTATCCGGTTTTGACAGGTAGAGGGTGTCTGTTACCCAGTTTCATAGTTGAAGGTTGAAAATCGAACTTCAATACGAGTTGAAAGTTGAAAAATGTACTTTACTCTTTTTGTTACCCTCTCCTCCTGCACTGTCTGCCTTAAGTATACTACTGCCATGTGGGTCTGGCCAGGGGCAAAGCTAGAAATTATCAATTATGCATTGGGGGACGGCCGAAAGAAACCATTGTAAAATTTGAGTGTAGCTCAATTGATTAGGTTTTTTTTTGTTGTGATCGTTTGAGTTAATTCATCGACTTGACACGATTGCTAGTATTTTCTTATACATATTCTAGAATTTAAGACCCTATTCTTTAGTGGTATGCGACATGCTCATTATAGTGACTTCATAAATCTCGAGATCTACCAGTTTAGTCTTTCAGGCATATTCGTAGGGATGATTTTATTATCTAGTTATGTTTTGTATAACTTTATTATCTATTCCCTCCGTCCCATAAAAAGTGTTGCTATGAAATTTACGTTGGTCTAAGTTTGACTATCTTTCTTGAAAATAATAGTAATATTTATATCTCTAAATAAATTTATTATGAAAATATATTGAACGATCTATCTAATGTACTAATTATGTACTATAAATATAAATATTTTCTTATATATATTTGATCAAAGTTGAAAATATTTGACTTCTTGGAAAACGAGCATGACACTTTTTATCCGACGAAGGGAGTAAAGGTATTAATAACAATACTTTTATTATACTCTTTCACTAAATATAAAAAATGATAAGATTATACTAATAAAAAAATGTTGTCATATGTTAGGGGGACCATGGCCCCTGCCGCCCCCTGGCTCCACCACGAGGTCCGCCGTAGTGGACATTGGGCCGAGGAGCTCTAGCAGAACGACGAGGACCATGGGCTGTAGTGGTTGCGCTGGAGCCTGTTGTCGTATCTTCCAAAGTGTGATCATCACTTGCCGTGCTTCCAGCAGTGATGACAAATCTCCATTGAAAAACCACAAATGGACGGATCCGAGTTGAGTCGGGACAAGCGAGGCGAGGGCGGAGGAGGAAGTACGAGACTTGGCTTTGAGTCCGGTGAAACCACTTGTTAAGTGGCGGAACCACGGAGGCCAGCAGGAGCCGTGCCCCCACACCCACACACACAATACAATGAAAGTTTTTTTAAATATTCCTATAAATGCTTTAGTTTACGACACAATGTGATTTTTCGTCATGAATATTAACTACATATATAAAATCACTAAAAAGATGTTAAGATGTACACTTATTATATTTATTATACTTAAAAGTGTCATCATATTTGTCCGGCACTTCTTAATCGGAGTTTGGTTCTACCACTGCACTTGTTACTGTGCTTCTAGCAGAATCACTCGAGCAGTGGCGTGCTGTCCAGGAACTGTTGGATCAGGATAGAGCAGCTATACACGGCTGGATCTGATTGAGTTCATTCAAGATCAAAAGGAATATATATATACACACACACGAAGAAAAACCGGAAATCTGACGTGGTGATGTGGACGATAAACATGAACCTTCTGTGCCATGCTTACTTGGTCGCCCATCTTTTCGCCGCAGCCCAATCAATCCTTATCCCTATCGGTAGGTGCGTGCGTGCGTGCCCGGCCCAATCCTGATTGATTGACTCCCGCGTCACGGGCCAAGGCGTGTCAAGCTGCAATCCTGTGAACATAAAAACTGGTGACTGGAGCAGGTTGTAGGGGGCGTTTGGAACAAAGGATTTTTGAAGGAAAATTATAGGAACTAAAACCCAAGGAAAGGAAGTTGACTGGAGTGTTTGGAACACAGGAAGAATCGATTCCTTTCCTCTATTTTAGTGTAGTTGGATGCTCATTTCACAGGAAATAAAAAAATCTACCGGGATCTCTTGGTTTTCTTTCCTTTGCGTATGCCCGATGCACTGCCCGTGAAGAAAACAGGAAAGAAGGGAGAGTACCGTAGTCTGTCAGGTTGTCAAGTGAAGCATGTTGCTATTTTTTTTCTTTGTTACTTCCTGCGTTTTTCCTGTGTTATAGATTCCTGCGTTCCAAACACCATTTTTAGTTATTTCCTGTATTTTTTTCTTTCCTCTGTTTTACCACTACACACTCACCCCATTCCTACATTTTTTCCTATTCCCGTGTTTTTGATTCCTGCGTTCCAAACAGGCCCGTAGAGGCCTCACATTTCGGCAATCCGTATGGGTATGAAAACAGTGTCGGAACATATACAATGTTTCCGAAAACATAGAGTTCGATAACTATATAGAGTCGCCGGAAGGATTGCACAAATGTAAGACCACATTTTTGGCCTTACTGTCAATAACACGGTATTCATGGCGCCATTTTTTTTTCATCTTTTTTTTAGGTGCAAATATCGAATTGCATTGGCCCATGTATGTGTTGGCCCATGTATGTGTTGGCCCACTAATCCCATTTGTAATTTTAGATGGGTCCACGTTTATATCGCACATAGGTAGGTACTGCCTCCTTTTTAAATCATGAATCGTTTTGATTTTTTTGGTACATCAAATTTGCTATACAATTAGACATACATTATGTCTAGATATATAGCGAATTGGATGTAAAAAAAAGTTAGATCGACTTATAATTTGGAGGGATTAGATCGCTGGAGGCTAGACAAGTTGTGATCTCAGGAGACCTTTTGTATTGACTTTTTTTTATTATAAAGTTAAGCATGGAAATGAAAGAATTCAATAAGAACTAAAACTTAGATCGAATTATAAGATAATAATAAAATGGCAAACAGATACAATATATGCATGCCTTGTATATTTTTTTATATACTAAAAATAGTAATTGCACTTAGTGAATGTGGTATGGATGACTTGTATTAATAGGTAGTACCCTAGCACCGAGGCTCCGAGCAAGGAAGGAGTGTGTGTTGGGGACGAGGGCGGAGGGAGGGGGTTCTTTATTGTTCCGAGCATCGCATGTAGGTGGTTTGTACCCTAATCTAATGTAAAATCTTACCATACTATGGGCTTGTTTGGCACAACTCACAACAGTTTTTTTTTACCAAACACTCATTTTCAAAATAGCTTCATGGGTGAAGCTGTTTTCTTCTCTCACAAAGATATGAGTTGGGATGAAGTTAAAAAAAACAGCTTGTCCCAGCTTCATCTCTTATAGTATAGTCATTCTATTCATTGTTCCATTATGTGAAGTTATTTTGCCAAACACTTGTTCCAAAAACAACTCAGCTTCAACAAAAAAAATTGCTCATGAAGCTATTTTGCAAAAAAACGGCTTATATGGTAAAGCTGAGCTGTGCTAAACGAGACCTACAGTTCCACCAAAACATCAATTGTTGTGGTATCATTTTGCACACTAGCGGACCCAACACTCATACTCCCTCTGTCCCATAAATGTGGACATTATAGAGTTGGTCACGTAGATTAAGGAGGAGAATAAATATTTGCATTACCTCTACACACCTGCTACCTTTCCGATTTGACATACACCACAGCGTCACTCACCTCTCTGTTTTTCTCACCTCCCGGCGACGAAAAGGGTAGCTAAGCAGGCATGGATGGACTGATGGGACGTCAGCTTAGGCTGGGATGGCTATAACGTCTTGCTTTGTGAGACAAATTTTGAACGCTACAACGTCATGTATTATGGGGCGGAGGGAGTATAGAGTTTGGGCGATGCTTAAGACGAGCAATGAGGTCACATGTTTTGAAGCTTCGGACAAATGGGTGATACGACGAAAGTCTCACTATGTGCCGGCGTTGGAGTCCGGGCGGGCACCCAGGGTCGCCAGGCCCTAAATCTGCCACTGATCTTGCACGATAACTATCATCAACATTTGGAATAGTTATATCAATTTAAAATTAATGTGGATTGAAAATAATGCAAACACGTTCACTAAGTTTTACAACATATTAATCACATGTCTTATGTAAAATTTTGTAACATCTGATGAGATCCCGATCCTGTTAGAGAAAAAAATCCTAGTAGCTAGCAGAACCCTGACCCTAATTACCGCCGGCTCAAGACTGCTTTACTTCTGCAGTTCTGCTCGCAGCCCTGCATAACAAACATCCGTGTTCTCTCTACCAAGTTTCCCTGTTTCTCTAAGGAACGGGAACCGTGAGAGAAAAAACAAAATTATCCCTACTCTCAGTCATCACTCTGTGGCCGGTGTCAGCTCAGTTTCACGCAAAACCATCGGAGGAGCACGCACGCAACTGACCTCAGCTGCAGTGCGAAAGTGTGCAGCTAGAGCTATCCACTGCAACTGTCCAAAACGTACGTTCCATGGGCGCGCGCGCGCGCGCGAAGAAACAAGTTTTTTGTTCTCCTTGCCAAACAAATGAGATGAGACGAGACGACGTGTCCACCATCACTCACCGTTGCAACTCTCTGGTCCGTCTCTCACCTGCACCAGGCCGTGCCAATGCCAACCTCTCACACGATAAGGATCGAAAGTTGGAGGCAGCACGTTACGTACAAGTTGCATGCATGATTCTGCTCAACCGCAGCTTTTGGGGCGTGCACCGCTGACTATAAATACGACAGCATCCCAAGCGACGACGGAACCAAGGCACGCTTCGCACTTGCAATTCCCTCACCTCCAAGTGCGTGCCCCCGGCCGACCCACCTCTTCTCCGCTACGACCAGCCATGGCGTCGCCGTTCTCCGTCCCCTCGCTGGTCGGTTTAATTTCTAGTACATTTCAACTGTTAGTGCAGGAGGTACGTGTACGTAACTCGCTCATTCGTCCCGTCTGGATGTACGTGTGCATATGCAGATCATGGAGGAGGAAGGGCGGTTCGACGCGGAGGTAGCCGAGGTGGAGTCGTGGTGGGGCACGGAGCGGTTCCGTCTCACCAAGCGCCCCTACACCGCCCGCGACGTGGTCCTCCTCCGGGGCACGCTTCTGCAGAGCTACGCCTCCGGCGAGATGGCCAAGAAGCTGTGGCGCACGCTCAAGGCGCACCAGGCCGGCGGCACGGCGTCCCGCACCTTCGGCGCGCTGGACCCCGTCCAGGTCACCATGATGGCCAAGCACCTGGACACCATCTACGTCTCCGGGTGGCAGTGCTCGTCCACGCACACCTCCACCAACGAGCCCGGCCCGGACCTCGCCGACTACCCCTACGACACCGTGCCCAACAAGGTGGAGCACCTCTTCTTCGCGCAGCTCTACCACGACCGCAAGCAGCGGGAGGCGCGCATGTCGCTGCCCCGCGCCGGCCGCGCGCGCGCGCCCTACGTCGACTTCCTCAAGCCCATCATCGCCGACGGCGACACCGGCTTCGGCAGCGCCACGGCCACCGTCAAGCTCTGCAAGCTCTTCGTCGAGCGCGGGGCGGCGGGCGTCCACCTCGAGGACCAGTCGTCGGTCACCAAGAAGTGCGGCCACATGGCGGGCAAGGTGCTCGTCGCCGTGTCGGAGCACGTCAACCGCCTCGTCGCCGCGAGGCTCCAGTTCGACGTCATGGGCGTCGAGACCGTCCTCGTCGCGCGCACCGACGCCGTCGCGGCCACGCTGATCCAGACCAACGTCGACGCGCGCGACCACCAGTTCATACTCGGCGCCACCAACCCGCGCCTCAGGGGCCGGAGCCTCGCGGCCGTGCTCTCGGAGGGCATGTCGGCGGGCAAGAACAGCAGGGAGCTGCAGGCCATCGAGGACGAGTGGCTCGCCGCGGCACAGCTCAAGACCTTCTCCGACTGCGTCAGGGACGCCATCGCGGGCCTCGCCGTCTCCGCCCAGGAGAAGCAGCGCAGGCTCCAGGAGTGGGACCGCGGGACCGGCGGCTACGACAGGTGCGTGTCCAACGAGCAGGCGCGCGACATCGCCGCGAGCCTCGGCGTGGCGTCCGTGTTCTGGGACTGGGACCTCCCGCGGACCAGGGAAGGGTTCTACCGCTTCCGGGGCTCCGTGGCGGCGGCCGTGATCCGCGGGCGCGCCTTCGCGCCGCACGCCGACGTGCTGTGGATGGAGACGTCCAGCCCCAACGTGGCCGAGTGCACCGCCTTCGCCGAGGGCGTCAAGGCGGCGTGCCCCGAGGCGATGCTCGCTTACAACCTCTCGCCGTCCTTCAACTGGGACGCTTCCGGGATGACGGACGCCGAGATGGCGGCCTTCATCCCCAGCGTCGCCAGGCTCGGGTACGTCTGGCAGTTCATCACGCTCGCCGGGTTCCACGCCGACGCGCTCGTCACCGACACGTTCGCGCGGGACTTCGCGCGGCGCGGCATGCTGGCCTACGTGGAGAGGATCCAGAGGGAGGAGAGGATCAACGGCGTGGAGACGCTCGAGCATCAGAAGTGGTCGGGCGCCAACTTCTACGACAGGGTGCTCAAGACTGTGCAGGGTGGCATCTCCTCAACTGCAGCCATGGGCAAAGGCAAGTGCCTCATTTCATTCAACACCAGTGCTTTTTGAAAAATAATTTACTGTTCTTTCATATATAGTTTTGATGTTTTTTATATATCTGATCTGATTTACCAAACATGCTGCTCATATATAGTTTGTACTTGTGCTTTGCAGGAGTTACTGAAGAGCAGTTCAAGGATTCACGGCCCGCAACTGGGAGCAGTGGCCTGCAAGTTATGGCCAAATCCAGAATTTGATGAAGACTGAGAAAGAATAATGATTCGGAGAAGGCCCTAAATAAATAAGAAAAAAAAAAGAGTCGGATCATCAGCCAGGGGAAGATGTTTTCCAAACTGAACTATAATCAGCATAAATGAATCAATGAGTCGTCTAGCTATATACGAATGGAGTTGAGTTATGACTCCAAATGAAAAACCATGTTGGGTTTAAAGTATTGGTGTCAATCTGTGAGATTATTTATCACTTGAGATTGAATACAAAATTTGATTATGGCACTCTGATCTCGGGATTAAAAATCTTCATTTTTAGTACTGTTATATGCATGTACATACAATTGTTGAGCCTGTTGTAAAATAGGTCATCAGCGGTTAGGACCTTTCTCTCTCGCTCTCTCATGCTCAACATAGTACGTGAAAGTAGAATACATAGGCCCCGTTCGCTTCTCTTATAATCCGTCTTTTTCGACTTGTTTTTTCAGTCGGAACAGTGTTTTCCTCTCCCAACAAATCAGCCGGAACAATGTTTCGGCTTGTTTTTTTAGCGAAGCGAACGGGGCCATAAATACAAGAGATAGAAAAACTATTCTTTATTCCTCTGAATATACATGATTACAACATAGAGCTCCCACGTATATATAGCCCTACCAAGGTCTAAAATTTATTCCTCTGAATATACATGATTACAATATAGAGCTCACACGTATATATAGCCCTGTCAAGGTCTAAGAGTTTGGTAAGAGCCCACATACAATTATACAAACACAAGGTTAAGATTATTCTTTCTCCTTTCCTTCTAGTATAGAGTCCGTATGCTTTACAACAGAGACTACCAAATTTTAAAACGGTGTTACACCGACAGTGGTGGAGCCCGGGGTCAGGCAGGGGCAATTGCCCCCCCCCCCCACCCCAATAACATATCACAACAATTTTTTTAATTGCATAACTTTATACTTTTTATTTATATTAAGTGGGAGAATATAACAATTTTTTTTATTATATATACCTATTAATATCTTCTAGATAATAAAATTATATAAAGCATAACTATACAATACAATGACCCCATATAAGCACATCCAAAAGACCATAAATAATAAAATCATCCCTAGGTGCATTTCCGAAAGACTGACCAATAAATCTAGAGATTTATGAGATCATTATAGAGTCTTACTATCAACGGGCATGTCATCTACTACTGAAAAAATAGCGCATTAAATCCTAAAATACATATATAAGAAAACGCGAGCACCATTGTCAAGTCGATAAATTGACCGGTTGAGCTACGCTCCATTTTTACAAATTGGATCTTTTTAGCTGTCCCTCATGTATAATTTATGGCTCCGTCCCTGAATGTTAATGGTCAGAATTTTTAATGACTGCCAATTTTAAGGTTCATTAGCAAAGAGAAAGTTAAGAAAAAGGGCAGTCAGCTCACAGCTAGAACCAGAGTGCAGGGACATAATCTATCTCAGTTCTCGGTCTACCAGAATATAATATACTCCTGAAAAACTTAAAAAGAAAATGTAGTACACGAAAATCTCCGCATTAACATTAGCATGATACCATGCTTGTTCAGTTATCATCATATCACTAAATTAAGTCCAGACGGCAAAATTCTTCCTTTTCCAAAGCTTATCTGCTTACGCTCTTCAGATTGCCCATGTCTCGGCAAGCTTTCAATGAATTTCAGGTATTTCAGCTTACAGTCCACGATTTTGAGGAGAACTGGCACAACGATGAGTCGATGACATCTGGCCATGCGTTTGGGGTTCGGCTTATACTTGAAGCAAGTACTACAATCACTCACTCAGCTCAATTACCCCGCCAGCTCCTTTTATTTGGATATGGAAATCCAAATGTATACCACGTGTGAAATTTTTTGGTTGGCTGTTACTTGAACACAAGAAACATTTTTAGAAGACGTCGCAAGCATCTTGATGAAGGATACAGGGCCTGCTCGTTTGGAGGAATGCTGGAGGAATCTGTGAGAGGAAAACACCGTTCCGGATGAAAAAAGAAGCGGATCAAGCCGGGTTTAAGGGCACGCGAACTGGGCCACAATTGTGTGCTTTGCCCTGACAATATAGAGGAATCAGCCATGCACTTATTTCTTGAATGCTCCTCTAGTACTACTCGTTGGTTCCTCCTATAGGCGTTCAGTGGTCAACTCAAGGGGACATATTTCATAGGCTTATTCAGATGAAACAACAGCTGCGCGTTCCCTACTTCATGGAGCTTTTTTTTTTTATAGCAGCCTAGTGCATTTGGAAAGAGCGGAATGACTATATCTTCAACAACCGGGCTCTTTCTCCTGCGGTTTGGAAACAACGCTTTATAAGTGAAGTTAAGCTTCACTCCTGTCGTCTCCCACCAGATGTTTGTCATGTAATTACAACTTGGCTTGTAACCTGTCTCGGTTTTGTTTGGCAATATATTTCCTGGGGAGTTTTGCTCCATAGTTTCAATCAAAAAGAAGAAGAATTTGGAAAGGCAAAAGGTTTACCCTCTGATGAGTAGCGAGGCAGCTTGTAGGTCCTAGCCCCCCAGTTGACTGCGCAAATCTCACCATCGCCGGAGTACTCCACTCTTGGACGGTTGGACGAACATGACACTATGAGCCATTTAGACTAGAATTATTTTGCATAATATGATAAATAAATCAATGGTAGTACTAGTAAGACTTGACTTGCGGCATTTATTTAGTTCATAAAAAAAAGATAATGATACTACAATAAATAAATAAATAGAACTAAAAGAGCAATAAAATAAGTATATAATTACCTCAAACAAGACAATAATGCTTTAAAAAGACACCTTCGGACATTTCTTGATGATGAAATATCATCAAGAACAATATCAAGATAAATGTCGTCCAAAATCCTTCTCAATGCCGTATATAGCTAAGCTATTCAATCTTTCTTGTAATGCAGGTGACCTTAAACAAATTTTGAGCTTAAAAAACTGCTCCATAAGAAGAACTGTACGTCTGTGCCGAATGATCATCCTCTCTCCGTGATTCCGTCTGCACGATGCGCCGTTCGCGGTGGCGATCTCGCAGAGAGCCAGAACGCTGATTCACTCGCGGCTCACGGAAGACGGGAAGTGGATGTGGCGCTACTGCGCTAGCGTGGCCCTTCAACTCCACGCTGATGGGCCACACCGCTCCCACGCATACACCGGACACACATCGGACTGTTAGGTAGTGGAACAAGGCTTCAATTCCAACGAGCTGTGCAATCAGAACTCAGAAGGACGGACGCGAAGATGCGCCGAACCTGTCGAGTGTCGACTGGAGGGGACCCAAGCGAAGCGGCGAGGAAGCTGTCAAAGTCCACCAAAACCACGCCGGACGAGCCGGCAACGCGTCGACCGAATCCACTAGTATCCCTCTTCCGCGTTTCCGCTCCTATAATAGACCTGCGCCCGCACCCGACGAGAATTCCACAACCACCAGCGCAGCGGCGATCAGCGTCAGCGCCCCCAACTAATTTCTTCACCTCCCTCGCGCGTCCTCGATCTCGCTCTCGTCGTCGGCATGGCCACCGATGTGTTGCGCGCGCACAACATCCTGATGCCGGCGCCGCAGAGGATCCGGGCGGCGGCGGCGCACCGGAGGGCTGCTGGTAGCGACAACAACCGCCCCGGCGCCACCAGGAGGAGGTCGCCGCCGGCTGGAACAGTGGGCCCAAGACGCCACGGCAGGAAGGCGAGGCCTGCGGCGGAGGTGTACGCCGGGCCGGCGTTCTCGACGTCACCCGACCCGAGCTTGCTGCCGCTACCGCAGTTCGCCACCGGGAAGGCCGTGCCCGCCGCCGCCGTCGACGCCGCCGCCGCTGCGACGCGCGACCTCAGGCTTATCCTGCGGCTGGAGTAGCCACAGCTGGGTACATATCTCGTCTGCTGGGTCAATTGGTGGCTTCGATTTACTAGTCGACGCATGATCGATCCAGCTGCATGTTAGTTCTGGCTGCTCTCCTGGTATGTGTTCCACGCTGCCGCGGCGAGGCTTCTGGCTCAGTTTTATTGTGTGGCCGGCGGCGAGGCACGCGGCGGCCGTGGGATCCCACCGCGACGGCGGTGTAGAATGATCGCAGCAATATACTCGTGCAAGTAGATATATATAAGATATATGTCATATACTCATGTGTGTAGAGTAACTGTGTGGGGGTTCATCCGTGTAATAAGTCGTCAGCATGTAATCCTCTCCGTCTCTATTCATCAATATACACATTTCTATATATTTCAACAATCGCTGATTTTAATTAGTAAAAGTCAAATTGCGTAATCACAATCATAATTAATAAGGATAACAGTGAAATGCAGCACAGCAAGTGAAGACAATAAGGGCAGTCCCAACGAAAGAAACTAGTAGTTTCTATAACAAAGTACTACTTTTCAACTCATAGTTTCTATGAGTAATAATTATTTTCTCTTTCTCTCTCCCAACTCTATCTTCTTCCTCCAATGGGAGTGCGGCACGAGCCCGCTAGAAACTAATGGTTTCTCCCCAATGGCGATTTCATGGTTTCTTGGTGCATTGGGTCAAGAGAAGACCTGATTTCTTCATGAGGAAACAATTTCTATGATTTTTGCTTTCTTTCTTCATTAATTACGTTGCCATGTCAGCGTTTTGCCTACGTAGCAAGTCATTTAATGAGGATAGAAACCATCATCAATACACCATTGGGACTACCCTAAGCCTTTCAACTCAAAGAAGGTGGATGGCCGGCGGCTACGACAATGTGGCACTGCACCCTTGCGAGTTCCGGCTTGTGCTCGGCCGGCATTCGGCGCTCGCCGCCGAGGGTGGAGCCACAAATAACCATGAGTGAGGCCAAGTACTAACTGATGAATTATTGAGGATAAATATAAAAAAAATTCTTTAAATGGTGGAATTTTGTATACACAAGATGACCTCACCAAGCATAGGAGGTGCCTGCCCCCTCAGCCCCTCCCTCCCTCCCTCTACCCCTGCTCGCCACCCATGGCGCCATTGCGCATTCCGCGCCACTGTCCATACTTCATTGTGGCGACACGCCCTCTCTGGCCGCCGGAGTCCCGAGTCCGCCGCTAGGCCACTACCTAACGCTCGTCGTGACAGAGTTTGAGGTTGGAGAAAACGGGAGAGAGAACATAGGAGTAGTACCTAAGCCTCATGGCGACGTGACGCCGCTGGAGTCCCGAGTCCACCACTCGGGCACTGCCCAGTGCTTGTCGTGCTAGGGTTTGAGGTTGGAGAGAACACGAGATAGAACGTAGAAGGAGTAGTACCTAAGACCATCTGCAATAGACCCCCTTTCTTCTCTCCCTTAAAAATTGCTATAGGGAATTGAGGTAATAGTAATTTTAATTTTAGGGAAAGGTTGCTTAAGCAGATTGAGAAAAAAATCACATCCCTCTTCTCTCCGGTGACTCCCTCCACCCTCTTCTCTCTTTGGTCTCTCGTGACACTCTCCACCCTCTTCTCTCCCTGTGGCCGGCAAGGGGGCATGGCCGGTGGCTCGGTGCAGCGGCGGTGCGGCCGACCCACGCGCCTGCCTATCCGGTGCGGTGACGGCATGAAAAGAGATTGAGAAAAAAATACTGGCAGATCCCCTTTATTTGAGGTATTGAGAAAAAGGTTTAAGAAAGAATATTAGAAAAGGGATTTGCTGGAGCATGCCTGTTTTCTCCAATTCCCTTTGTTGCTGGTTATATGAAAAGGAGATGGGTTTTCCTTAATCTGATGGAGATGCTTTGAAGGGTGAGAGCGGGCGATACGAGTGCACTTGTGGGAGAGAAGTTGGGTCATAGACTGCTGGGCCTTTTTGGGCTATGGGGTGTAGTAGAAGAATATATGTATTTAGGCTCGACTCTTGACATGGTATTTTTTTTGCTTTATTTTCCTCTTTATTAAATAAAAAACGCTTGAATTAGTGCTTCCGGACGGTTCTCTTTCCGTCGGACGCCGCATCCACCGTTAAAGCCATGGACCGAAACGAGTTGGCACACCGCTTCGGGCTTCTTCGCACAGGCCCACACGACTCGCTCATTCTCCACTGCAAGGGCTCGCTCGCTATGCTGTTGCATCCCTATGTCGTCGTGCGCATCCACCTTCCCCCTTTCCCTGCTCGCTCCCTACACCGCTGCGTCCACCTACATGCCTTCCTCGTCGTTGTGCTTTGCTCTCAGGTGACCCCACCAACCTCTGTTTTCCTCCCATGGAAGGCGTTCGTAAATATGGATGAGTCTGCACCCCGCGACTCCCCACTCTGCCTCGATCGCCGCAACTTCAACGCGCTGTCCTCACCCCGCCCTAAGCGCCACCGAGCTACGTGCCGTCGACGAGCACACCAGTGACCTTCACGCACCATCCGCCCGCCCTCTACACCACCGCTACCCATGCCGCCCCCACCCCGCCCTCTGTATGCCGTCGCCCAGCTCCGTGTTGCCGGCGAGCTCCACGCCGCTGGCAAGCCACCGGTTACCTCCATGCGCCGATGAGCCTCCATTCGCTGAAGTTGCAAGCAGATGTTTGCACTAAGAAGCGCATGTTGCAACTATATGTTTCAAGTGTTTTAGGTGTTTAAGAGATATGTTGTAAGTGTTTCGTATTGTTGTTGCAAAAGTAGATAGTGATTTTGCACATGCTGCAATGGTTATGCACGTATGTTTCAAGTGTATGTTCTAAATGTTTCATTTGTAGCAGACGTATGTTGCAATAGTAGATCTAGATGTTGCATATACATGCATGTTGCAAGCGTATGTTTCAAGTGTTCGGGTGTTTCATACATCTGTTGCAAGTGTTTCATCTGGATGTTACATATTTTTGCTATGGTTTTCAAGTGTTTTCAGGTATTTTTGTAAGTGTTTCAGACACATGTTTCAAGTGTTTTATATGTCTTCTTTTGTATATTGCAACTGTTGCATATGGATGTTTCAAAAATAAATCGGGTGTTACACATCGGATGCGCGTGGGAAGTGGCTGGAGGTGCGAGCGACGTCCGGGGCGGCACGGGGCCACTGCTAGGGCGCTCGCTCGCAAGCGTGACACGCTAGGGTGGTCGCTCGCTCGCTGAGCGGGTATCGTCCGACGCTAGCAAGTTTGTTATTAAATACTCCCTCCGTCACAAAAAGAATGTAATTCTAGCACAATATCACGTTTTAGTACCTTATAAGTTTGACCAATTATAGATAAAAAAGTTACAATATTTATGATATTGAATAAATATCATTAGTTTCAATTTTTACTGTAAAACTTGGTTAAATATGAATCATTTTACGTAGCCCATAGTTACAATTTTTTTTAGGACTGAGGTAGGCAGTAATCAACTGAATGCATTGAATACAAGCGGGCCCTGCCCAACACGAGAAACTACACTAATGGTGGACTCTTGTTCAACGTCGTGTGCTTCTTCACTTCGTATTAGATCCAGAACGCGCGAGGTTTTTTGACGATTGCCAAGGCAGCTTGTAGACCTTAGCCCTCCTGTTTACTACGCAAAGCTCAGCGTCCCAAGAGTACTGGACTCGGGAGGTTACTACGCGAAGCAGCATGGGCACGATGAGACCGAAGTATCTGAGCGGTCCTGGTGCGGCTGCGTCACAGTCTCAAGGAGGGTCGCGTGCTCTTAAACCTGGCTGGATCCTCTTCTTTTTTTTTATCTGGAACAATGTTTTACTTTCACAAATTTCTTCAGATTCATCTAGATTCCTTCAGATTTCTCCAAAATTCCTCCAAGCGAACGGGACAGAACCTGGCGTTGCCCATATAGACAAGGCTGGCGCTCACGTGTCTCCTTCAGCAGGTCCCTCCCGCACTTGCAGGCTGGCTCCACCCCGCCACGACGACTGGGTCCTCCCGTTCCACGGCGAGGCGTACTACGTCCGCGATCTGGACGCGTGGGTCGGCCTGTGCTCGCGGCACAGGGGGCGACTTGCTTCGTATTTATTCCGGTTCTACTCTTGTGGTGGTTTCTAAGAGCATCTCTAAGAGTTCCCTAAACATTCTTTTAATCTTTATTTTTTAGAAAGATGAGAAAAAATCCCTCTCCAACAACTCATAATTTTTTAGAACTTGAGAAATTCCTCCTCAATTCGTGTAACTTTACGCACTGCAGCCCCGCGAGTATCCTTCGACTCTTCAGCCCAACAGCTCCTTCCACCGTGCAGGCCCGCGGCGGCCACGGTCGGCGGCGTCCGGCGCCGTGCGCAGCTCATCGCGCAGGGTCGTCGGTGGCCGCGGCGCGGCCTCCCGCAGCGGCAGGATGCGGCCCTTGGAGAAGAGCTGGTCCGCGTCCATCATGGGCCGGCTGCCCGCCGGTGAGAACTCGAAGTCCGCGTCCGCGCGGCCCGGCGGCTCCAGCGCGAAGTCGCTGGAGAAGGACATCAGCGGCGGCGCCATGAGCTGCTGCTGGGCCTGCGGTGGCGGCGGCTGCTCCCGGTTGTACATGTCAACACGTACGTGCCATCTAAACACTCCTCAACTGTCGATCGAGTGACGACGAACAGACGAAGACACGATGAAAACCTTCTTCCTGCGCCGTACACGACCTGCGGCCTGCGTACGTGTTCCAGTGGCAGCCAGCCAGCAATGCAGGTGTGTGTCACGTTCTGGGAGTCTGCAGTGGAAGGAGCTGCTGGGGCTGAAGAGCACGGTGGAAGAAAAAAAGCGGCAACATAATTCATATGGCCCTAAATTTAATTTTTTAGATGTCATTTATTAGAAACTCTTGGAGATGACTTTTTTTTTACCTCCCCAAATCTGTTTAGGAGTTACCAAACTATAAGTTGTTAGAAGAAAAAAGTAGGAAACTCTTGGAGATGCTTTAAGAAAGTGATCACAGTCCGACTACAAACATATTAATGTATAAAAAATCTGCACAAAAAACCAGCATGATAAACTGAAATTTCATTTGTTTGCAATAATCTACTTCCACGGTAAAGATTTTGGTTTTCATGACGCTTTAGTATGTACTCTTACAAGAATAAGGCTGAATGATATAGCCAAGAGAATTAGTTTCAACTTACACGAATTAAGCAGACTAGTACGTTTACAATACATGCAACAGAAGATTGTATTTGGTTTCCCTTGCTTTGCTCCTCCTTACTTAGATTTAGCCCATGGCTTTAGAATCGAAAGCACAACTATGATGGCAATTACCAGCAGAATGATAATTGCGATCATCATGCACTTTCTCGACTTCTTCTGATAGCTCTTTGCTTCGCGTAGCGCTTCAGTACCGGTTACCACATGGTTTACAGCATTTTGAACCTGACGATGTAAATGGATCAGCGGTCAAACAATTTTCCAGAAGCACTAATTAAATTCAGTTTCTCTTTTTTTTTTTCAGTGACATATACTAATCAGACCAAGAAGTGAAGTTACAAACCTGATTCTCTATGTTGTCTAGAACCTCTCCTTGTGCATCAACGAGTGCTGCCATGTCTGCAAAAATCTGAAAATGAACAGTACACGCCATGGTTTAGTGGCCATGGGCAATCTGGAAATTGATGTGATCAATTATGTACATGTTACAGGTTATTAGATTGTAAATAGTAGTAAATATTCTTATGTTGTTATAAAATCACTTTGTTGATGTTTTGAACAACTTCGTCTAAGCTGCATTCTTGTCAAAACCTAACTGCTGCGTTTCATCAAAAAAAAAAAAAAAAACACTACCTGCTGCAGTTCAAGGAGCCTTTTTTCTATCTCCATGACTGCATCATGCCGTTCCTGAATTTCTTCAACCGTGGCAAGAATCTATACCTCAAGTGCAAATTATGAAACGTAAAGCAAGAATAGTTAGACCTAACACATCGAGATGAACAATACAAGTATGAAGTGAAATTAAATAATAATGCACTATTAACTGACCTGTCCTCTACCTGTCCCTTGGATTGCTCTCTCGAAGATCTGCTCGCTGCTTCCGGTCTCAATGAGACGGTCAATCACCTAGTCATTGTGCCAAAATTTGGTCAGGAGAGGTAAGTGTTTGCTGTACCTAGCGTAGTGTGGTAGAACCACCATCCTCACCTCCTCAGAAGGCTTTGTTCCCGTGACTGTTCCAGTTCAAGATTAAAGTTTGTAAATATTCAGTCAACAGGTTAACTCAAACTGAAATGATGGATAAGAGCGATAGTAAAGAAAAAAATTACATACCTGTGAAGATCCTCCTCTCTACAACTTCTCGGTACTCTTCTTGTATAGTTTGTCTTAGATTCTGCAATGAATGGTAAACAATATGATTCCAAGTCTTTAATTTTGCTTCGACAAAGAAGATGGAGAGAGAGTGAGGTCATTGCACCTGGAAATCGTTCATTCTTTCTTTCAGCTTCTTCTTCAATGCACTGCAATCGAAGTTCACCTTTTGTTGGATTATTTTTGGATATATTTGATATATATGCAATCTTGCCCTCTATGCAACTATGGTTCTATGTCTAGATTCAAAATATTGTGGATTAACCGGTAAACTAGCATGGTCTTGAAACAGGTTCTACTCAATTTATTTGCCAGAGAAATGTGCGTGGTGTCTGGAGATGAACAGTGATCCGATTTGAAATTATTTAGGGGTGCCTTATATAGTCATTAGGATCAACTAGTAAATACTAGCTACTAGCTAGTCCTTAGCAGCATTTGCTGAACCCACCGTACTAGATGCTTGCATTAGCATAATAAATGCATGATGAGGATCTTACATGGTCATCGACATCCTTGATCGGTCTACGCTCGTGCCCTTCCCACACCCTGGCTTCTTTCTGTTCTCAAGATTCTGCAAACCGAAAAGGAGGATGAACACTGACGAGCATCGGGTGAATGACATGCTAAAGATATATATGGTCAGGCTAATGTCTGTACATTTCTGTCCATTTGTTCCAACTTCACTTTTACGTTGCGTGCGATCTTCCCTACTTCATCAATGTCTTTCTCCATGCGCCCTTTTATCGCTGGAAGACGAGTTATTTCAGATGAGCGTTCAGTTTAGAAATGCTGATATCAGTCTGTGTGTCAACAAGTGAAGTTGCACATGCACCTTTCATTGCAGAAGCCTTTGTGACTGACTTCGATTCCTCATTAGCTTCCTGTAGATTTGTACAAAGTATAAATTGTGTCTACATGGGTGACGGGTCCAAAACTAACACGAATAGGAAATGCAGGAAAACACATGTTGTCACGGAGAACTAACATTTCCGAACCAAACTTTAAAAATAGAGTAATATTTACCTGAAGCTTGTGAACTATGTTGGACATCTTATCCAACAGCAGCTCAATCTCCTTGACCTAACGCAAGAAAAAAAAACTCCTTGTAAGAAAAACAGTAAATACTATGTCTGCATGATTAACTACCAGTGCTGCAATACCGCATAAAAGAAGAGTTGATAAAACTTTCAGATCTGCACTAGTGCTTTCATTATAAACTGAAGACCAAACCTGTTCAAAGAAGTCTTTGAGACCATAATCAGAGTTGTCCTTGGGATTTCGATTCCCCATCTCAATGTCCCTCTCCCTTTCTGGCTTCTCATCCCTCTCAAAGGAATCCTGTCATCGAATTAACAGAACCCACAGCGGTTCCAACTAGCACATGAGTAAATTACTAAATTATCATGAAGACAGCCACTACAAATTTTGCACTGAATTTGGTATCTCGGTTTTTGCAGGTTATCCCAACAGGAAAATCAGTCAGCTAGGATTCAAAGACAGACAGGTAGTCTGACATGACAAAATCATTGTTTCCATACAGTCTAATCTAAGTACCCAACCCGGCATGAAAACTTTAACAAAAAAGGAGAGACAATCTTGCAAGAACGAGCTGCACATACCGTGAGAAGATTGTTCATCTTGTGGTCCGCGGAGAAAGAGACGGGGGAAGCCTTCCCTTAGGTTTCTCGTGCAGCGGTGCGAAGAACAGCAAGCCGCCAATGAAGAAGAAAATGGCGTATTCAGAGGACTTTGGAGAAGCCGTTGCGGCGAGGATAGCTAGTATAGGAGTAGTAATAAACTATAGCCAGCAAGGATGATCTTGGCGACGCCGGCCAGCACTAGAAGCCATTAACTAGCAAACAACCGGGTTTAGCAACTAACTAAAGAGACTTAATGCCTATTCAATGGTAATGACTACGCTGCCAACGGATGGAAGAATGCACGGCGTCCTCTCCTCTTTCGGTGGTCTTCCGGTCATCGCCAGGGAAGAGACGGCCGTGTTATTTATTCACTTTTCTTTTCTGATGAAAGAATGCTATTTCTTCTCTATAAATAATCTTTGTTACAGTGTTACTGATCCTCGAATCGCCATGAACGTGTGGCGCGTGGGCTACTGGGCTCCATATGTCGCCCTGGTTTAATGGAATGGGCTGGGCTGGTATCGGTGATGCGGCAGATGTGGCTAGAGAGGCTGTTGGGCTCTATTGGGCTTCATTATTCCAGCGCGAGAGAGATGTTCCGTGTTCGCAAAGTTTAATTGGCGACGGGTCGCGCTTGGTTTCGACCGCGCGGCCTCTCCGAGACGAGCCCGGCCCAATACTTGTCCCACAGTACGTGCGGCCTATCTCCTTCTTTCCGTTTCGGAAGCTCGGCCTCCTCTTGCTCCTTCGACACTCCCTGCTGGAGGCTGCCGCGGCGGCTCAAGCGGCATCGGAGCCCCGCCTCGTTGGTCCCCGACGTTTTCGCCGCTCTGGGTGCTGCTGCCACTGGGAGCTTCGCCTACGCCGCCTGGATCCGCCGGTCTTCGGCGCCACCTCCAACCGAGCCTCGGCCGCGCCAACTTCCTCGCGCCGCGTCCGGAGGACAGGACCTCGACGACGCGCTGTCCGTCGTGGACACAAGCTCCTCACCCGAAGCTCTTGCAAGAAGGGTAGAGGACGAAAGGTCGAAATAGATAGATAGATACAAAATCTTTGGCATCTCTCGGGACGACTACAAGTCTTCAATGACTCATCAACCAAATTCTCGCTGCCCTTTCGTCGATTGATACATGATGGAGGGAGAGGGAGCTCTTGCAAGAAGGATGGAGGACGAAAGGTCGAAATAGATAGATAGATAGATAGATAGATACAAAATCTTTAGCATCTCTTGGGACAACTACAAGTCTTCAATGACTCATCAACCAAATTCATGCTGCCCTTTTGTCGATTGATACATGATGGAGGGAGAGAGAGCTCGTGCACATGGTGGATGACGAAAGGACTTTCGTCGATCCATATATGATTTTTCTAAGATATATTAATCATATCAAATTATATTTTTTTGCGGAATTAAATAAAGATAATTTTTATATAAAAATTATAGATCTCGACGAGATCTATAACTTTCTAGTTTTGAGTTTTTTCATTTGAAGTCGTTAAGATGCTAAAAAATTAATGATATATTTAGACATAAGGATATTTTCGACTTTTCACACCTGTAGTTTGACGACGTTAGAGCCCAAACTGACGGCAGTGGCATAGAGGGCACAAAAAAGTTGGAGTAGTGGCGCTGAAGACCGCTAAACTTTTCCAGAGACACACAGGACATTGCGATCTTTTTTAATGGCACACAAGGAATTCTCCCTATACTTTCCTACGAAGTTAGTCAAACTTAAGATAGTTAGACTTACACGGATTCTAGGAATTGATTTATTCAGGGACCGAGGGACTACATTTTGGTTTCTCTACCCTTGTTTTTAGTGCGCTACGCCCTCCATCTGATATTGTTTTACTTATTAAAGACAATCACGAATACGGTCCGGCGGAAATTAATATTGTTAATTACTTGATAATTGTGTTACTATGTTCCATGGTAATCAAGGAAAATGTGAAGCTCTTAAATCAACTACAAAAGTTATTGCATACTTCCTAGATGACGCAAATAATAAACAATGGATCACCTATTGTTTAACCTTTAATCGGATAAATGACCGCAATTAAACAGGATATTTTTTCCGTGAGAAAATATATGTGGACTCTAAGAAGAGAATGGACAACTTGGGACTTGGGAGGATGTGAGTTTAAACTCTGGAACCACACATGGGCTTTTATTTGCGAGATAAACATGTGAATTGTGACATGAGGTTAAATCATAGGGACGGCCTTTGAGGTCTAAAAAAAATTCCCGAAATTTACATAAAAACATGACATTTTAAATAAAATATTTTTAAATTACTGTTGACATGTTGCCAGTATAGATTTATTACAACGGTCAAATTATGAAGTTTGCTCTGGAGAAATCCTAAGACTACATGCATTTTTATGCATAAATGAAGTACTAAAAAATAGTTATATATAAACAAAATAGCAAGAGACGGACTGGTACATCGTCGGCCAGAATTCATCTGTATCAGCTACCACTATTAGGTACTCCATCTGTCCATAAAAGAATACAGTACAATTTTAGCACAATGTCATATTTTAGTAAGTTTGATCAATTATAGATAAAAAATAACAATACTTACGATATCAAATAAATACCATTAAACTAATTACGAAATATTTCATAATAAATTGCTTTAGAGTTATAAATATGAATATTATTCATTAGAAATTTGATCAAAACGTGAATTACTTTAACTGACAGGCAATGTGTAGTTGCATTCTTTCTTGGACAATGGAAGTACATTCCATTCCTCTAAACATATAATAGCCATAATATAATGGCTTAGGGAATCAAATTAACATGCACTAGCTACGTACTAGTACTAAACGAGCTAGCAATCACTAGTAGAGAACAGACCTTTGATCCTCGGTTAAAATGGGCTCTAGTCCCGGAATTTTTTGCGCCCGGGACTAGAGATACCTTTAGTCCCGGTTGGTGGCTCCAACCGGGACTAAAGGTCCCTGCCCAACGACTACTGCGTCAGACAGAGGTGGCAGGAACCTTTAGTCCCGGTTGGAGCCACCAACCGGGACTAAAGGTATACTTTTACTCCCGGTTGGTGGCTCCAACCGGGAGTAAAGGTCTACTCCCGGGCCGTGGCTGCGCCCGGGGTTGGAAAGTTACCTTTAGTCCCGGTTGGATCCATCAACCGGAACTAAATGTTCTTCCTTTATAAATCGGCCGTCTCCTCCTTTCTCTCCGAGCCCGAGCTCAGCACATTTTGAAGCTCACTGCAGTAGTGTTCTTGCTTCCTCCCTCCCTCCATTGTTCCTCCATCCATTCTTCGATTCCTCCATCGATTTTTTCGATTCCTCCGTCGATTCTTCAATTGTAAAGGTTACCAATCTCATACTCTCATTTTTCACCATTTTCTTATGCCATTTTGTTCACTATATATATTTATGGTTCTTTATTATGGTTTTTTCATTTGTAAGCAATTTGAGCTCAAAATCACTTCAAGCTTGCATATTTACATGAAAGAAGGTTAAAGTATATATAAATATAAACTTAGAAAATAGTTAGAAAATTATAGCAAATCTGTACTAGTTGAACTTACGGACCGTGTTCAGCTCGGCGAGCATGTTCTCTGCCGAGCGATAACGGACGTCAAGGAGGAGCTTTGATTCTATAAGGGAGAGCGACAACGGTCGTGGAAGACCGTGTTCCCTTCCTCGTAGAATCGGAGCTCTTCCTTGACCAAGTATGGTGCCGTCCGATGGAGAAATGCTCGCCGAGATGATCACGTAAGCAAGATCAACTAGTACGGATGGTTATTTATTCACATGTCCCGATATCATCGTAGTAGTCTGTCAATCACCGTACCTAAACGTAGTATATATAAATAAAAACTTAGAAAATAGTTAGAAAATTATAGAAAATCTGTACTAATTGAACTAGCGGACCGTGTTCATTTCGGCGAGCATGTTCTCTGCCGAGCGGTAACGGACGTCAAGGAGGAGCTTTGATTCTACGAGGGAGAGCGGCAACGGTCGTGGAAGACCGTGTTCCCTTCCTCGTAGAATTAGAGCTCTTCCGTGGCCAAGTACGGTACCGTCCGGTGAAGAAATGCTCGCCGAGATGATCACGTAAGCAAGGTCAACTAGTACGGATGATTATTTATTCACACGTCCCGATATCGTCTTAGTAGTCTGTTATGTGTGTACACTCCCATTCTTCTGTTAATTTGCGAAAATATCATGTGAATTACTTACCTGCCACAGTAAAAGACGAGAACACAATGACCATTAAAAATATCATTATTTAGAGATCTAGATAATTTTATAGTTTGTTAATTTTATTTATTTATAAAAGGAGAAATTTATAGTGTATTAAAAAATGAGTATAGAGAGTAGATGGCAACTGCTTCCGGGTCCTCGGCCTCTCATGGGTTTCCAAAGCGACTTAGGCCGGGCCTTCCTCTCATTCCATGCGGCAAGTGTCGTGATGAGACGAAGATTGTGATGGAGTACCGAGTGAAGAAGGAGGGTCCCAACAAGGATCGTATCTTCTACAAGTGTTCGGATCGCAATGTGAGTTATTTTATCGTATTTAATGATTATGGTTAGTTTATACCTATTTTCATGATGGTTGTGATTAAAGTTCTAATTTTTTGTTTTAATTTCAGTGGGATGGCAGTGGACGATGTTCAGGCTTCTACTGGGAGGAAGAGTATGTTGAACTCGTGCAAAAATATCTTGCACAACAGACAGATACGGCGGCTAATGAGGCAGTGATCCAGCCGAAGAAGCCCAAAGATGTTGTACAATCGGGGGATCTGTCTGTTTTAGTTGAGATTGGTCGCGAAATCCTTGTGCTCCTAAAATGTATTTTAGCTTTAGTTCTTTTAGTGGTAGTTGGGATTGTCTACATTATAGCGATGCTTTCATAAATTTGTATCTTTTGTGGTGGCACGCATGTTGTATAAATAATTAATTATGATCTAGGTTTTAATATGATATTTATGTCATGTAATGCAGATGAGCCGTTATTGGATGTATAATGCTGATCGCCGCTCCCGAGAGTTCATTGACGGCGTGCATTCTTTGTTACGTGCGGCCGAGGCAAACAAACGCGACGGTTTCATGTGCTGCCCATGTGCCATATGTAAGAATACGGTGGAATATCCTTGCTCAAGGACTCTTCATTCACACTTGTTCAAGTCAGGTTTCATGCCAAACTATATTTATTGGACAAAGCACGGAGAAACCGGTGTTGTAATAGAAGAAGGTGAACAAGAACAATGGGACGACAATGATATTATTCCTGATGGTGCGTGCTTCAATGATACTGCAATGGGAGAAGCTGAAGAAGAGGTAGCCGTAGAAGATGAGCCGGCTGATGATCTTTGTCAGGTCATTCGTGATGCACAAAGAGAATGTGAAAGTGAAAAGGAGAAGATTAAGTTCGAGCGGATGCTAGAAGATCACAAGAAATTGTTGTACCCAACTTGTGATGCAGGGCAGAAAAAGTTGGGAACCACACTAGAATTGCTGCAATGGAAGGCAAAGAATGGTGTATCTGACAAGGGATTTGGAGAGTTACTAAAAATCCAAAAGAAGATGCTTCCGAAGTACAATGAATTGCCCGTCACTACCTACGAAGCAAAATAAGTTGTCTGTCCTATGGGGCTAGAAATAGAGAAGATGCATGCATGTCCTAATGACTGCATCCTGTACCGTGGCAAAGAGTACGAGAAATTGGATGCATGCCCGGTATGCCATGCGTCGCGGTATAAGATCAGGCGAGATGACCCTGGTGATGTTGAGGGCGAACGTCCGCATAAGAAAATCTCTGCCAAGGTTATGTGGTATGCTCCTATAATACCACGCTTAAAATGTCTGTTCAGAAACAAAGAACATGCAAAATTGTTATGATGGCACAAAGAAGACCGTAAGGTAGACAATATGTTGAGACACCCTACTGATGGGTCTCAGTGGAGAGCAATCGACAGAGAATTCCCAGAGTTTGCAAATGACGCAAGAAACTTAAGGTTTGCTTTAAGTACAGATGGTATCAATCCTTTTGGAGAGCAGAACAGTAATCATAGCACTTGGCCTGTTACTCTAAGTATCTACAACATTCCTCCTTGGTTATGCATGAAGTGGAAATTCATTATGATGCCGGTGCTCATCCAAGGCTCGAAGCAACCTGGCAATGACATCGATGTGTACCTGAGACCACTTATTGACGAACTTCTCATTTTGTGGAATAAAGAAGGTGTACGTGTGTGGGATGAGTACAAATAGGAACACTTTGATCTGCGAGCATTGTTGTTCGTAACAATCAATGATTGGCCTGCTCTAAGTAATCTTTTAGGACAATCAAACAAGGGATATAATGCATGCACACACTGCTTCGGTGATATTAGAGGTGTATTCTTGAAAAAATGTCGAAAGGTCGTGTATCTTGGCCATCGTCGATTTCTTCCTGCAAATCACCCCGTAAGAAAGAAAGGCAAGCATTTTAAAGGGAAGGCAGACCACCTGACCAAGCCTCGCAACCGAACCGGTGAGGATGTACTCGATATGGTCAATGATGTGAAAGTCGTCTTTGAAAAAGGACATGGAAGCCAACCTATTCCAAAAGACGCTAACGGTCATGCACCTATGTGGAAGAAGAAGTCCATATTTTGGGACCTACCCTATTGACAAGTCCTGGAGGTTCGTAGCTCGATCGACGTGATGCACCTGATGAAGAATCTTTGTGTGAACCTGCTAGGCTTTATGGGTGTGTATGGAAAGCCTAAGGACACATTTGAAGCACGATAGGACCTGCGTTGTTTGAGAGAAAGAGACAACCTGTATCCAGAGAAGACAGATGATGGACGCCATTACTTACGTCCTGCTAGCTACACTCTAAGCAAAGAGGAGAAGGAAATCATGTTTGAATGCTTAAACAACATCAAGGTACCATCTGGATTCTCCTCGAATATAAAGGGTATTATAAATGTGCCAGAGAAGACCCTAGCATCTTGGTAAATGATGAGGACACTCCATAATTACGAAGCGATCATAACCAAACGACATACGTAAAGAAGAAGTTCACTGCTGTGCCCACTTGATGATATAGTGATTTAATATAGTGCGTGTTTGAGATATTATGTAATAATTGTGAATTCAGATGTTTATTATGTCATGTTTCAAATTAAATCAATGTTTGATTTGGTGGGATTTCTCTCTCAAAAAGGTAAATTAGCATACTAAGTGATGAAAAATTAAAATATTAACGTTAAAATAATGTGAAAACAAATTTCCTGTCCAAAACCAATAGTTTTAATAATTTTAATTAAACACTACATTTTTGCATTAACGAAATAATAAATATTAGTTACATTATGTTTTATAGTTCTAACAAAAAATAAAAAAGTTAGGTTATAGATTTTTCCTATGTGCAATAAACAAAAAGAAAATTCATATTTTTAACAAAATAATTTTATGCCTTGTATTTAATTTACTATGTATTTAACAAAAACTATTGCATTTCTATTGTATTTAACAAGACTATTGCTTAAAACAGGCGGGAAACAAAACTGCAGGCCACCTTTACTGCCGGTGCATGTTACCAACCGGGAGTAAAGGTATACCTTTACTCCCGGTTGGTAATACGCACCGGGAGTAAAGGGTTTTTACTCCTGGTTGGTGGCTGGCACCGGGAGTAATTCTCTCTAGTATATAACCTCCAGCGCCTGGCGCAGATCGATCCGCTCGTCTTCTTCCTCGTCGAACACCGCCGCCCTCTTCTTCCTCGCGCCGCGTCCGTTCGCCTTCCGTGACACCGGCGCCGCCCTCTTCTTCCTCGTGTGGCCTCCACCGCGTGCGCCCGTGCCCCTCCTCCGCGCGCGCCCGTGGCCCTCCACCGCGCCCTCCTCCGCGCCCATGGCCCTCCACCGCGCCCTCCTCCACGCCAAGGCCCTCCACCGCGCGTGTTGCCCCACCGCGCCCGAGGCCCTCCACTGCCGAGCTTGAGGTGATATGTTCATCGATCTCTTTGTACATTCGCCCGAGCCCTCCACTGCCGAGTTATAGATCACGTCAAAAACTACAACTTTGGTGTAAGCCATGTCAACGCTCGAGGTCGATTGAAAATTCCAAATTTTGAATCACAAAATCTAGGAACTGAAAATGAATATTTGGAACTCTAAATGATTTTAAATAAAAAACATATCTTAACGCAAGTTTTGAATATTTGGATATTATATGGATAAATTAGCAAGTTTAATTAGAGTGTCAAAAACTGCATTTTATGGTACTAAAATACATTTTAAGATCACTGGGACCTGAACTCATGACAAGTTTAATTAAGGACCATCAATGAAATTACTTTCGAAATTAATTAGATCGATGTAAATCCATGGCTTGTATAATAAACACGCTATATATTATTTGGAAACAACGCTACGAACCATCCACTAATGAACTTTCGTACAAACTCCTCAGGATGGCAACCATTGTTGTTGTCACTAAAGCTGAAAATGATCCAGCCCATCAACCGCCATATATTCATCACTATATGATATTGTCGTTGTAGGATATATAATGGTCAAATAGGAACTCAATTTTGATACCCAGTTTGTAAACTAAGCGTTTTTTAGTTTATAAAAAATATCACATGTGATGATGTAAGCAGTTTTGGTTGGACTTGCATGCATGGCTACAGACAAATGAAGGAAAACTTCAACGTTTCTTCATTTGTGAACTTTGAATATACAGATATAATATATTAATGTTGCTAAAGTAATATGAGCATTACATATTTTTTCCGGAAAGACTATCTTCAAACTTTATATCATATCATCAGAGATCGCCTATAGAAGAAGAAAATAAATTCTTATCATTTCAGAAATAGTAATGGTTATATTAGCAATAAGACACATATACTTACATTTCATAATGACTTATACTTACATTATTAACATAGAATTTTCTCATATGATGAATGACTATATGGTTCACATGGTACATAGGATCACAACATCACGCACCGACACCGCCCCGGCCCGCCTCACGTCGTTGTCGTCGTCAGCACGCTGGCCCGCCTCACGTCGTCTTCGTCAGCACACCGGCCACCGCGCCGACACGTATATATACGTCATTTGTATTCATATGCATGTATATATATACGTCGCAGAGCACCGCCGCCATCGTTCGTCCATATGTTTCTATGTATACGGCGGAGCACCGCCGCCCTTGTTCACCCATGTGTACAGACATATATACGGCGGAGTGGAGCACCGCCACTCTTGTCACACCGTCCTTTCTCGTGGCCTAGTTGATCAACATTCGTATTATCATTATAGTTAATGCTAAACAATCACACCAGGGCGAACCGCGCTGCTGACGTCACCAACGTGGTTCGCCCTAGTCACCGACGCAATTTGCCCTCGGCCGTTTATGTATAGCCCTAATTCGCCCTAGTACCGACGTAGTTCATCGTAGTGTGGCGAATTGCGTCCGTGACCGAGGGGCAAGATTTAATAATGCATATTGTTCGTAGATTTTACGCATGTAAGCAAAGATTTGACGTACTATATATTGGTTTTGTTTTTTGAAGCTAGATGGCCGACCCGAGAAACATGGATGAGGAGGAGTTGATGATGAATTTGATCAACACTGGCACTCAAGTTGCCAGCGATGATGGTACTAAAAATAACGTGCAAGAGGATGCAGATGACGGGAGTCAGTACTTAGCTCTTGAACAAAATGAGCAACAACATATTGGCCAAGTATATATTTTTTATTATTAGCTATATATATTATCATATGTCTTATGTGTGCTCATGACATTAAAAATAATGTTTATGTTTTGTAGCCCTCTGGATCGACATCAACAACTACAACGAAGAGTAAAAATGTTCGAGGTCCCAAAAAGCCATTGGAGGGTCGCTTCATCATCTCAGAGTTCAATGTGGATACAGGAGAACCGGGGGGGCCGAATAAAATGAAATTTGTGCACCACTATGGTTACCTTGTACGGGACCGGCTCCCGATTAGTACCCGTGAATGGAAGAAGAAGGCCAATGCTCCTCATATCAGTTTTGTCTCCAATCGTGACAAGGCGTTAATTTGGAATGATGTCTTGGTACATTTCACGCTCCAAACAGATGGTTATAATGATATAATAGATGGTGATAAATTGAAGGAGCAAGTTAGGGATTGGGCAATGAAGAAGATGGCCACCCAGTTTCAGACTTGGAAGAAACACCTATACACGATGTATGCCAAGAAGAACATAGCACCAGATTTTACTGTCCCAGGCCCGATCTCAAAGCAGAGGCCCTATTGAGATGAGTTTGTACAGTACAAGACTTTGGAAGAGGGTGTGAGTCGGGTGATAAAGAACCAACGTAATGCCCAACAGAAGACATACCACCATACCTTGGGATCAGGTGGCTACCCGACTGCCATTAAGAAGTGGAACAAAATGGAAGCAGACCTTCTTGCCAAGGGTATCAGACCAGAATCACTCGAGTGGGGAGAACGTGCAAAGAATTGGTTTTTTGCTCATGGGGGAACACTAGACCAGGAGACAGGGAAGTGCGTTTATGGCACAAGACTGCAAGAAGCAGCATAAAGATTATTTTATGCTCAGAGAGCTACTGCTAGTGGTGCGTTCAGGCCCAATAGAGAGAAGGATGAGCTGACATACGCCATCGGGACTATTGAACATGGTGGCCGAACTAGAGGCAAAGGAAGTGTCTCGTGGGAGCATGGATTCCCTCAGGACAGACCTTCCTACAGAAGTCGCCAGAGAAAGAAGGAAGAAGAGGCATAGTGGCTCTAGAGGTTGGAGGAAGCGGTGCGTGAAGCACAGGAGCGGGAAAAAAACCTTGAAGCGAGAATGCAGAAGGAAATCAGAAGGCAAGTGCAAATAGCAGTGAGTGCAAGCAAGCAGGCATTAGAGCCAGGAATCAACATTAGCCAATCTGTTCAGTTGAAAAGCAGTTGTGCTTCCACAGAGATACCAAATCAAGGGGACACAGGACTGCGCTTCCCTGTGGATGACGTCACTGAACCTTGTACAACGTGTGAGCTACACATTCCGAAGGAGAATTCCACAATCAAGATGGCTATCGGTCTTGTTAATCCTATCGACCGAACCAAGACACCAAGGATTCATGGGAATATAATCCAAGAAGGATATGCTACCATCTCGGCAGATAAAGCTGAAAAAGGTTTTAGTGATTTGCCTCTTGACATTCCTGGAGGTGATGGCGAGAAGACTCTAGGAGAAGCGAAGAAGACATTCATTCTATGGCGCAAGCGCTACATCATCATTCCAGGGATGTCGGCTCCACCTCCTTCTGAACTACCTCACCATAGGTACGTGCGGATGAAAACACTACATCATTAATTTGTATTGGCTTAAATAATTAACAATCTGCTCATAATAATATGTCATTCCTTTTTTTGTAGCAGATCCCCCCCCAACCTGAATCCAATTGTTCAATCGCCAGATCATCATAGTGCTCTGTACGATGACATTGTGTTGGAAGACGAGGCTGCATCCACACCATCTCTAAGGAGGTCTCCAACGCCGCAGCCGCCACCTCCAAGGAGGTCTCCAACACCGCTGCCAACACCTCCAAGGAGGTCTCCAACACCTCCCCCGCCCCCGCCTACCAAGAAGCCTAGCAAGAGGTCAGCCCCTCAAACGAAGAACCAGTCCCCGCCTGCAAAGAAAGCCACCGTAAAACCAAGGGCTATTCCCAAAATAATATCTGAAGAGAAGGAAGAAGGAACTGATGCATATAAAAAAGACATGTCTAGATTCTATGACAAACTTAAAATGAATCAAGAAGCAAGGAGAAACCTGGAGAAACCGTACTTCTTCGTAGCTCCAGATATTCTAAGAAAAAAGGTGACTTCTTACCAGCAACAACAGCGGGAATCTCGTAAGCCGTCCAAATCAACGTTATCAGACTATGACCGCACTCTCACCAAGTCAATTGAGGCGGCACAGAAAAAGAAGCGGGCAGGGAAAGGAGTTGCCCAACTCGGACAACAAGCGCACCAATTAATCCCCCCGCTAGTTGTTGGTAATGAATATGGTTCGAATTTAGGATTAATGCATCAGGCAAACATACCTCCAGATGTCGATTTGGATCACCTTGGTGAATTTCTTGATGAGACTGGTCTCGACCTTTACCAGATGTTTGGTGATGGAAACATTGAGAGTGCGGCGGAGGTTGATATTTGGAAGAAAAAATTTGTACTAGGCCAGAGTCTATACAACCCTCAAGCCTTATCTGATCTGGGGACGCAAATGTACCTGCTAAACAAGTGGTACATGCAGGCATCTACCAGTGGAGACTTCTGCGTTGGTGTCAGAATTAGAGACGAACATTGGTTCCGTGGCGATGATGTTATGTATGTTGACTTTACAGAATTTCATCAACTATGCCACCTGACCTCTCTGGACAAAGTTATCATTAGCTGCTATTGCCTGTAAGTAATAATTCTTTCGATCTATTATTAAACTCATCATATGTGTGTATATGCATATAAATTATCCTAACAAGTACTATATATATGCAGATTTACAATGATAGAGCTCAGAAAGGAAGGCTGCAATGAAATTGGTTTTGTTGATCCCCATATAGTATTCAAAGACCCAATTACTCCAAAGACTAATTGGAAGTCTGAGTCAGAGAGTAACCTCATGAACTTCTTAGTGAACCAACGCCACAAGAAGGATATACTCTTTCCCTATAACTTCAAGTGAGTGTTAATCATGTCGATCATATCTTTAATGGCTCATATGTTGATTCTAGTTAATTAATGAGTGTTATGCGTTATATCCTATAAACACATGCAGCAATCACTGAATATTGATGGACATTGATCTGGTGAAAAGTCACTTGATAATCTATGACTCGATGAGAAAAACCACAACAAGACTACCAAGATATGATAGATATTATCCAGAGGTAATTTTGGGATCTCTAGCAACTATATATACACACAAACATGATGATTAACTATATCTGATGACGTGGCAAATTTTTTATTGGGCAGTGTTTGGAAAACCTTTATTGAGAAGCAACACATGAAAAAATGCAAAGCGCCACTGAATGTAATCCCTTTGAAAGTAAGTCCCCTGAATCGCATCATCTTTATTAATTAAACATATAGCTTTCACCGGATCACCAGATTGGATGACAAATCTTTTTCTCGTAAAGTGGTGTCTGAGGCAGGAACAGGGGAACAACTACTGTGGTTACTATGTTTGCAAGTTTATCAAGGTGCTCTCCCAAAGAACTCCTACAGAGAGACTCAAAGTACGTTAAAAATACACTATATATTCATTTAATTATTATTATTGATTGTGTTACTATGTCTTTATGTATATATATGTACATATATTAATTTATTTTCCTTTAATTCAAACCTGTAGACTCGATGGTTGGAGGAAAAGGTCATACGACAAGACCAAATCAAAGCAATTCAAGAGTCTATAGCCGGATTTTTTAATGAGCAGGTCATCGATTCCAAGGGCGAGTTCTACTTCGACCCAACACTGCCATTGAAGCCAAGCTAGAGGATGAGAGGAAACTTGTTATGTCACAACAACTATAATGCAATCTTTTGTAATGTAAAATACACATATGCATGCATGCATATATATATATATATATATATATATATATATATATATATATATATATATATATTTCTATGCTTGAATTGTGTGATTTAATACGTTCATTGTGCTTGAACCGAAACATACTATATGCGCGTATAAATGTATAATTAGCAGCGTACAATACGACTTCGAAAACCTATTTTGAAAAGAAAACAAAAAAAATGAAAAGAAAAGAAAAAAGAAAAAAAACCTTTAGTCCCGGTTCGTATTACCAACCGGGACTAAAGGTGCCGGCCATCGTGGCATGTCAGGAGGCACCTTTAGTCCCGGTTGGTGTTATCCACCAGGACTAAAGGTCCTCCTTTAGTCCCGGTTCCTGACCCGGGACTAAAGGACCCCCCCTTTAGTCCCGGATGCTTGCTCCCGGGTGGGGAACCGGGACTAGAGGGGGTTCCCCACCGGGAGTAAAGTTCGGTTCTCTACCAGTGAATTGTACTTAGTAAACGCGGCAGTTATGATGTCAACGGCCCCAAGCGGAACCAGTCATAAGTGCACTATAACTTGTGCAACACATCGACACAGGATAGTGTCCTCTTATGAGTCGTACTATTTCAACGAACGAATAGTGTTTTTTTCTCACAACAAATTAGCGAACGGTACTTTCAGCTATGACTTTTTAGCAAAGCGAACAAGCATGTATATATATATGTGCATAACACATGGATCGATCTTTCACGGCAAAGCACAGGCACAAGCACAAGCAGAGACAACGCACGCACACAGCACGCTACTTGCTCTCTGCTGCATTGTTGCCTTCTTATTAGCTGCTGATCATCATCGGCTCATCGCCGGTGCCTCCGATCAGATCCTCAGCTCGATCGCGCGATGGGTTCTGCAGGCACGGGCAGAGAAGCACGCAGTACACGCACTCATTAGCTTCCACTGCTGCTTAGCCTTCTTCCTAGGTTGTTCTTTCGCCGATCGTTGTTGCTGGCTCATCATCACCGCCGGTGACTAGGATCTCCGGCCGATCGACTCGATCGCATTGAACAATGAGCAGTTCTGATGATGACAGGGATAATTTCTTCGTCTCTGGACCCACGCACCTGACTAAAACTGAGATCGACTGGTATGCACGCCTTTTATGTGTGCTAGCGGCGCTATTATCTCATTTTACTCAAATCCATTCTGCCTTTTTGGATTACAGCAAATAGAAAGTGTTTGATGCAAAGCTAGTTTATATCTCCTAGAACCCCTTATATTTGAGTATAGTTTTTAAATGCTTGAATTCACTATGTAGCTACAGGGAGTAAGAGTATATATACTTTTCGTATAAGACGTTGCTTTTCTATGTATCTATGTAAGTGCATCAGAGCTGAGCTCCCAGTGCAACGGGGTGGGGTACCGCCGGCGGGAAGCCCCTACCACCCCTCCGTTCTTCCTCGGTCCTCAGGTCATCATGCGTCGAGCGCGTCGTTGTTGCAGGCTGCGTCCGGGCAGCGGCGTGTCTGGAACACGATTTTGGGAGAGGGATGCAACGTGAGCGTAGGCCAAAGGCCCAATAGGAGAGAGCCCATCACTCCAGTCCAGCAAAGCAAAGCAAGGGGCTGCGCCCGGCGCCCGTTGCTGGCTGCCTGCCTTGCTGCATGCTGTTGACTTGCCTAGGCCACCGAGAAGATCTAGACATGATTAGTTCTTTAATAGTAGTCCAGTGTCCAGTGCTTTATGTCCTTTATTGCTGTGTGCTGTTTTAATTTTATTGTCACATATAATCATATATTACACAGTAACTCATTTGTTCTTCAAATTTACATGTCTTTTAGCTCTTGGATAGTTGGATTTTAGACTCTTGTTTAATTGGTGTTTTTGTCTATTGACCGCTATGATCTAACGAAAACTATCATTTTAATCAATCTTTAAATTTACCATATATTAGATATTCATGTGCGTTTGTACGACGTCATTAAAAAACTATGTTCTTAGTCCGTCCCACCTAAATTTTCGTCTTAACTCCGCCACTAAAGTGCATAGCATTTGATACATATCTAAAAAAGCTTAAGCGTCTTATAATTTAGAATAGATGGAGTATTAGATGTTGCATCTTCAAGAGACTCTCCATATTCTTCCTAAATGCTAGTATCGACGAAATATGGTCGGCAGTCTACCTAGAGGTATGCCCAAGGTAGTAGATTATCGGCAGACAGATGCACAAGCTACAAACAAGATGGTGACGTAAGACAGACACAAGATTTTATCCAGGTTCGGCCGCCGTAAAGGCGTAATACCTACGTCCCGCGTCTGATTGTATTGCTGTATGTCAATGAGAGATGATTTTTAGAGGGGTCCCCTGCCCGCCTTATATAGTCCGGGGGGCAGGGTTACAGATCTGGAAACTAATCCTAGCCAGTTACAATTGCCATAAGTGGCCGGATAAGGATTCCTATTCTAACCGACCAGGATCTTGCTTTGATCTCCAAATCTGCCTCGATTCCTTGTGCGGGATTCCAAACAGGTTGGCCGGGCCACGCGTCGTCTTCTAGTGGGCCGGACCCCCTGATCCAGGCCGGCCTAAGCCTAGCCGTAAGGGTATAGGGGTTAACACCCCCACAGCTAGTCCCCGAGCATCATGTATTATGCCGCGACATGCCGTTCGATCTCCTTTGACTAATGCGGTCCGTCTTCATGTCATCTCCAACTGATTGAAACATTGACCAATCGAATGTGCCAGCATTCTGGTCAGAACAGAGAGCAGTAGACCACGATTATAGCCGAAGATTCTGGTTGTCCGAAGAATGCATGGTGCTCTAAAGAAAAAAGAAAAATATTTCTTTCCTTATCAAGTGTGTCCACTTGTATTTCTAAAAAGAAATGTAAGTGACCCTTGGACAATAGTAATTCTGGCAATCAGTCAAAGCATAGGGATCGATAAAATAAACACATTCATCGCAAGGTGAAGTGTGCCCACTTAGTCCCCGAGCCTGGTAGTAGGTGACATAGGCACGTGGTGCCAGGGTCTAAAAAGAATTTCCACTGAAGTTAAGAATCCAATTATCGTATAAGCAATACGAGATGCACCGGCAGGTGCATCATACCGATGTAGTCCCCGAGCTTGCTGGAAGGCGAAGTATAAGCCTTGTAGCAAGGTCTAAATAAATGCCTCTCGACTGTATGTGAGTACAAATCACATGTAGCCGAGGAGAGTGATCTACGAGCAGTGGTCAGAACAGTTCCCGAGCACGGTAGTTGCCTAAAAAGTCCTCTAGCACGGTAGTGGTCGGAGCAGTCCCCAAGCACGGTAGTGGTCTGGACAGTCCCCGAGCATGGTAGTGGTCTGGGCAGTCCTCGAGCACGATAGTGGTCTGGGCAGTCCCCGAGCACGATAGTGGTCTGGACAGTCCCTGAGCACGAGAGGTGTGGTGAAGAACCAAATGCCACTTGTACTGTTATTTGGTGTATTTATTTATCTTCTTACTCTGTCAAGTCCAATCTGACACGTCTGGTCAAAAAAGTAGACGGGTATAGCACGTCATACTGCCTTCTTGTCCTTTCAAGCAAACAGTCACTTGGCACCTGTAAGGAGGTGCGTCAGCGTGGGCCCTCTCACACTGGTAACGAAGAGGCGCATATATTAGCATAGATCTCGAGGTTGTGAAAACAACCGTCTGCGGCGCGTGCGCACATCTCCCAAGAATCTCGAGTAGACGAAACAGCGGAACTCTTGGTTAAATATAATATAGAATTGGTAAGTTACTTTTTACCGAACCCCATTACCATTCGCCGTCATAGCCTTCTTCTTCCTCTTGCCAACCCTAATACCTTCGAAATCATCACCAATCAATCCTCCACCGTATCCTCTTTCATCAGCAAGGCCAGATTCATGGCGAAAAGTGACGCCCAGAAGAAAGCAGGAGTCATGATGAAGGAGTGGTGGAAGTCGAGAAGCAACGAGCAGACCATCGAAGACCTCGTCATCATGGGAGTACTCCACAACAAGGAGCTCGCAGGATGGCGCGCGCCGGAGGGTGAGGGGTACCCCGATCCACAACCAGGTGAGATTGTGGTTTTCAAAGACTTCTTCAAGCGGGGTTTTGGGGTTCCAGTGCACCCTTTCCTTCAGGGGCTCTGTCTGTACTACGAGATTAGGATTTGCAATCTGCATCCCAACTGGATTCTCCTTGTCTCCACCTTTATTCATCTTTGCGAAGCATATGGCGGCTTCCAGCTCCATTTCGACTTCTTTCGCCATCTTTTCTGTCTACGAAAGAAAGGAAGCGGCGGCTCGAAGATAGTCAGAGGTGTGTACCTCAACCTCCGTGATGGGATGAAGGCCCAGTACCTACACTGCCCTTGGAACACGTCGCTTGACGACTGGTACAAGAAGTGGTTCTACATCCGCGAAGAGCCGAACACGATCACACTGTGCGACGTGGGGTTCATTCCGGAGAAGAGGACCAGCTGGTCGGAGAAGCCCGAGCGCCTGGAACAGATTCCAGAAATACTTGGGATGATCCCGTGGAAGAAACTGGACGGTCCTAGCGTGGTCGAGAACTTCATCAGCCGAAGGATCCAGCCCTGCCAGAGGAGGGTACATCCCGGCTACGAGTACCAAGGTAGCGCGGACCCAACGAGGACGAGGCAGGAGGCGCTTTACAAGATCGAAGTCAGAGCCAGAATTGGAGAGCTATTTAACTTAGCTGATCCAAATTATGTTAGATTGAGCGACATCAAGCACGCTTTCAAGCTCGCCCGACCTCCCCCAAAGGTAACTCATCTTGCCTTGTAACCGTAGTCTCATATTGTAGTAGAAACTTACTGTGTGATCTCCTATTTGTTTTCCAGATTAATGGTCGGGATAGAGCGACAGTGTTTGTGTCGCCACCCCCTGGTGTAGATTGGCTGCAAGTTGCTGACCCGACCACCCAGACCAGCATCGGGGGCGAGGACATGGACTGGGCCATGCTCGGAGTTGGAGAGGAGGCAGCGGCCAAAGCTGCTGGTAAGCGGCCGGCGACCAGCAAGCGTCGTCAAGCGATCTTGACTTTGTCGGACGACGACACGGAGGAAGCAAACATCTTTCAACTCATCCCTCGAAAGAGGAGGAGGCAACTGGAGACGATGGAGCAAGGTGGCTCCTCCATGCCGGTGGGACTCACATCGCCGACCACTGCAGCACCATGGACAAGCGGCGGAGGGGTCGAGCACCAAGCCCCAGCGTCGGTGCTAGACGTAGAGGGAGACTAGGTGTCACCCGCACAGCACATGGAGCAAGCACGGCCGAAGAGACACGCCTTCGCCACATCATTTCGTGCTTCCAACATGTAAGTATTTGTAACCTTGATGTAAGCTTGCAATTTATATTGATTACGGTTGCCTTCTGAACTTATTTCGGATATACTAGTTTGGCATCCACCGAAAATCCAGACCAACTAGCCGGGGGCGGTGTGGCTCTGCCAGCAATTTCAGAGAAGACTGCCCAGCAGCCGGCCATGGAGAAAACCACAGCAGAAGGTCCGCCAGAGCCTCAGCACACAAGCAGCCAGACAACAGTCCCCGAGCAGGTAGTCGAGGGAAGAGCCGAGCCAAGGACAAGTGCTCCGAGCACCAACCCTGCTGAGGGCAACACCTCAGCACCAAGAGTAATAGAATAGATCGAGGAGCATCGGCCGGAGGTGATAGCACAGAGCACGTTTGTCGATGCTGTAGCCCACAGAAAAGCCATAGTGATCGCAGAAGCTGCCAACTCCGGACCAGCACCGGTACCTAAAGAGGAGGCCAAAGAGGACGAAGTAGAGTAGGTCCTGGGCCATCCACAGGACAAGCGATAACATGTATATGTGTCGCACTAGCGGAATGACCAATGGGTTGTTCATGAGGAAATCCCAGAGGTCGAAGAGACCAAGAAGGTTGAACGAGCGGCGAAACGACTGGTGACGGAGGTCCAGGTATGTTTTGCTTCATCACCTGATCTTGCTGTGTAGTCAAACTTTCTTACTTAGCTTTTTGCACATAGGACTTAATGAAGACCGCAAGGTACCGTAAGAAATGCTTCAACCAGATCGAGGGGATCACTGCAAGCAATAAAGAGCTGATGGTGGAAGTGGAACGCTTGCGCCACCAACTTGAAGCCACCAACCGTGAGAGGACGGAGCAAGAGTCCCAGAACTAGAACCTGGTCGTCTAGCTCAGTAACAAAGAGCAGGAAAGAACAAATAAGTAGTCTCACTTTATCATAACGAGTGCATGACGAGTGTTGTTGCGTTGTTGGTAGTAGCAGCTGTAGTGCAGGCTTAGAAGCCGAAGTGGTCCATCTCTGAGAGGAGAACAATCGTGCGGTCGTGGAGTGTGATCGCCTAAAGGAGGACAACAGAAAACTGGTGCACGACCAGTCACAGCTCTGGGACCACATGACCAAGATGAAAGAGGAACTAAAAAGTAAGTTTTCCAAACCCCTTTGCTCACTTTTGTTGCCCGCTTTATCTTGTCGTGGTATGACATTTTAATGGCTTGTGCGGTTTGTAGTTTTAAAAGTCAATGCCAAGAAGCATCTAGAAGCCATGATAAAAGATCATGACGGCTGGAAAGCGTGGTGCCAAGAGATCTCCGAGGATCAGGACATGTGGAAGAACCGGAGCCAGGAAGTGGCAACGGGCATTTTGCCGGTCCTCAACCTTATCGACCCAGCGCTTAAAGAGGACGTGCCAAGGACGCCATAGCTCAGACTGGTTGATAGATGCCGAAAGGCATGGGGATGGTTCTAGGAGTTTGTGAAGGAGGCGAGTGAGTACACCAGCGCACATGTGTTAAGCATGGTGCGTGCTCACTACCCCTTGATCGATCTCAAGCGCCTGGATGCTGGATACCCGAAGGAGGTAGATCCAAATAAGGCTGAGGAGCTTCGGATGACCCAGCTAGACTTATCAGCAAAAATAATTGGCAACATTAACCTATGTGGAGGCGGGATAGCACCTGTACAGGGTACGCCATCAACAAGTCAGCTGGAAGCGCCATCAGTTTTGAGCCAACCGGCGAAGCCTGCGGTCTCGACCAGCCAGGCATCGGCGGGGCCATCTTCTTCAGCTCGACTAGTACAAGAGTCCCTAGGACTTGAGCACGATGCTAGGCCCAGCGAGCAGCAGGTGCCGCATGACTCGACCAGCCAATAGTATAGGCTGTAGCTGTAGAAGAAGATGTAGTTGTGTTATTGTAAACTTGGACCTTTTCAGGCAAGCTTGTAATAACATAACTGTATATCAGCATAAGCTTGTTTGTTATGTGGAAAACATATTTAAGCTTGGATCTCGTGTTGGTGTAACTAAGTAAGAATATATTAGCGTTCTGTTTAGTTGTACCAGTTTAGTCGACACGTCATCCTGATAGGTTTGTATGGCCCTGGTTTGTCCTGTGGTCGAAGTGTGAGGTGCGTAGCCTGTGCACACATAGACGTAGACAAGTCAAACCAGAGGGGCCTGCCGATCACCCATAGCGTAGAGAGCAGATCCCATGCACGCGTTGGAAGAAACCGGAGATAGGGCCTGCTCCAAAAACCCGGGGAGGAATGGTGGTCGGTTTTGACTGGTTGAGTTAGGATAACGATAGACTTCAAAGTGACACATTAGAGTGGTCAGAGAAATCATAATAGCTTTATTGAATTAAATCAAAAGTACAAGAGGAGTACATATCTTAGTAGTTAAGCATAGAAACGCCTAAGCTTGTCGATGTGCCATGAATTGGGTACGTCCGTACCGTCCAGGTGAGCTAACCTGTAAGACGTTGGTCGTGTAACTTCCTTGATCATGATGGGCACCAGCCTGATTCGTCTTCCACTTTAGGACTAGGTCCCCGACCACGAAGAAACGCTCCTTAACGTTCTTGTTGTAGTACCTGCGCAAAATAGCAAGGTATTTGGCTGTACGTACGCAAGAATCAAGCCGCTTCTTTTCTGCACTATTCACTTCAAGCTCCTGCACTTCATTGACCTTGTCTTCATCGAAGTTCTCTACCCTTGCTGACCTGAAGGCTATATCTGCTGGGAGCACTACCTCAGCACCGTAAACCATAAAATATAGTGATACGCCGGTATTGTGACTAGGCTGGGTTCTGAGGCCCCAGACCACAGCTGGTAACTCTTTGAGCCATCTTCCAGGAGCTTTGTCATTTTCTCTGTACATCCTCTTCTTAAGTGCGTCCAAGATTATACCATTTGCCCGCTCGACCTGTCCATTAGCTCTAGGGTGCGCCGCCGAGACGACTTTACTACTATGCTCCTTTCATCGCAGAAGTCCCAAAAAGCGTTTCCGGTGAACTGAGTACCCAGATCAGTGATGATATTGTTGGGTATGCCGAAGCGGTGGATGACCTGGTCGATGAACGTGGTAGCCTTTTCCGAGGATGCCTGTACCAGAGGCATGTACTCTATCCACTTAGAAAATTTGTCGATCAGCACAACGACACATGTAAATTTCCTAGGAGCCGGTTTGAAGGGCCCAATCATATCTAGTCCCCAGCATGCAAAGGGCCAAGAGGCTGGTATTGTCTGGATCTCGTGTGCTGGTACGTGGATTCTCCTGGCAAAGAATTGACAACCCTCACAATGGCGGACTAGCTTCTCTGCATCGGCTACAGCTGACGGCCAATAGAACCCTGCTCGGAAAGCCTTGCCAACCAGCGTTCTTGAGGCCGTGTGGTTGCCACAGGAGCTAGAGTGGATTTGGTCCAGGAGTTGTTCGCCATCCTCCTGGGTTATACACTTCATCAAGATTTCCTCCTTTGCGTTCTTGCACCATAATTTGCCATCGACGAGCAAATACTACTTACTGTGACGCATCAGGCGTTCGTTTTCTGTCCGATCAGTGTAACCACTGCCATCTGTCAGATATTTGATGAAAGGTGCTCTCCAGTTGGGCTCATTAGTGGTCGGAGGTGGCTCGGTGGTGCTTGACGCCGGAACCGTAGCCACCAATAGCTGGTCTGGAGGCTTGTCGACTGTGGAAACTTCCTCTTCGATGGAAGGCGTGAGCAGGTCTTGAACGAATACGCCATGTGGGACTTTGGCTCGGGATGATCCTAACTTTCACAGTGCACCTGCTGCTTGATTTTTGTCTCGGACCACGTGTGTGTACTCGATGCCATAGAACTTGCCTTCCAGCTTTCTGATTGATTTGCAGTATGCATCCATCTTTTCGCTGGTCGTGTTCCAGTCCTTGTTGAGTTGGTTGATGACCAGAGCTGAGTCTCTGTAGACATAGAGACGTTTGACACCGAGGTCAATCACAATGCGTAAACCATGTAGGCATGCTTCGTACTCGGCGGCGTTATTAGATGCTGAGAAATAAATCCTGAGGACGTACCGGAGCTGCTCCTTGGATGGTGACACGAAAAGGACTCCTGCTCCTGCACAGTCGATGTTGAGAGAGCCATCGAAGTACATCTTCCAATACTCATCGAGCCCCTAAGAGGCAAGTGTGCTTAAATCTGTCCACTCGTCGATGAAATCGACGAGTGCTTGAGACTTGATTGTAGTATGACTTGCAAATTCCAAAGAGAAAGTGCATAGCTCCATTGCCCATTTGACAATGTGTCCGTTCGCATCCTTGTTGCGAATGTTGTCCCCCAGAGGGTACTCGGTCATGACCACCACACGATATCCGTCGAAGTAATGTTTCAACTTTTGGGATGTTATCAGTATGGCGTAGATCAGTTTCTGAATCTATGGGTACCTGGTCTTGGATTCATTGAGTACTTCACTGATGAAATAGATTGGTCACTGTACCTTGTAAGCATGGCCAGGCTTGTCATGCTTGACCACCATGGCAGTGGAGACCACTCGATTAGTTGCCGCAATATAAAGCAGGAGGGTTTTGTCTTCTCTGGGAGCAGTGAGGACCAGAGGTGATGTAAGGAATGGTTTCAACTGTGTGAAGGCAGCGTCTGCTTCCTCCGACCACTCAAACTTCTCGGATGCTTTGAGCAGCTTGAAAAATGGTAGTCCTTTTTCGCCTAATCTTGATATGAAACGACTGAGAGCAGCCATGCATCCGGTAAGCTTCTGGACATCCTTCACCTTTTTAGGTGGCTTCATGTCTAAGATAGCTTTGACTTTCTTTGGGTTAGGGCGTATGCCGTCGTGACTGACGACGTTGCCAAGCAGTATACCAGAAGGAACACCAAAGATGCACTTCTTTGGGTTTAATTTCCATTGGAATGTATTAAGGGCTGCAAAGGTGTGTTCCAGGTTGTCAACAAGGATATGTGCTTCCTTGGTTTTGACAACTACATCGTCAACATAAGCCTCGACGAGGTCATCTTTTATCTCATCTTTGAGGCAGGCCTATATGGCGCGTTGGTAGGTAGCCCTGGCATTCTTGAGCCTGAACAACATGATCGTGTAGCAGTAGGCGCCGAAAGGCGTGATGAAGGATGTCTTGATATGGTCATCCTTTTTGAGAGCGATCTGGTGATAACCAGAGTAGCAATCAAGAAAGGAAAGCAGCTCGCAACCGACGGTTGAATCTATGACCTCGTCTATGTGAGGTAAGTCGAAGGGGTCTTTAGGGCAGTGTTTGTTGAGATTAGTGTAATCAACGCACATTCTCCATTCATTATTCTTTTTGTGTACAAGAACCAAGTTGGCTAACCACTCTGGATGATACACTTCTTTGATAAATCTGGCTGCCAAAAGCCGTGTAACTTCTACCCTAATCGCCTCCTTTTTGTCGCGAGCAAACCGTCGTAGCTTCTGCTTGATAGGTTTGGCCTTGCCGTTGACATTCAAGGAGTGCTCGATCAAGTTCCGAGGTACACCGGGCATGTCAGCAGGTTTCCATGCGAACACACTCACATTGCTCCTCAAGAACCTGACGAGCGCATCTTCCTATTTAGGATCCAGGTTGGCCCCGATAAGGGCCATTTTGCTGGGATCACCGTCGACCAGCTGGATCACCTTGTGCTCCTTGGACTTGATGTTCTTACATGGAGCCTCGAGCTCTGGGATCTCTAGGTGGTCGGCTAAGGTCTTCTTGGCATCGAGCATGGTCTCAGCCATGCGAATAGAGAGGTCGTGAGCCTCTGCTATTTTGAAGCTGTCGTCCTCGCATGTATAAGCTATGTATACGTTGCCCCTGAGAGTTAGAACCCCTTTCTCAGTAGGCATCTTGAGCACCAAATACCTATAGTGAGGTATGGCCATGAATTTGGTGAGCGATGGTCGACCAAGGATAGCATGGTAGGTGCCATCGAAGTCAGCAACCACGAAGTTGACGTAGTCGGTGTGGAAGTGGTTTGGGGTACCAAACTACACAGGTAGCGTGATCTGCCCGAGAGGTGTAGAGCTCTGACCAGGGAGAACACCCCAGAACTATGCCTCATATGGTTTGAGATCCGCCTGGGTTATCTTCAGGGCTGGTAGACTGTTCTTGAATAGTATATCAATGGAACTGCCGTCGTCAATCAGCACTCTGTCGAACTAAACCTTGTTGATACAAGGATCGAGGACCAGGGGAAAACATCCTAGCTTAGGTATTGCCGCCCATTGGTCCTTTCTGCTAAAGGAGATCTCGCGGTGAGACCAAGGAGGGAGCCGTAGATTGGCGATGAGGTTGTCGGTGTTGGCCACGTTCAAGCAGGCGCGAGCGAGCAGCTTGCATTCTCGTTTGGTCTCGATGGACACTTTGCCTCCAATGATGGTGTGGACGCGATCGGTTGGCTTGACGTACTTGTGACTGGGATCTACGTCTTCATCATCGTTGTCTTCGTTTCGCTGTTCCCCTGCGTCGTTAGGCTTGTCGGACGTATCCGGAGCCTGTTGACGCGTGTAGATAGACTTGAGAACGCGGCAATTCTCCATGGTATGGTTTGACTTGGGGTGGAGCTGGCAGGGTCCTTTCAATGCTTTGGCGTAGTCTTCTTCGTAGTTGCGATGTCCGCCACCTTTCTTAACGGTGTTGACCTCGCCGTCGTCTTCCCGAACACGCTTGCCCCTGTAATCGTCACGACGATTACGCCGCTGATTACGCTGGTCGCGGTGGTCGCGGGGGTTGTTGCGCTGGTTGCGGTGATCAAAATTGTCGTTCCGACCACGGTTGCCGCGGTAGTCGTCGCGGTGTGGGAGGTGGTCGGAGCATGGAACCCTTGCTGCTTCGTCGATGATTATCTTTTTAGCATCGTCGGCATCCGCATATTTCTTGGCCGTGGCTAGGTGCGCTGTGACTAATTCAGGTCTCTTGCGAAGGAGCTTGTCCCATAGGGCATCGTGGAAGTGGAGACCAGTAATGAAAGCCTCGATTGCCTCATTGTCAGAGATTGATGGGACCTTGATGCGCATCTTCGAGAAACGCCGGACATACTCGCGTAGTGGCTCATCTTTCTGGTTTCGAATCCGCTGCAGATCATATTTATTACCGGGTTGCTCGCAAGTAGCAATGAAGTTGTCGATGAAAGCTTGCTTGAGCTCTTGCCAAGAATCAAAGTAGTTCGCCGGCAAGCTGACCAGCCATTGATGACCTGCATGGCCGACAGCGACTGGGAAGTAGTTAGACATGATGTGCTCGTCAGCCATGGCTGATCTGCATGCAGTTTCGTAGAGCATGACCCATAATTCGGGGTTTTCCTTGCCGTCGTACTTCTGAATTTTCTCGAGCTTGAAGTTCTTGGGCCATATGACTTGACGAAGGTGCGGAGTGAACTGCTTCAACCCCGGAGGGCCGTGGGCAGTATCATATTCCATACGACGATAGCTTTCGTGGGATGCGTGATCGTTGGCTCTTTGGTTGATGCGATCGTGCGGATCACGTTCTCCGAGGTAATGGCGGAGATCGTTATTGCCATCACGGCAATCTCGGTTGCCACCCTGATTAACCCTGCAACCGTGGTTGTCGCGGCGATTATCACGGTTGTCTCGGCGGTTGTCGTCCCGAAAGTCGCGGCGGTTGTCATCCCGACGGCGATTGTCGTCCCAACCACCATCATGGCCACCGTTTCTGCCTTGACGGTTGTCTGATGGGTCGTTGTTACGCGAGCCACGTTGGTTGGGTGGCTGTGAGCGACTTGAGTACTGGCGGCTGTGGCTTGATTCGACTGAGACGAATGGAGCCCGGGCTTGATTTACAATCTCTGCGGTCTGGGCCATAGCAGCCGTCAGGTAAGCTTGTATATCATCACGAACTGCCTGTGTTTCCGGGGTGTTGGGTAGTCGTTGCATTGTCGCCATAGCAACAGCTACGTTAGCGCTTGGTGTCCTAAAGACCTACTTGTCCCCCACCCTGTCAAAGGCATTGTTAAGGTCGCGTGGCTGGACCCTTATGCGTCGGGCCTCCTCTTCTGCCTCGGCTTCGATTTGTCGGCGATTAAACCGGTCAATATTGCGTGCTTCGTGTGCTAGCCTTTCTTGTTTTGTTTCACCGACTGCCGGTGGTTCGTCATTACTGACAACATTGATCAAGTCTCCTCGCCTTGGTGGGAAGGATGGGAATCGCAGGAATCCCGGGGCGTGGTCTGGGATATCCAGATCGTATTCAACACCTTCATCATCATGATGCTGGAGCTCGGTGTGAACGGAGGCATTAGATGCGATACCGGACGAGGAGCTTGAGCCACCCTCTTGAACTGTGTGGACCGATCCTTCTTGATAATCCTCAATTCGGACCATGTTGGTGAAGTTGCGTAGGCCGTAGGGCTGGACCTGGTGGTTCTCCATCGAGGCTTCATACTCGGAGAGCCGGAGACCCGTCGCAGGGGCTGGCCGACAACGAACAGAGCGCCCTTCAGGAGTAGATGTGACCACGAGATCCATACCGAGTCGTGCAGGACGACTGGCCCGAGCTGGTCGGGTAGATCTGTTGTGGGTCGTAGTTACCTGCTCATTAGGTTGACTTTGAATCGAACTTACTAGAGCTAGGGTTTCGGCAAGTTTGGTGCCGACCCGATCGATGGAGTCGAGCAAGTCGGTGTTGTCGATCTGCCTCCTTTTGTAGCGAGGAAGCGGACGACGGGTTGTCGGCGTGGCCGAAGACGACGCTGGCGTGGTCGGAGCCAGATCCACCGTGGTCGGAGCCAAATCCACCGTGGTCGGAGCCGTAGCCGATGCAGGTGAAGCAGTGGTCAGCGCAGATTGAACCCGCACCTCCTCTGGGGTCGTGGCGATGAAGTCGTCGGAGCCGGTGGTCCAGGTGATCCGGCCGATGGTGAACGTGAGGCCGTTCGGCGTAGCCATGGAAACGGGGATTATGACCATCTTGTTCTCCTGGAGAGCAGTACGCATACCCCCTACCTGGCGCGCCACTGTCGACGAAATATGGTCGGCAGTCTACCTAGGGGTATGCCCAAGGTAGTAGATTATCGGCAGACAGATGCGCAAGCTACAAACAAGATGGTGACGCAAGACAGACATAAGATTTTATCCAGGTTCGGCCGCCGTAAAGGCGTAATACCTACGTCCCGCGTCTGATTGTATTGCTGTATGACAATGAGAGATGATTTTTAGAGGGGTCCCCTGCCCGCCTTATATAGTCCGGGGGCAGGGTTACAGATCTGGAAACTAATCCTAGCCAGTTACAATTGTCATAGGTGGTCGGATAAGGATTCCTATTCTAACCGACCAGGATCTTGGTTGATCTCTAAATCTGTCTTGATTCCTTGCGCGGGATTCCAAACAGGTTGGCCGGGCCGCGCGTCGTCTTCTAGTGGGCCGGACCCCCTGATCCGGGCCGGCCCAAGCCTAGCCGTAAGGGTATAGGGGTTAATACCCCCACAGCTAGTAATAGAGATTTTTGTAAAAAATTACCCTCTAACAGCATGTCTAAATGGTCCTCCAAATATAGCGGCTCTCTTCTATTCTGGATTTTTCGCTAGCAAAAAAGAAGAAGACGAGAATGGCTCTGTAGAGTGCGTATGAGATATAGAAAAACTGTTGGAGAGTGAAAAAAATATAGAAAGCGATTTTATGCGAATGACTCTCTAAATGATGATTTAGAGAGTGAGATTTAGAAAGGTTCTTAGAGATGCTTACTTAATTGTTAGATTTTAGCAAGATTTTTATTTGCTATTAGACTGTGTATTTTACTACTGCAAAGTATTTTGTTATGTATATACAAGACAAATCGTAATAGCTAGCACAACTGCTATACATTCATGTTGTGATAGAAGTCGATCAAGCTAGCTAATAAGAAGGAGAATATAATTGCGATTTCAGGGGTAATAATGAGCACCGCCGGTGCATTACCGCCAGTCTTGTTAAAGGCATCTATGTTCTGGAGAGCGATCGAACCAAGAGGAGGGAGGGCAACACATCCAATGCACTCGCACCGGCATGGTGGCAGACTTTCCACTTCCGCAAGCTCCATGAGTACAAGCTTGAGCACGTGTGCAAATGCGTCATCTGCAATATGCTGAGACGTATCTTTGGATCCGAATCAGGCAATTGGTTCATCTATGGTGCTGTCTTCAAATACACACTACCGGACCCCTCGGCTCCAAGCCACGTCGTCGCCTTCCGCGGCACTAAGATTTTAAATCTCCGGCTATAGCTTTCGCTGTCTTTGGTTATAGTTGTTGGAGAAGGATTTAGCTAAGTTTTTTCATATACAAGTTAGCCTTTAGCTGTGGCTATAGCCCGCTATAGCCGGTTATAGCCTATTTTTGGACATAGAAAACTAAATGACATAGCCGGCTATTTAAAACTTTGACCATGACGTGGAATCCCACATTCATGAGCGATATGCTTCAGAACCTCAAGATCCTGATCAACAAACAGCACATGTGCTGCCGCTTCGCGGATGCACGCGAAAATGTCCAATGCCTCCTCAGCGAGACATCCGACCCTATAGCGTGATCGCTGGGCTGGCTGGCTGGGGTTGGGCTGGCCAGCCCCCTCACAAAAACACTGTTTATTAGAACCAGCCAGTAGTACTTCTCTCTCACATAAACGAATCAGAAATGATACGAACCACCCAACCGAACAGGGCCACTCGCTTGGCGCGTCCATAGCGCTGGACGTGATGATCCATCGTGGACTCAACCGGCCCACCTTCCTATTCAACCCACCGCATGTATCGCTTGCTCCGGTGACCGGAGAGGAGGCGAGGCCGGACGTGTACGCCGTTGGCTACTTCCTCAAGTACGGACTGAGCTAAGTAATTCCTAGTTCCCACATGAATCACATGGAGGAAGTGTTTGAGAAGCTGAAGACGTGGGTGCCGAATGCGTACGTGAACCCGCTGGACGACGTGTGCGAAGGCTACATCCACTACTTCGAGCAGCGGCAGCGGATGATGGATCAGCACCCGTCTGTGGCCACGTTGGCTTCCATGTCCTTCCGCGACATGTGGATGTCTGTTTGGGGCAAGCAGACTGAGCGGCCGCAGCTCCTACCATCCGTGATTCCGTGGAAAAAACAAGGGGTCAGGTCAGAGAAGAAAGACGCGCACGCGCTCCGGCAGTGGTGGGGCCCGGAACTGGACCTGAGGCCCATTGAATACAGCTGGTCTATCAGCCTGTTCGTTTAATTTAGCCAATAAGCCAGATGGTCTCATACATATATGCTTTGATTTAATTTAGTCGTTTTCTAACCGTACCTAGTATTTAATCCAGTGCACCTTTGTGATGTTAATTTTATGTTTTACGAAATTTATGTGTCTAGTTGAAAGGATGGCGTGTTAAAAGAGGGTAAGTAATGTTGTAAAACATACCAACTCTATCCTTAAAAAAAGGAGAAGGAATTCTAATTCTAGTCTGTTTGTATATGGCCTCTTGCCAAACTCTTAGACCTTGGTATGACTATATATATACGTGGGAGCTCTATGGTGTAATTATCAATATATTCATTGCAATAAAGAATAGTCTCTCTATCTGGACCTTGGCAGGACTATATATAGTGGGAGTTCTATGTTATAATTACCAACACATTCAGAAGAATAAAAAATAGTCTCTCTATCTTGTGTCTATTTGTTCTTCTATTTTCATCTGCTGTGTTTATCATGAGAGACGTAGAGGGAAAGGTTCTAACCACTGGCAACGTATTTTATAACACGTTATCAGCACGGCAAGCTCTACGTCGACATCGTCGTTGAAGCCGTTGCCGATTTTTTATGCCAGTGCATGTACTGACATCCCGCTGTGACTACTTCGATGATGTCGACATTCCCAACGTTATTAGCGGAACGGATCTGCTACCTCTGCCAGTTATCAATCTGCACTGCAGCGACATTATAATTTATTTAACTCGCAAAAATAATTATTGGAAACATATAATATATTTGCAAATTGTACTTGGACTTTGTATAGTAATATTATGCTGTAGCACCTCGGTACTCCTCCATGATCAATAAAATGATCCTGACCTGCTAACTGCTTGTTGCTGTCACAACAACATCAACAGTATGTAGAACAGTTATAGCAAGCAAAACTACAAGTGATCAATAACAGATGCAATCGCGTTTTGGCTCGATGCAATAGTAATGGCGAACAAAGGTGATATATATATATATATATATCAATTAAGTAATGGGCTGAGGTAGAAAAGATTCAGCCGTTACTTAGTGGAATTGTCAAAAAATGTGTTACAAAAATTGGCCCCATGTCCAAAGTGCTAGAACGCATAAACCGCAAACTGATCTAGTCGGCGCGATTATGTAGAAACCAGCCTAGTCATCTGCAAAAACCATCATGGACAATTTCCCTGGGTTTTGCCCAAGAATGATAACTATCACACTTGTATGGTGAAAAATGTCTAGGTTTACAAGTAAACCAGCGAATGCTATGTATCATGCTTACACAATGGCGAATGACTAGTTTTCAGGTAAACTAGCAAAGTAACTATCAAAACTCTCACCCAGGAGCTGAGAGACCCTGTCAAGGCGTGGATGTTGTCGGATTGGCCCAGGTTAGCAGCAATCCTAAGCCGCCAGCTCAAGTCATTGAATCAGAGGATGAACAACCGATAGGGTTTGAAAAAGTAGGGCAAAGGAAAAAAAAACATAATAAAAATAAAGCTTTAGATTAATTTGTTTAATTGGATTTTCAATCAACTGTCACCTCGTAGGGACGTCGTCGTTGCCTAATTTATCATAGCGCGTGCATACAAGAAACACGTGCAAGAACTCGAGAAGGTCAGCTTCAGCAACCGTGGCCGAGTTCAGTGCTTGACTATGGAACAATGCATGAACGATTCCGATGAGAGCCACGAAACAGAGCCCAACGGTTCCGCTGACTTGGCATCACAACCCGATGCAAGAAATACTGGCGTACTCCCTCCATTACAAATTATAAGGCGTTTTAGCTTTTCTAGATATTAAATATACACTATACCTATAGAGAGATATATAGTAAAAACAATGTATTTAGATAAGTCAAAATGTTTTATAATTTAAAACGGAGGAAGCAGTAGCTAGACATGTGATTTGGATGGGGTTTCACTCTCAGCGTCGCTTCCAGGTATTTAAGACTACCACTGAGCCTGAAATTCCTCAGCAACACGATGTAGCGAAGGGGTCAACAAAATTAAATGAGGGATAGATTTTGAGTAGGTCTCACACTCTGACAAGTTCGTCGCACTGACTCGAGCATGCAGATGCACGTATCGTTGCCAGACCGAACGAATCTTTTCTGCGTTGTAATTTGGCGCGCGTGACACGGCACGACGCGTATATATAGACGGCACACATGGTTCAGTTTTACTTCACGGCAAATAACAAAAGCACAAACACAGGCACCGGGTAGAGAAGCACAAACACATTGTTCAGTTTTACTTCATTAGCTTCCACTGCTGCTGCACTACTGCCTTCTTCCAAGGTAGGTTGTTCATTTGCCGATCGTTAGTTGTTGCTGGCTGATCATCACCGCCGGTGACTAGCAGAATCTCCGACCGACTCGATCGCATTGAACAATGGGCCGTTCCGATGACCGGAAAAATGATTTCTACGTCTCTGGACCCAAGCATATGACTCAAACCGAGGTTGACTGGTACTGCACGCCTTTACGTACTCGCTTTTTTACTCGGGAAAAAAAACCATTCTGCCTTTTAGATTACAGCGAGTAGAATATGCACTCGATCTCAATGTACTCTCTTGAGGCGGCATGTGACTTGTGCCAATGCAATAATAGGCGGATCGGACAGCATGGCATAAATTGTTAGTTTTCCCAAGATTTTTATCCATCCTCCCTAAATACAAGTATTTGTAGTTTTCAAAATTTGTCCATAAATTAGTATAAACATCTCTGATAATCAATGTGTATTTTAACGGATGTAATTAGATTTGAATCTGCATTTGTAGTGAGATTCTTTCAGTTACTGGACAGGAACTTCCTAATATAGTGAAGGCAACTTGAAAATTAACTATGTCATTACTTTACTTAGAACATGTTGTTGCTTGCTGCTGCTCTATGTCTCACAAGCAACAACATGGTATACTAAAAGGATATTCATAACTGATCATGGTTACATGTAAGTATTAAACCACTTGGAGACAGTTAACAACCCCAGTAAATGGGTTGTGCGAGTTGCCTATTTAGCTGTCTGCGTTGTGGATTCCAAGAATATATAGACAAGGGTTGAACATGCCCTAACCTCTCCCTAATAGTTATGGTAACCAGTGGTGATACAATCTATTAAATAAAGGAATTGCTAGCGTCCGGATGTCCGATCCAGGGCGCTAGATAGCGTCAGACGGTGCCCGCGCAGCGAGCGAGCGAGCGCCCTAGCAACGTCAGACTTGTTGAGCGAGCGCCCGCAGCAGTGGGCCCGCGCCGCCAGACCACGCGCGGGAACCGCTCGCGCCCCCTCCCGCTTTCCACTGCATCCCATGTGCAACACTCCGATCTAGTTTTGAAACATTCAGATGCAACACTTGCAAGAAAAGAATACATATGAAACACTTGAAACATGCGTCTGAAATACTTGTAAAAACACCTGAAAACTTGAAAACCATTGCAAACATACACAACATCCAGATAAAATACTTCTAACATATATGTGAAACATATGTAACATCCAGATAAACACACAACATACCTCTGAAAAATAGATGAAACATTATGAACAAACCCTTGCAACATACGTGTGCAACCATTGAAACATATGGAACATCCCGATCTACTTTTGCAACATCCGTTTGAAACACTTGAAACATACATCTAAAATAATTGAAACACTTGAAACATAGTCTTCCAACATGTCTGAAAACGCCTGAAACTTTTGAAACACAGCGTCGTCAGCAGCCACGGCCTACCTGGTGGGGAACTACGGTGGCGCAGGCCTCCCCTTCCTGCCAACGACGTGAGGTGGATGGGGGCGCAGGCGTCCCCTGCGTCCCCTTCCGCGACAGGCGAGGTGGATGGGTGCGCGGCGCGAGCACGCGGAGTAGCATCGGAAGGGGCCGGGTGTGGCACCGCCACGCTAGAGAAGGCCGCGGCGGGCGGCCCTTGAGATGGAGAAGACGAGCGACGCTATTTTTTTCTGTAAAGCGCAGAAGCGCGCAGAGCAGAGTGGGGCAAGCGGCGTCTGGGTAGACGGACGCAGCATTAGGCATTAAATAAGGGGCATAAATAATCTACTTTTGGCTTCCTTAATTCGTGCTTTGAAATGCTTGTATGTTTTTGTAAACCGAAGCGGGTAATTCATATGCTGTTTTTTTTTGTTTGTAAGACAAATTGTAGCTGCACCACTGCCGTTATGCATTGCAATGTATAAACCCTAATAATAACTTGGCTCAAGCTCAACCGTGCACATTTTATGATTGCAGGAACAGCGAGGAGCACCGCCGGTGCATCACCGCCTGTCTCGTTAAAGGCACTTACATTCTGGAGAGCGAGCGTCAAGAAAGGCGGACGGAGGGCGAACTCGCGGCAGCGTGGTGGGAGAACTTCCACTTTCGCCTCCATCGCGTGCTCGAGTCTGGGTGCAACTGCGTCTGCTGCAAGAACCTTTACGGATCTTTGGGGACCAAAGCACCAGGTCGTTCGTCTATGGAGCTATCTTCGAATACGTGCCCCCAGCTGACAACGCGAAGAACCGCCACCCGTCGGCTCCACACTACGTCGTTGCCTTTCGAGGCACCATGCCACGAAATGACACGGTCTTCGATGACATGCATCACAACCTCAGTGTCCTTCTCAACAAGCAGAAGTCTTGTGGCCGCTTCAAGGATGCACGCAGGCACGTCACCTCCCTCCTGGACTCCACTCCTCCAGCTGGTGCTGCTGGTGGTCGTGCAGTAGCCGGCGGCACGAACTCGAACTCCGTCGTGTGGCTCGCGGGCCACTCGCTCGGGGCGTCGATAGCGCTAGACGTGGGGCGGTACGGCATGGTGACCGGAAGAGGGTGCAATCTCCCAACCTTCCTCTTCAACCCGCCGCATGTATCGGCGGCGCCGTTGATCGACGTCATGTCGGAGGAGGCGAAGAGGGATCTGTACAGGTTCAGCTACGGCGTCAAGTGCGTGTTGGGGATGAAAATTCTGAGGTCCCACAGGAAACATATGGAGGAACTTTTCGGGCGGCTGTCCCCGTGGGTGCCGAACCTGTACGTGCACCGGAGGGACGCCATCTGCAAGGGCTTCATCGACTACTTCGAGCAGCTGGAGCAGATGAAGGAGTGGTCCACCCGCGTGGCCAACTCGGCTGCCACACTGTCGTACCGCGACATGGCGTACTATGTGTTCCACCAGCAGAGCGAGCTGCAGCACCTCATACCATGCGCAGTGCTGTGGATCTCGGACGGCGACGACCCGCACGGGCTCCAGCAGTGGTGGCGGCCCAAAGGCACGGCACTGAACTTGAGGCGCAACGAATACAGCTGGTCTTTAATATAGGCCTCGTTCGCTTGTCTTATAATTTGTATTTTTAGCTTGTTTTTTTAGTCGGAATAGTTTTTTTCTCTCACAACAAATCAGCCCAAACAGTGTTTCGGCTTGTTTTTTCAGCGAAGCGAACGGGGCCATAGATGCTTTGATTTAAATTGTTCGCTAATCTAGTATTTAATCTAGTAAAACTTTGTGATGTCAATTTTAAGCTTCAAGAATTTTACGTGCCTAGCTTGAAAGGATGGCGTGTTAAAGAGGGTTAGTAAAAAAAGGTTACTACTTATTTGGATGTTTAATTTTTTAGGTAATGCTCAGGAGCGGGCATCCGTTCGTCCGGACGCTGCTTTCCGGGCCTGCGCGTAACAGCCCAGCAGGCCTGCTTACTCACTGCGTCTCCTCATCTCTCTCTAAAAAATATCTCACAATCGCTCTCGTCCATCGCGTGCTGCTGCCTCGTGCGCTTGCTACTGTCGTCTTCCCCGCCGCACACCTCATCTCGCGCCACGCGGCTCCCCCATCCAGTGCCGCGCTATATCCCGCGCTGCGCCCCCTCCATCGCCACGCCACACTCCATCCCCTGCCACGCCCGCTCCAGCTCGCCACGCGCCGCGCCCCCGTGCCCCGCGCGCCGAGGTCCTGCTAGGGTGCTGCCGAGGTGCTACTGATGACGTCGTTCCCCACTAGAAGGTTGTGCCCGCTGTTGAAGCCATGGCCACCGCGATGCGCGACCTCAGCAAGGAGATGTTGCGATGAAAGTGCATATTGCAAGTGTATGTTTCAAGTGTTTTAGACGTTTCAGAGGTATGTTGCAATTGTTTCATATGGATATTGTAAAAGTAGATCGGGAATGTTGCACATGTTGCATATGTTACAAGTGTTTGTGAGGTATGTTGCAAGTATTTCAGAGGTTTGTTCAAAATGTTTAATCTGTTCCAGATGTATGTTGCAAGCGTTCTGATCTGGTTGCATATGTTTCACACAAATATTGCAACAATATCTTCCAAATGTTTCAGGTGTTTTAGTCTTATGTTGCAGTAAGTGTTTTCATGTTGTTGTTTTATCTAGATGTTGCATATGTTTCACGCCTATGTTGCAAGCATGTGTTCTAGATGTTTAATCTGTTGCATACGTATGTTGCATTCAAGTGTTTTATGTTGCACATCTTTCATATTGTTCGAAGAGTCAGAGGGTGTAACACCCTCAGTGTTACACTGTATAGTCTTTTGCTAAAACACTGCATGAGCATCATACTTATGTGTAAATGTATGAATTATAGAGTGTAAAGCAATTTATGGAACTTGAAACGTTCATTGGAAACATGAAACGAATGTTACATTTCATGCCGCGTTGTATCGCTTAGGGTTCTAAATGAATTTTTATTGAACGAAAATGCTATAGAATGCCTATACGAAACTTTAGTAAAGTTTGTAGTATGAACTTCGTAGGTGACGATGAAATACTTGTGGTCGAGAACGTGATTCGCTAGATAGCTTACTTAATAGCTTGGAAACCGAAGTTGACGCTAATTCGAACAAAAACTTTGTCATTTTTTTAAGTCGGAAAATGGGTCGACGAAGCTAAGTTTGGGAATTTTTATAGGAGAATCGGGTTAAGTAGCAGCATGGTTTTAAGGTTTGTTTTAGTAGCTTGATATACCATCTCGAGCGTAAAATAGTTGGTTTAGCAACTGGATCACCTGGTTGGGTTTTTTAGCAGCTTTAAAAAGTGTGCAAGTCACTTTTCCCGGCCGATTGCAGCGTTTGGCCGCGGTCACTAGGCTGCGGGTTGGCTTGGCGCGTGGCACTAGCCTGCCCCCTGGCGCGCATGCGCGCACCACCACTGCCGCGCTCATGCAAGCACCCACACACGCACACGCACGCGCACGCCGCGCCCAGCGACCTTGACGCTCGGCCAGCACCGCCGTCGTCGCGGGCCCGTTGCCTTGGCTTGGCCACTGGCGCCGCTTCATCGTGTCGCTGACCCCACGCGTCGTGCCACTGCGTTGCTGCTTGCCACGGCCGCTTGTGCAAAGTCGCCGCGTGCGCTCTACCACCGCCGTCGCGTCCACTTGCCGCTCTACCACCTCGCGCTCGCCTATGCGGTGCCATGAGAGCGTGGCCACCCTTGGCTCTGCCCGCACGTCGCCTTGCCCCGCCTGCTTTGCCGTCACATCGATGCTCGACGACGCTGCGCTGCTGCCTCCTCTGACCGACGCCATGCCATTGCGGCATGCAGAGCCGAGCCGCCGTCAACAATTTGTGAATTATGGCCATGCTGCCCATCATCCTGAGTGCGTTGGTCATTTCCTCATCGCCCTGTAGCCGTACGCGATTGTGCACCGAAGTGACAGCCACGTCCCGCCACGGTAGCGACGAGCCACGCCTTGCCTGTCTCCCCTGTTCCTCTGTCGCAGTGGTCGTCGGACCCGCTCCTCTCAATTCAGCTTGGTGGAGTCGTCTCGATCCAATTAATCCCGCCCGCGGCTTCGCCGTGTAGCCAGCCAACCACCCGACCCCAGTTTGCAGTGAGCCTCGCCATGCCATGCGCCAATTTGGAGTTCCTTTCCCGCCAGGTCAATAAGACCGCCATGGCACGCGTCGAAGGCAAGCTCCCTATCCAGTGCAGCTCGTGTCAATTCGTTACACCACCAACTTCACCTCCAACTGCTAATCACCCTGCGCACCTTTGCCTAACCGCTACCACCTCCTAGCCACCTCTGACGCAGCCTTGCCACCGCCGTGCGCCATCGCACCATCCGTGCGCACGTGGCCAGCTTGTCTCGGGTCACCTCCGGTCGAACCACTGTGTCGTTTGTGTCCGTGGTGAGTCCCTTGAGCTCACTAGCTACCCCAAGTTCTCCGACGTTGTTGTAGCTCACCGAAACGGCCTCGTTTTCAGTGCAGGAGCTCCGCCGTCGTGGTCCGGTCTCACTGCAGCGTCCCAGCTCGCGCTTCCTTTGCCTAGTGTTCCGCGTTCAAGCCTAGTAAGGTATCGGCTTCATAGATAGGGCGGGGAAGGGCAGGTTTGGCCGGCGTAAACGCCCTGTGCCAGCGCCGCCGCGCTGGTGCGCGCGTGGATGCCCAAGGGTATCGTCGTTGCGAAGACAGGTTGTTCCGAGGGTTTAGCTGCGAAGTAGATGACTGTAGGAATAGTGTCGTGGGTCTCAGAGTGATTTGCCGTTAGGTCAGGGCTGTTTTTGCAAAATAGCCGAAGCGCGGGTTCTCCCCGTCACGGGCCTGTCGTCGCCCGGCTGGGCCGCGCTGGACTTGGCCGAGCCGCTCGCGCTTTGGGCCGCGCGATAGAAATCGGTTTTTCATTTTCCACTAAGTTAGCAAAGGTTTATTCAATTTAGTTTTGAGCTGAACTTTGATAATTTATAGTAAATCTTGTAGATGTCCAAAAATAGTGAGACAAAATTTGTTAGGTTCACAAAAATGCTATCTATCTGTTGGTATAGTTAGTTTATAGTTAGCTATGATCATGATAGGCTCATAAATTCAAATTAGAGAGCTTAGTATTATTTAGCGTAATATTTGTAGGAATTTTTATGGCAAATCGATGATAGCTTTAGTAATGAAAATTTTACAGTTAGATCATTAGATTATTATGTATTCACTGTAATTTTTGTAGCTCTATAATAGGTTGATAAATAGAGTAGCTAGTACTCCTCGTTTTATCATATATAGAGTAAATCGGTATTAAGAGTAAGAATACCTTTAGTTGCTAAGATAATATATGTCTTGCTTCATACTTGTTAGTGGTAACAGTAAGTAACTTAGCATCTTAGTCGGTAGAACTTAGTAGCTTGATAGATGTATTTTATTTTAAGAGTTGCTGTTGCCGTATTACTAAGTTTGGACAGGGACCTGGACCCCGTGACAGGAGGGTGATGGGTTGGTCCTGCTTGTGCCTGGGGTACAAGCGGAGGATAATAAATTAGTGTGACCCCGTGACAGGAGGGTGTTAGTGTGTTTTCGGGGTACCCAGCTGGGGGCATTGATTCGTGAATCGTCGGGCAATCCAGTACGGCTTGTTTTGGGTCTAGCACCGTAGTAAGAGCTGAAAGATGGAAGGTGATGAAATGGAACTGATTGCTCATCTCTTGCTTGAAAGTAGAACACGTGCTTACATAGAATGGCTAGATAATAAATTAATACGGCTGTTAATAATAGCATAAATAAGGACTCACTATTAGTACTGCTTTCTGTAAAAAGGAAATCAGCAAACCATAAAGCTTTGCATATTCCTTGGAGTCGGGAAACTATTTCTACTAGTCGGATAAGTCTTGCGAGTACATTGTGTACTCAGGGTTTATTTACCCCTGTTGCAGATAATGCTTGAGGAGTACCATTGTGTGAAGGATTCTTCTGGTAGGCACAGGCGGATCCTTGTTCTTCATCGTTAGATGTTTATTTTTATTCTGCTATTTAATATTCCGCACTCTGACTTTAGAAATGTAATAATGTAATTTTAAGAACTTCTGATGTATGAAATGGATAAGTATTGTAACTCGTTCTCATTATTGGATCCTTGGGGGAAAATGTGGATCTTCCGGACTCTCCCTTGGGGTGTGCCCGACGGATACCGCCCGCTGTAGCTTGCTTACGGGGTGCTTAGTATCTGGTGGAAGACGAGCGCCTCCGTAAGTGCGTTATTTCTGGGGGTTTTGCCACAGAGGGCGCGGGGAGTGGTGGTGGCACAACGCAGGCACCCGTGAATGGGGCACGTCAAGCTGGGGGCCGGTGGACGGGGCGCGCTCAGGGCCGACGGTCAGGGCGCGATGGGGGCGGGGGTGCGAGTGCGGGGTGGGGCGAGCGTCCTTGAATCGAGGCGGATAGGGCAGGCTACGAGTGTGAGGCAAGTCCTCAGACACGTGGACGCTACGATGGGGCGAGGTACGCATGTGGGGCGGGAAAAATCAGTGGACGGGGGCTGCGCGGGCGTCTAGATGCGCACACCCGTCCAGACGTCCGGGCGTTAGCACTTCCGTAATTTTTTTGGGAGGAAATTAAAAGAGAACTTTGTTATTACTCAACGGTCAACACACACAGACAAACTCAAGTGCCACACTACAGAGTGCCTATTTCTATCTTTGTCGGTTGAGTGAGCTCATGTGCCGTGCCATTCGGTTCTCTCTTCAATATTGATCATTTTCTTTTCTGAGCAATGTATGTGTTATATTTAAAAATAATAGTGATTGTAGTCTTGATTCTCATTATATAGGAGGACTATGAAGATTATCAGAATTAGTTATACAACGGCATGCACCATTTCCATATCCAAGTAACATGCATGGGTTCCCCTCAATCACAAATTTTCATCTCTCTTCTGATTAATTCTGTTTCCACGGCAACAAAAATCACTTACATGCCAGGATAGTAAATACTACAGAAACTGTCCTACCTCAAGGGGTGGGACTGCACCAACTTACATCTTGTTCTGTTAATCCTTAATTCGAGTGGGAAAAAGCGGTTCCTGGAGAAAAGAGTACATCACATTAGCAAGTTGAATTGCACATGTTGCCTCACTAATTAAAAACCTTGTGTGAGAAACCTTCATGTAAAAACTAACATAGGAAAAAAGAGTACAACACTTAACCTTCTTGTTCATGTATTGTTCATGATATTTCTATTCTTCATTAATAGATATTGATCTTTATGACCTATGCATGAACTTCAGTATTTTAGCAAACATGATTTACCTGAGCTCGAGGAAGTCCGTCGCCCTTCCTTAGGTTTAGGGTCTGAGCCAAATCGGGATTTTTAGCCATTAGAGTTTTGGATCTGTGGAGATTTGAGTTGTTTCATTGCTCTTTGCAACAAATCCACTTCTTCTCAATGCTAACATGACCATTGAAGACCCTAGGTTAGCACTGATGTTGCTTCTTTCACCAGAACAACATGAACCATGTATGAACAACATGAAACTTGAAACAATATGGGAGGAGGAAAACCTAGGCATTATTTTTTAAAGGTGTTACTTTATATTATCTTGGAGGTCATTGCTATGGTGGGGCTATCATCAGACTGTTGCGGTTACTCCCCGCTCGTCGCAACCAAGCCACACCATTTCTCCCTTCTCCGGTCGAGCTTGAGTAGGATGTGGTTGGGGTGAGGAGGCCACGCTTGGGCAAGACGACGTCAAGTAAGGGAGGCTACACTAGGGCGAAGCAATGCTATGGATAGGGAGGCCGAGCATGGGTAGGGTGACAGTGGCAGCAATAGAAGGGTAGAGCTTTGGCGGGGGGCCACTGGGAGGGCCCCTGACACAAGAGGCAAGGATGGCGGCCAAGGTGATCGAGCTTGGGTGGATTTGCCGCCGAGGAGGGCATGGTGGGCGGTGGCAGTGGCCGGTGAGGGCGGAGCTAGGACAAAGGTCGCTAGGGAGGGTGGAGCTTACAAGAGGGCGACCAAGGGGAAGGCTCGGATTTTGCTAGCGAGGAGGAGGTAGGCTCGAATTTTGCTACCGAGGCGGGGGAGGCTGCGAACGGTGGCCAGATTTGAGACTAGTGGTGGTGTAGGGAGCTGAAGCAGGACGATGCGAGAAGGGAAATGGTGGATAAGAGAAATGTAGGGTTGAGGGTGGCTATTTTACTCTTATGAAAGAATATATCTTTCACATTTGTTTTTCCTTTTATCTGAATCTACTGTACTGATGTTGATGCCGTTTTTTAGTCATGAGAAATGAAATATAAAGTATATTGGTTGTCAAAGTGTGGTATTGAAGACTATTTTCATGTTCTGGTGATTAATTAAAATCGGTTTAAGTGAACTAGCATTTATATTGAAGTTACAGTAAATATAAAATGGTCTTAATAAATTAAAAAAAAAGTATTAGGTAAAGATCCATTGATAAAACAGAAATTAAAACCAAAATGAAGCTAGGAATAATCTTACGGAATCTTATAGAGATGATTTCACAGGAGATGCATGTTTATCCAGCGACTGGTGCTCAACTATGCTTTTAAGCATACGAAATCATATTTATTGTCCTTGATTGGTAGAATCTGTTCCACACATCCGTGGGTGGCAAATTTATGCTCGCTATTTTTAGCAAAAAAGGGCAATCACTAGTGGGATGGATCAAGATATTAGTGTGTGTAGGGTGCTTAAAGGTGGGAGCAGGGGAAGACTAGCAAATATTTAGGTCATCTGATCCATTGCTTTTCTCTGTTTATGTAGTTTACATCAAGCTACCTTCTTATAGTCTTGAACTGTTATGCTTCTCTCCTGAAATTGAAGCTCTTTGTACTTACGGGTTGGTGCATCATCTAGTGTTGTACTTTTTAGCTTCACTTGCTTACGGCAGGTATATTATCCATTAATTGGCACCAAATTAAATAAGTACCGGGAATAATAATTGTAATATCTAGAATTTTCCAGATGTTCTAAAACCGCTTTATTAGTACTCTGAGGTCTACAGGTCTTAAATAAAGCACAAAAGTATACCCTATTCTCAAAATCAGTGAAATAAAACGTGCACATGGATAATATGGTCTGACGATGCTCTCTTATTGAGTTTTTTTTATGTCATTTGATGAACATCAAGTGTCCACTACACAAGATATTTTTAAGTGCTTTCGAATTTTATAGTAAATTGAGGTAATTCAGGGAGACGCTGCTCGGCCACACACACAGCCGTGTAGTATGTGTAGGTAACCTAAAAACCACTCTCCGAGGAAATTAGGATGTGTAGGTAATTATTAATCTTTTTCAGGGGCGAAGCCAGAAAGTTAATTTTTCAATGTTAGGGGGGCAGCAATGTTAAATTTTTAAAGTTTATTTGAATTAAAAAAACAGTGAAAATTTCATATTCATAGGGGGGCAGGCCTTACCTGCCCAACCCCTGTCTCCACCCCTGATCTTTTTGACATCTCCATTAATATGCACCATGATCATTTTATCTTCATATACTTTATGACACCAATTAATTATTGAATCATGGTGAGTGAAGTCATGCACCCACAACTTTACCATCAGACTTAAAGCATATCCAACAACGCTACCTAAATGACCTCCTATCCCAAATTTGGATAGTGGAGGCAAAAATCCAGCTCAAGCAGACTTTCAACTAGTCCACCTAAATTTGTTGGCCTCCTATTTTCCTCCTCCCACCACCCATTTCTGTTGCCCCCCTACTCGTCCACCCAAATTCATGGTTTTTCCTCCGCCGCTCGACTCCGTCTCGACTCGGGAGATCCGCCGCCATCAACGCGTCTGCCGTGGCCTAGGAGGTTCCCCCAGCGATCGCTAGCATACGCCCAGCCGCCGCGGGCTCATCCGCCCCGGTCAGCCCCAGACACAGCCGCTCCGGTCAAGAGGTTTCCCGCGACCGCCGCCGCCAGGCGCATCCACCACAGCTGCTTGCCTATGCCCGACGGACATCCCTCCACCTGGCGCAGTGCCCCTCTCCCACGGACGGCCCTCTCCGGCAACATCCCTCCATGGCGTCGCCCCTCACCGGCATCACCCCTCTCCCGTGTGCGGCCTCCGATCCCCTCTCTCTCTCCCGCACACGACCCTTTCTCGCCGTGAGCTCGCGACATGGCCGAGTTCGTCAATGGCGGCGAGATAAGGAAGAGGGTGACATGTGGATTCTACATGTCATTCTCTGCAAGGATGAAATTTTAGGTAGTGTTGCTGGAGAAAACAACAACAAAATAAGTAGTGTTAAAATAGATGGCTATCCAAACAATGTCTGTTTTGGATAGTATTGTTGGAGATGCTCTTGTCCAGAATGAGTTGATCCATCGTGCCCCGGAGACGGCGTCGTCCGACACAATTTTTCGCCGAACCAGCACCCTCTTTCGAAGTGCGCTTGCAGAGAAGGCCAAGAAGATCGGTTTGGTGCCGCACCGATTCAATCCATGATGCTTGGTTTGCCAAACAAATATTAGGTTGGAATGATTCCGCATGGTCCGTTTGTCAATCCAAATGCATCGTTACAAGTGCTTCCTCAGTCCTCACTCCCCTAGTGGAACTATTGTTTATAGGAAAAACATTTTTTATCTGCTTGCAACTTGTGCATTTTATCTTGCTATATATTCTAGTAGCTTCTACAGCTAATAAAAATCAGTCATCATTCCTTTCTCGCAGGGAAAAATTAGCCGGCCCCTGTGTATAAATATGCATCAGATACAGTGCTAGCTCTTTCACGCCAAATCAGAAGCAGCAAACAGACTAGCACACTGTAGTCTACTGCACTGCACGTCTGCTGATCGGAATCGGCCGATCGTCGCCGCCGGCGCTTCGTCCTATATATCCTCGGCTCGATTGCATTGCACGGTGGACTCATATGTATTTACCGACTCCGGCCCGAAGCATATGACTTGTGAAAATTGGGTCGGGTTCTTCTCCGGCGACCATGATAAACGTTAACTGGTATGGGCTTGGTTTGGTAGAGAACAGACATGGCAATGCACTGTACGTCTTGATATGGCGTGACGCCCTTCATATACACACGGCATACCATACACAGTGCTGTGCTGTTAACTGTTGGATTTGGTGCATGTCTACCTTTAATTTCAAAAATATACGATTTCACGTATGCATCAGTAGCATTGCATATTGCCGACGATTGACGCGTTTTATGATTTCATCAGGGACAGCCACGAGCACCGCCGCTGCATCGCCGCCTGCATCGTTAATGGGACTTACGCCATGGAGAGCGACGAGCACATGAACAGGACGCACACCGGCGAGGCGCTCGCGCCGGCATGGTGGAAGAGCTTCAACTTCCGCCGGCTCAAAACGCTCAGGTACGAATGCGAGTGCTTGCTCTGCGAGACCAAGACCAGGCTGTCCTCCTCCTTCGGAGCCCACCGGCCATGCTCCATCTACGGAGCCATCCTAGAGCACGTGCCCCCGGCCGCCGGCGCGCTCCGCCACCCGTCGGCTCCACGCTACATCGTGGCGTTCCGGGGAACCATTCTCCGGCGGCACCAGCACCAGCACGAGCAGCAGCATCAGCACACGGTTTTCTGCGACATGCACCTGAACCTCCGGATACTCGTCAACAAGCAGCACGGCTGCGGCCGCTTCCGCGACGCCCGTAAAGAGGTCGGCAGACTCCTGGACTCCGTCGCCGACGGCAGCCATGTTGCCCCCGCCGCCGTCTGGCTCGTGGGCCACTCGCTCGGCGCGTCCATCGCGCTGAACGTGGGGCGCGACATGGCCACCAAGGGGTGCTACCTCCCGACGCTCCTCTTCAACCCGCCGCAGGTGTCGCTGGCGCCCAGCATGCTGCCGCAGGCCCTGCGGAGGGTCGCCAAGAGGGTCGTGTACCCGACGAGCTACGCCGTGAAGGCGGCGCTGGGGTCCACGGCAAAGTTTTAAATCTCCAGCTATAGCTGAAGCTATAGCCGGAGATAGCTGCTGCACAAGGTAGAAGCTAAGATAACTAATTTTTTGCGCTAAGAAACGAAAACCGCTAATACCCGGAGATCTGCGGAGATTGCCGCTAAACTGAGCTTATTTTAGCGGCAGCCAAAATTTTCACGGGCTAGAAAATGAGTCAGCGGCCCATCCTATCCCAATTTCCCCCCACCCCCACCGTAACCCAGCAACCCTAGCTCACTCCTACGCTCGTGACCCGTCTCTCTCGGTCTCTCACTCTCTCTACCGCAGAAAAGGAGGCGGCGGCGGAGGCGGCTTCTGCTTTGGCGGCGGCTTCTGCTTTGGCGGCGGCGGCAGCGGCGCGCCGGCGAGGGGCCCCCAAGCGGCGTGGCCAGCCGGAGGCCCAACTTCAAGCTAGCCCCCCCCCCCCCCCCCTTCTGATTCGGCGGCTGCGGCGCGCCGACGAGGGGCCCCCAAGCGGCGCGGCCAGCCGGAGGTCCAACTTCAAGCTAGCACCCCCCCAAGCGGCGCAGCTAGCCGGAGCTTCAAGCGGCGCGGCCAGCCGAAGATCCAAGTGGTGGCGGCAGTGGTGTGCAGCATGAGTACGGGCGAGGCAGCACGAGCAGTTCTTTGTCTTCCCCAACCACGAGCGGCGCGAGTCTGACGAGGAGGTCCGTCAGCGCTGGGTGCTCCTCATCTCAGAAGCACTGAAGTAGCAGTAGAGCACCAACGGCGACGGCATGGCACAACAATCTGGTCAGTGCTCACAACCTCCTCTCTTTTTTTTGCTTGTATGTCGCAGATCTCACTATATGTAAACAAGCTGTCAATATTTGTTACCTCTAGTTTCAATGTAGCAAATGAAGGTAAGAATGACAAGTGTGATGCCTAATAATACTCAGTAACTCAAGAAGATTATAGATAAAACAAAAATCAAGGCCAAAATATGCCTCATGAGAAAGGACCAAATTGAGCATGTCTAGTGTGTAAGTTCAGACATGGAACATGCAAGATCAACATACAGAATATAATGTGATACAGGTATACCTTAGGTCCCTTCACAGACAGATAATCACCAACTTTCATCTCAGGGAAATGATGGGACATTCTTCCTTGGGGATACATCTTCAAGAAAGAAAATAAGTGGTGAATCACAACAGTGAACAAATAGTTGCATTGGTGACCAAAGATGCATAAAACACAACTGAAGATAAGATGGAATGATTAGGAAATGAAAAAAAAGACCATCTTATTGAAACTTACCTTTATAACAAGCTCAAAGGATCCAAGATTAGAGTCCAGAGTAGTTGGAGTATAAGGCTTGATCACTTCCTCGCCAGCAGCATCCAGTCCTCTGGAACAATAGGGCATAAACACAGTAAGATTAAAGGAAATTCAGACTAACGGCTGCACCTTGCAAACCCACTTTAAAAAGTGGTAACAAGGAACCCAAACCTGCAGCTTATATGTTGTCCGATTGGAAGACCCAATGCAGAAGTAGGTGTTGTGAGCGCAAACTTGAACTTAGCAACATTATGACTCAGCTGCCTCTTCTCAACAAGTTTAAACTCCTTGAAATTCTGGGGGTCCAGGCAGCCTATAGAACAGATCACAGCACAACCAACACAAATGAGCTACAAGGAGAAAAATGGGACTAGGCTGTGAGCTCCATGTTCCTAAAAAAGAACGAGATGCTAGCTTCAAAAGTAGTAGGTCACTTAAAATAAGTAGAACGATACATGCATACACAAAGTACCAAGTAGCAAGAACACAAAGTAGCATGTCAACTAGATGGCCTTGGCCCTTGGCCTAGCAAGGAACTTATCTCTGAATGTTCAGCTTTGGCGAATCATGTAATTTTACTGACACTAGTGTTCAGAGGCATCAACACAACTAAATCCAATTATTAGCATTACAGAAAGATGAATGTGGCTTAGTTTGCTCTTTGTATAGGTTTTAATGTGACTTAGTTTGCTCTTTGTATAGGTAACCCGTCCAGTGCTGCCTCTGTCTCAGTAGAAGCTGGACCAAAACAACCTGGTATCAACTCAGATGACCCTGCATGGGCTCACTGTTTCTGCCCAGACATAACCAAGAAACATCACCTACGGTGCAAGTATTGTGACAAGCTCTGCAGTGGTGGAATTACAAGGATTAAGTACCATCTTGCAGGAATTAGAGGTTTCAATACTACTAAGTGTGGAAAAGTTCCAGCTCCAGTGCAGCAAGAGATATTTGATTTGCTTACGAAGAAGACTAGTGAAAAAGAATAGAAAAACAAAGAAAAGGAAATGGATAGAGCTGAAGTTAGCATAGAAAACTCAGATTGTGAAAGTGGCAGTGAAGGTTCAGATCATGGCAATAATGCTCTTGTGGTGAAGCCAAAGGCGACAAGAGGATCTAGTACCTCTAGATCTGTAGCAGGTGGTCAAACTATTGACAAGTACTACAAGCATCCTTCTATAGAAGAATCTGCTAGTATGACAGAGAGGAATTAATCTAAGCAAAAAGGTTCAAACAACATTGACAACTCAGAAAAGAGAAGAGAGGAGGGATAGAACTTGTGTTTACATATGTCAGTGGTTCTATGAAGCTAGCATTCCACACAACACAGTCACCCTTCCTAGCTTTGATCATATGTTAGAGGCCATTGGACAATTTGGTAGAAATTTGAAAGGGCCTAGTCCCTATGAGATGAGTGGACCGTTCTTGCAGAAAAGGAAGGAAAAGGTGATGGATGGATTCAAGGAGCATAAGGAATCATGGGAGCTCACAGGTTGTTCTATCATGACAGATGCATGGATAGATAGGAAGGGTAGGGGAGTGATGAATTTAGTTGTGCATAGTGCTCATGGGGTACTCTTCTTAGATTCAGTGGATTGCTCGGGTGACAGGAAAGATGGCAAATATATCTTTGAACTTGTGGATAGGTACATAGAAGAGATAGGGGAAGAACATGTTGTCCAAGTGGTGACTGATAATGCTAGCGTCAATACAAGTGCAAGCAACTCTATTGACAACAAAAAGACCTTCAATATTTTGGAATTGATGTGCTGCTCATTGCTTGGATCTCATGCTAGAGGATATTGGTAAGCTTGGACCAGTTGAGGAGACCTTTGCTAATGCAAGGCAAGTGACTGTTTTCTTGTATGCTCATACTAGGGTGTTGGATTTGATGAGGAAGTTTCTTAAGAAAGACTTGGTTCGCTCTGGGGTTACATAATTTGCCACTGCTTACTTGAATCTAAAAAGCTTGCTGGATAACAAAAAAGAGTTGACAAGACTATTTAAATCAGATGAGATGGAGGAATTGGGTTACTTGAAGCAGGCCAAGGGGAAGAAAGCCAACAAAGTGAACAGATCCGAAACCTTCTGGAAAAATGTTGACATTGTAGTTAATTACTTTGAGCCATTGGCTAATGTGTTGAGAAGAATGGACAGCGATGTACCATCAATGGGATTCTTCCATGGATTAATGTTGGAGGCGAAGAAAGAAATTTCTCAGAGGTTTGATAATGATGAGAGCCGCTTCAAAGAAGTCTGGGATATCATTGATAGAAGATGGGACAACAAGCTCAAGACTCCACTACACCTGGCTGGATACTATTTGAACCCCTACTACTATTACCCAAATAAGTCAGAGATTGTGAAAGATGGATCATTTGCAGCAGGTGTGATTTCCTGTATTACAAAGATGGTGGCTGGTGATGAAGAAACCCAAGACAAGATAATTGAAGAACTCGACATGTATCAAAATCAGCAAGGGAGTTTTCGAAGTGAAATTGCCACAAGGCAGCGAAAGAACAAGAATTTCAATCCAGGTGAACAACTGAACATGTGAACTTAATTTGATTGTTGAATATCATATTTTTATTCTAACTTGTTTAATGTTTATGCAGCAAAATGGTGGCTGCACCATGGCACAAGCAAACCAAATCTTAGGAAATTGGCAGCAAGGATTCTGAGTCTGACCTGCAGCTCCTCAGCTTGTGAGAGGAACTGGTCAGTATTTGAATAGGTAAAAAAAATTATAACATGCATCTTTGTGTGCATGCTATCTTTTTTTGAATTTTAATGTTTGTTCATGGAATTCAAATCTGACCTGCAGCCTTGTCTTCACTACTTGACTCGTAGGTTCATACAAAGAAGTGCAATAGGCTACTTCATGAAAGGATGAGAGATCTTGTGTTTGTTAAATTTAATTCTAAGTTAAGGAATAAGAGAGAGAGGAAGGATAGAGATCCTTTGGAGAAAAAAGTAGATGATGTTGTGGTAGATGATGATAATGAATTCATTACTGGTATTACGCCTTTGCCAAGTGAAATGGAGCAACAACAATGTGCACAAGAATCATAGAAGCACACACCACAACAAGCACAACCACAAGCTAAAAGGAAAAGGCCTGTGCATCCTAAGAAGAGGAAAGTCAGGAGCCTGCAGTCTTTGATGAGAAATGGCGCAGTGCAGCCTGAAGCTCCATCATCCGATTCAGAAGATTGTGCTGATGGTACTCTAATGCAGACTACTGACTCTGATAAGTCTCTCTCTCCCTATGTCTCTGAGTCTGATTAGTGAGACTAGAAGAAATGAAGATTGCAATATTGCCTCGTATTAGTAATTTAGTATCCACTGTCTAATTGTAATATTGCCTTGTTTGATTAGTGAGACTAGAACTCTTGATGACCTTTTGTGTTGTACTGTTAGCTTTATTCAACTGGTTATGTATCAACTATCAACTGGTTATTGTCTTGTCTGTTAGTTTTAAATGGCCTAGTGTAGCCTGTTGTAATGTACTCCTATAACCTGTAATGTACTCCTTTCAACTGGTTATGTATCAATCGGTAATGGATATGAAGTTATGCTAAGGTCATGTCTTTTTTTTATTTTTTTTAAAAAATAGCTAAATGACATAGCTGCAGCTATCTCCCGCTTTAGCTGTCCTTAGCTACCTGAGAAGGTTAGAATTGTGATACCGCTTATCGCGTGCCATCTGCTTATATATCTGCAAAGTTTGTGGTGGCTAGTGGACACCGGTCACTGGAGGACTGAATTTGATAAGTGAACGGACCTGTTTAAGGCCAGGCTGAGTCAAACCGAACAAACAGTTTGAATGGGGACACTTCGCCCTGTAGGCGGCAGGTGCATGGTGCAGGTGACCCCTGTCACATCAGCTAGCCCCTATACCCATATATGCATGTTGGTTGTCACGCGCTCCTAAAATACTCAGAATACAAAGTAGACAGATCCATTAAAAATTAAGCACTAAAATTCAAATTTTATAAATGACTTCGGATAGAGAAACAATCAAAATGAAACTTGTAGATCTCAAAAAGTTATGAAACTTTGTAGTTGACAACTATTTGATTTAAAATCATCTTGTCAAGGAAAACTACGTTTGAATTTCCAAAAATTTAAAATTTTAATTTTTTAAACGACCTCGGATGGACAAACAGTAAAAATAAAAGTCATAAATCTTGAAAAGTTATGAAACTTTGTAGGTGATAACTTTCTCATTTAAAGTCATCTTGTCATAGAAAACTACGTTCGAATTTCTCAAATTTAAAATTCAAATTTTATAAGTGACCTCGGATGGAGAAACTACCAAAATAAAAGTTGTAGATCTCGAAAAGTTATAAAACTTCGTAATTGACAACTTTTTCATTTGAATTAGTTTAGAGCCTCAAACAATTAATTTATGCTCCGTTTTGATTATATGTGGGGAACCAAAATGGATTGTAGACGCAAGTGAACTTGAGGTGTAGTGGTAGAGAAGATGGCGCACGAGGGAGAGGTCGCGGGTTTGAATACCGATCGACGCAAAGTGTGCAAAAATCTTGAAAAATGCTACAATCATAGATTGGGGTGTGTGGCTGCCGGTGGGGTCCTTCTCAGATTTTTAAAAAAAATTTGCTTTTTTTTTGCCTTTTTCGTGATTTCTAGAAATTGATTTGTAGGGGCGGCTCAATATCCAACCGCCCCTACAAATCAATTTATAGGGGCGGCTAATATTACCAGTCGCCCCTACAAATCGATTTATATAATTTGTAGAGACCCTTGCGTAGGGACGGCTGAGCAAACTATCCCTACAAACGGTATTCACTCGCCCCTATAAAACCTTTTTTACGTAGCCCTTGTTTAGTTACTCCAAAATCCAAACTTTAGTACTATGCAAAAAGAAAATTTCTCATCACATCAAACTTACGGTACATGCATGGAGTATTAAATGTTGACGAAATCAAAAACTAATTGCACAGTTTGGTTGTACTTTGCGAGACGAACATTTTGAGCCTAGTTAATCAACGATTAGACAATTATTAACAAATACAAACGAAATGCTACAGTGTGCTACAGTATCTCCATATTTCAGTCAGGCGCCAACTTTGGAGCCAACTAAACGCGCCCGTAGTGCACTACGCGCATGGACTTGAGCAGTGGTGGAAGCCTGACAGCGAGGTGAGGTTGAGCTCCAGGCGATACAGCGATCGTGTAGCTGAGGCAGAGCTTCTCTATGGTTAACGGAACCATGAGTGCAATGCTAAAGAGTCTGTCTACTGTACAACTACGTATTTTAGCAAAAGCTAGCATATGGTTGTTTGCTGGCTGTAAAACACACGATTTGTAACTAGAGAAAAAACAGTGTGTTTAAGCACAAGTTAGCACATGGTTGTTGGCTGCCTGCAAAACACATGATTTCAAACAAAACAAAAATCGTGTGTTTTAGCATAAGCCAACACACGGTTGTTGGTCGCCTCTAAAACAATGCATTTTTAAAGAAGGCCCACGTAGAGGATATGCTGTTATAATTTCTGTGCAACTGAAAAGTAAAACAGTACTATCTCATTAACTAAAATAACAAAATAGTCCATTAAATAGCAACAGTCCATAAGAAAAGCCCAAAACCATGAATACATAGGAATATAGAAGATAGACTTGGGAAAAAACAAAAAAGACAGATCTGCTATGCGTGGGGCTGAACATCAGATTACAAAGAAGAAGAACAGAAAATTTCAACAAGAAGCGCTACAAGGCTGGTCCATACCTCATCAGCAAAGGTTAGTATTCTAATCTTTTGAATCTACTTTCTAAAAAAGTAACAAAAAACAATAGCAACTCAGATAAAGACTAAGAGAATCTAGATCCATGAAAAGGACATTTAGGATGACAAAGATGGTTGTAACACCAAAAAAAATACCTCTTTTAAAAATAGGTTTAAAATAATTTAATTCTGTATTTTTGTGCTAATAAAATATAGAAAAATAATTTTTTTATTAAATTAAAATTTATCATAAGGTTTAGCAACATGTTTGTGCATACATGCTCTTGCATTTAATGTATTTGATTGAGTGGTTTTGATTGAAGATTCAAAATGGTTTAAATTGCTTTTACAAAAGAAATAAAAAATGGCTTTGAGGTAAAAGAAAAGAAGATAAAGAGAATTAGAAAATAAAAGAATTTAAAAAGTTGTAAAATTTATTTTTGGAACTTATCAAAATTTCTCATTTATGTTTGAATTAAAAAGTGTATTTGAAATCCTATTTAAATTTGATTTGGTTTACATTTGAATTGGTTTTGAAAATAAAATAGAAAAGGAAAAATTCTCTTTCTCTTATTAGGCCTGAAGGCCTGCTTCACTTTTTCTTCCCGTAGGCCCACTTCTTCCCTGCTCTCCCTCCTTTCCCTCTTATGGGTCGCCCCGGTCGAAGCCCCAGCACCGCTGTCCCGCAGCCCAGTAGCAGCGCTCGGCCCAACTCCGTTTCGCCCACCAGCTAGCGCGCCCCGCGCCTCTTGTCCCGCATGGCCCGTCTCCTCCCGCCGGCCCACTCGCGCCTACTCCCTCCGCGGTCCAGCAAGCCATCCACGCGGCCCAGTAGTGAGCAGCAGCCCAGCATTGACGCGCCGTCTCCCCGCACCCGCGTTCTCTCTAACAGCCGCCATCTCCCCTTCTTTCGTTGACAGGTGGGACCACCCCGTCAGACGATCCTTCTTCCCCGTCGTGCCGAACTTGGACTCCACCGTCCGTGTCCGCACCACTCCTGTCTCCACGGTGCCGTGTCGCCCAAGACCCCGCGCCCCTTTAAATGCCTGCCCAAGCCTACGTCACCTCCAACCTGATGGCAAGCGCCACCCCTGCTCGATCCGAGGTAGCCCATCCTAGCGCCGCCATGAGAGCCGTCGCCTCGTTGAGTCCAGTGCTCGCCTTGCTCCTTCTCCACTACCAAGGTATCCCTAGGTGAGACCGTCGTCGCCTCCGCTCTCCCCCGGACCTTCCCGTTCGAAAAACTGAGCACCGTAGGGCCTAGATCGTCTTCTCCGACGTGCTCATCGCCCCACCGGTCGTGGCGCCGCCGTGCCCGCTCGATTCCGTCCAGACACCTTTGTCTCCTGCACCGCCCGATCTAATCCTGGCCACTCATAGCTAATCTGACGTCTGTGGTTGGCCGATAGCTCTTCGTCTGGGAATTTTGCAAAAGGGTCCCTCTAGTTTTCTGTTTTCAAACCCTTAGTCCATCGCACTTTTTCAGAATCTGTTTTCTTCTTGAGAAAGCGTAGTTTCTTCGGTTTAGATCCAAAATACATTTTCACTTATTTACAGATTTGCCACTAATTTTGTTTTAGCCATAACTTCTTCGTTTTAACTCCGATTTGACCCGTTCAATTTGCGTTAGGTTCGTAATTTCATAATCTACCTGTTTATACTATAGTTAAGTATGTTATCAACTTTTGAAACTTGAGATTATATTTAATCTATTATTTTATTAAAGGAAATCTTATTTAATTCATATCTTCTACGTTTTAGCTCTGTTTTGATCCATTCAAGTTATGTTAGATTCATAGCAACGAGATCTATGTGTTAGTGACAATGTTTATCATATCACTAATACTAGAATTTCATGGTTTAAACTCTAATTTGAATAATAATTATGCGACTGGATTTTATAGATAAAATATGATTTGTTTTAGTTTAGTTTTATAATTCGAATCTAAATTTGACCTAATTCAATTTTATATAAGCTTTTATATAGTTAAAATAAATAAAGCCTATAGTTTTCTTTTCTGCGTATAAAGCAAATCTCTCGGTAGTTGTATCTTTTCAACTGTAGCTCCGATTAGAGTGCTTCTCGTGACTGTGTGTTTGTAGCGATGTGTAGAATCATGTTTCAAACTCTTTTTCTTATTTTTCTATGATTGGTGTACTGTTCTAATTTAGATCTATTATTTGTTTCGTGTATGATTGTATGGATATTTGTGTGGTGCTTTATGATTACGCCCAGTCAGTGAGATATACGTGGTGATCAAGAAAAAAAGAAGAACGTTGAAGGTTAAAGCTTATCGAAGGATCTGTGTTTAAGGCAAGTATAGCATGTGACCATCCTTGTTACCTATTCACCTTTAATCACTTAATTCATACTACATGTGTCTACCTTGACTACCACTAAGGATATCCTAGTCTTTTGTACTTATACCTTGTTACCTATGTGATATTGTATTGGGTAGTATGATGTTAGTGCTCAATTATAGACCATGATCTTGTAACTTGACTAATGGTATATGTAATAAACACTAAAAGATATTTTTAGCAACATGGAACAAGGGGGCTAGAGCATTGGGCTGTTTTATGGTGCCCTAGATTCCTCTTCCTAAGGACTTATCTGTAAGTGATCATCCGAGACTTACGGTACAACTGTGAGGGCTATATGGCTCTGGCTTTTACTTAGTATGAGGACCTTTTCTAGCTTGTTAGTGGTTACCTTTATTGGTGTAAGAATGACTTGTCGAATCAGGTATAGTGCGGCCTCTGTCCCCTTGAGTATAGGCTGTGCGTCATTGTGCCATTAGGAAGGGGGCTCTATATCTGTTTGTCGAGTGAATCTAATTACCCTAACTTGTTAGATGAACCTTTGAAAGGCTTCATAGTGAATCCTGCCGACCTTCTTTGGTAGTGGGTCAAGAGGTTGGCCACCTCAGGCGAAAGGGTAAATCACGACTCGCAGTAAAAGTGTACAACCTCTGCAGAGTGTAAAACTAGTATATCAGCCATGCTCATAGTCATGAGCGGCCTTGGAACATTTATGGAATAGATGATGAACACTGATAACACTAATGATAAAGATACTCACTAATGATTATTGTTTATGCTATTCATTACTTATGTTTACCTGATCATGTGTTTATATAGGCTTGTGATAAACTTGTTGCTACTCAATTGCTAAAATCATGACTCATTAAAAGCTAATCGAGTTAACCAGTGTCAGTCTTTTGAGCCTCATGAACCCCATATTATATTTGTTGGGTACGACATGTACTTGCGCTTACTTTATTTTTCACATATTTGGATAAAAATCCTGGATGGATACCAGATTGCTAGAGTTTGGAGGAATTAGGCTTGTGATCAACCAATCAGTTGTTCCTGTAGCTTCAAGATCAAAGTTGTCTTTTCGCTGTTCGCTATCTAAGGTTATGTTCTTTATACTAAGTACGTTATGTATTGAGCATTGTCTATTGATATTATCTTTATTTATAGCTATATGTGAGATTTGACTTCCTAGGCTCACATATGGTGTGTATCTGATTTTGTCCTTAAAACTGAGTGCGACACTGCTGCTTATGCTTGCTATAACATAGGGCGTGGCCCTGCTCACTAGTGCATAAGAAGCAGGTCGAGCACTTGGGGGTTGTGATGTGGTCTAAAGGTAGAAACAAGCCTATAGAAAGAAAAAGAAACCAAGACAAAAGTCTGCTAGCTTTTGCACCATCTTACAAAACCACCTATGGTGTACATATAAATAGAGACAAAGTGGCACATAACCACACAAGCATGACAAAAAACCTTGATGACACATACCTGCACATACAGCATTGTGTAAAACAACATGTCCTTTTACATCTTCTTTCTTTAGACCAACACCATGATCAAGTAGATACTTCATAGTGGATATAACACCTGACTGTGCAGAGGCCACAAACGGTGGTGCACCTACAAAAGAAAAATATAAAAGTGCAATTTATATAACTCACACTGTCAGGTGTCAAAGAGTTACACATATGAGAGCATACAATTTCCAAAAGCACAAAAAAGCTATAATAAGAGTTATATGTATGAACCTCCACTTGCAGCCATATTTCGATCACACCCTAGTTCCTTAACCAATTATTTGCAGACATACAAATAGCCTTGGCATGCTGCTAGATCATAATTTTCTATGCCAAGTGCTTAATCACCATTTTCTACATATAATTGATGCTCCAACTTTATACTAATGACATCATTTATTTCTAAATGCTTGTGCTTGCTCCAATAGCAGGATGTGGCCCTGGTTGCTCACTGTGCACAAAGAGCAGATCCAACACTTGGGGGTTGTGATGTGGTCTAAAAGGCTAGAAACACAGAGGGCATAGTGCAAAACAGAGAGTATGAGATCACACACATATGTAGCTAGCAGAAATCACACACACACAAATCGAATTTTCTAGGCCAATTTTCTATAAGTAATTCTGCAGCCACACCACTCAGTAATCCTCAACTAAAATTACAAATATATCTGTTATGCATCTGCTATATTCCTATTATAAATAAATTACAGAACAAAAATAAAGAAATTGCACATTTGACATAGTGCAAAGTGTACTTGCTGCTAATGCAATTATACTGTACATGTATACAATTTAAAGATCTGGCTCATGCAAGTATTGCAACTTGTACCACTATCAATTCAACTAGCAGTTTTGATGTGGTGCAGGGACAAAGGTGGCTAGGAATGGCTATAATCTCACATACTGATTCTTTATGATGCTTCAATTTTATCCTAATGACATCATCATTTATCACTAAATGCAGGCAAAGAATAGGGCAAATTTGAGACTAGAGTAAAAAGTATTATAGATCACTGAAATTATGGATGGACATAACTTTCAGGTAATATAAATGTCAATAATTAAGTTTTGGTTTAGAAAAAATATATTTTCTATGGACTTACTAAAAATACAGGTGAATCCTTCTAAATTTAGCATTACTAAATGGTGTACATCATCTACTGCGGTACCATATACACATGCAAGTGAAAACTTAGAACCAAACTTTGATCTCACAACAGCAGATGAGATAAAGAAGTGGCAAGAAATACTACAATTGATGTACCAGACTAACCAGGTACTAGATTAAAATATTGCATCAAATAATCATTTACTCAGTGCAACTAGACATATGTTAATAAGTATATATGTTCAAATAGATGCAGGGTGGACAGAATGCATTTGCAAATTCTATGTTGATAAATCTATCATACATCAGTTACAATGACAGAGATGAGCATAGTAGGAACACCAATTATGATGCAGAAATACTTACTGAATCTGATGCCATCCCTTCAAATATCTACAGATACAAAAAGGTGAGCAAGTCATTGCTTAGATTCAAAAATGTTAAGATAAAAGGTTATTTTTTGAACTAAATTATATTTCAATGTAGGGAGGCTATACTGAACTTATGCTAGAACAAATTAGGAACTCACAAGAAGATGATCAGACTAACAGGAATAGGCAGGTAAAAATTATATTGCAAGTATACAGAAATTACAGTGCACACATGTGCAAATTACACTAATATATGCGATATAAATTCAACATAATAGGAGTATAATTTTCAATGCTTTATTATAAACTGTGCAGCTATATGAAGGGATGCAAGGAACATTGATACAGATGATAATTGGAAATAACATGACTGAGGTAAAATTATATATGCTTGTCAATCTAGTTGTGTTATATTTTTGGTAAATAATAACCATTGTCATTAACAAACAAATAACACAGAATATGAGCCATGAGAATTTAGATGGAATCTTTGGACCACAAACTAAGTGGTCAATATCAGAGTCAAGAATACCATATGAGGTACATACAGACAGCTAAGCAATTTGATAACATTTATAAGCAATACAAATATGTACGGGCATCAAAAGTAAACTTATCTTTGCAAAAATAGGATAGAGAAATGGCAAGCATGGCTAATGATGATAGATCTGAAATTGAACAATATCATTGGCAAATTGATGTATTCAATAACATGGAATTGATGAGGTACATAAAAATGATCTCTTCAACTATTTTAGTCTATAGTGAAAAAAATATTTGTATTATAAATGCCATTACTCAGAAAACTAAGACTGCTGCTAATATATTTACAGGCACAACAAGAACATCAAGATGATCAACCAACAATGGGAGAAAATAACTTGAGAATCATAGCAGCAGAACCGACAAGTTTAGATATTACATCAATAGTAACAGATGATAATAAATATATAAATGGCAGCTAGGAACTGACGAAGGAAGAGATTAAAGAATTCATAAAAACTGAGCAGGTTGTAGCATCTGAAGGCAACAATGCACCAATCAATAACAAGTATACCCCACAGGTATCAATGGAATTTAAGACTAGGCATGATGCTCACCATTTCTTCAACTTCTATGCATTCCTAGCCAGATTTGAAGTTGTCATAACGCATACAACAAGAGCTACAAGTAAGAAAAGAAATAATGAGATAGTAAAAGTGAAAAGGCACTAAAGTCTTTAGAGCAAGAAAAGGATATTATGTCACATCCCAAAATTTCTAATTTTGTATCGTGCATAGAAAACACTAAATAAAATGAATAATTTTAATATTTAGATAAAATTTACCAAGTTTGAACTAGCGTAAATTTAGTTATAGGAAAATAGTGAATTTTTAAAGTTTTCTAATTTTGACGGGTGTTTGGATGATGTGAGGTTTGCTTGTTGCTTGACTTAGTGTTGTAAGTAAAATTTTGAAAAACATATTTAGTAAGTCTTTATCTTTCTTCATCATGTCTCTATGTTTTTCTATAATCAAATCCCTGCTCTCTTGATCCTAATCTTATCATTTGGAGATTCTCAAGGTGTACTATTCTTAGTTGCTTTTATTTTTTGCTTATATGTTTTCCTATGTGTGGTGCTTGCTACGAGTAGAACAAGAACCGTTTATGAGCGCTGAAGATTAGGTACTACAGTTTACTAACCCTGAGTTTTCTAGAAAATGAGGGACGAAAGGCAATTCACTAGACCTGCAGCTTACTAAATTATAGAAAAGCAGCACTAACAGCACACAAATCACAATAAAGAAAGTTCAAATATGTGTTAGCATAAATCAAAACAAACAATTTTTTCTATGAAAGGACAAGGACAAATAAGATGTGTGGGTAGGCATAAATCACAATTATCAGATTTTGAGATGTGTTAGCACAAATCATAGGAGATAATTTTTTACTATGAAAGAACAAGTACAAATAAGAGGTGTCTGTAGACACAAATCATAATTAACAAAGTTCAAGATATGTTAGCACAAATCACAAAATATAATTTTTTTCTATGAAAGGACAAGGACCAATAAGAGGTGTGGGTAGACACAAATCACAACTTATAAAGTTCAAGATGTGTTAGCAGAAAACACAAGAGACAATTTTTTGTATGAAAGGACAAGGACAAAAACTTAATGTGGGTAGGCACAAATCAAAACAAACAGAGATTACTAAAAAGTCCAACTCTGAAACTATCAACTTACAAACTAAAAAAATAATAGAACATCAACTTGCTAAGAGCTCAATCACTGTTTCTGAAGAAATGCTAAAGGGTAAGACCAGTTGCTCAGAACATGAATTACTAGCCTACCTAAAAACAGCCAAATGCTTCAACTCACAAACTGAAAAACAGGTACAAGATAACAGATAGAATTGAAATTTCTTCAAAGACTAAAGTTGTGACAAGAGAACTCAGAAACAACCTACAACTAATGCCAAGGTAACTCATCAACCTGCTAACTACCTGTAGGTCATCAAGTAATACCTATGTAATCTAACAAGGATTCTAAACCAAAAAATCTACCAAGGGCAACAAGTAGATCAACCAAAATAGCTCATCTTACAAAAATTGAAACTCCAGATCAGTACCAAATCCCTGCTCCAACCAGTAGAACCAGTTGCATCCATCCCCAAACACAGCAGTGCAAAGCAAAGGAAGCAAAAGGAGCGAACCTTGCAGCCTGATGGAATTGCCTCTCAGCAGTGCAAAGCAACACGGGCAAGAAAACGATGAGGAAATATAACAACCACAAAAACCAGGTGCGACTGCCAATTTTAAACAGCGGAACTAAGAGTGCAACCTGCACCTCAAAGGAAGAAAAGTGACTAAAACAAAACCAATTGAATAGAAACTGTGGATTGAAAAGATTAAATCTTCAAAGGTACTATTGCAATACTCGCGCAGACACTAGAATGCACAGCAAGAGCTGACCAAAAACTAATGTAATCCTACACCAGAAGGACACTACAGAGCAATGTAAATATCAGATCACATATGCCAGATTCTTCAGGACAAAAAAACATTTCTATGGAATACAAATCTCAGAAAATATGCCATACATTTCTCAAAAAAAATTCTATGGATTGGAAAAGACACACCACAATTACCACATTTTACAGAAACAAAATTGCAAATGTTTTCTATGTAGTCCAAATCTCAGATAAAATTATAGCAAATTGTTCACAAAAGTTATAAATTTTATAAACATTTTAGAACCTTTTAGAACCTTGAAAAACACTAATAATCAATGGCAACACACCAAAATATTAGATACTTAGACTAGTTCATGAGAATCTATAGACAATCCAAGCGATCATATCTGGTTATTGAAATAGTCATTTGAAACAGCTATTTGACACATAAACAACCAATTCAATCAGATATATATGATTGACCAAAAATAGCATTTTTTAAATCTATTAATTGATACCAAAATAGACAACTCAGTCTATACATAAACACCAGAAATTATTAGCTTCTCTGTAGAAGCACCTTCAGAAGTTGTCTCACGACTTACTTTATATTTCCTTCCACATTTCTTTCCTTTCTGTAATGGCAGAGAATAGGACAAACAATACAGTTCATGATGCCAAATATACTAAGAAACATGAAAAGATATTACGAATTACAAAACAATAATGAAAAAATTACGCATTTCAACTAGTGCAATTTCTAGTATTGAAAAATGCAATATCAGATCTTGTAAGCTTATTGCAAAATCAGATCCTTCATAAATAAATAGGGCGGCATTTGTCCATCTAATACAAACCTGATAGTAGCTGGCACATGAAATTAACAACAAAATAGATCGAGACATTGTATTCTTTTTCTGGAGTTGACTCAAGCGTAACCACAGTATATGACAATGTGATAAGATCATGCACAAAATAGAAAAACTAAGAGGATAGAACTGTTTTGCACAAATTCCACCACAAACAGATCACATGATAAGGAAAAGTCTTGTGAAGCCCCATCTTACAACATATGCATAAATAATGATGAGAGTGAGAGGATAGAGCTCTAGTTGTCCTCTGGCTAGCTGCTGCTAGGGTAGGGAGACGGAGAGAGACTGAGACAGAGTGTGTGGGTGGATAGGGAAGAAGAGAGCCAGCCAGCGGTCCAGGTCTAGGCCAGCAGTGGCCTGACCCACACACGAGAGAGAATATTTGAAGGGAGGAGGAGCTGACTTTGTGGGGTCTGTGTTGCCACAAATCACAATTTTCAACATCATATATATGGTTCATTGTTTAGAGAAATGTGCATATAGAAAAGTCCACTGGTTCATGATCAAACACTATCTATATGTTCTGTGGTGCCATTGAGGCCTATATCTCTAGGCATACCATAGCACAAAAGATGAGGAAAAACATATTAGGTTTTTTCTGTTGTGCCCTAAAATCCAGAAATGCTTCCTAAATTTTCTGATATATAGTAAGGCAAAATTGTATTCTATACTCAAATCAGCTTCATCTAGAACTACACCAGAGGCCCCAGACTACATAAAAGATTGAGCATGGAATGAAGTTGTTCTATATCGGGTTCTTCACAACCTTGGCCATCTTGCGGAATCCCTTGCGCATGACAAATTTGTCATAGAGGCTAGCAGCAAGGAGCTTAGATTGTGAAGTCTGTATTGGAACAAATCACAATAAAATAGAATCACAAAAATATGGTGTGTGCTGGTACAAATCACAGTTAACAAGAAATGCTCTTATTTTTAGACTACAGTCAATGTCACTCAAATGGCCGAAAAATTATTAGCTAAAGTAATTACAATTTGGATACATAATTAGACAGAAACCAATTTCAATCCACCCAAGATCAGCAAAGAAAAAACATACATAATTAGACAGAAACCAATTTCAATCCACCCAACTAACAAATGATGGACAGTTGACAGTGCAGATTTATCAGATCTATCTAACATTATACTGAAGAATCCATATGCATAAATCATATAATGATCAATCAAGTTTGATTATTAGTATTGTGACTATATGACTATATATAATTATATATATCATTTGATCATATACATGAAAATTACAATTATAGTTAACAAGCTCAGTCAAATAAATATTGTCAACTGTCAGATTACCATGAAACTACCATTAAATATTTAAATCACAATGGTAACTAAACTTCACCTCAACAAGCTCAGAAAAGTAGGAACCACCAAAATGGACCAAGCAATTAAAATTTTAAAAGATAGGTGCTCACTATTTTGTGTGTTTCATGATGGATTGTCCTATTTTGCAGTTTGCAAGAAATGCTTGAAAAAGCATTGCAGCAATTAAACTAATATTTACCTGATAATCTGATGATTATAAATTTTTCATTTCCAAAGATAATGCCAAAAAAATAGGTAAAACATTGATCTTCTAAGTATAAAGCATTCAATAGTCTAATCCAAAACTTTGCATGGTAGCAGCTAGCTTGATACTTATCCATATGGTGCTGGTAGCTTTCAATGTATCATAATCAACTACTTATAACATTGATGAACTAGATTGGATCTCAGTGCCATACAGCTATGCTCTTTCAAAAATGTCTAAATTACAGAGCTGATTATATACACTTACACTCATTTCAGACTCTAGAATACACTGAGACCATATTCGTAAACAAGTATCAATAAGCTATAGGGAATACCTCCATTCTTCTAACACCAAAGTTGAAATACAAGTATCAGTTTGATTACAACAAATATTTGTGTTTTTACCCCCTATTCTAATTACACATACATGGCAACACACAGCAAATTAAAACACCTCTGCCTATAAAATGGAGTGACAAGCATCTCCTAGCAATTGAGTGACAAGACTCAGTTATGAAATGAAAACAAATTTACAAAATCAGAGCTTCTGTAAATTTACAGAATCAGAGCTTAATTCACGAAATAATACAAGGAGAATTTAATCAACTCCTAATAGACAATAACAGATACAAGAAGAACAGCTTTCTTTTGCATAAAGAGTGAATATAGCATGTCAATGTCGTCATATGCATTTAAGTCCTACAGTTTCATTAGTTCAGGAAAAATAATTACCTTTCCCACTGTTAAGCCTATTTGCCGATAGGTTCTATCTATCTATGCCAGAATTGTTGGATGCAAACCTACAGTACTACAGGTCATCAGGTAGAGGCATATTAGCTCCTACAACATTAGTAGGAAACACCAATATCTGCCTAGGTGAAAGGTTGCAACATTCAGTACTCTCATCACAAACTAAATTCAACATCTAGTTAAAATGTTCAGTGAACTCCAGATGCACGCCATCACTTGCCCTGCTGCCCCTACATCTGAAGCCTGGCTTCTCAAGCTACTGTTCCTAGCCTCATACAAAAGACCAGAAGCACTAGCGGGCTCTCCGTATGGCTTAGTAGCTGCCCTCACAGATTGATCTTATAAGTTACAACAACAAAAACATCCACCACAGATCAAATATGCCTCTACGTGTTTCCTGCTACGAGGAAGAACAGGATACAATAGAAAGACAGAACAAATCAAAGAAAATAATGAATGCATGCTCGCTTCTCTGCTACTACTACAGGTGTTCCTTCGACACGGCGGCAGAGTTCGTCGAAACCAGACAAACCGCCGCTACAGCTCGCCCCGCGCGCTCTCGTCGTCCCGACCCTGCAGCTCACCCCGCGTGCCGCTGCAGCTCGCCCCGCGCACTCTCACTTTCTCGACGTTGCAGCTCACCCCGCGCGCCGCTGCAGCTCACCCCGCGCGCTCTCACCGTCCCGCAGCCGCAGCGCCACTCACTGTTCCGCCTCTACAGTGCGCCCCCGCGCGCTCTCGCCGTCCCGCCGTAATGCCCCACACGCATCGCTGGGCCTCAGGAAACAGAGGAACGCAGATCTACAATCGGTGGGCAAGGAGGATGAGAGCGACGACGAACTCAAGGGAGAAAGCGGCGAACTCCCGTACCTCCAGAACTCGAGCAATGGCAGACGAGAGGGAGGCGACACGCAGAGACGAAGAGGGCACGGCTCGCCGCGACACCGAGACAATCGCCGGCCGCCAGGACGAACCCCTTTCCCCTCTCGCCGGGACGATGGGGGAAGTGAGACAGCCGGAAACCGACAGGCGCGACTTCCGATTTAAAGCAGTAACGCCAGAGTGGGCCCCACACGTCATCCTCCACAAAGCAACCAACACCAAATTGGAACAGACTAGACATCTGATGGATAGAAAATTCGTGTGCCAACAAACAACAAAACATATGGGTGTCCTATAGCATTTCCGATGCTAAAATGTGTAACTTGTGATTCTTGTCTTCTAAGTCCAAAAATTTGGTACTACAAGTAATGATTCTCTTGGGTACGTACCTCTTTACGGACGGTAAAAGATTTTATGAATGAGATGCTCTGTAATTTTGTCTTGGGTCGCTTCAAAATCCATTAAATGCAAGGTGATTCATCTTTCTTGGGGGATATCTTGTGCAAATATCCCACGATAATTATAGGAATATGGTTTCAAATATCACGACTTTTTACATCGTTTGATCAAGTCCTGGAATTTGACCATATATCTTCTCTCCCCCCCCCCCCCCCCCCCCCCCCCCCCACCCCCCACCCCCCCCCCCCCCCCCCCCCCACCCCCCAAAAAAAAATCTGAATTTTGGTGGATTTAGATTTCGTGGAGCTAAGACATTTGCCTTGGAAATGTGAATCTAGAGTTGTTTTTCGTAGATGTAGAGCGGCTAAAGCTCTCTCAAACATACCTTATTATTGTTAGCCAAAAGGCAACCACTCGTAGAATTTTGAGCTTTTTAATTCCACTATCTCATTGGATGATTAGAATTGTTAGGACTAAAGCAACCACTCGTGGAACTTAACCTTTTATATATACGAAAGTACAAAACATACAGCTCCACCAAGGAACATGAATATTACACCGAGGCACACTATTGTGATTCTCATCATAGCAATGCTAACAGAAAGATAAAGCTGTACGTAAATAACATACCAAGCATCCTCCGAAGGAATTGACAAGCAAAATTGGAGCCAACACCTATTGTAAGACGGCTCCTTGTTTCCGGAGGCAAGTGGGTCTTGAAAGCTCCTTTCCATCCCAATCGCCTCTTAATCGGCATGAACAGGAACCACAGCTGCCAGCTAGAAGGGTTGCGAAGCAAGAGCGTCATGAACGTAGACATGCAGACCACAATGGCAATCCGCTCGCTGACAGGGCTCAAAACGACATATGCGCCCAATGCGAATCCTATAACCATACTTCTCGTTGCCTGCTCCATCGAAATAACAGAGAGGAACATGTAGATTGCACGAAGCAGTGGATGGACGTGTTCTGACCCAGCATAGGTGAGCCAGATGGTGGACAACGTGGAGCCGACAAATGCGAGTGTGTTTGCCATCACGAACGCCTTGAAGGTATACCTGTGCAACAGAATTGGTGCACCGGCATGTGGATGCCCATCCGATATGTAGCCACCAGGCAGAGTGAAAACTGCTGCAAACGTGACTGTTGAGACAAGGACAGACCCAACAATTAAGTTCTGTGCAATGTTGGTGAATTTCTTGAGCTCGTTTCCAGAAGTTCTGCCAACGCCAAATTCATCTATGAAATGATCGAGGCGACGAGGACTAAGGACAGCTCCAGTCCATGCCAAACAGCGGAGTATGATGACCTGAGGATTCTACCAGAAGAAAATCAACATTTCAGGAAATCAAACTATACAAGTTAAAAACTGAAATAAATTTAAAATCGACCGAGAACATGAATTAGAAGATGCAAAGAAGAATGCAGTCCTAGGAGATTAGGTGAAGCTTACCAGTGTATAACTTATGCCTTTGTCAGTTGCCAGTACAGCAAGATCTAAGGCAGTGAAGCCCTGGTTGTTCACTGTATTTGGCAGTACACCTTTTGTCGCCATAAGAAGGCTCACTATCATCTGGTCTGCATTCTTGACTGCAAGATGCAGAGGTGTGTTGCCTTCTGAATCCATGACATTCGCCATCCTTCCAAGATCTTCAGTACCAGAGAAACACCAAACAACTTTCCATTTCTTATGCTCAATAGCAATATGTAGGAAATTTCTTCCTCTACTGTCAAGCAATTCGTCACAATCTGGGCAGAATCTACAGAGCTCGTAGATGAGTTGTCCGTATCCCATTTTAGCAGCAATATGTACAGGAAATAAACCATTTGAATCTGAGCTGTAGGCTAGAGAACTGTCACGGCGCAATAAGAGCTTCATTGCGGAAATATTTCCAACAGATGCAATGTAGTGAAAAGGAGTACTGCCTGAGTCATCAACTTCTTTCACAAGAGCTTGGTTCCACTGCAGCAATTCCCGTATCATTTCTGTTATGAAAGAACTTCAGTAAATAGAAAGTATAAGACCTGAAACACTATCACTCTTAAGAAAAAAAATATACGCACTCCCTATGGTCTTATAAGTTATAATAAGGATTGAATGAAGGCCCATGATCTGGCAGGCCTTTTTTCTATAAAGCTTTATGGACCTCAAGGTACATCATCTAGCACTTGAGGGCCAAATCTTACCTAATATTTCTTAAATACAGATGAAAAACAGAAATAACAGAGAAGTGAATTTAACCAGAACATGTGCTAGGGTGTCAAGTCATCAAATTCCACCTAAGCTCCCATGAGGGCAGATTTTTCTAACTCTCCTGATGCATGTCCAACAAAATTCTAACCCCAACGCCATTGGTCACTCAGCGCCATTGATGATGTTAAGTCTTTAACCTAATTAACACTTCATGCAAATAGTTGAAGCAGGCATAGATAGGCCAGATAAGATGCTGCACTTTATCACCGCGGCCTATCAGAATTAGAAGGTATGCATTATTCCCATATGATTAATTCAAGTACACCTTTTTCCCACATAATATTAGTAATAATGATTTGTTTTGAGCTTTTACAAAAGAAACATATTTCATACATGTCCACAAAACCAACCTAGTAATTAAGGCAGTCAAAGGTGCCCAGTAAAGAAGAGAAGCACAAAAGCAAAAGTAATTGATCAAATATGTCATCAATTTATATGGGGCTAACCCTAGGAGTCATCTTACAAGGAGCCCACTGTGCAAATTAAACAACAAGCCTTGCTTGTAGAGAGGTTTTAATAATATTGGACAGAGTGATGTTATCACCTAATAATATTGGACTAAAAGGCTTTGTTGTTGGATAGATTGCTATAAGTCATTTTTTATCAAAAATAAATAAATTCAAACTCATGCCTCATATTCAAATATATACCCTCCATTCCAAATTATAATAAGTCGTTATGGCTTTTATAGATGCATAGCTTTTTTTATGTATCTAGACACAACCTATATCTAGTGCATAGCAAAAACAATGTGCCTAGAGAGGCTAGAATGACTTATAATTTAGAACGGAGGGAGTAACTAGATGTATTTCAAGATTTACACAAATATTTTTTTTATTTACACAATTTTCTTTCGGGACTTTAAATCTAAATTGCAAGAGACCTAACAATAATGTCATCATGAAAACTATATTTGATACATTATGATTAGTTTTCGACACAACTGGTTTATGTTTTCTAAGGTGCAATTAAGTGTTATCTTACTTTTGTCAAGTTACTTTTTCTCAATAGAACCACCCGCAATTTACTACAAAGTAGTACTACTTAAACCGTAGTCCCGCCATGTCCATGATTACACATATTCATTTCAGCAAGATTCTTGACGTGTACCTTCCTTTCTCTTTTGTCTCATGATTCACATGTGGGACAGTAGGAGTAATATAAAATTGGGTGCCCTGGCTATTTGATGAGTCCCGACCGCTCACCCAAAAACAAATTATTCGATCAAACACTAAATGTGCATCCCCACATAGTCTGATTCACAGCACACTAATCACTCTGTTGTCAAGACAACCCAAACAAAAATCGCTATCACTACATTACAGGTTACAGCAATTTCAAATTTTGAGTTTAGATAATGTACACTAACATTCAAAATACAGTGAACATGAGTCATCACATCAAACAGAGACTCAAATCGTCCAACTCATACTCCATTCACTTGCTTTAGAAGAAGTGGCATCCTCGCTTTAACAAAGTAAGATCTGAACTGCTAAATTCCATACAATCCAACCACAGCATAGTCCAATCATTCTACCCAACAGTGTTTTTCTCTCGCGACAAATCAGTCATAACAGTGTTTTGGCTTTTTTTTTCGGCGAAGCGAACGGGGCCAAAGAAGCATTTCCAGATTTTTCACAAGCTTCCCACGGTACATCAAACCCCCAAACATAGCGAACTAGAATAACTAAATCTGACAACCTAGATATTAAATACACTCCAAATTGCTCATTAATTCATCACGAACATAGCACCATAAACTAGCAGTTAGGAGGGACTCACCATTGCTCGTGAGCACAGCGGCGTGCATCACGGTACGGCCGCCCGGACCCATGCTCGAACCTAGTCCGGGCACCTCCTCCTCCTCCTCCGCGTCCCTATATGTCTTTAAGAGCACGCGCACCATCCCCAGGGACCCGGCCGCCGCTGCCATGTAAAACGGCGACTCCCCAGTGCCGCCGCACAGCCCCACGAGCCCCGGGTCCGCGGCGGCCAGCGCGCGCGCCGCGGCCTCGTGGCCGCCCCGCACGGCGTCGTGCAGCGCCGTCTCCCCGCGCCGGTTCGTGGCCCGGGTCAGGGCGCGCAGGGAGCACGCGGGGGAGGACGAGGACGTGGACGAGGAGGCGACGAGGAGCGCGACGACCTTGTGCGCCCCCGCGCGCGCGGCGAGGTGGAGCGGGGTGTCGAGCGCGGCGTTGCGCGCCGCGAGGAGGCGTGGGGCGCGGCGGAGGAGGAGCGACGCGAGGTCCGCGTGCCCGCTCGCGGCGGCCACGTGGAGGAGCGTGTTCCCTCCGGCTGTGGCCGCGGTCTCGAGGTCTGGGGCCGCCGGGTCGGCCAGGAGCGCCTTGACGAGCCGCCGCTCGTCGCCGCTGCGGGCCGCGCGGAGAAGCGTGGCGCCCATGGTCGGCGGTGTGGTTGCCAGCGGGCGCGGGGTCGGGCAGGGGGACGCGCTGGTGGTGGGCGTGGACGGCGGTGATGTCTCCGCCGCCTCCGGCGAGGTCATCGTGTGGCTCGTGCGGGCGGGGGTCGGTGGTGGTCTGGTGGAGCAGGGGAAAGGTGGTGTGTCATTTGGACTTATTTATGCCTCTGATGACTTGTGAACTGTGAAGTGTATTTGCTTTTCGGTCCTCGTTGATGTTCATAATTATGGCTAAAGTCCAGTTTCTTGTTCTTTGACTTACATGGAACAAAACGGTCCAATTTCTTGCTCTTGACTTTATATGGAACAAGGTAGAATAGGATAATGTGATAGGTTGCTAGTTTCGGAGAAAACATGCTTTTTACTAGGTAGTATTTAGTCCCACACTCTAAATTATAAGTCATTCTAACTTGGAGATTTAAAATATCTCAAGTTTGACCAAATTTATATAATAAAGTAATAACATTTATGATATCAAATAAGTATTATTAGTTTTTTTCATTAATTATATTTTTATAATATACAATATACCTATTTAATGTCATAGTTTTTTTAATTCTCTCTATAATTTTGGTCAAACTTGATATGCTTTAATTCTTCAGAAAGTTTAAATGACTTGTAATTTAGAATGGAGAGAGTATTAGCTTAGTGAATGTCGAGTTAATTTAAGGCCAAAATTTTCTATTCCCAGTTTCTTCTATGAAAATAAACTGATTTTATTGAAATTTTGACAAACCAAAGATGCTCTTAATATTTATTTTATTTGGAGTACAACAAGATATATATGTATTTGGCACCTTTACATGAAAATGAACGGTGGAAATAGGAAAACATATACTCTCTAGGATATGAAGGCCTTGTTCAAAGCGCAATAAACTTTCACTTTTCTGACAACAAATTGCAAAACATTTATAAGTCAAGCCCCAATTTGTTTATAAGTATACTAATTCATGTGAATGAACGCACACATTTGACATTCCTAATTGATGTATGAAGATCTCCAGCAGACTAGATTGACATATCTTGAGATTGTCGAGCTCATACGCTATAATTGTATTGATTTGTTTTATGTAACTACTATTTATTTATGATCAGTTTGACTTTTCTGTTACACTTAAATTTATAGTTGTTTGTACAAAGAAATGATGCATTCATTATGTTCCGTAGTTTATCTCAGAAAATAACTAGAGTTTAGATGAAGATTTTTTATGTAAATGTTTTGTTCACAGGTCATACACTTATTTTAGAAATTTAAATGCAGAAAAAAATATGAATTCCATGTTTCCATATTAGTTAGCCAAATATCGAAGCTGCTAAAAGAAACTGCAGCAAAACAAGATTACAGATTACCACAATCCCCCTCTTGATAAACAGGGCGAGTGCCCAATTGTTAATTAAGAGCTACTTCTCACTATACCAGCAACCTATCTTTAGCGTCGCCCTGTGGGTTGTTAAAAGTCGTTTCATCGACATACGGTCGGCTGTTATATCTCTTTAATGACCCTTGCATGTGTCGTTTGTACTGAATCCTTATAAATCTTTAACGACTGACCGACTTTTAACGACCGACCATCGGACGCTGTGTATGCTATCTAACGTCTATTATAAGCTTATACCGACCCACTATCTAATGATATATGTTTATAGTGACCAACTATCTGATGCTAGCATAGTATGAACTAATTAATCTTACAATAACCATATCGCATCATCCATTTTAACATTATCTATCCAAACTGATGTTGAGCATCAAACACAAAACCGACTAAACCATGCTCACAATTTCCATTGAAGTCATCAACATTTGTACTTGTACAATGTTTTATACAAAATACTCACAACCAAGCTAGATCAAAGTATCTACACAAAACATAACAATGCTCACAATCCCTAGCCATTGTCTACACAGCCACAGCCACACAGGGCTCAGGCACATGCCCTTTTAGGCTTTAGCATCCCAATGATGCCATCACTTGTGTGTACTACTATATAATCCTACCATTTGACAGTGGGGTTAGATTATGGTTTCTCGTAGTACACATGGACAGGTGGGTGTGCTTTTGGGAATTGGAGATCGGTGTATATACTTAATTGTTGCCGAACGAGACCGGGACGTCTTCGTATAAATAAATGGACCTAGCGAGGCATACGATTCCAACAGTGTCGGAGACGCGTTCTGCTCACACCAGACAGCCACCGATTACGCCAGTGTGAGCCATACAGCAGCGTGCAACGATGCGGTGTGAGCACAAAGCATAGCCCACAAATACAGACTACTTTCTCTTTTGTATCATATCATATAATAAAAAGAACAGAATGCTTTTCATGGATAACTTGAAAGCAGATGCCCCTGTAGTACACCAGGAATATGGAATTTTTGTTGTTTTGGACCGTGCGTGATGCCGACAAGAATACGGCCGCCGGCCGGAGCCGGAGCGCGGAGCGCGCAGCAACAACTCGCCACCAGCGGACAGCTCAAGAAAAGCCGAAGACCACGTGGTTTTGTTCTCCGGCTCCGCGCACGGTAGCGTGCTTTCCATTCCATACATTTTTTAACCACCCGCACCTGCGCCTGCACGGGAGACACCAATCATTTTGTCCACCGAGGGGCCGGGGTTGCGCGCTGGCACCAGCACCACCGAGCGAGCGTAGGGTAAAAGGGTAGTGGTGTGGGTGGGGGCCGAACCGACAGGCTTTGTTGCGCTCAGCCGCTCAGGACGAGGATTGCATTTTCGGTTGCTATTAAAACTGTTTAAGAAGTCGACTGAAGTTGATTTGTTGCGAAAAAATATACTGTAGATTCTAACAGATAAGCTGGGTAATAAGTTAGCGAACAGGCCGGCCATGCTGGTCCGATGTTGGTCGGTCGAGGCAGGCGCGCGCTGCCGGTCGGCGGCCGCATGGAGAAAGCGGCGCGCCGACGGCCTGAGCGGCCTGAAATGTTTGCTTCACGAGATTTGCACGTTTCCAGCATTTTTCAGCACTCCTAGCCCTCGTCGTCGACGTGGACTGGTGGAGGAGACGTGGAGTACTCTTTGTAATAAGGACACGTGTTGCTACTAGCTGCCATGGAGCAGGGGTACTATGCGCCTACGTCGGCACCGATTTTTTTATTTTTAGGCTTTTTTAAAAAAAATTCTCAAATATGTCCCTGGATGTAAGATTTTAAAATCTGGACCATCGGCTCGACGCTATCGTTGTTGGCGCTGAGCTTACACGTGGCGCCGAGCTCTTGGGTTCGAAGCAGACATGACGGTGACATGGCAGGCAACTCGGCGCCGTAGATCTTGACGCCGAACTCGGCGCCGCAGATCTTGGCGCCGAGCTCGGTGCCAGGGTTACTGGCGCTGACCCCGTCTTACGTATGGGCCCTAATCTTTTCTCTCTTTCTCTCTCCCTCTCTCTCGCACATCCCTCGCACGAGCAGCGCACCGCCGTCGCCGCCCGCGCCCTCTCCCGCCCCTGGCCGCCCTCACCCTCGCCCGCGTCGGACCGCTGCGCCCCGCGCCCACGCTGGCCACCTGCGCCGCGCCCTCGCCTCGCCCGACGTGACGCCCGCGGCCGCCTTGGCCGCGCCCCACCGCGCCGGTGCCGTGACCGTGACCGTGCCACCCGCCACCGCAAGCCTCGGACGCTGCTCGCCGAGCCAGCCTCACCGCGCGGAGCGCCAAGTGTGGCAGAACCGTCTGAAATAACACGCTTAAGGTGCCCGTCTTTCACCAGACACTAAGCACCTCGAAAGCAAGCTACAACGGGCGGTATCCGTCGGGCACACCCCAAGGGAGAACCCAAAAGATCCATATTTTTCCTAAAGATCCAATAATGAGAACGAGTTACAATACTTGTCCATTTCATACATCAGAGTTTCTTAAAAGTACATTATTACAATACCAAATATCAGAGTGCGGAATGATAAACAAAGGAATTTAAAATAAACATCTAGCGATAAGAACGAGGATCCGTCTGAACCCACCAGAAGAATCCTCCACACAAAGATACTTCCTATGCATCACCTGCAATAGGGGTAAATAAACACTGAGTACACAATATACTCGCAAGACTTATCCGACTAGTGGGAATAATTTCCCGACTCCAAAGAATATGAGATGCTTTATGGTTTGCTGATTTATTTTAGCAGAAAGCAATACTAATAATGAGTCATTATTTATGTTATTATTATCGACAGTATTAAGTTATTATCTATCCAGTCTATATAAGCACCTGTTCTACTTTCAAGCAAGAGTTGAGCAATCAGTTCCATTTCTTCTCCTTCCATCTTTCAGTTCCTACTACGGTGCTAGACCTAAAAACAAGCCGTATCGGATCGGCCGGCGATCCGCGAATCAATGCCTCCAGTTGGGTACCCCGAAAACACACGTCCCACTTGTAGCCCAGGCACAAGCAGGACTAACCCATCATCCCTCCTATCTTGGGTGTTCAGGTCCTCATCCAAACTTGGACTTCAAGCCCCCACTTCTGAGTCTCGGACTCAGTGCGGTGCAAGGACCTCCACCATCTCCACCTCCAATCAGTCGGTCTAGAAAGAGCCGGATCCACGATAGGAGAGCAACGAGTCTTCCCTGCGCCTATACATAAGTATACGCCTGTGATAATAGATCTGTGACTTGCCTTGAGACTTATGCAACGACCGGTCCTTAATTGACACAGACAGAGAAAAAGTGTAACCGAGCTATGTCCTGTTGGCCATAGGACACAACCCTTTACACCCACTAGAACCCAACCATATCCCTACCCGGTCACTATTTTCCTTTCCACCATTTTATCAGGAGTGATCATATTTATCGCCTATTTATGAGCAACGACAGGTTACTCACGCTACCGACATCCTGAGCATAGCAACTACTCGACCTATACTAGTAGGACTCATGGGTGGATATATTTATGCACGTAGTTTTCATAAAATGCCTATAACGTAAATGCACAACACACACACACACACACACATATATATATATATATATATATATATATATATATATCCAGTTATTATTCAAAATAAGGGTTATGCACCGGGGCTTGCCTTGGGCAGGCGGGGTATCAGCAAAGTCGGCAACTAATGGTGAAAGCATCTAGGACCCTAAGTGGATTTCGGTGATTAATGTCAATACAAGATTACTATGACTAACGTGTGTTTTGCAGAGGCAATTAAGTTAGGTCATGGTAATGGAGATCGATTGGACAATCAAGGTTGTCATGCCCCTACGATGGAAATCATTTCGGTTTTCAAAGGATGGATGACAAGGTTAAGGATGACTAGTTCTAAGTGTCAATTGAAGTTGGAGAGACACTTAGAGTAGTTTAGAACTTTGTTTTTCCTTTGGCCGTACTATGAAGGGGGTATGAATGGATAGCTTGACCTAGTTAAGTCTAGTGAGTTAGGTGTGGTGCACACTTGTTAAAACTAGCTCTAGGTAGCTCCTATGAATGCCTAAAATCCTTTGGAGCAAACTTCATTCACATATGATCGAAAGTTAGAAGTGAATGGAGGGTCAAATACTGACCAGACGCTGGCTCCGGTGCGACCGGACGCTGGTCGCAGGGTCCGGTCAGTTCATTTGACTGTGAAGAACAAGTCTGGTGTGATCGGACGCTGGAAGGTCATATGACCGGACGCTGAGGGCCAGTGTCCGGTCGACTCCAGTAAGGGTCCAGACTTGAGAAAGTGTGACCGGACGCGTCCGGTCAGTGGTGACCGGACCCTGAGTATCTAGCGTCCTGTCGTTTATAGTAAGCATCCAAGAGCGACCGGACGCGTCCGGTCGGTACTGACCGGACCCTGTTAGCGTCCGATCATCACTTGAAAACTGTTCACGGGTTGAACTGACCGGAGCGTCCGGTCAAAACGATCGGAGCGTCCGGTCACCCCGCAGAAGCTCATAACGGTTTGTTTTTCAGGCTGCCTTATAAATAGAAGCTCCACTCGTGAGTGGAGTCACTTTTTGCTCATTCCAACAGCTGAGAAATACGTTTGTGAGTGCCAAGAAGAGCAAGGTCCTAGTGAGGTGTTTGTGATTTGAGAATCCAAGAGTGAAACCTCATTAGTGAATCAAGAGTAGACAAGTGTGCATCCATCTTCTCATTAGGCTTCGCGTGGTCAAGTGAGAGTTCGTGCTTGTTACTCTTGGTGATCGCTATCACCTAGATGGCTTGGTGGTGACTGGGAGTTTGGTGTTTACCCGACGGAGCTTGTGGGTGACCCAACTCAAGTTGTGAGCGACTTTGGGTGATTCGCCGCGACGGAGTGTTGAAGAATCAACCCGTAGAGAGCACTTGATCCTTGCGCGGATCAAGGGGGAGCTACACCCTTGCGCGGGTGCTCCAACGAGGACTAGTGGGGAGTGGCGACTCTCCGATACCTCGACAAAACATCGCCGCATTCCCTTCTCTCCCTATTTACTTTGAGCACTTACTTTGAGTATTTACTTTGAGCAATTCAATACTTGTTTTATATTCATAGAATTACTATGCTAGAGTAAGTTTGGAACATAGGGTGCAAGTCATTTATGCGTTGATTTGATAGAAACACTTTTCTAGGCACAAGGGGTTAATTGGGCTATCCGTAGGATTTGATTATTGCAAGAAAATTTAGAATTAGCCCAATTCACCCCCCCTCTTGGGCATCTTGATCCTTTCAATTGGTATCAGAGCCTCGTGCTCATGTTTTTAAGCCTAACCGCTTAGAGCAAGATGTCTCACGGGGATGGACCTCCTCCTATCTTCGAGGGGGATGATTTTCCATATTGGAAAATTCGCATGGAGGCGTACTTAGAAGCTCTAGATGTTAGAATTCTTAGAGCGCCTCTCAAGGGTTCCCAACACCTAAGAATGCCGCACAACTTCAAGGTGATGAAGTAAATTATGAAAAATGGAATGCAAAGGCTCGCAACACCATCTTTAGAGGCCTTTGCAAAAATGTGTTTAATCGTGTAAGGAACCACAAAGACGCCCATGCACTATGGTCGGACGTTTGTGCGCTCCATGAGGGAACCAAGAGTGAGCGTGAGGAACGCTATCATCTTGTGATTAAAAAGCTAAATTCTTTTGAGATGCTTCCCAAAGAAAGTGCTAATGAAATGTATTCTCGTTTAAATGTTCTTGTAGAGGAAGTCAATGGGCTTGGACTTACTCAAATGTCACCATCCGACGTTGTGAGAAAGATCTTGAGTTTCCTCCCCATTGACAAATATGGGCACATTGTGACCATGCTACATCAAGGTGATCTTTTCGCCGCTACACCGACACAAATCTTGGGAAAGATCAATGCTCATGAGATGTACATGCACATCACGCCATAAGATGGCTCATCCTCTACAAAAAAAAGAGAAGGACTTAGCATTCAAAGCTAGCCAAGATAAGGGCAAGGCAAGACTTGAGTATGAGAGCTCAAGTGATGAAGATGATGAAGAAAGTCTTGCTCTCATGGTGAAGAAGACCGCCAAGATGCTAAAGAAGCTAAACAAGAGTGGCATCAAGTTTGACAGCAAGAAGAAGAAGTTTTTCACTAGCTCAAGAAGAAAGCCAATCTCCGAGATGGATTGCTACAATTGTGGCAAACTTGGTCACCTAGCTCATCAATGCACAAAGCCCAAGAAAGACAAGTTCAAGAACAAGGGCAAGAAAGATGATTCAAGTGATGAAGATGAAAAGAAAAAGAATAAGCCATACAAGAAGAGAGAAGGCAAAAAGAGAGACTTCTACAAGAAGAAGAAGAGTGGCAAGGCCTATATTATCGGTGATTGGCTCATGGACATTGATTCATCAAGTGGATCATCCAATGATGAGAGTGACAATGAGAAGGTGGCCGCCATTGCTATTGATCTTGCATCCTCACCGCCACCATCGCCATTATCCTCTATACACCTATGCCTTATGGCCAAGGGTGAATGCAAGGTAACTAAGAGTGATGATAGTAGTGATGATGAGCAAGCTAGTGATGATGATAGTGATAGCGATGATGATTCACCCATATATGATGATCTTGTTAAAATATTAAGAAAATACACTAAGATCATTAGAAAGAGTAGAGCTACAAATGAAAAACTTGATGCTAAAAATGATTCACTCTTAGCTAAGTGTGATACATTAGAAAAGGCTAATGATGAGCTCAAAGAAACAAATGATTCTATATCATCCAAACTCAAGGAGCTCAAATCTTTTAAGAAAGAGCTTAAAGATAAACATGATAAACTTGAGTGGGTGCACAATGAGCTTATGACTAGTCACAACAAGCTAAAAGATGAATATACAACTCTAAAAATCAATTATGATACCCTTGTTATTGCACAAGAATTCTTACCAAATGAGCCACATGATGCTACTAACCATGTTGTTAAGATTGATATAGCTACCTTATGTGATGATTTAATTGATGAGAGCATTGAGCATGGATCTAGTAGCAAAGGCAAGCAAGTGGTTGAGTGCAATGACTATGATGAGTATGTCAAGCTCAAGAGTGACCATGAGAAGCTCATGAAAGATCTTGAAGAGATGAAAAGTCACAACACCATTGTGCTAGAAACTCTTGATCATGACAAAGAGTTGATCCTTGAGAATGAAAAGCTCAAAGAAGAAAACAAGAAACTCAAGGAAGAGAAGAACAATGATATTCTCAAGGAAGAGAACAAGAAGCTCAAGATAGAGAAAGAGCATCTCAAGGTGGGATTGAGCAAGTTTGCTAGAGGCAAGCATCTCCAAAGTGAGCTACTCATGAATACCGTCATGAAGATGGATAGAAGTGGCATTGGATATATGGCAAGTGTAGAGAAGAAGAAAGCTCAAGCTCAACACCAACAATCAAAGCTAAAGCTAAAGCCAAAGAGATGTTTTGAGTGTGGACAAGAAGGCCACTTTGCTCATGAGTGTTAAACTCCACCACCACAACCCTTGCCCAAGCATGCTAGACCCTTTGCTTTCAATGCTCACTACATGCTTAGAAAAGATTCTAGTGGAAAGATGAAAGTCATGTTCTTAGGACCCTCAACAAGAGTAGGCCTAAGAAGATTTGGGTGGCTAAATCACTTGTTGAGAAGGTGAAGGGCCCTCAACAAGTTTGAATCCCTAAAGTTTGAATCTCTTGTGTGTAGGTGAACTACAAGACCGGTGGAAGTTATTGGGTTATTGATAGTGATTGCACTCAACATATGACTGGTGATCCTCATATGTTCACCTCACTAGATAAAGAGGTAGATGGACAAGAGAAAATAACTTTTAGAGATAATTCAAAGGGCAAGGTTAAAGGATTAGGCAAAGTGGCAATATCAAATGATCATTCCATCTCTAATGTGCTCTATGTTGCCTTATTGAGTTTCAACTTGCTATCCATTGGGCAATTATGTGATCTTGGCTTCCAATGCTTATTCACCAAGAAGGAGGTTGTTGTATCTAAAGTAGATAACAAACAAGTGATATTCAATGGATTTAGATACAACAACTTATATCTAGTTGACTTCACCTCCAAAGATACAAACTTGAAGACTTGCCTATTCACCAAAACAACTCTTGAGTGGCTATGGCATAGAAGACTTACTCATGTTGGGATGAGCTCACTCAAGAAGCTTATGAAAAATGATTTGGTGAGAGGGTTGAAGGATGTGAAGTTTGAGAAGGACAAGCTTTGTAGTGCATGTTAAGCCGGCAAGAAAGTTGCAAACACTCATCCAACCAAAGCTTTCATGTCAACCACAAGAGTGCTAGAACTCCTACACATGGATTTATTTGGACCAACAACATACAAGAGTTTGGGAGGAAATCTCTATTGTCTTGTGATTGTGGATGACTATTCAAGGTATACATGGGTGTTCTTCCTTCATGACAAATCCAAAGTTGCATCTTGTTTCAAGAAGTTTGCCAAGAGAGCTCAAAATGAATTTGAAGTGAAGCTCAAGAAGATAAGAAGTGACAATGGCAAAGAGTTTGACAACACAAACATAGAAGCTTATTGTGATGAAGTTGGAATCAAACATGAAGTCTCCACAACCTATACTCCTCAACAAAATGGTGTAGTTGAGAGGAAGAACCGGACTTTGATCACTCTTGCTAGGACAATGCTAGATGAGTACAACACCCCCGAAACTCTATGGGCGGAAGCAATCAACACCGCATGTTATGTATCCAACCGTATATTTCTTCAAAAGTTCCTTGTCAAGACACCATATGAGTTGCTCAATGGGAAGAAGCCGGACGTCTCCTTCTTTAAGATGTTTGGTTGCAAGTGCTATATCTACAAGAAGCGACAACACCTAGAGAAGTTTCAAAGACGTTGTGATATAGGTTTTCTTGTTGGTTACTCATTGAAGTCCAAAGCATATAGAGTATTTAATCATGCCACCAGCTTGGTTAAAGAAACATATGATGTGGAATTTGATGAATCTAACGGCTCCCAAGGAGCACATGAGAATCTTGATGATGTAGGTGATGAACCATTGAGGGAGGCTATGAAGAATATTCTAGTAGGAGACATCAAGCCAAAAGATGATGAAGATGATGTATAAGTCATTGACCAACCTTCTTCATCAAATGTACCACAAGATGGTGAAAAAGATGGGAGAGTAGAAAAATGAAGATACTCATATCTCCCATGAGCAAATGGTGGTACAAGCACAAGATGTTGATGCTCCACAACCTCCTCCTCAAGTGGTCAATAGAAGAAATTCACCTCTCCTATAAGATCATCCACAAGATCTCATTATAGGGAGTCCAACAAAGGGTGTGATGACTCGATCTTAAAAACTTACTTCATTTATTGCTTATCACTCTTTTGTCTCTTGCTATGAGCCTACCAAGGTAGAAGAAGCTCTTAAAGATCTAGATTGGATCAATGCCATGCATGAAGAGTTGAACAACTTCACTCGCAATGAAGTTTGAACTCTTGAAGAGCGACCAAAAGGTGCAAGAGTCATAGGAACGAAGTGGGTGTTTCGCAACAAGCAAGATGATCAAGGTATTGTTGTGAGGAACAAGGCAAGACTAGTTGCAAAGGGGTTCTCTCAAGTTGAAGGTTTGGATTTTGGAGAGACCTTTGCACCGGTTGTAAGATTAGAAGCCATCCGTATCCTTCTTGCATATGCATCACATCATGAAATGAAACTATATCAAATGGATGTAAAAAGTGCATTTTTAAATGGCTTTATAAATGAACTAGTCTACGTTGATCAACCTCCCGGGTTTGAAGACCCTAGATATTCTAATCATGTTTATAGGTTGTCCAAAGCACTATATGGGCTTAAGCAAGCCCCAAAAGCTTGGTATGAGCGCATTCGGGACTTCCTCATTGAGAAGGGCTTCACCATTGGGAAGGTCGACACCACACTATTCACCAAGAAGCTTGATGGGCATATCTTCATTTGTCAAGTATATGTTGATGATATCATCTTTGGATCATCAAATGAAGACTCATGCAAAGAATTTGGTGAATTGATGTCGAAGGAGTTTGAGATGTCAATAATTGGTGAGCTTACATTCTTTCTTGGTTTTCAAGTCAAGCAAATGAAAGAAGGCATCTTCATCTCTCAAGAGAAATACATAAAAGATCTTCTCAAGAGATTCAAGATGGATGAATGTAAGCCAATTAAGACACCAATACCTATAAATGGACATCTCGACCTAGATGAGGGAGGTAACCCGGTTGATCAAACTCTCTACCGTTCTATGATTGGTAGCTTGTTATATTTAATCGCATCTAGGCCCGACATCATGTTTAGTGTGTGTATGTGTGCTAGATTTCAAGCTAGTCCTAAGGAAACATATTTAATTGCCGTAAAAAGAATCCTTAGGTATCTTAAGCACACACCAAGCATTGGTCTTTGGTATCCCAAAGGAGCTTTATTTGAATTAATTGGCTATTCCGATTTGGATTATGCCGGATGCAAAATTGATAGAAAGAGCACATCCGAAGAGTGCCATTTACTTGGTAGATCACTTGTGTCTTGGTCCTCCAAGAAACAAAATAGTGTGGCTTTGTCTACCGCCGAAGTGGAATACATTGCCGCGGGTGCTTGTTGTGCACAAATATTATACATGAAACAAACTTTGCTAGACTATGGAGTAGTTCTAGAGAAAGTACCTCTTTTGTGCGACAATGAAAGTGCAGTAAAACTTGCAAATAATCCGGTTCAACACTCTCGCACCAAGCATATAGATATCCGCCATCACTTTCTAAGAGATCATGTGGCTAAAAATGATATTTCACTAGAAGGTGTAAGATCCGAAGATCAATTAGCGGATATCTTCACAAAACCGCTAGATGAGGCTACATTTTGTAGATTGCGGAATGAGCTCAATGTGCTTGATTTTAGTAACTTCACTAAAATTTGAGCTTGTGTTGTCCCTTGCATTCATTGTAATATACAACATGTTTAATTTTTGGCAATGCACATAGGGCTTGTCTAACATGGTTAAGATAACCACCGAAAAGCATGTGAAGAAGCTTAACCTTGGATCAAACTTGACAAGCAACTAGACTTACTTACAAGTATTGCATGTGCATGAATGTTGTTTTGTCGTTTTGTTCCATTTGCCCCCTTGTTGCCTATTTTCTTAAAAAGAATTATAGCCTAAGGCAAAATATTTTGAAAAATATGAGGGTTTGAGAGAGGTCACTCACATCAGTCCCAATGGGTGTTTATTTGGATCTTATTCAAGTTGGGACTTGATTGGGTACAAGCAGCGTGAAGGAAGTTTGAAGATTTGCTGGAAAAGGTGCACCAGACGCTGCACCGGACGCTGCTGTCTAGCGTCCGGTCAGTTCACAGGAGGTGAACTGCTGATGAAGGAGTGACCGAACGCTGCATCTATGCATCTGGTCAGGAAGGGTTCAGCGTCCGGTCGATCGAAGGGTACACAAGTTGTACTGACCGGACCCTGCCTGCATCTGGTCATAGACCACCGGACGCGTCCGGTCCTGATTCTAGAGGATTTGGACCTCTCTAGAATCGACCGAACGCTGGGTGGTAGCGTCCGGTCGCTACCACCAGAGCGTCCGGTCAGTGGATCTCGCACGACTTTAGGACTCTTTTCCTCGTTTCCTTTTCTATCGCGTTTTGGGGGATTACTTAACCATACCACCACGTCCTCTGTCTCCATCCCGCCGTGCCCTAGCCCGAGCAGCCGCCAAGTCGCGCCGCCGCCTCCTCGTGCCCAAGCTCACCACGTCGCCGAGCTACTGCCTCGCCGTGCCTCTGCAGCACCGCGCCGGCCACCCTACGCCCAAGCTTGCTGCGCCACCGTCCAGCCAGCACAGCATGCGCCGCTACCGCAGCTCGCACACCACCGCGCTCGCCCAGTCATCTCACCGCCGCATCACCCGAGAGCCCGCTGCCTAGTCTCACCGCATCATCCCAAGTCGTGTGCCCTTGCCCTACCACCTCCTTGATCGGTAAGGCAAGATTCATGTTTTTTTCTCTTGATCTCTACTTTGTGACCTAGATCAAATTGCAGTCATTGATTCCCCATTGCATTCAGGCTGTTTGACCTAACCCTAGCCGGTTCCGAGTTCCCCGCGCGACAACTTATCTTTTCTCGGTTCGCGGATCGTCAGGTAGAAAGCCATTCGATTCAAATTCGCATCTACATTGCTTTCTCTATTAGGGTTTCGCATCTATTAGACATATGGTATTTATTTGTATATTTATCTATTCTATCATGCAGCGAGTTGGTTCCGTTGTGGTTCTTGTGGTAGTTGGCAGTCAACTCAGAGCCAAGCTCGTGAGTAAGGATCGAGGCCAAGCCTCGAAAGTGGCAGTTTGATAGTTGATCTTCATCAGTGACAGTTCACCATCTTGTTAGCTCAGATGGCTCACACCAAGAACGTTGGTGGTGGCCCAGGTGATGATGATCGGAGGCGCCCGCCTCGCCAGCCAGCCGGATCTAAGGGCAAGTCAACCAAGCAGGTGACATCCAAGAAGCAGAAGTACCCCGATGCAGAGACAGCGAGAGTAGCAGCTATTGTAGAGGCCGTAGAGCGTGCCGAGAGAGGTGGTGCCCGCAGTGGAATTATCATTGCAGATCAGCCAGTTTCACCCGCAGTTAGAGCTGCGATTGAGGAGGTTAAGCGTCATCACGGTAGTCCAGCTGGGACTGCCACGTTTGTAGGACGACGGGTTGCCATTAAGGAGGGTCCATCAGCACAGCAGCAGCCCCCACCAGCAGAGCCTTAGCCAGCCTAGGAGACTTAGGAGACCGAGCCAGCACCTCAGCTACGCCGCTCGAGTCGTACCAGTGCTACAGTTCCACCAAGGCCAGTTACACAGCGTAGAGGTTCACGTCCTCTGCCCAGACCTCAGGGTCCGCCTCTAGTGGTTCACCTCGACTTGAGGGCCGCCACCGCTAGACAGGTTCAGCAGCTGCGATTTGTTGAGTTTGAGGTTTGGTTTCCTCTGAGGAGGGATGAGAGAGCAGCTGAGGGTTTCTACACGCCACTGCAGGAGGATTTCTACAATGCTTATCTCAATAGTGGGGCAGTGTTCAGATCTCAGAGAGTCTGTCAGATAGAGTCTATTGTGGCAGCAGCCGGAGAGAGCATTCGGCCATACTTGGCATATTTGCCAGGACTGTCAGATCTGATTAGACGGATGGGGAAATATGTACCATCTTGAGTCCGTCAGTTTTATGCTTCGCTCTACATCGATCTACATCATAGATTCGTTCACTGTGCCTTCAAAGGCAAAGACTACAGAGTGACGAGTGGCAGAGCTAGAGAGATACTGAGGTTACAGGAGCAGCCTGTCAAGATGCATGAGGTATGTTATGGATAGCAGGAGCCTCCCAGGCATCCTCATGGAGGGTTGGTGCCCCCTACAGATTTAGTGCGACATTGCTTCAAGGAGCCGTTTGGAGAGGGGTCGAGCAGGAACCCCAGTGACTTGACTCCTACAGCGAGGGTACTAGAGGCCATCATTAGGAGGACACTACTTCCTAGGCTGGGATATAGGGAGGGCCTGACTCGCTTATAGCTCTAGCTTCTCAATGCCATTATGCAGCAGACAGTATTTGCTATCTGGGATCTCCTGCTTTCAGAGATGGAGGACACAATAGCTGAGGGATTCAAGGGTCGCAGGCATCTTCCCTATGCTCACTGGATCACGTTCCTCATCCGTAGAGTAGTACTTGATAAGCCCCCTAGCATGATGGATGAGTATACAGGTGCCACCACAGAGTTTCTAGCTTACAACCTATCACAAAGGATCAGGCACACCACTCCTCAGGCACCCAGACAACCTAGCCATCGTCTCGACGTGCCAGAGTCCGCAACTCAGTAGGATGAGATCATCAGAGGGATTGCAGCCACTAAGGAGGAGGAGCTAGAGGCACAGCAGGAGGTGAGCAAGTACAGTGACAGCTCTGATGATGACTACCAGCCTATACCTCTGATGCCTCCATGCAGACATGATGCAGAGGCTAGTAGCTCCAGTTCTACTCCACCTGCTCCGCAGACAGACCCCGCTCTCATTGCTATTCTTGAGCAGATGCAGCAGGATCAAACACGACAGGCACAGGAGACAGCTGCCAACTTCGCACAGTTTTAGACTCGTCAGGACGAGTTCCAGCGGCAGCAACAACTCTTTCAGTACTAGCAGTTACTTATGCAGCAGCAGCTCATGGGATTCATGCAGCATGTAGTGACAGCCATTGGGATCCCACTGCCACAGCCTTCGCCCCAGCTTGCACAGCCTCCTACCACTTCGACGACTCCAGCAGTACAGCCCAGTGGGCTCCAGAGTCAGGGACAGCCTCTAGCTTAGTTTGCTTCACCTCCTATACAGGTGTCCCAGTGGTTAGCCTCACCCATGGTAGCCCCACGGTTCACTCCATTTCAGACGGGCTTCACACCAGAGCAGTCTTCCTCACTATTCATGCCTGAGACATCAGTCTCCAGGAGTCTTAGAGCATCCTTCAGCGAGTTGACCGGCATGCCTACTCTGCCTCATATGCATACTGCTAGTCCATCTACAGCAGCTCTAGTCGCAGTGACTACTCAGAGCCTCCCCTCGTCTGTCGCCTCGTCAGATCCTACGACAGATATACTAGCAACTTCCTAGGCAGCACCAGCCCCAGCTCAGACCCAGACCGCTTTAGCGACACTTCCTGCTTCAGAGGGTCAGTCAGTTCAGAGCTCAGGGTCAGATGATGATGACGCCTAGTTCTATCTTGCTCCACGTACTTCAGTGCCTGACTCGTCCGCTACAGCCCCGCCGACCAACCCTTAGATTTTGGTGTTTGACACCAAAGGGGGAGAGGGCTTGAGTATGTAGACTCAGGGGGAGCGAGTTTTAGGGGGAGCTAGTTATCTAGTATTAGTTTATTATATACATTTGGAGTTTTATTTGTGTGATACACTATTACTTATGCATTTATGTGTTTACTTTCATGCATACTATTATATATATGTGATAGTGCTATCTACGTGATTGTGATAGTTGACATGTGTGATTTCTACTTTGCATTATCTATATGTCATATCACTTGTGATGCTCATTTGTTTTTGCTTCCGCGCTTATACTTCGAAGCAAATGAGCTTTGTTACTCATACTCATGCTTAATTCATATTCTTTGAGTACATTGTGTTGGTTTGGGTCATATAAGCTTGACTAAATCTTTTGTTCTTAATGACAAAAGCTTATATGAACCAAGCCCTTCAAAAACCTCACTCTATAACATACTCGAGGTGGTATTGTCATCAATCACCAAAAAGGGGGAGATTGAAAGCATCTAGGCCCCTAAGTGGATTTCGGTGATTAATGTCAATACAAGATTACTATGACTAACATGTGTTTTACAGAGGCAATTAAGTTAGGTCATGGTAATGAAGATCGATTGGGCAATCAAGGTTGTCATGCCCCTACGATGGAAATCGTTTCGGTTTTCAAAGGATGGATGACAAGGTTAAGGATGACTAGTTCTAAGTGTCGATTGAAGTTGGAGAGACACTTAGAGTAGTTTAGGACTTTGTTTTTCCTTTGGCCATACTATGAAGGGGGGGGTATGAATGGGTAGCTTGACCTAGTTGAGTCTAGTGAGTTAGGTGTGGTGCACACTTGTTAAAACTAGCTCTAGGTAGCTCCTATGAATGCCTAAAATCCTTTGGAGCAAACTTCATTCACATATGATCGAAAGTTAGAAGTGAATGGAGGGTCAAATACTGACCGGACGCTTGGCTCTGGTGCGACCGGACGCTGGCCGCAGGGTCCGGTCAGTTCATTTGACTATGAAGAACAAGTCTGGTGTGATCGGACGTTGAAAGGTCGTGTGACCGGATGCTGAGGGCCAGCGTCCGATCGACTCCAGTAAGGGTCCAGACTTGAGAAAGTGCGACCGGACGCGTCCGGTCAGTGGTGACCGGACCTTGAGTATCCAGCGTCCGGTCGTTTATAGTAAGCATCCAAGAGCGACCGGACACGTCCAGTCGGTACTGACCGAACCCTGTCAGCGTCCGGTCATCACTTGAAAACTGTTCACGGGTTGAACTGACCGGAGCGTCCGGTCAAAACGATCGGAGCATCCGGTCACCCCGCAGAAGCTGATAACGATTCATTTTTCAGGCTGCCTTATAAATAGAAGCTCCACTCGTGAGTGGAGTCACTTTTTGCTCATTCCAACAGCTGAGAAACACGTTTGTGAGTGCCAAGAAGAGCAAGGTCCTAGTGAGGTATTTGTGATTTGAGAATCCAAGAGTGAAACCTCATTAGTGAATCAAGAGTAGACAAGTGTGTATCCATCTTCTCATTAGGCTTCGCGTGGTCAAGTGAGAGTTTGTGCTTGTTACTGTTGGTGATCGCCATCACCTAGACGGCTTGGTGGTGATTGGGAGTTTGGTGTTCACCCGGCGGAGCTTGTGGGTGACCCAACTCAAGTTGTGAGCGGCTTTGGGTGATTCACCACGATGGAGTATCGAAGAATCAACCCGTAGAGAGCAGTTGATCCTTGCGTAGATCAAGGAGGAGCTACACCCTTGCGCGGGTGCTCTAACGAGGACTAGTGGGGAGTGGCAACTCTCCGATACCTCGGCAAAACATCGCCGCGTTCCCTTCTCTCCCTATTTACTTTGAGCACTTACTTTGAGTATTTACTTTGAGCAATTCAATACTTGTTTTACATTCATAGAATTGCTATGCTAGAGTAAGTTTGGAACATAGGGTGCAAGTCATTTGTGCGTTGATTTGATAGAAACACTTTTCTAGGCACAAGGGGTTAATTGGGTTATCCGTAGGATTTGATTATTGCAAGAAAATTTAGAATTAGCCCAATTCACCCCCCCTCTTGGACATCTTGATCCTTTCAAATGGCTCCGGAACTCCCTCCTGTACGAGAACCTCCTCCTCGTACTCCTCGATTACCTCCTCATACTACTGCTCGCCCACAGTCACAAACTCTACCAACTCGTTATCTACATGCATGAAATAATGATGCAACGCTTAGTAATACGGCAACAGCAACTTTTAAAATAAGAATACATCTACCAAGCTACTAAGCTAACTCTAATGACTAATACGCAAAGTTACCTATTATTCCTACTAAACAGGTATAAAATATTTCATGTATTATCTTAGCAACTAAAGACATCCTTATTGTTAATATCAATTTACTATATATATGATAAAACAAGGTGCACTAGCTACCATATTTATCAACCTATTCTAAGACCACAAAAATTATAGTGAGCACATAATAATACAATGAACCTACTGTAAAAAAATTTAGGGCTAGCACTTCTATCAATGCATCACAAAAATTTATTCTCTAAATAACCATAATAATAATACGTATTTTAAAATAATAAAGTAACCCTAAAGGTATCACTGAACTATACGAACTAATTACACTAACAGATAGATCATGAATTCTAGAATCTAACATAATTTATTTTATAATAAATAGATAAATTCAAATGAGCTTTAGGAAAGAAGAAGATGATAGGGATGGATAGGTCTTGATTTTAGATAATTTTAGGAAGAATAATCGAGTGAATCGGAGGTTGTACGAGGGAGATATGGCTTTTACAAGGTGGGCTGTTAATTGAATCAAAAAATTAAATTGACGTGATGAAGGGAGTGCCGGTGCTGATCATATAATGTGCTGGACGGGTAGTGAACTAGACTTTCCATGATTATGAGAGGGAAAGGTGCTGGTTCATTCATGCAGGTCAAGAAATTAACGGAGGAGAAGGAGGGGATTTTTGCAGGCTAGCTACCTCGGCCGATTGCAGCTCGAGGAGGGAGGTCGATGGAGCGTAGCTTTCTCGAGCAAGACAGAGAAACTTGATTTGGGAGAAGCCAGTGAGTAATGGAGTGGGACGGCTTGGTGGCTCAGTGTGTCCTTTTAAAGATAGGAGACACGAAGGCGTGACAGCGACGCGTCGTAAGGTTAGTGGCTAACTAGCTTGCTTAAAGGTAATAAAGCGTTGCTTGTGCACAACATGCTGCTTGAATGAACAGTGTTTTCTGCGGTGAACAATGTTTTCTACGTTGAACAGTGTTTGCCACAGTGACCAGTGCAAGACACAGTGAACCGTGTTTACTTCATGCTAAAGTATTTTGTGTTGCTGCAGTGCTGACGCGTGAAAAGGTGTCTGAGCTACGTTTGCAAAGCAACTGAGCAGCGAGCAACTGGCATGCTCAGCGGGCTGAGCCTGTGGAGAAGATAACTTGCGCGGGGAGGAGCATCATGGTGAGCTAGCATAGGGTAAGAACGTGTAGCCCTACAGCAAAGCATTAATGGATGGCACGCGAATTTCTACGAGCTATTGCGGTTGGTCATCTTCGTTTGCTGAAGAGCGCGTGCAACACGCTAGAGGCTGCTGCCTAACTCGCCATTCATGACACGGCGAAGTAATGACACTGTGGCAAAACTTGCCAGTGAAGGGTACTGCAAGCATGCTACGCGGGCTTGCTCTACGAGTGTGCTGAAGACGTGCTCCGGGGATAAGAAGGAGATGAAATAACGAGAGATGGAGTTGGATCAGGATGACAATAGTGAGTTGAACTGTGCTGGAGAGTATTTGGACAAGGAATAAATTAGAGCACAAATTGAGAATTAGTGCGATAAAATTTAATTTCTCATTTTACCACATGCAATAATAAATAAACATAATGCTCATGATATGGTTTTAGCAAAAACTGTATAATATAACACCGATGGTGTTACACCGGGCATCCCACGCTCGCCGCGCACCACCGTCGGCCCCGGCACCTGCAGCGCCTAGTCGTGCCACCGTCGGCCCCGCTCGTCGGCCTGACCCACGCCCGGCGTCCACTGCGACTCCGTCGTCGGACAGGTAAAAATTATGAATTTACAATGTGCATACTTAGTTAGCTTTGATTGTAGTGTAGTAGTTTTGACATTTGTTATTTACTAGTTAATGTGATGACTCAAGTAGTTGATTTTTTAGTTAGTGAGCTAGTGATGTAGATATATAGATAGATAGAAACATAGATACATAGGTACATAGGTACATAGATATAGTTAGATAGCTACTTAGATAGGTAGTTACATATTTAGTTAACTAAATATGATCTAGCTATTTAGTTAGTACACTATATTTATGTATGTAGTTATTATCTTATTTACTTAGTTTGTAGTTAGAAAGTACTTATTAGGTACTATCTATCGTCTAATTTAAACTAAAGGACATGTGTTTTGTTATGTGTTTGAACTAGATGGACAACCTAGTGACCATATATCATGGAGGCACCGTTGAATACGATCGCTATGGATATGTTGAGTTTATTGACATACAAAACGTGCCTATGCTATTCAATGATAGGCCTTCATTTAGTGAGATGGTTACAAGGGCTCGGGTGGAGCTGCATTGCCTTGAAGATGATGGCATTGGCAGTTGAGGGTGTACTGCACCTAGGTTCTCCTCCCAACATCCTCAGGTGAATTATCTCAATTTGTTGTGCGGATCAGTGGAAGAACTATGTGAGATCGGCTATGAAGAGCCAGCTGCGAGGCTAGCTGCAATGTTTGGACGTGTTTGTGCATTGAGTGTTAGTCGATCTCATCCCTCTTGGGTTTTCCCCACCAATGAATCAGCACACACACATTGACCCTCCCATCCTTGAACTTGATATGGATGTGGAGGTTGCACCTACGGTTCTCGATGCTTAATCTGCCCCAAATGCGGTAGTTGGAGGTGCTTGTCAGACTCATGTTGTTGTGGCAGATCCTCCTCATGAGATCCCTTTGACACAGAATCATCCGAGTAAGTGTCTTAACTGTATGGTTATTGGGACCTTACCCCCTTCCTTACATCCATTTCTTTCATTCTTTCCTCATTTCTCTACTTATATTGCAAGAGATATTCCTGAGAATGTGGATGTGTCCCTTGTTGCTGCACAAGTGCATTGTGAAGATGAATTCCGTGGCTCTAATAGTGTTGAAATTATGCATGATTCGGAGCCATATGAGATGGCAAGGGCTCTTGATTCTGATGATGATCGCCCTGTTGGAGAGCTGACAGAGAGTGATGTTGGGATGCTGAGACGTATCTTTCTCAGCCGCCGTGATCCAAGAGTTCATGAGTTCAGCTACGGCCTCTGCGGCCTGAGTGAAGAATGTGTCGTCATCCTCCTCCGCCTATAAGCCCGCCTCTGCTAGAGCGATGAGCTCACTCAGTCTATTAGTGTTGTCCCTAGCCTCCTTCGCATGCAAGCTCGCCTCTGCTAGAGCGATGAGCTCGCTTAGTCTATCAGTGTCGTCCTCAGCCTTCTCTGTCTACAAGCCTGTCTCTACTCGAGCGATGAGCTCGCTCAGTCTAGCAATGTCATCCTCATCCTCGTCTCCCTCATCAGACAGCACAATCGGTGATTGAACGGTGCGACCAGCTCGCGTTCTGTGCTCATCTAACTTCTTTTTATCATACCTTGCATGAGTCACCTCTCCATCATGGTCCTCGCTGCATCTAATTTCTTCATATATAAAATGCAATCAGTTAGCAACGTGATTATATTACATTTAAAATCAGACAACGAAAAAAGGCTTTTCAAGCACTCACTGGCATAAAATGCAACAATATGCTCGTTCAAGACCTACATATGTACTTTTGTCTCCTCCCTTGCCTCCTTGCTTACCCTCTTCTCCTCTAACACCCTCGGTCTCTTCAATCCTCATTTGTTAAGCCCAATATCGATCGGGTTATAAATACCGCGCTGTCTAGCAAACTCACACATCTTGTCTTTGTGATGTTTAACGAATAGGTTGACGTAGTCAAGTCAATATCCTCTCTTCTGTGCAATTACCTGCCTCCCCTTCAGTTCATTCAAGAACTTAGCTTGACCATCATAATATTTTCACCTGCATTTCCTAGTGCTTTGTTCAAACAAAAAATTATATCATATATGTATTAGCAAAAGAAACAAAAATATGATTTCATGTTTACCATAAAAATAACCAACCTCATCATAGTCAACCATATGGCCACAATAATGGCCTATTCCAAGCTCCAAAGGGACTAGATCGTAGTTGGATTTAACACCATATTCGCACTTGACTAGAGGTGCTTTGTAAATTAACCTTTCTTTCTTTTTTTCCTTTGCCTTGGTGGCTCCGGCCATTGATTCTTATGACCATAGAGACACTCCTTGAAATGGCACTTCACAAATCCATACACCTAAGAGAAGAGATATTAGTACACGCATACATAGAGCTAAACATTTAAACAGATATACTTTCCACTTACTTCGTGTTTGTTCGGACACACAAACTCTAACTTATTCTCAAGGTTTATCATAGCTCGATCTCCGCATTCGCACAGAGGAGGTTCCTTAAGTCGTCTAACTGCGGCTAGGTGCTTCTTCTTAGCCGTCATTGACGGGGGGTTAGAGGGGATGAAACCCACCGCTTAAAGTGCTCACGTGGATGTGTCTCCTCTAAATCAATTGTTGAAAAGGAGGTACCTAGGGTCAAACTTGTTTGCACCGTCGATCCACTGAAAGAAAAAGCACATCTCATGGTCCTACACAATAAGATTTCAATAAAATATTAGTAGCATACTTACATAAATAAAGAAAAAAAGATAGTGGAAATAATTTCTTACATTAAAATGACTGCATGTGTAGAAGCAACACGCCGTTGTGTCCGGATGTTTCGATTGAAACACGTGGCCCGGGAAACCACAGTCACAGTTAGGGACATGAAGGTCAGGAGGGACGGGGGCATCTTTGCTAGACGCGTCGGGGTATAATTCTCGAGGACGACCCCGTTTTCGCCAAAACTTCTCCTGATATATTTTTTGCATCTAACATAACGAATGTAATTTAACAAACAAAAATCAAAACATCACAAATTAATATCAATGAGAACCATAACTACAATACAACCAATTTCGTTCTAAGAACCGAAAGCAATTAACATTAAACCCTAAACCTGTGGTTTTCAATGTTATGCACAATAATGAATCCATAACATAACAACTTACGCTGCGGTTACCTAGGTATAATACAAATATTAAAAATGGCATGAAACCCTAAGTAATGACGATTCTTAGGTTCAAAAATCCGACTAATATATACCGAATCGATGCGAAAAAATTAGGAGAGAAGCGATGATACCTTGCTCTCGAAGATCTACGAATCAAATCAAAATTTTCAAGGTCCAATATGCCGATTCGTGAGGTAGGACGAAGTGGGAAGAGAAAAAACCCGAGAGAGAGAAGAAAGAAGAGAAAGAAGGCTCGGATAGAAAGGTTGGGGCCGGGGTTAAAACATCACATCGGCGCCATAGATTATGGCGCCAAGCTTGACGCCAAGATTGGTGCCATAGATCTTGGCGCCGAGCTTGGCGCCATGATCTATGGCGTCGAATAGCTTGCTATGTCACCGCTACGTCTGCTTCGAGTCCAATAGCTCGGCGCCAGCAACGATGGTGTCGAGCTAAGGGTTCAGATTTTAAAATCTTACCTAAGGACATATTTGTGAAAAAATTCAAAAAAAAAAGCTAAAAAATAAAAAATTTGGACGCCGGCACTCTCTGTGCTAGCTGCCATCCATGCCAACCTCGACCATCGGTTAGCGACTGCCTAGCCGTCGGTGTTGTCTGTTCTGTTCGTGCACGTGCGTATCGAACTACCGGTATCATTCCATCTGCTACAGACAGCCGGAGAACTACCGCTTTCTCCATTAATAGTTTTTTTTTCAATTAATCGAACTACCACATGGAGAAATGCAACACTACAACACAGACCTGCGATTGTCGATTGGTTTTTGGACTAGAGAATGAGAATGTAAGGCCCAGTGGCTGCTTGGCTGTCTGCTTCACGTGTAGCCATACAGGTACAGGGGTCTCTAACGCCTTGGTCGCATTTGGTTTACCACCATCATAGAATCATAATATCAGAATATAGCTAATTTATTTGAAAATAATTCACAACAACAAATACATTAGGTTCAAATTAAATTAGGAAAATAATAAACTAATTTAATATTTATATATTTTTAATGATATTAAATAACGACAGTGCTATTCTACACCATAGGTGTATATTCTACACCACAAGCCAAAACTGACCAGATGAGTACTACCGAACTACGTTCAGTATCAGTCAGTACTACACCCAGTACCTTGAAATACTAAATAATACTGAAACGCGACTACTCTGAATTTTGTTCAGTATAACATCTTGGTGTAGAATAGTATTCTACATTCTACACCTATGGTGTAGATATAGCACATGTATATTAAATAAATATTAAAAAAATATTTATATATACTATGAAATAGTTTGAATGCCCTTATTAGTAATGGAGAGAAAACTTTTAAATAGATTCATTATACCTTGTTCTTTGCGAATATATGAATAAATGTCGGATATATTTTTTGTTAAATACAGATCTAGAATCGGATAAAGAAAGATATGAAGAACGAATTCAGCTACATCTATTTAGCATCTACATTAGAAAACGGATACGACTATGGATATTCATTATTATAAGTTTAGCGGATACAGATGTCGGCTGATTTGATATCCATTTCTATTTTTCATCCCTATACGCATAATCTATGTTGGGCCGGAGTATTTTGCGTTAGGCCGAGAAAGATGTGCTTGCGGGCAGCTTCTGGTGGTCTTCAGTATTCCGTCGTCAGCTTCAGTTGAGCGGGTTTTGATGGGCTGGCCCGTGACACTGAACTTACAAGAAACAACCATTTTCGCATTTTTCAAATGAAGACCGTATTCTGTTCCAGGAAGCTTGCACGCTGGTGTGCGTGCTTCTCCAATCTTGGCCAGAAAATTCGTGTTAGAAGCTTGGCGCGCGCATAACCTACCTACCGGCTACCCATTATAACGGGCGACTCTCCCGCGGTAATCTCGGTGTCCAAATGCGGTCATTTGACACGGTCTTCCCGTCTTCCTCAAGCGGACAACGCAACCAACCACAAGCGTTGGCAAACCATGGATGGAAATGGAAGCAAGGAGCAAGCGCACGCGCTCGAGAACCATGCACCTCAATTTTAGCAACCTCGCACAAAACCTGCATGCAGCATGCCTAATTATACCTTCTTGCCCCCTCCTCCCCCGTTGGAACGCATGCATTTGCTTCCCACCACGCCTGGCCTCCCTGTCGAGCGAGGGAGCCACCTTCTTGCCCCCAACGATCCGTCCATTATTCGCTCAAACGCTTGCTAGCTCGATCGGCGCCGTCGTTCTTGGACCGGCCGGTCGATCGAGCTGAATGGTCATGGCAGCGCCGCCAGTGCCGCTCCGGCGGATGCGGGCGCTCCTGGTGGTGGCGACGTTGCTCGCCGTGGTCACCGCCGCGGTGGCGCAGGACTATAACGATGGCGGCGGTGACGACGAGGATGACGAGAAGAAGAAGCCGCAGTTCAAGGCGCAGGAAGCGTGCAACGGCGTGTTCCTGTCGTACACGTTCATGGAGCGCACCAAGGAGTACCCGCACCTGAAGAACGCGACGGCGCAGCCGTACGCGTTCAAGGCGACGGCGTCGGTGCTCAACACCATGACCGAGGACCTCAAGGCGTGGCAGATGTTCGTGGGCTTCCAGCACAAGGAGATCCTCGTGTCCGTCGGCGGCGCCGTGCTCCTCGACGGCTCCGACCTCCCCGCCAACGTGTCCGGCGGCGTCACCTTCGCGGGGTACCCGATGGCCGACCTCCTCAACTCCATCGAGACGGCCGGCGAGCCGTCCCTGATCGAGAGCAAGATTGAGATCACCGGCACCCAGTTCGGCGTGAAGCCCCCTGGGAAGCCCATGCCCAAGACCATCAAGCTGACAAAACCCGAGGGCTTCCGGTGCCCCGCCCCCAACCACAAAGGTACGCATCGTCGTTCGCCTTTCGCTCGCCGCCATGTCTGTGGCTGTGGTACTTCATGCCATGGCCTCCGTCCACGGCCAATAACTACAACTGTTGCAATGCAAAATGCAATTGCAGGCAGCGTGATGTACGTGTGCTGCGTCAAGGACCGCAAGTTCAAGGCGAAGAATGCCAACAGCACGCGGTACCAGACACGGCAGGAAAGCCGACCTGACGTTCGCCTACGACGTGCTGCAGGCGACAGCCAACAACTACCAGGTGCAGGTGACCATCGACAACTGGAGCCCCATCAGCCGGCTGGACAACTGGAACCTCACCTGGGAGTGGAAGCGCGGCGAGTTCATCTACAACATGAAGGGCGCCTACACGCTGCTCAAGGAAGGCCCCGCCTGCATCTACAGCCCCGCCGCGGGCTACTACAAGGACTTCGACTTCACCCCGGTCTACAACTGCGAGAAGCGGCCCGTCATCGTGGACCTCCCGCCGGAGCGGGAGAAGGACGACGCCATCGGGAACGTGCCCTTCTGCTGCAAGAACGGAACCCTGCTGCCGCCCACCATGGACCCGTCCAAGTCGCGGGCCATGTTCCAGATGCAGGTGTACAAGCTGCCGCCGGACCTCAACCGCACGGCGCTGTACCCGCCGCAGAACTGGAAGATCTCCGGCAAGCTCAACCCGCAGTACGCGTGCGGGCAGCCCATCCGCGTGAGCCCCCAGGAGTTCCCGGACCCGACGGGGCTCATGTCGTCCACCCCGGCCGTGGCGTCGTGGCAGGTGGCGTGCAACATCACGCGGCCCAAGAAGCGCGCCTCCAAGTGCTGCGTCTCCTTCTCCGCCTACTACAACGACTCCGTGGTGCCCTGCAGCACCTGCGCCTGCGGCTGCGGCAACGACACGGCGACGTGCGACCCGGACGCGCGCGCCATGCAGCTGCCGCCGGAGGCGCTGCTCATCCCGTTCGACAACCGGTCGGCCAAGGCCCGCGCGTGGGCCAAGATCAAGCACTGGCGGGTGCCCAACCCCATGCCGTGCAGCGACAACTGCGGCGTCAGCATCAACTGGCACGTCATGAACAACTACAAGTCCGGCTGGTCGGCGCGCATGACCATCTTCAACTGGCAGGACTACACCTTCAAGGACTGGTTCGCCGCCGTCACCATGGGCAGCCACTTCAGCGGCTACGAGAACGTCTACTCCTTCAACGGCACGCGGATGGGCGCCCCCTTCAACAACACCATCTTCATGCAGGGGGTGCCGGGCCTCGCGTTCCTCGAGCCCATCACCGACGGGAAGACGCCGGCGGAACCCAGGCTTCCCGGCAAGCAGCAGTCGGTCCTCTCGTTCACCAGGAAAGACGCGCCCAACATCGACATTCCCAAAGGGGAAGGTTTCCCCAAGAGGGTCTACTTCGACGGCGAGGAGTGCGCGCTGCCGGATAGGATACCCAAGGTGTCGAACGCGCGCCGGCGGGCTGGGACGCCGAGCCTCGGGCAGGTTGCCATGGCGGCGGCGCTCGTGATGATTGTGGCGCTACTGGATTCCTTGCGCCTATGATGAGTGAAAACGATCGACTTCACGGGCCGAGTTTATACATAGGGGATTTGGCTTGGGGCGCTGCATTTGTTGAACACTTTAAATTGCAGGGGACGATTGTACGTTTTCACTTCGGTTCAGATATCACAAATGATCCCCACACCAAATGCAGAAGCTCCATTTTACAAACGAGTACACAAGCATCCAAGTGGAAACTGACCTGAATGAATTAAACAAGTGGAGGGTGGGACGTGGGTTGGCCGGAGATGATGAACATATATGCTGGTTTGGATGCAACAAATGTCTGTGAGGGTCATATGGGTATGATGGTGAGAGTTGTAACTTGTAAGGGGATGGAGGGGGGCATGTAACATTTCAAGGTTGTGGTTGTATTGGTTGGATGTCTATGCTCATTGGGTTTCCACTTTTATTCCAGTTTCATTGCCTTACAAAAGCTCACGAGTTTGTCTATGTATATTCCGCGTAATTAGTTTTCATCTACAGAGGAGGGTGTATTCATATTTTAAAATCAGAAAAATAAAATTTACAGCTGTGATGCATAAAGTCTCAATGTACATATTTAGTCAGCATCCCCTCCTTAGAACCTAACATCTCAGTCTGTCAACTAGTAAGGTGGTCCGCGCGAATATCATGCATGGGTAGCTAGCCTTTTTTTCCACTTAACATCTGAATTTTCCTTGTAAAATACTTTGTGTTAATAATTTTGTTTCTTTGTTTGATTGTTCTTTGGTAAGAACAGAAAAAACTCATCTCCAACAGTTCTCAATCCCACCTTCCAATCTTTCCGTGTTTGAAAAAATAGACCGATCTCGCGCCGTGCATCTCCCACGCGCCTATCCATCAGCCAATCTAAAGGTGGAAGAATATGAGAAAGAATAAAGAGTAGGAAATGGTCTTGATGCAAATATAAAATAATATAAACAAGGGGTTAGGATAATTTAGAAATAGTATATGATTCTTGATTTAAAATTATCTTTTATATTTTAGGAGTGAATTATTGAAAACTATTGTAGATGGTTTTATTTATTCCTCCCAATATTTTTTGGTGAGTTGAAAAACTTTATGGTTTTGGGAAAAAAATTGTTGGGCTTGGAGATGCTCTATCTGATTTTTTTCTTGTAAAATATTTTTCCTTGTAGTTTTGTTTCTTTATTTGATTGTAGTCGTTTTTTTTTTCTGCGCTCCCGTTGCATCTATGGGTCGAAGTCTATATAGTTATCATCGATCAATACCCTTTTCTTTTATGAAGCAGGACATCGATCGATACCTTGTCCTGAACCTATTATGGTCTCTCTCTTTTTTCGATTTCTTCCCACTTCAATCGCAATATGGCTGTGCAATTTTTATCGATACCTAACTAAGGTAGCCTTCATTTTCGTTTTGGTGAGCCCCAATACTCAGTAAAACCAAGACCCAAGTCACTTAGCAATTGGCCTATTTATACCTTTTAATGAAATACGTGTCAACGGACATATTGTTGAAAAAAATTAGCCTATTTATAAATTTAAATTTTGGACTATCTTGTAAATTTTAGCGCAGCTACATTGTTGCCTTTTCTCCCAAAATATAGCTAGACCCATTGTAATTCAGCTCTTATTTGTTGGAGCCACTTTGCCTCAAGCAACCAGATATATAGGATCATTGTAGTATGTTTTTAATCATAGAGTCAAAGAAATATTATTTTAAATTTACTTAATAATACACATTACTATTTTTTATAAATTTTAATTTTAAGTTTAGCTATTTATATTTTATATGGACTATTTATTTTTGGTATTTTTTGTGCGATTTTTAAGAGAAGAGGGAAGGGAGAGAGTTTAAATGCAAAATGCATGCCACACTAGCATCATACATGAGCAAGAAATGCACATATACCGCTTAACAAGTCTAGAGACAAAACAAATGCATTTTCAAAGTTCGTGGACCTAGTAACACTCTTTGACAAGTTCAGAGACCGTTCATACATTTAACTCTTATAACTTTTCATATTTTTTATTCAGAAATTGCCTTGTGTTTTACATAGACTGTTTATTTAGTTATTTTTGTTACTAATGTATATGGAAATCAAATCACTATTTTATAATTTATTATTTCTATAATTGGCTATTTATTATTGTATTAGGCATGGAACCACCCCCCCCCCCCACACACACACACACAAATTTGTGTCCTTTGAAGCTTAGAAGAATAACCCAAACGCATAAAATAGGAGGAAAAGCCCCTCCTAAAATATGTTTTTAGACCACGCCTCTCATGCCAGGTCATCTTACTAGTTCTCCAATTCCAAAAAAAAAAAAAAACTTACTTGTTCTCTTGGCATGTGTACTTCAATGAAAACATTAGATCGTGCACTTTTACAGCTTTTACAATATGGGCAGAACTTTCCTGAAGCTGAATTCTGTCGCAAGGTGGTGTTCATTTCAACTTGTATTGAAAAAATTATGTATGCAAGGCATGCTACCCGCACCACCTTCTGTCTGTACAAAATTCTTGAGTGCAAACAACGTGAGATACATACGACCGGTTGCACTCATCCTGTACTCAACCCACTAGCCTGGCACCATCAGAGTCAGTGTATCTGAGGACACGTCAGACGATGACCACCCGTGTCCTGTAAATCTTCACTCAAAGTAGTGTGTAGAAAATGGTCGTGTATGTTCAAATGGTAAGGATAATCCATTGGGGAGGTGTGTTCCATGGCACGTCTAAGGTTTCTTTGCTTGTTGTGCCTGTCAAAGCAACAAGTGTAGCGTACTCAGTTGTTAAGTAAGAAAATTCCTGCATTACATATATCGGCACTTGTTACAGCCTTCATGTAAAGAAGTAGTGCTTACCAACATGATAGCAGGAACTTGATTAGCAATAGGATAGCAGGTTACCTTTTTCAGGTATTTTTTGTGAAGTTTCAATGCTCCAGCACAAGCTTTCTTGGCATCCAAGTTCCCATTTACATCGTTCAATATCTGGAAGGAAATAAAAGCAAAAGTTAAAATTGTTGATGTACAACCCAAGCATAGATCAAAGTGATCATTTGTGAACTCCACGAAGGAAAGATTACGCCCCTTACCCTGATAAGATCATCCAGTCCTCTAGCTTCTTGTAATAGCTTTTCTCTCTTTTCCTTAAGGACACTAGCAACCATGAAAACTGAAATTGGAACCGGACCATCTTCACCATCCTCAGCCCCATTTTTAGCATTTTCCTTGTCCTTATCCTTATTATTATCCCACTTGCCAAAATGGCGCAGTCCTTTCAGTTTGGATTTAGAAACTTTATTTTTATGTACTGCACCTTGTTCTTCACACTGCTGCGAAGAAGATGTCAGGGTCGTATTCCAGAGCCCACATCATCTGTTCAGAGGTTTCAAAGACAAAAGATGAGTTCAAAATCAACATAAGGCTCATAAAAAAGAATATAATAATTCTAGTAAAATAAACCGAAGCTGCACTTAAAGCTCTTAAGGTATCACAAAAATGTTATTTTTGTAAAGAGTATGCCTCAAGATCATGAACAACGAACGTCAATGAGAAGAATCAATAGACAACCAATGGTCTCATTCTGCATACATTCATCATATCATATTGTATTATTATTATGGCAGCTTCATACCTCCCAGAGGTATAAGGAGTCTCCAAATGATACTTCACGCCTAAATAGCACCATGAACATACGGAACGCAAAAAGGTAGTCACCTCCACCAAGAGTTTCTGCATTGAGGACTCAGTACCAGTAAGAGAATATTCACAGTAAGACAAAATTAAGATTGACATTTGGACAAGTTTGTGCTACCCATATTTACCTAGGTGGTCATGTAGCTTCGGGTCAAGAACCTGAATAATAGATGCAAGGTGTTGAAGTTGGTTGGCTACTCCCACAGATTGATCTGTGCATTTGAAATTTCCTCGCTACATTTCAATCATCAAAGTGATCAGAATGATGTCAAACATGAAAGGAACCAAATGTAGGTGACCTGCAACAGTACCAATGTATGTTTCTGAATTTTTAGAAGAAAAATTACAAAAAGCAAGACATACCAATCTACGCATCAATTTCTCAAAGCACCAAAAGGCATCTGCTTCATCATTTAGTAGAACTATCATTGGTGAGCATAAATCACTCATTCCTGTATGAAGTATAAATGATAATACACCTGTAAGCTTATTTGGACTGTGAATGAGTTTTCTCTGCATGTCTGATGTAGCTAACCTTGGCAGTAACCAACATCTTTGTCAATCCATGCATACACAGCTAGAATATCCCATAATTTGGAAAGATTTTCTTTGTTCTCATAGAATACCATGGTGCGATCAGTGCGTAGGACGTCAAGCCCTATATTGATATTCAAAGGTCAATAAAAAAGATAGGGAGAAAAGAATCAGGAAGCAGAGAAAAAGAAATAAAGTTAAAGCATACCAATTTGATGCAATGTCAGCTTCCACTCGATAATTTGCTTATCGGTAATGCGTTCTGCAGATTCATCAATTTCAGTTCCATTTATGCTGGTAGTTGGAGCACCTTCTGAAGTGTTCTTGTCAGAAGTAGCCTCAAGTAAAACCAGAGGATCCTTAATAGGTCTGCCATCCTCAGTGATAAGTGGTGCTGTGATAACTTTACCGCTACCAACATGCGAATCCATCTGTCGACAATCTTCCTTCCATCTGGCATACTGTAGCCTGTGTGATTCATAAGGTCAAAAAATAAAAATTCAGGCTAAGCGAACAGCATGTTTTACTGATAGTTCTTTATTCCTATAAATAAAAATCATCGGAATAAATTATTACAGAGATATCGGGAAAGGATTTGCGATGCGAGGACAATACAAGGGGAGGAACTGAACAATTACTTTCTATGGTAACTGAGTATAAACTGAAGCTTGCCATCCGAAAAAGGGGTGATGGTGCACAAAATTATTTCTTTGTCTATACCATAGGGGTCACACTAACTTTTCTTGGTAGAAATAATTGTCTTTAGTAAGAGAAAAAACAGGAAACCAAAATGGCGATCCAATATGGAATAACTAGCAAAAAAAAAAAAAAAGAGCAAATGTTTAATTGGTGAGTCGACAGGCATTACTACCACTCTTTAAATTTAAGGGGGCGAATACTTACAAATTTCCTAATGCGAAAAAAATGCCTATCAAACAAGAAATGCCTTGTATATTTTACTGAAGCAAGTACCTCCGTATTTGCCTGATCTCTTCCCTTTCATCAAAGGTACTTCTGGGATCGAAGCAGCCAAGTAAGAATTCCCAGACCTCTCCTCTGACTGTTGGATGGACACCCTAAAAGAAGATAGATCATATTGATTGTTATGTAAACATTACTAAATGAACATAACACATATAAGAAATATCTGTAGGACAAGGAGCATATATGAAACTAAGGAATCTTACTCCTCTTTGTATCCGGCTTAGGACTGAGGCAATATCAAGACAGCCATCGGGACTAAATGCAGCCTGCCATTTCCGAGCACTTAATGTTTTGCCAGCCTGAAATGAAGTATATAAGATATAGTTGCTTGGAACAAGAAAGGATTGTGTTTTGTAGACAAAAGAACAAGAGTGGCATCAAGGCCTCAACAACAGACGTAAAAATGCTATCAATATTGATATAGGAGTAAGTAAGTTCGCACAAAGACCCTATGTCCTTCGATCTGACCTGATTGTAATTATTTCATAAACTAAGCAACTTGGATTCTGCAGCAGAGATTTGGCTACAAAAGAGTTATGAAAGAACTGAATGTATTGAGTGGGCTCATCTATTTGGTGCTGATGAGGCTTGGAAAGGAAATGGGATATTATTAAGACAAGGACGAAGACTGATGCTAGTAGTATTACAAAAAAACATCTTCTTTATTAAATCAGCAATTTATAGAGCAGATACAAGATGTGTTATTGAAGCAATGAACCAATAGATTCTCCATCTTTCCAGCTACACAGTATTCATTTGTAAAATTTGTTTATGTTTTCCTTCATTGCACCAATACTACAGGGGCCCAATCCTTTGTTTCTTTTCTAAAGGAAAAGGCATACATTGGCCAAATTGCGATACCAGCAAACACATATTATGCTTTCTATAGGCATCATCACACCATAATCAAAATTGACAGATACAGAATGAAATAAAAGAGAGACATATGAAAGTAGAAAAACCAGACCTTAATCTTGAACTTGCTCTTGGGCACACCGTCCGTGCAGTCTGACCGGACCTCGTAGTAGGAATCCGCGGGCGTGCCGCTGCTGAGCCCCCACTTCATCATCCTCGAAGCTCAATCAACGACAGCACGCCACCAGGCCAACAGGTCGAATCCAGCCAATGCAAGACGCGCTAAATGACAGCACCACCTTCGCGTTCGTTGAAGCACCCAGCGAGGCTTGCAACAACCGTTTGACCTTCTTCCAGGACTAATCCAAGAACGCCTAGATCAATCACAGGAACGAGCCGGATCACGCGCAATGGAGCAGGAGCGGAGCCAATCCCCCCTCCAACCTGCCTTCCTGCCTGCCTGCCTCCTGAACCGAAGGATGGGAGTTGGGACCGCAGGAGGAGGAGGAGGGGAGGTTAAGGGGGGGATGCGGTCGGGGCGAACCGGGGAGGCCGGGTGGGGTTAAATTAGGAGGAGGAGGAGGTCGGGAGCGACGGGGAGGGAGGAGGACGACCGGTTCCACGCTGCCGCCAGGCTCCAGCTCGCCGGCTTCCCCGGGCATTCCTTGGCCCCCGTCTTGGACGGTACGAGTTGGGTTTGTCGGAAATGGACAGCTTCACTCCAATGCCAGACTTCGTTACTGGATGACCACGCGTTGCTATCTATAGCTATTGTGGATTTCATCGGTAGGTATGGTAGTTATCCGTTAGGTACTTTAATTAACTGACGGGTTTTCATTATTATTTTTGGATTCATGGCCTGTGCCCTGTGGTGTTTTGCTGGAGCTGTAAACCTGTAATGGTTGGGTTGATTAAGGTAAGATGGAGTTTATGGCTGGATTCTCAGCTGACCATGGTCAAAATTTGGGATGTGGCCAACCTAAAATCCTTTAGGTTTTCTTCTAGGTTCAAAGAACCAAACGAGTCCTTGAGGATGACTAGGTCTGTCTTCTTACATCATCATGGATGAAGGTGTTGGTGGTGTGGGACCAAGGAAAACTGTCTCTATAGAAAGCACATGTTCACAATACAAACTCACACCTAACCTGGCTGGGGATATACCAGCCCACACACAACGCACCAGATAGTACATATGCCGGTTCCAAACCTGAAGAACGTTGAAAAACGACTACCCTTAGGCTAAGGCCAACGGCAAGCATAACAGCGAACACCATGAGAGCTACAAACAGAAAAAAGGGAAGGCATTTATAGAATATAGCCCATCAGATGACTCCTTCGACTTAGTGACCTTCAGTTTGTCTCCAAAATGACTTCAGCCATTTCTTCATTCTGTCGATCTTGTCTGCCAGAAATCTTGCATCTTGTTGATCAAAAGAATGAGCCATTTCTGCACTGAAAATTTTGTGAAAGAATTCATTAGAAGATCGTGGAATTTTTTTTTCTCAATTCTCATTTTGTTTCTGACATTCCACAGCCCCCATAGCACAATAGCAAACATAAACAGCTTAACATGATAATTCCTTTCCCCTAAGACAATCTAGTGGTCAAAAACATATTGCATACTTCTCGGGCACCTATCCCAACCAAGGGCCTCTTTAAAGCAGAATCAGATCAGTCTAGCTATATATGACATTCAAAAAAGATGCGATCCACCATTTCAGAACATCCACATAGGCTACAGTTTTTGCTATGGAGTCGGTGTGTTCACTCCTTGTGTGAGAACAAAAATCGCTGCATCATGACTGTAGAGGCTGTTTGGTTGTCCGCCATGGAGAGTTGGCTAGTGTTTGGTTTACATGCAAATGGTGGCAGCTACAAGTTTTTTCTGTTTATTTTCTCGCCACAGGCTTCTGCTGCGCCACAACTGCTTTGGCGGGCTTTGGCTCGGGACCAAACATCCCTGTAAATAGTAATCAGCCTCCGGCCAAGCGTCCCCTGCGCATCGATCCGCTCGTGGGTTGAATTTGTTCATGGGCCGTATGTCTTCCGCCGTCTGTAGGTTCGCTGTTTCCACGCCGAACGTAGCAAACATTGTATTATCTGCTACTGCTAGCTATTCTGGTTAGTCCGTTATACATTTCCGTCATTCTTTTTTTGCACCCCCAAATAGCACGTTCCATCGTGAGAACAGAATCTCGGTTTTCATCAATCATTCAATAGAAAACCGCTTTATGAAAGTCGATTTTATTTTCATAGAAGTAAGATTTATTTGATGGAAATGGTTTTATGGGAAGAAAGTTTCTTCGTATAAACAAAATTCCAAAGCCACCTAGATTTTTTGAATATATTTTTGTCAATTTGAAAGAAAGGACCTAAAGGCCTCTAAAAATCTTGTAATTTCTAAATAGATTTAAAGATTCAAGCATGGTCTATTTTGTTTGTATTTGGTATATTATTTTTTTAGTGAGCCGAAGCATGTGTCTACAACTAGCAGCAACTAGACTTACATTAAAACAAAACCCAATTTGTTTGTGACGGCTCCAGAGAACTATAAGTAGATGGGAGGACGACCACAACGTTGTTTGGATCATTCTCCAATTGATCCTAGGCCGTGTCCCTAATGAATCTAACTTAATACATGGGCCAGTAGCCCAAAATATAGGGTGACACAACACCATAGGTAGAAAAGGTCTCAGCATTAAAATGACAACCGCAGATGCATCTTATAAGATATAGGCATGAGTTTGGATTCATTAGAAAGTAGACTTGATAAGATTTCCATGAAGTGCTAGAATGTCACAATCGGAGTCCGTCTGAAGCCGTGGTGATCGTCGCACTGAGGCTGTTCTGCAGTCCGAATCCAACTTTCAAAACGTGTTGGACTTGAACACTTTCTTTCCTTGGACCAAAAATAACATGGTGGCCTGATGTAGGCCGTTAGAAATACTTGGACTTGGTCCAAAATCACTTTAGTTAATCATCCATGCTTCTCATATGCAATTGGCCTTTCTCTTAATCCATGTAAGTAATTCTGAAAACGAAAATATGCACACTTCACGGTGTAGCACAAATTCATCAAATATATCAAGATAAGCCACATAGAATGGCTGCACCTTTCATTTAGAAGTGGTTAATATGATCATATCTGAGCCGGTGATGTCCTCACCATGGTTAAAAAGAAAAACATCTGATGATTCTAACAATGTGGAGAAAGAGAAAATGTTAAAAGTTATAAATGTTGTGGTAGTGGACTGCTTCAAGAAAATGGCAGCAGGAGCTAGGACCTAGGAGGTAAGGAATTGCTTTCAGTTTTTCATCATCTTTTAGTTCGTGAATTCAACCTTGGAACAATATTTAATTATCTAATTAACATCTTTATTGATAGGTTATTATCTCGACGCAATTTTAGTGACGTATTTTGACATGTGGACCTTAGATATTTTGTTGGTATTTATTTATATTAACATCTAACAATCACTGCAGAAAGATTCTTTATTTAGATAAGCATTTCTACTGTTGCCACTTTGTCATCGGACCAATATTATTATGACATGTGTATACTGAAGTCATGCAGTGTTAAGTGTGCACTTGGGTCCTTCGTGCTCTAGACTCGCCCCTGTTGTGATGGCAAGTGTTTGTCTCCCATAGAATTAACAAAGGTGCGAACAATCTTCTCAGCGTCGACCACCGTCTTTGGCTAGTAGAAGACTTGTTGAAAGGCTTTTCTGACCAATGTTTGGAGCATAGCGTGATGTCCAGTAGGCTCTAGCGTGGATGTCAAGTAGCAAGGATTTGCCTTCCTCTATCGATATACATCTTTGTAAGGTACTTCTATTTGTGGAGCTCATTGTCGATCATGAATTCATGATAAAAGACTCACTTTTCTAGATAACCATCGTGCCTCTGTTACATCCATTGAGAGGATATCAGGGTAACAAGTAAGCGATAAACGCTTGTGCCAACTGCCCAGTCTAGGGTGATTGCCATCACTTTTAGTCATGGCTCTTCTTCAGTTTTTTTATCCTCTAGTCGAATAGAGGGTTTTTGGACAAGTCGGGAAAACACACTAGGTGGCACTGATTCATGAGCGGATCCTAGCTTGGCTAGGGTGTCTGTCGTATCATTGTCCTATCGAAGGACATGATGCACCTCAATGTGGTCGGACTTGTGTTCTAGCTTTCGTACTTCCTCGTAGTATGCCACCATATTTAGATCTTTACACTGAGGACGTTCCTCCATTACCTGGTTAATGACTACTCGGAGTCGCCACGGACATAGCTAGTTTCTAGCACTGAGACTGCCTTTATGTGCTAGTCCCTCCATTCCAAATCTTAAGTCGTTCTACCATTGTTAGATACATAGTTTCTATGTATAGGGGCCCACATGCACATACTCGGTGCCGTTTCTTCCCCATCTGCTACAACAACTTGAACTCGAGTTGGTTCCTATACTTGTATTTCTAATTCCAAACGCACTAGTCTCGATCCAGTTCGATGTGTTCTCTTCGTCCCAAAATATATAGTTGAGGTTGTGGGATTTAAATTTGAATAGCTGTCACCCTCACTTCTAAATGCAGCTTTCTTTTCTTCTAATACATATTTTTATTTTTCCAGTACATCTTTATCTTTCTCCTCCTTATTTTCTGTGTATTGTACATTTTCATTCCTTTTGAATTTTTATATCCAAACCTAAAATGTCAACTATTTTGGGAGTACACATGACCTAAGGGAGTGTAGAACAATCCTGTCACCTATAAAAAGTTTGACGCCCCTACATTGATTTTCCCGTAACGAGAACGTGCAGCCGAGTAGCCCATCACGCGAGGCCAGTTCGTGTTTTCTTTTATTTTTCTAGAAACTCGCCACCACCGTCGTCGTCTTCTTCTTCCTCTTCTTTTTGCCTTTAGCGGTCAATTTCACCACCGCCATCCTTCAAGCGCCGCCGCAGAATCTCATTGGAGTATCTAGTACGTGGACGTCGATGGCACATTGGCACCTGACAGAAGCCATAGGCCATAGCCAGCGCTTGCCTCCTCTCTAGTCCTCTGCTCGTACTGCTTGGACGTATCAAAAATTCTGGTGTAGTTGATGACTTTCAACATGTGTTTTGAAAACTAGTAGAAATGCACGTGCGACACACACGTGTCTAAAAAAAGTGTTTGTTTGATAGGAGAATTGCTGAGTTCATGACTAATACATTTTACAAATACAAAAACATACATTTACTCAAGATTACAAATTCAACCCTTAAAGTTTATTAAAAAATGTATCTACAAATTCATTCAAAACAAGAATGCAAGAATTCAAAGCTTTATATAATTAACAACAGAAAAATATATACAAGTTTCATACTTTAAATATCCGCAACTCTGTCAAATAATCAAGAGGTATATAACAATGCTCCTTCTTCAGCTCTTCAGCCTTTTCCCATGTAATAGTTGCCCTGTTCAATGTAAATGTAAAATGGTACTGTTACATGGTAGGAAAAACAAACAATATGAAGTACTTCAGAAACATACTGCTATCACCTACGTGTGATAAGGATATTTTGGAGAGAGAAGCTGCCTCAGAATATCAGAAATGTGATTATGTGAAATCCACCAACATTAGTTCTGCAGCATTCCCCCAACGCAGGCTTGCCGTTTCAAAAACATTAAAAACAGATAAACAACTCTTTTAGTTCATATAATAATAATTTAATTTGAAATACACAGGTGGACGTTCAACCCCCCTCCAGTCATTATGCCGTTTCAAGTGGTATCAGAGTCGTGGTCACCGTGATTTGAGGATTAACAACCTTCGGTGTCAAAATGGCTCAAATCAACAACACCAAGAAGTCATCCCAATTTGATGGCTCCAACTATCCTTATTGGAAGGCTAAGATGACAACATATATCAAGTCAATCAATAGAAAGGTGTGAAAGATAGTGGAGACCAAGATTGAGATTACCAATGAAGAGACTCCCAACGCCGCCGAAGAAGTGCTACTCCAAAACAAAGACATTGCTCTTAGTGCCATTCATGATGCTTTAGATGAGAGAACATTTGAGCAAATCAAGAACATTAAGATGGCTCATGAGACATGGAAGAAGTTGGAGGAATCATTTGAGGGCACTCAAGCCGTGGAGGGTGCCAAGGCATACATCCTCAAGGAGAAGTTTGCTAGTTTCAAGATGAAGGATAATGAGAGTGTGCCGAAAATATTCCATAGGCTTCAAGTGTTTGTCAATGATCTCAAAGCACTTGGAGAAGAAGTAAAGGACAATGGCTTCTCCCACAAGTTCTTGAGATGCTTACCTTCGAGATTTGGCACATTGATCACTATTCTAGTGAGGAGTGGTTTAGACACCATGACACCAAACCAAGTGTTGGAAGATGTGATCATCGATGACACATATAGAGATAATGATGAGAAGGAAGAAAATGAGAAGAAAGATGAGAAAAAGAATGAGAAGAAGAGTGTGGCATTCAAGGCCACATCATCTAAGGGCAAGGCAAAGTAAGAATCATCAAGTAAAGATGAAGACTTGAGCTTTGATGAGATGGATGATAAGAAGATGGCTCTCTTTGTCAAGAGATTTGACAAGTTTATGGTAAAGAAATGCTATCGTGTTAGAAGGAAGAAGTCTTCATCGAAGAACAAGGAAGAGTCAAGAAGGTGCTTTAATTGTGGAAGCAAAGATCATCTTGTTGCTCAATGCCCATACGATAGTGATAATGATGATGACAACAAGAAAAGCAAGAAGAAGGACAAGAAGAAAAAGAAAAAAGAAGAAGAACAAGATGACCTTCAAAAATAAGAAGAAGGGTGGTTCATATGTGGTCACTTAGGATAGTGATGCTTCATTGAGTGATGATGATGATGATAGTGATGATGACAAGATCACTAAGAAGAAGGCTCTTGCAAGCATTGCTATCAATGAGAAGTCTTATCTCTTCGACACTCCATCATGCTTCATGGCTAAGATCACTAAGGTACAAACTTGTGATGATGGAAGTGATGAGAAACATGATAATAAAAGTGAAAGTGACAATGATGATGAATCAACTAAAGATGAACTAATTGACATGTTAGAAGATGCTAAAGAACATTTTGACATTAAGAGAAGAGATTGCAAAGACTTGCGAAAGGAACTAAAAGCCCTTATGTAAGTCTTTGATGAGCTCAATGCATCTCATGAGAGGCTAGAGGAAGCCCATGAGAAGCTTGGCAAGACTCACAAGAAGCTTGAGAAAGCTCATTCCTCTCTACTTAATGAGCAAAATAAGGAGCATGTTGTAACATGTGACAAAGACTTAACTTATGATATAATTGATGAATCATTCTTTAAGCCTATCATTGTTGCTCCCACGAATCCTTCTTGTAGCACATCCACTTCTACCTCATCTAGTAGTGATGGTTTCACTTGTGATGCCTCACTAATGATTGAGAATGAGACACTCAAGGAGGTAAAAGAGCTCAATCACACCTTGGCTAAGGCCTATGGTGGTGAGGACTGCTTGCTTATGTGCTTGGAGTAGCCAAAGAGCTTCTCTCTATAAAAAAGGATTGGGCTATACTCCCAAAAAAGGCAAGATGGCCTTTGCTCCTCATAAGACTAGTTTTGTGAAGAACAATGATCGATTTTGCACTAGTTGCAAGTAAGTTGATCATGTAGAGCAAAAGTGCAAGAAAATAAGTCTCAAGCCAATGTATCCTCAATTAAGCTTGATTTTTTCTATGTGCTTACTAAGCGTACTAATGGTATGAAGGCTAAGTTCAATGGTACACCATGGATGGGCTCAAAGAAGAAAGCCATTTGGGTTTCAAAGAGCTTAGTAACTAATCTTCAAGGACCCAAGCAAGTTTGGGTACCTAAAAAGAATTGATCTTCTTCTATAGGTAAATTACAAAGCTAGAGGAAGGCATTGGGTTCTTGATAGTGGGTGCACTCAACACATGACTGGTTATACAAGAATGTTCAACTCAATCAATACCAATGACAATGATTGTTATGATAGTATCACATTTGGTGACAATAGCAAAGGCAAGGTCAAAGGGCTTGGTAAGATTGCAAAATCCAATGACATGAGCATTTCTAATGTGTTGCTAGTTGAGAGCTTGAACTTTAATTTGCTATCCGTGGCTCAATTGTGTGATCTCGGATTCAAATGCATATTTAGGGTTAGGTGATGTAGAGATCATAAGTGTAGATGGCTCTAACTTGATTTTTATAGGCTTTAGATATGAGAATCTATACTTGGTTGATTTTAATGCTAGTGAAGCTTAATTGTCAACATGCTTGTTCACTAAGTCTAGTATAGGTTGGTTATGGCATACAAGGCTTGATCATGTTGGAATGAAACAATTGAATAGATTGGTTAATCATGACTTAGGTTATAGGCTTGAAAGATATTGTGTTTGAGAAAGATAAGCTTTGTAGCTCTTGTCAAGCCAGAAAATAAGTTAGAAACACCCATCCTAAGAAAAACATGATGAGCACTAGTAAAGCATTTGAGTTGTTACACATGGATTTATTTGTGCCAACACAATACACTAGCATCGGTGGAAACAAATATGATTTTGTGATAGTGGATGACTATATTAGATATACTTGGGCATTCTTTCTAGTGAACAAGAGTGATGTGTTTGCAACATTCAAATCATTTGTCAAGGGCATTCACAATGAGTTTGAAACAACCATCAAGAGAGTTAGAAGTGACAATGGTAGTGAGTTCAAAAACATTAGAATTGATGAGTTATATGATGAATTTAGAATTAGACATCAATTCTTAGTCAAGTACACTCCACAATCAAATAGCCTTGTTGAGAGAAAGAATAGAACACTCATTGATATGGTAAGGTCTATGCTTAGTGAGTATAATATGAGTCAATTCTTTTGGGACAAAGCTATCAACACGGCTTGCTATTGTAGCAACCGCTTATATTGTCACACATTAAAGAGAAGACATCCTATGAGATCTTGAATTGTAGAAAACCCAACATTACATATTTTTGGGTCTTTGGTTGCAAATGCTATATCTTGAAGAAATACACTAGATTGGGCAAGTTTGAGAAGAAGTGTGATGAAGGATTCTTGCTTGGATACTCAACCACTAGTAAAGCATATAAAGTTTGGAATTTAGCAAGTAGTACTCTTGAGAAAGTACATGATGTTGAATTTGATGAAACCAAAGGTTTCCAAGATGAGAATGAGAACTTAGATGATGTTAGAGGCATTCAACTTTTAAATGACATGAAGAATATGGATGTTGGTGAATTGAGGCATTGGCAAGTGAATGATGATGAAGATGATCAAGTGCAAGTGCTCTCTAACTCAAATGTGCAAGTTGATACTAATCAAGCAAGTACAAGTGGCTCTCATGACAATGAACAAGATCAAGTCGCTAGTACATCATCTCAATCCAATGATCAAGCAAGTGCAAGCAATTAAGTTCCAATACTCCAACCAACCAATATTGCAAGAGATCATCCATTGAACCAAAGAAGATAGAAGAAACATTGAAGGATGTTGATTGGGTGAATGCTATGCATAAAGAATTGAACAACTTCACTAGAAATGAAGTATAGGAGTTAGTTGAGAGACCAAAGGGACACAATGTGATTAGGACCAAATAGGTCTATAGAAATAAGTAAGATCAAGATGGGATAGTTGTAAGGAACAAAGCAAGATTGGTAGCACAAGGCTATACATAAGTTGAACGTCTTGACTTTGGAGAAACATATGCCCCGGTTGCTAGATTGGAAGCAATTTTAATTTTGTTAGCCTATGCTTGTGCCCACAATATCAAGCTCTATCAAATGGATGTCAAGAGTGCATTTCTCAATGGCTACATCAATGAAGAAGTTTATGTTAAGCAACCTCTCAGTTTTGAAGATGGCAAGAAGCTCGACCATATGTACAAGTTGAAGAAGGCTTTGTATGGCTTGAAGGAAGCACCTAGAGCATAGCATGAGAGGTTGAGAAATTTTTTACTCTCAAAGGGATTCATGATGGGCAAGGTTGACACCACTCTTTTCACTAAGAAGATTGAAAATGACTTGTTTGTATTATAAATCTATGTTGAAGACATCATATTTCGATCAACCAATCAAGATTTTTATGAAGAGTTTGATAAGAAGATGACTAATGAGTTTGAGATGTCCATGATTGGAGAGTTGAGTTAGTTCCTTGGACTTTAAATCAAGCAATTGAAGAATGGTACATTTGTGAGTCAAGGCAAATACATCAAAGATATGCTCAAGAAGTTTGGCATGAATAAGAGCAAAGCCATAAGTACACCAATGAGAACAAATGACAATTTGGATAGTGACGCAAGTGGCAACATGGTGGATCAAAAGCTTGTATCGATCTATGATTGGAAGCCTACTTTATGTGACCGCATCAAGGCTGGATGTCATGTTTAGTGTGTGTATGTGTGCAAGATTTCAAGCCTCACCAAGAGAAAGTCATTTGAAGACTACAAAGAGAATATTGAGGTACTTGAAGCATACACAAAATATTAGTTTATGGTATCTCAAAGGAGCAAAGTCTGAGCTAATTGGTTACTCTAACTCGGATTATGCGGGATGCAAGGTTAAAAGAAAGAGCAACTCGAGCACATGTCAATTATTGGAAAGATCACTTGTTTTATGGTCATCAAAGAAGAAAAAATAGTGTTGCATTATCAATCACCAAAGTCGAATACATATCCGCCGGTAGTTGTTGTGCATAAATTCTTTGGATGAAGGCCACCTTGAATGACTTTGGAATCAAGTTTAAGAAAGTGCCATTGCTATGTGACAATGAAAGTGCAATCAAGCTAACCAACAATCAAGTTCAACATGCAAGAATAAAACATATTGATATCCACCACCATTTCATTAGAGATCACCAATAAAAAGGAGATATTTGTATTGAGAGTGTGGACACCGAAGATCAACTTGCCGATATATGCATCAAGCCATTGGATGAGAAAAGGTTTTGCAAGCTATAGAATGAGTTGAACATATTGGATTTCTCAAATATGTGTTGATGCACCCTCATTTATATAACATGCCTCTCCTTTGAGCAACAAAGGTAAAAGTTGATTGGTATGACATACATACTTGCTAAGGACATGTTTAGTGCATCTAGTCATTCCTCATGTCTTTTAGGCTCATTCATGAAAATCAAATGAAATTGATGTTTGTATGGTACCACTATTACTTCTATGCTTAACTTGATCTAGTGGTAGCATATGACATGTTTGTGGATTTGTGAACCTAGTGTTTGATCTAGAAAATGAGCTACAAGTGTTTAACTCAACATGATACAAGATAACCCTTATTTGAAGGTATGAAGAAGCTTGTCCTTGGATCAAACCGAGTTAAATATCTTTGGCAAGTGTTCTAGATTGAACCAATTTTGAGAAAATAATCCTCACCCCATTGATTAACATTGATAATCTTAACCTATCTAAAATTGAACCTTTGTGGTCATTGATGACAAAGGGGGAGAAATTACACAAAGATAAGGTTAAATGACAAAGGGGTTGAACTTTGACATAGAGGGAGAGATATGAGAAAGTAAGGGGATCAATTAAAATTTTGAGCACACAAGTAGGGGGAGCAAGCTCATAAACTTGATTGGTGCATTTGGATATGCATTTCATATGTTTGCTTGCATGGCACAAGTTTTAAATTTAAAATTCTATGCTTGTGTGGTGTATGCTAGTTGTAGGTTTGAATGATGAAATAAAAAACTAGCATACATAGATTAAGTAACTAGACTTATATTTATATTATGAAAATGAAACCCTTGCTTCTAATATTGATTTTATGGGGTATTCTAGTTTTTGTGTGTATGTCTAGTTACTAATGGTGCTAAGGATGGTATATTGGTACACTTCGATTAGTATCACACTTTAAAGGTCCATCTCTTTACCTTAGCATCATTTGGTAGACATTACTCTTCCACAACTCAATTCCATGCATATGTGCAAGCTCTCAATCCAAACTCTTAGCACATATGTAGGGGGAGCTAATGCTACCATTTGGGGTTCATGAAACTTGTCCATATCCTTTTACACATGGTAAATATGCTTAGGCAAGCAATATGAATTCAATTAAATTTTAATTCATATCTTTGTGAAAGGGTTGTCATCAATTACAAAAAAGGAGAGATTGAAAGCTCTAGTTTGGTTTTGGTGAATTGATGAAACCCTAAGTGCTACCTAGTTTATCAAAGTGATCATGAGATAGGTAGCACTATTTCAAGTGGTGGAGCAATGGTGAAGATCATGATGATGGTGTGGTGACCATGGTGATCAAGTGCTCGGCTTAGAAAAGAAGAAAGAGAAAAACAAAGAGCTAATGCAAAGGTGAAACTTGATAGGAGCTTTTTAGTTTAGTGATCGAGACACTTAACGAGCGTGATCATATTTAGGATTAATAGCCGTACTATTAAGAGGAGTGAAACTCGTATCGAAATACGGTTGTCAAAGTATCACTAGATGCTCTAACTCATTGCATATGCATCTAGATTCTAGTGAGTAATGACACCCTTGAAAATGTTTATGAAAATATGCTAACACACGTGCACAAGGTGATACACTTGTTGGTTAGCACATTTGAGCAAGGGTGGTGAAGTTTAGAGAAGAGAAGGAGTTGCGCAGGAACCGAATGCTAGACCAGACCTAGGACCGGACTCAGCCCTAAGTCCGGTCAGTGTTGTGTAGAGGAGGAGTTCCTTTGGTCTGTGATCGGACGCTAGAGGAAGAGAACGATCGGACACGTAGATGATGAGTTCGATCGGTGCTGACGAACGCTGACGCAACATGGTGAAGCTAACCAGAGAGGACCGAACGCTGAGCGCGTCAGGTCACGTTGGACCAGACACGTTAGGTCATGTAGGACCGGACGCGTCAGGTCATGGTTTTGCCTCTCTGGACTGTCTCTAGAGTTGACCGAACTCTGAGTGCGTGGCGAGTCAGGTGGCGTAGCGGTGAGTCCGGTCGCGGTAGTGGCCAAGCGGAGGCTGTACAAGCGAATGCTAGGCGACCGTGTCTGGTCGTTGTTCGCTGAGTCTAGTTGCCACTTGACCATTGAGATCAGGGGATCGAGGTTGAACCAAGAGGCCTCGTGGCGGCCATCCAGGGACCGGACGCTGGCTCGGGTGCGTCCGGTCGCCCTAGCCAGCGCGTCTGGTCAACGCGCAGACAACTACAATAAGGGGGTAACGGCTCTATTTCATCTGCCCATGTATAAAAGGTGTTTGGCCAGCTCAAGTACACTCTCTTGGCTATTTGCATTGACATAGCAACCTTATGAGCTTAACCAAAGCCCTCCCACTCATCTCCATCATAGATTCATCATCTTTGTGAGAATTGGGAGTGAATCCAAGTGTATTGCTTGAGTGATTGCATCTAGAGGCACTTGGTGTTTGTGTTTTGCTACGGGGTTCACTTGTTACTCTTAGTGGTTGCCGCCACCTAGATGGCTTGGTGCAGCGAGGATCGTCGAGCGGATGAAGGTGCTTGTCTCTGACTTCGATCGTGGTGATTGTGAGGGGTTCTTGACCTTCCCCGGTGAAGAGCAAAAGGTACTCTAGTGGATTAATCGTGGCTTGTGTGATCCTCATCTTATGTTGGTTATGCGGCACCCTATTGAGGGTTTGGCGTGTGATGCCAATTAGCGCATGAACCTCTAAGTGAGTGAATCACCATAATGAGGACTAGCTTGTCGGCAAGCAAGTGAACCTCGGTAAAAAATCTTGTGTCATCTTGTTTCGAGGATTTCTTGATTGATTGTGATTGATTGGCTCCATCATATTGTAATTGGCTCTATCCTCGACACGATGGTATAATCATCACATACCCTCTCTTGTATTTACATTTCTAGTGTTGCTTCGCTCTTTAGTGTAATTAGTTTTGAGAGCAAGCTTGTGTAGAGTCTAGTAGTTAGTGTGGCTTTTTAGTTAGTCTTTGAGAGCACTCTAACTTAGTGTAGTGACATATCCTTTATGTGCTTAGAGATCATAGTCACTAGAATTGTGGTAGATGGCTTGCACTTTTAGTAGGCTAACGCAACATTCGTTTTGCCTCATATTTGTCTAACCGGTTTGTTAAGTGTTGTTGTAGAAATTATTAATAGGCTATTCACCCCCCTCTAGCCATTAGGACATTTCACTAAGGCCTCTTTTACAATGAATTGTCTTTCTTGGGACACCATTTAAAAGCATAGCAGAAGTACCAGGTGAAAGCAAGGTTTCAATCCAAGACAACCACAAATCACCAAAACCCTTAGCTTTGAGGAGGGTTAGAATTGCAGGGTGCTTAATCATGTCAAAGGCTTTTTGGAAATCAAGCTTCAAGATTGTAACACCCCGGTGTTACGATCTTCTTTAGCACCGTGAATTATGCCTAAGTAAAAATTTCAAAACGAGTTTCTCAGAATTTTTGATTTAAAATGTGCTTGCTGCGATAAGCGAATCCTATGTGACTTACTTTTGTGGACTCCAATAAACGCTCAAGTTAAATTACACAGTGCGTAGAAATATTTAGGAATGTCTGATAATGATTCTAGCAAGTAAATGATGAACGACTTGTTTAATTGATTAAGCATGAAAAACAATTTTTATAAACATAAATATGATATGACTGGTATATAGTACTTAAGTAAAATTCGGAGCATGATTTTTTGTTGCATTTAAAATATCAAGTAACAAGCTTTAGTGCTTTAGCCGTGTTGAAAATATAAATAGTCGGCTTGGTAAATGAATATTTGAGAGCTGAAATAATAATGAGAGTGCCGCAGGCCACTCGCCCCACCTACTTCGCTGGTATGACGCCCGCGTTGATGGATGAGTTGGTCGGGCTGCTACTGCCATGTACTGCGTTGCTTGTTTTTCCCTCTCTCACTGCCAGTTTCGTCGCTTCACCCTGTGCCTCTTGTTATGCTCTCTGCCTTGCTTGTCTCTCCCTCCTGCTCACTTCGTCCCGTCGCTCTACAACGCTATCGAACATGCCACGCTATCCGTGCGCTAATGAAAGCTGGCCGAACCCTCTTGTTTTCTTCCTTTTCTATTTCTACAGCTGCGGTCTTGTTTTGCCTACCTCTGCGGTCTGTCCTTGCTTGTCTCGACTGCAGCCTTTTTCATCTCCGCGGTGCACGCCATGCTCGTGCCCACAGCGCTGCCTCCTCCTTTTTCTCTTGTGCCATTTTCCTTCGCTCTGCCTGCCTCGGTCGTCGGCGCCCGCCAGGCCTATTTTCTCCCTCCGCTGCACTCGCCATGGCCGCGCGTTGCAACATCTCGAGCGTGCTGCTCACAGCCACCTCACGCCCACACCATCGCTCTACTCTTCTGTCTCTGCTGCCTACCGCCGATGTCGCTGCTATGTGGTGCGTCGGGTACCCGCCGTGGTCACGCACCGTGGCTCGCGCCCACCGTCGGCCAAGCCCAGTGTCGCCGAGGAACCGAGCCTCGCTGGTCGACTCGTCTGCGCTCTTCCTTCCCACGGCCACGTCGGACCGACTATTTCTTCGCCGCTCCACCTCCTACTCGGCCGAGCCTCCACCAAGCCCCTGTTACGCCATCGTGATCTCCTCATGGGGGAGCGCTGCACGCTTTCGCCGAGGCGTCCTAGCCCCTGAGCTACCGTGGCTCCTCTTGTTCCCCTACTGTGCGCGAGCCCCGACGTCCCACGCTGGTCCCACTGCTTTTTGGCACAACCGCACCACGGCCGCTATCACCGTCTCCTCATGCTCCATCGTGGCTTTGCGCCGTACTCCAGCACCGGCGCCCCGCTGCCGCCGTGACGCCCTCGGCGCGCTACTCATCCATTGCTGCAGCACCACACCGCCTCCACGACCCGCTCTCTCCCTCCTGGGTCATGCTCGTCGTCACCCTACAGCCCGCGCGTGAGCACGCCATGCCCGCTGGTGCCGGAGTTTGCCTCACCGGTCGCCGTTGCCCCACAGCGCCGTTGCCGCCACCGTAGGCCGGTGCCCCTCCTGGTCCGTGCTCTGTTTTGAGAATGAAGAAAAGGTGAGGAGGGTATGGATCCAAGAAGAAGTTTTATACAGGGTTCTTATTATAAAATACGAGACTCACATAAATAGTGCATTTATACTGCAAGGTGATTTGAGGAAAACTCGGGGGTCTTATCGCTAAAATTGCACCGCCGCCCTGCCCTGGTCATGTGGGATACAGATACTAACTTTTTAATATCTTACCCAGGCAAGCCCCGGTGCATAAACCCTACTTTTCTGTAGTTTAAATTATATTTGTGCATTAAGTTTTAAGGAGTTAAATAAAACCCACTTGCATATATATATATATATATATATATATATATATATATATATATATATATATATATATCTTATCCTATGAGTCTTACTAGTATGACAGGATCGTGTAGAATGCTATGCTACAGGACTCCGGTAGAAGTCGAGTGATTGTCTGTCACTTGTGAGAGATAGGAATTATATTACTGTAATATTATCACTTGGAATATATAAAAATGGTGGAAAGAAAATGATGACCAGGCAGGGATATGGTTTGGGTATTGGTGGGTGTAAGAGGTTGTGTCGCCATGGACGCGGGGCATGGCCTGGTTACACTGCTTTCCCTGTCTGTGTCGGTTAAGGACCGATCGTTGCATAAGCCATCGAGGCAAGTCATAGATTTATTATCCCGAGCACATACTTGTGTATGGGCGCTTGGAAGACTTGTTACTCTCTTGTCGTGGGTTTTGGCTCTTTTCGGACCGACTGTCAGGGTTTCTTTTTGGTGGTGGAGGTCCTTGCACCGCACTGAGTCCGGGACTCAGAGGCGGGGGCTTGGAGTCCCAGTTTGGACGGGGACCTAGGACCCTAGGACAGGAGGGTGATGGGTTGGTCCTGCTTGTGATCGGGGTACAAGCGGGGCATGTGTTTTTGGGTACCTAGCTAGGGACATTGGTTCATGAATCATCACCGAGTCGGTACGGCTTGTCTTATGTCTAGCACCGTAGTAAGAACTAAAAGATGAAAGATGGAATGGAAAAAGGACATATGATTGCTTATCACCTGCTTGAAAGTAGCACATGTGCTTACATAGAATGGTTAGTTAATGAACCAATGTGGCTATTAATAAAAATCGAATATAAGGACGCACACTTAGTAATGCTTCCTGTAGATGCAATAAACCCTACAAGCCAGATAGCCTTGCATATCCTTAGAGTCTTTTCTTTCTTGCTATCGGGTAAGTCTTGCTAAGTATAATTGAGTACTTAGGGTTTTATTCCCCCTGTTGTAGGTGACAGGTGGATGCTAGAGCTGATCCTTGTGTGCGGATTCCTCCTAGTAGGCTCAGAGATGATTTCCTTTACGCTTGTGATCATAGTTTTATTTATAACTCTCACCAAATGTTTTTATAAATAGAGTTTTTATAGTCTGTTGTCATAGTTCATTTATCAATGTTTCATCATGCCATGAATAGATATTTATTTCCGCTGTAATCCTGATCACATGTTTATATTCCGCTGTTACATTAAATTGTTCATAACTCTGTAATGTGATTACATTCCGCTGTATTACAATAAATATTATACTCTGATGTTGTATTAAAAGTGATGTAAGAAATGGTTAAGAATGTTGTAAGCTTTATTCTCTCGTTTGTGATCCTGAATGGAAATATGTGGATTTTCGGGTTTTCCCCTGAGGTGTGCCCGACAGAACCAAGTAATCTGGTGTTCTCCTTTAGTTGCTTAGTGTATAAGAGAAGACGAGCACTCCTATGAGGCATTAGATTAGGCGATTCTACCACAGGTGGTATAAGAGTGCAAATGAGGAAATAAGACTTCGAAAACCTTTTCTAAACTAAAATTTGATAACCTATGTTTGCAAAAAGTTAGGGCGTCTTTATGCGAAGTTACATAAGTAAACCCTATTACTATGGTTATGTATCCAGGATAGATGGCACTCTGCTGTCTTAGGTAGACTTAATCAATTTTTCTACAGGTACACTGACTCGAGCATAGTCCGATAGTATCGACTAGTTACAGGAAGAGAACGACCTGCCAAAAATCTAAGAACGGTTGCCCTATATGCTGGCAATAGTGAAAGGACGTATAGGACGTGCATTCATGCATATCCTATTTGTGCATTGTAGTGCCGTATTGCTGGCAGATACGCCATCCATAGATGTCACTCGTGATGTATTGTGCACTACTGATTTGTTCCTGATCTAGAGTTAGGTCTGCACTGTGGCTTCGTGCTCCGCGTTCGCTCATGGTTCACGCTTGTCGTGACCCATGTCTTCCCGTACCCCTTTTCTGCGCTCTTGTCGGACCCTTGCCCCACAGTCTTACTAGTCAGTAATGGCATCACACGTCGCTCACCTCGAACGTGCGGAAGTTGGTCGATTCAGTCATAGCGATCTCACGCAGGAACCCTAGTGAACTGTGTCAGGACCACTAAACGCTCCGCCTTTATAAGCAGAGCCTGGCTTAGCCATTGGTACCACCACTCGGTGCACTTTAGTTCGTTTAGCTTTTCCTTTGAGCTAGCTTTTTGCTCAGCCTTCCTCACCACCACTGCTAGAAATGGTAGGAGCCTAGGTTAGTAGTTACTATCTGAACATTGAGGGTTTTCCTAAAATCCTGCATGCCACCCTACAAAAGCTCAGAGTCAAAGATCGTCCCGAGTATGAGGGCCGTGAGTATGAGGAGCATGGCACCAAGCGGTGTGAGGTTACCGTCTACATCAGGAAGAGTGAGGAGTTCCCCGACCTCACTAAAGTCTGGAGTATGACCGCAATCGGGTTTAGCTTCACCAACACCTACCAGGTTGTGGTCCACAAAGCCTTGCGGTACCTCTGCCAGATCTATGAGGAGCCCATTGCCTGTACCCCCATGAGGTTCTTTCCACCTTTGGACAAGAATTGGCGGGCATGGAGGGCTCGCATGGAGGCTTTGCAAGGGCGGGATGCGTAAGAAAATAGTCCTACCGTGGTGCACTTGACCACGTACCTGCTTGCTCTAGATGAGCAGTATGACCAACAAGCCTTAGAACTAAGGATCTATCTCCGTTGAGCCAAGGAAGATGAGATCTTCACTCGGATGCTCTAGGTGCAGCTCGCTGAAGCGCATGCTAGTGCTGCAGCTGCTGAGAGCCGGGAGACTGCCATGTCGAAAGCTCTGAAGGAGGCTGAAGATCGGCATGTCCATCAGCTGGGTGAGGCCTATCTGTTCACTAGGGCCAAGCGGAGGACGCTGGTTGATGAAAGGCAGGATGCCATAATCTTGGAGGGGATCCCTATCCACCCACCTGAAAGAAAGAGAACCGGTGATGCAAAACCACCAGCACCTCCACCTTCGAAAGTGTTAGAAGCAGAACCCTTGGTTCCTCTCACTCAGCCATTGCCCCGAGGAGATGTAGATCCATAGGGCAGTAGAAGAATCCATCGAGCCTAAGAATGAAGATGCGTGGTCTGGAGTAGATTAGCTACCTTGGGATACTGTACCCGTAGTAGTAGTGCTTTTCGTCGTTGTCCTCTGGTATTGTACTCTTGCCATTGTTGTCATCCGTAGTTGTTGAGCTCGTCTAACCATAGGTGAATGTTGTGTCGTGAATGAGAGCTTGAATGCCTATACGTTGTACCCGTATAAGACCATTGGAATATGCATTGTGTTTATTGCGTCCATCTACTTAAGTCTCGTTAGACGCGCTCTAAGGTTTCAAGGGTGATGTTAAGTGAGTTATAAGAGAAGTTACCATCTAGATATCAGCAAACCAGCCATGATTGGATAATATTAGATACTGTATCGACTAATTGTGGATGTCCCAACAGAACACTTGAATCTCTTTAAATCAAATCTATCGTTGGATTTGTATTCCTTGTCCCTTGTTGTGAAGGGAACTCTTGTTGTTTGAATTTTCCCTTGCAATACTCCCCTTACTCTGTGGTCTATGACCCCATCGCCTTCATGGCGTGTAAGTTGGTAGTAGTTGCTTGGTTAATAGCTTATGGTGCCATGACAAAACCAAGGGCTCCCTGTGGAACAGCTGCCACATGTGATGCTGCTCGGCATGCGCTGATATCAAGGTTGTTAACCAAGTACCTTTACCAAGTTACACCGCCATACCACTTTTGCTACAAATAATCTTCTTGAAAATGTTTAGGTGTTCAAACGGGAAATCCACAACAGGTTGATGCGGAAGTGTTCTCTCAAGGTAAACAAGAGGAGGTGGTTTTGGAGGAAGCGTGCATGTCGTGCTCTCAGTTCATATAGAGGTTGGTACACCTGGTGGTCGAGTAAAGGAAAGAAAAAGAGTAGTAAGGGAAGTTAGCCTTGGATAGTCTGGAGTAATTATAAAAGCCTGAGTGGATGTCATGTCCCAAGCCATGTGTTTAGTTGACCGCGCTACGCATGCTGGGTCATTTCGCTGCGTGCCTTGCGAACGCTGTCTATATCGGGCCCTTAGCTCCCCGTTCTCGTGTGGCCACGGCATCGTGCCGCACTCGCCGTCCTTGTGCACTGTGCGTTTTTCCTTTTCCCAGCATACGGTCGGCTCTCGACTCCCACGCCTTGTCCCCCGTACCATACCCTCCCATCCTCTCCCTTCTTTCTTCTTTTGAGGACACGACCATCCGCATGCCTCCCTCGTCGAGCGCACCCTCTTATCTCCTCTCCTTTATTTCCCATCCGTCCATTTGTGCAGGGAGCGCACCATGGTCGTGTGTATCACTACGACATGAACCGTCTGTGTATCCCATTCCTGCCGCATCCACTTCTGGTGTGTTGCGCCCCACCTCCGTTCGCCCCTATAAATACCCTTGGTCCTTGCTCTTCTTCTTCATCCCCATTCCCCTCGCATTCAGAGTAGAGCTACGAAATTCAGTCGCTATTGTGGAGCTAGGTTCGTCAGTCTGAGGTGATGGTGTAATCTGAGAAGAAGGATCTGGTTTCATCAAAGAAGTCCAAGTTCCCTTTGGGGTAGTCAATCTTAGGGTTCCCGATGTTTTACTTCTTAGTCGACTGTTTCTGGATTTGTTGGACCTACACCATGTTTTGGATACTCATTATCCTGTTGTTTCTCCATTGCCCTCGTCTATCTTGACTTCTGGATTAAGTCTTAGTTGTACCAGGTTGCTCTAACCATGTATCCCTAGATCCCCATGTGGCTTAGTATTCGAAGTCGTGTAATCTTTCGTATAATCCCTGATCTACGAAATGTAATCGTGTTTCCCCTCTCCTGGTTCTTGCTTCGAATCTTAGGACGAGATTCTTTTTAAGGCGGGTTGGTTGTAACACCCCGGTGTTACGATCTTCTTTAGCACCGCGAATTAGGCCTATGTAAAAATTTCAAAATGAGTTTCTCAGAATTTTTGATTTAAAATGTACTTGTTGCGATAAGCGAATCCTATGTGACTTAATTTCGTGGACTCCAATAAACGCTCAAGTTAAATTACGCAGTGCGTAGAAATATTTAGAAATGTCCGATAACGATTCAAGCAAGTAAATGACGAACGGCTTGTTTAATTGATTAAGCATGAAAAACAATTTTTATAAAAAAAATACGATATGACTGGTATATAGTACTTAAGTAAAATTTAAAGCATGATTTTTGGTTGCATTTAAAATATCGAGTAACAAGCTTTAGTGCTTTAGTCGTGTTGAAAATATAAATAGTCGGCTTGGTAAACGAATATTTGAGAGCTGACATAATAACGAGAGTGCCGCTGGCCACTCGCCCCACCTACTTTGCTGGTACGACACCCGCATTGATGGATGAGTTGGTCGGGCTGCTACTGCCGTGTACTGCGTTGCTTGTTTTTCCCTCTCTCACTGCCAGTTTCGTCGCTTAACCCTATGCCTCTTGTTGTGCTCTCTACTCTCTGCCTTGCTTGTCTCTCCCTGCTGCTCGCTTCGTCCCGTCGCTCTGCAACGCTGTTGAACACACCACGCTGTCCGTGCGCTAATGAAAGTTGGACGAACCCTCTTGTTTTCTTCCTTTTCTATTTCTGCGGCCGTGGTCTTGTCTTGCCTACCTCTGCGATCTGTCCTTGCTCGTCTCGATTGTAGCCTTTTTCATCTCCACGGTGCACACCATGCTCGTGCCCACAGCGCTGCCTCCTCGCTTTTTCTCTTGCGCCATTTTTTTTCGCTCTGCCTGCCTCGGTCGTCGGCGCCCACCAGGCTCGTTTTCCCCCTCCACTGCACTCGCCAGGGCCGCGCGTTGCAGCATCTCAAGCACACTGCTCACAGCCACCTCACGCCAGCACCATCGCTCTGCTCTTCTCTCTCTGCTGCCTACCGCCGACTCCACTACTGTGTGCTGCGCCGGGTACCCGCCATGGTCATGTGCCGTGGCTCGCGCCCACCGTCGGCCATGCCCGCGTCGCCGAGGTGCCACGCCTCATCGGCAGGCTCGTCCGTGCTCTTCCTTCCCGCGGCCACGTCGGACCGACAGTTCCTTCACCGCTCCACCTCCTGCTCGGTCGAGCCTCCACCAAGCCGCTGTTGTGCCATCGCGGTCTCCTCACGGGAGAGCGCTGTGCACTGCCACCAAGGCGTCCTAGCGCCTGAGCCGCCACGGCTCCTCCTATTCCCCTACACGCGCGAGCCCTGACGTCCCGCGCTAGTCCCGCTGCTTTTCGGCACAACCACACCACTGCCGCCATACTGCAACACCGGCGCCCCGCTACCGCTGTGACGCCCTCGGCGTGCTGCTCATCCGTTGTCGTAGCACTACGCCGCCTCCACGACCCGCTCTCTCCCGCCTAGGTCGCGCTCGCCGTCACCCTACAGTCCGCGTGTGAGCACGCCATGCCCGCTGGTGCCGGAGTTGGCCTCTGTGGGGATATTAACCCCTATACCCTTACGGCTAGGCTTGGGCCGGCCCGGATTAGGGGGTCCGGTCCACTGGAAGACGACGCGCGGCCCGGCCAACCTATTCGGAGTCCCGCGCAAGGAGTTAAGGCAGATTTGGAGATCGAGCAAGATCCTGGTCGGTTAGAATAGGAGTCCTTATCCGACCACCTATGGCAATTGTAACTGGCTAGGATTAGTTTCCAGATCTGTAACCCTGCCCCCCGGACTATATAAGACGGGCAGGGGACCCCTCTAGAAAACATCTCTCATTGACATATAGCAATACAATCAGACGCAGGACGTAGGTATTACGTCTTCTTGGCGGCCGAACCTGGATAAAACCTCGTGTCTGTCTTGCGTCACTGTCTTATTTGTGGCTTGCGCATCTGTCTGTCGACAATCTACTACCTTGGGCATACCCCTAGGTAGACTGCCGACCATATTTCATCGACAGCCTCGCCGGTCGCCGTTGCCCCACAACGCCATTGTCGCCGCGGCCGACCGATGCCCCTGCCGGTCCGTGCTCTGTTTTGAGAATGAAGAAAAGGTAAGGAGGGTATGGATCCAAGAAGAAGTTTTATACAGGGTTCTTATTATAAAATACGAGACTCACATAAATAGTGCGTTTATACTGCGAGGTGATTTGAGGAAAACCCAGGGGTCTTATCACTAAAATGTCGTCGTCACCCTGCCCTGGTCGTGTGGGCCAGATTACTGGGCCACCGACGGTGTCCCCGCTTGGGCCGACATGTTGCCACGCGTGCCCGTGGGCCGCTAGCCACGTGCCCCGCCTGGGCTACGGCCTGCCCGTCACTTGGGCCGAGCCATGCTCGGAGGTGGTGGGCCGCGCTGCCTGGATTGCCGCCTGCCCGTGCCTGGGCCGCGCTGAGGCCGTGCCCCCGCTGTGGGCCGACGCTGGGCCAGTTTAGTTGCCGTCGGCCTTTCCATTTTTCTAAATGCTTTTCTAATATATGTTTATAGTTAACTTGTAAAATCGATATAAATTTGTGTAGTTGTCCAAAAATTATGAAACCAGTTTTGTTGAGTTCCTAAAATCATGATCTACCTGTTAATATATTTTGTTCACATAATTTGATAATATTCGTGGGAGCTATATAATTAATTTAATACTTAATATTGTAAAAATATAAATTTATAGGAATTGTGGTGATAAATTGGTAATAGCGTTGAATCTGAAATTTTTACAGTAGGCTCCTAGCAATATTAGGTACTCACTGTAATTTCTGTAGCTCCAGAATAATTAGTTTACTATATTAAAAATGATGCTTTATTTCGAATAAAGATTAAATTGATAGAATGGGATAAAGAAACAACTCGGGTTTGTATAACTAAAATAATTGTTGGAAAATAACGTTTTATTCGACAACTTGGATACGTAGACCAGCGTTAGAGCTATCTCGTTAGCTTGTGAGACGTGATCGGGTTTCTAAGCATTCCGGCTGTCGTTGATTATTTACATTTATGCATTTGCATCAATGTATATCATATAGGTACGATGATGGATCAACGGATCAATTAAAGGATGATTGAAAATTCAAAGATGGGGTAATAATATTCTCTCCAGGAGATGATGCAATGGGCTTTCTATCCAGTTGATGGTGGATGATCTGAAGATGCAGATACTAACTTTTTAATATATATCTTACCCAGGCAAGCTCTGGTACATAACCCCTACTTTTCTGCAGTTTAAATTATATTTATGCATTAAGTTTTAAGGAGTTGAATGAAACCCACTTGCATATATATATATATATATATATCTTTATCCTATGAGTCTTACTAGTATGACAGAATCGTGTAGAATGCTATGCTACAGGACTTCGGTAGAAGTCGAGTGATTGTCTGTCACTCGCGAGAGATATGAATTATATTATTGTAATATTATCACTTGGAATATATAAAAATGGTGGAAAGAAAAATGATGACCTGACAGGGATATGGTTTAGGTATTGGTAGGTGCTTTCCCTGTCTGTGTCGGTTAAGGACCGATCGTTGCATAAGCCATCGAGGCAAGTCACAGATTTATTATCCCGAGCACATACTTGTGTATGGACGCTTGGAAGACTTGTTACTCTCTTATCGTGAGTTCCGGCTCTTTTTGGACCGACTGCCAAGGTTTCTTTTTGGTGGAGGAGGTCCTTGCACTGCACTGAGTCCGGGACTCAGGGGCGGGGGCTTGGAGTCCCAGTTTGGATAGGGACCTAGGACCCCAGGACAGGAGGGTGATGGGTTGGTCCTGCTTGTGTCCAGGGTACAAGCGGGGCGTGTGTTTTCAGGGTACCCAGCTGGGGACATTGGTTTACGAATCGCTGCCGAATCGGTACGGCTTGTCTTATGCCTAGCACCGTAGTAAGAACTAAAAGATGAAAGATGAAATGAAAAAAGAAAATCTGATTGCTTACCACCTGCTTGAAAGTAGCATAGTTACTTACATAGAATGGTTAGTTAATGAACCAATGCGGCTCTTAATAAAAATCGAATATAAGGACGCACACTTAGTAATGCTGCCTGTAGATGCAATAAACCCACAAGCCAGATAACCTTGCATATCCTTTGAGTCTTTTGTTTCCTACTGTCGGGTAAGTCTTGCTGAGTACAATTGAGTACTCAGGGTTTTATTCCCCTGTTGCAGGTGGTAGGTGGATGCTAGAGCTGACCCTTGCGTGCGGATTTCTCCTAATGGACTCAGAGAGGATTTCCTTTACGTTGCGATCATAGTTTTATTTATAACTCTCACCAAATGTTTTTATAAACAACGTTTTTATAGTCTGTTGTCATAGTTCATTTATCAATGTTTCATCGTGCCATGAATAGATATTTATTTCCGCTGTAATCCTGATCACATGTTTATATTCCGCTGTTACATTAAATTATTCATAACTCTGTAATGTGATTATATTCCGCTGTATTACAATAAATATTATACTCTGATGTTGTATTAAAAGTGATGTAAGAAATAGTTAAGAATGTTGTAAGCTTTATTCCCTCATTTGTGATCCTGATGAAAAAATGTGTGCCCGACGAAACCGAGTAATCTGGTGTTCTCCCTTGGGTGCTTAGTGTCTAAGGGAAGACGAGCACTCCTGAGAGACATTAGATTAGGCGGTTCTGCCACAAGGATCACCATTTCTTTTCTTTGTTTGTGGCACAGGTGTAAGTATTCAAAAGCCCAGGCTAAACAGTCTGGAATTGTCCTTGATTTGATGAACCTATATTGATTCCTGTGTACCAGATTCAGAATGGAAGACTGAACTCTATTTGCCAGCATTTTATTAGCAGTTTGACTAAGGAGTTCAACAGAGAAATTGGTCTGAAATCTAAGACACTTTGAGCACCATTAATTTTTGGGATGAGAGTTATATAAGAATTGTTAATGCTCTTCAGACAGATTGAGTTTTGGGTGAAAGCCTCACAAAGCTGGTAGAAGTCTTGTTTTACGAGGGGCCAACATTTCTTTAGGAATTCATTTGAAAAACCATTTGGGCCAGGTGATTTGTTATTTGGGAGTCATAGTCACATTGTCAATCTCAATTTTAGAGAAAGGAATTTCCAGAGCTGCTAGAAGGTTGGAATCTTGAATAAACAAGTGGGGATCAACTTGAAATCCATAGAAATAAGAAGTGCATAGCCTTTCCTTGAAAGCCTGCCAACGGTGGATCTCTTTATCTTTGTGACTTGTAAGGATGCTATCACTGAAGGTGACTGATCAAATTCCTTCTGTACTTGATAGTTGCATTTGCATGAAAATTTTTGTGCTAGCATCTCCAAATTTCACCCATTTTATAGTTCCCCTCTACCTCCAATAAAGCTTCTGCTGTTTTAGCAGGCTGATCAATTTCTCTTTCGAGATTTGTCTAAAATTCCACTATTCCAAGCTTAGGTCCCTGTATTCCTCTAGCATTTCTAGAAACATGATGATAAGCTTTATGTTTGCAATAGTGGTCTTTAGGTTGGACAAGTTGGCTTGCCAGTTCTTGAGAACTTTCCTTAAATTTTTTAGATTAGTTGTTATTGACTTAGCTTTGTGTTGCTGCTGGTAAGGGGAATGCCAACCCTGTTCGACAATATTTTGAAAGCCCTCTACCTCCATCTAAAAATTTTCAAATCTAAAAACTTTCCCATTTGGAATTGAGGTGGATATAGAGACCAGGCAGGGGCAGTGATCACATGGATCCTTAACAGATGTGTTTGGGTAGTTCAGAGTACAATAATTTGAACTTTTGAAGTGAAGATCCAATCTAATTTTTCTAACAGAGGGGGCTGCTGCATGTTAGACCATGTGAATTTCCTTCACTGTAGAGGAATTTCATTTAACCCCAATAAGCTTATAGCTTCATTGAACATTGACATTTCATTTAAGTCCCCTCCAGGTCTGTTTCTGCTCTCAGGACTTCTTAGCAAATTAAAGTCACCCAAGACTATCCAATCAGTTTCATCCAGCGTTTCTATGCTTTTGAGCCAATTTGTGAAAAGTGTTTTCCCCTCGGTACTGCAAGGCCCATAGACATTTGTGAGAATCCAATTTTTTGAATTATGAAGAGAGGTGAATTCAACTGAAATAGCAAATTCATTATTGAAAATCAAGTCCCCAGTGAACAATCTTGTTTTCAATATCACAAGTAAACCACCTGAAGCCCCAAGAGAAGGGAGAAATTCCCATCCATCAAATTCTCTTGGGCAGAATTTCTTGATGAACTGAGCATCAAAATTCTCTTTTTTTGTCTCCTGTAAACACACAATATCACAGTCACTTTCCACAATTTTATCCCTGATTGCATCCCACCTCCTTTCTGAATTTAAACCTCTCACATTCCAGGACAGAATTTTCCAAAGCTCAGATGGACTACTATTCATTGGGAACAACTAGGGGCTATCCTGACTGCTTCTTGTCTCTTCTTATGTTGCTGCATCTGCATCTCTGGGTTTTTTGTCAACTGGAGCCTGCTGTCTTTTCTTTGACCTCAGGGACTCGATCCTCAGAGAGAAGGTCCTCATCCACCTTTCAGAAATCAGTGCCCAACTTTTTTATTAGATTGGGTGACAGTATAGGTGGGTCAGGAGTGCAACATAAGCATTTCTTACCGAAACAAACTGAAGATTTGAAGCCTAGGCTAGACTCTTTCAGCCTAGGGCTTCTTCTCACCTGGGGAGTCTTTCTTTGTAGACCTCTTCCCCCTCTTTCCTTTTTAGTGGCTGTCTCAATGTGCTCTTCCTCAATTTCTAGCAGCTCTAGAGTGGCCTTCATAGGCTTCTCAGTCCTTGAAAGGCAGACAAGACCATTTGTTGGGCATGAGTGGGGGATAGCAAAAGGAACAAACCCCCTTCTGTACTGAACAGCTTGAGAGCAGCAAAGTAAATGAATTCTTTGCCCAATCGAAGCTAGTTGGATTCAAGAGAGCTACAGTGAAAAAATTGCCCAAGAGCTAGGAACTGTGACAGGAGGTACAGAATTGGTGCCTGGAGCAAGATGGTATGCCCATAATCTAGTGGCCTCAGCATTCTTGGCTCTTATGTAGTCTGCAAAGCCTGGGTCTTCATGAAAATCAGGAACCAGAGCAAACCCAATGTTGAGGTTGAAATCCTCCATCACTATGTCCTGCTACTGGGGTGGGTTTTGCCCTGGGACAACTAGTTGGTCCATCTGAATTTCTTCATCCAGAAACTGATCTGGTAGCTGAAGGCCTGGAACAAGTTCATTCAGGTTTAGATTCTGATGTTGCTGTTTCTGCAGGTCATCAGGTTGTATTCTAGTTGATTGGGGGCGGCAATGATCAGCAGCTTAGGGGGGTGGATCACTGCTACTGTTTGCTGGACCAAGTCATTCAGTTTGATGAAATCTTCAATAAGGTCTGGAGCTGCAGGGTTCACAATCGTCTCTTGTGGGTCATGTTGCTCCCCAAAAGGATCAGCATTCAAGTTTGGAATAATGATTGGCTGCTGCTGCTGTAACTGTTGCTGTTGTATGACCTGATCTAGTTGCTGCTGGTGCTCTGGTTGTTGCTGCTGGATGCCATGATCTGGCTGCTGCTGGAGCTCTAGACAGTTGTCCTAGGGCCCCTCATCTTGTTGTGCTTGATTCAAGTCAGGCAGGGGTGGTTCTTGAACAGCTTGTCCCAATCCAAAATAGGTAAGAGGGAAGTGGTGGAGCTAAGCCTAACTGAAGATCTTCGTCAGGAGATCCATCCCCCAGGTGCTGATGCTGTGAGACTTCACATTAGCGCATGTTTAGTTCCTACCCCAAAATCCCAAAAAGTGCTACAGTACCCATCCCATTGAATCTTGCGATACGTGCATGGAGCATTAAATGTAGACGAAAAAAAAAACTAATTGCACAGTTTGGTTGGAAATTGCGAGACGAACGTTTTGAGCCTAATTAGTCCATGATTGAACACTATTTATCAAATAAAAACGAAAGTGCTACAGTAGAATGGGGCAACTAAACACGCGCTTACACTTCCAGGGAGAAGAATGGGGCAGAGTAGCAGCTAGGGTCCAGGAGCGGGGGTCTAAATTATTTTCGACCCGCGACGCAACAACCTCCACCGGTCCACCTGTAGGCGACCGATCCTCAACTTGCTAGGGAACAATAATGATAGGCGCAATCTCTGTTGCGGCTCGATTACTAGTCATTGAAAGGGCATGAGCCATCTCCGAGAAAGAATTAAACACAGGCAGAGTTACAATGTGATTAAAAGGGGGATCTTCAGAGTGCAGGCTATCGATCCTCTGTCCCTGACGTCAAGCGGCCGGCGCACAGCACGAGACTTCAACATGCCTAGGAATGAGGCACGTGCGACAGCGGATAGGCCAGCGACAATGGCGCCTTGAGTGGCCTGGCGAAAGGCATCTTGGGCAAGGGCGGCTGCCCAAAATTGAATTGGAAGCTTGATGAGGAGCTGAGGAAGCCATGGCCGGAGCTGGAACATAAGGAACGCGCCGAGAGCCCAGACGATCAAAAGCAGAAACTCGAGGGAAGGAGATGCGATCAAAGACAGAATGCCGATTGCGAGCCGGCCTCAGGGGAACAATATTAGCACCCGAAAGGGGAGGAGAACAAACAGCGTCAGCAAAGGAATGCTCCTGAACAAGCTTAGAGGGGACTTGAGACCAAGAATTCTCTTCTTCCGCAGCGAAAAGAGACCATTCATGACGCCAATTTGGTCCGCCATTCCCCAGAAATGAAAGAAAAGCTTGTAGAGCTCACACTCATAAGAGACAAGGTTATTGACGAAGAAACCCACATCTCTGGAGGAAACAAAGAACTTGAACACACGATCATCAAGCTGGGAGACAAAGAAATGAGCGGTGTTGCCCCCAATGGTGGTTTGAAGGAGGAAGCCAACCGAGTCCGGTGACAGCCAAAAGCGACGACGAGGGCAAAAGAATCCTGAACAAGCCGAGGCAGGGAAAAACAGGGGACCGAGAGTGCGCCGGATATCAGCCTGGATAGCGATACTCGGATCAAAAGACAGACCCGGGAGCACAGGGAGCGCCATGGAGGTAGAACCAGAGAGGGGGAGCGGGGAGGAGCGAGGAGCTTACTCGGAGCAGGTCGAGGCCACAGGGACGAACGGCTTAACAGTGGTCAATGGCGCCGGAGGCGTCGGGCTCGTCGGAGGCGCAGAGAACGCCGGAGACACTCATGGCTGCAGTTCCGGACGTCACCCTCTAGTTGCCGCAAAACGTCGAGCAGCTTGCGTGCAAGCTCCGCACAAGCCTCCTCTAGGCACTAGCGTAGCCCAAGGGACGCGGACGCCACGGCCGAAGCAGCCGGCGGCGGCTTTGGTGGCGGCCGCCGGGGTCGGGGTGGCCGCTGGCGCTAGCTGAGCCGCGCAGGTTCGGTCAGGCTGGCAGCGGGGATGGAGGCAGCGCGGTGGTGGAGGGTGGGGGCTGCGGGGGACATTCCTCCGTGGGTGGAACAGTCCCAAACACATCCTTATTTGGTGCTGCTCTAGCTCTGATTCTGACTTTTTCTTACTAGCTTCGTTGGAAAACAATAAGAAGGGCGCCACGCACCACCATCTACCATTTTGCTACCCCCAGTCAGGCCTGGTACGGTGCACAGTTGGCGAGCGAGCAGTCCTGGCTGGGGCTGAAATGATCCTTTAGGATCGTAATTATTACTACCGGTTGATTTTACTGTCAGAGAAAAATATTATTTTAACTAGAAATTTATGATAGTTTATGATCAAACGAATAGGCTGAAGAACATTCAGAACTAGCACTAATTCCGTTGTGGATCTCTACATGCTTTCAACATGCCAAAAAGGTTTGCTTGCTTGTTCCAATCGGTCACCTATTCCCGGCCCCTTGCCCGGTGCCCCCCTCTCGTAATCACTTTTGTCATGCATCACCAGGCCACCGCAACACGAAACACTTTGACATATATGCAAATAATACCATAGATATGCATCTTATTCGCTTGATCGTATTAGTCATGCTCAGTAGTCATGATATAGTATTTTCTTCTCACAACAAAACAGTATCAGCCGTCTTATAAGCCACATAAATGGTCAAGCGAACAGGGTGATAATCAGCATGTTCGTTTATTGGTTTCAGTCAAGGCTTATCAGCCATGGTACAATATTTTTCTCTCACAACAAACCAGCACCAGCCGAACTTATCAGTCCAGAAACCAACCAACAAACAAACTGAATGTGTTGACATGAAACAGTATGCATGCTTTATTAGTTTCTTAATAAGCATTCCAGTAGCTTTGCACGCAAAGTTAGTGCCGTTGCATACTTTATTAGTTTCTTAATAAGCATTCCAGTAGCTTTGCACGCAAAGTTAGTGCCGTTGGGGCTCCAAATGGTAACAGCTGAGCCACTAATGCTCCTCTCCTACTGAATATGTTGGGATCGACTCGGATCGCTTGCTTGCTTGTCATCCTTTTCCTCTCTAGAATCTCCATCAGTGGATGCTCCGATCAGCCGTCACTAATGAAACTCCCTTCCCGTGTTCCTAGTATAGGCATGACTCAGCCGTCACTAATGAAACTCACCCCAATGCAAATGCCCAGCATTTCCCATCCGCCTTCTTCCTCCTCCCCCGTTGGTTCAGCACTGATTACTAGCCGACGGTGTGCCGCACTAGCAGCCTGCCGGATTATCCATGTCCTGCCCACCGTACCGGAACAGGGTCTTCGGCGGGTAAGGTTTTGGATGATTTTAGATGATCTCGGATGATTCAATATTATTCTGTGAGAGAGAACAAGCTGAAAGAAGCTGAAACGAGGCTCCCGTGCCCCCGGCGGCGCCCCTGCCGCCACACGCCTTTTGTAGTGCAGCTAGCTTTAGCCAGTCACATGTTCGGTCGTTGGTTTCAGCCAGTGCTTATCAGTTAGTAAACAGTGTTTTTCTCACACAACAAACTAGCACTAGCTGGACTTATCAGCTTAGAAACCAACCAGCAAACAGACCGAGTATTATAGTTGACCATTTGGTCCGGACACTACGGGCCGGCCCAAGCACGACACTAAATAGCACGGCCTAGAAACGGCCCGACCGACGGCCTTCGTGCCAGTGCCTGGCACGTATGGCAGAACCGTCTAATCTAATGCCTCCTACGAGTACTCGTCTTTCATTAGACACTAAGTACCCAAGGGAGAATACTAAATTACTCGGTTCCGTCGAGTATACCCCAAGGGAGAACCCAAAAATTCATATTTTTTCATCAGGATCACAAATAAGATAATAAAACTTACAACACTCTTAAACCATTTCTTACATCACTTTTAATACAACATCAGAGTATAATATTTACTGTGAATAATAGCATAATATTATCATGTTATCAGAGTTATGAACAATTTAATTGAACAGCGAAATATAAACATGTGAACAGAGTTACAGCGAAATTAAACATCTATTTATTACGTGATGAAATATTGATATATAAACTACGACAACAGATTATAAAAATTTCATTTAATAAAATATTTTGTGAGAGTTATAAAGCAAACTATGATCACAGCGTAAAGAAAATCTTCTCTGAACCCACCAGGAGTAATCCACACACAAAGGTCAGCTCTAGCCTTCACCTGTCACCTGCAACAGAGAGAAATAAAACCATGAGTACTCAATTGTACTCAGCAAGACTTACCCGATAGGAAAAAAAAGACTCCAAGGATATACAAGGCTGTCTGACTTGTGGGTTTATTACGTCTGCAGGAAGCATTACTAAGCGCACGTCCTTATAGTCGATTTTTATTAGCAGTCGCATTAGTTCATTAACCAACCATTCTATATAAGCACCTGTGCTACTTTTCAAGCAGGTGATAAGCAATCAGATTTTCTTTTTTTCCATCTTTCATCTTCAAGTTCTTACTAAGATGCTACACCGCAGACAAGCCGTACCGGATTACCCGACGATTCGTGAATCAATGCCCCCGGCTAGGTACTCCAAAACACACGCCCCGCTTATACCCCAGACACAAGCAGGATCAACCCACTACTCTCCTGTCACAGGGTCCAGGTCTCCGCCCAAATTGGGACTCCAAGCCCCGGCCCCTGAGTCCCGGATTCAGTGCGGTGCAAGGATCTCGTACCCAAAAATCACCCTAACAGTCGGTACGGAAAGAGTTGGAACCCATGACAAGACAGTAATAAGTCTTCCTTGTGTCCATACCTAAGTATGTGCTCAGGATAATAAGTCTGTGACTTGTCTAGAGTCCAATGCAACGGCCAGTCCTTAACCGACACAGACAGGAAAAGCAGTGTAACCAAGCTAGGCCCCGTTGATCGCAGGACACAACCTCTTACACCCACCAATACCCAACTCATATCCATGTCCGATCATCATTTTTTTCCACAATTTATATTTTCCAAGTGATAATAATATAGTAATGTATTTCCTATCTCTCGCGAGTGACATGCAATCACTCGACTTCTACCGGAGTCCTATAGCATAGCCATCTACTCAATTATGTCATACTAGTAAGACTCATAGGATAAAGATTTATATATGCAAGTGGGTTTCATTCAACTCCTTAAAACTTAATGCACAAATATAATTTAAAGTACAGAAAAGTAGGGGTTATGCACCGGGCTTGCCTGGGTAAGATATATACTAAAAAGTTAGTATCTATATCTTCAAATCATCCACCATCAACTGAGGCCTTGTTTAGATTGAGGTTAGAAATCAGTATTTGGCACTGTAGTACTTTCGTTTGTATTTGATAATTATTGTCCAATCATGGCCTAACTAGGCTTAAAAAATTCGTCGCGTAATTTATAATCAAACTGTGTAATTAGTTATTTTTTTATCTATATTTAATACTCCATGCATGTGTCCAAAGATTTGATGTGATGGAGAGAGAGTAAAAAAACTTGCAATCTAAACAAGGCCTGAATAGAAAGCCCATTGCATTATCTCCTGGGGAGAATACCATTACACCATCTTTAGATTCCCACTCATCCTTCACTTGATCTATTGATCCCTCATCGTACCTATATGATATGCAATGCGATGCAATGCAAAGACGTAATTAATCGGTTGCAATCGTGACTCATAAAAATACGATTTACGCCTCTCAAGTTAATGAGCTAGTTCCAACGACAACCGTACTTAGACTATATATCCATGTTATTGAATAAGACGTTATTTCACAACAAATGTTTTAGTTATACAAACCCAAGTTGTTTCTTTATTCTATTCTATCGATTTAATCTTTATTCAAAATAGGGCATCATTACCTATCTAGCAAACTAATTATTCCGGAGCTACAAAAATTACAGTGAGTAGCTAATAATATTAGGAATTTACTGTAAAATTTTCAGAGTCAACACTATCACCGATTTATCATAGAAATTCCCATAAGTTTATGTCTTTACGATAGTAAGTTTCTCAAATTAATTATATAGCTTCCAAGAATATTATCAAACTATGTGAACAAAATATACTAGTAGATAGATTATAATTTTAGAAACTTAACAAAATTGGTTTCATCATTTTTGGACAACTACATAAATTTATATTGATTTTATAAGTTTATATCTGAAACTAAATTAGCTAATTATTTTAGAAAACAAAAGGGCCAGCGGCCACCAAATCGGCCTAGCGGCAAGGCAGCCCAGACAGGGCTCAGCGTGCGCGCGGCGTGAGCGGCCTAGGCGCGGGCGGCACCAAGTCGGCCCAGACAGACCGCGGCCCATGTGGGTAGGCGACGCAGACGGCCCAGGCGATAGGCAGGCCGCAACCCAGCAAGCCAGCCTAGAAAGGGCGCGTGGCGTGCATTTTTGCAGAAAGGACACCACGCTTTTCTCTATTCAACCCGAGGTCTAGAGCACTATTTAAATGAGTCACGCATTTTACACCTAGCCCCTCGAACATTCTTGTATTTACATTTCTATGTCCTCACCTCCTCCAGAGCAAAGTACGTGGTGGGGGAGCCATCCGCCAGCCAAGGGGTAGCTCTTCGGTGGTGGTGCAGTCGCGGGGCGACGTGGGGAGCTGCGCAGACACGATAGGAACCAGGCCTAGCCATAGCAAGACCTAGGTCGACCCCTGGCAACATGCCCGTGTGAGCTGCAGTGATGGGCACGTCGGCAGCAGCGGCATCGGCCAGGCGGGGATGACGGGACGGCACGGGGAAACAGTGTTGTGGAGCCATAGGTCTAGCGTGAACCGGGGCGGGGCACGGCATGGTGGAAGGCACAACGATGATGGCCCGGTGATGGCGCTCCAGGGGCTCAGTGGCGCGGCTGGCTCTAGGATAGCGTCGTGGTGCGAACTGCAGCAACGACTAGACGAGGGGCGACTGTTTTGACGGGGAGTGCTTGGCATAGGGGTGGAGCGTCGTGGAGTAGCCAGCCTGGCATGGGGTGGTGCATGGCCATGATCAGGCATGGGTGCGCTATGGGGCTGCAGTCCAGAGCGAGACTAAGGATGCACGCGCGTAGTGGGCGAGCGACGATGGCGTAGTCAGGGTGGGTGCTCGTGTGAGGCAGCAGGGAGCAGGGAGCACTAGTGGCGTGCAGCAGCAGCGTAGGACCAACGAAGCTTCGCGCATGCTCATATGGGGGAAAAGAAGGAGAGACGATGGGCAGAGTTGTGCGTGGCTCAAGGCAAGTGGCCATGACTATGAAGTCATACCGGCACGGACGGCGGTAGACGCGGCATGGCGACCACGGTGTGCAGCGGCGCTACAGCGGCCACGGCGAGGCACTACGGCTGCTACGGGGCGCAAGAGAGGAACCGATGGAGGCAAGCAGTGAGGGAGGGAAAGCAAGGAGCAGCTTGATAGTCTTCCTATAGGGCCTTCCCAAGCAAGGCCGTGAGAAAGAAAATGCATGTGGCCTACTGTGCTCGTCAAGAAGAGACACGTAGAGGCAGGCAATCAGAGAAATAGAGACAAGCAAGGCAGGCAACAGAGGCATTCATGGTGCCATAGAGATGATGCGATGAAGCGAGCAATGACCACGAGTATGTGGCCCGGTTGGTGAACAAAAAAAAGTCTTGGCACGAAACATTAAATCATAGTAGCGTGTCCGAGCAGGGTCGTCGACGTCAGCTAGCGGCAGAGTAGGGCAAGGAGACATTCTGTCCTCGCTGTGAATCAGTCCGCTTGCTAGTTAATAATTAAACCACGACAGACAGCTGAACACATGGGCGTCGTGTGGCTCTGCTGGCTGCGACAGGATAGGTAAAACGAGCGGCTACGAACACGCAACAGCATTTTTTTTTCAAAACCCAAGTCACGCTTTCATCTACTTGACTTGTACCTTAATTTTTATTAAAACCCCAAACACACATTCTATATTATTGTTGCTTTATAAAAATCACTTTTCAAATTGACTATTATTTGTCGACACAAACTACGAACGGGTTTTCCATTTTCCAAGCCAACTATATATATATATTCAAACACGGCTAAAGCACTAAGATTTATTTATAAAATTTGTTTTTCATGCTTAATCAAATAAATAAGCCATTTGTCCTTTTATTTGCTATCAGACATTTTTAAGCACTAGTCCATACATCATACTAACTCGTAGAAACAAAACATCTAGGAACTAATTAACCCGTTGTTCAATATAATTCACCAAAATTGACACTTTTAAATATAAGTTAAATTTTAAAATATGAGAAAATCATTTTGGTAAATTCTCTTAGGCCTAAATCTCGGTGCTAAACGAGATCATAACACCAGGGGTGTTACAACCAACCCCCCTAAAAAGAATCTCATCCCGAGATTCAAAGCAAGAATTAGAAGAGGGGAAAATCTTGATTACATCTCGTAGATCTGAAGTTACATGAAAGATTACACGACTTTGAATACTAAACAACATGAGGAATAGGGATACATGGTTAAGAGCAACATAATACAACCAAGACTTAATCCAAAAGTTGAGATAGACGAGGACAATGGAGAAACAACAAGATAATGATTATCCAAAACATGGCGTATGACCAACAGATCGAGAAACAGGAGACAAAGAAATCAAACATCATGAACCCTAAGACCGAACTAACCACGATAGACTTGAACTTCTTTGAAACCAGATCTATTCTTCTCAGATTATACCATCACCTCAGACTGATGAACCTAGCTCCACAATAACGACTAGATCTCATAGCTCTGCTTTAGGTTCGAGGGGATGGGGATGAAGAAGAAGAGCAAGGACCAAGGGCATCTTATAGTGGCAAATAGAGATGGGACACAGCGCACCGGGAGTGGAGACGGTGTGGATGGGATACATAGATGGTTCATGCTGTGGGGATAAGCACGACCATGGTGCGCTCCCTGTGCAAGCGAGCAGAGGATAAGGGAAAGGAGAGGAGAGGGGGTCCGCTCGATGAGGCAGGCATGCAGGCAGCCATGTCCCTAAGAGAAGAAAAAGGAGAGGGAAGGGGGGTCCGATACGGGGGACGAGGCGTGAAGGCCAAGAGCTGACCGGATGCTAGGAAAAGGAGAAACGCACAGTGCACGAAGACAGCGAGTGTGGCATGATGCCGCGGTCATGTGAGAACTGGGGTGCTAATGGACCCAACACAGACGGTGTTCATAGGGCATGTAGCAAAATAACCCGGCATGCGTAATGCGGTCAAACTAAGCACAGGGCTCGGGACATGATGTCCACGCCGGCTTTTACAATTACTCTCAACTATCCACAACTAACTTTTCTTACTACTCTTCTTTTTCTTTCCCTTCCTTGACCACATTCGTCTTTCATGTAAACTAAGAACATGTCATATGTTCTTCCTCCAAAACCACCTCCTCTTGTTTACTTTGAGAGAACACTATGTCATCAACCTGTTGTGGATTTCCCGTTTGAACACCCGAATATTTTTAAGAAGAATATTTGTAGCAAAAGTGGTACGGTGGTGTAACTTGGTAAAGGTACTTGGTCAACAACCTCCATACCAGCGCGTGCCGAGTAGCATCACCATGTGGCATCTATTCCACAGGGAGCCCTTGGTTTTGTCATGGCACCATAAGCAATTAACCAGACAACTACTACCAACTTACACGCCATGAAGGTGATGGGGTCATATACCACAGAGTAAGAGGAGTATTGCAAGGGAAGATTCTAACAATAAGGATTTCCTTCACAACAAGGGACAAGGAATTCAAATCCAATGACGGATTTGATTTAAAGAGATTCAAGTGTTCTGCTGGGACATCCACAATTAGTCGATACAGTGTCCTATGTTATCCAATCATGGCTGGTCTGCCGGTATCTGAATGGTAACTTCTCTTGTAACCCGCTTAATATCACCTTTGAAAACTCTAAGCATATCTCACGAAACTTAAGGGTAGATGGACGCAATCAACACAGCAAAATAAACAAAATGCACATTCCACGGTCTTATACGGGTACATCATATAGGTATCTAGTCTCCCATTCTCGACACATCATTCACTATGGTCAGGCTACCTCAACAACTACGGATGAAAACAACGGCAAGAGTACAATACTAGATGACAGCGATGAAAAGCACTACTACTATGGGTACAGCATCCCAAGGCAACTAATCTACTCTAGACCATGCATCTTCATTCCTAGGCTCGGCGAATTCTTTTGCCACCCTAGCTATGGATCTGCCTCCTCTCTAGGTAAAGGCTAAGTGAGAGGAATCAAGGGTTCTACTTCTAATACTTCCGAGGGTGGGGGTGCTGGTGGCACTACAACACTGGTTCTCCTTCTTTCAGGTGGGTGGATAGGGATTCCCTCCACGATCAAGGGATCCTACCATTCAGCAACCAGCGTCCTCCGCTTGGCCCTAGTGATAATATAGGCCTCACTCAGCTAATGGACTTGCCGATCTTCAGCCTTCTTTATGGGTTCTGATATGGTAGTCTCGCTACTCTTAGCGGCTGCCACACTGGCATGTGCTTTAGCAAGTTGCACCTGGAGCATCTTAGACAAAATCTCGGCTTCCTCGGCTTGATGGAGGCACTTCCTCAACTCCGAGGCTTGCCGATCATATTACTCATCTAGAGCAAGTAGGTACATGGTCAAGTGCACCATGGTTGGATTGTCTTCTTGCGCATCTCGCCCTTGCAAAGCCTCTATGCGAGCTTTCCATGCCCGCTAATTCTTGTCTAAAGGTGGAAAGAACCTCATGGGAGTACGGGCAATGGGCTCTTCATAGATCTGGCAAAGGTACCATAAGACTTTATGAGCCACCACCTGGTAGGTGTCGATGAAGCGAAACCCGGTTGCGGTCACATTCTAGGCTTTAGTGAGGTTAGGGAACTCTTCACTCTTCCCAATATAGACAGTAACCTCACACCGCTCGATGCCATGCTTCTCATACTCATGGCCCTCATACTCGGGATGATCTTTGACTCTAAGTTTTTATAGGGTGGCATGTAGGATTCTAGAAAAACCCTCAACGTTCAGGCAGTAACTACTAACCTAGGCTCCTTCCATTCCTAGCGATGGTTGCAAGGAAGGCTGAGCAAAAAGCTTGCTCAAAAGAAAAGCTAAATGAGCTAAAGTGCACTGAGTGGTGGTACTAATGGCTAAGCCAGGCTCTGCTTATAAAGGCAGAGTGCTCAGTGGTCCTAGCGCGGTTCACCAGGGTTCCTACGCGAGATTACTATGAATGAATCAACCAAAATTCTACATGTTCGAGGCGAGCTATGTCCAAGGCCATTACTAACTAGTACAACTGTAGAGCAAGGGTCCGACAAGAGTGCAGAAAAGAGTATGGGGAGACATGGGTCATGATAGGCGTGAACCACGGGCGAACACGGAGCACGAAGCCATAGTGCAAAAATAACTCCAAAATAGGAACAAGTCAGTCGTGCACAATACAACATGCGTGATACCTATGGATGGCATATCTATAAATAATATGGGCACTACAATGCACAAATAAGATATGCATGAATGCATGTTCTATATGTCATTCCACTATTGCCAACATATAGAGCAACCGTTCTCAGATTTTTGGCACATCATTCTCCCTGTACTAGTCGATACTATCAAACTATGCTCGAGTCAGTGCACCTGTAGAAAACTTGATTAAGCCTACCTAAGTCAGCAGAGTGTCATCTATCCTAGATACATAACCATAGTAATAGGGCTACTTACACCAAAATTTGGGAGAAGAACGCGAGAACTCAATGGCTTCCAAGATCATGCCAATTAAGGAATCGATTGCATAAGGATCGATATCAGCTGATTCAGATATAATTCTGGGATCGGCTCTCTTTGAATGACGTCAGTAGATAACGATGATGAGCTGCAATTAGCGTCGGGAAACTACATATCGGACTCTTCAAAAGGGGAAAGATTAGGGTCCAAGTTATCTTAAGATAGGAATGTTTTCTTTTACACCGAAGATTGTAATGAGTCATACTCGAGTAGGATTCATATGTAGGTTCCGGGTATAAATATTGGACCCCGGCTATTGTAAAACACACAAACAATCAAATACAAGTTACTTACTTTTTTTACTCTAGCCACCCTTAGTAGTAGGAGTAGAGTAGATCTCGGCGAGTTCTTCAGTGAGCAGGGCTGGATTGATCTGGCCGACCTTCGGCTTGTTTGTAAGTATCGTAATGGCTTATATTTCCATTCGTACGGCTGCATCGATCTGGTTGACCTCCACTGCGACTCTGGTATAAGCTAGTTATCGACTCTTGTCTAGTTCAAGTATGGCTGCATCGATCCGGTTGACCTCCACTGCTCGAACTAGATTAAGGTCAAGTTATCGGCTCTATCTAAGGGTGGCGTCCTTCGGATAGATTCATTAAGTTACCGATATTGCTTATTATTTTCATTATTTATTTAATTATAGCAATATCACTTTGCCCGATTAATTTTGATCTAGATCGGCCTTATATCCTGTTTAACCCATCATTTATTAATTTAAACTGATCTAATCTGCACCTTAAATGATAAGTTATGTTTTATCGACTATTTTATGTCAATCTTGATCGTGCATAGTGTGCGGTTAAGGCATGCCTAGTCTTGAATAGATCTATCGGCTAACGAAAACCGTTCCATGGCCTGTTATCACGGCCTGTGTAATTTTACCTCACACCCCACTACTAGCACCGTAGAGTGATCGTTATTTGGTAGATCTGTTCCTGATAGGGCATGACCTTAACTGTGCGCTATGCCTAAATCGGCTATTTTAGCTGATATCAAGTGTTTTCACATATACAGTTCACGCCATGAGACCGTTGAAGTAAGGGTAGGTTAAAGGATATGTTAGCCCCATGATCTTATTATTGTATTACGGTCTGCATGATTCTACCTCATGCCCCACTGATATAAGTAATAAGTTAGGGTCGTTGAATTTATTATTGTTTCTATGGTCTGCATGATTCTACCTCATGCCCCACTGGTCATAGCGATAGATGAGATCTAATATATTAATTAAATTTATCTCTATTAAATGGTTAAATGATGATGAGTTATTTCTTTTATATAAAAAGCGATTTGGTTACTTACAGTCATTGGTTTAGCATAAACTGAGTAGTGTTGATATCCTATTGCCATTGACTAATATTTGTCTAAATAACGATATTCATCCTGAATGATAACCGATTTTTCTTCCATAATTCCATGAGCTTTAACTAATTTATTCTTATGAGTATGCCAGAATCGGCTATTTAGTCGATCTCCTTCCACATCGGCTCTCAGAGCCACATATTCGGAACTATCTGGGCACAGACCGACATGTTCCACCTTAAATTACTGATAAACTTTCTTTCTTCTCAATTTTAGGGTCAAATTGACTAGAACATCTCAGGAGGAGTACGCATGATTGATCATCCCTACATGGAAGTCAGGCGGATCTCCAGCTCCATCGAGCAGACCCTTCCGGCTTGCTCGTGTGCCCAGCACGGGATGAATTTCTATGTCGACACACATTCTAGCATGCCTGGTGGGACACCATAATCGTCATGGTGGCTCACAACAACAACGACATCCTTATGGTACCATATGAAGGCCTACCTGATGGAGATAAAGATGTCGTCAGCAAAGCTATAGAAGAATTTTAGAACAAGTGTTTGTTATCCTACACCAAAACACATGACAATATGATTGTTCAGAAATATCCACTATCAAGAGTTCTATTGCATGGGTAGACAGATGCAGATGAAGCAGAAGATAAGCGTTTCTTCATGGAAGCTGTAAACAAATTTGTTCATGATGTCATATCGAACCATAATAAAATTTTCTTGAACGCATTCCATGACACCATGAAGGAGGTGTTTCATGGGTTTCTAGTTGATCATGTTGGGCTGGCTTATTACAACATTCCACATCCGTTGACTCAGGGAACTAATCAAACCGGTACCAGTTATCAAGAGGAAGCACCAGCTAATAATGATGATGTCCAGGCAGTTCAGAGTTCATCAGAGTAAGCTTAAGGTGCTACTATGAATCAGATATAGTATAATCCTAGATCATTAGTGCAGCATGTGCAACCGCCGGTAGGACAAGGTCAAAACCAGATGATTAATTTTGGCACATCAGGCCACATACCGTCGTCGGCTCAAAAAATAGCACCATCAATTCAAAGGATCCATAGAGATATAATCCTAATGTCTATAACCAGAGACTTCAAGCAGCAAACCAGCAGATGACCTAGTAGATAGAGATTCCATAAGGGTATCATTATAGCATAGATTACAATACCCTTCACATGATTCCAAATCCATGGTACCAAGGTACCCGGAATTTTAATCCACAAATGGGTCAGCAGGTGTAGAGAAATCCAAATTCAAATGCTGATGTGTTGTTGCTGAGATTGACCGAGATGATGAAAAATCAGTTTAGTCTGAAGCCAAAAGGGCTGACCTTCTCGTACAAATGCCCATATCCAGAATGGTATGATTTGGTTGCTCTTCCTACAAATTACAGGCTCCTATAGTTTGCTAAGTTCACTGGCCAAGACAGCACAAGCACAATAGAACATGTCAGTCGGTATCTTGCATAGTTGGGCGAAGCATCCGTTGAAGAGGCCCATCGAGTTTGTTTCTTCTCCTTATCACTGTTAGGGCTAACCTTTACTTGGTTTTCCTCACTGCCAGTCAACTCCATTGCCAATTAGGCTGACCTAAAGAAGAAATTTCATACATATTTCTATACTAGGACTGGAGAAAAGAAGATTACCGATTTGACAACTATGAGGCAGAAAACTTACAAATGGGGCACTGAGTTTCTTCAGAGATTCCAAGAGACTAGAAATTTTTGCTTCTCGTTAAACTTGGTTGATGATCAGCTAGCTGCTTTGGCCATTCAAGGAATATTGCTAACGTGGAAAGAAAAGCTACTGGAACAAGAGTTTGATAACTTGGGTCAATTAACTCAACAAGTGGCAGCGCTCAATAGCCAATTCCAAAGTATGCGCAGAGATACCTGATTCCAGAAAAGTTCTGCAATGGCCGAAACTTATAATCCATATTCAGTCAGTGATAGCTATGAAGACGATGAAGAAGAGATTGCCATGGCTGAATAGAATTGAGGTAAATAGACGGTAATGGTGCCAAATTCTTGGGGAAGAGGAGTCAAAGAGAAATATGACTTTGACGTCACAAAATCAAACAAGCTCTTCGATTTCTTACTTGAGAAGGGGCAGATCAAGTTGCCCGACAATCATGTTATGTTGCCCCCTAATCAGTTGAAGAATAAGAAGTTTTGTAAGTTTCATAATGCTACATCTCATTCTACTAATGAATGTAGAGTTTTTTGGCAGCATACACAGAGGGCTATTCAGCATGGAAGGCTCAAATTTGATACATCTCGGAAGAAGAAAGTTGATGATAATCCTTTCCTAGAAGATCAAAACATGGTCAATGCTAGGCTGCTCAAAGAAAAGACTAAGGTCTTGACATCAACCAAATCAAGAGAAAGTGGAATAGTCGATCCCAAGATGCAAATATCGGCTGATGAGTATAGAGAAATTAAAAAACGTCGTGACAAGCAAAAGAGCCGATATGAGTAGGGAGAAAAGTCAAAAGATGGAGCGACAAAGCTGTGGTTTACGTCTCGAATTCTGTTGAATAAATGGCAGCGGCAAAAGGAAAAGGATTATCAGCATTGGTTAGAGGAGCAAGATTACCAGCGTCAACAGGAAAAAGAGCGGTATGAAAGAAAGCAAGCTAAATCACATTGGAATTGTCCATTCTTCAGACATTGCTAGAACGAAGGTTTGAAATTGCCTACCAGAAATAACTGTCTAGAGTACAGCGAATAATATTGGGAGTTTAGGCAATCTCTAGCCAACCGTCAGTCTATCCTTGCTCAAGATCTGTATCATCATAATAACATGGATCAACACTTAAAAAATAAAAGTGTTCATGATCAGCTTGGAAAACAAGTTGTTGACCAAGACTAGGCTGATTATGAAGAAGAAAGCAACGAGAGAGAATATGTTTGGCAGAAAGGCCAATAGTGTCCAAGAGGTCTGATAAGAAGTCATAAATGAAGAGTGCAATGCCTAAGGAACAGAGAATTGGAACAGGTTCAAGCATCTGGTAAACCACAAGTATGGCGTGCTAAGCAAACAGCCGATAGAAGGCAACCATCGGCTAATATTCAAATGGCTTTTTTGTTGCCATCAGAGTTTAGAGCTCCAGCAGATCAAGAAGTTTACTTAGATTTTGATGAATCAGAGTATGAGAAGATAGTTGCTAAGTTAACAGTTATACAATAGGCAATATTTGATAAACCAGTCAAGCATCGGCACTTAAAGGCTTTATATGTAAAGGGTTTTGTTAATGGGAAGCCGATGAACAAGATATTGGTGGATGGAGGTGCTTCTGTCAATCTTATGTCTTACACCACTTTTCGTAAACTTGACAAGGGACTAGGAGATCTGATTGAGACCAACATGATGCTTAAGAACTTTGGGGGTAATGCGTCTAAGACCCAGGGGGCAATGAACGTTGAACAGACAATCAGGAGTAAGTCTCTGCTCACCACGTTCTTCATCATCGATGGAAAAGGGTCATACAGTTTACTCCTTGGTCGCGATTGGATTCATGCAAACTATTGTGTGCCATCAACCATGCATCAGTGTTTGATTCAATGGCATGGAGATTATGTTGAGCTGGTTTGCGTTGATGAATCTGTGAGTGTCGCAACAGTTGATCCAGTCTTTTGGGAACTAGGAGACTTCGAATGCTTTTCTGGCAAGATATGGGAAGGAGACTTCATTAAGATCAGCAATGAAGGTCAATAGCCGGTCCAAGCCATTGGCTCTGAGAGTTTGTTTTAGTGGATAGTCGTAGCTTTGCGTCGGCCATTAGATTAAGGAAGAATAAGCATTGGTCCTAGAGATAGGCTTAGGCCGACATATGTGAGCGCTAAGTCAAATTGTAAGTGCAATTTAGAGTTGACAAATCTATTAAAGGAAGTTTTGTTTCACTTAATAAGATGCTTGGCCTGGATTGATCGAATGTTTAACCTTTGGTCTAAAAAGTTCTGGTGCAACCTATGAATAGCGATCGATGAAAAATATTTAAAGGGATATTATCCTAGTGTTTGATCAACACTTAATAGCCGATTCATTCAGTCATCGGCTCTAATAGCCAGTACCAGAAAGGTATCGCCTTTAGTTCAAAATAAACTTGAAGATGTAAGAGCCAATACGATATGTATCGCCTATAGAGCAAAAGCAAAAACAAAGACAATCATCACATATGCAAGGACATCGCACTAAGACATAGTCATGAAAGAGCAAGAGATTTTGTTCATTAGTTCACCCTAAGTACAAACTAATCAAAGATCTTGTTCACCACATCCTGAGCAGATGTGATGTCCACAATGGCCTCAACTGCGTCGACGAATTCTTCAATTAGATCTTCATGCTCCTTGGGGCCTTTGCCCATCGGGAAGCCAGTCTCCATGGCATGGAGTTCGTACCCGGTTTGGAATTGCACCGTGGCCAGTGCCATCGATGCACCATGATGGACACCATGGAGAGCGATCTCCTAGACACGGGTCGGGATGTCATGGAGACGAGCGTTGATGAGGGGGCCCCGAGCATTGACGGTGTCCACGGTTGCATTTGCCGCCAGTTGAAGGGACTCCAACTGCACCATCAGGGCTGGCGATCACAAAAACAGGAGAGTTATCAATATAAAGGATAATGGAAGTCAGAATAAAAGCATTCCTGGAATTCATCTTACCTACCACCATGGCGTTAGATTTGGCCAGCCACACCTGAACGACACTGGCCTCTTCTTCGGCAGCATGAAGGGCAGCTTGGGAGACCCCGAGATAGACCTCAAGCTAGCCGTTCTCCCAAGTCACCTCGGAATAACAGTCTTGGGCCATCCTCCACTCTTGGAGGAAACTGCTGGGCATCGTCGCTGTTGTAGGAGTCAAAAGACTCCGATGACGAAGCCGGCACAGAAGACACAGCATCAGAGGGCTCACCGGCCCTAGGAAGAGGATAAAGACTATCGTTCAAAATGAATCTATAGACAAATTAGAATTGTTCATCATCACAAATAGAAGATGTCGGTGTCACCTAATGCATCGAAGGCGTTGGCTCACTAGCATGTTTTCCTCTAGAATCACCTTCGCTACACACTTGCCTTGGCTATCCTCGGCGGCCATTGGATCTACAAGAAGGGGAAAAGGATGCTACAGAGTTTGCGAGGGTAGAGAAGTGCAAAGGAACAGGAGCGGTTGCAAGCATAGATGGGTTCGAGGCCGGAGCCCTCACCTAGTATTTGAAGCCACAGGAGCAAAAAGGTGGATGCCTCAGGACGTGCAAAAGTCAACCGTAATTAATAGAAGGCGAAGTGCCACCTCACTATTACCAAAGGGAATACGGCGCCGGGTGACTAAGGACAGAAGATCGAGAGATTCTCTTAATAGTAAGGGTCGTGTTTTCAGACTTAATTAGATTAAGGTTGGAAGTCTAGAATCGGCTATTTTCAAATCGGCTCTTTAGCCAAAAGCAAGAAGTACAATAAGGCAATGGAAAGTGTGGTTGTCATTGATTCTACATAAGGCATATGTTGCTACACGAATTACAAGTCTAGAACATGTTGTATTGCTTTCAATACTTCTAGCCGGATAGCATCAACTTCTGTGATCTATTGTTTATCTTCTTCGGCTGATCCAGGAATGTTCATGAGGCTACTCTAGATGGCCCTGCCTTCTCTGACTTTTATCAACAGTTCCTGTTTCTTTTGTTTGATGGCATCGGGTATTTAAGCTAGGGTGGACTTATGATGATCAATGGCAGCCTTCATGTTTTCTAGCTCTCTCTCTCAAGTTCTGCATGCTTGACTTCTAGTTGAGACAACTCTAGGTTGATCCTGAGGGAGGAATTCTTCAAATGATCAATTAGCTATGTCAACTCTTTGGCCTCTTGCCTATTGGAGTTCCCTTCGGCCAATAAAGTTTCACGATCGGATAGATTCCTTTGAGCTTGTTTCATCTTCAAGACCTAATCTTCAAAAATAGATAAAGGAGACAAGACTCTAAAAAGAGCTGGGGATGGATTACCCTTAATGACCAGGAAAACTCTATGCATTGAATCAGTGTCTGACTATATTCTTCTCAAACATTGGCAAAACATCTCTTAGCTGATTTTTGGTCTCTTCTAACAAAGCTTCCTTCGAGGTGGTGGCTGACGATCTAATTTCATCCTCATCAAGTTACTCCCCAAGATCAAAAGGGTAGCTCAGGGCTCAAGGATTGAGTGCCTATGTATAAGAAAATCTTGATTAGGATATTTGAATCAGTTTATAGCAAAATCGATGATGAAAAAGATATAGTACCTTCTCTGTAGTAGCCTCCATCTAGAGAGGAGGAACAACCAATGATGCGCCAGTAACATCTGGTTGAATTGGCTCTGAGCTTTTAGCGTTGGTATCTGCAATATCAAGGAAAATTTTTAGTTCATGATTATTGCAGAAGGATAAAAGGAACATAAAACTTCCTTACCACCAGTTGTGTGCCGAACTGGGGAATCGACAGTTTGAGTGTCTACGGCAATAGGATCGCCCTCAATGCCGACAAGATCATTAAGTGAATTGTCAGGCTCCTGTTCTCACATAGGTGTTTCCTCAGGAAGTATCTGGCATGGTAAGAAGTCAGGTGAAGGATAAAAAACTAAATAAATCAAGAAGTTAAAGAAAATACTCCAATGAGCATCAAGGATAAAACTCACATTTTCTGCTATTGTGGAAGCATCGATTATTTCAACTGAAATTGGCTCCTTTTGAAGATCAGCCGATGAGGGTTCAGTTGGTGCTGAATCAAACGCCTGAGATAGCAGCTCCGCACCCACAACAGATTGGGACGTAATGCTCGATAACTGTGAAGGAACGGGATTAGAAGTTGAATATCCATTCAAAAAGAATATGGATTGTTTACCTGAGTAGCTGATGGTCTCGTCCTATGGAGTCTTTTTCTAGTAACAGCCTTCTGGGTCGTCCCTTAGACCGCCTTGCATTTTGAAGATTGATAAGTCACAATCATAGGAGCAACATGAGTTTTCATCAATTTCTTCAATAAAGGTGCGACCGATCCTATTCTCGAGACTAGGCATGGTGGCTGATAACCTATAGAGTGCCCCTTCCAATCCAAGCCTGGAGAATTGAATTCAACATTCTGAAAAGATCGACTAGAAAAGTTGGCAAGAAAATTCATCAAATAATTTCCTGAGAAAGTGATGGTATGTTACCTCTCTATCAGAAGCAAATTCCCCATCTAGAGCTATGCACAAAGGATGGACCAATCCACAAAAAAGATGGGAGTGTCATTCTTGCCACCAGGATCAAAGAGAGTAGAAGAGAGGCTGACTCTAATCTAGTCATGCATGCAAAGGGAAGGAAGATGCCGACAGAATATCGTCGGCAGTCCTCCGAGGGGTATCCCATGAAGGTAGATTGATTGGTAGAGGAGCATGAGATCAAGAACAAGAAGGCAACAGAGACACACGAGTTATATAGGTTCAGGCCGTCGGTATGACGTAATACCCTAATCCTGTGGTCTGTTGATTTGTATTAGCTATCGCTTGATATTGCATGTCTGCATATGTATGTATGTTGATATAACATGTCCACTAGGGGACCCCTACCTCTCCTTATATAGTCTAGAGGGGTAGGATTACAAGAAAAGTATCCTATTTGGTACTATACAATAGCTTGCGATGCACGCCGAGCAGCGCCGTGCACGCCTTGATCTTGTGGGCTGGGCCACCTTTGATGGTGTGGCCTATGTCTTATCTTGTGGATACCGGGGGCCATACCCCCACATTTGTCCCCAAGCCTAACAGTAGGTGACGTAGTCATGTGGTGCCAGGGTTAGAAAGTAGAAGACCAGCCGAGCAGGCAGCCAGTCCCCGGGCATAGCCTCAAGATGAGAACAAGCACATTCACCGCACAATGAAGTGTGCCCACTTAGTCCTTGAGCTAGCTGGAAGATGAAGAATGAATCTTGTAGTAGGGTCAAAGAAAAAGAAGTCTAAAAGCTTTGCCGACATCATCCGACATGCGCGCATCAAGACCCCAGACGTGCTGCCCAAGATCAACACCTTGATCTGAACAGCATGGAGCAGCTTGATAGCACACCAATGAGACGTAAAAAGATCCGAGCAGCGAGGAATCCCCAGCGTTGCTGGTGATGACTAAGCATCGAGGAGCGAGGAGTCCCTGGCATTACTGGCGATGACCGAGCACCAAGGAGCGAGGAGTCCCCAACATCGCTGGCGATGTCCGAGCACCGAGGAGCGAGGAGTCCCCGACATCGCTGATGATGACCGAGCACCAAGGAGCGAGGAGTCCCTGGTATCACTGGCAATGACCAAGCACCAAGGAGTCCTCAGCGTAGGTGGTGATGTCCAAGCACCGAGGAGTCCTCGGCAAAGCTGGCAATGTTCAAGCACCGAGGAGTCCTCAACAAAGCGAGCGAGGTCTAAGCACCGAGGAGCGAGGGGTCCCCAGCGTCGTTGGTGATGATCGAGCACCGAGGAGTCCCCTACATAGGCGGCGATGTTCGAGCACCGAGGAGTCCTAGGTGAAGCTGGCGATGTCCGAGCACCGAGGAGTCCGTAGTGAAGCTAGCGATGTCCGAGCACCGAGGAGTGTGGAGTCCCTGACATCGCTAGCGATGATCGAGCACCGAGGAGCGAGGAGTCCCCAGCATCGCTGGCGATGATCGAGCACCAAGGAGCAAGGAGTCCCCAGCGTCGCTGGCGATGACCGAGCACCGAGGAGCGAGGAGTCCCCGGCGTCATTGGCGATGTCCGAGCACCGAGGAAGGAGGAGTCCCTTGCATCGCTGGCGATGTCCGAGCACCAAGGAGCGAGGAGTCCCCGGCATCGCTGGTGATGACTGAGCATTGAGGAGCAAGGAGTCCTCGGCATCATTGGCGATGACCGAGCATTGAGGAGTCCCTGGCATAGGCGGCGATGTCCGAGCACCGAGGAGTCCCTAGTGAAGCTGGCAATGTCCGAGCACCGAGGAGTCCCTGGCGAAGCTGGCAAGGTCCGAGCACTAAGGAGTGAGGAGTCCCCAGCATCGCTAGCGATGATCGAGCATCAAGGAGTCCTGGGCGTAGGCAACGATGTTCAAGCACCGAGGAGTCCTAGGCAAAGCTGGCAATGTCCAAGCACCGAGGAGTCCTTGGTGAAGCTGGTGAGGTCCGAGCACCGAGGAGTCCCCCACGAAGCTAGCGAGGTCCGAGCACCAAGGAGTCCCCGGCATAGCTGGCGAGGTCCGAGCACTGAGGAGCGAGGAGTCCTCGACATCGCTAGCGATGACTGAGCACTGAGGAGCGAGGAGTCCCCGGCATTGCTAGCGATGTCCGAGCACCGAGGAGACCCCAGTGTAGTTGGCGATGTCCAAGCACCGAGGAGTCCTCGACATAGCTGGCGACGTCCGTGTGGTGAAGTGTGCCCACTTAGTCCTCGAGCATGAAGAAACCAAGCGCCAAGGAGTCCCTGGCGTAGCTAGCGATGAAGCACGAGCAACGAACAGTCTGGTCAACTGGTCGGCGGTGAAGTGAACATTGACTAGAAATGACCGGCGGATAGTCCAATCAACTGGTCGGCGATAAAGTCGATGATCCGAGCGGTCCGACTAGTTGATCGGTGGTGAAGTCCGAGCACTAGGTGATCCGATCACCTGGACAATAATCCTGTAATACAAACATGTAGAACAGGTAGTACATGATGTAAAAATATATGAACTCTAGAGAAAAAATAGTGTATGTAGCTTGGCGATCAGTTGGAGCGAAGATGTATTTAATATAAACCGCCCAAACATTAGTGTGTAGGTGAGTCTCCAGGCCTAGCTAGCCTTTTAACCATAACGCGAAGCATGGAGCCCATGGACATGTAGGAGGAACAAGTGTCGCTAAGGAGCCACTGTCGACCATCCATAACGCAGAGGGTAGACGCTCATGCACATGTAGGGAGGAGCCAGAGACAGGGCCATCTCTAGAGGCATCCGAGCATCAACAGGACTTTTCGAGGGTTCAGAAAATTGTTTGGAGAGCAAACATGGAGAAAACAGTTTGAAGAAACATCATGGCAATTAACGAAGATTGGAGAATATTTAGAAAAATATTAAAGCATGACTTAGCTTTAGACAGAAAGTCTGGTCGGTGGCATATGGCGCTATCTGGTCGGCGAGAGGATGTACATCTTCATTGATGAATTTGCCCCTTAGGGCATCTTGGAAGGTGGCGACAACGTTGGTGAACCCGAAAGGTAGGGTCATAACCCCTAGAATTTTCTGAGCAGCCTCCGATAGATCTAGATCGGAGGGTGGTCGGTGCTGAATCAAAGTGTCCAGGGCTGATTCGATGATGGAGAGGTAATCGGCGAGCTTCAGACCGACCCGATTAGATCATCATTATTGACCTGCCTCCTCTGGTAGTGAAGAAGCGGGTGGCAGATCATTGATGAAGGTGACCTCAGAAGTGGTTCCAAGATCGGATCTGCAGTTGCAGGCATGGGGGTGGTCAGTGCAGAAACGATTTGCACCAGCTCGAGGAGCTCTCTGACTCTGTCAGCGTTGATGACCAACGAGATGGATCTAATCGTGAAGATCTGGCTAGGCTATGGAAGAGACGAAGCGCCTACGGAAAAAGCCATATTGTTCGACAAGAAAACAGCATGCACAACCCCTACCTAGCGCGCCAATTGTCAACAGAATATCACCGGCAGTCCTCCGAGGGGTATCCCATTAAGGTAGATTGATCGGCAGAGGAGCATGAGATCAAGAACAAGAAGGCAACAGAGCCACATGAGTTAGATAGGTTTAGGCCGTCAGTATGACGTAATACCCTACTCTTGTGGTCTATTGGTTTGTATTAGCTATCGCTTGATATTGTGTGTCTGCATATGTATGTATCTTGATGTAGCATGTCTGCTAGGGGACCCCTACCTCTCCTTATATAGTTTGGAGGGGTAGGGTTATAAGGAAAGTATCCTATTTAGTACTATACAATAGCTTATGGTGCACACCGAGCAGCGCCGTGCACGCCTTGATCTTGTGGGCTGGGCCACCTCTGATGGTGCGGCCCATGTCTTGTCTTGTGGATACCGGGGGCCATACCCCCACAGAAGATCTGATCCCAATTGAAAGACTCTGGAGGCATCCATCACCTTATTGATATCTTCTCTTGGCTTTAGTGTGTTTTTAAAGAACAATTGAGGGGGGAGTTGACCAAAACCAAACTGGTGGGCTACGAAGGTTGGATTGTAGAACTCATAAGTTGGAAGGTTGCCTAGAAGGAAGGAGCTTGTAGCCATTTTGCCACAACCATGATGAAATTTAGCTGGAAGAATGCAGGGCTTGATGAAGGAGTGAAAGATTGCAGCCGCTGTCTCGTCCAAACAATCTGATTCAAATCAAAATTTGAATGGAAAGATCAGCTCATTGTTCTCATCTTCATCGTATGGTAGCCAAGTCAGGATGTCTGCATCAAACCCTCTATTAAACTTTTTGAAGAGATGGCTAATGTCGATATCAATTGTTATGGCTGATGCAGCCTCCCCATAGCTTATACACTGACGGGTTCTTCCTTCCTCGCCTCTATATTCCTCGTCAAAGTTGGACCACAAGATGACCCACAGAAGATGAATCTCTCCAACCACATATTCAGAAAAGGCCACATATTTCCTCTCACTAACAGTTGATTCGTCTCCAATATGGTTAAGAATATAACTTGCCCATCCTACGCAGTCTGATATTTTGGCTAATTTCTTGGAACTGACACTAAAGTATTCATAAGGCTGCATTGGTCCAGTTATTCTAAGGCCGGTCAACATGTAAACATCGACCAGGGTAATGGTCATTGGGACATGACCAAAAACAAAAGCATTCAGAACATTGGACCAGAAATAAGATGCGGAAATCAAGAGTGAATCATTCCTCGCCATCCTAGACAATGAAAGTGTCAAACATTGCTTCAAATCATACACCTCCCAATCTCTAGCCTTTTTCTCGGATACCCTATGAAACCAATCTCTTCACCCCTTTGGTATTTTAGGCTAGTTTCTAAAGAGTGTTTTGATATTCCAGGAGGACGAATCCACTACATACTGTTTGAAGGGGATTTGGTTGGTTTCTTGACGGATGAAATCAGATGGATTAGGGTCACCTATAGGTCCAAGAAAATAGACATTAGAAGCAACAGCTAATGAAATCAAGATTTTGCTCCTCATTTCCTAAAAATCGGATGAAATAAATTTGAGAGCAGGGGAAATACAGGGTAGCGACCGATGCTTAGAGAATGGGAAATTGAAAGCATACCTCAGGGACGTGATCGCTGGTTGCCATTGAAGCCAAAGTAGATTTGAGTCAGACAAAGATCGCTTAAATAATGGCTTAATAGAACAGAGGATTTGCTAGGGTTTGAGACCTTGGCGATGACGGCGTTGGATGTTAAGATTTGCTCAAGTAAGAGGGGAAAAGCAAACAGGTCGAGTGAATTAGAAGAGATATTGTTGGGATATTATATAAAACTCGGGCCGGGAAGCCAGGAGTCATACGTATATCTCAGGATAGAACGGTTGCGGCGTGGTAAACAGATAAATAGGAATTTTGGAATAAAATCAATTTTATCCCAAAATTGGGGGGCATGTGTTTACACCAAAATTTGGGAGAAGAACGCGGGAACTCAAAGGATTCCAAGATTGTGCCAATCAAGGAATCGATTGCATAAGGATCGATATCAGCTGATTTAGATACTATTCTAGGATCGGCTCTCTTCGAATGACGTCAGCAGATAACCATGATGAGCTGCAATTAGCGTCGGGAAACTACACATCGGACTCTACAAAAAGGGAAAGATTAGGGTCTAAGTTATCTTAAGATATGTATGTTTTCTTTTACACCGAAGATTGTAATGAGTCGTACTCGAGTAGGATTCATACGTAGGTTCCGGGTATAAATATTAGACCCCGGCTATTGTAAAACACACAATCAATCAAATACAAGTTACTTATTTTTTTGGCTTTGGCCACCCCTTCGGAGTATGAGTAGAGTAGATCTCGCTGAGTTCTTTAGTGAGCAGGGCTACATCGGTTCGGCCAACCTCTGACTTGTCTGTAAGTACCATCATGGCTTATACTTTCATTTGTACGGCTGCATCGATCCGGTCGACCTCCACTACTCGAACTAGATTAAGGTCAAGTTATCGGCTCTAGGGTGGCGTCCTTTGGATAGATTCATTAAGTTACTAATATTGCTTATTGCTTTCATTATTTATTTAATTACAGCAATATCACTTTGCCCAATTGGGATTGATCTAGATCGGCCTTATATCCTGTTTAACCCATCGTTTATTGATTTAAACTGATCTAATCTACACCTTAAACGATGAGTTATGTTTTATCGGTTGTTTTATGTCAATCTTGATCATGCATAGTGTGCAGTGAAGGCATGTCTGGTCTTAAATAGATATATTGGCTAACAAAAACCGTTCCAAGGCCCGTTATCATGGCCTATGAGATTCTACCTCACACCCCACTACTAGCATAGTGGAGCGGGGATTGTTATTTAGTAGATCTATTCCAGAGAGGGCATGACCTTAACTATGCGTTATGCCTGAATCGGCTGTTTTAGCCAATATCGAGTGTTTTCACATATACAGTTCACGCCACGAGACCGTTGAAGTCAGGGTAGGTTGAAGGATATGTTAGCCCCATGATCTTATTATTGTATTATGGCCTGCATGATTCTGCCTCATGCCCCACTAATATTAGTAATAAGTTAGGGTCGTCGAATTTATTGTTGTTTCTACGGCCTGCTTGATTCCGCCTCATGCCCCACTGGTCATAGCGATAGATGAGATCTAATATGTTCATTAGATTTATCTCTATTAAAAGGTTAAATGATGATGAGCTATTTCTTTTATACAAAAAGGGATTCGGTTACTTGCAGTCATTGGCTTAGCATAATATTTGTCTAAATAATGATATTCACCCTGAATGATAACCGATTTTTCTTCCATAATTCCATGAGCTTTAACTGATTTATTCTTATGAGTATGCTGGAATCGGCTATTTAGTCGATCTCCTTCCACATCGGCTCTCAGATCCGCATATTCGGAACTATCTGGGCACAGACCGGCATGTTCCACCTTAAATTACTGATAAACTTTCTCTCCTTGTCAATCGCAGGGTCAAATTGACTAGCATGTCTCAGGAGGAGTACGTAGGATCAATCATCCCTACATGAAGTTAGGTGGATCTCCAGCTCCATCGAGCAGACCCTTCCTACTTGCTCGTGTGCCCGGCACAGGATGAATTTCTATGTCGACACATGTTCTGGGACGCCTGGTGGAACACCGCAATAGTCATGGTGGCTCATAACAACAACAACATCCTTATGGTACCTTATGAAAACCTACCTGATGGAGATAAAGATGTCTTCAACAAAGCTATAGAAGAATTTTAGAACAAGTGTTTGTTGTCCTACACCAAAACACGTGACAATATGATTGTTCTGAAATATCCACTATCAAGAGTTCTATTGCTTGGGTAGACAGATGAAGATAAAGCAGAAGACAGGCATTTCTTCATGGAAGCTGTAAACAAATCTGTTCATGATGCCATGTCGAACCATAATAAAATTTTCTTGAACACATTCCATGACACCATGAAGGAGGTGTTTCATGGGTTTCCAGTTGATCAGGTTGGACCGGCTTATTACCACATTCCACATCCATTGACTCAGGGAACTAATCAAGCCGATATCAGTTATCAAGAGGCAGCACCAGCTGATAATGATAATGTCCAGGCAGTTCAGAGTTCATCTGAGTAAGCTCAAGGTGCTAGTATGAATCAGATACATCATAATCCTAGATCGTCAGTGCAGCATGTGCAATAGCTGGCGGGGCAAGGTCAAAACCAAATGATTAATTTTGGCACATCAGGCCACATAATGTTGGCTCAAAAAATAGCGCCATCAATTCAAAGGACCCATAGAGATATAATCCTAATGTCTATAACTAGAGACTTCAAGCAGCAAACTAGTAGATGACATAGTAGATAGAGATTTTATAAGGGTATCATTATGGCACATATTATAATACCCTTCACATGATTCCGAATCCAAGGTACTAAGGTACCCAGCATTTTAATCCACAAATGAGTCAGCAAGTGAGAGAAATCCAAATTCAAATGTTGATGTGTTGTTGCTGAGAGTGACCAAGATGATGAAGAATCAGTTCTGTCTGAAGCCAAAATGGCTGACCTTCTTATACAAACGCACATATCTAGAATGGTATGATTTGATCACTCTTCCTACAAATTGTAGGCTCCCAGAGTTTGCTAAGTTCACTGGCCAAGACAACACAAGCACAATAGAACATTTTAGTCGATATCTTACACAGTTGGGCGAAGCATCCATTGAAGAGGCCCATTGAGTTTGTTTCTTCTCCTTGTCACTATCAGGGCGAGCCTTCACTTGGTTTTCATCACTGCCAGTCACTTGGTTTTTATTAGCAGTCGCATTAGTTCATTAACCAACCATTCTATGTAAGCACCTATGCTACTTTCAAGCAGGTGGTAAGCAATCAGATTTCCTTTTTTTCCATCTTTCATCTTTCAGTTCTTACTAAGGTGCTAGACCGTAGACAAGCCATACCGGATTGTCCAGCGATTAATGAATCAATGCCCCCAGCTGGGTACCCTAAAAACACACGCCCTGCTTGTACCCTAGGCACAAGTAGGACCAAACCACTACCCTCCTATCATGGGGTCTAGGTCCCTATCCAAACTAGGACTCCAAGCTCCTGCCCCTGAGTCCTGGACTCAGTGTGGTGCAAGGACCTCCTACCCAAAAACCACCCTGATAGACGGTCCAGAAAGAGCCTGAACCCATGACAAGAGAGTAACAAGTCTTCCCTACGCCCATACCCAAGTATGTGCTCAGGATAATAAGTCTATGACTTGCCTAGAGTCCAATGCAACGGTCGGTCCATAACCGACACAGATAGGGAAAGCAGTGTAACCAAGCTAGCTCCTATTGGCCACAGGACACAACCTCTTACACCCACCCACATGCAAACCATATCTCTACCCAGTCACCATGTTTCCTTTCCACCATTTATATTTTCCATGTGATAATAATACAATAATGTATTTCCTAGCTCTCACGAGTGATAGGCAATCACTCGACTTCTACCGGAGTCCTGTAGTATAGCCATCTACTCGATCCTATCATACTAGTAATACTCATAGAATAAAGATTTATATATGCAAGTGGGTTTCATTCTCGTATTTACATTTCTACGTCCTCACCTTCTCCTCCCGAGTAGAGTATGCGGTGGGGAGGCCATCCGTTAGCTAAGGGATGGCTCACCAGTGGCGGTGCAGTCACGGGGCAGCATGGGGAGGTGTGCAGACATGACAGGAACCAGGCCTGGCCATGGCAAGACTTGAGTCAGCCCTCGACAACATGCCCGCACGAGCCACGATGATGGGCCCATCGACTGTGGTAGTGCTGGCCAGGCAGGGATAGTGGGATGGCGCAGGGAAACAACGCTGTGGAGCCACAGGTCCAGCGCGAACCACGATGGGGCACGGCACGATGGAAGGCGCAGCGACGGTGGAAGTCATACCAGTGCACAATGGCTTGGTGGCGCAGCTAGCTCTAGGATGGCGTCATGGTGTGAGCTACAGCAATGACTAGACGAGGGGCGACCGTTTCAATGGGGAGTGCTCGACGTAGGGGCGGAGCACTGTGGAGCAGCCGGTCCAGCATGGGGTGGTGCATGGCCACGACCGGGCATGGGTGCGCTGTGGGGCTACGGTCCAGAGAGGGATCGAGGATGCATGCGTGCGGTGGCCGAGCGATGATGGAGCAGTTAGGGCAGGTGCTCATGCGAGGCAGCAAGGAGCAGGGAGCACCGGTGGCATTGGTAGCAGCGCAGGACCAAGAAAGCTACACGTGCGCTCACGAGGGGGAAAAGGGGGAGAGACGATGGGCGGAGCTACGCGCCGCTCGAGGCAAGCGACCATGGCGGTGAGGTCATACTGGCGTAGACAGTTGCACGGCGACCATGGCATGCAGCGGCGCTGCAGCAGCCATGGCAAGGCACTACGGCTGCTGCGGGGCATAGGAGAGGAAGCGATGGAGGCAAGCAGTGAGGGAGGGAAAACAAGGACCGGCTCGGTAGTCTTCCTATAAGGCATTCCCAAGCAAGGCTGCGAGAAAGCAAACTCACATGGCCAACCATGTTCGTTAGGAAGAGACATGTAGAGGTAGGCAATCAGAAAAACAGAGACAAGCAACGCAGACAACAGAGGCATTCATGGTGCCACAGAGATGATGCGATGAAGCGGGCAGTGACCACGAGCACGTGGCCCGGTTGGCTTACAAAAAAAAGACTTGGCGCGATACATTGAATCATAGCAGCGTGTCCGAGCAGGGTCGCCAGCGTCAGCTAGCGGTAGAGTAGGGCAGGGAGACGTTCCGTCCTTACTATGAATCAGTCCGCTCGCTAGTCAATAATTAAACCATGATAGAGAGCTGAACACATGGGCGTCGCATGGCTGTGCTGGCTGCGGCAGGATAGGTAAAACGAGCGGCTACAAACGCGCAACAACATTTGTTTTTCAAAACCCAAGTTGCGCTTTCATCAACTCGACTTGTACCTCAATTTTTATTAAAACCCCAAACACACGTTCTATATTATTATTGCTTTATAAAAATCACTTTTCAAATTGACAATTATTTGTCGACACAAACTACGAACGGGTTTTCCATTTTCCAAGCCGACTATATATATATATTTTCAAACATGGCTAAAGCACTAAGATTTGTTTATAAAATTTGTTTATAAAATTTGTTTTTCATGCTTAGTCAAATAAACAAGTCATTCGTCCTTTTATTTGCTATCAGACATTTTTAAGCACTAGTCCATACATCATACTAACTCATAGAAACAAAACATCTAGGAACTAATTAACCCGTTGTTCAATATAATTCGCCAAAATTGACACTTTTAAATATAGGTTAAATTTTAAAATTTGAGAAAATCATTTCAGTAAATCCTCTTAGGCCTAAATCTCGGTGCTAAACGAGATCGTAACACCAGGGGTGTTACAACCACCCCCCTAAAAAGAATCTCATCCCGAGATTCGAAGCAAGAATTAGAAGTGAGGAAAACTCGATTACATCTTGTAGATCTGAAGTTAAACGAAAGATTACATGACTACGAATACTAAAGCACGCGGGGATTAGGGATACATGGTTAAGAGCAACCTAATACAACCGAGACTTAATCCAGAAGTCGAGATAGATGAGGACAATGGAGAAACAACAAGATAATGATTATCCAAAACATGGTGTATGACCAACAGATCGAGAAACAGGAGACTGAGAAATCAAACATCGTGGACCCTAAGACCGAACTAACCACGGTAGACTTGATCTTCTTCAAAACCAGATCCATTCTTCTCAAATTACACAATTACCTCAGACTGACGAACCTAACTATACAATAATGACTGGATCTCATAGCTCTGCTTTAGGTTCGAGGGGATGGGGATGAAGAAGAAGAGCAAGGACCAAGGGCATCTTATAGTGGTGAATGGAGATGGGACGCAACACACTGGGAGTGGAGACAACATGGATGGGATACATAGATGGTTCATGCTGTGGGGATAAGCATGGCCATGATGCGCTCCCTATGCAAGCGAGCAGAGGATAAGGGAAAGGAGAGGAGAGGGGGTCCGCTTGATGAGGCAGGTGTGCAGGCAGCCATGTCCCCAAGGGAAGAAAAAGGAGAGGAAAGGGGGTCTGGTATAGGGGACGAGGCGTAAAGGTTGAGAGCCGACCAGATGCTGGGAAAAGGAGAAACACACAGTGCACGAAGACGGTGAGTGCGGCACAATGCCACGGCCATGCGAGAACAGGGTGCTAATGGACCCGACATAGACGACGTTCATAGGGCACGTAGAGAAATAACCCGGCATGCATAATGCGGTCAAACTAAGCACAGGGCTCAGGGACATGACGTCCACGCCGGCTTTTACAATTACTCCCGACTATCCACGACTAACTTTCCTTACTACTCTTCTTTTTCTTTCCCTTCCTTGACCACATTTGTCTTTCATGTAAACTAAGACCATGTCATATGTTCTTCCTCCAAAACCACCTCCTCTTGTTTACTTTGAGAGAACACTATAGTCATCAACCTATTGTGGATTTCCCGTTCGAACACCCGAATATTTTCAAGAAAAATATTTGTAGCAAAAGTGGTATGGTGGTGTAACTTGGTAAAGGTACTTGGTCAACAACCTCCATACCAGTGCGTGTTCGAGCAGCATCACCATGTGGCAGCTGTTCCATAGGGAGCCCTCGGTTTCGTCGCGTCATCGTAAGCTATTAACCAGGCAACTACTACCAACTTACACGCCATGAAGGCGGTGGGTCATATACCATAGAGTAAGAGGAGTATTGCAAGGGAAGATTCAAACAACAAGGGTTCCTTTCACAACAAGGGATAAGGAATTCAAATCCAATGGCGGATTTGATTTAAAGAGATTCAAGTGTTCTGTTAGGACATACACAATTAGTCGATATAGTGTCATATGTTATCCAATCATGGCTAGTCTACTGGTATCTAAATGGTAACTTCTCTTGTAACCCGCTTAATATCACCATTGAAAACTCTAAGCATATCTCACGAAACTTAAGGGTAGATGGATGCAATCAACACAGCGAAATAAACAAGATGCACATTCCACGGTCTTATACGGGTACATCATATAGGCATCCAGTCTCACATTCTTGACACATCGTTCACTAAGGTCAGGGTTACCTCAATCAATATGAATGAAAACAATGGCAAGAGTACAATACTAGAGGACAGTGATGAAAAGCACTACTACTATGGGTACAACATCCTAAGGCAACTAATCTACTCTAGACCACGTATGTTCATTCCTAGGCTCGGTGGATTCTTCTATCGCCCTGGCTATGGATCTGCATCCCCTCTAGGCAAAGGCTAAGTGAGAGGAATCAAGGGTTCTACTTCTGACACTTCCAAGGGTCGAGTTGCTGGCGGCACTGCAACACCGATTCTCCTTCTTTTAGGCAGGTGGATAGGGATTCCATCCATGATCAAGGGATCTTGCCATTCAGCAACCAACGTCCTTTGCTTGGCCCTGGTGACAAGATGGGCATCACCTAGCTGATGGACTTGCTAATCTTTAGCCTCCTTTAAGGCTTTCGATATGGCAGTCTCCCGACTCTCAGCGGCTGCCGCACTAGCATGTGCTTCGGCAAGTTGCACCTAGAGCATCCTAGAGAAGATCTCAGCTTCCTTAGCTCGACAAAGACACTTCCTCAGCTCTAAGGCTTGTCCGGTCATATTGCTCATCCAGAGCAAGCAGGTATGTGGTCAAGTGCACCACGGTTGGACTGTCTTCTTGCACATCCCACCCTTGTAAAAGCCTCCATGTGAGCCCTCCATGCCCGCTGATTCTTGTCCAAAGGTGGAAAGAACCTCATGGGAGTATGGGCAATGGGCTCTTCATAGATCTGGCAAAGGTACCGTAAGGCTTTGCGGGCCACCACCTGGTAGGTGTCGATGAAGCGAAACCCGGTTGCGGTCACATTCTAGGCTTTAGTGAGGTCAGGGAACTCTTCACTCTTCTCGATGTAGACGGTAACCTCACACCGCTCGGTGCCAGGCTTCTCATACTTAGGGCCCTCATACTCAGGACAATCTTTGACTTCGAGCTTTTGTAGGGTGGCATGTAGGATTCTGGGAAACCCTCAACGTTCAGGCTATAACTACTAACCTAGGCTCCTACCATTCCTAGCGATGGTTGCAAGGAAGGCTGAGCGAAAAGCCTACTCAAAAGAAAAGCTAAACGGACTAAAGTGCGTCGAGTGGTGGTACCAATGGCTAAGTTAGGCCTTGGTTATAAAGGCGGAGCGCTCAGTGGTCTTGGCACGGTCCACCAGGGTTCCTACGCGGGATTACTACGAATGAATCGACCAAAATTTCATGTGTTCGAGGAAAGCGATGTCCAAGGCCATTGCTGACTAGTACGACTGCTAGGGCAAGGGTCTGACAAGAGCATAAAAAAGAGAATGGGGAGACATGGGACACGACAGGCGTGAACCACGGGTGAACATGGAGCATGAAGCCACAGTGCAAAAATAATTCCAAAATAGAAATGAGTCAGTCGTGCACAATACGACACATGTGACACCTATGGTTGGCGTATCTGCAAAAAATACGGGCACTACAATGCACAAACAAGATATGCATGAATGCACATGTTATATGTCCTTCCACTGTTGCCAACATATAGGGCAACCGTTCTTAGATTTTTGGCACATCGTTCTCTCCCTGTACTAGTCGATACTATCAGACTATGCTCGGGTCAGTGGACCTGCAGAAAACTTGATTAAGCCTACCTAAGTCAGCAGAGTGTCATCTATCCTGGATACATAACCATAGTAATAGAGCTACTTATATAACTTCACATAAAGACGTCATATTCTTTTGAAAAGAATTTGTTGTTAAATTTTTATTTAAGAAAAGGTTTTTGAAGCTTTATTTCCTCATTTATGCTTTGATACCACCTGTGGCAGAACCACCTAATCTAATGTCTTCCAGGAGTACTCGTCTTCTATTAAACACTAAGTACCCAAGGGAGAACACTAAATTACTCGGTTCTGTCGAGCACAGTCCTAAGGGAGAACCCAAAAATCCATATTTTTCATCAGGATCACAAATGAGAGAATAAAGCTTACAACATTCTTAAATCATTTCTTACATCTCTTTTAATACAACATCATAGTATAATATTTACTATGGATAATAGCAGAATATTATCATGTTATCAGAGTCATGAACAATTTATTTGAATAGCGGAATATAAACATGTGAACAAAGTTACCATGGAATTACATCTATTTATGACGTGATGAAATATTGATATATAAACTATGACAATAGATTATAAAACTTTCATCTAATAAAATATATGCTGAGAGTTATAAAGCAAACTATGATCGCAGTGTAAAGGAAATCCTCTCTGAGCCCACCAGGAGAAATCCACACACAAAGGTCAGCTCTAGCCTCGACCTATCATCTACAATAGGGGAAAATAAAACCCTGAGTACTCAATTGTACTCAACAAGACTTATCCGATAGGAGGAAAGAAAAGACTCCAAGGATATGCATGGCTATTTGGCTTGTGGGTTTATTACGTCTGTAGGAATTATTACTAAACGTGCGTCCTTATATTCGATTTTTATTAGCAGTCACATTAGTTCATTAACCAACAATTCTATATAAGCACCTATGCTACTTTCAAGTAGGTGGTAAGCGATCAGATTTCCTTTTTTCTATCTTTTATCTTTCAGTTCTTACTATGGTGCTAGACCGTAGACAAGCCATACCGGATTGCCCGGCGATTCGCGAATCAATGCCCCTAGCTGGGTACCCCAAAAACACACACCCCGCTTGTACCCCTAGCACAAGCAGGACCAACCCACTACCCTCCTATCACGAGGTCTAGGTTCCCATCCAAACTAGGACTCCAAGCCCCCGTTCCTGAGTCACGGACTCAGTGCGGTGCAAGGACCTCCTACCCCAAAACCACCCTGACAATCGGTCTAGAAAGAGCCAGAACCCATGACAAGAGAGTAACAAGTCTTCCCTGCGCCCATACCCAAGTATATGCTCGGGATAATAAGTTTGTGACTTGCCTAGAGTCCAATGCAATGGTCGGTCCTTAACCGACACAGATAGAGAAAGCAGTGTAACCAAACTATGTCCTGTTGGCCATAGGACACAACCTCTTACACCCAACAATACCCAAACCATATCCATGCTTGATCACCATTTTTCCTTTCCACCATTTATATTTTCCAAGTGATAATAATACAGTAATGTATTTCCTATCTCTCGTGAGTGACAGACAATCACTCGACTTTCTACCGGAGTCCTGTAGCATAGCCATCTACTCGATCCTATCATACTAGTAAGACTCATAGGATAAAGATTTATATATGCAAGTAGGTTTCATTCAACTCCTTAAAACATAATGCACAAATATAATTTAAAGTGCAAAAAGTAGGGGTTATGCACCGGGGCTTGCCTGGGTAAGATATATACTAAAAAGTTGGTATCTGCATCTTTAGATCATCCACCATCAACTGAATAGAAAGCCCATTGCATCATCTCCTGGGGAGAATACTATTACACCATCTTTAGATTCCCACTCATCCTTCACTTGATCCATTGATCCATCATCGTACCTATATGATATGCAATGCGATGCAATACAAAGACGTAATTAATCAGCTACAATCATGACTCGTAAAAAACAATTTACGCCTCTCAAGTTAACGAGTTAGTTCCAACGATGACCGTACTTTGGCTACATATCCATATTATTGAATAAGACATTATTTCCCAACAAATGTTTTAGTTATACAAACTTAAGTTGTTTCTTTATTCTATTCTATCGATTTAATCTTTATTCGAAATAGGGCATCATTATCTATCTAGCAAACTAATTATTCCAGAGCTACAAAAATTATAGTGAGTAGCTAATAATATTAGAAATTTACTGTAAAATTTTTAGAGTCAACACTATCACCGATTTATCACAGAAATTCCTATAAGTTTATGTCTTAACGATAGTAAGTTTCTCAAATTAATTATATAGCTTCCAAGAATATTATCAAACTATATGAACAAAATATACTAGTAGATAGATTATGATTTTAGAAACTTAATAAAATTAGTTTCACCATTTTTGGACAACTACACAAATTTATATTGATTTTACAAGTTTATGTCCGAAACTAAATTAGCTAATTGTTTTAGAAAACAAAAGGGCCAGCGGCCACCAAATCGGCCTAGCGGCAAGGCAGCCCAGACAGGGCTCAGTGCGCGCAGCATGAGCGGCCTAGGCATGGGCGGCACCAGGCTAGCCTAGATAGACCATCGCCCATGCAGGCAGGCGACGCGGACGGCCCAGGCGGCAGGCAGGCCGCAGCCCAGCAATCCGGCCCACACAGGGCGCGTGGCGCGACGCTTTTCTCTATTCAACCCAAGGTCCAGAGCACTATTTAAATGAGTCATGTATTTTACACCTAGCCCCTCGGACATTCTTGTATTTACATTTCTACATCCTCACCTTCTCCTCCAGAGTAGAGTACGCGGTGTGGAAGCCATCCGCCGGCCAAAGGGTGGCTCGTTGGCGACGGTGAAGTCGCAGGACGGTGCGGGGAGGTGCACGGACATGATAGGAACCGGGCCTGGCCACGACAAGACCTGAGTCGACCCCCGGCAGCATGCCCGTGTGAGCCGCGGTGACAGGCATGCCGGTAGCAGTGGTGCTGGCCAGGCAGGGACGACGGGACGGCATGGGAAAACAGCGCTATGGAGCCATAGGTCCTGCATGAACCGGGGTGGAGCATGGCATGGCTGAAGGCACAGCGACGGTTGAAGGCGCAACGATGATGGCCCGACGATGGCGCTCTAGGGTCTCGGTGGCATGGCTAGCTCTGGGATGGCATCGTGGTGCGAGCTACAGCAATGACTAGACAAGGGGCGACCGTTCTGACGAGGAGTGCTCGGCGCAGGGGTGGAGCATCCGGTCCGACGCGGGTGGTGCGCGGCCACGACCGGGCACGGGTGTACTATGGGGCTGCGGTCCAAAGCGGGACTGAGGACACGCGCGCGTGGTGGCTGAGTGACGATGGCGCGGTTAGGGCGGGTGCTCGCATGAGGCTGCAGGGAGCGGGGAGCACCAGTGGCGTGCAGTAGCAGCGCGGGACCAAGGAAGCTTCGCGCGTGCTCATGAGGGGGAAAAGGGGGAGAGACGACGGGCGGAGCTACACGTGGCTCGAGGCAAGTGGCTACGGCAGCAAAGCTATACCAGTGCGGATGGCGGTAGACACGGCACGGCGACCACAACATGCAACGGCGCTGCGGTGGCCACGGTGAGGCACTGCGGCTACTGCGGGGCGCAGGAGAGGAAGCGACGGAGGCAAGTAGCGAGGGAGGAAAAGCAAGGAGCGGCTTGGCAGTCTTCCTATAGGGCATTCCCAAGCAAGGCCACGAGAAAGCAAACGCACGTGGCCTACTATGCTCATCAAGAAGAGACACGTAGAGGCAGGCAATCAGAGAAATAGAGACAAGCAAGGCAGGCAACAAAGGCATTCATGGTGCCGTAGAGAAGATGCGACGAAGCAGGCAGCGACCATGAGTACGTGGCTTGATTGGCGAATAGAAAAAAAGACTTGGCGCGATACATTGAATCGTAGCTGCGTGTCTGAGCGGGGTCACCGGCGTCGGCTAGCGGTAGAGCAGGGCAAGGAGACGTTCTGTCCTTGCTGTGAATCAGTCCGCTTGCTAGTCAATAATTAAACCACGACAGACAGCTGAACACATGGGTGTCGCGTGGCTCTACTGGCTACAGCAGGATAGGTAAAACAAGCGGCTATGAACGTGCAACAGCATTTGTTTTTCAAAACCCAAGTTGCGCTTTCATCTACTCGACTTGTACCTCAATTTTTATTAAAACCCCAAACACACGTTCTATATTATTGTTGCTTTATAAAAATCACTTTTCAAATTGACTACTATTTGTCGACACAAACTACGAACGGGTTTTCCATTTTCCAAGCCATCTATATATATATTTTCAAACACGGCTAAAGCACTAAGATTTGTTTATAAAATTTGTTTTTCATGCTTAATCAAATAAACAAGCCATTCACCCTTTTATTTGCTACTAGACATTTTTAAGCACTAGTCCATACGTCATACTAACTCGTAGAAACAAAGCATCTAGGAACTAATTAACCCGTCGTTCAATATAATTCGCCAAATTTGACACTTTTAAATATAAGTTAAATTTTAAAATCTGAGAAAATTGTTTTGGTAAATCCTCTTAGGCCTAAATCTTGGTGCTAAACGAGATCATAACACCAGGGGCGTTACAGCATGGCCTAGCCTTAGTGTCATGCCTAGACTGCCATTCTGGCCCATAGTGTCGGCCCGGGCATGGCACGCTATATGGGCTGGTCCGACAGCGGCACGGCTCATCACCGATGGATGTCTGGCCTCGCTCCCATCGGACCGTTGGATTCAGCCATTGGAATAGGGGGGGTATAAAACCGCCATCCTGGCCGACCAGCCACGTCTCGCTCTATCGCCCTAATTCATTTGCTCTCACTCTCTCGCCTCGCTCTTAGCTCTCCTCTCTCGGCTCTAACCCGCGACGCCGTCTCGCCCGCTCCTCTCTCAGCGAGTCAGCGTAGCCACATCACCGCGTTGATGACTCACTCTCCTCTCTCACCTCTGACTTCCTCTCTTCTTCTCGCTCTCCGGTGGCCTCTAGAGCCACCGCTGGCCAGCTCTAGCACATTCCCTAATCCTAACCCTAGCTCAATCCCTAACCCTAACCTTTGATCTCACTTCGTCCTCGCCGGATCCATCGTCGACCTCGCCGGATCCATCGGTTTCCTCATTGGATCCATCGGATCTCCGGCCTCGCTCCCATCGGACCGTTGGATCTGGCCATTGGAATAGGGGGTATAAAACCCATCTCGGTCGGCCACATCTCGCTCCATCGTCCTAATTCATTTGCTCTCCTCTCTCGGTGAGTCGGCGTCGCCGCGTTGGTGACTCACTCTCCTCTCTCACCTCTGACTTCCTCTCTTCTTCTCGCTCTCCAATGGCCTCTAGAGCCACCGCTGGCCAGCACTAGCACAATCCCCTAACCCTTGCTCAATCCCTAACCCTAACCCTTGACCTCGCTTCATCCTCGTTGGATCCATCGTTGACCTCGCCGGATCCGTCGGTTTCCTCGTCGGATCCATCCCTCATCATCGACCTCACCAGATCCATGCCTCGTTGACCTCACCGGCAACTCTAGTGCTCTGGCTTTGTAGGTAAGTCACCATCGACCTAACCCTTGCTCAATCCCTAACCCTAACCCTCGATCTCTACTAACCCTAGCTTTGTTTTGTTTGAAGCCATTTAGGGACTGGGGTGCCGATGAGTGGTGATGGCTGGATTTGATGACGAGACACTTGAGGTCAGTTCCAACCAAGAAAGGCGGTTGTGCGGGTTGGCCAAAGATGATGACGAGGACGACCTACGTGAGGACGCCACGAAGCTGTTCAGACATAACGTTCAAGCTCCCATTATCCTCGAGCCCTACGATGATCAAGCAGTGGATGGGGAAGAGAATAACGGTAAGCGGTCATGTCCCTCTATCTCGGCAGTGTGGCTTGATTTTAAGAAACTCTTCAAAATAGAGAATGGTAAGAAGGTCAGGTATGGAGCTAAATGCATCCATTGCTCTAAGGAATACTCTGGGCACTCTAGTGGTGGCACTGGTCACCTCAACCGGCATAGGGATAAAAGCCCTAGGAGGTATGAAAAAAACTCGCATGTCACAGTCACATATCTCTTTTAATCCTGATGGTAGTATGCATAATTGGGAGTACTGTCCTATTGTCGCTCGTACTCAACTGGTTCAATTGCTTGCTAGGCTTGATGTTCCTATCTCTTTGGGAGAATCATATGCATTTGAAGAATACATTAGAACTGCTCATAATCCTAAATTTGTTTCAGTCTCTAGGCAAACCACCACTAGAGACATGCTTAAATACTTCACTGATTGAAAGGCTAAGCTTGTTGAGATTGTTAGTTCTGCTAGTGTTAATTGTGTGTGTCTAACCTCTGATATTTGGTCTGGCAAATGCGAAAGAGGACTACCTTAGTGTTGTTGCTCACTACATAAACTCTGATTCGCAACTAGAGAAGAAAGTGCTTGGTCTTAGACCTATTGATTATTCCCACAATGGACAAAACATTGCTGATCTTGTTGCATCTGTGCTTGCTGATTATGGGTTGACTAGAAAAATATTTGTTGTTACTTTGGACAATGCATCATCTAATGTATCAGCCATGCAAAAACTTAGACCTGTTCTTTCTAAATATCTTGGTATTGAAGTTGTGGTCAATGCATCATCTAATGATAGTGATGATTTAGACAATGCAGTTAATTGTATGTTCTTGCATCAGCGTTGTGCATGTCACATTATCAATCTGATTGTTAAGGAGGCCCTAACTGCTCTTAAGCCTTTGATTGAAAAATTTAGAATTGCAATATCTTTCTTAAACTCATCTAACTAGAGAATTGCTATATATAAAAGTTACTGCATTGCCACTGGTGTTAGGCCTAGAAAGTTTCAACTGGACATGGAAATTAGGTGGAATTCTACATACCTAATGCTTAAGCATTTGTTTCCACATAAGGTCCCATTCACTACTTTCATCCATGCTCAATATCCTAGGGCTGAAGGTGGTCAGTTGCTTTTAACTGATGACTATTAGGCTATGGCAGAAAAAGTGCTTAAATTTCTTGAACTATTTTATGATGCTACAGTTGCATTGTCTGGTGTGTACTATCCTACATCTCCACTCATGATTCATTATCTTGTTAAGATTGCTATGCACCTAAAGAATTATGCTAATGATAATCACATCAGACCTGTGGTTCAACCTATGATAGACAAATATAATAAATACTAGAGGGACATACATTTGCTTTATTCTTTTGCATTCATCCTGTACCCAGAGCTAAAATGAAAGGTTTCATTAGAGTGCTTAGGAGGTTGGGTACCCTTACTAGTATAGATTATAGTGCTTACCAGGTTGGTACTAGAGCTCGACTTACTGATGTCTACAATAAGTATGAGGAGAAATATGGAGGTGTTAGGTTGAGGAGGACCGCCCCTCCTAACCTATCTGGTAAAAAAGGTCTGCTTAGGATAAAATTTATGATGATGATGTTGGTAGTGCTGGTGGTATGCATACTGCAGCTGCTACTCTAATCATGGCTAGAGATACATCTGCAACTGCCCTGCTGCAGGCTACAAGTTCTTCAGGTTCTAATGTTTCTGAACTTGTTTCTTACTTGGACTGTGACACTGTGAACCATTTAGATGATGATTTTAACATCTTGGACTGGTGGCATCAGCACAAACTCACATATCTAGTGCTGTCAATCATAGCTAAAGATATTTTAACTGTTCCTGATTCAACCATATCTTCAGAATCCACTTTTAGTATGACTAGCAGGATCATCGAGGAGCGGCGGAGGAAGCTAAAGCCTGAAATGGTGGAGATGTTGACCTGCATCAAAGATTGGGAGGCTGCTGAAGCTCAGCTGCAACACATGGTGGAGGACAAGGAGCTTGAAGAAGCATTTGAAGAACTTTATCTTGATTAGTTACCATTTATGTAATGGGACTGTAATATTGTGGACTATGGACTGGACTTTGATGAACTTTATAATTGGAGCTGGGTTGTATTCTTTTTTCCTGACTAGGGTTTCTCACAAGGGTGAGTTTTACCTAGACAGGTTTTTAATGAGGCAGCCATTGCACTAAAGCTTCCAATAAAATGTTATTTTGTTATCTCTCCTGTGTTTACGTGATCTATGTGTTTCAGTGATCAAGTTAATATCAATTCTCTGTGAATATGTAACTTTGAGTCTTTGATAAGTTCTCTGATATTCTGATGATGAAGTTAAGATTGGAATGATGAAGTTATTGTAATATTCTGATATTCTGATACTTTAAGAACATGTACCTTAAGATTGAGATGATGAAGTTATTGTTCCTGATATTTTGATCAGTTTGAGGTGTTGGACACTTATAGTGCTAGTGCCGGCACGGACACTGCTGGGCCGCCGTGCCCAGTGGCACGGCACGGCACAACTAAGACCTTATAGTGCCACGCCGTCTTAGCTGTGCTAACAGGCATGAGACGGCTAGTCTACCTTGCCACGTAGTGCCGTGGCTGGCCGGGCCGGGCCTGGCCGTGTCCGTGCTAGTGCCGTGCCGGGCGGCCCGTTTGGCCAACTGTACCGAGTATATATAGGTTCCACTGCCTGCGCCTCCCCAACTCGTCCAGAGTTAGTTGTAGCTAGACTTGGTTGTAGCGTCGTAGCAGCTAGGAAATGCTGCTTGTTGCCAAGATGGGTGGCGGCGCCAAGGCCTACGCCGCCGTCGTGCTGATCAGGCTCATGTACTCCGGCATGCACGTCATGAGCAAGGTGGCCCTGGACCAGGGCATGAACCCGCTGGTGTTCCTCTTCTATCGCCACACCACGGCCGCGCTCGTCCTCATCCCTGTCACCTTTGTTCTCGAGAGGTCGTCGTCCTGAGCTGTGCTGTGCCTTCTTGATATGATGCCTTATTGTTTTGTGTTTTATTAGCTGGTGTTTTGTTCTGATCGATGATGTTGTTAGTTGTGCGCAGGCGAAAAGCTAAGCCGGTTACGTTCAAGATTGGATGGAAGATGTTCATACATGCCCTATATGGGTAGGTTCAGCTTTAAACTCTAGCTAGCGTGAGATGAGATGTGAATGCAATAGTTCCGGATAAAGGGTACTTAACTTGTTCATGGGAGAGTTCTGTTGTTTGTTTACTCTTTGCCTTGTCATTATGCTCTGTTTAATAAGTCACTCGATACCTGAAGTTCTGAAAAGCAAAAGCTTTGCTTGCAACACTTGTACTGCACTTGAATTTGTTACGTAGGAATACGAATTCAGCTCCTTGTTTGTGTCCTTTACCTGAAATGCCTGAATATCTGTTTTTCTTTTCTCAGGGTGACAGCATGCGGTGACTTGTTTAACCTCGGCCTCAACTATGCTTCTGCTACGTCGTCATCAGCATTGTACAATGTTCAACCGGTGGTCACATTCATCCTAGCCGTCATATTTGGGTAATAAACTACTGATTCTCCCAGTACCCTTTAACAAATGTCACAGCAAACAGAGTAAATAAAACCAAGCAAAAGAAAAGAAATATCCGTGTAGCATAGTAGTACAAAATATATAAGACGATCATAAAAAGATAAAACAAGCAGTGCTTCACTTTACCAACTGAAGAAACCTATATACTACCTGTGGCTGTGATGACAGGATGGAGACTCTGAAGCTGATTCGGTTCCATGGCAAAGTGAAATTCGCGGGCATCCTGTTCTGCATCGCCGGCGTCACCATTCTGGCCTTCTACCAGGGTCCAATGTTCAGATCCTTCAACCACCACCATCTCTTTCAGAACGGCAGTGCCTCTGGAGAACAAGCAGGAGACACACAACCCAAGAAGCAGTGGGTCTTGGGGATCTTCCTCATGACACTGTCCAACGTTCTAGCAGGCCTGTGGACAGTGCTTCAGGTACGGACTTATCATTTCATCTATCCCGGTTTCAGATACGATCAGCATGTACTGCAGACTGCAGACCGGACCACATGCAGTGTTCATGCTGGAGGACACCTCCATCTCCAAGCTGATTTTCTATTGGTTTTCTTTTGAAAGAAAAATCTAATCTAATTCTGTTGTTCAAACTAATTAACCAGGGCCCTCTGATAGAGGACACCTCGAAGCTGATGAACACGACGCTGCAGATCTCGTGGGCGTCGCTGCAAGCCTTCCTGGTGGCCGTTGCGGTGGAGAGGGACTTCTCCAAGTGGAAGCTGGGCTGGAACGTCGGCCTCGCCGCCATCATCTACAGCGTGCGTAACTAAGCATGCACTATCTGAGCTTGATTGCTTGCACTGACAAGTGACAACTAACACTACTGTCCAAATTAGAGAAGCAAATTAATAAGAGACGTCCAAGCTAGTGATGCATTTCTCTGAATGAACAACTGAACGGAACAAACAACCAACGTTGTTATCGATCGCAGGGCGTGATGGTGACGGCGCTTTCGTACTACATGCAAATGTGGGCGATCGCCAAGAGGGGTCCCGTGTTCCTGGCCATGTCCATGCCGCTCACCTTCATCTTCACCATCCTCGTATCCTCCTTCATCATAGGGGACGCAGTCAGCCTAGGAAGGTTGGTGTAGTACGTGCGTGTGCGTGTTTCGTAGTACTGAAATTTTATCTGATTATTCCTTGTATTGTATCTGTCTGCATCTGCAGCATCTTTGCCGGGGCGTTGCTGGTTGGAGGCCTGTACAACGTGTTCTGGGGCAAGAACATCGAGGAGCGAGACGACCTGAACAAGATCAGCGCCGCCGCCTCCGTCGCCGGCAAACCCGGCGGGCTGGAGCTGCCGCAGCAGCAGGACAAGGCGGATGAGGCGTCTCATGAAGTGCTGGATGACGATGCAGAGGCAAAGGTCTAATCCGGCCCAGCTTTCAGCCAGACGATGGACGTACGTGACAGGAAATTAAAAGATCTGTGTCAAAAGGCAGCCAACAAGAGCCACTGCTGGTTTCAGGGTGCAGCTGGGAACATATGAAGACTGGTGGCGCGCGCGCTGTAACTGGTTTCATCAGATAAAAAGACACGCCGTTGTTGTGCCATTATTGTATCTACACTTGACGGCACAATGCATGTAGTACTAGTTTATTCATCTCCACGAATAAAAAACAAGTTGTGGTCGCTCTCGGTGACCTTCTTTGTGGCTTCACCATGCACATTCTTCTCCTCATATTATATGACACCGGATTAGGACGTCGTGTATGTGCAACTGATGTGTGTGTGCGTGCTCGCCACGACGCCATGGCGGCCAAAGTGGCGGCAGAATGTGCTAGTCCTAATGGATTTCGCAGCTCGATGATGCGTATATTATTGGCGCCATTAATTAGGTTTGCTGCCATATCCTCCGCCTTTAATCTGTACGTAAATCATTTCATTTCCATCAGTACCTAAAATTCTAGAGCTTTTGATAAAATCTCCGGGGCTTAGGCCATGTTCGCTTCTCTTATAATCTGTCTTTTTTAACTTATTTTTTCAGTCGTGTTTTTCTCTCACAACAAATCAGCCGAAATAGTATTTCGGTTTATTTTTTCAGCGAAGCGAACGAGCCTTAATTTATGTGTATTAAGTAGTACTAGTATCTAAGATGCATATCTGCTGGGTGGGTGGAGTGCGCTGTCATCTTCTGCACTGTACGGACAGCACGATCTGTCACTAATAAATCTTTTACCGCGCGCGAGCCACATCATACCAACCTTTGGCTACAGGAGGCGAGACTTTGCCCGGAAAAAGAAAGAAAGACGACCTGCTTAAATTCATTCCACGCACTGGATCGGAGTCGGAGAGCAGCACTACCTACTCGAGCCGTGCTGGACTGGATTTGCCCCGAATGTATCCAATCCAACCGAACCACCGGCCCCCACCATACTCCCTCAGTCTTAATATACTGTATTATAACATTCAAAATTCGTTCTTAAAATAATACATTGTAGAGGACAAAAATCAATTTTATATTAAATACTTTTCATTTATCAACAAATCACTATTAATTACGTTGATGATAACGTCTGATTAGAAAATAAAATGATGGTATATGCGTCTTTTATGTTATCTCTTAATTTGTCTTAAACTTAGTACAGAAGAGTACGTTTTTTTCTCGAATATACAAAAGATTTATGTATCATTGTAATTAATAAGAAGAAGTTTAACCATACATACGACACGCTTCTAATGGACGTCCTAGGAGGTCTTACAGTTGTGACTGGACCTTTCTAGCATACAAGTTTTGAACTTTGATATTACATAAAAAGCAAACAACTGAACTAAGAGCAGCGCAGTAACCAACGGAGCTGGGCGTCTCCGCTACTGGCCGTGCGATTTGCTCCGTCATCCGAGAAGAGTCTTCTACCAGTCCTAGCATTGGTCGCCGGGAACAGCGCGTCCAGTGCTTCGACTTCGCTCGACGTCAAGTTCCTTGCAAATAAGTCGTCGTATGCTCGCTTGGACGTGGATGAGATTGGAGCTACCAATGGTACAAAGTCCGTCTTTTGCATGAGGAGCACCTCGCCCCGCTTGGAGGTCGGAATATGCGCCAGCGGATGAGCGGCAATCCGTCTGCTCCGTTTTGACAGGGGTTGCCTTGTGGTTGCCACCTTCTGCCTTGGTGGGCTGATAATTAATGGCGACATTCGTTTGAGCCGCACCTCCTCAGTGAACCATGCGAGACGCCGGGCAGCTTCGCGTGGTGTGGGCGTCGCGTCGCTGGGGGTGGTGCAACCATCTACGACGTCGGGTGCTCCCGCTCATGGTGGCGTGAGCTGTGGCGGCCCCTGCACTGACGACATCAGAGACAAGTCTGTCGTCCGCTGAGCAGCTGTCACCGAGGAACAGATGTCCGCCACTGGTGCTTCAACCTCCTGAGGGGCTATCGTAGCAGGCAGACACTCAGGTGTTGCTGCTCTCATTGGCCGGCTCACGACGAACGAGGCGGCAAGCTCCACCAACATTGGGTCGAACAAGACGACCCATGCGGGAGGTCCCGCGCTCGCACACAATGCCAATGCTAGCGGATCTATCTCAAGGAAGCAAAGTGTAGTAGCAGAGGAAGCGGCGTTGTCGGCAAGCGCGCCCCTGCTGATGTCCCTCACCGGCTTACTCCGGCGACGGCGACGGCAGGTGCTGATGTCCCTCCATGGCCCCATGCGCGACCCCATCCAAGCTCGGTGGACCACCGTGCGGCGCCTGGAGGCCGGAGGGTCGCCACGAGCAGAGTGTCGTGGCAGGTTGGCACCCGTCGTCGCCGACTTCGTAGACCTATACCGCTCAAGCCATACCGGATTGTCCAGCGATTAATGAATCAATGCCCCCAGCTGGGTACCCTAAAAACACACGCCCTGCTTGTACCCTAGGCACAAGTAGGACCAAACCACTACCCTCCTATCATGGGGTCTAGGTCCCTATCCAAACTAGGACTCCAAGCTCCTGCCCCTGAGTCCTGGACTCAGTGTGGTGCAAGGACCTCCTACCCAAAAACCACCCTGATAGACGGTCCAGAAAGAGCCTGAACCCATGACAAGAGAGTAACAAGTCTTCCCTACGCCCATACCCAAGTATGTGCTCAGGATAATAAGTCTATGACTTGCCTAGAGTCCAATGCAACGGTCGGTCCATAACCGACACAGATAGGGAAAGCAGTGTAACCAAGCTAGCTCCTATTGGCCACAGGACACAACCTCTTACACCCACCCACATGCAAACCATATCTCTACCCAGTCACCATGTTTCCTTTCCACCATTTATATTTTCCATGTGATAATAATACAATAATGTATTTCCTAGCTCTCACGAGTGATAGGCAATCACTCGACTTCTACCGGAGTCCTGTAGTATAGCCATCTACTCGATCCTATCATACTAGTAATACTCATAGAATAAAGATTTATATATGCAAGTGGGTTTCATTCTCGTATTTACATTTCTACGTCCTCACCTTCTCCTCCCGAGTAGAGTATGCGGTGGGGAGGCCATCCGTTAGCTAAGGGATGGCTCACCAGTGGCGGTGCAGTCACGGGGCAGCATGGGGAGGTGTGCAGACATGACAGGAACCAGGCCTGGCCATGGCAAGACTTGAGTCAGCCCTCGACAACATGCCCGCACGAGCCACGATGATGGGCCCATCGACTGTGGTAGTGCTGGCCAGGCAGGGATAGTGGGATGGCGCAGGGAAACAACGCTGTGGAGCCACAGGTCCAGCGCGAACCACGATGGGGCACGGCACGATGGAAGGCGCAGCGACGGTGGAAGTCATACCAGTGCACAATGGCTTGGTGGCGCAGCTAGCTCTAGGATGGCGTCATGGTGTGAGCTACAGCAATGACTAGACGAGGGGCGACCGTTTCAATGGGGAGTGCTCGACGTAGGGGCGGAGCACTGTGGAGCAGCCGGTCCAGCATGGGGTGGTGCATGGCCACGACCGGGCATGGGTGCGCTGTGGGGCTACGGTCCAGAGAGGGATCGAGGATGCATGCGTGCGGTGGCCGAGCGATGATGGAGCAGTTAGGGCAGGTGCTCATGCGAGGCAGCAAGGAGCAGGGAGCACCGGTGGCATTGGTAGCAGCGCAGGACCAAGAAAGCTACACGTGCGCTCACGAGGGGGAAAAGGGGGAGAGACGATGGGCGGAGCTACGCGCCGCTCGAGGCAAGCGACCATGGCGGTGAGGTCATACTGGCGTAGACAGTTGCACGGCGACCATGGCATGCAGCGGCGCTGCAGCAGCCATGGCAAGGCACTACGGCTGCTGCGGGGCATAGGAGAGGAAGCGATGGAGGCAAGCAGTGAGGGAGGGAAAACAAGGACCGGCTCGGTAGTCTTCCTATAAGGCATTCCCAAGCAAGGCTGCGAGAAAGCAAACTCACATGGCCAACCATGTTCGTTAGGAAGAGACATGTAGAGGTAGGCAATCAGAAAAACAGAGACAAGCAACGCAGACAACAGAGGCATTCATGGTGCCACAGAGATGATGCGATGAAGCGGGCAGTGACCACGAGCACGTGGCCCGGTTGGCTTACAAAAAAAAGACTTGGCGCGATACATTGAATCATAGCAGCGTGTCCGAGCAGGGTCGCCAGCGTCAGCTAGCGGTAGAGTAGGGCAGGGAGACGTTCCGTCCTTACTATGAATCAGTCCGCTCGCTAGTCAATAATTAAACCATGATAGAGAGCTGAACACATGGGCGTCGCATGGCTGTGCTGGCTGCGGCAGGATAGGTAAAACGAGCGGCTACAAACGCGCAACAACATTTGTTTTTCAAAACCCAAGTTGCGCTTTCATCAACTCGACTTGTACCTCAATTTTTATTAAAACCCCAAACACACGTTCTATATTATTATTGCTTTATAAAAATCACTTTTCAAATTGACAATTATTTGTCGACACAAACTACGAACGGGTTTTCCATTTTCCAAGCCGACTATATATATATATTTTCAAACATGGCTAAAGCACTAAGATTTGTTTATAAAATTTGTTTATAAAATTTGTTTTTCATGCTTAGTCAAATAAACAAGTCATTCGTCCTTTTATTTGCTATCAGACATTTTTAAGCACTAGTCCATACATCATACTAACTCATAGAAACAAAACATCTAGGAACTAATTAACCCGTTGTTCAATATAATTCGCCAAAATTGACACTTTTAAATATAGGTTAAATTTTAAAATTTGAGAAAATCATTTCAGTAAATCCTCTTAGGCCTAAATCTCGGTGCTAAACGAGATCGTAACACCAGGGGTGTTACAACCACCCCCCTAAAAAGAATCTCATCCCGAGATTCGAAGCAAGAATTAGAAGTGAGGAAAACTCGATTACATCTTGTAGATCTGAAGTTAAACGAAAGATTACATGACTACGAATACTAAAGCACGCGGGGATTAGGGATACATGGTTAAGAGCAACCTAATACAACCGAGACTTAATCCAGAAGTCGAGATAGATGAGGACAATGGAGAAACAACAAGATAATGATTATCCAAAACATGGTGTATGACCAACAGATCGAGAAACAGGAGACTGAGAAATCAAACATCGTGGACCCTAAGACCGAACTAACCACGGTAGACTTGATCTTCTTCAAAACCAGATCCATTCTTCTCAAATTACACAATTACCTCAGACTGACGAACCTAACTATACAATAATGACTGGATCTCATAGCTCTGCTTTAGGTTCGAGGGGATGGGGATGAAGAAGAAGAGCAAGGACCAAGGGCATCTTATAGTGGTGAATGGAGATGGGACGCAACACACTGGGAGTGGAGACAACATGGATGGGATACATAGATGGTTCATGCTGTGGGGATAAGCATGGCCATGATGCGCTCCCTATGCAAGCGAGCAGAGGATAAGGGAAAGGAGAGGAGAGGGGGTCCGCTTGATGAGGCAGGTGTGCAGGCAGCCATGTCCCCAAGGGAAGAAAAAGGAGAGGAAAGGGGGTCTGGTATAGGGGACGAGGCGTAAAGGTTGAGAGCCGACCAGATGCTGGGAAAAGGAGAAACACACAGTGCACGAAGACGGTGAGTGCGGCACAATGCCACGGCCATGCGAGAACAGGGTGCTAATGGACCCGACATAGACGACGTTCATAGGGCACGTAGAGAAATAACCCGGCATGCATAATGCGGTCAAACTAAGCACAGGGCTCAGGGACATGACGTCCACGCCGGCTTTTACAATTACTCCCGACTATCCACGACTAACTTTCCTTACTACTCTTCTTTTTCTTTCCCTTCCTTGACCACATTTGTCTTTCATGTAAACTAAGACCATGTCATATGTTCTTCCTCCAAAACCACCTCCTCTTGTTTACTTTGAGAGAACACTATAGTCATCAACCTATTGTGGATTTCCCGTTCGAACACCCGAATATTTTCAAGAAAAATATTTGTAGCAAAAGTGGTATGGTGGTGTAACTTGGTAAAGGTACTTGGTCAACAACCTCCATACCAGTGCGTGTTCGAGCAGCATCACCATGTGGCAGCTGTTCCATAGGGAGCCCTCGGTTTCGTCGCGTCATCGTAAGCTATTAACCAGGCAACTACTACCAACTTACACGCCATGAAGGCGGTGGGTCATATACCATAGAGTAAGAGGAGTATTGCAAGGGAAGATTCAAACAACAAGGGTTCCTTTCACAACAAGGGATAAGGAATTCAAATCCAATGGCGGATTTGATTTAAAGAGATTCAAGTGTTCTGTTAGGACATACACAATTAGTCGATATAGTGTCATATGTTATCCAATCATGGCTAGTCTACTGGTATCTAAATGGTAACTTCTCTTGTAACCCGCTTAATATCACCATTGAAAACTCTAAGCATATCTCACGAAACTTAAGGGTAGATGGATGCAATCAACACAGCGAAATAAACAAGATGCACATTCCACGGTCTTATACGGGTACATCATATAGGCATCCAGTCTCACATTCTTGACACATCGTTCACTAAGGTCAGGGTTACCTCAATCAATATGAATGAAAACAATGGCAAGAGTACAATACTAGAGGACAGTGATGAAAAGCACTACTACTATGGGTACAACATCCTAAGGCAACTAATCTACTCTAGACCACGTATGTTCATTCCTAGGCTCGGTGGATTCTTCTATCGCCCTGGCTATGGATCTGCATCCCCTCTAGGCAAAGGCTAAGTGAGAGGAATCAAGGGTTCTACTTCTGACACTTCCAAGGGTCGAGTTGCTGGCGGCACTGCAACACCGATTCTCCTTCTTTTAGGCAGGTGGATAGGGATTCCATCCATGATCAAGGGATCTTGCCATTCAGCAACCAACGTCCTTTGCTTGGCCCTGGTGACAAGATGGGCATCACCTAGCTGATGGACTTGCTAATCTTTAGCCTCCTTTAAGGCTTTCGATATGGCAGTCTCCCGACTCTCAGCGGCTGCCGCACTAGCATGTGCTTCGGCAAGTTGCACCTAGAGCATCCTAGAGAAGATCTCAGCTTCCTTAGCTCGACAAAGACACTTCCTCAGCTCTAAGGCTTGTCCGGTCATATTGCTCATCCAGAGCAAGCAGGTATGTGGTCAAGTGCACCACGGTTGGACTGTCTTCTTGCACATCCCACCCTTGTAAAAGCCTCCATGTGAGCCCTCCATGCCCGCTGATTCTTGTCCAAAGGTGGAAAGAACCTCATGGGAGTATGGGCAATGGGCTCTTCATAGATCTGGCAAAGGTACCGTAAGGCTTTGCGGGCCACCACCTGGTAGGTGTCGATGAAGCGAAACCCGGTTGCGGTCACATTCTAGGCTTTAGTGAGGTCAGGGAACTCTTCACTCTTCTCGATGTAGACGGTAACCTCACACCGCTCGGTGCCAGGCTTCTCATACTTAGGGCCCTCATACTCAGGACAATCTTTGACTTCGAGCTTTTGTAGGGTGGCATGTAGGATTCTGGGAAACCCTCAACGTTCAGGCTATAACTACTAACCTAGGCTCCTACCATTCCTAGCGATGGTTGCAAGGAAGGCTGAGCGAAAAGCCTACTCAAAAGAAAAGCTAAACGGACTAAAGTGCGTCGAGTGGTGGTACCAATGGCTAAGTTAGGCCTTGGTTATAAAGGCGGAGCGCTCAGTGGTCTTGGCACGGTCCACCAGGGTTCCTACGCGGGATTACTACGAATGAATCGACCAAAATTTCATGTGTTCGAGGAAAGCGATGTCCAAGGCCATTGCTGACTAGTACGACTGCTAGGGCAAGGGTCTGACAAGAGCATAAAAAAGAGAATGGGGAGACATGGGACACGACAGGCGTGAACCACGGGTGAACATGGAGCATGAAGCCACAGTGCAAAAATAATTCCAAAATAGAAATGAGTCAGTCGTGCACAATACGACACATGTGACACCTATGGTTGGCGTATCTGCAAAAAATACGGGCACTACAATGCACAAACAAGATATGCATGAATGCACATGTTATATGTCCTTCCACTGTTGCCAACATATAGGGCAACCGTTCTTAGATTTTTGGCACATCGTTCTCTCCCTGTACTAGTCGATACTATCAGACTATGCTCGGGTCAGTGGACCTGCAGAAAACTTGATTAAGCCTACCTAAGTCAGCAGAGTGTCATCTATCCTGGATACATAACCATAGTAATAGAGCTACTTATATAACTTCACATAAAGACGTCATATTCTTTTGAAAAGAATTTGTTGTTAAATTTTTATTTAAGAAAAGGTTTTTGAAGCTTTATTTCCTCATTTATGCTTTGATACCACCTGTGGCAGAACCACCTAATCTAATGTCTTCCAGGAGTACTCGTCTTCTATTAAACACTAAGTACCCAAGGGAGAACACTAAATTACTCGGTTCTGTCGAGCACAGTCCTAAGGGAGAACCCAAAAATCCATATTTTTCATCAGGATCACAAATGAGAGAATAAAGCTTACAACATTCTTAAATCATTTCTTACATCTCTTTTAATACAACATCATAGTATAATATTTACTATGGATAATAGCAGAATATTATCATGTTATCAGAGTCATGAACAATTTATTTGAATAGCGGAATATAAACATGTGAACAAAGTTACCATGGAATTACATCTATTTATGACGTGATGAAATATTGATATATAAACTATGACAATAGATTATAAAACTTTCATCTAATAAAATATATGCTGAGAGTTATAAAGCAAACTATGATCGCAGTGTAAAGGAAATCCTCTCTGAGCCCACCAGGAGAAATCCACACACAAAGGTCAGCTCTAGCCTCGACCTATCATCTACAATAGGGGAAAATAAAACCCTGAGTACTCAATTGTACTCAACAAGACTTATCCGATAGGAGGAAAGAAAAGACTCCAAGGATATGCATGGCTATTTGGCTTGTGGGTTTATTACGTCTGTAGGAATTATTACTAAACGTGCGTCCTTATATTCGATTTTTATTAGCAGTCACATTAGTTCATTAACCAACAATTCTATATAAGCACCTATGCTACTTTCAAGTAGGTGGTAAGCGATCAGATTTCCTTTTTTCTATCTTTTATCTTTCAGTTCTTACTATGGTGCTAGACCGTAGACAAGCCATACCGGATTGCCCGGCGATTCGCGAATCAATGCCCCTAGCTGGGTACCCCAAAAACACACACCCCGCTTGTACCCCTAGCACAAGCAGGACCAACCCACTACCCTCCTATCACGAGGTCTAGGTTCCCATCCAAACTAGGACTCCAAGCCCCCGTTCCTGAGTCACGGACTCAGTGCGGTGCAAGGACCTCCTACCCCAAAACCACCCTGACAATCGGTCTAGAAAGAGCCAGAACCCATGACAAGAGAGTAACAAGTCTTCCCTGCGCCCATACCCAAGTATATGCTCGGGATAATAAGTTTGTGACTTGCCTAGAGTCCAATGCAATGGTCGGTCCTTAACCGACACAGATAGAGAAAGCAGTGTAACCAAACTATGTCCTGTTGGCCATAGGACACAACCTCTTACACCCAACAATACCCAAACCATATCCATGCTTGATCACCATTTTTCCTTTCCACCATTTATATTTTCCAAGTGATAATAATACAGTAATGTATTTCCTATCTCTCGTGAGTGACAGACAATCACTCGACTTTCTACCGGAGTCCTGTAGCATAGCCATCTACTCGATCCTATCATACTAGTAAGACTCATAGGATAAAGATTTATATATGCAAGTAGGTTTCATTCAACTCCTTAAAACATAATGCACAAATATAATTTAAAGTGCAAAAAGTAGGGGTTATGCACCGGGGCTTGCCTGGGTAAGATATATACTAAAAAGTTGGTATCTGCATCTTTAGATCATCCACCATCAACTGAATAGAAAGCCCATTGCATCATCTCCTGGGGAGAATACTATTACACCATCTTTAGATTCCCACTCATCCTTCACTTGATCCATTGATCCATCATCGTACCTATATGATATGCAATGCGATGCAATACAAAGACGTAATTAATCAGCTACAATCATGACTCGTAAAAAACAATTTACGCCTCTCAAGTTAACGAGTTAGTTCCAACGATGACCGTACTTTGGCTACATATCCATATTATTGAATAAGACATTATTTCCCAACAAATGTTTTAGTTATACAAACTTAAGTTGTTTCTTTATTCTATTCTATCGATTTAATCTTTATTCGAAATAGGGCATCATTATCTATCTAGCAAACTAATTATTCCAGAGCTACAAAAATTATAGTGAGTAGCTAATAATATTAGAAATTTACTGTAAAATTTTTAGAGTCAACACTATCACCGATTTATCACAGAAATTCCTATAAGTTTATGTCTTAACGATAGTAAGTTTCTCAAATTAATTATATAGCTTCCAAGAATATTATCAAACTATATGAACAAAATATACTAGTAGATAGATTATGATTTTAGAAACTTAATAAAATTAGTTTCACCATTTTTGGACAACTACACAAATTTATATTGATTTTACAAGTTTATGTCCGAAACTAAATTAGCTAATTGTTTTAGAAAACAAAAGGGCCAGCGGCCACCAAATCGGCCTAGCGGCAAGGCAGCCCAGACAGGGCTCAGTGCGCGCAGCATGAGCGGCCTAGGCATGGGCGGCACCAGGCTAGCCTAGATAGACCATCGCCCATGCAGGCAGGCGACGCGGACGGCCCAGGCGGCAGGCAGGCCGCAGCCCAGCAATCCGGCCCACACAGGGCGCGTGGCGCGACGCTTTTCTCTATTCAACCCAAGGTCCAGAGCACTATTTAAATGAGTCATGTATTTTACACCTAGCCCCTCGGACATTCTTGTATTTACATTTCTACATCCTCACCTTCTCCTCCAGAGTAGAGTACGCGGTGTGGAAGCCATCCGCCGGCCAAAGGGTGGCTCGTTGGCGACGGTGAAGTCGCAGGACGGTGCGGGGAGGTGCACGGACATGATAGGAACCGGGCCTGGCCACGACAAGACCTGAGTCGACCCCCGGCAGCATGCCCGTGTGAGCCGCGGTGACAGGCATGCCGGTAGCAGTGGTGCTGGCCAGGCAGGGACGACGGGACGGCATGGGAAAACAGCGCTATGGAGCCATAGGTCCTGCATGAACCGGGGTGGAGCATGGCATGGCTGAAGGCACAGCGACGGTTGAAGGCGCAACGATGATGGCCCGACGATGGCGCTCTAGGGTCTCGGTGGCATGGCTAGCTCTGGGATGGCATCGTGGTGCGAGCTACAGCAATGACTAGACAAGGGGCGACCGTTCTGACGAGGAGTGCTCGGCGCAGGGGTGGAGCATCCGGTCCGACGCGGGTGGTGCGCGGCCACGACCGGGCACGGGTGTACTATGGGGCTGCGGTCCAAAGCGGGACTGAGGACACGCGCGCGTGGTGGCTGAGTGACGATGGCGCGGTTAGGGCGGGTGCTCGCATGAGGCTGCAGGGAGCGGGGAGCACCAGTGGCGTGCAGTAGCAGCGCGGGACCAAGGAAGCTTCGCGCGTGCTCATGAGGGGGAAAAGGGGGAGAGACGACGGGCGGAGCTACACGTGGCTCGAGGCAAGTGGCTACGGCAGCAAAGCTATACCAGTGCGGATGGCGGTAGACACGGCACGGCGACCACAACATGCAACGGCGCTGCGGTGGCCACGGTGAGGCACTGCGGCTACTGCGGGGCGCAGGAGAGGAAGCGACGGAGGCAAGTAGCGAGGGAGGAAAAGCAAGGAGCGGCTTGGCAGTCTTCCTATAGGGCATTCCCAAGCAAGGCCACGAGAAAGCAAACGCACGTGGCCTACTATGCTCATCAAGAAGAGACACGTAGAGGCAGGCAATCAGAGAAATAGAGACAAGCAAGGCAGGCAACAAAGGCATTCATGGTGCCGTAGAGAAGATGCGACGAAGCAGGCAGCGACCATGAGTACGTGGCTTGATTGGCGAATAGAAAAAAAGACTTGGCGCGATACATTGAATCGTAGCTGCGTGTCTGAGCGGGGTCACCGGCGTCGGCTAGCGGTAGAGCAGGGCAAGGAGACGTTCTGTCCTTGCTGTGAATCAGTCCGCTTGCTAGTCAATAATTAAACCACGACAGACAGCTGAACACATGGGTGTCGCGTGGCTCTACTGGCTACAGCAGGATAGGTAAAACAAGCGGCTATGAACGTGCAACAGCATTTGTTTTTCAAAACCCAAGTTGCGCTTTCATCTACTCGACTTGTACCTCAATTTTTATTAAAACCCCAAACACACGTTCTATATTATTGTTGCTTTATAAAAATCACTTTTCAAATTGACTACTATTTGTCGACACAAACTACGAACGGGTTTTCCATTTTCCAAGCCATCTATATATATATTTTCAAACACGGCTAAAGCACTAAGATTTGTTTATAAAATTTGTTTTTCATGCTTAATCAAATAAACAAGCCATTCACCCTTTTATTTGCTACTAGACATTTTTAAGCACTAGTCCATACGTCATACTAACTCGTAGAAACAAAGCATCTAGGAACTAATTAACCCGTCGTTCAATATAATTCGCCAAATTTGACACTTTTAAATATAAGTTAAATTTTAAAATCTGAGAAAATTGTTTTGGTAAATCCTCTTAGGCCTAAATCTTGGTGCTAAACGAGATCATAACACCAGGGGCGTTACAGCATGGCCTAGCCTTAGTGTCATGCCTAGACTGCCATTCTGGCCCATAGTGTCGGCCCGGGCATGGCACGCTATATGGGCTGGTCCGACAGCGGCACGGCTCATCACCGATGGATGTCTGGCCTCGCTCCCATCGGACCGTTGGATTCAGCCATTGGAATAGGGGGGGTATAAAACCGCCATCCTGGCCGACCAGCCACGTCTCGCTCTATCGCCCTAATTCATTTGCTCTCACTCTCTCGCCTCGCTCTTAGCTCTCCTCTCTCGGCTCTAACCCGCGACGCCGTCTCGCCCGCTCCTCTCTCAGCGAGTCAGCGTAGCCACATCACCGCGTTGATGACTCACTCTCCTCTCTCACCTCTGACTTCCTCTCTTCTTCTCGCTCTCCGGTGGCCTCTAGAGCCACCGCTGGCCAGCTCTAGCACATTCCCTAATCCTAACCCTAGCTCAATCCCTAACCCTAACCTTTGATCTCACTTCGTCCTCGCCGGATCCATCGTCGACCTCGCCGGATCCATCGGTTTCCTCATTGGATCCATCGGATCTCCGGCCTCGCTCCCATCGGACCGTTGGATCTGGCCATTGGAATAGGGGGTATAAAACCCATCTCGGTCGGCCACATCTCGCTCCATCGTCCTAATTCATTTGCTCTCCTCTCTCGGTGAGTCGGCGTCGCCGCGTTGGTGACTCACTCTCCTCTCTCACCTCTGACTTCCTCTCTTCTTCTCGCTCTCCAATGGCCTCTAGAGCCACCGCTGGCCAGCACTAGCACAATCCCCTAACCCTTGCTCAATCCCTAACCCTAACCCTTGACCTCGCTTCATCCTCGTTGGATCCATCGTTGACCTCGCCGGATCCGTCGGTTTCCTCGTCGGATCCATCCCTCATCATCGACCTCACCAGATCCATGCCTCGTTGACCTCACCGGCAACTCTAGTGCTCTGGCTTTGTAGGTAAGTCACCATCGACCTAACCCTTGCTCAATCCCTAACCCTAACCCTCGATCTCTACTAACCCTAGCTTTGTTTTGTTTGAAGCCATTTAGGGACTGGGGTGCCGATGAGTGGTGATGGCTGGATTTGATGACGAGACACTTGAGGTCAGTTCCAACCAAGAAAGGCGGTTGTGCGGGTTGGCCAAAGATGATGACGAGGACGACCTACGTGAGGACGCCACGAAGCTGTTCAGACATAACGTTCAAGCTCCCATTATCCTCGAGCCCTACGATGATCAAGCAGTGGATGGGGAAGAGAATAACGGTAAGCGGTCATGTCCCTCTATCTCGGCAGTGTGGCTTGATTTTAAGAAACTCTTCAAAATAGAGAATGGTAAGAAGGTCAGGTATGGAGCTAAATGCATCCATTGCTCTAAGGAATACTCTGGGCACTCTAGTGGTGGCACTGGTCACCTCAACCGGCATAGGGATAAAAGCCCTAGGAGGTATGAAAAAAACTCGCATGTCACAGTCACATATCTCTTTTAATCCTGATGGTAGTATGCATAATTGGGAGTACTGTCCTATTGTCGCTCGTACTCAACTGGTTCAATTGCTTGCTAGGCTTGATGTTCCTATCTCTTTGGGAGAATCATATGCATTTGAAGAATACATTAGAACTGCTCATAATCCTAAATTTGTTTCAGTCTCTAGGCAAACCACCACTAGAGACATGCTTAAATACTTCACTGATTGAAAGGCTAAGCTTGTTGAGATTGTTAGTTCTGCTAGTGTTAATTGTGTGTGTCTAACCTCTGATATTTGGTCTGGCAAATGCGAAAGAGGACTACCTTAGTGTTGTTGCTCACTACATAAACTCTGATTCGCAACTAGAGAAGAAAGTGCTTGGTCTTAGACCTATTGATTATTCCCACAATGGACAAAACATTGCTGATCTTGTTGCATCTGTGCTTGCTGATTATGGGTTGACTAGAAAAATATTTGTTGTTACTTTGGACAATGCATCATCTAATGTATCAGCCATGCAAAAACTTAGACCTGTTCTTTCTAAATATCTTGGTATTGAAGTTGTGGTCAATGCATCATCTAATGATAGTGATGATTTAGACAATGCAGTTAATTGTATGTTCTTGCATCAGCGTTGTGCATGTCACATTATCAATCTGATTGTTAAGGAGGCCCTAACTGCTCTTAAGCCTTTGATTGAAAAATTTAGAATTGCAATATCTTTCTTAAACTCATCTAACTAGAGAATTGCTATATATAAAAGTTACTGCATTGCCACTGGTGTTAGGCCTAGAAAGTTTCAACTGGACATGGAAATTAGGTGGAATTCTACATACCTAATGCTTAAGCATTTGTTTCCACATAAGGTCCCATTCACTACTTTCATCCATGCTCAATATCCTAGGGCTGAAGGTGGTCAGTTGCTTTTAACTGATGACTATTAGGCTATGGCAGAAAAAGTGCTTAAATTTCTTGAACTATTTTATGATGCTACAGTTGCATTGTCTGGTGTGTACTATCCTACATCTCCACTCATGATTCATTATCTTGTTAAGATTGCTATGCACCTAAAGAATTATGCTAATGATAATCACATCAGACCTGTGGTTCAACCTATGATAGACAAATATAATAAATACTAGAGGGACATACATTTGCTTTATTCTTTTGCATTCATCCTGTACCCAGAGCTAAAATGAAAGGTTTCATTAGAGTGCTTAGGAGGTTGGGTACCCTTACTAGTATAGATTATAGTGCTTACCAGGTTGGTACTAGAGCTCGACTTACTGATGTCTACAATAAGTATGAGGAGAAATATGGAGGTGTTAGGTTGAGGAGGACCGCCCCTCCTAACCTATCTGGTAAAAAAGGTCTGCTTAGGATAAAATTTATGATGATGATGTTGGTAGTGCTGGTGGTATGCATACTGCAGCTGCTACTCTAATCATGGCTAGAGATACATCTGCAACTGCCCTGCTGCAGGCTACAAGTTCTTCAGGTTCTAATGTTTCTGAACTTGTTTCTTACTTGGACTGTGACACTGTGAACCATTTAGATGATGATTTTAACATCTTGGACTGGTGGCATCAGCACAAACTCACATATCTAGTGCTGTCAATCATAGCTAAAGATATTTTAACTGTTCCTGATTCAACCATATCTTCAGAATCCACTTTTAGTATGACTAGCAGGATCATCGAGGAGCGGCGGAGGAAGCTAAAGCCTGAAATGGTGGAGATGTTGACCTGCATCAAAGATTGGGAGGCTGCTGAAGCTCAGCTGCAACACATGGTGGAGGACAAGGAGCTTGAAGAAGCATTTGAAGAACTTTATCTTGATTAGTTACCATTTATGTAATGGGACTGTAATATTGTGGACTATGGACTGGACTTTGATGAACTTTATAATTGGAGCTGGGTTGTATTCTTTTTTCCTGACTAGGGTTTCTCACAAGGGTGAGTTTTACCTAGACAGGTTTTTAATGAGGCAGCCATTGCACTAAAGCTTCCAATAAAATGTTATTTTGTTATCTCTCCTGTGTTTACGTGATCTATGTGTTTCAGTGATCAAGTTAATATCAATTCTCTGTGAATATGTAACTTTGAGTCTTTGATAAGTTCTCTGATATTCTGATGATGAAGTTAAGATTGGAATGATGAAGTTATTGTAATATTCTGATATTCTGATACTTTAAGAACATGTACCTTAAGATTGAGATGATGAAGTTATTGTTCCTGATATTTTGATCAGTTTGAGGTGTTGGACACTTATAGTGCTAGTGCCGGCACGGACACTGCTGGGCCGCCGTGCCCAGTGGCACGGCACGGCACAACTAAGACCTTATAGTGCCACGCCGTCTTAGCTGTGCTAACAGGCATGAGACGGCTAGTCTACCTTGCCACGTAGTGCCGTGGCTGGCCGGGCCGGGCCTGGCCGTGTCCGTGCTAGTGCCGTGCCGGGCGGCCCGTTTGGCCAACTGTACCGAGTATATATAGGTTCCACTGCCTGCGCCTCCCCAACTCGTCCAGAGTTAGTTGTAGCTAGACTTGGTTGTAGCGTCGTAGCAGCTAGGAAATGCTGCTTGTTGCCAAGATGGGTGGCGGCGCCAAGGCCTACGCCGCCGTCGTGCTGATCAGGCTCATGTACTCCGGCATGCACGTCATGAGCAAGGTGGCCCTGGACCAGGGCATGAACCCGCTGGTGTTCCTCTTCTATCGCCACACCACGGCCGCGCTCGTCCTCATCCCTGTCACCTTTGTTCTCGAGAGGTCGTCGTCCTGAGCTGTGCTGTGCCTTCTTGATATGATGCCTTATTGTTTTGTGTTTTATTAGCTGGTGTTTTGTTCTGATCGATGATGTTGTTAGTTGTGCGCAGGCGAAAAGCTAAGCCGGTTACGTTCAAGATTGGATGGAAGATGTTCATACATGCCCTATATGGGTAGGTTCAGCTTTAAACTCTAGCTAGCGTGAGATGAGATGTGAATGCAATAGTTCCGGATAAAGGGTACTTAACTTGTTCATGGGAGAGTTCTGTTGTTTGTTTACTCTTTGCCTTGTCATTATGCTCTGTTTAATAAGTCACTCGATACCTGAAGTTCTGAAAAGCAAAAGCTTTGCTTGCAACACTTGTACTGCACTTGAATTTGTTACGTAGGAATACGAATTCAGCTCCTTGTTTGTGTCCTTTACCTGAAATGCCTGAATATCTGTTTTTCTTTTCTCAGGGTGACAGCATGCGGTGACTTGTTTAACCTCGGCCTCAACTATGCTTCTGCTACGTCGTCATCAGCATTGTACAATGTTCAACCGGTGGTCACATTCATCCTAGCCGTCATATTTGGGTAATAAACTACTGATTCTCCCAGTACCCTTTAACAAATGTCACAGCAAACAGAGTAAATAAAACCAAGCAAAAGAAAAGAAATATCCGTGTAGCATAGTAGTACAAAATATATAAGACGATCATAAAAAGATAAAACAAGCAGTGCTTCACTTTACCAACTGAAGAAACCTATATACTACCTGTGGCTGTGATGACAGGATGGAGACTCTGAAGCTGATTCGGTTCCATGGCAAAGTGAAATTCGCGGGCATCCTGTTCTGCATCGCCGGCGTCACCATTCTGGCCTTCTACCAGGGTCCAATGTTCAGATCCTTCAACCACCACCATCTCTTTCAGAACGGCAGTGCCTCTGGAGAACAAGCAGGAGACACACAACCCAAGAAGCAGTGGGTCTTGGGGATCTTCCTCATGACACTGTCCAACGTTCTAGCAGGCCTGTGGACAGTGCTTCAGGTACGGACTTATCATTTCATCTATCCCGGTTTCAGATACGATCAGCATGTACTGCAGACTGCAGACCGGACCACATGCAGTGTTCATGCTGGAGGACACCTCCATCTCCAAGCTGATTTTCTATTGGTTTTCTTTTGAAAGAAAAATCTAATCTAATTCTGTTGTTCAAACTAATTAACCAGGGCCCTCTGATAGAGGACACCTCGAAGCTGATGAACACGACGCTGCAGATCTCGTGGGCGTCGCTGCAAGCCTTCCTGGTGGCCGTTGCGGTGGAGAGGGACTTCTCCAAGTGGAAGCTGGGCTGGAACGTCGGCCTCGCCGCCATCATCTACAGCGTGCGTAACTAAGCATGCACTATCTGAGCTTGATTGCTTGCACTGACAAGTGACAACTAACACTACTGTCCAAATTAGAGAAGCAAATTAATAAGAGACGTCCAAGCTAGTGATGCATTTCTCTGAATGAACAACTGAACGGAACAAACAACCAACGTTGTTATCGATCGCAGGGCGTGATGGTGACGGCGCTTTCGTACTACATGCAAATGTGGGCGATCGCCAAGAGGGGTCCCGTGTTCCTGGCCATGTCCATGCCGCTCACCTTCATCTTCACCATCCTCGTATCCTCCTTCATCATAGGGGACGCAGTCAGCCTAGGAAGGTTGGTGTAGTACGTGCGTGTGCGTGTTTCGTAGTACTGAAATTTTATCTGATTATTCCTTGTATTGTATCTGTCTGCATCTGCAGCATCTTTGCCGGGGCGTTGCTGGTTGGAGGCCTGTACAACGTGTTCTGGGGCAAGAACATCGAGGAGCGAGACGACCTGAACAAGATCAGCGCCGCCGCCTCCGTCGCCGGCAAACCCGGCGGGCTGGAGCTGCCGCAGCAGCAGGACAAGGCGGATGAGGCGTCTCATGAAGTGCTGGATGACGATGCAGAGGCAAAGGTCTAATCCGGCCCAGCTTTCAGCCAGACGATGGACGTACGTGACAGGAAATTAAAAGATCTGTGTCAAAAGGCAGCCAACAAGAGCCACTGCTGGTTTCAGGGTGCAGCTGGGAACATATGAAGACTGGTGGCGCGCGCGCTGTAACTGGTTTCATCAGATAAAAAGACACGCCGTTGTTGTGCCATTATTGTATCTACACTTGACGGCACAATGCATGTAGTACTAGTTTATTCATCTCCACGAATAAAAAACAAGTTGTGGTCGCTCTCGGTGACCTTCTTTGTGGCTTCACCATGCACATTCTTCTCCTCATATTATATGACACCGGATTAGGACGTCGTGTATGTGCAACTGATGTGTGTGTGCGTGCTCGCCACGACGCCATGGCGGCCAAAGTGGCGGCAGAATGTGCTAGTCCTAATGGATTTCGCAGCTCGATGATGCGTATATTATTGGCGCCATTAATTAGGTTTGCTGCCATATCCTCCGCCTTTAATCTGTACGTAAATCATTTCATTTCCATCAGTACCTAAAATTCTAGAGCTTTTGATAAAATCTCCGGGGCTTAGGCCATGTTCGCTTCTCTTATAATCTGTCTTTTTTAACTTATTTTTTCAGTCGTGTTTTTCTCTCACAACAAATCAGCCGAAATAGTATTTCGGTTTATTTTTTCAGCGAAGCGAACGAGCCTTAATTTATGTGTATTAAGTAGTACTAGTATCTAAGATGCATATCTGCTGGGTGGGTGGAGTGCGCTGTCATCTTCTGCACTGTACGGACAGCACGATCTGTCACTAATAAATCTTTTACCGCGCGCGAGCCACATCATACCAACCTTTGGCTACAGGAGGCGAGACTTTGCCCGGAAAAAGAAAGAAAGACGACCTGCTTAAATTCATTCCACGCACTGGATCGGAGTCGGAGAGCAGCACTACCTACTCGAGCCGTGCTGGACTGGATTTGCCCCGAATGTATCCAATCCAACCGAACCACCGGCCCCCACCATACTCCCTCAGTCTTAATATACTGTATTATAACATTCAAAATTCGTTCTTAAAATAATACATTGTAGAGGACAAAAATCAATTTTATATTAAATACTTTTCATTTATCAACAAATCACTATTAATTACGTTGATGATAACGTCTGATTAGAAAATAAAATGATGGTATATGCGTCTTTTATGTTATCTCTTAATTTGTCTTAAACTTAGTACAGAAGAGTACGTTTTTTTCTCGAATATACAAAAGATTTATGTATCATTGTAATTAATAAGAAGAAGTTTAACCATACATACGACACGCTTCTAATGGACGTCCTAGGAGGTCTTACAGTTGTGACTGGACCTTTCTAGCATACAAGTTTTGAACTTTGATATTACATAAAAAGCAAACAACTGAACTAAGAGCAGCGCAGTAACCAACGGAGCTGGGCGTCTCCGCTACTGGCCGTGCGATTTGCTCCGTCATCCGAGAAGAGTCTTCTACCAGTCCTAGCATTGGTCGCCGGGAACAGCGCGTCCAGTGCTTCGACTTCGCTCGACGTCAAGTTCCTTGCAAATAAGTCGTCGTATGCTCGCTTGGACGTGGATGAGATTGGAGCTACCAATGGTACAAAGTCCGTCTTTTGCATGAGGAGCACCTCGCCCCGCTTGGAGGTCGGAATATGCGCCAGCGGATGAGCGGCAATCCGTCTGCTCCGTTTTGACAGGGGTTGCCTTGTGGTTGCCACCTTCTGCCTTGGTGGGCTGATAATTAATGGCGACATTCGTTTGAGCCGCACCTCCTCAGTGAACCATGCGAGACGCCGGGCAGCTTCGCGTGGTGTGGGCGTCGCGTCGCTGGGGGTGGTGCAACCATCTACGACGTCGGGTGCTCCCGCTCATGGTGGCGTGAGCTGTGGCGGCCCCTGCACTGACGACATCAGAGACAAGTCTGTCGTCCGCTGAGCAGCTGTCACCGAGGAACAGATGTCCGCCACTGGTGCTTCAACCTCCTGAGGGGCTATCGTAGCAGGCAGACACTCAGGTGTTGCTGCTCTCATTGGCCGGCTCACGACGAACGAGGCGGCAAGCTCCACCAACATTGGGTCGAACAAGACGACCCATGCGGGAGGTCCCGCGCTCGCACACAATGCCAATGCTAGCGGATCTATCTCAAGGAAGCAAAGTGTAGTAGCAGAGGAAGCGGCGTTGTCGGCAAGCGCGCCCCTGCTGATGTCCCTCACCGGCTTACTCCGGCGACGGCGACGGCAGGTGCTGATGTCCCTCCATGGCCCCATGCGCGACCCCATCCAAGCTCGGTGGACCACCGTGCGGCGCCTGGAGGCCGGAGGGTCGCCACGAGCAGAGTGTCGTGGCAGGTTGGCACCCGTCGTCGCCGACTTCGTAGACCTATACCGCTTGCAGCCCTTGGCGAGGTGGCGGTAGCCGTGGCTGCGCAGGCAACGTTGTGGCAACCGGCAAGTTGCGACGTGGTGCGAGTAGGAGAGATAGTTAAAGCATCTGTCGCGAAGCTCTATGGGGATCCTCCGTGCCTGCGGGAGCTGCTTTTGGCGATGCTCAACCGAGGCAGTCACAGGTTGCGTCTCCTGCTGTGGGAGGATCTCCCTCCACCCATCGGTGTTGGGGGCGGAGATCCTTCCGCGGCGACCAAGGCGTTGGCGAGCAGGGGTACGGCCATCCAATGGCCGAGCAGGCAGGCCGTGCACCAGCTGGGGCGCGGCCGGCTGCGTCTCTTCCGTCCTCGCCGAGGTCCCTGCCGTCTAGCGTCCACCACGCCACGGCCTCGAGTCATGATCGGACGAGTTTGGGCGCGCGGCGCGGACACATCTACCAGCTTTGCTGGGCGACAAACGGCGTCGAGGTAGGTTGTATGGTTGTCGTCGTCGCTGTCGTCGTCCGCCCAACCGAGGCCGTCGTCGACGCCGAGCCGCGTCGAGGAAGGGGGCTGGGAGGCGATCGATGTCCGCTCCGTATCCGAGACATCGAGGAGGCCATCCTCATCCTCAGCCCAACGACGAGCCTTGGAGCGTCCCCTCGAGCGCTCCCGTGGGTGGAAGGGTTGGGCGAAGGGAGAGAACGAGGACGGCGAGGTTGCGGTAGGGCATTCCGAGGCAGCCTATGGCGCGCGGGCTGAGCTCGCCGCGAACTGTGCTCTCCGTGATAGGCGGAGACCAAGAGGCAGGGGCGCTCCCCCGTCATCGGGCCGCGCAGCCCCAGATCCGGTCCCGTCAGCCCCCGACGGCTGGGCTAGAGGCGAGGACCCCGCGGGATGCGGCGCGGGTGGCGCCGTTGGCCGGGCAGCCGCCCCACGGCCATCAACGCCAGCTTCTTCGCCCTGCAGCGCGCTCGATGGTGCCGTGGCGGCGGCCGGTGGTTGAGGCAGGTGGGGGGCCGATGCACCTAGCATAGCCGTTATCACGCGGGAGGCGCCATCCTCCGTGGACGGCAGCGCCGCCGTCACCGGCTGACGCGAAATCGCCCTCACCGGGGCAGCCGGCGCCGGATCCGCCCAACACCATGGTGGCCGGTGATGTCCGGAGCGACGGCTGCTCAGAGGAAGCTCCATCTCCAGCGCCCACGGCGCTCGGCCCGGAAACGAGCAGCGGTGGCGGCTCCCTAGTGGAGGTGCATCCTGAGGAGAAGAAGGCTGCCGGAGGGACGGGATTTACGGGCTTGGAGGCTATAGGGAGGGCAGGATAGAGGGGAGGGGGAGGGCGGGGCCGCCGGCGCTGGTATGACGGCCGCCGGTGGCGGCGGCGGGTTGGGTCTTTCACTGGAATTGAATTTTCGATTGGAGAAGCAGATTAAGTTTCTATGCACACTCTTGGAGTACGTTTTTAATCTACGCCCGCTGGCGGCAACGGCAGGCGGAGCAGCCGGCCCCGGTTTGGGGAACTTTGCACGGTGCGGGGAACTGTGCACGCGCGCGCGGTCGCGCCCGATGGAGCGCCACGCCCCGACCAGGAGGCACCACGTCGTCCTTCGCCGCGCGCCGTGCCCGTGCGTGCGGTTCCCTCTGCTGGTCGCGCGCTGTTCCCCTGTCCGCGCTGTGTCGGCACGGCACGTTGCTGCCTCGGCGCTCTTCCGTACTATAGCTCCGTTTGCCTGTGTACTGGTGTTTGCTTTTGTGTACGGTGTGCCACGCTAGGACTAAGGAAAAATGGAAATGGTGCAAGACAACCACCGGCGCCGTCTACGTGTTCGCTACAATTTTCCATGGAGCCCTTCGGGATCCTTTCATCTAGCATTTAGAGGAATTAGAATCTACCTAATGCTATTTGTCTTAGAATTTAGCATTTCATAACTCTTCAAAATTCACGTATAAGTCTATCTTAAATTTATAGGATGGGGAATTGAAATTGATTATTTAGATGACTAAACTATGCCGTGTATTACTGCTCTGCAGCTTATAGCACACTCTTCGGCTCGTTCTCACACAGCAGAAAATGCAGACATAATTATATCCCTCGTATGGCCAACAATAGTATACAAATATTCCATAGACAACCATATTGATCTATGTCTAAATTATGATTATTATTATTATTATTATTATTATTATTATTATTATTATAGATTTTAATTCCAACAATCCAAACGGCCTTCAAAATTCGGAAATTGGAGTCGCGCGCTCTGTCTGAACAAACAGGCCTGTCCAACACAAAAGAGTGATGAAAGACAACGGGTTAGATTTTTCGTGTTTGGGCCTCCATTAAGAATGTTCGCAGCCAGGAGCTAGTGGGCCGGTAGGTCAGCCCAACTTTTCTGGGCTCAAGTAACAATGTAATGTTGTCTGCCTCTGGTGGGCCAGAGGACAATATATATTCCTTAAACATTGTATTTTTATTCTAAAGATCAATTACTATTCCTGTTATACTATTATTATTTTCTTTATCTTTATTATACCATAAAAAGCAAGTATGTTCGAGGCATTTAACTTTATGCCGTTATTAGGGGGGGCACACTTAATCCCTCCTACATTGTTCTAAAAAAATCCCTCCTACTGTCTTACATTCATCCCTGTCACAAAATGGCAAATCATTTGTCACTTGCCCCGGTCCCTCGTAACTGCAACACGTTAAACATTCCCAACATTGTTGTGTTATTTTTAATTCCTTTTCTAAAAAATATAATACTGACATAGACGCTTACATATATGCACACAAGCGTGATTCATGATTTCCTATAGAACACATATAATATTCCTCTTTGGTGCGCAATAATGTGGGGTTATGGCAACAACTCAATACATGGGGAAAAAATTCCGATGGTCCCTTTTGCTCTATTTCGTCCATGCATTTACATTCATGTTTTAGCTTAGTGTGTGTTGCACTTGTTTGTGTGCAAGATACTTGTGTGACAACTAGGATCTCTGCTCCCATGCTAGAGTGTGCTTAGCTATAGATTTACTTTCTGCAACTAAGGACCATATTCTTTGTGTGAATATTTGATAAGGATATGATTAGCTTAATGACCCTAAGCACTCCTCGTTAGTGTGATCTTTTTAGTCCTAGAAGTTTTTCTGTGCAAGCGCATACGTAATTTTGCATATGTTAAGATTTATTGCACACTAGTACAGAAACAAGCTGTACTTTCGGTTGGGAAACCCCTTCAGTCCCGGTTTTCCAACCGGGAGCACGAATCCGGGACTAAAGGGCCCCTTCTTTAGTCTCGGTTTCTCGCCCGGGACTAAAGGTCCACCTTTAGTCCTGGTTGGTACCAACCGGGACTAAAGATTTTTTTTTCTTTTTTTTGTTTCTATTTTCAATTGATGATTCATTTTGGTTTTTGAATATGTTTTTGAATACGCATTCTACGCTGCTAATAATATACGTATTCTACATGTTTATAATGTTCGAACATTTTGTACAAACTAAAGTATGAAACTAATGTATATATTACATGCACATACATATATTGTACCTTATTTTATGTACATATAATATGTATATATATATTACAAATAAAGCTTGCATTGTATATTCTATCATATCCTTGGGATAACAAATTCACTCCATCTGGTTTGGCTTCCATGTTTCGTTCATGTCATTGTAGAACTCACCGGCGGGGTTTAGGACCTGGTCATTAAGAAATCCTGCTATGGTCTCTTGAATTGCTTTCAGTTGGTCACATCGTATGACTTTTTCCTTCAACCATAGAGTCTTCAATAAAAATTAAAGGAAATTATGTGTGTGTGTGTGTGTGTGTTGGTCACGTGATTACTTATATATATGAGCAATAAAAGAAATTATGAATATATTTATATAACGTACTTTGAGAATCTCTTTGGGAGTTCTTTTTTAGTACGTCATGATGAACTCGCAAACATAGTATCCGCAGTAGTTGTTCCCCTGTTCTTGCCTCAGAACCCACTTTTACAAGAAAAAAGATCCGGTGAGTTGAAAGCATGCATGGTATTAATTGAATTATATATATATATATATATAGCTAGTACTTACTTTGTGTGCTATTACATCCAGTGACGCTTTGCAATGTTTCATGTGGTGTTCCTCAATGAAACTTTTTCAAACACTGCGCCCAATAAAATAAAATATTAATTTAGCCTTTAATAACTGTTGCAGTTAAGAGATCGGGGTATATATAGTTGCTAGAGAGACTAAATTACCCTTGGATAATATATATCATGTTTTGGTACTCTATTTGCTCTTTTCTTAACAAGTCTAAGATGCTCAACCGACTATTGGCTATATCGATGACCATCAATATCCAGTGATTGTTGCATATGTTTTTATACACAAATATGATCGATATTAACTAGAGTCAACATATATATATAGGAGATAGCTTAGCTAGTAAGCAAATAATTGAACAAATGTCCATATGATCGACATTAATTATTTAACACTCATTTGAAGTTGTAGGGGAAGAGTATGTCCTTGTTTTGTTGGTTCACTAAGAACCTTATGAGATTTTTCTCGAGTTCAGCTTTCCATTGAGGAGGAGGATTAGGGTGTTTGAAAACGACATTTGGATCAACGAAACCAACATCGTTATCCTTTCTCTTTCTGAGTTCTGTCATATCATATCTGCATATATAAAAATATAGTGTGAGGATATATAATTTATATATATACATGTAGCTTTATATATATATATACTTTAATAGTAGAAAATAATCACACTTATAGACAATAGCAGCTAATGAGACTTTTATCGAGAGAGTCCAGGTGGCAAAAACTCAACATATATAATGTCATCGCCACGGAAGTAATGTTGGTTTCTAACTCTGATAGAAACAAAGGTCTCTCTCCATTCACACGCCACCATGTACCACTTGTTTAGCAGGTACATTTACCTACCTAGTTCACCTAAGGCCTTAGGGTTGTATAGACTCTTTTTATGTTCAAATTTCTTCCAATGATCCACTTTCGGAGTAGATGGTCCTTCAGCGAGCACTTGGGTAAGGTCCAAACCAGTATCCTCGTAAAACCAAACCAGGTCCTTAAAATCGACGTCCAGTAAGTCTAAGTTTGAACCATATTCATTACGAATGACAAGAGGAGGGACTGATTGTTGCGATTGTTGTCCGAGTTGTGCAACACTTTTCCCTGTTCTAGTCTTTTTCTACGCCGCCTCAAATGACTTGGTGAGAGAGCAGTCGTAGTTCGATTTTGGTAGGGTCTTTTGAGATTCCTGCTTTTTCTAGTCCACCTTCTTTCTTAGAAGATCTGGAGGTAGGTAGAAGTACGATTTCTTCGGGTTCTCTCTCGCTTATTGTTGTTTTCTTACTTTTTCAAAGAAACTGTTCACATCTTTTTGTACTGCAGCATTTAATTCCTTTTTACTTTTCTCGTAAGATAGTTTTTGGGGAATAACTAGATTAGAGGAGGCTTTCTTCTTTGCCGGCTAGTGGGCTAACGGCTTTGTTTGCGGGGCGGACCTCTTAGGAGCTGGCTGCTTCTTAGTCATCAAGGGAGGCGGGGCAGCCATTGGAGACCTCCTTGGAGGCGTTGGAGACCTCCTTGGTGGTGGTGATAGTGGGGACCTCCTTGGAGGTGGCAGCAGTGGCGGCGTTGGAGACCTCCTTAGAGGTGGCGGCGGTGGCAGCATTGCATAATCATTGCCCGGAGCACTATGATGATCTAGAGATTGAATAATTAGACTTAGGTTAGCGAAGGCCTAGCTGTGTGAGTACAAAAAAAGAATAATTAGGTATAAGAAATTATTATTATTAATCATGCATGTCAATAGAAAATTAGTGAAAAAATTATTTCGTTCACTTTTGTCCGCACCTATTGTCTGGCAGTTGAGGTAGCGGCGGTGGACTAGAGACCCTAGGAATAATGATGTAGCGCTTGCGCCATAGTATGAATGTCTTCTCTGCTTCTCCTAGAGTCTTCTTCCCATCACCTCCTGGAATGTCAAGAGCCAGATCACTAAAACCTTTGTTAACTTTATCCACTAAGATGCTAAAATATCTAGGTGGTATTATTGCCCCATGGATTCTTGGTGTCTTGGTAGGATCTGGAGGAGAAAAAACCATGATTGTGGCATTCTCTTTTGGAATATGTAGCTCACATGATGTAAACGGTGCAGTGATGTCATCCATGGAGAAACGTAGCATTGCGTCATCTTGATTTGGCAACTCCGTGGAAGCGCAACTGCTTTTCAACTGATCAGGGGGCTAATATTAATGTTGATTCCTAGATCTAATGCCTGCCTTTGGGCACTCATTGCTATTGTACTTGCTTTATGATTTCGTCCTGCATTCTAGCTTGCATGTCTTTTTCGCGCTCCTGTGCTTGAAGCAACGCCTCCCGTGACTCACGAACATATTCCTCCAACTTGCTGATCTGTGTTGCTTCCTCATCCTTCCTTCTCTATCGGCTTCTATAGGTATCTTTGTCATTAGGGAAACCATGCTCCCAAGAAATGTTCCGTCCTAAACCTCTCATTCGGCCACTGTGTTCAGCAGTCCCGATGGCATACGTCAGTTCATCCTTCTCTCTATTGGGCCTAAACGCACCAATAGCTTTAGCTTGTAGAGCATAAGAAAATCTTTGTGTTGCTCTTTCGAGTTTTAGGCCATAAACCAGCTTCCCGATCTCTATGTCCAGTCTTCCCCCATGAGCGAAAAACTAATTCTTCACGTGTTTGGGCCAATTGAGTGATTCTGGTGTGATACCCTTGGTAAGAATGTCCGCTTCCATTTTTTCCCACTTGGGAATGGCAGTCGCGTAGCCACCTGATCCTATGCCATGGTGGTATACCTTCTGTCGGGCATTCTCTTGGTTGCTTCTCACCCGTTCCTCACCCTCTTTCGATGTCTTGTACTGTACAAAATTATTCCAGTAGGGCCTCAACTTCGCGAGCGGGTCCCTAGTATTGAAATTGGGCGTTAGGTTCTTCTTGACGTATTTCGTGTATAGAGATTTCTTCCAAGTCTGGAATTGTGTGGCCATCTTCTTCATAGCCCACTTTCAAACTAGCTCCTTCAATTCATCATCGTTGATATCATCATAATCATCCGCTTGCAACGTGAAATGTTGAAGGATATCATCCCAAATTAAATTCTTATCAAGATCAGAGACAAAACTAACATGAGGCTCGTTCATCTTTTGCTTCTATTCACGGGCACTGATCGGAAGTCTGTCCCTTACTAGGTACCCACAGTGTTGCACAAATTTTCTTGCATGTGGACCAAGTAGTTCGCCTGTCTCGATATTGAATTCCGATATTATGTAGCGCCCCTCCAATGGCTTTTTTGGGCCTCGAATATTTTTGCTTTTCGCCATTGTGGTCGTCGATCCAGAGGGCTACGTATAAAAAAAAGAATAAATAAATATCATGAGTCCTGGGTGATGGTTAGAACCGGGACTAAAGGTATGACCTTTAGTCCCAGGTGTAGCCACGGCCTGAGAGTAAAGGGGATTTTGGCGGGCCGTGAAAACGTAGCCCATCTTGTGTCCCGGGTGGTTGATCCACCCGGGAGTAAAGGTGGGCTGCAGTTTGGCTTCCCGCTAGTTTCAAGCTCTATTTGTTTTTTTATATATTTCTTTCTATAAAATGTTAAAGTCTTGTTAATTGCACAGTAAATTAAATACAAGGCATAAAATTGTTTTAAAAGAATATGGATTTACTTTTGCTTTATTGCACACAGGAAAATTGTGTGACCTAAAGTTTTTTGTTTTTTCTTATAAATATTGAAACATAATATCATTAATAATTATTATTTTGTTAATGCAAAAATGTAGTGTTTAATTTAAATCATTAAAACTTTTGTTTTAGATTGGAAATTTGTTTTCACATCATTTTAACGTAAATCTTTTCATTTTTTCATCACTCATTGTCCAAAAGTGACATGGAAATCCCACCATCAAACACAAATTTAATCTGAACATAGAAAAAAGGAAACACCTAATAAACATCTCTGAATTCACAATTATTACATAATACCTCTAATACACACTCTTAAACATCACTATATATATTAAGCGGGCACAATAGTGAACTTCTTCTTAACGTATATCCCTTGGTTATGATCGCGCCGTAACCATGGAGTGTCCTGATCATTTAGCTAGATGCTTGGGTCTTTGTTCACTGTGAAGGGTGGAATTCGGTCATCCTTTTCATAATCTTCTGATATGTCTGACTTGTCTTTAATTCCGATGATGTTTCTTTTCCCTTAAAGAACTATGTGGTGCTTTGGCTCATTAATTAGGTCATTGTTGTTTTTCTCTCTCTTCGGTTTTGTAGACATGTCCTTGACATAGAACACCTGATTCACATCTTTGGCAAGGACGAACGGTTTGTCTTTGTACCCAATATTGTTGAGGTACACGGTTGTCATTCCATACTGATTGTCGACTGCTACCCCGCCTCCAGTCGCCTTTACCCATTGGCACTTAAACAAAGGTACCTTAAAAGTAGGTGCATAGTTTAGTTCCCATATCTCCTCTATGCGGCCATAATATGTTTGCTTATTTCTATTAGGGTCGGTGGCATCTATGCGGACACCACTATTTTGGTTGGTGCTCCTTTTATCTTGGGCTACTGTATAAAATGTATTCCCATTTATCTCGTACCCTTTGTATGTGAGGATATGCCACGATGGCTGCCTAGCCAACAAGTACAGTTGCTCATCAATACTCTCATCACCCTGACATTCTTTTCGCAACCAGTCGCTGAAAGTTTCCATGTACTGATGCGTAATCCAAGCTTTAGACTTCCCTGGAAACTTGGATCAGAGCAACTCTTTATGTGTCTCGATATACGGATCCACCAAGGAGGAGTTTTGTAGAACTGTGTAGTGTGCTTTATTAAAATAATTGTCCTGCGTACCAATATATGGTTTCTTCTCTAGTGTTCCCTTTCTACTTAGTCTCCCCTCATATCATGATTCAGGAACACCAATCGGGTCAAGGTCAGGAATAAAGTCAACACAAAACTCAATGACCTCCTCTATTCCATAGCCCTTGGCAATGCTTCCTTCTGGCCGAGCATGGTTATGAACATATTTCTTTAGGACTCCCATAAACCTCTCAAAGGGGAACATGTTGTGCAGGAACATAGGACCGAGAATGCTAATCTCCTTGACCAGGTGAACTAGGAGGTGTGTCATGATATTAAAGAAGGAAGGAGGGAACACCAACTCAAAGCTGACAAGACATTGAACCACATCATTCTATAGTTTAGCTAGATCCATTGGATCGATTGCCTTCTAAGAAATTGCATTAAGGAATGCACATAGCTTCACGGTGGCTAGACATACATTTGGAGGTAGAATTCCTCTTAATGCAACTGGAAGCAATCGCGTCATGAGCACGTGGCAGTCATGGGACTTTAAGTTTAGTAATTTCTTCTCTGGCACATTTATTATACCCTTTATATTCGAGGAGAATCCAGATGGTACCTTGATGCTTGCTAGGCATTCAAACATGCTTTCCTTCTCTTCTTTGCTAAGAGTGTAGCTGGCAGGACTTAAGTAATGGTGTCCATCATCTGTCTTCTTTGGATGCAGGTTGTCTCATTCTTTCAAACACCGCAGGTCCTATCGTGCTTCAAGTGTGTCCTTAGGCTTCCCATACACACCCATAAAGCCTAGCAGGTTCACACAAAGATTCTTCGTCAGGTGCATCATGTTGATTGTGCTACGGACCTTTAGGACTTGCCAATAGGGTAGCTCCTAAAATATGGACTTCTTCTTCCACATGGGTGTGTGACCATCGGCGTCGTTCAGAATAGGTTCGCTGCCATGTGCCTTTCCAAATACTACTTTCACATCCTTAACCATATTGAGTACATCCTCACCAGTTCGGTTGCCCGGCTTGGTCTAGGGGTCTGCCTTACCTTTAAAATGCTTGCCCTTCTTTCTTAGGGGGTGATTCGTAGGAAGAAATCAATGATGGCCAAGGTACATGACCTTTCAACATTTTTTCAAGAATATACCTTTAATGTCATCGAAACAGTGCGTGCATGCATTATATCCCTTTTTTGATTGTCCTAAAAGATTACTTAGAGCAGGCCAATCATTGATTGTTACGAACAACAATGCTCATAGGTCAAAGTGCTCCTATTTGTGCTCATCCCACACACGTACACCTGGTCTGTTTCACAAAAGTAGAAGTTCTTCAACTAGTGGCCTTAGGTACACATCGATGTCATTGTCAGGTTGCCTTGGGCCTTGGATGAGCACTGGCATCATAATAAACTTATGTTTCATGCATAACTAGGGAGGAAGGTTGTACATACATAGAGTAATAGGCCAAGTGCTATGACTACTGCTCTGCTCCCCAAAAGGATTCATACCATCTATACTTAAAGCAAACCTTAAGTTTCTTGCGTCATTTGCAAACTCCGAGAATTCTCTATCGATTGCTCTCCACTGGGACCCATCAGCAGGGTGTCTCAACATATTGTCTACCTTATGGTCTTCTTTGTGCCATCGTAACAACTTTACATGGTCTTTGTTTCTGAATAGATGTTTCAAGCGTGGTATTATAGAAGCATACCACATAATCTTGGCAGGGATTTTCTTCATGGGACGTTCACCCTCAACATCACTAAGGTCATCTCGCCTGATCTTATACCCCGATGCATGACATACCGGGCATGCATCTAACTTCTCGTACTCCTCGCCATGGTAGAGGATGCAGTCATTAGGACATGCATGTATCTTCTGGATTTCTAATCCCAAAGGGCAGACTACCTATTTTGCTTTGTACGTAGTGGCGGGCAATTTGTTATCCTTCAGAAGCATCTTCTTTTGGATTTTAATAACTCCCCAAATCCCTTATTAGATACACCATTCTTTGCCTTCCATTACAGCAATTCCAGTGTGGTACCCAACTTTTTCTGCTCCGCATCACAAGTTGGGTATAGCAATTTCTTGTGACCCTCTAGCATGCGCTCGAACTTGATCTTCTCCTTTTCACTTTCATATTCTCTTTGTGCATCACAAATGGCCTGACCAAGATCATTAGTGGGCTCATCTTCTGTCCCTACCTCTTCTTCAGCTTCCCCCATTGCAGTATCATTGAAGGCACCATATTAAACAATTATGTCATCATCGTCCCATTGTTCTTCTTCACCTTCTTCCATTACAACCCCGGTTTCTCCGTGCTTCGTCCAACAAATATAGTTTGGCATAAAACCCGACTTTAACAAGTGTGAACGAAGACTTGAAAGTGCATCTAGCCCTTTAGTGGGTTTTGGATGATTGAATGACAACGTGATTAAAGGACTAACCCGTTTGCTAAGTGTGAATAGGTAATAGGTTATCTCACAGGTACTTAATGAAAGCCAAAATGATGTGTTGTTGTATAAACAATCTAGTTCAAGCACAAGACAACAATGCAAATGGAATTCACGTGAAGGCTTATGTCTTGTGGGATTTCCATGTACTATGTGAAAGCAAGCTCATGATTCTTAGTTAATGAGACATGAGGGATTGCATATGGAATGGTCTCATATTTGAAGCTTGCTAAATTAAAATGAAAAAAGATAACAATACATATGAATGGATGATTCAACACAAGATGTGACTTGATGGCTTGAGATGGTGAAGATAGCAAGGAAAGGCTTCGAGGTACTAAGCAAGGGTGAAGGGCAAGCGATGGCTTGGCGGCTGAAGAACCTAGCTAGGGTGAAGAAGAAAGTACTTGCATTTAGTTGAGGTACTAATCAAGCTAAAGATGGTCATATTGATGTGAAGAATCAAATCTATAATGAAGTATTTGATGGAAGTGACTTGATACATTTGGGATTATTCAAATTTGATGAACGGAATCAAGTCACATGCTCAAGATGGCTATGCTCAAGTGAAAAGATCAACATCAACATGTTAGCACCCTTACTTGATGAAGATTGGAAGGGATGGCATCAATTCAAAAGAACAACTCAAGTGGTACAAATTCATATTTCCATTTATCTTGAGTTTAATAGGTATGCCGTACTATTAAGAGGGATGCATCATATTGATAGATAATGTTTCATAAGTGCTCAAGCCAACCCATGTGAGTTTTGAGAATTTGAGCGACAAAAAAGCTAACTGATTTGTTGCTGGTCTGGCAATACCGGACGTGTCCGGTATTCACACCGGACATGTCCGGTATTTGCCCAGCAGCTGTTAAATTGTTCTTCTCAGGGTTGGTTCATCGGGAGTCCCGACGTAGGTCGGGAGTTCCGACGGTTGGGAGTCCTGGCATGGGTCAGGAGTTCTGACGTCTCGCACTTCAACTAACTTGCAGGGTTCACTGTTCTGGTCATACCGGACGTGTCCGGTATGGATGACCAGAAGCCAATGGCTAGTTTTCAAAAGCCGTGAGGGTCGGGAGTTCCGACGTGAGTCGAGAGTTCTGACATGCATCAGGAGTTCCGACACTACACTAACTTTAACTCAGTTACATGTTTTTCAAATATGCTGAGGGTCGAGAGTCCCAACATTCATCGGGAGTTCCGACGCCTCACAACTTCACTATAACTTAGTTACCGTTGGCGCAGTGTGAGTCATACCGGACGTGTCCGGTATTGCAATGGCTATAAAATGGCTAGTTTTTTAAGGGGGCTATAAATACCCCCAAGCCTCCACCTTTAGAGGCTGCTGATTCTGCTGAGATAGACACACGTTTTTGAGCCTTGCCAACTCTCCTAAACCCTCTCTTAGTGAGTGTGTGATCCAAATTGCAAAATCAATTTGTGGGTTGAGAAAGAATTTGAAAAAGAGAGCAAGCCACCACTTGAGCACTTGTGCATATTGTCAATCTCGTGATTCGCATTTATTACTCTTGGACTCTTCGGTCCTAGACGGCTAGGCATCGCTGGAGAGCAACCAAGAGATTGTGGTTGCTTCAGAAAGTTTGTAACGGTCGATTCCGCCGCCTCAGAATCATTTAGTGAAAGGAGGAAAAGGAGTTGAAAAAGACTCCGGCTAGAGTGACCTTCGTGGTACCCTCTAGGGCTAACCTTCGCTGGGTCGCCCGCAGCCCCCTCAACGGAGAGTAGGACTCGAACGAGTCTGAACTTCAGTAAAACAAATATTGTGTCTAAATTCACATTTCATTTGATATTTGTGTTGCTCTAGCTGTTCTGCAGGTTCTCTGTGTATATTGTCATCTCCATTAGGTGCCTGCAGTTTGGTTTGAAGATAGAAATCAAAAGGAGCAAGTTCGGGGCCGATCTGCAGAAATCGTGTATACCGGACACGTCCGGTATTCATACCGGACACGTCCGGTATTTCCTGCCTGCACTGAAAATATTTATTCTCTGTTCTAACTTGGTGTTGTAGGGTTGTAGCTTCTAGATATATTCTTTATACCTTGTTTACTTTGTGGTTAACTTGTGAGGGGTGATAGTACTCTTAATTTGGAGTTTCCATTTTGGAAACTCCCCTTTCTAATTGTTTCCGCATTTAAAGGTGTTATTTTTCAGAAACGCCTATTCACCCCCCTCTAGGCGGCATCCTAGGTCCTTTCAATTGGTATCAGAGCAAGGTTCTGACCTAAAGCTTCACCGCCATGAGAAAAGGATGTCGACGCCTATCGAGTTGGAGCCGATGCTTCTCCAAAATGATGGTTCAAACTTTCTACCTTGGTCAATTAATGTACTCAATGCTTTTAGAGATATTAGTCCTCTTGTTGAGCATATTGTGGATGCAAGCATACCTCTTCCTATAGTTGATTGGAGCAACTACAAAAATTTGTCAAAAGAGGAAGAGATATGCATGCAACTCAAGCTCAAGCTATTAATGTCATTTTGAGTACATTAAGTGTAGAGGTTCAAGATGAGGCAATATTCAATGGACAACCACCTCCGGAGAGTGCTCATCTCATTTGGACTAGACTTTTTGATTTATATGGAAAATCCAAATGTGATGATGCACTTGAGATCGAGTCAATGGAAAGTATGTCCATTGTGTCTTCATACAGTGAAGAAGCCTCACAAGACCTCAAGAGTGCCAAGCCGGAGCAAGAAGTGCAAGCAGCGCATAACCTACTGTCTGCCTACATGTACCGGACGTGTCCGGTATGCCTGCCGGACATGTCTGGTATGGCCGAGGCAGCAGACCAGTAAGCAGCTGTTTGCAACGATGCTCAAGCCCGGTGGCAACCAAGTGATGAGTCAATCTCAGTATCTCATGATACTCATCACTTGTGTCTCATGGCCAAGAAAAGCAAGAAGAAGAGTAACAAGAAAGATCAAGAAAAGGAGAAGGCTCAAGTGGATGATCAAGATAAGAGTGATATTGAAGTTGAAGACAACAACAACCTTGATCATCTCAACCATAAAGACAAGTTCATCATCATGAAGATAGTTGAAAAGAATGATGAGCTTGAAGAAGAGATTGAGAAGCAAGAGCAATCGCTTCAAAATCAAGAAAAGTTTCTCATCTCCAAATTGCAAAAGCTAAAGGCAATAAATGAGAGGTATGAAAAATTATCAATTGAGCATGCTTTAGTTACTAACTCCTCTTCTAGTGTTTCACAACTAGAGAAGGAAAACTTTGAGCTCAAGGCAAGGCTAGATGAACTATCAAGCAAGTATAATGAGCTACAAGCAAATTATGTTCATCTAAAGTGCTCTCATGAGGAAGTAGTAGAATCAAGCATCATGCTTGAGGTGGCTCATGAGGTTGTGATTACATCAGTAAAATTCTCTCAACCTCTCACACATCCGCTCACTAGTACACCATCTCAATTAAATATTTCTTGTACTAATGAATGTGCTCCTCAAGCAAGCCAATCTTCGATTGAGCTAAATCTTATTGAAAACATAGAGCTCAAAGAAGAAGTGCAAAGATTAAAGAAAGATGTGATTCGGTTGAAGGGTAAAGAGAAAGCACAACCTTCTCAAGATAACCGTGATAACATGGTGAAGAAGCTTAAGAAGGGTTCAAACCTTGCTTCCTCCAAAGCCCAACAAAAGAATCACATCTCAAGCAAGGCCAACACAACCAAGAGTAAGAAACATGGAAAAAGGATGTGCTATGGTTGTGGATTGTATGGACATGAGTGGGCTATGTGTCCACACAAGAGTTGGGCCGACAAGGTTGAAGCCGCCAATCAAAAGGCTTCTACCAAGGAGGCCAAGCAAATAAAGAGTGATGGACAAAGTGCTTGTCTTATGAGCAAGAAATTGGGGCATCCTACCAAGAAATGCGCAATGTACAAAGAGGCAAGAAAGGAAACCCAAGTTGCAACTAGAAGATGCTATAGGTGCAATAAGATGGGCCACAAGGTTGATAGATGTCCATACAAGCAAAACAAGCATAGAGCAAACAAAGGTCGCATATGCTATGCTTGTAAAAGAAAGGGGCATATAAGCTATGAATGCCCAAATGGTAACATCCCTAAGCCTAACACATTTGTTTATGATAATATGCTTAGGAAGACCACAAATGGAATTAGCACTAGCAAGGTGATGTGTTCATCACAAACTAGTACTAAGGCCATTTGGGTGCCTAAGCACTTGTTGACTAACCCAAAAGGACCCAACAAGAGTTGGGTACCAAAATGTGCTTAGGTTGATAATGTAGGTACTTGGTGGTGAGATGAAAACTTCGGGGTGGTTGAGCAAGCAAATTGACAATATTCACTCAATCTATCAACCAATTCTCATCATAATCTCTTATATAGTTGACCCAAAGATAATTCAATGAACATATCATATATTTCATCCTCACCATTGGCAACAAGTACCTAAACCTTGTAGGATAGCCACTTTGTTCATTTCGTGTTCTATAGTTCACAAATAGGTACATTTGTGAAATAATGAAAGTGGCTAATAAGATTCAATTAAAAGGAATTCTACTTTGCCATATGATGCTTTTATTAGCTCTCTAGTAGAGTAATTTATTTGTTGAGATGCAAGTATACATTAAATAAATATTATAGTTAAAACAAAGAATCACAAGCAGCAAATTAATTGGTTCTGTCTTGCACCTATCGAACGTGTCCGGTATTACTATCGGACATGTCCGGTATGGCCAGGGACAGAAAGTTAGTGTTTCTGTTCTGTGTATTCCGGACGTGTCCGGTATACTACCAGACATGTCCGGTATTGCATGGACCAGAACACTAATTGTGTTGCAACTGAGTATTCGATCCATACATTTTTCATATATCCCTAACTTACTCAGAAGCTTGTGTTTTATCAAATCTAAGTGGATTGTGAGCATCTCCCAAACTTAATTTTAAATATGGCAATTTTATTTAGTTTATGGTCAAAATAGAAAATTGACTCCCAAATTCTTAAAAGAATAAAGTGCTTGGTGAAAGTTATTCAAATTACTTGAAGCACTTATTTAGGGGGAGATAAATTTCTATTTTGCACCATTGTGGACTAACAAATCTATCTAGCATTCTTTGTAGTTCTTTGGATGAAAATGTATCTAGCATGATTATTTGGCAGTTGAGGTCAACATAAAGATCATCATGCTGCTTGTCTTCTTAGTGGTATTCTTGTGGGCTCAAGGCAAAGGTATGTGTTTACATACATACATTGTAAGTGCATCTAAGGCCCTTTATATGTTAGAATGTGCATTTGTGTGACATAGGAGAGATGTTTTTCAAAACCCCTAACTAGCATGAGTAGGAAGTGTGAATTTGAAAAACTATTTGAATCTTGGTCTTTGTGACCTAGCCTTGCCATGTGATGATTATAGCTCTCCTTGATTGTTTGATTGTCTAATCACACATGACATGGCTTTCTTAAGTCCATAATCTACTTTGTCTCACTTTATCTCTCTCAAGCAAGCAAATTATTGATTATGCCATATATTTGGAAAAGAGAAAATCAATTTATGGCATTGGATAAGGAAAGTGATGATACTCGGTTTAGATCAAGATTATATGCCTTTTTGGACTAAGATATAACAGAAAAGGGGATTGGAAGAGACAAAACACATTTTGGAATAATTTGGGCCAGCCTGTGAATACCAGACGTGTCCGGTATGAGCGCGACTATAAAAATAGAGCATACCCCTTCGGCCCAAACAGACTTGCCTCCTCCAAATCAACCAGCCGACGCCCTTCTTCCCACCTAGGGCGACCAAGGATTTCACCAAGGAAAAGAGAGAGAGGGCGATTGCATTGGAGAAGGCTTGGATCAAGGATTGAAGGCCCGTGGATTTGGATTTCACATCGCTCTCTCTTCTCTCCTCTTAAGGTACCCTAATCACGGACCTCATCCGATCTACTTGGTCAATACATGATTTGAAAATTCCTTCGGTCAATATGCTGCATTGGTGATGGAGAAGCAATGCCCAAAGTTTGGTATTAATCCATGTTGGTTTGAATCAAGGAACCCTGGTTAGGGTTGCTGGTCGCCCATATCGGACGTGTCCGGTATGCTACCGGACATGTCCGGTATGACCTAGCAGAGCAGGCTCTCTGCTTCCTTTGATTCAATGCTATCCTAGAATTGTTTATTAGGCACAGTTTCTTCTGTATCTATGTTTTGCAAACCTTGTGACAATGGTGTGTCGAGGTGATTGTAAAACCTTGGATAAAAGAATCTATGTCTAATTACAATTCAAGAATAAGCTATGGGCATGTATCTAAAATTCTTTAGAAATCTTTGGATACAGGACAGCAGCCATGAGTGGACGACAGAAGCCAAGGTCCAAGCACAGGCATGATCCAGCACTTGAGAAGTATAAGAAGGCGAGACAGGATATGCATCCTGGATTTTAGCCGACCAGCAGGAGGACCACCAGGGCTGCCTCTAGTGCAGCAGCTCAGTATGTAGAGGGGTCCGGGAGCTCTTCTTCTAACACAGACACTAATGAGTTTAGAGTGGAGTCTAGAGATGAAAGAAAGAGGAAGAGCACTGACAGAGGATCAGATGGTGATAGCTCAGATGAGGAGCAGGAGATTGAGGAGGAGGAGTCAGTTCCTCCAGTTTAGCACCAGCCTGGTCAGGGGATGCACTATGGTCTCCTTGAGACACGTCTGCCCAATGTGCCCTCCTATGTTTCCAGGGTTGATTACAGAGGAAAGGGTATGACCAGGAGAGCTAGAGATGAGCGAAGGGTTGATCCAAGAGGCTTACCTAAGGTTCAGTACGATCACCGCTTCTAGACAGCCTTTCACCTGGACTTCTACTCTAGTGTGATTCTCACCAGGAATCCTGTGATTGCCAGGTCTCAGTGGATTGACTGGCAGTACGTTAGAGAGTTGCAGAAGGCCTCAGTTGATCATGCCATTGCTATTTGCCAGCGCACTGGGGTTTATGAGATCATGGAGTTCCAGCATGACTGGAACACAAAGGTAGTAGCTCAGTTCTATGCTACTCTGTTGTTGAGGAAGATGAGAGGCGGATGCACTGGATGCTTGAGGGCCAGTGGTACAGTGTTGACTATGATATTTTTGCCGCCCATCTTGGCTTCTCAGAGGATGATCTCCAGAGGGACAGGATCCACACCGAGCAGGTGTTACCTCCTGAGCAGCTTGCCTACATGTATCCTCTAGGTGGTGAGAGAGGAGCTGTGGGGAAGGTTCTAGGTCTTCACCCTACCTACAAATACCTGGATAGGATGTTCAGGAAGACTATTGACTGCAAGAGTGGAGACAAGGGCAATATTGCAGATTATTCTAGGAACCTACTCCACAGGATGGCACTTGATGCTCGGCCCTTCAGCGTGTTTGACTTTATTTGGTCCAAGATCAGGAGTGTTGGAGAGAGGCCCCTCAAGGGCTGTGGTTTTGCTCCTTATATCATGCATATGATTGAGCAGGTGACAGGGCATACATTCGAGTATGATAAGATTCACAAGGCCCTAAAGATTATTATAGATCTACCTGAGATAGGGTTACCTCCAGCAGGACCAGGAGGAGCAGCAGCACCAGAGGCAGATGCACCTAGGAGTGGTGCACTAGTAGGAGCTTCACCTTCACCACATGCTCCTTCACATTCTACTTCACGCCATGGCAGTCCTCCCTCGCCTATCCACAGGCTTTTCAGCTCTATATTTGGGATGTGCCGTGACATCCAGACTAGGCAGCAGAAGAAGAGGGAGGCTAGGAGGAAGGACACTCAGACTTTGAAGCAAATTGCTTCTAATCTTGAGCTTGATCCTCCTAGGTCTCCTCTATCAGATGAGGCAGCTAGTGAGCCTAAGACTGAGGAGCAGCAGCAGGCTAGATATGATAGAGAGTATGTTGAGTTCATACAGCAACAGCAGCAGCAGCAGGCACTTGAGCACCCTGACACTCTACCACTTCAGGCTCGTGTGCCTACTCACTCTCAGCCACGTCCCAGCACTGCCGACGACTATGCTACTATTGACACCGTTTTTTGCACGTGTCAAAATAATCGGAATGGACTAATCGGCAAGGGGAAAGTTATTGAATACTTTGATAGTCGATAAAAGCCAGTTTGTAAAGATGGTTGCCGATAGCTGGTGATGGTCGATGGAAAGGTTGATTTGGACTCGGGCGTTGCCGATGAGGTTGGAGGTGTTATTGTCGATGCCGATGAAACAGGGAGTATGCCGATGAAGGGAGGCTTGAAGACTACTGCCGATGAAACAGGGAGTATGCCGATGAAGGGAGGCTTGAAGACTACTACCGATGAAATAGGGAGTATGCCGATGGGAAGGAGGACGGTGAGATTTCCATCGTAATTGAGGCGGACAGGGAAATAGATAGGAGTTGATTTCCTTTTCTATATTTGTTAGGGTATGATTCATGTAAGAGTCACGTGTTTCCTTAGATATGGGATTGGTGTCCTAGTTGTGTTTGGTTGTGTCTCTTTAGATCAGGGTATAAATATGGAGTAAGGGGCAATGTAATAGACAACATCAATCAATATCAAAACCAATTTTTATTCCTATTTGCATCTACTTACTTTTCGGCGACTTCGTCAATTTGCATATTTTTCCTTTTTTACGAGTTCTCATTGATTCGGCGAGCTGCATCGTTTCAGTACGACCTTCGGCGATTCTCGAGTTCCGCGTGAGCACCTCTTGGCCGTGACTTCCGGGCGTATCGCTGTTGTCAGGACCAAAGTGTTCGTATCTCCATCCTTGTCGATTAGCAGGTCAAATCGACTGGCACGCTTTGGATATCGATTCGGGTATTAGCCCTTTGTGTTTGCAGATCCACTTTTGCATCAACACATCTTTTGGCACGCTCGGTGGGACCAATCAATCAATATGTTCAATCCCGAGATCGATTCAGGGAACATTATCGCAGTATCAGAAGAAGATCTCAAGGAAGAACAGAGGCAGGCTATGGAAAAGGCTATAGAAGAATACAAGCAGCTTTGTCTGAGATCGTTTAGCTTGAACAAGAGTGGACAAGTCATCCAGAAGCAAGATTTGCCGTTGCCTCGGCAGGTTACCTTTGACTCCAATCCTGGTAAACTTCAAGAGATGGTTAATTCTGTAGTAAATCATGCTTTGATTAATCATTCCAATGTGCTGTCCAATACTGTTCATAATGCTGTGGTTCGAACTCTCAAAGAAGGACAGGCGGCACCACATTACGTTGGGCCTGCCTATCATCAACCAGAGCCGGCATCTGTCAAAACTCCATCGGCTCCTTCGGCCGTTGTGGGTACAGAAGTTACTTCCCCTCCAGTATTGGCAGGCTCACCTAATATTCAATCTACACCGATACAATCAGATCAGGTACTACTAGGAGGGCGAGTTCAGCTTAATACAGATCTATCGGCATCAGCTATGTCAGGCCCTGTGTCTCAGGATAGCCAGATTCCTACTAATTGGTGGGGATATGGCATGCCTCCAGAGTCATCTGCTTTCAATCCTAGATTACCTCAAGTGTTTGATGCAGTAGGAAGAGCGCCTATACCATCGGCCGTTTCGGCGATGGCTCAAGTGCCTCAATATGCCGCAACTACTTCTGTGCAACCAACTCCAGGAGGTTTCCAGATGCCTATGGTTCAAACATTCAATTCAAGTCCATCGGCGAGCTTACTGCCGATGCAGCAGAAAGCCCCTGCTATGAGTCAAACTGGGGTTCAGTTCATGCCTCAAACCAGTTATAATTATCCAACAATATCAGCAAATTACCAGCCATCGGTAAGTTTTGTACCGATGAGTTCTAATAATGATTGGTCAGGACAGTTACCTGTTCAACATACAGTTCAGCGAAATCAGTAGGTTGCAGGGATTCAATAAGGTCATATGCAAGCTGGTTTCCAGAATCAAGTATCGGCAGCCCAGCCGATGAATTCTTTCCAACAGGCTAATGGACCACAAGTAACGGCAAATATGCCGATTGCTGGAGATCGTGGGCCACAAAGATATGTGGAGGGATGTCAGCAGGCACCTCCTGTAGAAATTCAACCAGTTCGTCAGCAGGAGGCTGATGCTTTTTGGGCCGATAAGATAGCAGAAATTATGAAGGATCAGTTTGGGATAAAGCCCAAGGTCAATACTTATTCTTATCGGACTCCATACCCTCCTGCATACGATTTAATTCCTCTCCCAAATCGGTACAAGGTACCGGATTTCACTAAATTCTCTGGGCAAGATGATACATCAACAATGGAACATATCAATCGCTTCATTATTCAATGTGGAGAGGCAGCTAACAGAGATGAATTAAGAGTTCGATTATTTTCATCATCTTTGTCTGGATCAGCATTTACATGGTTCATTTCATTACCACCAAATTCTATTATTACTTGGGTTGATCTAGAAAAACAGTTCCATAAGTATTTCTTTGCTGGAATCCATGAAAAGAAGCTTACCGATTTAGTAAAATTGAGACAGCGTAATGATGAATCGGTAGAGAACTTTGTACAAAGGCTACGAGATGTAAAAAATAAGTGCTATAGCCTGGTGCTGGATGATCGGCAGCTTGCCGATCTGGCTTTCCAAGGGTTATTGCCACATCTTAAAGACAGATATGCTTCTCAGGAGTTTGAAAGCCTCAGTCATCTTGTGCAAAGGATCTCTGATCAAGATACTAGGGTTTTTGAACCTAAAAAGAACTGGAGTAAAAAGGTATCATTTGTTGAAGAAGTAGGAGATTCTGACTCTGATGAAGAACCAGTTATCGGCTTAGCTGAGTGGGTTAAGAATAAAAAGCCGATATCATGTCCCTTTGGTCAAAAAGAGCCAGAAAAGTTTACCTTTGATATCACCAAGGCCGATAAAATATTTGATCTTCTGCTTCAAGAGGGTCAAATTAAGCTGTCACCTAATCATGTGATCCCATCGGCAGAAGAGTTGAAGAAGATTTTGTACTGCAAATGGCACAATGCAACTTCACACAGTACAAATGAGTGCAAGGTATTCAGGCAACAGTTACAATCGGCTATTGAATCTGGGAGAATTAAGTTTGGTACTTCCAAGACCCAGAAGCCGATGAAAATTGATCAACACCCTTTTCCAGCAAATATGTTGGATGTCAAAGGAATGACCAAGGTATTGACGTCAGAGGCTGCTGAGAAAAACGCGTCAGTGGACCCCCAACATCGGATAACTACCGATGATGCAAAGAGTAAGGGTTTGCTAGGAGAGAGTAGTAGTTCCAAAAATCTTCCTCGACCTGGCATTGTGATTACTCATCGAAAGCAGCAGGAGGGTTGGCGTCAACGTAATGACCGATATCGACAACAGCAAGAAATGAGACGTCAGGAAGAATGGAATCGACATAAAGATCATTGGAGATGTCCGTTTTTCATCCATTGCTGGGAAGAAGGTATTAAATTGCCAACTGTTGAAAATTGCCCTGAGTGTAATGGTTATTATGGAGTCAATCGTTCAGAAAGGAGGTTTCAATTTGGTAATCAGGGTTTGTCTATCAATGAGCCGATCAGAGGCAGAGCATCAGTGTATGATCGGCTGGGGGGCAGACTTAGTGTACATGAGAGGCTTGGTAAACGCGCTGGATATTTTCCAAGGAATCAAGAGGAGCTTGAGGAGATGGCAAACGCAAGAGTTCCCGATGAGGAAATATTCTACAGGGACCCTAATATACGTCGTGTAGAACCAACTAGGACTTGTTATCAGCCGGTTTGGAAAACCAAGTTTCCTCGATGGTGCCCAGAGGGTCTGACAAAGACGCAGAGAAGGAGGATGCAACGTGAGCGTCAGGAGGATTTATACCAAGAGGAAAATTCCTCCAATGAAAGGCCTGGTCATCAGCAGTGGCAGGTAAAACACAAAAATAAGGGTCCATCGGCAGATGTTAATATGGTATTCATGTTGCCGATGGAGTTTTTAGGCACTATCTGATAATGAGGAAGAAGTTGTTCTCTCTGATCAAGTAGCTCAGTTAACACTAGATCCAATGATGGCTGTTTTTGAGAAACCTACCGATGACGAGAGACAGCATCTTAAGGCTTTATTTGTGAAGGGCAGAGTTGATGGGCAGCCTGTGTCTAAGGTACTTATTGATGGAGGGGCTGCGATTAATATTATGCCTTACGTGATGTATCGGAAACTTGGTAAGGGAGATCAAGACTTGACCAAAACCGATATGATGTTGAAAGATTTTGAAGGCAATGTGTCACCGGCTAAAGGGGCAGTGTGCGTTGAATTGACCATCGGCAGCAAAACCTTGCCAACGACGTTCTTTGTTATCAATGGCAAGGGTGCATATAATCTGCTTCTAGGGAGGGATTGGATTCATGCTAATTGTTGTGTTCCTTCTACAATGCATCAATGCCTCGTACAGTGGATTGGGGATAAGATTGAGGTCGTCCCTGGTGATTCTTCTTATATCATCGCATCGGCAGAATCAGATACTTATGAGCGAACTAAATGCATATCAGGAGAAGCTTGGGAAAAAGAGTTCCTTAGAGTTGCTGATTATGAAATTCCACCGATCCAAGCAGTCGGTTCTGAAGAGGAGTTTTAATAGGATAGGTTTGCCGATGATGGAAAATTAGGTCAAGGGTTCACATCGGCAGATGATTTAGTAGAAGTAGATATCGGTGATGGTGATAGGTCAAGACCTACTTTTATTAGTGCTAAGTTAGATTCCAAGTGTAAACAGCGAATAACAGATTTGTTAAAAGAATATAAAGATTGTTTTGCTTGGGATTATACTGAGATGCCTGGATTAGACCGATCGATAGTTGAACATCGGTTACCTATCAAATCTGGATTTCGGCCACATCAGCAACCAGCGCGCCGATGCAACCCTAATGTACTTCCTGACATTAAGGCCGAAATAACTAAATTAATCGAAGCAAAGTTTATTCGGCAATGTCGATACGCAGAGTGGATCTCTAATGTGGTTCCTGTTTATAAGAAAAATGGAAAACTTCGTGTCTGTATTGATTTCAGGAATCTCAACAAAGCCACACCGATGGATGGCTATCCAATGCCGATTGCTGATTTGTTGATTGATGCTGCGGCTGGACATCAAATTATTAGCTTCATGGATGGTAATGCAGGTTACAATCAAATATTCATGGCTGAGGAAGATATTCCCAAGACTGCTTTCAGATGTCCAGGACATGTGGGGTTGTTCGAGTGGATAGTCATGACGTTTGGTTTGAAAAATGCCGGTGCTACTTATCAAAGGGCTATGAACTTTATTTTTCATGAGTACATCGGCACATTAGTGGAGATCTACATTGATGATGTAGTGATTAAGTCTGGAGATATCACAGCACATTTAGCCGATCTGCGAAAGATACTGGAGTGCACAAGGAAGCATGGATTGAAGATGAATCCTAATAAATGTGCATTCGGTGTATCGGCAGGACAATTCTTGGGTTTTATGGTACATCAGCGGGGCATTGAAATCAGTAGGAAGTCTATTGATGCAATTAACAAGGTGATTGCTCCTGCCAATAAGACTGAATTGCAATCTTTGATCGGTAAGATTAATTTCATTAGAAGATTCATATCTAATCTGTCGGGTAAGATCAAGGCTTTCAGCCCACTACTTAAATTGAAAGCTGATCAGGAATTTGTATGGGGAGTTGAACAGCAATTAGCCCTTGATGAAATTAAGAAATATTTATCAAATCCTCCAGTGCTAGTTCCACCTCAACATGGGAAGCCTTTCAGGTTATATTTGTCAGCTGATGATACAGTTATCGGTTCAGCTCTTATTCAAGAATTTGAAGGGAAAGAACGTGTTATTTATTATTTGAGCAGAAGATTAGTGGATGCTGAGACGAGGTATTCGGCTATCGAAAAATTGTGTCTGTGCTTATACTTTTCTTGTGTCAAACTAAGGCATTATTTGTTATCTGCCGAATGTACGGTCATATGCAAAGACGATGTGGTCAAGTATATGCTGTCGATGCCGATATTAAGTGGTAGAATCGGCAAATGGATTTTAGCATTATCAGAATTTGAACTACGCTACAAATCAACTAAGGCAGTTAAAGGGCAAGTGATGGCTGATTTTGTCACTCAGCATTGTAATACAGTGGACTCTCTGGGGATTGCTCCCTGGACACTTTTCTTCGATGGGTCCACATGTGGTGAAGGAGCAGGTATCGGCATTGTGTTAATTTCACCTCAAGGAAAGAAGTATGAGTTTTCATTGCCGATTGTTGCTACAGCGACAAACAATCAAGCTGAATACCAAGCCTTGATAAAAGGATTAGAATTGCTAAAGGAGATACGCTGCCGATGTTGTTGAAATCTTTGGTGATTCTATGCTAGTTATAAATCAATTGGCTGGAATTTATGAATGCCGAAGTGAAGCTTTGATTTCGTATTATGAAAGATGTTTGCAATTGTTGAAAGGATTTAGAGATTTTCGTCTTGAACATATCTCTCGATTGCATAATGAGGAAGCTAATCGACTAGCTCAGCATGCTTCAGGGTATCAGCCTATTCAGGAAGTGCTAACATCGGCAGTTGATACCGATGACTGGAGGAAAGAGATTGTTGATTATCTAAAAGATCCATATAGAAAGGTTGAGAGACGTATAAGGTTCCAAGCTACCAAATATGTGCTCCTCGATGATGAATTATATTATCGAACTATAGATGGAGTTTTACTCAGATGTGTTAGCAATGATGAATCGAAAAGCTTGATGGGTGAAATTCATGAAGGAGTATGTGGGGCACATCAATCGGCTTTCAAGATGAAATGGATGATCAGAAGGAATGGGTACTATTGGCCGACTATTCTTGAAGATTGTTTTAAATATTTTAAGGGATGCCAGGGGTGTCAAAAGTTTGGTAATATTCAAAGAGCGCCTGCATCGGCTATGAATCCTATAATCAAACCATGGCCGTTCCGGGGATGGGCTATTGATCTCATTGGTCAGATTTATCCGCCATCGAGTAAAGGACATAAATTTATTCTGGTTGCTACCGATTATTTCACAAAGTGGGTTGAGGCAATTCCTTTAAAAAAGGTGACATCGGTCAATATGATTGACTTTGTGAAAGAGCATATTGTTTACCGATTTGGTATTCCTCAGACTATCACTACCGATCAGGGCACTATGTTTACATCAGGAGAATTTGATGAGTTTGCTGTAGGTATGGGAATTAAAATTTTAAATTCTTCTCCATATTATGCTCAAGCTAATGGTCAAGCTGAGGCTTCTAACAAAGGGATCATCAAACTCATTAAGCGCAAGATTGAAGAAAATCCTAGGAGGTGGCATACAGTACTAAATGAAGCCTTGTGGTCATATCGGATGTCATGTCATGGTGCAACCAAAGTAACGCCTTATCAGTTAGTGTATGGACACTGATGCAGTATTGCCTTGGGAAATTAAGATTGGCTCTAGACGAATACGTTCTCAAAATCAGCTGACAGCCGATGATTATAATACTCTTATGAAGGATGAGTTGGAAGATGTGGCGGGTCATCGGTTAAGGGCTTTAGTTAGTATCGAAGAAAATAAGAAAAGAGTAGCTAGATGGTATGACAAGAAGGTGAAAGTAAAAGAGTTTGCCGATGGAGATCTGGTCTGGAAATTGATTTTACCGATTGGGACTAAAAGTTCAAAGTTTGGAAAGTGGTCTCCTAATTGGGAAGGTCCATATCGGATAAATCAGTCTGTTCCTGGTAATGCATATATTTTAGAAACCCTCGAAGGGGTTGTGTTTCCCATAGCGTTAAATGGAAAATATTTAAAGAAATATTACCCTAGTATCTGGATAGATGCATAAAAGTATAAGTGCCGATAACAGTACTATCGGCTAGAATTATGCAAGGATGTCAATTGTCTCATAAAGTGCCGATACAATAAATAAGATTACACGTTCAACAAGGATTGGATAGCTAATATCGCACGCAGGCGAATCTGGTCGGCTTCCTCCATTTCTTTGATATCGTCATCGGCAGCACCCTCCACAGGCTTGAGTTTTTTCTTCATGGCTAAAGCTTTGCGAGCTTGGATATCTCTTTCTTGCTGAAGGGCTTTGACGGCATTGGGTAGCTGGCTTTCTTCTTGTTGAGCACGAGTTAAGGCTGCATCGATTTCTTTCAATTCAGCCAATAGAGCTATCTTCCTTGCTGATAGATCCAAGATTTTCTGCTTAAGTGCAGCACCCGAAGTCTACAAGTTGACGATGCCCTTGTGCTTCTCATCAGCGATTTGTTTCAGTTGTAGCATCTCTTCTTTGAGTTGAGCTTGAGCTGCTCTATCGGCAATGCGCTGAGCAGCCCGTTGATATTGCAGTTGGCGGCTTTCTAAGTGAGCTGCTGGGAAGAGTACTTCTTCAACATCGGCAGGGACCTGGCCACGAATTGTTTTGAAAATTGCCTTTGCGGGGTCCGAGTCATCTACCTAGTTGGGCGGTTCCTTGCTGTAGCAAGTCCAGGAGGGTTTCCAACTTGGATTTAGTCTCTGCCGATATTGTTCCCAGCGCAAGGGAAGAACTTGTCTCCTCTCCATCGTCGTCAGAAATGTCAATGGCAAAGGAAAATAGGCTGTTCGGGGAATCTTGTTCCTGAGAGAGAGAAAAGGAGATCAGTTAGGGATAAGTATGAGTATTGTAAAATCAGCTAGGTTGATCGGTTTACCTGTTTCAAGGCAATTTCCTGTGCTTGACTGGAGGAAGCAACCTAGGAGTATGTCGTGTGGGGGATCGGCTGAGCTTGCCGATGGGATATCCTCTGTGACTTCATCGGTGGTGGGTTCTTGAGGTATGATGACCGATGACATTGGGGCAGATGTAGGGATCGGCATAGACCTTTGTCGTTTTGGCTGTGCTTCAGTATCTGTTAAAGCTTTGCGCTTTGCTTGGGCATCGGCAACGATTGGCTGAGGGGCATCGATACTTGTTGGTTGTGAAGCTTGGACATCTGGTACGTTTGCCGATGTACCCAATTGTTGCTGCAAAACAAGTGTAAGATATGATATTTGACAGATAAAATGTAAAGTCAAGAAGCTACCTCTGAAGGTTTATCGAAAGAAGTGGTGCTTGATATCAGCGGAATTGCCGATGATGATCCAGTAGCAACTCTTGCCCCCTGATGATTAAGGTTAATACAGTTTGTGATCGGCATAAGTGAAAATAATCAAGGTTGTTACCTTAAATGCTTTGACCAAGGTTGTAGCAGCGGCCGATGGAGTAGCCCTGGATGTAGTCAATTTGGACTTAGAAGTGATGGTCTTGGTACGAATCTTCTGGTGGGTCAAAGCGGCTAAGGTGGGAGCGTTGTAGCCGATCGGCGATGTTGGGGAAACAGGCCGGAGATTGAAGGGTTTCCCACTTTTACTCACCGATGGTGCTGGGTTGTTAACCTGTTACAAGAGAATCAGTTACTGATATATGAAGGGAAAAGCAGAAGGGAGTTAAAGGAAACTTACCGCGTCATCAGGGATGACATATTCAGGGTCGATCATGTGCCGATATGTGTGAACAGAAGTTGCGAACAGTTGTTCTTTCCACTCTCGCCACCATTGCTTATATGACTCGGTGATGAAAGATATTGGTGTCCAGGTGGATATATCAACATCTGTAGTATCGGCATCGGGGGAGAGTTGTACTACCTTGTTCCAGTCTGTTCCGCAGGTGATTGTTTCCCTGGGTTTGATCACATCGGCAAAGCAGAGTTTGATTGGCAGTTGCCCAAAAGCCAATTGGCGGGATACTGCCGATGGGTTGTAAAATTCATATGTAATGTTGGTGTTTTTCCCGCTGCCGAATGTGTTTACTGGAATTGCCCTGGGAGTGATGATAGCCATCATGAGCTCATTATCTTGATTCAGAGTGTCATCGGCAAAGTTGAAAAGAAGGGGGAATCTGTTTTCTTCGTCGATATAAGGCACCCAGGCCCTATGATCACGAGAGAGACCATTGTAGAAGCTTTGAAAGAATCTGCCGATTTGGTCTTCGTTGGCTTCTGTTCCAGGAAGGACAATTATGGCTTCACCAAAATTGAGGGGTGAGCGTGTTGCCGATTCATCATCCCCGAGCACATAGTCTTCAGCAATTTCTCGTGGGAATTGTTGAGCAAAAAAGTCCCATTGCAAACGTTTGTGCATATGGGCATTCAGCCACATGTTGATAAACCACCACGGGCCTCCCAGGTTGCCGATGGGTTCACCAAGCAAAAGTTTCTGAGACACTTGATGAAGAAGATGATAAGTGGAGCTCAGAAGGTATCGGCCAAGAGGAAACCTTACGCCATTAGCCAAAAGTTCAGCTGCAGGGAGGAAGGCGTTGGTTGGTCCTACTGATCGACCACAGAAGATAAATTTTTCTAACCACATATTCAGGAATGTGGCATGTTCCCTCTGGCTAAGTGTCCCGGTTTTCTGGTATTCTTGAATATATCCTGTCCAACCGCCGATGTTGCGGGTATTCACCCTATATTCAGACTTTCTACCAAAGATGGAGCCTTCATCGGCAGTTGAGATGTCCAAGCCAGTAAGCATGTGGACATCGGCAAGGGTAGGAGTAGCTGGGCCATGTCCAAACATAAAAGTATTGGTCGTGTCTGACCAGAAATAAGCAGCTGCAATTATCATTGATTCATTTTTCTGCATATCGGCAATAGAGAGCCTGATGCATTGGTCTAACCTTCGTTCTGCCCAGTATACTTGCATCGATCTATTAACCCTCAAGTACCAATCTTTCCACCCTTTGGTGGTTTTGGGCCAAGATCGGAATGTGTCTTTCCACAAATTCAGAGAGAAATTTTGGGCTCTAAAGGGGATTCTGTTAACCTCTGCATTGATCAGATCGGTTGGATCTGGGTTGCCCATTGGTCCAAGGCATTGGACGTGCGGCTGATCGGTTGGGATAACTAATTTGTTGCGTAGTTCCTAAGGTTATGGAATCCAGAAGACAGAAGAAAAGAAAAATCACCAACTGAATGAATTTGCAAAAAGATCGAAGTAAAAGGTAATGGAAGTGGAGCGAACCGCGGGGACATCGAAGTTGATGGCCATTGTCTTGAGGAAGGTGGAGGTACGAGCTGGAAACTTGAAGTTAGCACCGGAGAAGGGTTCTTGTTGGTTGAGGTCGCGCGGTTGTTCGTCGGAATCGCCGCCGGAGAGAGAAAATGCCAAGGATTGGAGGCTGAAGGTAGAAAATGAGGGTTCCGGAGAAATCTATTTATAAGCCGCCCAGAATAAGGGTATTTTGGACTTATCTCTATGTCGCGCGCATATAGGTCAAGGCGGTTCAGAGGGATATGGTAACTGTTCGCGCGATAATCAGGGGATTGTACAGATGAGTTGATGACAAGTAATCATGACTTGGAGGGGATATTGGTACATGATATTTTAATTCTATGGCAGCATTATCATGTTAAGATCTTGCCGATGGGTTATTGTTTCGGTATCTTAACCATAATCAAGGCAAGAGTGATTGGCGATTGTGCGATATTTACTGAAGTGCGTGAATCAAGTTTAGATTTGATTGGATTTGATAACAAGTCAAGTTTTGGCTTGGAGAATGAGTTACGGTAATCGGGCAAAGGCAAGCGTTATCTGAAGTAAATTTCGGAACATTAATGGTTTTATATTCCGAAATTGGGGGGCATGTGTTGACACCATTTTTTGCACGTGTCAAAATAATCGGAATGGACTAATCGGCAAGGGGAAAGTTATTGAATACTTTGATAGTCGATAAAAGCCAGTTTGTAAAGATGGTTGCCGATAGCTGGTGATGGTCGATGGAAAGGTTGATTTGGACTCGGGCGTTGCCGATGAGGTTGGAGGTGTTATTGTCGATGCCGATGAAACAGGGAGTATGCCGATGAAGGGAGGCTTGAAGACTACTGCCGATGAAACAGGGAGTATGCCGATGAAGGGAGGCTTGAAGACTACTACCGATGAAATAGGGAGTATGCCGATGGGAAGGAGGACGGTGAGATTTCCATCGTAATTGAGGCGGACAGGGAAATAGATAGGAGTTGATTTCCTTTTCTATATTTGTTAGGGTATGATTCATGTAAGAGTCACGTGTTTCCTTAGATATGGGATTGGTGTCCTAGTTGTGTTTGGTTGTGTCTCTTTAGATCAGGGTATAAATATGGAGTAAGGGGCAATGTAATAGACAACATCAATCAATATCAAAACCAATTTTTATTCCTATTTGCATCTACTTACTTTTCGGCGACTTCGTCAATTTGCATATTTTTCCTTTTTTACGAGTTCTCATTGATTCGGCGAGCTGCATCGTTTCAGTACGACCTTCGGCGATTCTCGAGTTCCGCGTGAGCACCTCTTGGCCGTGACTTCCGGGCGTATCGCTGTTGTCAGGACCAAAGTGTTCGTATCTCCATCCTTGTCGATTAGCAGGTCAAATCGACTGGCACGCTTTGGATATCGATTCGGGTATTAGCCCTTTGTGTTTGCAGATCCACTTTTGCATCAACAGCTACAGATTGGTGGAGTGACTTGATAGGTGGTGGCGGCTACTACGGCTCTGGTGGCTATGACCCATCTGGTGTCGATGGTTCTCGTCCAGCTGGTGTTACCCGCTCTGATGATGAAGATGCTGGGAGAGACGATGATGATGATGAGTGATGCCAGAGATTAGTGACAGCTTGTAGCCCCTTTGTCCTTAGTATGTCATTGTTGGACCTTTGTGGTGATAGATGACAAAGGGGGAGAGAGACTGATTAAAGCTTCAGGATAGTTTCATTTGCTTATCTTTGTACCTGAAGATATGTACTGCAGGCTGTAGTTTGTTTTTGAGCTTCATTGATTATATCTTGTGAGAGATGAGACTTTTGCTTTATCCATGTATCTCTTGAGACATGATCTTTATCTATATATCAGTGGTTTCTGGACTTGAGAAGATTTGTAATGAGTGCTATGTGTGAATTACATATGTCATATTTATTTTCATAAGGACTATGCATGCTAGAATGAAAATATTTGATGTGATGCTTTTATATTTATTCTTGTGTGATATATCTTGTCATATGCATCAAGGTTTCACTTTGTCACACACACATGCACCCCACGGATGCAATGATTTAAGGGGGGAGTCTCCTATTTGTTTTAGTATGTGCAATTGACATTTGAGGTCATTTTGTGAATTCTAATCATAAGCACATATTAAGGGGGAGCCTCTCATAAATCATTGAACCCAGAAGTTTAAATGTTTATATCATTTTGTAATCTTTAATCAAGTTGTCATCAATCACCAAAAAGGAGGAGATTGAAAGTGCATCTAGCCCTTTAGTGGGTTTTGGATGATTGAATGACAACGTGATTAAAGGACTAACCCATTTGCTAAGTGTGAACAGGTAATAGGTTATCTCACAGGTACTTAATGAAAGCCAAAATGATGTGTTGTTGTATAAACAATCTAGTTCAAGTACAAGACAACAATGCAAATGGAATTCACGTGAAGGCTTATGTCTTGTGGGATTTTCATGTACTATGTGAAAGCAAGCTCATGATTCTTAGTTAATGAGACATGAGAGATTGCATATGGAATGGTCTCATATTTGAAGCTTGCTAAATTAAAATGAAAAAAGATAACAATACATATGAATGGATGATTCAACACAAGATGTGACTTGATGGCTTGAGATGGTGAAGATAGCAAGGAAAGGCTTCGAGGTACTAAGCAAGGGTGAAGGGCAAGCGACGGCTTGGCGGCCGAAGAACCTAGCTAGGGTGAAGAAGAAAGTACTTGCATTTAGTTGAGGTACTAATCAAGCTAAAGATGGTCATATTGATGTGAAGAATCAAATCTATAATGAAGTATTTGATGGAAGTGACTTGATAGATTTGGGATTATTCAAATTTGATGAATGGAATCAAGTCACATGCTCAAGATGGCTATGCTCAAGTGAAAAGATCAACATCAACATGTTAGCACCCTTACTTGATGAAGATTGGAAGGGACAGCATCAATTCAAAAGAACAACTCAAGTGGTACAAATTCATATTTCCGTTTATCTTGAGTTTAATAGGTATGCCATACTATTAAGAGGAATGCATCATATTGATAGATAATGTTTCATAAGTGCTCAAGCCAACCCATGTGAGTTTTGAGAATTTGAGCGACAAAAGAGCTAACTGATTTGTTGCTGGCCTAGCAATACCGGACGTGTTCGGTATTCACACCGGACATGTCCGGTATTTGCCTAGCAGTTGTTAAATTGTTCTTCTCAGGGTTGGTTCATCAGGAGTCCCGACGTAGGTCGAGAGTTTCGACGGTCGGGAGTCCCGGCATGGGTCGGGAGTTCCGACGTCTCGCACTTCAACTAACTTGGAGGGTTCACTGTTCTGGTCATACCGGACGTGTTCGGTATTCATACCGGACGTCCAGTATGGATGACCAGAAGCCAATGGCTAGTTTTCAAAAGCCATGAGGGTTGGGAGTTCCGACGTGAGTCGGGAGTTTCGACGGTCGGGAGTTCCGATATGCATCGGGAGTTCCGACACCTCACTAACTTTAACTCAGTTACATGTTTTCAAATATGCTAAGGGTCGGGAGTTCCGACGTGAGTCGGGAGTTCCGACGGTCAGGAGTCCCGGCATTCATCGGGAGTTCCGATGCCTCACAACTTCACTGTAACTTAGTTACCGTTGGCGCAGTGTGAGTCATACCGGACGTGTCCGGTATGCATACCGGACGTGTCCGGTATTGCAACGGCTAGTTTTTCAAGGGGGCTATAAATACCCCCCAAGCCTCCACCTTTGGAGGCTGCTGATTCTGCTGAGATAGACACACATTTTTTAGCCTTGCCAACTCTCCTAAACCCTCTCTTAGTGAGTGTGTGATCCAAATTGCAAAATCAATTTGTGGGTTGAGAAAGAATTTGAAAAAGAGAGCAAGCCACCACTTGAGCACGTGTGCATATTGTCAATCTCGTGATTCGCATTTGTTACTCTTGGACTCTTCGGTCCTAGACGGCTAGGCGTCGCCGAAGAGCAACCAAGAGATTGTGGTTGCTTCGGAAAGTTTGTAACTGTCGATTCCGCCACCTCGGAATCATTTAGTGGAAGGAGGAAAAGGAGTTGGAAAAGACTCCGGCTAGAGTGACCTTCATGGTACCCTCTAGGGCTGACCTTCGCTGGGTCGCCCGCAGCCCCCTCAACGGAGAGTAGGACTCGAACGAGTCCGAACTTCGGTAAAACAAATATTGTGTCTAAATTCGCATTTCATTTGATATTTGTGTTGCTCTAGCTGTTCTGCAGGTTCTCTGTGTATATTGTCATCTTCATTAGGTGCCTGCAGTTTGGTTTGAAGATAGAAATCGAAAGGAGCAAGTTCGGGGCCGATCTGCAGAAATCGTGTATACCGGACACGTCCGGTATTCATACCGGACACGTCCGGTATTTCCTGCCTGCACTGAAAATATTTATTCTCTGTTCTAACTTGGTGTTGCAGGGTTGTAGCTTCTAGATATATTCTTTATACCTTGTTTACTTTGTGGTTAACTTGTGAGGGGTGGTAGTACTCTTAATTTGGAGTTTCCATTTTGGAAACTCCCCTTTCTAATTGTTTCCGCATTTAAAGGTGTTATTTTTCAGAAATGCCTATTCACCCCTCTCTAGGCAGGCATCCTAGGTCCTTTCAAGACTCCTTGAGCTAGCATATTCCTTTAAATTCTTACATATGGCACATGGGCAGCACATGAAACCATCGCGTTTGTTTGCCTCGGCCACACGTAAGAAAGAATGCACGCCCTCAATGAACTCTTGGGAGCGGTGATCAGCATTGTACATCCAATGATGGCTCATCTGCATTACATGACATACAAACTATATTAAAACCTAGAACATAATTAGTTAATTATATGACATGCATGCTACCACATAAGGTATTAATTTATAAAAGTCTCGCTACAATGTAGACAATCCCAACTACCACTAAAAAACTAAAGCTAAAATGCACTTCAGCAGCATAAGGATTTCACGACCAATCCCAACTAAAATAGACAGATCATGCGTTTGTTCAACATCTATGGGCTTCTTCCGCAGGATCACTGTCCTCATCAGCCGCCGTAGCTGCCTGTGCAAGAGAGTTTTGCACGTGTTCAACATACTCTTCCTCTCAGTACCAGCCTGAACATCCAGTGCCATCCCACTGAAATTAAAACAAAAAATTAGAACTTTAATCACAATCATCATAAAAATAAGTATAAATTAATCATAATCATCAAATGTGACAAAATAACTCACATTGTGATCCGGACACTTGTAGAAGATACGGCCCTTGTTGGGACACTCCTTCCTCACCCGGTACTCCATCATAATCTTCTCCTCACACTTGCCGCATGCAATGAGAGGGAGGTCCGGCCTTAGTCGCTTTGGAACTCGATGAGAGGCCGAGGACCCAGAAGCAGTTGCCATCTACTCTCTATACTCATTTTTAATATAATATAAATCTCTTATTTTATAAACAAATAAAATTAAAAAAACTCTAAAATTCTCTATATCTCTAAACCATGAAGTGTGCTATGCATGCTAGAAATGAAAGCTGAATACTAGTTTTGAATAATTACTTTAACCTTCCTTCATCCAAATATGCAAACTTTAAAGTGATTTTGAGCTTAAATGGCTTACAAATAAAAAAATCCACCATAAAAACCACATATATCTAGTCCACAAAATGAGATATGCTACTGATGAAACATGAGAGTATAAAGTTGATAACCTTTAGAACCGAAGAGTCGATGGAGGAATCGAAGAAATCTTGTGATTACCGGTGACGAGGAAGAAGAGAGGCCGACGATGAAGCAAGAACACTGAGGTCGAAGTGGCTCGGGCTCGGGAAGAAAGAAAGGGGTATATAGGAGGGGACCTTTAGTCCCGGTTGGAGACACCAACCGGGACTAAAGCTCCCTTTCTAGTCCCGGACGGAGCTTTCAGCCGGGAGTAGACTTTTAGTCCCGGTTGGTAGCTCCAACCGGGACTAAAGGTCCCCTACAGTAAAAGTCCGCCGCAGTAGCTGTTGGACAGGGACCTTTAATCCCGGTTAGAGCTACAAACCGGGACTAAAGGTCTCTCTAGTCCCGGGCGCGAAAAATACCGGGACTAAAGCCAAATTTCGAAGTGGATCAAAAGTCGTTTCTCTACTAGCGGCACTTAATTTTTAGAGCCAGTTTAATCCTCTGTTGGGCCATATTCAACCCCTTTCAACCTGTTTTTTAAAGATAGTGAGCTTTTGTGATTTTTGACTACTTTATCCCTACGATCAAAAGTTTGATGCATCCTCATGACCACGTGAGATGCATGCATGCATGACGCCATGCCTTAGCACACACTACTAAGCAATGACTGACGTCACACATGCACCTCTCTTTTTTCGAGAGAAATTTGTGAAAGACTGTTGATACATACAGTGCGCCCTTAAAAAAAGAACTAGAGGCGCAGTGGTCATCTTTGTGTGTATATGTGTATCTCGATTTGTCCTCTCCAGCTTTGTTGGTTCATGATATAGTTAGATTCATTCATGCATGCATGCGGCATGCCTGGATGTGGACGAAACGACGAGTTCATGATGTGGGAGATACACGGTTTTCTCGAGGGTCAGCTAGGCACACGAATCTTGGTCCACTACATACCGTCATTGCTGACATGTTCCTTGCTAGCCTAAAGTAGTTCCAGTGTACTACTAAACCCAAAAGTTTTCTGCCTCCCAGTTTGTCCATGCATCCAGCAGTTGCTAAAGCATTTTAATCTCTATTGCAGCTAATGACGTTTTAGCTCACAGAACCCTTATTTGATATAGCCCCGAAATTTTAGCGCTGCTAATCCCTGCCCAAGTCAAATATTTATTCTTTACTCTAGATGACTACAATATGTACCTCTTATTGTGTTTTTAACTTCAATAAATGATGTATTGAACCAATGAATAACTATTGAGTTCATTTATTTGTTGATTGAATAAATATGAATGTTGATTATAGCTGTAAGTATGTTGGTTGATTGAATAAACCGTGAAGTAATGGACATGGAGACATGTCCTCTAGAGCTTTTGACATTATTATTTGGGTATTTATGTTCATGAAATTTCCATAGTTTCTTGTTTCTGTTCACAATTAAAATTAAACAAAATTATGTATTTCTATAAACCACTAAATGAAATAGGTTATATTATATCTCGCTATAGCTTCTATAGCTCATGTTCGATATCGCCATTAAATGGCTTAACCCATTATTTAAAACCTCAGTCGAAATAGTGCACTAGCTAGTACTAATATACAATTGATGTATTGTTTTATTTTTTTGTTTTTTATATTTGGCACATGTAACAGAGTAAATGTGTTGGAAAGGGCCCATGTAATTATTTTTTATCTCATTATTTATTTACCATATCGCAATCGCACCACAAATGTTGATATGATACTACAATTAATGAAAAGAATCTCTCCTTGGAGTAACTTATTTTGCACTTAATAAGAGCCTGTTTAGTTCTCAAAATTTTTTACACAGTACCCATCACATCGAATCTTGCGGCACATGCATAGAGTACTAAATGTAGACGAAAAAAAACTAATTGCACAGTTGGGTGAGAAATCGCGAGACGAAACTTTCGAACCTAATTAGTCCATAATTAGACACTAATTGTCAAATACAAACGAAAGTGCTACAGTAGCCAAAACCCAAAAATTTTGGATCTAAACGCGGCCAAAGTTGGACAGAATTTTTTTTCACTTCTCTCTCTAATTAACTGTGCCGTTGAAATTTGTGATCAGTCCACACTTGGTCCTTGTCTGAATCAAGGACGTGGAACAGAGGTGCAAGGGAAATCTGAATCAAGGACGTGGAACGCACTTCAATGTGAACACGACCATTACGCATTTAGAACAAAACTGATATTTTTAGCACTTCAATGTGACCACGACCATTACGCATTTAGAACAAATTAAAACTGATATTTTTAGCACAATCTACGTCATCTATCCATAACAAGAGCATCAGTAGAGGCATATATACCGACTCATGGGGAAAAGGACTAAAAAAATCTCTCATGATTCTCATACTAGAGCATTGGTCTGGTGTGAACGGAACGTAGCTCAGCTGATTGTACTAGAATTTATCCACCCAGATTCTCTCGATTTGACACGGGTACTCACATTTTAAATGATTGTTTTCAAGATTTAATGACACTATTCTTTCAGTGGTAATACTGATGCACTTGTTGCTAGCAAGGCACATGTGGTGACTTTGTTAATCTCGTACATTTATAGGGGTGCATGTATGTTAGCGTCCGTGAGCTTTTGGGCTTGGACTCAAAAAGCTGACTTTCTGGCTTTTGTCTTCTAGTTGTTTTTTCTCATTGCTTTTGTAATTAATTTTGAGCTTCTTAGCACACACCAAGAGTTGGAAAAGCTCATCAGAATATGCTTTTTAGCTTTTAGTTCATTTCTCAGAAGCCAGCGTTCTAGCTTTTTAAAAGCTAGCTAGCTCAACAACTGGGTTGTAGTCAGATAAAACCTGAAACAAACATTCTAAGTCTACCTAGGCCTAACCTTAAGTAAAGTAGCCTGATTTTCTCCTATCATCAGGCTTGGATGTGTGGACTATGGAGTGCCGGTTCTATTTTTTTAGTCTGTTTGGCATACCTTCTTGAGTGGCTTCAACTTTTTTTTTTGTAGTTTTAGGTGAAACTATGTCAAACACTAAACTGAAGAAACAATTCCTCAAGAGAAGCCACAAAGAGAGGAAACCCTTTTTTTATACTTCAGGGGTCCTAATATGGCTTCCCAAGCTCCTCTAGCTTCTTTAGGTGAGAAACCGAAAACATGGAACCTTATTAATAATTAAATATTTCCTATATGAATAGACTTTAGATTGAGAGTCGACTTTTGTCTTAACATGGTTCGTTTTCTATGTTGATAACGATTTGCTTTCCTGTCGGGTTTTGGACCTTTTCTAGTGGTTTTTGAATCCGGTAGTGTAGAATTCACGTTGGAGATAAGAGTTCGACCATTGGATAGCGTATGAAATACAAATGCATTGATGCTCATTTCGTGTGCTATAGATAAATCTCTTGCGAGAGGACGAGATCACTCTCTTTTATACATCATATAAAATTCTAAATTCTTATATATAGACAACTAGCATATATGTTGTTTATATAACACTTAATAAACTTTTTTTGCATCACTTTACTCAAGATGTGCTAATTGCATTGATCGAGTATAATAAAAGCGCCCGGTAGGAGATGCGTGCTCTCTGCACGAGCGCTTGTCATGTCGAGCTTTTTGCCCGGAAGATTGAGGCAATCAGCGTCCGTAAGTGTGTAAGGATTGACATGGCTGGATTTGGAAAAGACAAGAAAATTGAATTAAATTGGCAAAATGAAATAGAAAACAAAGTTACCCTGTTTTTTTTAGAATAGTTACCCTGTTATTGTTACTCCCTCCGCTACAAACGCATGTCATTTTAGTTTTTTTAAGACATAGTGTGCGTGTGTATATATATATATAATTTGGGATGAAGAATATACTAAAATAGCAAATCTAATGTTTCCAGTGGCAAAGTGAGGAAGCCAAATGTTTGTTGATCTAGCAAAATTGGCAAATAGCTGTCATGTGAAGTGAAACAAAAGAAGTTTTTTTCTTATCCCCATTTCTCACATCTTTTTTGCAAAGCCGTTCTACTCCTTTTGTTGTTTCCTTTTAATTGCACGGACACGACGTGAGGAAGACTCTCGTTGACTGCACAAAACGACACCAAACCATGGCTTCGGTCAGACTATAACGGCTTGGCCCGACAAGAAATTCACACTAGATTCGCAGGGTATATATCATGCGTCTATCTAGAAAGAAATAAAAAAAGTTTAGCTGCACAAGTGCCTTATTACCTTAACGCTTACGTACGCCGCTTACGTCGTGGATCTTACACCTCTGTTTCATCACTCTCGGCGGCCGGCAAAAATATTCTCTGCATTTAGCCTACGGTTACTAGCTCATTTCCAACTCCATTTCGTGGACAAGAAGATGTCTGTCTTTTGTTGGGCTTTGGGGTGTGTGTGTGTGTGAATTACATGCGTAGAAAAAAAAAAGGACGTTCAGCTTTGGACACGGCAAATAAAGGCGCCGAGGTGGTCGTGCATCTGTCTATAAAGGGAAAGGGAAGTTCACAAAGCGAGCATCTGCATCTATCTGCGTATGTACAGGAGGATTCCTTCCTGCATCATGCCACCATGGCCAGATGCGCAAGTCCACTTGTTATCACCAACAAGAAAGCGAGCGCTACTTCCATACCAATGCAGACGGCTCGGCGCAATCATTTCGCATACGACCGCCACAATACGTGATCAACTACAGATATTTCACTGTGTTTTAAGAACCGATGAGCTACATATATGGGCCTGTTTGGCACAACTGTTGTGAGCCATTTTATTTGCCAAACACTTATTTCCAAAACAGCTTCATCCATGAAGTTGTTTTTCTCCTCATCTTACAAAGACATGAGTTGGGATAAAGCTGAAAAAAGTATCTTATCCTACCTCTCTCCCTCATTTCTCTTTCCCATCCATGTATGAAGTTGTTGGTGAAGCTGTTTTGCCAAACAGTTTTTCCTAAAACAGCTCAGCTTCACATAGAAAGTTGCTCATGAAGCTGTTTTACAAAAAAAAAAAAACAACTTTACTAGTGAAGTTGAGTTGTGCCAAACAGACCCTATATATTGCTCAGTTGCTCAACACCTTCCTCAACAAGTCAACATCTCGTTTGTGTCTCAAGTACTCCATCCAACAGTAGGAAGTCCTTCAAGTGAATAATTAAGTGTTCCAAATTATTCCCTCCATTCTAAATTAGAAGATATTCTGTCTTTTCTAGATGCATAGCTTTTGGGACGCATCTATATATGCATTATATCTAGACACATTATAAAAATTTAAGAACATCTTATAATTTAGAACAGAGAGAGCAATGTTTCCCGTTTGCTACCATCTAGGAAATTCAATTATCTTGGAGGTTGGCCGCGACAAATAATTTCCTTAGAGGTTTAACTGCCAAAGAAACAAATACGAGATCAACTTTTTTCAAAACATTAAGAAAATATGACAACTCACACGGATATATATGTGTTTTCTTAGGGCTGTTGAACCTAAGACATTTGCACCAACCGCTAAGGGCCATTACCTCGGGGTTTGAGATAGGACTCGACAAATATGTATTTTCTTAGAGGTTTCCTACAAGAACTAAGGTAATGATATATTTCTTGATGGTTCCATTTCCCATGTATGGAGATTATTAGCCGCCAAAGAGATATTATTATTTTTTTACCTTTGAGATTCTCTCTCCCTTGCATAGGGTTCATTCTTTTTCTTTAGTTGTAAAAGCTAGAAAAATGTCTTTTATATCAAGACTTCTTGTTGATACAAAATCAGTCTGCTCAAAACCTTAATCTATTTCACGGCGGCGCACGTGATTATCTTTCTTTATAAAAAGTAAACAATGTCAGTAGTTCAGGGAAGCTTCTCCCATGAACAGCTTTTTCATAAACAAACCCATGTCACAAAGAAACCTTTATCCAACAAACTTCTGTTCTGCTTATTCAAGTGGAAGCTAGGTTATTCAGCTGTGCCCAGCGCACTACTCAATGTTTCGAATTATATAAGCATCATGCCCACTTGGCCAATTAAGATTCATCCTTCTTTTTGTTTAAGAAAGGACTAATGCTGTCGATTGTCTCAAAAGCAGATATATACTCCCTCCGACCTGTAATACAACACATTCTAGCATTTGAAATTTATTCTAAAATATAAGGGATCCGGGGAAAAAAAAGATAATGTTCACTAGATAGAAATACTTGATTCATTAAATTTTTTTAGATAAGGGAACTTGATTCATTGCTTGATATAGTTTTGTATAAAGAAACTGAGAGTCCACCCTTTAATTATGGAGGATAGCATCAGATTTCAGTAATTAGGAGGCTTAGTGAGAGGTACATGCGTCTATTGCACGCTCCCTTATTTTGTCTGACAATGGCTAGAATGCGCTTTATTTAAGGATGGCCGGAGTATCGTGTAATGATAAGTTCTGCAACAACAAAAAAGAACATGATCTTTTTTTTTGGGAAAAAAACTTTGCCTATAATCTCTTATGTAGACTAGACCCGATCTTCCGAAAGGTATGATAGCGTCGATTGGTGGAGACTCGACGTTCACGATCTAGGCTTCTAACCAAGACTGATTCGGACCCCCACAACCGTTACACCACTGCTCCGTTGGTTATCAACCACGCGAACGCGATTGACCTCGCCGAGAAGGCTTTCCTGCAAGCGAATCGAGAATACAAGCAAGAACGAGATAAACGCAATCTGAAATTACAAATAAATATGAGGCTTATGATAATGAGAAAGAGTTCAAGTCTTTATTCGAAAGAACTAATCACCACAGGCGAACAAGATCAAGAACTGGGGCCTTGGTTCACAGCAAGCGGCCTTGACGGCGACAGTTGCAGCAAAACGACGTATGTTTCACGAGGAAATCAAGAACTAAACAAAACTCAAACCCTAAGGAGAGCGACAGCTGCTATTTATAGAGTCTTGGGTGTCACCCCTGGACGCGCCCCCTAATAGGCCCAAACACGATACACGGTCCAACGGACCAAAAGACGGTGTCGCAGCACCCTAGCAGTTTCTGGACGCTGACTTGTTTCGACGATTCCCGTTGATTCCGATTGTCTTTTGATGTGAAACCACTTAGATTGGCTTCCTTATCAAATTAGCTTTTCAACAATATGTAGATCGTCGAAAACGGAGTCCGGATGTGTCCTGGTTGATCAGTTTAAGGCAGACTGGTCCTGAAACCCGAGATGGGCTCCAACTTTTGTTGGACTGGGCCTCCACCATGAGAAAGATGAATTGGACGTCCATGCTGGTCCTCCTCATCTCTTTGGCTTGTATGTGATGAAGAAGTGATGTCCTCATCATCTCAATCACTGTGCTACCTGAAAATTTCTGTTATCCGGAATGCATGCATGAACATGCAGAGAACTTTCAGCCTCCACTCTTTCATGTCCCTTTACTCTCTTTAAGCAGTCTTGGCAATTCACACAAACGAACTCTGTTGGCTCGACATCGCGTATATATAGAGGCGTTAGCTCGGGGTCAGGCACAAGGCACAAGAGCAGTGTTGATGCGCCATTGATATCGTTGTTCTAGCCACCATGGGCAGCGGCAACGGCAAGGTGTACGCCACGGTGGTGCTCATCAGGCTCATCTACGCGGGGATGCACATCCTCACCAAGGCGGCCTTCAACGAAGGCACGAGCACCACCGTCTTCGTCTTCTACCGGCAAGCCGTCGCCGCCATCTTCTTGCTGCCCTTCGCCTTCCTTGAGATCAGGTACCCACCATTTATCTTCAGTCATTCATATTGCAAGGGCGAAGCCATACACCAAAGTCATCAGGGCCAGCTCCACTAATCAATCTACTAGAAAACAGTAAATTTGTATATGCATGTCACTAAGGATGAAAACGGTACGAAAATATCCCGTATCGAACCGTATCGTTTTCTATATTTAATCTGATCGAATTCGTATTTTCGGACAAATTCGAATTCGGTTTGAAATTCGGAACATCAAATTCGAAATCGGAACGAAAACGATTTAGACATTTTTTTCGACCGTTTTCTACTTTTCTACTTTTAATTCGGAATATCCCGAATTCGAAATTCGGTTTGAACCAAATTTGGCCCACTACAAGTCTAACTTTAGAAAAATCATATCTTTTTCATACAATCTCGGATAAAGATGATTTTTATATGAAAATTGTAGCTCTCGACGAGATCTACAACTTTTTAGTTCTTAGTTTTTTCATTTGATGTCTTGAAGATGTTCAAAAAAAAATAAACAAAGTCAGCGATATATTAATCGCGTACAAGCGCTTGTTACCTTAAAAAAAATCATATCTTCCTTACATCGTGTCGAATGGAGATACTTTTTAAGAAAGTTGTAGGGCTTGTTAATTACTATGTACTTGTTAATTGTTATGCACTTGGTCCTACGGGTCAATATTCTGTATTGATTTTTCGTATACCGACCGTGTTCAACATAATTTCGCTCGAATTAGTTCGTTTTCGAAATTTTTGATATTCCGTAAGTTCGTGTTCGTTTTCGTGTCCGGCTTTACCGCTTTCGTTTTCGTTTTCGTATTCAAATATAGAAGTAGAAAATGGTTGAGAGGTTTTCCGACCGTTTTCATCCCTACATGTCACCATGTGTGCATGCTCTCTGCAAGTCACCATGAATGATACTAAGAGAGTAGCTCATCTGGACATCTGGTGATGGATATATGCGTTTGCAGGAAGCGACCGGCGCCACCTCTGACCTTCAGGCTCTCCGTGAAGATCTTTGCTCACGGCTTCTACGGGTATGTTGGTGATTTCAGTATGTGCTTTGGCCGAAGCATACATAACTGTGCAGATTAATTTTCTCTTGTTGCCGCTGAAACACTGAGCGGTTTGCGTTCTGCGGATCAGGATGGCTGGAACGATCAACTTGTACTGCATTGGCCTGAAATATGCTTCAGCAACCTCGTCGTCGGCTATCTTCAACATCGTGCCGGTGGTCGCCTTCATCTTGGCCGTCATGTTCAGGTCACTCACTGATCGAGCTTAATTATTACCAAGAGGGGGCCGTCATGTTCAGTATGTAGCAGCTAACAATTCGTTTGGGCGATCGACAGGATGGAGACCCTGAAGCTCAGGAGCGTCCATGGCGTAGCCAAAGCCTCTGGGATACTCCTCTGCGTCGCCGGCGTCATCGTGCTGGCGCTGTACCAGGGCCCCCAGCTCAAGTCGATGAACCACCACCAGCTGCTGAAGCACCACGCGAGCGCGGCAGCAGCGGCGCAAGTCCATCACTCCAACAAGGAGTGGGCTCTGGGGATCTTCCTGATGACAATGTCGGTCGTGATATGGTCTCTCTGGACAGTGAAGCAGGGGCCGTTGCTGCTGGAGTACCCTTCCAAGCTCCTCAACACGACCCTGCAGTGCGTGTTCGCCAGCGTCCAGTCGCTGGCCATCGCGCTTGTCCTCGAGAGGGACTTCTCGCGGTGGAAGCTCGCCGGCCCCGTGAGCCTCGCCTCGGTGCTCTTCACGGTACGCAATTAAACACGCCACACCGTACCACTACCAAGCAGGCGGCCATCTCTTGGCCAAGCAAGTCACTTCTGACCTTACGCTGCGCCTGCTGTTCTTTGTTACTACAGGGCATCGTGGTGGCGGCGATCTCGTACTACCTGCAGATCTGGGTGATCGAGAAGAAAGGGCCCGTGTTCCTGTCCATGTCGATGCCGCTGAGCCTCGTCTTCACCATGGCCATCGCCTCTTTCCTGCTGGGCGAGGACGTCAGCCTAGGCAGGTAATGGTATTGGTAACCTCACATACATCACATCGATCGCATTCGCATCGATTGCCAGCCACACAGACGTCACCGGCGATGGAAAACCATTTGCTCGCGACTGCCTTTTGACTTGCGCACGTCCCCCACAAGTGGCACCGTGTCGAGGCCACGGAGCCCAGAGACGACGATGTGGGGTTAGTTGTGGGCAACGATCGATCGAGCTGATGGGGTGCCGACCCAACGGATCGAGCTGATGATCTATTCAGTCGTTTCGCTGTCTGCGAACGCTTTAGCTATCTCCAAACGACTCATCTGACTCATCACTGTATCTTGTATGGGCGCAGCATTATAGGCAGCGTCATCCTCGTCGCCGGCCTCTACAATGTGCTGTGGGGCAAGAGCAGGGAGGACAAGCAACAAGCGGCGGCGGCGGCGGGCGAGACGACGGACAGCAGCGGCCGCGACAACGGGAACGTGGACGTGGAGAAGAACGCGGCGGCCGTGCAGCCGGCGGGCGGGGAGGAGGAGGAACAGGACCACAGGACGCTCGACGACGCGGCGGCACCCAAAGTCTGACATGACACGCGTCCGTGCGCGCGTGTGAATCATGCATGCAAAGCCATCGGCCGATTCACGGCAGGCGTGGCGGGCGTACCACCGGTGTTTGTGAGATCACTGCAGAAAGGATGCGCAGGCAAGCAGGATCAGCCAGGCACTGTCGCACTGATCATGTCCTCATCACCCTATCTGAAAGCGGTTCTTGGGCTGTTCAGCGCCCTATATGCGTATGCACCACCCTTTACTGTGTACATCACATCAAGTTAATTTCTGGGTGATGATTGAACCTTTCATAAAGATTTTTCTTTTCTTGTAATAAAAAAATCTGCTTTAGTTTTCTTTAAAGGAAGAAGAATCTAGTTTATTACCACCAAATCGTGAAATGGATGTGGAAGCTCCAACGCAAAGAGCGAGCCGACTAGACAGGGAAAACGGAAGCAAGCAAAAGGGAAGCAGCAAGCAGGGCTAATGACCCTACGGGTGAACTCCCTTTTCTTAAATGTGGTTTAAGATTGCAGAATATAATAAGATACACCTTTATTGTTTTATTATCAAAATAGAAACGACAACTACGAGCAAAGTTGTTGGACCCAGTTGTTTTTTTTACGATAATGCTTAGACGCAGGCGTTCGTTCGGACGCGGCTTCCCAGGCCTGCGCAGCGGACCGGCCCAACAGGCGTGCTCACCTCTATATCTCCCCCAGTTTCCCCACTCCGCCTCGTCCGTCGCGGCTTCACTGCGCCGTCCGCCCACCCCACTCCACCACGCCGCCACAGCCATCCCCCGCCGTACCCCACTCCGCCTCACCCATCGCGGCGGCGACGTTCACTGCACCACCACTGCTCGGGCGCCACTAGGAGAAGGTCGCCGCTGGCCAAAGACACCACGACAGGGAGCCGTATCACCACCGACCCGAGCTTCCTGCCACGATGGGCCATGGCCACCGGTGATGCCATGTTTCAAGTGTCTCAGGTGTTTCAGACGTATGTTTTCAGTGTTTCATCTAGATGTTGCATATGTTGCAATGGCTATATACGCATGTTGCAATTCTATATTTCAAGTGTTTCATCAGGATAATGTATGTTGCAAGTATATGTTTCAAGCTGGGGTGAAGTCAGGATCCATACATGGGGTGGGGGGGGGGATCCGTGGAGGCATAGAGTATCAACAAATCCATGCGAAGGAGCACAACAAATTTAAAGTGTAAATTCGTTGTGGCCAGCTCGCAAGGCCAGCATGTCCACGGTAGCAAAAAAATTTTTGCCCGTCTGATTCGTGATCTGTGGTTCTTGTCTTTCATTACACGCGGGGGCCTCGGCGAGTATATACTAGCTCCAACCCAACCCTAGCTCTCTCGTGCATCTCCTCTCTCTCCCTCCTCTCTCTCGTGGCGGCGGCGCGGCGCCCAGGCGAGGCTGCCCCAGCACAGCAACGGCGGCAGGCGCGGGCGAGCGCGCTCGGCTCTCCAGCTCTCTCGGCTCCGGGCGCGGGTGCGAGGCGAGGGCCGCAGCGCGGCGCCCTAGCGAGGCCTTCCCCCAACGCGACGGTGCGGCAGCGCGGGTGGCCCCTAGGGGCGTCCCCAGGACGCGGGGGCTCTGACGCGAGCAGACGCAGGTGAAGGTTGCCTCCCACCCTGCTCCTCTCTTTCCTTCGCCGATAGCCAGCGTCGATCTGTGCTTGTTGCCTTCTTTGCTGGGTCGATCCGGGGCCTCCATGGCTGCATCCGGTGCCTCCATGGTCGGATCGGTCCTCCCGCGCTTATGGCCGCCGTCTTGGGTGAAGAGCCACCTGCGCCCTATGGCCGAGCTGCAGGGTGGGCACACACAGGTCAGTCGAGGTGGGCTAGGCCATGGTAGTGCCCTCAAGCTAGACCAGTGTCGTCCAATTTCTTTTTTTTTTGTTCTTTCATTTTTATTGGTTGGCCAGTGTTGTTATCTGTTCTTTATATGCTGACAACACCGACTTTTCTTCTTGCCTGCAGGTTTGCATTAGATCTGAGGTGTCTCATGCCAACATGCACACCATCGACAAGTTCCCTACCCATCCGCGTATGCCTGCTTGCCACCTGCTACCTGTTTGAGAAAATGACTGAACCGATGTAGGTCAGTTGAGCTTATACTACTTGCAAAGCCTTTCACTTGGTGTTCTAACACAAAGAAAATGGACTAATAGAGATATAAAGACGTCTCCTAATTCAGTCGCCTACCTGATTTTTTTCATTGTGTTGGCTTGATTTGATTATGAATTAAAAGTTTGGCCTTTGTGACAATGTATTGTGTTGGAACAGTTGTCATATGCAAGCCAAAAATTGGTCCATTTCTGGCAAAAAAAAAAGGTTTGGTCAGTTTCTAATAGAATTTTTCTTGGCCATTTGTATTAGTAATGACCATATGTATTAGTAATGGACAAGCATTATGCAGTATTGCATCTAAGAATATTCCAAGGCCATATTTTCTGAGCCATACCATACAAAGAGATTACTTTTCAGTTCTCTTTTTTTTCTATCTTCACTGACTTAATTATCTAGGATTAAATGTGCCAAGTATTGAAACAGTTGCATGTTACTGAGGTATTGCCATTTAGGATCTTGATAAGAAGATGGTCCTATGAAAAATGCCAGCTAAGTGGAAGTTCAGTTCAGCATTTAGGCAGGCTTTCGTTTTTCATATGTGTGTCACTGTTCATTGACGTTTTTGCTTCATATTTTCATTTGTAGCCAAGAAATCTAACATTCAATTCATGAATTGGTGTCAGCTCTTTTCAGGTTTGCATGTGAGAACTAAGAACAATTCATAAATTGGCATCAGCTTTACAGAACACTCCTATTTCAATTTCAAGGCTGGCTGCAATAAGGTAATAACCTGAACATTGTCACTTTCGTGGTTGGATGACTGTAATTACCTATGAGTTACCTGAATAGTCTGCTGGGTTGATTTGGAGGAGCTGCAGTGTATCTGCGCCGGACCTGCGGAGGAGCTGTGTCAGGCCTGCAGCGGAGCTGTGCCTGACAACCCCCCCCCCCCCCCCCCCCCCCCCCTCTGTCTGCATTGTGCCAGTATGGTTCTTCGACAGTGGCAGTGTTACATATAATTGAAGCTTTTAGTTATTTGTCTGCATTTCCTGGTTTAGGTCAGTTGTTTGTCTTGCTTTGTTAGCTTAGGTCCCATATAACTGAAGCTTTTAGTTCATACAAAGCAAAGAAAATTAAGATACTGATGCTCGATTTTCTACATTATGAATGCATGGGATATCTATAAAAATTAGTAAAATTAGGTGGAAGATTATAGCTCTATGTTTAGCTTAGCATTCAGCCGTACATGTTTCCCATAAGTTCGACCATGACTAAAATAACTGAAACGAAGATGTTAAGCTTGTCAGTTGCTTCTGCTGGTTAGGTACTGTAAATTGGTTAACTGAAATGAATAGTTATATCGGATGGATTTGGTTATGTTTATGCCAATCATTTTTATTCTGACCTTCTACAGGTAAATTTGCCATTCAGCTTATGAATAATGGCTTAATTGCAGTTGCACACAGTGACAAAATTATAGTCCTTTTACATGGGTGCAATCCAGGAAGACACGAGTATGCAAATAAGGTGAATGTCATTCCCTTCTTTCAATTTCTAATTCCTACATGGCGCACATATGAGCTTCCATGTCCCATTTTTTTCTTGGACTGTCTTGCCTTTTGCTTGGTGCTTTTTTTCTAGGACTGTCAATATGTTTTCAATATTAGCAAGGTAGGTTAGCAATAGCAGCAAGGAGGTGCCTAGGCTGTCTAGCGAAGCAATATGTCACCTGCATTGTTTCTTCAGATAAACAAGATTAGAACTTCTAAAGAAGTGGGTTCAGTAACACAATAACTATTATAAGTTTAGAGCATTTGCTATATTTCATAGATAATGATTTACATTATACTATTGTTGTATACATGCCTTATACTATTTTACATCAGCCAGTGATGACAAATTTCTATTTGTGCCAGATAGATATATCAAATGTTGAACTAATCATAAGGTTTCAGCCATCACCTGCATCTATAATATGGCCACTTCTTTTCTTGGTTAATTTCTGCAATAAGCAATTAACCCAGTTCCCCCAAAAACTGCATTTTTTTCTATTATGAAATTGGTAACAGTCGTCACAAGAAAGAAGTTCATGAAGCCTGTAATGTTTCTTTCCAGTTGTCTTGCTGTATGTTAAATTTCTTTAAAAACAAGTAGCTAGGGGCTATCTCTTAGAAGTGTTTCATCTCCTCTTAGAAGTGTTTCATCCCCATCTATGACCTTGCACAGTCAGCTTATGTGGGTGTTGGATGCTTCATGGTTTACTTTTTTGTATGCACAGAAGAAAATTGGGCCTCAGATGATTTGTTTTCAAGGACGGACTTCATTCCGCTGATTTTGTGCCTGCCTAGCGACGCTTCATCTCGGCGACTACTACCTAACACGCTCCCTTAACTGAAGATTCTGTTTTTGCATTGAGTTGTCGTGTGTTAGTGATGCCCCAATGGTATGCTTATGTTTGCTTACTAAGATCAATGTATCCTATAATGTATTATATTTGTATCAACTTGGTCATATCTGTCCCAGCATTACCAAATGGAATTCCAATGATTTCACGCCCGCATGGGCACACATCGATTACTGTGGTTTTAAGTACGTAATCTCAAACATCTTGACTCTATGTTATTAATGTGTTATCTAGGTTTGTAATCTCCGAACAATTTAGCTCTGCTTTGTGCTTATTTGTGGTGCCAGCCGTGTGCAAGGGCGCACACAGGTCCTCTCACTTCGTGTTCTAACACCGAAAATGAACTGATAGGTTTCCTAACAGTTACATTATCTTATTATTAGGCTGAATTCTGTGAAGTGTTTGACTGCACCTGACTTTATCACTGATGTTGTTTTTCCATACTGGCCGCTAAGTTTAAGTTATGCAAGAACAATACCTGTGTGCCATCATGCACCTGACTCTATCTTTTTAGTTCTGCATGTCTTGAAAATGTGAATGCCTAGGGTCAACTATGGACAATAGAACAGCGACGAGAATCTCACATTATGTCAGTCCATAGTGTTTTGTAAATGAGCAGGGCCTACTCTGTTAAGATGATTTAGTTAAGATACATGTAGACTTTAACTACATTGGCTCTTCGATTCTTTTATCTCATACATTCCCATTCACTGAGTAGATTTAGTGTTTTTCACTTTTCAAGTATTAACATAACAGTATCTGTGGTGCCAACCCGCGTGCAGGGGCGCGCCACTATCACTAGTTCATAATGAAAGGACATGTTGTTTGTTGGAGACAGCAATAATGAAGACCTTCATCATGAATGGGTGCACGCTTTCTAATATATTTAGTACTTTAAGACATTGAGTTCGTCTCCAAAGTGTACTTGGTTTAAATGGTTGGGTGCCAAACTCTTATAGAGGCCAGAATATTTCTTTTTTTTCTTAAAAAATGGATGTTACATGTACTCCTTTTTTCTATTCTATTCCCTACCTCTTTGGTATGGCTGGAATTGGACTCTGACCAAGCCCAACAAATTGTGGCCAAGTCCGAGAGAAGGAAGTGTAGCACAAACTGGGGTAATTGCAATTCTATATTTCAAGTGTTTCATCAGGATAATGTATGTTGCAAGTATATGTTTCAAGCTGGGGTGAAGTCAGGATCCATACATGGGGTGGGGGGGGATCCGTGGAGGCATAGAGTATCAACAAATCCATGCGAAGGAGCACAACAAATTTAAAGTGTAAATTCGTTGTGGCCAGCTCGCGAGGCCAGCATGTCCACGGTAGCAAAAAAATTTTTGCCCGTCTGATTCGTGATCTGTGGTTCTTGTCTTTCATTACACGCGGGGGCCTCGACGAGTATATACTAGCTCCAACCCAACCCTAGCTCTCTCGTGCATCTCCTCTCTCTCCCTCCTCTCTCTCGTGGCGGCGGCGCGGCGCCTAGGCGAGGCTGCCCCAGCGCAGCAGCGGCGGCAGGCGCGGGCGAGCGCGCTCGGCTCTCCAGCTCTCTCGGCTCCGGGCGCGGGTGCGAGGCGAGGGCCGCAGCGCGGCGCCCTAGCGAGGCCTTCCCCCAACGTGGCGGTGCGGCAGCGCGGGTGGCCCCTAGGGGCGTCCCCAGGACGCGGGGGCTCCGGCGCGAGCAGACGCAGATGAAGGTTGCCTCCCACCCTGCTCCTCTCTTTCCTTCGCCGATAGCCAGCGTCGATCTGTGCTTGTTGCCTTCTTTGCTGGGTCGATCCGGGGCCTCCATGGCTGCATCCGGTGCCTCCATGGTCGGATCGGTCCTCCCGCGCTTGTGGCCGCCGTCTTGGGTGAAGAGCCGCCTGCGCCCTGTGGCCGAGCTGTAGGGTGGGCACACACAGGTCAGTCGAGGTGGGCTAGGCCATGGTAGTGCCCTCAAGCTGGACCAGTGTCGTCCAATTTCTTTTTTTTTGTTCTTTCATTTTTATTGGTTGGCCAGTGTTGTTATCTGTTCTTTATATGCTGACAACACTGACTTTTCTTCTTGCCTGCAGGTTTGCATTAGATCTGAGGTGTCTCATGCCAGCATGCACACCATCGACAAGTTCCCTACCCATCCGCGTATGCCTGCTTGCCACCTGCTACCTGTTTGAGAAAATGACTGAACCGATGCAGGTCAGTTGAGCTTATACTACTTGCAAAGCCTTTCACTTGGTGTTCTAACACAAAGAAAATGGACTAATAGAGATATAAAGACGTCTCCTAATTCAGTCGCCTACCTGATTTTTTTCATTGTGTTGGCTTGATTTGATTATGAATTAAAAGTTTGGCCTTTGTGACAATGTATTGTGTTGGAACAGTTGTCATATGCAAGCCAAAAATTGGTCCATTTCTGGCAAAAAAAAATGTTTGGTCAGTTTCTAATAGAATTTTTCTTGGCCATTTGTATTAGTAATGACCATATGTATTAGTAATGGACAAGCATTATGCAGTATTGCATCTAAGAATATTCCAAGGCCATATTTTCTGAGCCATACCATACAAAGAGATTACTTTTCAGTTCTCTTTTTTTTCTATCTTCACTGACTTAATTATCTAGGATTAAATGTGCCAAGTATTGAAACAGTTGCATGTTACTGAGGTATTGCCATTTAGGATCTTGATAAGAAGATGGTCCTATGAAAAATGCCAGCTAAGTGGAAGTTCAGTTCAGCATTTAGGCAGGCTTTCGTTTTTCATATGTGTGTCACTGTTCATTGACGTTTTTGCTTCATATTTTCATTTGTAGCCAAGAAATCTAACATTCAATTCATGAATTGGTGTCAGCTCTTTTCAGGTTTGCATGTGAGAACTAAGAACAATTCATAAATTGGCATCAGCTTTACAGAACACTCCTATTTCAATTTCAAGACTGGCTGCAATAAGGTAATAACCTGAACATTGTCACTTTCGTGGTTGGATGACTGTAATTACCTATGAGTTACCTGAATAGTCTGCTGGGTTGATTTGGAGGAGCTGCAGTGTATCTGCGCCGGACCTGCGGAGGAGCTGTGTCAGGCCTGCAGCGGAGCTGTGCCTGACACCCCCCCCCCCCCTCTGTCTGCATTGTGCCAGTATGGTTCTTCGACAGTGGCAGTGTTACATATAATTGAAGCTTTTAGTTATTTGTCTGCATTTCCTGGTTTAGGTCAGTTGTTTGTCTTGCTTTGTTAGCTTAGGTCCCATATAACTGAAGCTTTTAGTTCATACAAAGCAAAGAAAATTAAGATACTGATGCTCGATTTTCTACATTATGAATGCATGGGATATCTATAAAAATTAGTAAAATTAGGTGGAAGATTATAGCTCTATGTTTAGCTTAGCATTCAGCCGTACATGTTTCCCATAAGTTCGACCATGACTGAAATAACTGAAACGAAGATGTTAAGCTTGTCAGTTGCTTCTGCTGGTTAGGTACTGTAAATTGGTTAACTGAAATGAATAGTTATATCGGATGGATTTGGTTATGTTTATGCCAATCATTTTTATTCTGACCTTCTACAGGTAAATTTGCCATTCAGCTTATGAATAATGGCTTAATTGCAGTTGCACACAGTGACAAAATTATAGTCCTTTTACATGGGTGCAATCCAGGAAGACACGAGTATGCAAATAAGGTGAATGTCATTCCCTTCTTTCAATTTCTAATTCCTACATGGCGCACATATGAGCTTCCATGTCCCATTTTTTTCTTTGACTGTCTTGCCTTTTGCTTGGTGCTTTTTTTCTAGGACTGTCAATATGTTTTCAATATTAGCAAGGTAGGTTAGCAATAGCAGCAAGGAGGTGCCTGGGCTGTCTAGCGAAGCAATATGTCACCTGCATTGTTTCTTCAGATAAACAAGATTAGAACTTCTAAAGAAGTGGGTTCAGTAACACAATAACTATTATAAGTTTAGAGCATTTGCTATATTTCATAGATAATGATTTACATTATACTATTGTTGTATACATGCCTTATACTATTTTACATCAGCCAGTGATGACAAATTTCTATTTGTGCCAGATAGATATATCAAATGTTGAACTAATCATAAGGTTTCAGCCATCACCTACATCTATAATATGGCCACTTCTTTTCTTGGTTAATTTCTGCAATAAGCAATTAACCCAGTTCCCCCAAAAACTGCATTTTTTCTATTATGAAATTGGTAACAGTCGTCACAAGAAAGAAGTTCATGAAGCCTGTAATGTTTCTTTCCAGTTGTCTTGCTGTATGTTAAATTTCTTTAAAAACAAGTAGCTAGGGGCTATCTCTTAGAAGTGTTTCATCTCCTCTTAGAAGTGTTTCATCCCCATCTATGAACTTGCACAGTCAGCTTATGTGGGTGTTGGATGCTTCATGGTTTACTTTTTTTGTATGCACAGAAGAAAATTGGGCCTCAGATGATTTGTTTTCAAGGATGGACTTCATTCCGCTGATTCTGTGCCTGCCTAGCGACGCTTCATCTCGGCGACTACTACCTAACACGCTCCCTTAACTGAAGATTCTGTTTTTGCATTGAGTTGTCGTGTGTTAGTGATGCCCCAATGGTATGCTTATGTTTGCTTACTAAAATCAATGTATCGTATAATGTATTATATTTTGTATCAACTTGGTCATATCTGTCCCAGCATTACCAAATGGAATTCCAATGATTTCACGCCCGCATGGGCACACATCGATTACTGTGGTTTTAAGTACGTAATCTCAAACATCTTGACTCTATGTTATTAATGTGTTATCTAGGTTTGTAATCTCCGAACAATTTAGCTCTGCTTTGTGCTTATTTGTGGTGCCAGCCGTGTGCAAGGGCGCACACAGGTCCTCTCACTTCGTGTTCTAACACCAAAAATGAACTGATAGGTTTCCTAACAGTTACATTATCTTATTATTAGGCTGAATTCTGTGAAGTGTTTGACTGCACCTGACTTTATCACTGATGTTGTTTTTCCGTACTGGCCGCTAAGTTTAAGTTATGCAAGAACAATACCTGTGTGCCATCATGCACCTGACTCTATCTTTTTAGTTCTGCATGTCTTGAAAATGTGAATGCCTAGGGTCAACTATGGACAATAGAACAGCGACGAGAATCTCACATTATGTCAGTCCATAGTGTTTTGTAAATGAGCAGGGCCTACTCTGTTAAGATGATTTAGTTAAGATACATGTAGACTTTAACTACATTGGCTCTTCGATTCTTTTATCTCATACATTCCCATTCACTGAGTAGATTTAGTGTTTTTCACTTTTCAAGTATTAACATAACAGTATCTGTGGTGCCAACCCGCGCGCAGGGGCGCGCCACTATCACTAGTTCATAATGAAAGGACATGTTGTTTGTTGGAGACAGCAATAATGAAGACCTTCATCATGAATGGGTGCACGTTTTCTAATAGATTTAGTACTTTAAGACATTGAGTTCGTCTCCAAAGTGTACTTGGTTTAAATGGTTGGGTGCCAAACTCTTATAGAGGCCAGAATATTTCTTTTTTTTCTTAAAAAATGGATGTTACATGTACTCCTTTTTTTCTATTCTATTCCCTACCTCTTTGGTATGGCTGGAATTGGACTCTGACCAAGCCCAACAAATTGTGGCCAAGTCCGAGAGAAGGAAGTGTAGCACAAACACGGCCCAACCAAATCGGCATCTCCAGTCGATTAGTGCTCATGACCACATAAGCATCGACATTCTTGAACCTTGATTCCTTTCAACATATCGTACTCAATGTCTCAATCGTGTCAGATTATGTCGTATGAGTGCTCATCTGCTGTTGATCTTCGGCTAAACAAGGGTTATTATTCGTTTGTGCGGCGATCCTTTTACGCCTGATCGTTTGACTTATAAGCCGTATTTTTTTAGCTAATGAATAGTATTTTTCTCTCACAATAAATCAGCCAATAATATTTTCAACCATGGCTTATCAGCCAAGCGAACATGGCATTAATTTGTTAGGCAAGCAATGGACATGATCAGACTATTCTGACTAGAACTAAAGTTCTTGCAAGCACACACTACGTAAAAAACGATTTTTAGCAACGGTTCAATTTTTTTATAGAGGCGGCTAGTGATGGAGCCGCCCCTATAATGACGTGCTCGGGTGCCTAGACACCAGCCGCCCCTACAAATGGAACAGCAGGAGCGGCTGGTGTTACGAGCCGCCCCTACAAGGTCTGATTTGTAGGGGCGGCTCAATCACCAGTCGCCCCTGGAAATGCTATTTGTAAGGGCGGCTGGTGATTGAGCCGCCCCTACAAATGGCCCCGTATTTATAGCACCAATTTGTAGGGGCGGCTCAATCACCAGCCGCCCCTACAAATGCCCCCCATATAAAACGGATGCAGCACATTCTTCCTCCTCGGGTCACTCACTCCAACCCGTGAAAGAAAGGTGTGAGACCTTGGGCACCTCCCAAAAATTGCTCTACTAAGGGGGAAAGGTTTTGGTCTCAAATCCTTTGGTGAAGAGGTTGTAGAATGTAAGAAAATGTTATTCCATACTTTTTTTGAAGTTTTAATGGTTGGTTAGTGAGTAATTAGAGTTTTGTTTTTCTCTCTCTTCTATGGTGCTTGAGCTATTTATGAAGCAAATTAGACCCAACTTTTAAATGTACTAGGATAAATTAGGGAGGGGAACAAGATCATACCCTTATTTGGTCCATGTTTCTTGATTTTATTGAACAATTAGTTAGTTTTATGAATATTTCATGTGCATGTGGATCTAGATCTAGGGTTTGGTTTTTTTATTAATTTCGTTTTTGTAAATTTATGTTTGATGAAATTGGACTAGGGTTTGTATGAAAGATATTGGGTAAAGTATAATTGTTGCTAATTGTTGTCTTTGAAATTATTTATTGTAATCAATAAATATATATTTTAATTATTTATGGATAAATGGGGCCGTTAATTAATTTTCTTTTACCATGGTGTGTTTATATGCTTCATGTAATTATATTAGATTTATATTCATATATATCTGAAGTATATACAATTATTCTCAAGTAATTATTAATTTGTTTTATTTTTATATATATCTGAATAAGTATTCCTTTAATGTTTGTTTTGTTGTTGTTGTAAAAGATGGAGTACAGGAACTCTTGGATGTATGGTTCGTTAAGGTTCAAGGCAGGTTTCTGTGAAGAGGTGGATAAATTTATCGAAGCCGCAAAGAAGCATGCAACGACATTGAAAGAGAATAAAGATACAATTATTTGCCCATGTAAAAATTACAAGAACCGTATGGCATGGACAGATGTGACTATCATCAGGTCACATTTGATTATACGAGGATTTGTTGAGGACTACATAGTGTGGATTCATCATGATGAAACGGTTATTGTTAACGACGAGGATGAGGAGGAATACGATGACGAAACCATAGAATCCCTGTCCCAATATTCAGCAGAGCTTAATGCACGAATAGATTTTGAGTTTGGCAATGAACAAGGTGGTGATGCTGGTGGTTGGGATGGTAACGACGAAGGTGGTGCTAATAATGATGGTGGAGCACGTGTCGGGGATGAAGATGATTTGGAGGACATGATTCGAGCTCTTGGACCAGAGATTTTACTAAATAGCCCTAAAGTTCTAGAAAATTTGGAAATGGTGACAAAAGCATCGAAGGAGACTGTGTATGGTGTTAAAAAGGGTTGTTCGATACATTGGACATTGCTACATTTTGTGCTTGAGCTGCTCATCCTGAAGGCTAAGTACGACTAGTCAGACTGTAGTTTCAATGATCTATTGCATCTCCTGTCATGGGTGCTGCCACAACCAAACTCAGTTCCCACCAACACATACCAAGCGAAGAAGGTCATAAGTCCATTGACAATGGGGGTTGAAAAAATCCATGCATGCCCCAACTACTGTATACTTTTTTGTGGTGAAACATTCAAGTCACTGGATAAATGTCCCTAGTGTGGGGCCAGCCGGTACAAGAACAATGACCTTTACGGTAGGGACGAACCCTCCACGGGGAAAAAGAGGAATAAGAAGGGTACCAAAAAGGTGGTACAAGAATCTCAGCCCCCAGAGGACACTCCATTAGGCAACGATGCAAAGCAGAGAAGAATTTCTGCCCTGGTAATGTGGTACCTGCCAGTGACCGATCGCTTGAGACGTATCTTCCTAAACCCTAAAGAAGCCGCACTCATGACATGGTGGGATGATGAGCACAAGGTGGATGATGATAAGATTGCACACCCGGCTGATTGTAGTCAGTGGCAAAGGTTTGATGAGAAGCACAAAGAATTCAGCGATGACCCAAGGAATGTACGGTTTGGCTTGAGCACCGATGTAATGAATCCCTTCAATGAGAGGATGAGCGACCACAGCACATGGCCAATGATCTTGACCATGTACAACATCCCAACATGGTTGTGTCAAAAGAGAAAGTACCTTCTCCTCACTATTCTTATTTCTGACCCTAAACAACCAGGCATTGATATAGACGTGTTCCTCGAGCCCTTGATGCAAGAAATGGAGAGGCTATGGAGGCATGGGGAGCAGATGTACGATGTGTTTTGAAAGGAGGACTTCATATGTAGAGCAATAATATTTGTTACTACCAATGATTACCCCATGTTGTTTGCTTTGTCTAGACAGATCAAAGGGAAGAGAGATGCTTGGTTTGCTTGGATGGTACTATATGGGTGTACCTGGATGCATCCAAGAAGATAGTTTACCTAAGGAACCGACGCTTCTTAAAGATAAGTCACAAGTACCGCAGCAAATTATTCTTTAGATTTTATGACAACGCCCCAGAGATTGAACCCTCTCCGGAGAGACATCATAACGGAGAACATGTGTACAGAATGGTGAAAAACATACGCGTCGTCTATGGAAAGAAGAATCTGGATGGGACGAACAGAGATAGAAGCACACCTCTTATCGAAGGCGTACCTTTCAAGAAACAATCGATCTTTTTTCAGTATCTGCCTTATTGGCCAAACTTGGAGGTCCCCCATGCCATTGATGCTATGCATGTGCAGAAGAATGTCTTTTAGAGTCTCATTGCTACCTTGATGGACACAGGCAAGTCAAAGGATGGTCTGAAAGCACGGAAAGACATGGTGCAGCTAAACGTGATGCCACAGCTTCACCCGGTACCTGAGGCTAATGGAAAATACACTCTGCCCGTGGCGTGCTTCAACCTAACACCAGACGATAAGAGAGCTATATGCACTTTCCTGAGAGGGATCAAAGTCCCGACTAGGTTTTCAGCAAATGTGAAGAAGCTAGTGTCGATGAAGGACTTGTCAATAACACACTGCAAGGCTCACGATTGCCATGTGATGCTGACAGTATTTCTACCTATTGCAATCAGGGCTATAAAGCCAGAGTTCTTGAAAATGGCCATCACCTGCATGTGCTACTTCTTTTTGAATATCTCACAGAAGACGATTGGCAAGGAAGAGCTGAGTGACCTACATGAATTTGTGGTGGAGACACAAAACCAACTAGAGATGTGTTTACCTCCTGCTTTTTTGATATAATGCCATATCTCATGATTCACATGGTTCATCAAATACAGGCGCTTGGCCCTTGCTACTTGCATGAAATGTGGTCCTATGAGCGGTTCATGTCGGTTCTAAGTCGATACGTGCATAATCGAGCATACCCAGAGGGCTCCATGATAGAGGGTTACAGTACTGAAGAAGTCGTCGAGTGCTGTCAAGAGTACCTAAAAGTATAGAAAGGGATTGGTAAACCCGATTCTTGTCACAAGGATAGGCTGGTTGGGAAAAGCACCAGTGGTAGAAAAGTGTTCATCGACCATAATTACAAAGAGGTGAGTCGGTGTATTACAATGTCTTATAGAATACACAACAGATGCAACCGTATATTGATGAACACTTGGCTATCATTATGGCGGAGAGAAATGGCCGTTCGGATGATTAGGTCATGAAACAACACAAGCAACGACTAACTACATGGTTGAAGGACCAAAACATATCGCCTAGAGAAACTATAGACTCTATTACCATCAGTAGGTTGGCGGAGAGGCCATCGAGACAAGTGACATCTTGGAATGCTTATGACATCAATGGTATACGTACTATACCCACGCAAAGGATAGTAAATATGTGAACCAAAATAGCGGCGTTCGAATAGAGGCTCTCGATGGATTAGGGCGAAAGATCCAATACTTTGGCATCATTAAAAAGATATGGGACTTGACTATGGAAGGGATATAACGATGGCTCTATTTTGATGCCGCTGGATCAAACAACACCAACTGAACGAGATCAGATTGAGAGTCCTGGACCTTGAGAATCTAGGCTACCAAGATGACCCTTGGGTGCTCGCTTCACGTGTCGCACAAGTTTTCTATATGTCTGACCACAAAGTAACCTCCCCCCGAAGAAGAAGACAAAGCATATGGTTCCCTCTGGGAAACAGCACATTATTGGAGTTGATGGCATGGACGATGTTGAAGCTTACAATAACTACGATGAGATGCCGCTATTCACAGACTTTCTTAAGAAGATCAGTGTTGTGGAAAAGAACCTCCCTAAAGACATAATGCCATGGGAACAAAAAGGTGTCAAGGGAAAAGTCATTACAATGGGCTAGCTAGTTGTTGAACGTGGAGTGTTTGTGTAAGTGTGTGTTTGTAAGACTTTATTTATGCATGCGTGTGAGACTATATATTTATGTACGTGTGTAAGACTACATATTTTTGTATGTGTGTGAGACTATATTTTATGCATGTGAGACTACCCTTTGCAACATCCAGATGACTCTATTTGAACATCCACTCTATTACTACTAAAACTTTATGAAATCACTTAACACTTTATGAAATGAAGAAATGACCAAAATAAAAGTAGGAGATCTTGATGAGTTATACAACTCTTATATTCATCACCTTTACAGCTGAAATAATTTAGTCTTTGAAAATCAGGTTTGAAGCTGAAATTTGAATTGTCACATGAAGAAGTGATCAAAATAAAAGTTGTAGACAATGAGGAGTTCAACAACTTTTATGTTCACAACTTTTATTGTTGAAATCATTTAAGGTTTCAAAATCTTGTTTGAATTTGCCATTTAGTGAAATTCAAAATTACAATGGTTCAAATTTGGTCAAATAAAAATACGATCAAAATAAAAGTTGTACATATTGATGAGTTGTACAACATTGGTATTCATGAGTTTTTCATCTGAAATCATTTACTCTTTCAAAATATTGTTTCAAGTTAGAATTGTTTGAATTTCAAAATTTGAATCGTTCAAACAAAGTCACATGACAAGATGACCAAAATAAAAGTTGTACATGTCGATGAGTTATACAACTTTTATGTTTACAATATTTTCATTTTATTTAATTTAAAGTCATAAAATTATAGTTGAAGTTTTAAAATTCAAATTTATAATTTTTGTTTTTTTTGTTTTCTATATTGTTTTGACTACAATCGTTTATATATATATATATATATATATATATATTTTCATATATATAATAATACAAAATATTATATTTGTGCATATACACAATTGTTTTTATATTACTTTTATTTTGGTCACAATTGTTTTATATATACACAATTTTTTTTATAATATAGAATTAACAATTTAAAAAAATAAAAAAATATTTCTAGAGGCGGTTGGATCAGCAACCGCCCCTACAAATACATTTGTAGGGGCGGCTGGATCAAAAACTGCCCCTACAAATCATCCTGTCTATATATACGAGGGCGCACGGGTGTTGTCTTCATTTGGGCGCTCTCTTCTCCTCCGACGTCGTCAGGTTGCCCGGCCGACGCCGGCCCGCGCCACTTCCCCTCACCCACGCGCCCCATCTTCGCCCCCGCGCGCCTGCTCCTTTCCTACACCCGCACGCCTGCTCCTCCCCGCCCTAGGGTTTCTGACCCTGCCGTCGATGCCCGCCCACTCCCCGGTGGTTGGCCCCCGCCGGCCGGCCGCCCCAGGACAGCCCGTGCGGGGAGTTTCCCCTATGCAGGTCGCCCGCCCCAGGACCTACTACAGCTCTATTTCGCGCGGTGGTTGACGGCCGTCTTCAACCTCCGACGCCGTCAGGCTGCCCCGCCGACACCGGCCCGCGCCACTTCCCCTCACCCGTGTGCCCCATCTCTGCCCCCGCGCGCCTGCTCCTCCTCGCCCTAGGGTTTCTGACCCCGCCGCCAACGCCCGCCCGCTCCCCGGTGGTTGGCCCCCACCGGCCGGCCGCCCCAGGACAACCCGTGCGGGGAGTTTCCCATGTGCAGGTCGCTCGCCCCAGGACCTGCTACAGCCCTGTTTCGCGTGGTGGTTGACGGCCGTCTTCAACCTGTGCGCGTCGCCGGCACCTCGTCTCCAGCCTCCACTAGTCCCCGCCACATCTCGGTCAGTTGGAGGAGCTAAGCCCACCGGTGACAAAGGTATGCTGCGTGCTAGTTATGATGATGATATTTGCAATGTTGCGGGTGGTGGCTGTCTCCTGGACTATCCCTGATCTGTGCATTTTGACTATCCACTGATTATCGCTGAATTATTCTAGCATACTGCTTGAGTACAAAATTATTTCTTTAATGATATGTTCTGACTTCCTGGATTATATACTATAGTAAAACTTAATTATTTGTTTTTTATCAGCAAGTACACATGTTATTTCTTATTTGCAGTATGACATAATATGATTTGTGGTAGGTTCTTTAATGATCTGTTCTTACTTGCATTGTTCATGCATTGTTCTAGTATATTACATTAGCTTCACTCCGACATAAACACTTATATTTGAACTGTGCAACAAGTAGAAATGTAAAAGCTTAAACACTTATATTTGAACGGTGCAAATTAATAGTCAATCCTTTTGTGTGCTCAAGGTGAAATAAGCACTAGAACTGAAATTATGTTTGTGATACTACCAGAGTCAATCTTCTATTCTCCATAGTAATGTAATAACAACAATGGCTGCTTTTAATAAGTTATAAACAAACTTAATGGATCACTGGCACATTATAGAAAAAATAGCATTAGATTAAGAAGTCATATGTTGTTGTATCTCGGCCTAAAGCTCCAAGATAACTACTGTTAGTCGACTAAACAATTCTTGGTAAACTACACTAGCTATGTACCAGGTAGGTTGCCAGTAGCAAGTTACATGAATAAGATATCTCCATCAGTCCTTCTATGTTACCACTCTTTCTCTGTCTTTTTGTTCTTTTTCATGGCTATTTCTTGATGCAACATCAACACTTCTTGGTAGACTTGCAGCTTCTTCCTCCAGTTGGCTGCACACTTGCATCAGCTTCTTCTCGTATTATACATACACTGTATTTGCTTTGATGCTATTGTTTGTACTCTTACTCTTACTCTTACTCGTACTACTCTCTATACTACTCTACTACTACAAAGTTAACTGGATATGTGCCAACTACTTCTCTTACTACTACATAACTACTGCCACTGCTCTATACTACTACTACTCTATACTACTTAACTGCTACTGATACTCTATACTACTACTTAACTAATACTTAAGTTGTCCTTGCTACTACTTTATACTCTTACTCTTACTACTACTTCACTACTCTTACACTACTACTCTTACAACTACTCCACTGCTCTTACTACTCCCACTACTACTCCTGGGCATGCTTGTACAACTGGGCATGCTTGTACAATTGGATGCCCCAATTTGGATCCACCACTGCTCCGCTCTGCTTGTTGCTTGCTGCTCAAAATTGAAACAGGCTTCCAATTGTAGAAGCTGTTAATGCTTATCTTGGACATGATGATGGCTATTTCGATTTTCACACGCTGAGCAAAGTGCCTAGAGTAATGGGAACTATACATGATGTTCATGCCCATTTTGATTCACACTGAGCAAAGTGCCTTAGGTCAATGATGTTAGATTTTTAGGCGCAGGAGGAGCACCCTTAGGTGCGGCAGCCGCACCTTACTTACGATTGTTGTCTGTAATTTTTGCTAGCTAATAATCAGTACACCCCCTCAGTGCATCCTCCCTGTCTAATTAGCACTATTTCCTAATGGTATCTGTAGACTAATTAGTAGCTTTGATGAGAACTTGGGTTATTAATTGAGACCTAAGGCACTTTGCAATGATGTTTCTATACATTCTTAATAGTATTATATCCCATCTATGAACTGTTGGTACTCGTTTCCTGCCATTTGCAATAGCTCATTAATCCTAGCTGTTCTTTCATTGTATGCTTGCAGCCTTGCACTTGTTTGTTTAATTAGTGGGACTTCGATTCATCTAGTTTCATTTTTTTGGGAATAAATATCTGCTGAGTAGAAATAATCCTTGCATTTATATTATTCTTCTTATATTGTCATTTGTATGCTTGCAGCCTTGCACTTGTTTGTTTATATTATTGTGGCCGGTGGCTACTAATCTTCTCTGTACTTGCTGTCTTCTCCGTACTCCTCTTCTACTACTACTCTCCTCTACTCCACTCTACTCCACTCCTCTCCTAAGCTACTGTTGTTTTTTTTTGCTACTTCTACTACTTCCCTACTACTACTGTCTACTACTTCTGATTGTCCGATCTGCTTATCAGATTCGGAAGATATTAAGCATATAATGTTCTTACATTGTCATGTTGCTTTTTCTGGGAAGCAGCACCTGCTTTTTTTTGTCAAATCTCCCCTCTCCTCTATTTGTTGCCACCTTTCCTATCCTCTATGTTTTGGAAGCAGCACCTGCTTTTTTTTGCCAAATCTCCCCTCTCCTCTCCTCTCCTTTGTTTTGCCGATGATGAAATCGTCCAAGTCCATACATTATATGGAATATGAGCTGATGATCAAGAACTTGTGAGGAACTTGGCATCATTAGCAGCCGCCCCTACATTACCTTCTCCTCTCTTCTCTGTTATGATGCCTTGATGCTCCAAGTTCAAGATCAGATGATGTTTGACATGTTTCTGAGGCCTCTACCACTGCTACTTCTCGTTTTTTTATATATTGTTGTTTTATATGACTACTTTGGTTTATAGACCTTTTTGATTTCTTATACCTTCTCGCGTACCTAAAGCACACTTTCTTACATCTATTAGAACAAAGCGTGAAATAATATCGTGGACACCAGACAGTGCAGCCCGATGCCCCGAGCATGATGAGCAGCCAACCCTTGAGGAGCAAGCACTAGAGGACTAGCTTACTCAGAAATAGTTCAATAAGGAGGTACAAAATGATCTAGAAGTGATGCTTACTCAGGAGCAGTGTGACAAGAAGGAAGGCCTCGAAGGAGAGGCTGCTGAAGGCGAAGAAGAAGAGGATGATGTTGATGATGACTCAGAAGAGGGATATGTAAGTCCCGAGGATCCTTTCCCATGTGAAGCCAGAAGGAGGCCAACGGAGGAAGATTTGGACAAGGACTTTGACCCAAACAAGGAGGTAGGGAAAAAGCCTTAGCTTGTAAATTTTGCTAAAGCTTTGGCTGTGTTACCTCTGTTAACACTTTGACCTGTCATATATACAGGTCCCTCCTGAAACTCGGAAAAGACGACATCGACGTCCATGACATCTCGCTGGACAAGACAGAGTAGAGGAAAGGAGAGCAGAGGCAACAGCCACAGAGATAGATCACGATGCCTCTGCTCCACAACCTGAAGACACAACCATGACTACCAAGCCTAAGAGGAAATGAGGGGATAGAAAAGGAAATCTATATCTAGATAAGGCATGCTATGTGATAACGGAGGTCGGGCCAGCAGGGGAGGTCCTTGAGCCGAAGGAATTAAGAGGATAATTCTGTAATGCGATCGGGGCCCTAGTAAGAGATAAATTGAACCCAGCAATCCCTAACTGGAAAGAGGTATCAGAGAACAAAAAGAATGAACTATGGGATAGGCACCTGAGGGTCAATTTTAGATTTTCGAAGGGTAAGCATGAACTGGTAAAAAATGCTTTCAGGATGATGGGAGAGGTATTCCGACATTGGAGGTCAGAGCTCAACACGAAGTATATCCAAAAGGGGTTAACTCCCTTCAAAGAGTTCGGTAAAATAACTCCAAGTCAATGGGAGGAGCTCGTGGCTCAGAAGACTTCACCAGAGGCATTGGAGCTCAGTGCCCGTAACACTGAGCTGGTGAAGAGGAACAAACGCCACCATCATCTAGGCCCCGGTGGCTACTATGCCAAGGAAGAGCAGTTTAGGAAGATGGACGAAGAGGCCATAGCTGCTGGGAATATCGATGTGACGAATCTAAAGGTGCACTCAAGGAACTGGATATATGCGAGGAGTACGGAATCATCCAGCAGTAATCTTAAGTTTAATAAACCGGAGACCCAAGAGGACGGTATCAAAGATACTAAATATGCTAAAGACAAGGAGAAGGGCTCCTTCAATCCTTCCAGAGAGAGGGACAAGCTTAGCCTTGGCTTGGGAAACAAGGAGCACACAGGCCTGCACTAGGGGGCTAGGGAAAAGGACGACCTGGAAGTAAGGATTCGAAGAGGACAGACACATGTACAAAAAACATGGCCAAGACCGGGAGACTAGTCTTGAGCTCCAAGTGAAGGCTCTAGTTGCGAAGGTGCTGGAGGAGCAAGGACTGTCTACGGAGCCATGGATATTAGTGACGCCGCCAAGAGAACTAGCATTAGTTGGCAGCCCTCTGAAAGTTCCTAGCAGCTAAGGTTCCACTGCAGCCACAACCCCTGTTGATCGCATATGGGAACCAACTAGTTGCACCTTGGTGTTTCTTAGCGACCGACAGAACACTATGATGGAGGTGGCAACGGGTGTGGCACAACCTCCCGATGGCTTACACCACAATAATAAGATACCGCCGGACTACACTAGGGTCGAGGTGCATATCATGAAGCCCGAGTTCATGCAGTGGAGGATAGACTACGCAACTCCCAAGGGGGTGGTGTTACTTGGAGACGTTATTGGGCAGTTCATCCTCTGGTAGAAACGGGACATTATATTGACTACTTCTTCGCCGCCTCCCCCTCTCCCAAATTTGGAGCAAGTTGTTGTGGTTGGTGAGATATTTTCACCATCTCGTGACCACCACGTACCTGAGATGCCACATTCTTCCCCGCCTCCTAGCGAGCATGTGCCTGATGAGATGCCACAACCTTCTCCAGCTCGTACCAAGCAAGTGTATGATGAGATGCCATAGTCTTCTCAACAAGCACAGCCGATACATGAACAACGAGTGCCTCCTGAAGAAGGTGATGCACAAGAAGACGAGGATGTGCCTGAATGGGAACTTCGAAAGCAGATTCCAATCAACATAAGGCTAGTTTATGTTCTGGTGAAAGACGTCTCGTCGGTGTCCAAGTGGTATTCACATGACTAGTTCAAGCCTGAGAACCAAGTGAAACAAGTCCCATCATGGGGTTCTGAGGAGGCCGTAACTAGCAAACTCCACCAAATTACAAAGCAGTATCCAAATGTTGATGATATCAAATGGTCAAAGGATTGCCCGAAAACATATAAAAGAGGCAAGCCCTTCATACCAAACTAGGGACATGCAGCGCCTACCACTTAGAATGAGAAAGTTCCATGATTGGTACTTGTGTGTTCTCCCAACGAGCATAGATCTCATACAAGCATGCTTCCCCACCGACACATTTGGAAGCCTAGTCGGGAAAATTGTCTTTGACTTCAATGACATGCACACATGCTTTCACCTGGGAGAAATGGAGATGAATCTAATTCGCATGTGGTGCTTGTAAGTCCTTGTCCTCCCGATATGATATGAATATAATCTTTGAATTTTGTTGTAACTAACCAACGCCGTGATTTGTAGAATGCAAGTGCACATTGTCAAACAAATGCCAAGTCTGAAAGCCGCGTATGTAGACCCTCAAGCTATAGCCCAACCAAATTTTAATTACCCTAAACAGTGGACACTGGATGCCAAAGAGCTAGCTGCTGCAAAGACTCTTCAGGAGAAAGAGCGCATCTGTACGGCGAAACTAAAGGAAGAGTCCCTTAAGGTTGCGGCATACATTGCTCTGACTTTCAAAAATCTACAACAACACTCTACTATATGGCTACCATACAACTTCGAGTAAGTTCAACTATATACTTAAAGCTTTGTTTGATATATTTTATTCGATGCAAAAGAGCTTATCTAGTTCTATGATTAAATCCATATAGCAACCACTAGATTTGTATAGCCGTCGATGTCGGGAGGAGCATAGCATGGGTCTTTGATTCAATAGATAAGGACCCGGCAACATACAAAGACTTCATATCGATTCTCAAGACGTATACATATCGACAATCCTCATTAGCTTATATGTTTGTATACATACTTGTAACGTTCACTTATGGATACTAACAAGTTGTATTTGTTAAAATAATTCAAACATGACATTTAGGTTCTATGTCACTCATCATCACGGAAGGCATGATCCAGCGAGGAAGGAAAAGCTAGCTATAAAAACACTATGTGCGGTAAGTGTAACTTACTTCTTCAGTACTCCGTTACATGGCTGTCAAAAGCATTACTTAACATTTTCATATGCAAAACACACAGTGCCCCAAGCAGAAGCCTGGGAGTGTACATTGTGGATACTATATATGTTATATAATGGGTAACACCAGTGCCTATAGGAGACAACCCTTAAGGGTAAGTTTGAACCTCTTCATCAGTAGTATAAAAACTTCATACATGGTATGAAATACTAAACTGAAACTTGTTCTCTTGTAGTGGAGAGAAGAGAAAGGAATGAAAAAAGACCCATACAAGGATGACCAACTCTTAGAGCTTGTCGGCGACCTTTGCAACTTCATATTGGACCAGATTGTACACGTCAAAGGCACCTACCATGACCGAGAGTCTGACTTAGGTAGAAATCCTCAGTACCAACACCTTCATGAGATTGAAAGGCTAGCTCTAGGACGTTGATAACAATATTTATAGAATTTGTATATTAAATGATGGATTGTATATATCCTTACGAATTGGACTTGTAATTGTAGTTTATATAATACTATTGTGCTTGTAGTCGCGTTCGGAACGTTGGTCGCATAGCCTCCCTACCGCAACGCGAACGCTGGATGGAATACGCGAAAACAAATAGTTTGAATTGTAAATTTGAATTTTTTTTGTGGGAAAACGTACTATAGGGGTGGTTTTAGATTGAACTGCCTCTACAAATAGGTATTATAGAGGTGGCTGGCACTACAGCCGCCCCTACAAATCAATTTGTAGGGGCGGCCTGGGAACCACCCCTACAAATGCATGATTTATAGAGACGATTCGGTAGGGGTGGCTGGCCAAACCGCCCCTACAAAGGGTTACCAGCCGCTCCTAAAAATGCTTTTTGTAGCAGTGACAGCCGAGCAAGTCACGTCAATGGCGTCTTATCCTGTACGTATGATGCTTACATCTACTATGTTTGAGAGGCTTTTACCTGTGTACCCTTAAAAAATATGCCACACTCCTACGTACCCCTCAAAAGTTGGTCGTCACCTACATGCCCTCGCTCGAACTTTTCTTTTCCCTCACACCATTCCGTCAGCATTCTGTTAGGTTTTGGCCGTTTGGCGACTCTGACATGTGGGGCCAGGCTAGAAAAATATCCTCCTTGCCCTCTGGGTCACTAACATATTGGGCCGCATCTCCTTCAGTCTCACCCAAGCCTCTCTCTCAGTCTCTCCCCATTCTTGTTCCTCACTCTCTCACCCGAGTGCGAGAGGACATGGCGGCGAACCCTAGTGGTGGCGGATCTAGAGACGGCGACAGTCGGTGTTGGCGGTCCACCCTCGAAATCCTAGCCCCATGGAGCAAGACGGTCGGGCAGAGCAGGCATGCCATGGAACAGACCCGGCAAGAGGTCGGATTGGTTCTAGGAAGGGTGAGTACCGCTCCTCCTCCCTCCTTAACTTTGCCCCTCCTTGTATTGATGTTGATTGCATTAGTGTATTGCGCTACCAAATCATGTTTAGGGTTTATTGATTACGTGCTCCTTGTTCATCTGTAGGATGGACCCAAACAGTAGTTACAACCTAGAAATGCGGATTGTTGGTCTCAATTGTCGTGCAAAGTGGTTTTCTGTGAATGAAGTGGTGGATGCAGACACAACTTTGTTAACAGGGCTTATGGAAGATTTGGTTGACAAGTATCCTCCTAGCTATGGTGATGCAGCCACATTGTTTTACTGGTGCATGCATAGTAAAGTTCACATACCTGTGCGCAATGACCAAGAGATGCTAGCAATGTTTGAAAAAATAGGGCAACCAGAACATGCTTGTTGACTGTTGCATATCATAGTCCTGGTACTCAGCCTATGCTTCCTGATTGGGAGTCTGGTAGCCCAAGGAAATCTGTTGAGCCCCCATTCACTCCTTCAATTGTTTCTCCAAGCATAGCAGAACCAAGCTAGCTATCTATGTCTCAGCCACCCAAAGCAAGGCAGCCATCCAAGTCTCAGTCACCCAAACCAAGGCAAACATCCAAGTCTAAGCCGCCTAAACCAAGCCAACCTGAGTTCCTGGCTAACCCAAATCCAATGAATGAGCATATGGGGATTGATGATGAAGGCTTATATATTGATCTTGGTCCCAACCACCCTCCACCTCCTTCTACCAGTTCTTAGAGCCAAGGGGGGGTAAAGAAAGGGAAGAAGAAATAGATGAATCCTCTGATGAGGAAGTTGCTAATAGGGATGAGGAGTGTGCTGAGTCAGGTTCTGATGATGAAACCAGTGACGAGGAAGATGAGGAAGTAGAAATAGATGAATCCTCTGATAAGGAAGTTGCTGATAGGGAGCCTGAGCAATTTCAATTTCCTGATGTTGAATATGACAAAGATGACCCTCCTATGATAGTGGGAACTATCTACCTAGATATGGCTTCTTTTAAGATTGCTTTAGCCAGTTGATGACCTCCCACTTGAGCCTATGGATCCACAATGCACACCAAGAAGAAATAAGGGAGCAGTGAAGAAGAAGTTGACACCAAAGAAGCTGCAGTAAGAAACTCTAGTGATGTTCTATTGGTGTTGTGATGTTCTTTTTTTTGGCCCTGACGCATGATCTTTTGGTACTTTGATGTTCTTTTGGGGCTGTCATGAAAAACCTTGTCTGAATTGATGGTTCATGTTAGTGATGTGAACAAACTCTAGTAATTTAGTTTCTATGTGTAAACTGTAAGTGATGTGATCAAACACCATATGCTGTTGGTGATGAAACACTTTATGCTACCAGTTATGTGATGGATGAGTGAACTGTTAGTTTCTTTGTCTTAATGTTGTTATGAACCATGAGAAGCATTCATTCATTCATCTATTCATTCATGCATTGATTGATCCATACATCCATGAAAACTCACACACACACACACACACAACAACAGCCTACTTCTTGAAAATAGCATACAAAGCAAGCACCAAGCACAAATACACAAGTTTTTCAATCCTCCTAAGCTGCTGCGGCACCCTCTTGTCCATTGGTGCATGGCCTTCAACTACAGCTGCCTGGGAACCTTCCTACAAGATGGCCAGAGGAGGAGCTGTGGGAAAACCACCAGGTGCTGCCACTGCCTGCAGTGGAACTGCTTGGATTGGTGTAGCTGTCTCCCCCATCTCATCCTCCCACTGATAGTACTGACATCCTCCAATCTGAAATCCAACATAGAGACTGGGCAAAGAGGGAAAGACAAACAATGTTGACCAAAGAGAGAAGCACAAACCGTGAAATAAGGGCACTTGTGAAAGGCCCGGTTAGGGTTGGCCCTGGTCGTCGAGATGAAACGATTGGCGAGCACATTACAGTTCAGGCAAAGCACACGCCTCCTTGGCGCACCACCATAGCTGCTGCTACCTTGTGACATGGCTGTCAAAGAGAGGGCTCAAGAGAGTGGCAACTCTCTGGCCTTTAGCGCCAATATATAGGAGGAGAAGGGCAGGCTCTTTGGCGCCAAATCCCTGTCCTTTGGCGCCAACAGCGGCGTCTCTGGCGCCAAAGCCAATTGGCCTGGCAATGGCACAGGGGAAACGAAAAAGTTCATACGCCCATACAAGCCCAAGGGCAACTGAGTCATTCTCCAGAGCCGTTACCCACCGTTAGGAGCAAATGCCGACGGAATGGCGTGAGGGAAAAGAAAAGTTCGAGCGAGGGCATGTAGGTGACGACCAACTTTTGAGAGGTACGCAGGAGTGTGGCATCTTTTTTAAGGGTACACAGATAAAAGCCTCTATGTTTGACAAGCTAGAATTGATGTTTCACCACAGTCCACAGATAAAGAATGGAACAAATCCCCTGTTTATTTGGTTTTTTTTTTCTCTCTCCAGGCTTTGGCTTATGTTCATTCAAAAGCCAAAAGCCTAAACAATAGGTAAATGAGCACTGAACGGGCATGTTCGTCTATTTCGACATTGGTTTCTGAAAAGAAAAATATATATTTGTATTAGAAGCCAAAAGGTACATTTGTTGGTTTTTGTGAAATGCAGTTCTAAGGGATACGCGATTAATATTTTCCTTTAAATTTTTATTATTTTTATATCCTAACTATCTTAAATAAAGAATTTCAAAACTAAAAAGTTGTATGTCTCACCATAGCTACTTTAGTATAGACTCCGTACAAGAAAGATACAATCTTTGTGAGGTGATAAGCCCGGCTACGCAATTAATATGATGCTCAAACTTTATATTATTTTTTAACATCTTAATGACCTCAAACTCAAAACTTAAAACTCTAAAGTTATAGATTGCATTAAAAGTTATAACTTTCATATAAAAAATATATATCTTCATTTGACACCATAAAAGAAAGATAGTATTTTTTCAAGAACGCGACCGTGTTTCGTTAAGAGGAGTTACATATATTGTTTTTCTGAGATGACAAGCGCTTGTACGCAATTATTATGCAGCTAAAACATTATATTATTTTTTGAGCATCTTAACGACTTCAAATAAAAAACTAGAAAGTTATAAATCTCATCGAAACCTACAATTGTCATATAAAAATAATTTTCATCCGACATCATATGGAAAGATATGATTTTCCTAAGGTTAAGCCTTGCCGTGCCATTTCCTGTCAGCGTGACAAAATAGTACCGTCGCGCCAACAGAAGTGCGTGACAAGGTTTTCCCACGTAGAATCACCGTCCAACATAGCAGATCTTGCCGCGCCAACACATGTGACACGAAAGCGTGATTTTACCGCACCAGGTGTGTCGGCGCAACCGAAAGATCAAAAATAAAAAAATAGTGGGTTTGTTTTTAAAAATAAAGGTTGAAAAGGGATTAAATTTTTGTAAAAACAAATCTACAGTCTCGTTAGTCAACATGTTGTCCTAAGTGTAAACCATTAGTGATTGTAAGGAGTAGGTATGCAATTTAGATTTCAGCTTCAATAGGCTAATTTAGCTTATTTCTAGTTTTAAAATAATGGTGGTGGCAAGTAAATTAGATGCAAATTTAAGGTATTTAAAATATAGTTTTTATAACAACCTAGGTGGGTTTGCTTCATTTTGTGTTTTATTAATAATAATGGTAAAACTGCTTAATGTTGATATAAAAAAGAATAAGATGTCATGACTCATGAATCCACACGATAGGACATGTTTAGCAAAAAGTTTTAGTTATAAACCGGCCTGGGTTAGAACCTACCTAGTACGATTACTCTAAGAGATATAGGCCTACCTGCTGGTTACAACAATCAACAATCAAAAAGAGACATCCTTTGGTCGAAAAAGAGAATCAAAAGGGACATCCCAAGGCAACCAAACTCCTGTAATTTTACTGAGTTTTATGTAGGCACATCACAAGGCAACGGATCGTTGCGTTGCGTACCGTGCATAACGGTTTGTGCATAATTTAGCCTCAGCAGATGTAGATTGGACGATAAAGTGTCTTCTTCACCTGCAATCAGTTATAAAAAAAACATAATGCACACAGAATTCCAAACCACCAAATCAAAAACCGATGAACAAGCAAGCACTTGCCAACAAGATGCCGAGCAAATAAATATAACTCTGCTCATCAGATCGTCGATCGATCACATTGCCATTGCTGTGTACTGACTACTGAGCAACTCATCAAGAAATTAAAACTACTAGCGATCGAGTAAGCTTCCCCCGCAGCAGCAGGGTGATCCGATCCGGCGAAGATGAGCAAAGACAAGGCGAGCAAGGCGAGGCGGAAGGCGCACTGCATGGCGTGCTGCGTGGCGCTGGGCGTGCTGGTGATCCTGGGAGTGCTGGCGCTGGCCTTCTACCTGGTGTACCGTCCGCGTCCGCCGCGCGTGGTGGCGACGCTCGTGGACATCAGCATCGACGAGTTCAGCCTGCTCCCGCACCCGATCCTGAAGCTGTCGGTGGGCGTGCACGTGGTGGTGACCAACCCGAGCAAATCGTCGTTCCGGTACGGCCCCACGCCGGGCGTGGTGACGTACCACGGCGCGCCCGTGGGCGCGACGCTGGTGCCGGCGGGCGAGGTCGGGGGCAAGTCCACGGCGAGGATCGAGCCGGCCACGGTGGTGGACGGGGTGAAGGTGGCCGAGAACCCGCACTTCGCGTCCGACGCCGTCGCCGGCGTGCTCCCGTTCGTGGCCGTGGTGAGGGTGGTGGGCAAGGCGCTCGTGCTAAGGGCCTTCGAGGTGCCCGCCACCGTGGAGACCGTGTGCTTCGTCCGCTTGTACGTGTTCCATGGCGAGAGCAGCTCCCGGTGCGTGTCCACCGTCCGCGCCGGGGCCGGCGCCGCGTCGGGGTCGAGGTCCGGCAACGGCTCCGGCGGCTCTGGCGCGGGGTTCCATGAGGGTGCAGGGCGCGCGCAGGAACATGACTAGGATCGGAGTCGGAGGATTTGTTTGTGTGTCGATGGCCATGGTTTACGACCATGTAGAACGGGAACCTTTGTGAGTGTGGTTGAAGTTTTTTTTCTCTCTACTATAAAACGGTGTATCTCTTGCACTTGTACACTGTACGGAATTTGAGATTTTTTTTGAGCAGATGTACGGATTTTGATATGGTTCCGTTCAGCTGTTATGGTTGCCGAAAAAAGCGAAGTCAGAATGGGCCGGGCCGAGGTTGCCGCGTTTCATGGGCTAAGCAAGGCCAGAAACAACCCCGGCCTCCAAGGTAATACGAGAGACGAGACGTTTACGATGGGCTGTGCTGGGCCGTTCTTGGTGGAGGTCGATGAAGGTGTTTCATTGGCCGTCCGATTTCTCTTCTTATTTGTGTGCTCTGGTGCTCTCGTTCTTCTAGATTGAAAGCTACAGAACCTCGACTCTTCAGTTTAAAAGGAGCAGATTGCGATCTCAATCGAAAAAACAAAAAAGAGAGCAGGACAAAATACTACCGACGCGTCGAAATGGCTCACGCTACATGTACGACCCTGCTCGCTTCGCTGAAAAGCCAGAGTAAAAAGTATGGTTCGCTGATTTATTACGAGAGAAAAATATCGTATCATAATTGATAAGCTAAGTTGATAAGTTCAAACAAACAGGTAGACCTCCGTAATTCTCCACCCAATTTCTTTCCAACCTAAAAGGTACTACTAGCGGTTTTTTATTAAGACGAAAATAGGAATCCAAATTTAAGATGGCCCATCCGCAGTGTACATCCCCATCTATTTTTTTCAGCCTAGAAGGTACTAGCGAGATGAAAAATCGGAATCTAAATTTGATCGGAGAATACTCTAAGGCCCAGAGCCCCGTTCGCTGGTCTACAAACTTAGCTGAAAAACACTGTTCTGGTTGAAATGTTGTGAGAGAAAAATACTATTCCGGCTGAAAAAAGATGCCGAACAAGCCAAATATCATACTAGCCGAACGAGGCCTGAATGTGAATGGTTGGGTGTATGAGCACACTAACTCCTAACTAAAGCCTTGTTTGGATGCCATGTATTCATCTCAATCGACATGTGTTGAAGTGAATTAGAGTAGAATTAAACTAAGTTCCATTCCAATTCACTCCATCACATATAGATGGAAGTGGATACACATGCATCCAAATAAACCCTAAGCTGAATTAGGCCTACTTAAAAGTTTTGGGTCAATTTCCATGATATCACAACATATTATCAAAACCTATTCCACGGTGAGCATAGTGACATGATTATCTCACTCTACTATCAAATCTACATAGTTTGTTGCATATATTGACAATTAAAACTTAAAAGTGACCACAATGATAAAAACTAGATAGCTTAAGACCTTAAGTTTTGGGTCAGAATAAGTAGATACTCCATCCGTTCTAAATTATAAGTCGATTCGACATTTTGTACATTCAATTTGCTAATATATCTAGATATATAGCAAATTGAATGTATAAAATGTCGAAGCGACTTATAATTTAGAATGGAGTGGGTACTATATATAGAGTGAAATTTACTAACATATAGAAGTTGTTATATAACATCTACTTATATAGGAGTTATATGTGCAACCATAGCAAAACAAACACCTTAGCACTAGTCTCCAATCTCCGTGGTATTATTTTAGAAATGTCCTGAGCTGGGACGCGACCTGATCACCGGACAGCTGACAGATTTAACAATAGTAATCAATAGAACACCAGTGAGCAAAGCGATCACATACCGCCATACCGGGCCCTAAAGAAACAAAAATAACTGAAATTCCTATGCCACTTCGGCACTTCCGATCTTACATATGGCCGCTCTCTCCTCCACCTCTAGTCCCATTGACCTGCGCCTCCAAACCCAAAGAACACAATAAGAAGTGGGCATCGCCGAGGGGAGGAAGATCAGGAGGCCCGTCCTGATCTGCTGCGGCGTGCTGGTGGCCATGATCGTCCTCCTCACCGTCATCTTCGTGGCGCTCTACTTCACCCTGTTCCGGCCGCGGTCGCCCAAGGTGGTGGCGACGGCGGTGGGAGCGGAAATCTGGCCCAAGAGCAACGGCGGCGGCGCCCAAGACCTCAACCTCACCGTGCACGTGGACGTCACCGTGAACAACCCAAACTACGCCGCGTTCCGGTACGGCGACGTGGCGACGGTGGTGCGGTACCACGGGGAGGACGTGGGGCTGTCGGTGGTGCCCGCGGGGGAGATCGGCCGGCGCGAGACGCAGACGATCGCCGCCGCGGTTGAAGTGGACACCGGCAAGGTAGCGATCATCCCGTACTTTTGGGTGGAGTTTCCGACAGGGAAGTTGCCGTTCGAGACAGCGACGGAGGTGACCGGCAAGGCCGCGGTGCTGGGCACGTTCAAGATCAGGGCGAGCTCGGAGGTGGCGTGCGAGGTCACCGTGCAATTGCTGCCTCCCAACGCCACGCCGGAGTGCACCTCCGCGGTCCATATAGGCCGGTAGTAACAAGCTATATATATCCAGTGGTTCTGCTCATCTCTGAACAGATATTGTGCTTGTGTGATGAACATCAACATCAAATATGCTCTGATTTGAAAGTATCAACGACCGTGTTTTCAAGGGACAGTAAAATAAAATGTATTAATATAGGTCCTCTACAAATTCACAAACAATATAGGCCCTCTACAATTTTTTTAATTGTTTTGATTGGATTTATTTTAATAATGGAAGTACAACTTCCTACCTCTGCTTAAATTTAGGTCCAAATGACAAATGCATCAAAATTACAACTTGTTAAATTCACAAATAAACATACTATTGTAGACGTGTAGGTACATGTATGCTTACCTCTACGAATATATGTGTGCAGGTAAACCCACCTCAAACATTGAGGCCTTGTTTCGTTGTACTCATATTCACCTTAATCTACTTGTAGTGGGATGGAAAATTGATTATTTTTTATTCTAATCCGCTCCAATGCATATGGATTGAGGTGAATACGAGTGTAGCCAAACAAGTTCTAAGGAAGTTTCTACACAACTGCCTTACTGCCAGCGGGCACATTTTCTACCGCTGAAAAAAACAATAGCTTTGGTGAAACATATTTCTAAGTTCTAACTTGGGGTTTTGATACATGGTGGATAGAGATATATAGTCACCTTGGCTAACCATCCATGCTATTGCTAAATTCTCAAAAACTTCAGTGTTTGCCGCACACATAACTACTAATGCGCGCGGCAAGCTCCGAGTAATAACACTGATAAGTTTCATGCAAAAACGAAGATAACCAAGTTCATGGAAAAACTTGCATTAGTGAACAAAACAGAATTCCTTTGTTGTCGGTTTCTATTTGCCATCTTCGTGCATGACGTTATTTACGTTGATATTAACAAGGGTACAGAAGCCGCTAGTCACATTCATTGGTCTTGGAATCATTCTGATGAGAAAATAATCTTTTTCCTCTCTGTCACGAACACAAAGTGATCATATGTCTTGTTATACCTTTTTTTATAATTCATCATCCTCTTTTAGTGTCACGGTCGCTTTAATAATGACAAATCCAAATGTTGCTTTTAAGTTTAGCGTAAAAATGTTGTTTTTTTAATTAAAACTGTGGGGCAAAAAAACCCTGGCAAGGTTCAACAAATACAAGGCCAGCAAGGAGCTGACAGAACACATCCAAGACAACTCACTTACCTAACACTAACAGAAAAGAGAGGAGCAGAAAAAAAAAATGAAGGACACCACTAGACGTTTTAGGGAATTTCGCTCAATCGTTGTTTGCTGGAACCAAACCACAATTTCTAGGTGTATACCAACACGCAACCTCATCCTTCGTATCGCTAATGCTCCTATCAGGACCTTGGTCCGGACGGACGGGACGAGCACGCCTCGCGCCACGTGCCCATGTGCCTCCCGCCTCATGCCTTTGTACCGGACCCGCCTGTGTGCGCCCGTGCCTCGCGCCTCGTGCTGCGCACCCCACTCGTGCCTCGTGCCATCTCCACCTCGCGCCTCGTGCCACATCAACTAGCCTCCACTGGGCGGCAGCAAGTAGATGAGCACATGTTTCATACGTTTCAGATGTATGTTGCATATATTTTATTTGGATGTTGCATTATTAGATCTGGTGTTGCATATGTTGCAATGGCTATATACATATGTTGCAAGTATATGTTTCAAATGTTTCAGTTGTTTCAAACGTATGTTGCAAGTGTTTTATCTGGATATTGCATATGTTGCAGTGGCTATACATGTATGTAGCAAGTGTATGTTCCAAATGTTTCACCTATTTTAGACTTATGTTGCAAGTGTTTCATCTGGATGTTGCATATGTTTCAACAATATGTTGCAAGTGTGTATTCAAAATGTTTCATCTGTTTCAGACGTATGTTGCAAGTGTGTTTATCTGGATGTTGTAGTTACTATACACATATGTTACAAACGTATGTTTATAAATGTTTCACCTGTTTCAGACGTATGTTACAGAAGTGCTTTCATATTGCAACATTAACAAACGTAGGAAGCGGGTGCATACAGATGTGGTCCCCGCAGGCATAGCGGTCCCACATGTGTGGCAGCGAAGCGGGCGCGTGGCGGTGTGTGGTCCCCATATGCATGTAACGTGCAGCGACATGCGTACGTGCACGGCGTGCAGGCGTAACAGTTGCATGCGGCATGTGGAGACGGGTATGCAGACGCAATAGTTGCAGGTCGTGCCGTTCCATTTTTTTCATGAGTGAAGCGCATTCACGTGAGAACCGTACATGTAGAGAAAAAATTGTTACCACTCCTGTCGCTGCATGCAATAGAGGGAGGGCCGGAGGGCGTTGCTGGCGCATGCGAGACTGAGGGAGCACGACATGCAAGAGTGCTCGACGCTAGGGGTGGGCACGCAGGAGGAGGTGAGGCGCAACAGTCAGGATGAACTGCACAACAAGACAGGTGCGGACGTCCGGACGTTAGCCACGTCCCTTTCATATCACAAACTCACAATGAGATTGGACACCAAACGCACAGAATAACACATTCAGAAAACACCGCAAACCTTTTTACGTGCCTCCTACTTCCTGAATGTAAGGCTAAGCTTCGCAACAAAAAGAAGGTCGCGGGCCCGCGGTAATAGCCGCCGGTATCATCATCCTCACCTTACACGCGTCGTGTTCTACTTCGCCGTGCTCCGGGGCCGGCCGCCGCGCCGCATGTGGTGGCAAAGGTTGTCCGCACGCAATTGGCCCGTCCCTGGGCAAGTGCAGCCCGTAATAGGTCTGGTGTCCCTTTTTTTTTTTTTGGCCCAAGTCCTATGTAGCCCAAAAGGCCAAAACGCGTGTCGCGTCTGTTCAGCTTTCTCCGTCGACTCCTCTCCCTCGGTCGTGCATGTCTTTTGTTCTTGCCGTCGAATCGTGCCTTCGCGACTCCGCCCTAGGCACTTCCGCCGCTTCGCACTTGGCACTTGCCGGACTTCAGCATCGGCGCCGCGGCGGACGGCGAGGCCGCGAGCTCGCGAGAGGCCGAGTGCCGAAGCGGCCGTGGCGCCGTGCCAATTGACAAGCGTTTAGCAGGGTACGTGAACTCGTGATCGTGAAGCTAGGGAGCAGAAGCAGCCAAGACGGAAGCTTGATCGTGGTAATTTCATTCTTTTCTTATTTTGTATACATGTTCAAGTAAACATTATGCAACAAAGGGTTCAATAGGTACTACAGTTCATAATAACTTATCACATTGCAATGTAATATGTTATTGTTTAGAGTTAAATGCACCGTAGATCTATTAATTTTTTATGGTGTGTCGTCCATTAACTTTTAAACTGTATTTTTGATCCATTAACTTGTGGTGGTATATCATTCAGGTCTATCAACTTTGAAATTGTATTTTTTGGTCCTTAAACTTTTTAACTAGTTCACCGTAGGTTCATACCCCTTCGTTTAGCGAATAGATCAGACATAGCACGCCAAATAAGCAGTCACCGTGGAGTGGGCAATGAGTCCATAGCTCCTCTAAGATGTTCATGGAGACTTGTCTAGCAATAATTCAAATGTAGCAGCTGGTAATTTGTTAATATCCTCTGGTCTTAAATTTAACACTATTATTTTTAAGGATAAATATATTGTGGACATGGAGAAATTTACAACTGTTGGACTGTCATCAAAGATATTTTATAAAGGTGCCTTATTATTGCGTGGAAAAGAAGAGAAAATGAAGCCAACAAAATACATCAGTACTAATTTTAAAGAGGTGGAGATCATCAATGGATTTTTTCCCAACGTGATGAGCATCATTACGGTAGTATTTTATTATTTCCATGCATTAGTTTTCTATCCGGCTGTGACACATGATCTTTTATCTAGCATCTAGCTTTTAGTACCTACGTCAGTCAAATTGGTGGCTGCGTTTGGACGTGTTGTGCATGTTAGCCGAATCAAGGACTCAGGGTCAATCGGTCCTAGTTAGATTGGTGGAGTCCGAGTTTTGTTTGGGTCAGGTGGTCTGCATGCCTATACCTGTGGCCTTCGATCTTGTATTGAGTAGATTAGACTGAATTTTATTGTAGGAGTTTATTCTCCGTGGAGCCGCCGCTCGAGAAACCGTAGACGGTGATCCCATCAGGTTCTTCGTATTGAAGATTATCTCCGGATGGTGATCTTGTCCTATACTCCACGATGGCTGCTTTTTTGACTGTGTCATGTCAGATCTATTCGCTAAACAATGGGGTATGGACCTACGGTGAACCAGTTAAAAAGTTTAGGGACCTAAAATTATAATTTAAAAGTTGATAGACCTAGATGACACGCCATCAAAAGTTAATGGACCCAAAAATACCGTTTGAAAGTTGATGAATCTAGATGACACACTACCAAAAGTTAATGAACCTAAAAATTACAGTTTAAAAGTTGATGGACCTAGATAACACATGACTAAAAGTTAATGAACCTTTCGTGCATTTAACTCTATTGTTTATCTATCATTTATGGTCTTATTATGCTGGCCTAAAGAGGGAGAGCAGCTCGCTTTGCACTGCGGACATCTAGCACGACGCGTGCAAGTAGCGCTCGGTCGCATAGAGGAAAATTATATCTAAAAACTTACGCAGTTGCAAAAAAGTTGGGCACTTTCTGGCTTGAAGAGCTGAGTTGGAGCATACTGACACGAATGTAGTGATAGCCGGAGACATAACAACCAGAGCATACTGAATACTGAATATATATATTATCTACGTCGATTAGCACAGGGGCACACTCGCAGCGATCCACTGTCTTATTGCAAGTGTTTTTAGCAACACAGTGGGATCCCTAGTTATATGATGAGTTCATGACCCCGAATCCGAACTGTCAATGCCACACACCATCTTTCATTCATATACCGATTGTCATGAATCACTACCCAGGTATAACAAAACAATGGCTACCTAGTGCATCCGCCTAAACTTGCAGCGGCGTCAAAATTTAAATGTTCTTTCCCAGCTCAACCTTCTTCACCATCCTCAGTGTGTTGTGAAAGATGGAATCCAGTATTCCAGCAACCTAGAATTTGTACGTCAGTTTTCTGTAGACGTTTTTATTTGGAATCAGTGATATCAAGATATATGTAAGGATGTGTTCGCACCGTGAAGACTCCACCGATGATAGCGCAGACATTTGTGATGAAATGGGAGAAGGATCTCGGAACTTCAGTTACCAAGACCTTTAAATGTGAATCGTTCTAGATGAATCATTCATTTGCTAATGTAAACAAAATATATGAATATGAAAAACTAAAAAGATGAGCATGCGAACCTGCATGGGAGAAGGCTCAAAATGGAATTTCACAACAGGAACATAGAAGCTGTGCACCAAGTTGCTGTGTGCTGTGTATTCATACTCCTCAAGCACTTTTAGTTCCTTCGAGAACCTCTGTGTTACAAGCTCAGTCTTCACAACTTGTAGGTAGTGCTCAATCTAGGAATAGCACAAAAGAAATAAAATCTATGTAATTCCATAAGAAAACAGAAGTATCAGCACTCAAAAGAAACTGAAGCTGACCATACATTCTAAATAAAAAAATATAAGGAAAAGTTAGGGACTTACAGTAACATTGGCGTTAACCTCGCCATGCTTAACAGTATAAGACTGGCCAGCTAATCTATCATGGTATCCACGAAGATAGGGAGTAAGTCTTATGAATTCATGAAGCATCCTTGGAGAAAGTCTTTTGCCAAATGAGAACTGTGTCACATAGTGTGAAACATTTATCTGGGATGGATCAAACGAGTGAGAGCCAGATCGAGCTGAGATAACAACACTCCCTGGAACCTGGTAAACAGGACAAGTTATTATCAAAGGACAGAAGAACACCCATCTTCACATTATCAACCATTAGCACAAAATTATATCCATGTAATTTTAAGTGTAGCTCGTTTACCCTTTTGACCCGCACAAAACCTTCTATTCTGCATCCACTGGCCATTGGAGCAGGGCGCTTTGCAGGATCAACAGTCTTATTGGATTTGTCTTCCAAAGCAAGCGCTTTTGGAATATTTGCAACGTATGTTTCCATTGCCTGAGGTTCAAAACATTACATCAGGAATTCGTTTAGATAACATAGCCACTTAAAGGCTATTTCATTTCCCATGCATGATGTTTAGGATATACTCCCTCCATTCCGAATTATAAGACGTATTGGCTTTTCTAGATACATTGTCTTTACTATGCATCTAGACGTAGTGTATATCTAAGTACATAGCAAAAGCTATGAATCTCAAAAAGCCAAAACGTCTTATAATTTGGAACAAAGGGAGTAGTATCATAATTACTATAAAGAATGTTAAGTCAGTACAATGAATCTGAAACCAGATGATGCATAACATACCGCGACTAAACTCTCAGTATCACGTTCCCCGTAATATGATTCATGGTCATGGTGACCCTGATTCTCCCTGTGCAAAGAAAAATTAGGGAGTTCCTTCTATAGAACTAGGGCAAATATCAAACACAAATTTAGAACAAACAAATGTTTGCAGCCCAAGTAGCAAATACTTGGAGGCTACCTAAACAAATCCCAGATGTTACAAAAAAAACCAGAAAGTATCTAAATAGAATGTAAGAAGAACTGTGCTTACTTTATATCAGACCCTTTACGGAAAACACGAATGGATGGGTATCCTTGTATGTGGTGTCTGCATTTGATAAATTGAAGTAATGAAAAGTATATTCCAGCGAAAAGAAAAGAAACATTCTCCAGATTTCTCTTGTGGTCAATAATAAGTTATCAATATGTGCAGTCTGGAATGTGCATATATGGCACCAGCAAAGAAACATCAAATCATCAGATGCCCAAGAGAGTATTTCATTATAGAGATGATAAACATATATAATGCTGGCGGCCTGGCACCCCTTCTGTTTGTTTATGAAGACAGACAATCACTAATGAAGATGGGAAACAAAGCCAGGTGGAAAACGTTTGGTGGCGAGGTTAAACAGCACCAGACCCCTGGCCTGTATCCACTTTACAACACAGAAAAAACTGCTTTTACAACTAAAGATAGTTTACAGGAACTATACAGACTAACAAGGTCCAAAGCTGAAGCCATAATGGCCAACAAGAAGGCCAGAAATCAACAAAACGGATAGTCAAAGCAAGGAGTCAACAACACAAAGAATATCAAACAAATGCAGTCTAAATAAATGGTAGAGATGAGGCATGAGCTTTACATGGAGCCTTTCTTCAATTCCATATTAATCTTAACAGATCTTTGATTGGAGCTTAGTACCAGAAGAAATAGTTCTCAATGCAACTAGTTCCAGAAGGAAAAGTACTACAGAATCAAGATGGAAGTGTATATAACTTGTAATTTTATGAAACACAATGGCATCATGATGTCACTTCTTTAGACTCACATTATAATACCCTCTTATTCAGACTTTGTAACTAGTTGACAAATTTATACATAACCAACAATGATTTGATTCCATATTGCATAATGCACAATTAAATCATGATGGTCTGAATGTAATAAGTATCAATAGGTACAGACCTCCTACACAAGTCAACTTCCTCAGTGCAGTCAACCTTGCCTAGAAGGATTCTACCATCCATTTCAGGGTCATATCTGCACACGATCAGAAACAAGGTTATTGATTAGCAGTGCAAGATATTGATCACGAAGTCTTATTAGGGAGATATACAGAGTAACAGTATTTACCTCTCCCTCATTATTTTCGCTGTCTTCTCCCACGAAGGTTTCTGAAAATAAAAAACAAATGCTAAGAAACATTTGAAATTGAAAATATAGCATTTACTTCAACAGAACAGAACCACAGATATATTTCAGCTGGAATAAAAACATAAAAGGTCAAGCATCTAAATCAAATTAACAAAATGACAACAATGGCTTTCACTGCATTATGGTGCATCGGTTGTTCTACGCTGTACATTATGTCCAGATGACTTGCACAGTACCATACATTAAGTCAATAATTGTCGCCTCAGAAAGTCGTGAACATAAAGAAATGAAAAAGAACACTAGGAAATAAATACTGACCAGTCGATTGCTCCAGTAACACCAGGGAGCATAGAAGTTGACAACCAAAACAGGATATCTAAACAGGAACAAAATAAGGATGAGTATCAACAATGGTCAAGAAAAAGGATAAGTACCAACAAAGCCAATAATTCAAAACGTGCTAGGTGCTAGGCAGGTGGTCAGGTGCTAGTGCCTAGGTGTGCCTAGGCGATTTTATTTTATTTTATTTTCTTTTTGGTGGCAAAAACACCTGGGTGCTAGGTGAGGCAGTGCTGCTATTTTGGCAATGTCACAACTTTTGATGGTATTTTGGCATTCATGTTGCATTGCAATATAGTGCTATAAGTTCCCAAAAATATACAAGAGGGGTTAAATACTGCATAAAACATTCGGTGACAAATATCTTAACAGGCAAGAACAGGATGCTTTGCCATAAACAATCCCCAAAAGAATGGGAGCTACTGAGATACAATGAATGTAAACTGCGAGATGAATGTGGACCAGAAAGGTGGTGATGAGTAGAATAATACAAACAATGGTCATTGACGATTTTAAAATACAAAATGACTAAGATGCTTGATCAAGCAGGACTGTAGGTTGGTAGATAACTGAATGCTTACTGGTGTGAAAAGCTATCAAAATTGTGAGATGACAACGAAAATGCACCATCCACATGATCCTCTTCAACATCATCTCCATGCTTATTGACAGTGGGGATAGGCCCAGGGTGGAATTCTGATCCAGTTGGTACAAAATTCCGATCAATTGAATACTTTCGAACAGTTTTCGTTATGTTCAATCTGTTCTGCATATGGATTTAACAGATAATTAAGATTAAACCAAAAAAAGATAATGTGATGTACAGAGGGATAACAACTAAGATTTTTGCCATATTCTAGAAGCTATAACCAAAACACAACATATGAGAAAAGATATATCTTACTGTTCCCAGCACGTCACTAACATCAACTGATGCAAATTCACATGAAAGTGCAGGAAAGCTGCAAAACACAAAGGCGGTCGGTAAATATTCGAGAGAACAATAATTAAGTTTCGCAGTCCAGAGTTGCTGAAATCATCCCAAATTCCTACCCGACACCAAAGCCTTTCATCCCAAGTAATTGGTATATGCTAGAGATGAAACCAACAAAGAGCCACATGAACCAAGGAGAAAGGAACAAATAAAGAAATGGTAACAATAGAACAAAAAAAGACCATTCCAGAGCTCAAATGACCAGCAAGACTAATTAAACCATACAATGCTACAAAGTACAAACGGAAAAAGAAGTGTCGTCCCTAATATTTGCAGTTTCCCTGGGCGTTAGATTCTCCAATACATCACGCTATCTCAGGCAGTATGGTATCCAAGACAAGAGATTAGACTCGTCACTTAAACCTAGAAGTTATTCAGTAAGGTTACATGATTTTCTTTAGTGATGTGTGCGACTCAGAATCTCATGAACTTATTTGTCTTAAGCAGGCATTTGCATTGGCTTACTATAATCATGACATCAAATGATTAGTATCAGCAGAGCAGACATAGGTTAGCTGGTTAGGAAACCACCAATTTCCATAAATTGTAAACCCAGATGGAAAGTTTAAACAGGTAGCAGTGTAATATATCCAACCATATGGGCACATATCATATTGCTATATTTAACACCAAACTGAACAACACTTGAGGAATGCTATAGGGCTCACCTTATATTGAAATCTATCCGTAAAAACTCCCCATCTGAACTCCTATCAACAATCACAGATGTGGTGGTATTGACTGCTAAGTAACTGCTCAACTCCTGCAATATCAAATCATCATTGTCTTAGTTCAAAACTTGAAGTTCACCTATGAAAAGTATAAAGCTCACAGATCTTGAATGAGAAATCAGGTCAACCTCAAACTGCTGGCAAGTAAAGCGCACTGCAATATTTATACAATGGCAACCCGCAATGTATTGGATGCAGAGCAACTGATATTTAGGATACAGAATGTAACTGTGTTTAGTATGCCACAGTAGGTGGAATATTTTGGATACAGAATGTAACTGAACCTTCACTTCCAATACACCACGATCGACAAAACTAAACCACAATTTGACCACATTAGCTTGAAGCTCACCCAGTCATAACTATCTTCAGAATCTAGCACATCTTGTTGATGTTCTAACCTCAATAGTCAATTGAACGTGAAACAGATAACAAATTTGAATCAATTAAAAGAAGTGAGGAATGGAAAATGGTTACTGAAGTCAGCTATGCTTAGAAAACCAAATGATAATCCACTTATATCTACAATTCTACATAAACAGAACTGAAGTTCAATCATTTTTCCCATTCCTTTCCATACACTTGTTTAAAACCACCAATTGGAACATGAAAGCAATCATATCATATTGACTTTTACTTATTTTGGTGCTAAAAACCATTAACAGCGAAAAAAAAGTGGCAGCAACAACTGCAACTGATTACAGAAGAAACTGAGGGGGAGGACAAAGAACAGACCATTCCAAATAAAAACACCATAGCTAGTGCTGCTACAATGGATAATCCAGCGCCAGATAGTGATGCCTCGGTCAAATCCCTAGGGATTTTCCTGCAAGATGAAAAAAAAAATTAAACATTCATTACTAGAAAGATAAAAAGGAACTATATACACCCATCACTTATAAATGAAACTCAGGATAGGACAATAAAAAAGTTAGTCACTCTGAATCAAATTAGTTTATCCTCACCACTTAAAAAAAATCGACCTGCAGGGGGTTATGACTGCCCCCGGGTATTTTATTAAGAACAAGACCTTCTCACACAGGCCCAGAAAACCCCGAACCTCCGCCCCCACCCATACACAACGGAACCATAACCCTGTGAGAACTGGGCCGGGCCTTAGACCTGCGCTTTGGTTGTGGTGACAGACAAGGGGATTTTTTTTTTCTGCCCCCAGCCTGATATTCGCTCCCGTGAGGAGTCGAACTCAGGACCTGGGGGTGCTACTGAGGTCCTCACCACTTATAAATGAAGCTCGGGAGAGAACAGTAAAAGCCAGCCATTCTGAATCAAGTTAATCTCCAATGTGTTATTTCTCGGACTCCCAAATCAAGGAACAGCTAGCTCAAACAAAATTTTATGACTGCCCAAGAGGGAAGTGGCTCATGCTACCTCCAATTATGGGTATCCCAAAGACAACATGGACATTGATAACAATAAGTTTCTGATTGAATAGCATGATTGATACATCAAAGAACTAATCAGTGTGAGCTACTCAACTTTCAAATTGCGATGATAATGGTTTAGAACCTTAGAGCAAGGTTAATAATACAGCCAGCTGCTGGCTGTATGAATCCTTGCAGCCTACTTCTCAACCCACCCATATAATAGTTACATCTTCACTATTAATACATGGCCCTACTTGTCTCTCTCACAGAGTTTCTTGGCTCTTGTGTCCAAGCCGGCTGTAAGCTTACAGCCCGCTTCTCCTCTCTCTCCTTTCATCTCTCCTCCACCTCAGCATTCAGCCTGCTTGCAGCCCCTTATTATACTTGCTCTTACACAATAGTTCATCATAGCATGGATGTTTTACGTCTGAATAAAAAGCACACTCGTTTGCTTTAACAGAATCAGAATGGTACGAAGAAAACTTATCATATTAAAGGCATTACCCTTGGAAAACATACATCTCACTGGTTAAATACTGACACTTCTTCTACAAATAGAACAATCCTCTCCTATCACGACTTATGAAGATGAACTTCGTCATGACACATGACTTGTTAAATACAGTACTTACCAAGGATGAGTTTCCGCAAGCAGACAAAGCAGTGCCACGGGAACATTTGGCTCTCCTATCTAATCCAAAACTGTCCAACTAGCTTCTATTTCAGAATTTAGAATGGCATATCCCACCAGAGTGTAACACGTTGACCAAACAGAAGCTTCGCTACAAAATGAAATGTGACTATGGGCCATGAGCGCACTAGCACTCAGGATGCAATTACAGAGGTCACACTCACACACCAATATTTTGAACACAGCATCCACCAATTCATCGTGCGGCTCTCTCGTCTGTACCGAGCTAGAAACAGACAAAGGAAACCATCGCTGACGCAGAGTACCCCCGCCAAACATGCGCATTCGCCGCAAAGCACACGCCGCTGCCATCCAGGACTCACCGGAACGAAATCCGACCAGCGCAACCGGACGAAACCACTCTCCGTTCTAGTAATATATATCCATTCAATCCAATCCGCACGGAATCGCACCGTCCCAGTCTATCCTGGAAAGGGGTCGAGGAATGGAGGTGCTCTCGAGATCTAGGGAGGACGGATCGGGAGCGCACCTGTAGAAGTCGACGGACTTGAGCTTGCTTGAGGAGATCATGGCTGCCGATGACCCTCAGATCTGCGGCGGGCGCCGGGGTTCGGAGAGAGGGATCTGGGAGGAGGTCAGGAGGAGGATGCAGGTGAGATTTTTGTGAGGGTTTCAGTTCGCCGTCGTCACGGTGCTGGGGAGGGGATCTCACCGGCGCGCGGTATGGCACGCACGCACGAACGCACCGACCTCGTGTCCTTCCTCGCCTCCCCGAAAGTACCAGTCGCCTCGCCTCGCCTCGCCTCGCCCGCCTGCCTCGCGTCCGGTGCCTAGGGGCCAAAGGTGGGGCGGGGCGCCCATCTCAAGAAAACGGGATTGGCTCGGTTTCCTTTTTTTTTTCTTTTTCTTAGTGGGCTTACGCAATCCATCAGATTTCGAGTCGGTGTAGCCCACGGAAGCCAACCCTGTCCGGTCTCGGACTCACGGTGCCGCGGTGGGCCGGGACTCCGGGGTCCTCCATATATTGCGGCGTCCGCGGTCCGCCAACCGCCACCGCCGCTCTCGTCGAATATGCGAGGACTGGAGGCTCGAGGGAGATGGATCCGCGTGCTAGAAACGACGCTGGGTGGCCGTATGGTAAGAGACCGATGACCATGAAGGTGGCGGTTGGATGGTGGGAAATAGGGCCTGGGATAGGGATACGAGGCTACATACAGGGAAATAGAGACGCATAGAGATAGGGAAATGAGCCCCTCATTTCCCACTGATCTTATCCCATTGGGAGGGGTGGGATGTGAGCCGGATACGGCGACCTGTGCAGCGGTGCTCATCGTCGACGTCGTCCTGCGCTGCTCAGGCCGCCGGAGCCGCTGCTCGCCTCGGATGCGCCGCGCCGCCGGAGCCACCGCCGCTTGCCTCGGATGCACCACGCCACAGCTCACCTCGGATGCGCCGCGACGCCGGAGCAGTAGCCAGCTCGCCTCGCATGGCCCTAGCTCGAAGCCGCTCGCCTCGGATGCGCTTCGCTGCCGGGCCATAGCTGCTTGCCACGCCACCGGAGCTGCAACACTTGGGTCGCATGTGCCGCGCCGCCAAGATGCAGCCACTCGCCTGGCACAGCACGCCGTATTCTGTTGTGAACTTGTGGACAGGCTTGGAGATAAGGTAGGCCTGGTCTGTGGTAACTGGTAAGACGTGCTTCTTTGTCGGCTCGTATGGTTGGGGGTAATGGGAAGTAGGAACATGAGTTTAGAGATAAAGAGTTTATAAATCTTTTATATGTTCTGTGAGAATGGGAGTTCTGGTGGTAGGAAGGGGAAGAGAAGTTTAGAGAGCCAACTCCCATTAATCAATTCCTTAAGGGAGGGGTGAAAATTGGGTGGGAGTTGTGTTTTTAATCAAAGAAAAGTAGATCCGCACCGTCCATCATAATTTGTTTTTTAATTTCCCTCTCAAACCTTCCACTTCTCATTTTCCTTCACGAACCAAACAAGTAATTGAGACTAAAAGTCAATTTCCTACCTTAATTCCCTCTATCAACTTCCACCATTAGTTCACATACTTCTTCTCACATAGTTGCCAAACACACCCTGCATTTATTAAATGCCATGGGCCCTACTAAACCCAAGACCAAACCAAAGCTATAGCCAAATGATGGATTGGGTTTTGAATCTCACTTTCCAAACCGTAACCCACTCATCCGTATCCCATCGTAAATCCATATCCCTTTCCCACTCATCATCCAAATGCCGTCGAAGGAGATAGATGAGCTAACAGAGCGGTGCTGGAGGAATTGCCGAAGAGAAGCAGAAGACGGATCCCTCTTGGGGCAATCTCCCCGTTTTCGGTAGATTCGTACCTCCCTCTGAGATTAAGGCTGGATTGGCACGTCTGAGGGAGGAGACTGCTCGCCTACGCGCCGAGTTGGAGGCCGAGAAGACATCGGCCAACGACGCCTTTACTCGCTGCTCGCCGTATGCTCGTCTATAAGGGGTGACCACTATCTTTGGAGTTGGGACACATCCTCTCGTTCGGGGATCGGGACTTGGGAGGCATGTCTTGGTTTGATTTGTTCGGTTAATTCTGTCTTATATCTAATCGATCTCGATTGGTCGATCCCCCTATTATGGATCCCTACTATTAGTGATCGATTGATTGTTAAGGATCGATTGCTCGATCCTCTTGCTATTAGGGACGTGATGTGTGCTAGTGTGTGTGCTTGAACAATCAAATCGATCCTTGCACTATTATTAAGGATTAATGATTGTGGTGCTTTATGTGTCTCCTATGTTTCAGTTTCTTTTTTCTGATAATGAATTTTCATTAACATGGCATATCCCTACTTTTGAACATCCTCTTCTAAAACGGCTAAATTCGGTGAGTGAAAGTCATCAAATCGCTGCCGACCCTAGTGCGCCATCATTGCGAACCTCCATTGGTGCTGTCTTCATCTGCTTCAAGTGAGCTGACGCCACATGTTGCCGGTTAGCCAACCTCCATCTGTCATCACCAAGTCAGAACTAGTGATCGGACGTGAGCCGACAGGATCTGCTTCACCGGATTCCAAGGCCTACGCCGCCCATAGGGCAACCGCCGTCATTGGAATCATGACCGTCGTCTCTGCCAGAGTCCTCTATCGCTGCCGCCGAGGATATATATTCTCTTCTTCTTGGACTCCTAGGCCTCTGCCGCCCCTAGGGTGGCCGCTGCCGATGGGATCTGCCTACTCATCGTCGAAATCTTGCACCGGCGCTCAGGCCGCTACTGCCCCTAGGGTTGTTGCCGCCGTTGAGAAGGTCTTCTACCCGGACTCCTAGGTTGCCACTGCCCCTAGGACACAGCTCCGTATGGAACCACCTCTGTTGGATCTGCCTTTTCCTTGTTGAGGACGGGTCATCGACGCTTACGTGCGGACGTCGTCCTCCGCCACCCAAAGGGACGACGTCGCCGATGCCTCGCCGCTACTCGCCGCCCTCTCTGCCACCTCCATTGCTGTCACCATAAGGTCCCGCCCCCACCCTACCTTCGAATGTGAGCTCCGACAATGGCGGTGCTAGGGCTAGAGGGGGAAGGGGGTCAGGTGGGAGGGGGATGACCCGTCTTTGAGCCACCGTTGAAGTTTCGGTTTGTTTTTAACCACAACTATTGTCTTATGTCCATGGCATCTATGAATAAGTTGTTTTCATCTATGAATTATTATTAGTTGTTTTTAGTCATCCACCTTTTTTTGGAAATAGACCCTTTATTAATTAAAGGGGACTATTACAATCAGGTGATTTTGGCGTCCACATAACTACATGGTTTAAAATATTGCCAAATACATTCTAAAAATTCCTAGATATCCCTGTTTACCGGCTGGGCCCGAAATTTGTACTCTATCACTCAAGATTTTTAGAATTTTGAAATATGTCCACTCAAATAGACACCAAAGCCCACCCGATACTCTTTCTCTCCTCTTTCCTTCCAGGTTCAAGTTGCCATCCATCCTAACACACTCCAGACGCGTTGTTGACCTCCTCATTGAGTAGGCAAATCGTAATATGGTTTTATGCGGTTTTTTTAAGTTCGATGATTTGAAAATAATCTATGTGCTTTCCTGAACAACATGAATTATTTTTTTGTCTAAATTTTCACCGATAGATTCCTGATATATTCGATATTCCTGTTTATCAGTGATCACCGAGTTCTAAAAATATCGGTAGTGTAGTTTAACATGGACACGGGCTGGACACTGGCCAGTGCCCACATTAAAGATATATGGTGCACCAAATCGGCGGCCTCTCAGGGTGTCTACGTACGTTCTATTTAGTTGGTGCGTTAGATAGAGATTCCACGGCTCAGATGAGATAGATGAAACAACTGCACCCATTAAATGAAGTACGGCTTCCTGCTAATTGTACGCAATATGCAAATGGACGGTGACGCCTAGCAGAGGACAGTGGATTCTTGACATGCATGGTCGATGCCTAACTAGCATATGGTAGGCACGCATCCTCATATTTGCTTACTTCATTTTCCTGGCTCAGCCCAGTTCCCTCGCTTCTCGTCTCCTCTCGTGGGGGACGGCACGCAACCGCCCGCAGCCACTCACCGGCAAGGTGAACGACGCGGCCGCGCACGGCACAGTTACGCACGCAGGCACCCAATGGCTACATCACTCCGCTCGCCGCCTTCCGCCGCTGCCGCGCCGTCGT